>NC_141089.1:12024118-14424118 GCF_041138505.1 Cibotium barometz | reverse complement strand
CCCGCCTTCTCTTCCTTCACCACCTTCCTCGCTGCCTTCCCCGCCGTTTGCTTCCTTCCCCCATCCTTTCTTCCTCCGCCTCTCTAACCACCTTCGCCTCCCTCTCCCCCGCCTCTCTTCTCTCCCCCGCCACCTCTCCCCCCTCCGCCTTCTCTCTCCTCCCTTCCGTCTCGCCCCTCCGCCCACCGCTAACTCCTCCCCGCCTCAGCTTCCCCCCCCTCCCCGCCCCCGCTATCCTGTAGCCCTCCGCCTCTCTTTTTTCCTCGCAGGGCTGTGTCCCTCCCGTTGGTGACCCCGGTTTCTGGCTTTTTCCCTCTGGAGGACTCCATGGAAGCCGCTCCGACTAACCCTGCCGATTCCGGTCTCCGTCTGGAGTTCACAGCTGAAGATCTTCAGTTGTTTGTTTCCACAGTTTCCGCTCTTGAGGCCTCCTCCTTGGTCTGCAAGATAGTGGGTAGCCGTCCGATGCGGAGAGAGCTTCGCGACCTTCTGCAAGGCAGCCTTGTTGGCATGCCCACCAAGATCGTCAGCGTAGATTTTTTGGGACGTGGCTACTATCAGGTGGATTTCGAGTCCCCACAGGCAGATGGTGCTGGCTCGGAGCCCCATTGCCCTCCGCTCATCCCGGGCGTTCCTGGCGCGATGGACTCATGGTTTCGACCCCGCTTCTGACCCGCTAGCAGGCGCGACAGGTTTCCTCGTCACTATCTATTTTCCTGGACTCCGTAGGGAGTACTTGCCCCTCTTGTCATCCATTGGCAAGGCGTTCTCGGGCAGGTGGTGGAGACGCCTCAGACAGTGGCTTCAGTGATTGCTCGGGTAGCAGGACTCCCGGCCATTCGGGTTGTGGTTCCGTCACACCGGAGTCCCTCCCGAAGACGATCCTTCTCCCTTGTCTTTCTGGAGGACATATGATACAGCGCGTGGAGTATTCGGGCCTCCCCGACCAGTGTTACATATGTCGGGAGATGGACCATCTCGCACGCGCTTGTCCCCGTAAGGGGGCTCATCCTTCACGTTATGCCGCCTCCGGACCCCCTGCAGGAGACCCGAGGGGTGGTCATCCACTTCAGAGACCGGACATCCCTGGCTCGTCACAGCAGGCGCCATCTCCTGACGAGCAGGCCCCGGCGGAGGATGCCGCGCAATCCCAGGAGGCGGATGGCAGGAGGTTCGCCGGCGGAAACGCCCGGCCCGCAGGGACCGTTGTCGCAAAAGCCAGCAGGCAGCACAGGCTGGCGGACAAGCTGGCAGACAGGCGACTTCGGCTGGCGTACAGGCACCTATCCGCACTTATGCTCCTGTCAGGGATAGGCGGCCAGCAGGTCCCACCCCGATGGACGAGGATTCAGACTCAGTGCCCGTTGAGGCCGCTGGTGGAGCCTCCCACGTGGAGACCCCGCTCCCGCCTCCCCCCGCGGGGGGCCCCGCCCCCTCCTTGGAGCAGATTCCTGACGATCCTGGGCCGCGCTCTTCGACCCCCGGCTCCCCTTTCCCTCACCGGGAGAGCACTCCTTCCACCCTCCCCTCTCCCCCCCCACAGCCCCCCCCTCCCGCCTCCCCCAGCGGCCCCCCTGACACCTATCCTCTGGCAGATGCCTCTCCTTCCTCTCCTCGCTCTCCCCCCTCCTCACCACACGAGCCCCCATCCCTCCCTCGGCCTCTCCAGGATACTTCGCCAGACCACCCACTGCCCCGGGGCAGCGCAGCTGGGTAGGCCAGAGCTCAGTCCAGCGGATGTTCCACCGCCACTCCGGGCCGGTGGAGATGGCGATCCTCGCTTCGCGGGGGCCTCCCCTGGCGCGAGTGATGGGGCTACCAGTGGATTACGGTTTTTTCAGGTGCCTCCAGCTGGACGCTGGCCCGTTCGAGACACTGGTCGTGCCCTTGCGAGTTTGCGTGGTGTGCCATCCCTCTCGTTCTCCCTCTGTGGTGAGCAGCATGGTGGCTTTCTCCTTTCCTCTCAGTGTTGCCCCAGACACAGCATGGGATTGCAACTCTGTAGAGGAAGTTTTGCGTGATCAGATACTGGAGTTTTCTCACCACTTCAGTGACTTGGGGCTCACGGACCTATTGCATACCCGATTACACTCAGCCCGCATCATGAGCTTGTTTGGTATAGGAGACTGGCGGGCGGATCCGGTCCACACCTCAGTTGAGGCGGTGCTTCTGATTCTCCTCCATGCCGCCCCGAGGGTGCAGCCTACCTTTAGATACATATATGCAGAGGATTGGTCTCACGCCTATGCCATGGACAGGGCGAAGGCGGAGTGGGGCTGGACACAGAGACAGGTCACCCTCTTTTTGGAGAGACTCCGCACCCGGACAGACAGTGATTATTCTCCCTCCAAGCGGGCGCCCAAGACTCACAGAGTGGAGGGCAGATCATCCGGGCCGGCTGAGAGGGGTGAGCCAGTGGAGGCTACTTCACTTGCCATAGCTCATCCATGAGGATCCTCTCATGGAACATCCAGGGTCTCGGTGGACATCGCTGCTACATTGGTCGGGGCAGACTTCGCCAGGAGATCCAGAGGGCTCTCGTTGGAGGACCCATAGATATCCTTTTCATCCAGGAGCACCACCTTTCTGCCGGGCGTACCCGCACTGCGGGAAGATCTTGCCAGGCAGGAGTCACACTTTTTGGTCACCGGCATATGGCTCCCAGGGGAACCAGGGTGGAGTATGCATCTCAGTCAGCGAGCAGCTTCTATCCGAGGTTGTGGACTCTGGCATTCTGGTCCAGGGTCATGCGCAGTGGATCATCCTTCGGGTTGGGGAAGACCGCATTGGCTTCCTCAACTTCTACGCCCTTAATGGGGCGACCGGGAGAGCCGAGTTCTGGAGCACCATTAGGCAGTCCCTCCCCTTGGCAGACCACTGGTGCCTCGGAGGGGATTGCAACATGCTGGAGGATGCAGAGGACAGGATGGGGGGCAGCCAGGAGACCATTCATGGGCCAGAGCTCGCTGCCTGGGAGGAACTAGTGCTACAGGTGAGAGGCCAGGATCCGTGGACTCTCCCGGAGTTTGGCAGGTTGCAGGGGAGTCTATCTTTCTCGCGCTCGGATAGACGGGCCACAGGAGTTAACCTATCCCGCATCGACAGGTTTTACATTGATGAGTGGGCCTGTGAGAGGTGGCACAGTGGGCATACTTGCAGGCTCCTCATTTTCAGACCACTATCCAGTGCTTCTCCAGATCGAGGACCCCACGAGAGGAGAGCAGGGCCAGAGCGTCCGGATTCCAGATTGTCTCATAGAGGAGCCCGAGATTGCGATCAGAGTTGAGCAGGTCTGGCAGGAGCTGCAGTTCAAGAGAGGATCGGCAGCCAGCGATCTTGCCAGTGGCTTGCAGGAGATCAGCCAGATGCTCAGACAGGCTACCTTGGACCGGCTGGAGGCCTTCAGAGAGCAGGAGAGGAGCCTACAGAGGAGTCTAGCGTCCCTCCAGAGACTCCAGGAGAGGGATCCTACGAGCCCTTGGATCTCAGAGCAGATGGAGTCAGCTTGCACGGAGATCAGATCCATCGAGGAGAGGAGGGTGGAGTTTCGATTCCATGCTCGGGCTTCTTTTTGGACACTGGTGGAGACAGAGTGACTCGAGATTTCTTTGAGGCGACAGGGCCTCGCTTCAGACGAGAGGGTCTCAGGTGGCAGGCTGATGGCCAGGTTGTGGTGGATCCCCCCAGGGTTCGGGCTATAGCCACAGATTTTTACAGGGACCTTCTCTCTGCTGAGCCAGCAGATGACAGGGTGAGAGAGGCTCGGGAGGCAGTCTGGAGCTTCACGAGACCGGTTGTGCCGACCCATTTGCAGCACTCCCTTCTCTCCCCCTTCTCGGATACGGAACTGGAGGAGGCTCTTCAGGCATTACCTCGGGGCAAATGCCCAGGAGAGGACGGTCTTTCGGTGGCTTTCTTACAGAGGTACTGGGGCCTCTTACACAGGGGCTTCAGATTGGCATTCCAGGAGATTATGGAGTCAGGAGTCATGCCGGACAGCATGGCAGAGGGGTTGATCCACTTGATCCCCAAAGAGGGAGGAGACAGATTGGAGATTAGACAGTGGAGACCGATCACCTTGCTAGGCACGGCCTATAAGGTCCTAGCAAGGCGATCAGCAGGCGGCTTCAGCCTCACCTTCCGGACATCATCCACTCCACGCAGACTGGCTTCATCGAGGATAGGAGCATTCTGGATAACATTTTCTCTTTCTGGGAGGCTACGGCTCTGGCTAGATTTCGACAGGAGGATCTGGCAGTGCTCCTTCTCGACTTCGAGAAGGCATATGATCGGGTGGACTGGGCCTTCTTGGAAGGCACTATGGAGAGGATGGGCTTCCCCCCTCAGTGGATCCGTGGGGTCTCTGCACTCTACACATCGGCTCATAGCCAGGTGCTGATACAGGGCGTGCGCGGAGAGAGGTTCCAGCTCTCGCGCTCGGTGCGGCAGGGGTGCCCCTTGGCACCCTTTCTTTTTCTTTTTGTGGCGGAGGCCATGAGCACTTTTTTGACGGCTCAGGATACAGGTTTGCGGGGCCTCCAGCTTCCCATCCGCACCTCGGAGGAGCTCCTAGACTCGGAGTTTGCGGATGACACTGTTGTCTATCTTCAGGGAGGTGAGGAGAACCTCCGGCGCTTCGCCTTAGCCATGGACAGGTTTTGTAGAGCTTCGGGCGCTTTGATCAACTGGCACAAGTCGTGTGGGCTGTGGGTCAGCTCTATGCCCCCCCCCGACTTGGAGGCCAGTTGACGGTTTTCAGTGGCTGCCCCCCGGCACTACAATGCGTTATTTGGGATGCTATGTGGGCATTGACATATCTCCGGAGCAGCAGATAGCCCCCCTTCTTCTGAGCATTCGGAAGAAGCTTCTGTATTGGAGTACCGCTCATTTATCTCTGGCTGGCTGAGTAGTTGTGGCCAACCAGGTTCTGCTTGCTACTATGTGGTACATCACTTCTTGCTGGGCCTTCTCTCGGGCATGCATTGGCCAGGTGCAAAGGCTCATCAGGAACTTTCTTTGGTCCGGTGGTGACGGGCGGCCCGCCAGGGCCAAGGTGGCATGGGCGGTGATCACTCAGCCGAGGGAGAGAGGCGGCCTGGGCATTGTTGATCCTATTTGCCAAAGCCGAGCATTGCTTGGCAAGTTGGTAGTTCGTGGCCTCCTGCCAGGCGACGCTGAGCCGTGGAAGGAGTTCCTTGTTTCCAGGATGCTCAGCCGCACCCCTTCTCTTAGCGGCCCCTGGACCCCCAGCATCAGGTGGATCTTTACAGAGCAGCGATCCAGAGGAGTGGGCCTTGGCTTCGAGGAGCGTTTTGCAGCTAGCCTTCTGAGGGCCTGGTCGCATCTGAGGCCGTCACTCTTCCAGACTCCCCCGGGCACCGATGAGGAGGAGTTCACTGTGTTTTTATCCCTCCTTGCGAGGTGAGCTTTGTAGCCTTATGGCGTTTTCTCATTAACTAATAGAAGGATCCTTTTTCCGGAAAAAAAAAAGGTTCCTATGGGCCAATAGCATCAATCCATGTGTAGGGAGGAGATAAATCCAATTTGTAAAAGAAGATACCCAAAAATGAGTAAATGCTCACATAAGATGAAGAGTTGAAAATGTACAAGGTTTATTAGTAAAAAACTATGAGCAATATTAAAAATATGAGATATTTTGAGTATCCAAAAATGAGTAAATGTTCACATAAGATGAAGAGTTGAAAATGTACAAGGTTTATTAGTAAAAAACTATGAGCAATATTAAAAATATGAGATATTTTGGGTATAATGATTCCATTATGACACATATGTAAGGAAGGGGAGTTCTTTAAAGGAGGTGCATATTTCACATAAGATGAAGAGTTGAAAATGTACAAGGTTTATTAGTAAAAAACTATGAGCAATATTAAAAATATGAGATATTTTGGATATAATGATTCCATTATGACACATATGTAAGGAAGGGGAGTTCTTTAAAGGAGGTGCATATTTCACATGCTTGAATGAGTTTTAAACTCATAAAAATTGAGATATTTCATCTCTCCTCTCTCCTCATTCAAGTCTAGTTCCAAAAAGTTAGCTTAACTAACCTAAAAATGGTCAAATATTGACCAAACTGATTTAGAAAATTCTAGAATCAGTTTGTTTGGTTAGGAGCTCAATTTTTCCTATAAATAGAAGCCTCCCCCTTGTTGAAAAATATATAGTGTTTATGCATCGTTACTCTACTCCACCTAAGCCAAGAACTATGAATTCATTAATAATTCACTAGTTTTTTGGAGCTTCCCTCTTTCTTCAATCCCCATTGGTGGCTCCATCAACATAATTAACCAATTGATTGGTTGGGGGCCTCTACCGTGAACAAAGGATCAAGCAATTTGTAAGGTAATTAGTGAATATTGATCTTTTCTATAATTTCTCAATGTTTCTCTCTTCTCAACCCCTCTCAAGCTTGAGAAGCTTAATTGGAATGGTTTTTGAATGCTATTGAAGTGAATTGATGAATGTTAGTGAAGAGTTACATAATTTGATGAATGCTATTGAAGTTAAGTGATTAATAATAGTTAAGAATTACATAAATTTCTATTTATGCTTAATTCTAATGGTTTTTATGTAATTTCTCTCTCTCACTCAAGAAATGGTCATACTCATAACCCATTCTCAATCCAAATGAAGCTTTTCATAAAGCTTTTCCTTAATCCAAGATTAAGCTATGCTTAAGGCCAAATTAATGGCTTTTTTCTATACTTTTAGTTTATGTATATTGATGATTCGATCTTATAGATTAATGATCCAATTAGAGACCATTCTAATTATTTCTTTAATGATAAGCTTTATCCCTTCAAAAACAAATTGAGATTTTTCAGTCATAGCAGCGGAGCTATGGCAAAATTTTTATAAAAACTACGCATAAAATAATTTCATTCAAAGCATAAAAAGAGGACTTCCTACCATATTCTAGGAATTATCATCCTAGATTAATTGAAAGAAATTCATTATAATCATGGAGAAATTAAATTTTTATATTATGCATAAAGGATAAATTTTTATATCAAAAGTGTTATTTATATCATTTTTATTTTCATGCATAGAAGTATGTATAAAGGATAAATTTTTATATCAAAAGTGTTATTTTTATCATTTTTATTTTCATGCATAGAAGTATGCATAAAGGATAAATTTTTATATCAAAAGTGTTACTTTTATCATTTTTATTTCATGCATAGAAGTATGCATAATGGATAAATTTTTATATCAAAAGTGTTACTTTTATTATTTTTATTTTCATGCATAGAAGTATGCATAAAGGATAAATTTTTATATCAAAAGTGTTATTTTTATCATTTTTATTTTCATGCATAGAAGTATGCATAAAGGATAAATTTTTTTATCAAAAGTGTTACTTTTATCATTTTTATTTCATGCATAGAAGTATGCATAATGGATAAATTTTTATATCAAAAGTGTTACTTTTATTATTTTTATTTTTATGCATAGAAGTATTCATAAAGGATAAATTTTTATATCAAAAGTGTTATTTTTATCATTTTTATTTTCATGCATAGAAGTATGCATAAAGGATAAATTTTTATATCAAAAGTGTTACTTTTATCATTTTTATTTCATGCATAGAAGTATGCATAATGGATAAATTTTCATATCAAAAGTGTTACTTTTATCATATTTGAATTTCATGCATAAAGGTATGCATAAAAGTTGATTATTTTATTATAAAAGTGTGTCTTTTATTATATTGAATTTCATGCATAGAGGTATGCATAAAAGTTGATTATTTTATTATAAAAGTGTGTCTTTTATTATATTGAATTTCATGCATAGAGGTATGCATAAAAGTTGATTATTTTATTATAAAAGTGTGACTTTTATCATAATTGAATTTCATGCATAGAGTTATGCATAAAAGTTGATTATTTTATTGTAAGAATGTTACTTTTATTATATTGGATTTCATGCATAGAGGTATGCATAAAAGATATTCTTTTTATACTAAAAGTGTGATTTTCATCATAAATGGATTTTATGCATAACTTAGATGCATAAGAGAAATTCCTTTATTCTAAAAGTGTAATTCCTACCAAATTGAATTTATGCATAAGAAGATGCATAAAAGATTGATTTTAATTTCGAAAGTGTTAGTCTCCTTAAATGGAATTTATGCATAAATAAATGTGTAGAGAAATCTTATATCAAATATAAGAATTCTCTTAAAAAAGATATGAAATGTGATAAGATGTGATAAGAGGTGTATGAGATGTGATAAGATTTGATAAGATGCGTATGAAAAGTGATAGGATGTGATAAGAGGTGTATGAGATGTGAAAAGATGTGATAAGAGGTGTATGAGATGTGATAAGATTTGATAAGATGCGTATGGAAAGTGATAGGATGTGATAAGAGGTGTATGAGATGTAAAAAGATGTGATAAGATGTGTATGAGATGTGATAGAATGTGTTAAGATGAGTTAGGATGTGTTAAGATGTATATGGGATGTGTTAGGACGAGAATGGATGTAATATGGCTGTATGAATGTGATGTGGATGTATACCTGTAGATGTATATGTATGAATGTGAATGTGGATGTGGATGTGGATGTATGGATGTAGATACGGATGTGTATGTATGTATGTGGATGTGTATGTATGAATGAGGATGTGAAAATGGATGTATACATGTAGATGTATATGTATGAATGTGAATGTGCATGTGGATGTGGATGTATGGATGTAGATACGGATGTGTATGTATGTATGTGGATGTGTATGTATGAATGAGGATGTGAAAATGGATGCATGTATGTAGATGTGGATGTATGGATGTATGTATATAGATGTGGATGTATGTATGTAGATGTGGATGTATGGATGTATGTATGTAGATGTGGATGTATGTATGTAGATGTAGATGTATGGATGTGAATGTGAATGAAGAGGTGGATGTGGATGTATGGATGTAGATACGGATGTGGATGTATGTATGTGAATGTGGATGTATGAATGAGGATGTGAAAATGGATGTATGCATGTGAATGTGGATGTATGAATATGAATGTGGATGTGTGGATGTGGAAATGGAGGTATGGATGTATGAATGTGGATGTGGATGTATGCATGTAGATGCGTATGTATGAATGTGAAATTGGATGTATGATGTGGACGTACGAACATGGATATGTATGTAGAATAATGAATATGAAGGTGTATGTGAGATAATGTGTAGTCTATATGAGTGAATGGATGAGAACGAGTACACATTGAATGGAATGTGGAATAAGTAATGTGGTCCGAGAGTGGATAATATGGGAAGACAAGAGTTCGTTATAGAAACTGTATTTTGTGACTGTTTGTAAATGACTGTTTTATGTCAAGAATGCTGCAGAAGCATTTTGACCGTCTTGAGGATTAAGGTCATGAAGACCGAGCTGATAAAGTTGCAACTGCTGACAGAGAGTCAATGGAGGACGTCTCGCATAGCAAGGTCGATCGAGGTCTTGACCAACCTCGGTTCGATTTAAATGGTGAGCTTCCGGTACGGTGGATGAGGGACCAAGGAAGCGGCCTATGAGTGAAGCGCTAGGTCACTTGCGAAGGATCCTAGAGGGTGCTGACCATACGGTGCTCGGGCTCTGGGTCGCCGAAGATACCCACACGTGCGTCGTGGAAGATATTGGAACAAGGAGTAAGAGTTGTTTTCTGAAACCGGGCATGGATCTGGTTGATTGACCTTGCTGGTCCTCAACGGATGAGTCCATGGCTCTTTTATATGGATCTGGTTGATTGACCTTGCTGGTCCTCAACGGATGAGTCCATGGCTCTTTTATATGGATATGTGGGTTGATCTAGCTGATCTTCCACGGAGATTCCATTCTATTATATGAATATATTGCCGGTTACTATGAGCTAGGAACTATGGAAAAGGCCCCTGAGCGAACAGGTGGTGAGTGTTCTGGTTGCCAATGATGCCATAAGTATACCGATGAATGAATGAATAGAAATAAGGATTCAACCAGAGACTTTGAGGATTGTCATCAGTGACATAATGGTTTTATTAAAGGATTGTTTTAAAGCTAGTTGATGCTAAGAAAAAGGCAATTTCATATTGGGTGTGTAAGTGGTGTGACTAGTTTTATGTTTGCATGAACTTCCGGCTAGGGGGCCTTGGAACTCTTTTCCTTGGTACCCAGGACAAAACCTAACCAAATTCATAATTGGATCCCATCACTACAGTGGTTGGGTGGTTGGCTAACCCATGGGACTGGATGGGGTTAGCCTGGACTGATGGATCCGTAAATTGAGATTTAATTTCTATTATTACGATAGATGAAGTAAATCCCGGATAGAAATTGTTCTATGGATAGGAATCAATGGCTGTGACTCTTAATGGGAAAAAAAGCGTTGATCCCAATGATCCAAGTGCAAGTTTCTTCCTTGATTTGACCAAGTACCGTTAAAGGTGCAGCCAGATCAGTTGATCCGTAATGATCTTGACTACGTTAGAGTAAAGAGTTATCCTGGTGGAATCGCCCATGCTTTCCGGGTAAAGGAAGTTTTTTCGGTTTCGGTTTTGGACAACCCGACGGATTAGTCTCTTGTCCGGATATTCGTGGGGCGAGGCCCCGAGTGTGAGACCCCTACCTGCGCACGATGTGCTACTTCCGCTACTAGTAACCCGAATCCGTTGCGCGGTGGGAACAGGGAACTCACAGTTGACACTAATAGTTTCATTTGTGATTTTTATCTAAGAGGAAGAAAAATTTCATTTGTGTGGGATAAATGTTTGAGTTGGTTGTGTGTTGCTTTGAATCTCAAAAGTCCGAGTTTGTGTGTGGTGGTTGGGATCTAATTAGATTTGTTTCATTTCACTCGTTATTTGAATCAATTTGTGTTTTAGTGATAAATCTTTGGCTCTTGCTTAGGAGGGATTCCTTGATTTGATTTAGTTGGTGGAGGAGAGTCTGTAAGATTCCTCCCCCAACCCCTTTTTGATGTCTAGTATCTTCCCCTGTAATCAATCCCTCTTCAGAAATATAAAGACCTTGTTTCTAACTGTTTTAGCCTAGAGAGAGAAAATTATTCTAGAGAGAGAATATTCAGATTATGAATATTTTTGGATAGAAAAATAACTCATCTTATTAAAATAAGTTCCCCTGAAACAGAAATTCAAAAAGAATTTTCCAATGTGTAATTGGAATTAATTGGAAATAGGTATAAAGAACCTTAGTCTAAGGGTCTAGATTTTCAAAAAAAATTAGATTATGGTCCAATTAAGGTTCCTATGGACCAATAGCATCAATCCATGTGTAGGGAGGAGATAAATCCAATTTAAAAAAGAAGATACCCAAAAATGAGTAAATGCTCACATAAGATGAAGAGTTGAAAATGTACAAGGTTTATTAGTAAAAAAAAAAAACTATGACACATATGTAAGGAAGAGGAGTTCTTTAAAGGAGGTGCATATTTCACATAAGATGAAGAGTTGAAAATGTACAAGGTTTATTAGTAAAAAACTATGAGCAATATTAAAAATATGAGATATTTTGGGTATCCAAAAATGAGTAAATGCTCACATAAGATGAAGAGTTGAAAATGTACAAGGTTTATTAGTAAATAAACACATATGTAAGGAAGGGGAGTTCTTTAAAGGAGGTGCATATTTCACATAAGATGAAGAGTTGAAAATGTACAAGATTTATTAGTAAAAAAACTATGACACATATGTAAGGAAGAGGAGTTCTTTAAAGGAGGTGCATATTTCACATAAGATGAAGAGTTGAAAATGTACAAGGTTTATTAGTAAAAAACTATGAGCAATAAAATTTTGACACAAATGTAAGGAAGGGGAATTTTTTAAAGGAGGTGCATATTTCACATGCTTGAATGAGTTTTAAACTCAAAAATAATGTGATATTTTTATCTCTGATCTCTCTTGAACCAAACCAAATCAAAATGGAACCAAACCGAATCAAAAAGTAACCAAACTAGGTCCAAATCTAGTCCAAATTCAACCAAACTGACTTGGAAAATTCTAGAATCAGTTTGTTTGGTTAGGAGCTCAATTTTTTCTATAAATAGAAGGCTTCCCTTGTTGAAAAAGATATAGTGTCTTATGCATTGTTACTCTACTCCACCTAAGCCAAGAACTATGAATTCTTTAATAATTCACTAGTTTTTGACACTTCTCTCTTTCTTCAATCCCCATTGGTGGCTCCATCAACATACTAAACCAATTGATTGGTTGGGGGCCTCTACCGTGATCAAAGAATCAAGCAAATTATAAGATAAGTATAGTGAATTTTGATCTTTTCTATAATTTCTCAATGATTCTCTCTTCTCAACCCCTCTCAAGCTTGAGAAGCTTAACTGGTATGGTTTTTGAAATGCTATTGAAGTTAATTAAGTAATGATAGTAAAGAATTACATAAAATTCTATTTATATTTAATTCTAATGGTTTTTCTCTCTCTCTCACTTAAGAAATGGTCATACTCATGACCCTTTTCAATCCAAATGAAGCTTTTCATAAGGCTTTTTCTTAATCCAAGATTAAGCTATGCTTGAGGCCAAATTAATGGCTTTTTTCTATGCTTTTTGTTTATGTATATTGATGATTCAATCCATTATGGATTGATGATCCAATTAGAGAACATTCTAATTATTTTCTTAATGATCCAATTATGGATTGATGATCCAATTAGAGACCATTCTAATTATTTCCTTAATGATAAGCCTTATCCCTTAGAAAAAAATTGAGATTTATCAGTCATAGTAGCGGAGCTATGGCAAAAGTTTTTATAGAAATTACGCATAAAATAATTTCATTCAAAGCTTAAAAAGAGGACTTCCTACCATATTCTAGGAACTATCATCCTAGATTAATTAAAAGAATATTATTATGCATGGAGATGTGGATGTATACATGTAGATGTAGATGTATAGATGTAGATGTGGATGTGGAGGTGGATGGATGCATGTAGATGTAGATGTATAGATGTAGATATGAATGGAGATGTGGATGTATACATGTAGATGTGGATGTATACATGTAGATGTAGATGTATAGATGTAGATGTGGAGGTGGAGGTGGATGGATGCATGTAGATGTAGATGTATACATGTAGATGTAGATGTATAGATGTAGATGTGGATGTGGAGGTGGATGGATGCATGTAGATGTAGATGTATAGATGTAGATGGGAATGGAGATATGGATGTATGCATGTAGATGTAGATGTATAGACATAGATGTGGATGTGGAGGTGGATGGATGCATGTAGATGTAGATGTATAGATGTAGATGTGAAAGGAGATGTGGATGTATGCATGTAGATGTAGATGTATAGATGTAGATGGGAATGGAGATATGGATGTATGCATGTAGATGTAAATGTATAGATATAGATGTGGATGTGGAGGTGGATGGATGCATGTAGATGTAGATGTATAGATGTAGATGTGAATGGAGATGTGGATGTATGCATGTAGATGTAGGTGTATAGATGTAGATGTGGATGTAGAGGTGGATGTATGCATGTAGATGTAGATGTATAGATGTGGATGTGAATGTGGAGGTGGATGTATGCATGTAGATGTAGATGTAGATGTATGGAGGTGAATGTGAATGTGGATGTGGATGTATGCATAAAGATGTAGATGTATGCATGTAGATGTGAATGTACGCATATAGATGTGGATGTATGGATGTGAATATATGATATGATGTGAGGGAATCTGAAGTGATGAGATGGAAATGATGTGATGGGATGAGTATACATATAAATGGAATATGGAATAAGTAATGTAGATAGATGAGGGATAATGTGGAAAAATGAAAGTTAAAATAGAAATTGTATTGTAAACTGTTTGTAAATGCTGTTTGTAAATGCTGTTTGTAAATGATTGTTTTATGTCAAGAATGCTGGGGGGAGCATTTTGACCGTCTTGTGATTAAGGTCGTGATGATAAAGTTGCAACTGCTGACGGGGAGTCAATGAAGGACGTCTCGCGTAGCAAGGTCGGCCGAGGTCTTGACCAGCCTCGGTGTGCGATTAAAATGGTGAGCTTCCGGTACGGTGGATGAGGAGCCAAGGAAGCGGCCTATGCGTGAAGCGCTAGGTCACCTGCGAAGGATCCTAGAGGGTGCTGACCATACGGTGCTCGGGCTCTGGGTCGCCTAGGATACCCACGCGTGCGTCGAGGAAGATATTGGAACAAGAGTAGGAGTTGTTTTCTGAAATCGGGCATGGATTTGGTTGATTGACCTTGCTGGTCTTCAATGGATGAGTCCCTGGCTCCTTATATGGATCTGTTGGTTGATCTTGCTGATCTTCAACGAGAGTCCATCTTGATAAGTGATTATATTGCCGAGTATTATGGGCTAGGAACTATCGAAACGGCCCCTGAGCGTTCTAGTTGCCAATGATGCCATAGATACTCTGATGAAGGAATGATGGGAAAATTAAGAATTAACTGGATAAATTGGAAGATGGTGATGAATGATACTATGGTTTTATTAAAGGATTGTTTTAAACTGGTTGAATCTGTGAAAAGGCAATTTCATATTGGGTGTGTGAGTGGTGTGACTAGTTTTATTTTTGCATGAACATCCGGCTAGGGGGCCTTGGAACTCTTTTCCTTGGTACCCGGGACAAAACCTAACCAAATTCTTAATTGGATCCCATCACTACAGTGGTTGGGCGGTTGGCTAACCCATGGGACTGGATGGGGTTAGGCTGGACTGATGGATCCGTAAATCGAGACTCAAACTTTTGTTTTTACGATAGATAAAATAAATCCCGGACAGTAACTGTTCTATGGATAGGAATCAACGGCTGTGCCTCTTGAATGGGGAAAAAAGCGTTGATCCCAATGATCCAAGTGCAAGTTTCTTCCTTGATCTGACCAAGTATCTTACAGATGCAATTGGATCAGCTAGATCAGAAATGATCTTGACTACGTTAGAGTAAAAAGTTATCCTGGTGGAATCGCTCGTGCTTTCCGGTAAAGGAAGTTTTTCCGGGTTCGGTTTTGGAACAACCGACGGATTAGTCTCTTATCCGGATATCCGTGGGGGCGAGGCCCCGAATGTGGGACCCCTGTCCCACGCGAGAAGTGCTACTTCCGCTGCTAGTATCCCGAATCTGTTGCTCGGTGGGAACAGGGATCTTACAGAGTCAAACGTGTGTAAAGGGCTGAACATTGTTGTGTTAGATCTGAGTTAGACAAAATCAATTGGGGGAAATAGAGTCAATTAAGATCAGCTCTACATTAGGATCAAGTAGCCTAAGAAACTAAAGGGTAGATATGTCTGATCTAGATTGAAGGAAAACAATTTTTTTTGATTGATAAGAAATAATGAAAGGTAAGAAGAGGAAAGATTATTTACATGTGAAAGGTTGCATATAAATAAGGTTCAAGGCATTTCAGATAGGAAATATCTAAGCAATGGTTAATAGCTAGCATTAAAGTTAAAGAAAAAAGGAAATATAAGGTGCACAATGGAAGCCCAAGGTTAATAGCTGGCATTAAAGTTAAAGAAAAAAGGGAATATAAGGTGCACAATGGAAGACCAAGGGACACAAAAGTAGGTGCCCCATTCTAGGGGTAGTTGAAGAGGCATTGGACAAGGAAAAGGCAATATCTTCCTTAAAATGAAGAAGACCAAAATTGGGAGGAGTGGGATAATTGTTCTATCAAACAAAAGAATTTAAATTTCACTCAATATATAGCTTGTTATAGAGAAATTTTCTTAACGCTTAAGAGAATAGACAAAAACATTTGACGATACCATGGGTAATCGTAATCGTAATGCTTAAGAGAAATTTTCTTAACGCTTAAGAGAATAGACAAATGTTTTCAAAAAGTAAGAGGCTTCATTAGAGGCCTAAAAAGGTTATAAAAATTACAAAAACATTTGATGATACCATGGGTAATCGTAATCGTAAAGAAAATGATAATTTTTTATATATATGACCTCATGAAGAAAAATTTGGCTCTCAAAAAAGAAAGGGTTTTTCTTTAAAAAGGAAGAACCTCCAAAAAAGCAAAATTCCAATCCCAGTAAGTTTCTTAAAAAAAATATTTTGAGAGAGCAGTTAAAGAAAAACTTTGTTTCTCTTGTCTTGAGGCAGGACATGATAAAAGGAATTTTCCTAAGTCCCAAGGGGGACAAGAACTTACTGGGAATGGTAATGATAAGCCTAAAGGAAAAATAGTACACACTTGAATTATTTTCATTGGGGAAAACACTTTTGAGAAGCTATTTGCATAATACACTAAATTTGAACATAAAGGAAATTTTATTACATTGCAACGAGAGCACAATGTATCATCTTCTCCTTTGATATATAGTATTTAGCTCCAAAAGCTTTATCTTGATGAAATATAACAATTCCTTTTGTGTTATGAAATGCCTCAATTTAAAAACCATTGTGAAAAGTTTGATTCAAGTATTTGTGAAAGTAAATAATTCTTGTTTCAACAATTTATTAGAAGAATGTAAATACGATTTTTTTAACATTACCAAAATGTTTACCTCTAGATAGAGGAATAAATCATCCCATAGAGGTTTTAAAGGATTCAAAGCCAATTAGTAAGTTACCTTATAGGGTAAGTTTGACTGAAACACAAGAAGTTAAAAAGAAGTTGTCTAAATCTTTCCAACAAGTCTTTATTAGGCCAATTAAGTCTTTCTAGACCACCAATATTATTGGTGAAGAAAAAAGATGGATCTCTGTGCTTGTGCATAGATTATTGTGGATTAAGTGCAATCACAATTAAAAATAAATTTCCTATTTTTAGGATAGATGAGTTGTTTCATCAACTCAAAGGTACTAAATTTCCTATTTTTAGTAAGATAGATTTAACATCTGGATATCATCAAGTAAGAATTAGAATTGAACATATGCCAAAAACAACATTTAGGACATCTTTTGGGCACTTTGAGTTTTTAGTTATGCCTTTTGGTCTAGCTGATTCTCTCTCTACTTCTATGACCACTTCATCCTTATTTAGGATAATCTGTGGTGGTTTTTATTGATGGTATATTAGTATTTAGTCAAAATGAATAAGAACATATTGAGCACCTGAGAAACATATTTCAAATTTTGAGGAAAAACCAATTATTTGCTTTAAAAAATCTAATATATTTGAAAGTAAAAAGTTGAACAAAGTTCAAAGTAACTATTCAACTTATGAAAAAGAACTACTTGCAATTGTGTATGCTCTTTAAAGGTGGTGTCATTATTTGTATGGTAAGAAACTACTGATAAAAGGGCATCACTTAAAAGAAGTGTCAATAAGTGAAAAATATCGTTGGAAAATTTTTTCCATCAATAATGGGTGTTTTTTATATAAAGGTCACATTTTTTACCCAAAGAAAAAAATATTTGTGAGAATATTTTACTAGAATGTCATAAATATCCAAGTGTGGGGCACTCGAGAATTTCTAAGACCTATGCACTTGTTAAAAGATAATTTTATTGGGAAGGTTTAAAGAAGGAAGTCCAAAATTATGTTATAAAATGCCCTAAGTGCCAAATCAATAAAGCGGAGTACCTAAAAGTAGATGGAATATTACAATCACTACAAATACCTGAGGGTAAGTGGGAAAGTATTTCTATGGATTTTATAGTGGGACTACCCCGAACAAGTAGAGGGAATGATTTAGTGTAGGTAGTAGTGGATAGGTTTACCAAGTTGGTACAATTTGTATCAACTTAAAAATAAGTAAAATCACCAGAATTAGCTAGAATGTTTATCCATTATCTATATAGGTTGTATGGATTGCTAGCAGATATAGTAAGCGACCAAGATACAAAGTTTACAAGCCATTTTTGGAAAAAGAAGCATTCAAAAAGTTGGAAACTTAGTATGAGTACGTTTGAACATACACAAAGCGATGGGGATAGACATAAAGGGTTAATAAAGTCCTAGAAGATATGCTTCGAGCATATGTTAATCATAAGCAAAATAATTGGGATGAGTATCTTCTATTATTAGAATTTTCTTATAATAGTGTTAAACATTCTACTACCGGTTTTAGTCCATTCAATCTAATGTATGGATTTTAACCTAGAGCACCCATAGCAGCTGGGTTACAAAAAGAAAAATTGCAAAGTGTAAAAGACTTTCTCAAAGACATGCAAGACATGTTAAACATTGCAATGTTAAAAAAGTGTAGGATCGTTCTATGAGTTATGAGAAAGGTAAAAGAAGACCAATTAATTTTGAGGAAGGTGATTTAGTTTAAAGGTTTCTAAACAGTCAAAAACTTTAAAAAGTGGAAAATTTTTAAAGTTAAGTCCAAGGTATTATGGTCCTTATACAATACTTAAAAAAATTGGAAGTGTAGCTTACAAGGTAGATTTACGTGAAGGATCCATAGTACATCCTATGTTTCATGTTAGTAGATTGAAACGCAAGATGGGAAAAAATGATAACATCATTAGAAAAGAAGAAATAGTTGATTTTATAGAACCACCTATTCTTCCACATGAGCTTGAAAAGATTCTTGAATTATATGGAGAAAAGAAAACTAGACATTCTTATTTTTAAAGAATGTTTAGTAAAGTGGAAAGATAGACCAAAAGAAGAATCAACTTGGGAAATAAAGGCTACATTAAAGAAAATGTCACTTGATTTTGTTTTCGAGGATGAAAATGTTTCTTTGAAGGGGGAGGAAATGTTATGATACTCACACAAAACATTCAAACGTAAGACTAGGAAAGATTATTTATATGTAAGAGGTTGCATATAAATAAGTTTGAGGGGATTTCAAATAGAAAATACCTAAACACTGGTTAATAGACAGTAAGTAAAAAGTGAATAGATGGTGGACAATGGAATGCTGCCAAGGGACACCAAAGTAGGCACCCCCTTCTAGGGGTAGTTAAACAGGCATTGGACAAGGAAAAGGCAAGGTCTAGCCATTGAAAGGTCAACGGGCTAAAGTTAGAAGGTCATGCACCACGCAGGCCTATAAAACCATGAGTTTAGGGACTGTTTGGGATATGGTTGGGTGGAGAATCAAAGTACTAGTTTTACAAGTCCTCAAGCAAAGATCATTAAATCTTGTGTGTCTGCTGCTGCTGCTGCTGGTGTTATAGAGGCCATCACCCAGGATCATCACAACATCAAATGGAGATAAAACCTTTCATCGCTGTGTGGTGGTTCTTCACCCACACCCTAATAATTTTTGGTTCCATCGAGCATTACCCTTGTCGATATGCATCAATTAACATCATACGTTTCCAACACAAGCTAGCCCTAGAGGTGCAAAATCACCATTATACGTGTTTTTTGTTACATGTTTTCCTAACAGTTGATCACTTGAATAGGGAAAAAAACCTTTCACGGTATGTGAAATGTCTCCCCCCATACCCTTGCAAGGTTTGGTGCCCATCGGATGTCGCTTGGGGGTTTGGGCAACCCCTCCAAGCACCTTTAAGATGCACATTGCTCCAAAAAAGTGTTTGGAGATGGTGAACCACACAAACAATATCAAATGGAGATCAAACCTTGAAGGGGTATGTGGTAGGTCAACCCACACCCTTATAATGTTTGGTGCCCATCTGGCATCACCCGTGTGGATAGGAATCCGTACACATACATTTCCAACATAGCCCAACCCTAGAGAGGCGCAAAATCTTGTTATCACTACTAGCCATTCACTATTATGAACTTTGTCTTGTCCACATTCACGGAAAGACCAGTGGCTTCACAGAAAGCATGAATCGCATCTACCAATCTTTGCAAAGCTATTATGTCATGTGCAAAAAGAACCACGTCATCTGCATATATGAGTAGTAAGAGTGTGAGCATTCCGATGGCTGACCCTTCCCTGTCTTCTTCTAATGTTGGAGGCATGTAGTCCTCTAGTTGGTCTATGCATAATCCAAAGAGTGTGGGGGACAGAGGGCACCCCTGTTTTACTCCCATGTTGCTTGAAAATTCTCTGGAGAAACCTGTGTGTGTTTTTAATTGGCATCTGACCTATTGATATAGTTGTGCCACTGCAACTCGAAGATGCATGGGAACCCCAATATGTTCCATTCTTTGCCATAGGCCGGCTCTTGGAATTGTATCAAATGCTTTTGTGAAATCTACAAAACAACAATGTAGATTTTTCCCTTTCAGCCTGCTCTCTTCCATTAGAACTCTGAGCGAGATGAGATGATCAATGGTGCTGTGCTTGGGTCTAAAGCCCGCTTGCCCCTTGGCCCGTTTGCCATTTGTTTCTGCCCATGAGCTTATGGTTTGTTCCAGAATGCTCCCCAAGAGTTTTGACATACAAGACCCCACCATGATAGTGCGATAGTTAGTGGGCTGATTTGCATCTCCTTTCTTGAATAGGGCTTTGATCCAATTTTTTTGCCAATCTATGAGCAGCCCTTGTGTGATGGCTTTATTAAGAAGCCCACATATCCATTGCCGTGTCCGGTTACCTGTCCATTTAAGCATCTCCGAATTAAATTGGAGCGTGTCGGCGGGTGCTTTACCGTTGCCTAATTTTTTTATGCCTTTTGTAACCGTCTTGAAATCTAAATATTCTCCTATCTGAGTGTTATTGCACATGTCCGACATTCCTTTGGCATCTTTATGTACATACAATTGTGCGACATATGTAAGCATGTCCTCCGGGCTTATGTCTCCTATATATCTTGTGTGTGGCTGCTTGTTGGATATCCCATGCAGGTGGCTCCCCATTTGTAATATTCAATGTTAGTATGCTGTTGTGGTTTGCCGGTGTATGTATGTATTGATCGAGGCAATCAGCCATAGCCTATATTTTCCTGTGCATTCCATAGCCTCCAGTGAGCTTGTTTTTTACTGCATGATTCCGCATGGGACCTGACCTGTATCTCTCTGTGTTGGGTTTTCTATTGGGTTTACATGAGCTGGTACCGTCCATGGGTAAAACGACTGACTGCTTTGATCAATCTGATGCTCCCACGTTAGTAACCATTGCATGGGTGTAGTGGGGACTGTGTTGAGTTCCATGAAATCCCCATACTCACCAAAAATGAAACATACACAAGTATTCCAATGTTCTTGTTGATTGTGCTCGTCCTCTACGTTAATCATGCCATTGTTTGAGACGATCCAATGCAACATTCTAGAACGCCAAACTTGATGGCACCCAAGCTTAGTTGTGTTGTGGGTGGCATATTCGTGTGTTTCAATGCTATATGCCGCGTAACATACCTGAGAATCTAACCGCCTATTTTTCATTGATGGCTTGTGTATCATATCCCTATGTGTGATGTTCAGGTGCCTGTGTGACAAGCTCCCCTCGCTTCACCTATGATTCCCACGTTCCATTGCATGACCTGCATGCTCCAATACTCCACAAAAGCACTATATGAATGTTGATGTCGATTTATGGTGAATCTAGCCTCTCTGTACTCTGGACTTATCCTTTATCCCGTCCAATGATCTCCCTCTCACGCGGGGTGTTGCTGCCCTATTAGGCCGTTTTGAATTGGCTTTCTTTCTCCATCCCAATCCCCATCTGGTTCAACATACCACCTTGCACCCTTCACATTGTCCTCTTTGTCCACTTCATAGACATGTTCATGTAAAACTGTATACATGAACAAACTCTTCCATGCATCCTTCTCCATCCTCCATTCCTTTGGTGGTTGCATCCTCTTGTTTTCGAAGGTTTTGTATCTTATGTGTTCATGAGGGTCATCTCCTGGTAGGTTATCATGTATGTCCTGGCTCGGGTTTCGAGTTCCTTTCTAGCCAAGATCTATTCTACACCCACGATCTGTCCATGAGAACTCCATTGTCTGGCTGTCCCCATTCTCCTTTATCTATGGGCGTTTGTTTTCTGCAGGGAAGTTCCCTCTCTGTGTCCCTAGGTTGTTGTCAGAATACGCAGCAGAGATGATGACTAGATCTGGGAACACAAGAGCAAAAAACGCATGCAAAAAAACAGCACAAGAGAGAGAGAGATGTAGGCATGTAACTCTGCTCTAATATACACAAGAAGATCCCGATATGATACACTGAGTGGTATGGGGCTGGGGGCCTAATTATATGCCCCCGGGATGGGCAGTCAGCCTGTTGAAAAGGCCCTCCACGACTGTAGCAACAGTCGGCCAGCAGCACATGAGGCCCACGACTGCATACATCCAGTCAGCCAGCAGTGAGACACTCCACGACTCATGTCTGAGCAGTCGGCCACAGCTACTGGGTCCTCCAGCCGGGCTGCCTCCCAAGCCACAAAAAAATGGGAAAAATGAGGAAAAAAATACGGACAGGGGAAAAATGATAAAACACCTCATAAGGGCGGGCACACCCACAACAAAGGCCGTGGTGTATAAATCTAGACAGGAGATGACTTCTAACACCCCCTCTCAGCTCCTGAGCGAGCGACTTTGTGAAGAGGTCCACCGTACTATCCTCCGTCGAACAAAACTCTAGCAAGATGTCATCAACCAACGATATGTTCACGAGAACAAAGTGCCTTTGGATGACCATGGGTTCCTCCAGTGGAAGCCCAAACCTGCAATGCAACCTCTGCATCCTCACCACCTCACAAGCAGCATCACAACACAAGCAGCCCTATACTCTGCCTCTGTACTCGACAAGGCAAAAGATGACTGCTTCTCACTGCTCCATAAAACTACTCCTGGGCCTGAAGTAGATCTCCTCGTATCTCCTCCCCAAATCCAGTCACTCCAACCGTGGAGTCGGACTCCATCCACCAATCCCGCTCCTGTGTACAAGAGTCCCTGATCCTTCGCATGCCGCAAAAACCACAGGAAATGCAATCCTGCCTCCCAAAGAGTCATCCGCAACCATGAGCTCAACTGCCTCATCAGGAAGCTCTCGTCCAATCTGGTGTCCATCAACCAGATCAATGAGCCATACAGCTTCTCAGTCACTCACAGAGACACAAACAAGTCCTGGAAACCTGATGAAACCTGTCAACCACCCCCTCTGAATCCGAAACCACAAAGCTTGGAGAAACCACCTCCTTCTGCAAGTAAGCACCTGCCACCTGCTTGGCTTTCCGAAAGGTCCCCGTGGAAAGAACATCCTCAACTACTGGAGGTTCTTTGTCCCGAATACTACGAGACATCAGAGCATAAGTGACCTGTTCAGCTTCCTCTGACTGACGAACACAAGAACTACCAACATCAGTACTAGAAAGTTCGTGCCAACAACTGCTGCCATCTACTGGCAAGCTATCCACCATCTGGTCCTGGAAAGCCCGCACCTGCAGCGTATCCACACTTAAGTGGCCATTACCAGACTGCCACTCATCACAAACCTGAGGACCTGGGAGAGAGAGTGCTGAAAGCCTATAAACTCCATTCTCCACTCCACCTTCCCAAACCACTTGGCCTGTTGCTTTATCCCGAAGAGCAACAAATGCTCATCAAACTCCACCCGTACACCAGTCTTGCAAACCTGATGCACTGACAACAGATGAAAACCAAGTGCCGAAATATACAACACCTGGGAGGAATGCTTCCCCCCTCTGCCACCATCGAGAACTATCTCCATCCTGCCCTCACTCTGAACTGGGATAGTGGATGTATCACCAGTAAGAATATGACCAGAAAGCCTGCAAAGATCCTGTAAATTGGAACGGGAAGGAGTCATATGCCTGGAAGCAGCACTATCGAGAATCCACTCCCGAGTATCTGTTGCGGAGAGTCCTCCAATCTCCTCTCTGCCTGAAGAAAATGAAACATCGGTGTCCATCACCTCCAGGTGCACAAAAGTCGGAGTCTTCATGATTGCTGCTGAGGAATCTTCATCTTTCTTGGTCTTCCGCTTGGGACACTGCCTCCAGTAGTGGCCTTTCTTGCCACAATCATTACAGGTCCTCTCTGCCTTTAGTTTCTCGCGGTCAATAAAACGGACTTCTTCTCATAAGACTTCTCCAACAAAGCCTTTCCTTTGCCCGTGTTACGGCCTTTTGACCGTTGGCCAATTAAGGCCTCCGAACCTCCACCCTGAGGAGGGTTCGTGAATCGTTCCTCCTGGTCTAGGACCATGGGCCCAAGCTCCTCCCACGTGATGGTGCTGAGCCTACCACTGGTATAATCAACGACGAGTAAAATGCTGAGTACGAAGAGGGCAAGTGCGACAGCAATGTTATGGCCATGTCCTCAGATGATATCTCTTTCCCAGCCTAAAGAACTTCCTGCTGAAGAGCCTGCAGCTTGTTAATATGCTCCCGCATCGTCGACGACTTTGCAGGGTTCATAACCCGCATCGGTACTTCCAAGGAAATCCTCTTCATGGGCGATACCGTGTTGTAAAGTGAGGCCAAATGCTGCCATATACCTCTGGCCACAGCATCATATGCTTTACATGATTAATTACCTGTGGTGTGCAATTGAGAAAGATAAACAAACAAACCCTGGCGTTGACACGATCCCACATGTGTGTCTAAGTCTCCCAGTCCTTTTGGGTCGACGGTAACTCCCCTTCCTCAACTTCTGGCCATGGAACCCCAACAATGACGAAATCAGTGAGGTCGTAGGACTCCAGAACAGATTCCATCATAACCTTCCATATGCCATAGTTGCTCCCGTCCAACTGACGGTCCACCGGGAACGTGGGGAGTGTCGGGATCTTCACGTCTCTTGGCCATCTCAAACGGATCTGCCATTGCGGGGATGTACTCTCAAAAGGGTGGGTGGGTGGGAACAAAGAAGAACTAAAACCTGCAAATGGCTGTCCAGCAAATCAGCCCGCCTTCCTCTTGCTTCTCCTCTTCCCGAATAGTCCAAAAGAGTCCACCAATCAGCCCGCCTTCCTCTTGCTTCTCCTCTTCTCGAATAGTCCAAAAGAGTCCACCAATCAGCCACAAAACAGTCCCCCTCTTGCTCACACAAATCCCAAGAACTACATACCATGTCAGAATACGCAGCGGAGATGATGACCAGATCTGGGAGCACAAGAGCAAAAAACGCATGCAAAAAAACAGCACTAGAGAGAGAGAGATGTAGGCGTGTAACTCTGCTCTAATATACACAAGAAGATCCCGATATGATACACTGAGTGGTATGGGGCTTGGGGCCTATTTATATGCCCCTAGATGGGCAGTTGGCCTGCTGAAAAGGCCCTCCACAACTGTAAGCAACAGTCGGCCAGCAGCACATGAGGCGGCCCATGACTGCATACATCCAATCGGCCAGCACAGTGAGACACTCCACGACTGATGTCTGAGCAGTCGGCCAGCTACTACTGGGTCCTCCAGCCGCCTAAGGGCTGCCTCTCAAGCCACAAAAAAATGGGAAAAATAAGGGAAAAAATGCGGCGATTGGGGAGAAATGATAAAACACCTCATAAGGGCGGGCACACCCACAACAAAGGCCCTGGTGTATAAATCTAGACAGGAGATGACTTCTAACAGTTGTGCCCCCCTGCGTGCCCCATATTGAGGCCCAGGTATTCCCTTGACCTTCTGTTCGGTCTTGTCCTCTTTCGGAGTAGACCCCAGCCGGTTCACTCTCATGAGTGTGGTTCCTGGTAGCCAATTTCTCCTCCATATTTTCTCCTGTCCCATACCTTCCTTCGGCTTAAGTGTTTCCTCTTCGTCCGCTTCATAGACATGTTCATGCTTCTTTTCATTGGTTTTCCCCTCATCTTCCGTCTCCTTGTCGTTTTCATCGTTGTTTGGCCCCTGTGTGATGTTCTCATACTTGTCCATGAGTCCCTGCCATCTCTTCTCCAACGTACTGACTGTGAAGTTTCTTTCCAAATTTGCTACTGCCATGATGCATTTTCGGTCATGTGCCTCACTTAACCATAGGTTTTCATTCTCCCATGCTTGATGACGTGAATGGTTTTTCTCCTCCAATTGTTTCCACTCTTGATCATCCTCCATGAATGCTTCCCATAAGTTATCCATCTGCACATGCAATTTCTCAAGTGCCTGTTTGGCCTCCTCCATGGCTTCCTGTAAAGTTTCTTCTTCATCACTACTATCTTCCTTGTCTCCTTCTTGGTGCATCATCCATTGGAAATGGTCAAATTCGTCTTCAACTCTTTCCAACCTCCTACCAAAGCTATATGCACGAACAAACTCTTCCATGCATCCTTCTCCATCCTCCATTCCTCTGCTGGTGGTTGCATCCTCTTGTTTTCGGAGGTTTTGTATCTCATCTTTTCATGAGAGTCGTCTCTTGGCAAGTTATCATGTATCTCCTAGCTCGGGTTTCGAGTTCCTTTCTAGCCAGGATCTGTTCTACACCCACGATCCGTCCATGAGAACTCCATTGTCTGGCCGTCCCCATTCTCCTTTATTTGTGGGCATTTGTTTTCTACAGGGAAGTTCCCTCTGTGTCCCCAGGTTGTGCCCCCCTGCGCGCCTTGTATTGAGGCCCAGGTATTCCCTTGACCTCTTGTTCGGTCTTGTCCTCTTCTGGAGTAGACCCCAGCCGGTTCACTCTCATGAGTGTGGTTCCTGGCAGCCAATTTCTCCTCCATATTTTCGCCCGATGTGGTTTCTCCTGCACCACACTCCCCATCAAAACGATGAAGTCCTCTTACTGGTTGCAACTCCTGCGAGAGTGGTCTTTTCCATCGGTGTTTGTCCCACATGTGGTTTATTCAGCATGCGGCTCCTTGTCTCCATGCCCTTCTCGTACCTAGCATTCAGGAGAGGTATCCAATAGGCCATCACCTAGGTCTTGAATCACCATATCTAACATCAATAATAGAGAACATGTTGTTGGAAAAAAGATGTGGGTAATCTTTTAGCCCTTCGCTCTCTTATGGTCAGCTGCCAATATGAGCCTTGGCCCGATTGAGCTCCTCTCCAACAATGTATTGAGCTCTTCTCTAACAATGTATTGAGCTCTTCTCTAACAATGTATCTCTAGTTTGACATATAGTTGTTTTAAATATATAGATACGATGAGTGACCACGGTCGTAAAGTGAAGTTGGCGATCATCAAGTCTTTGCTCTACGAGGCACTGGACTTTCTGGAGATACACTGTCAGAGGCCATGACAGATTATGTGGAGATGGATGATGCGGGTTTAGACGGCGCCATTGAGATTCTTGGGAGATTCAGTATGCCCGTACGACCTAGAGAGGGTACATCCTCCCAGCCACATGAAGGAGTGGAGACGTCTTGGCATGCACATACTACTGCGCATCGGTAAGCTTCTTGTTTGATAAAATAGTAATGTCATCCATTTTTTACATATAGAATTCTTAATATATATATCCTTTTGATGTCTTTGTTTGCTTAGGACTCCTATCCCAGTTACATCACATCACGAGAGTCAGCGGCTTACTCCTGATGTACCTCCTAGTACTCAGGTGACACTTGATTCACAGGGTAGTGGCTGTTCCTCCCGCATGTATATCTTTTATGGCGATTACCGATTAAATATCAAGTATTTTTTAGAACTCACATCTCAATATATCAAGTATGTTTGTATTGCACGTAGGCATCAGCGGGGGCAGAGTACCACACCACCAGTGCCCCCACCAGTGCCGATGCACACGTGCACTGGGACTTTGGGTGTCACATGCGACATCACACCTGACGGGGGTATCCTTCAGGTCGGAGCCGGCCTCGCCTTCAAACGACAGATGAGAGATCTTTGCATGTCATATCTACAGTAAGTTCGTATACCATGGCAGTAAGTATTATTTAACATAAAGAATATGAATTACAGTTTATTATTTAAATTACTAATAATATAACTGACGTTATTTTGCAATGCAGCGATCAACTCAAGGATGACAAGAAATATGTCATCAACACACTAGAGACGGAGTTTGGGGCAGGATGGAGTCGGAAGTGGTTGCTGAAACAATTGTGTAAACTCCTAAGTCATCGACGCGACAATGCACGGTAAGTATAGAGAGAGAAATGAAACAAAATGAAATGCTATATTTACGTCTTCAAAAGGCCAAATAACCTATGAGACCAAAAAGTTACCACCAGAGAGCTCTGATACTAATGGGCAGCATGGGGTGTGTTGCGGTTAAGGGTACTGCGGGTAGTCACTAAGGGTGCTACTAGAACTACTGCCACGAAATGCTACAAGACTGCTGGCTTTGATGGTCTAGTGCTACTAGCTAGAGCAAGAAAAACGAGTCTTAGGGAAATCGAACCCCGACACTAGCCATATGAGGCTATCACCACGAGACTCCCCACCACCCACCCTTGTTAGTAAGTTTATAAAAAAATAAAAAACAAGACTTCACAATGAATGATTTTGAGATTAAATCTTACCAAACATAGGTTGATCCGTGAGTTGATACGTTAGACTAATGGTCCTCATCGTCATCTCTGAGATAAACCGTCAATAAAATTTCATCTTCATTATCCTTGTTGACTTCTTCGAACTCCTCGATCGTTAAATTTGTGTTCACGTTCATTTCCTCCATAGGCTCGACATCCATTGTTTCCTCCTCTTCGGTGTCTGTAGTGTCAGAGTCTGGATCGTTGTCGTTCTCATCACCTACAATGTCATCATGATCGACGGATAGAAGAATTCTACACCTCTCTGACGTCGATGTGTCTAGATTCGAGGATGTAATCAAATCATCCTGATCCGCTGTCTCAGAGTCAATGCTATCAAACAAGTGTCGACCTCTAGGTTGGACATGCACAACTTGCCACACCATGAATGAGCATCTGTATTCTTGTAAAAGAATGCTTGTTCAACATGAGTTGGCAGAATGTAAGGCTCTTTTGTTGCACGCAATAACTTTGAGGAGTCGACGGACCAAAATCGAGACGATTCTCTTTTCATTGTGGCATTATTGCCTTTATACCCGGCACCAGGGATTTTATATTCACGTGATCACAAGATTTTTTTTGTTAATAACACTTGTGAACATGTTATTCACATGTTCACATGTTTTCATGTTCTCAAAATAGCAGGTTACCAGTGACCTGGTAACCTGCCGAAGCCCGCCGGGCTTTTTGTTTTCTCGGCGGGCCCGCCGAGAAAATCCATTTTCCCGGCGGGAAAAAAAGTTTAAAAAAAATGGTCAAAATATATTCATGTTCACAGTCATTCCTACCATTTTTGGGCCTTCTGAACTCATTTATGATGTCAAAAGTTTAAAATTCTTTGTACAGAAAAAGTTATCTCTAAATTTATCACTTTAAGCTCGATTACCATCAATTAGATCTTATTATACTTCCAATTGAGTCTAATTGACATCAATTAATATCCAATTGAGTCCAATTGGTATCAATTAAGTCTAATTGGGTGTCAATTGATCGATTGGGCTCAATTGACATCAATTGACACCCCATTGGACTCAATTGGGCTTAATTGGACTTAATTGGATTCAATCAATTGACACCCAATTGGACACAACTGGGCTTAATTGGACTCAATTGACATCGATTAATACCCAATTGATGTCAATTGAGCTCAATTGACATCAATCCTAGTCAATTGATATCCAATTGATGCCAATTGAGCCTAATTGACACCAATTGCACTCAATCGGTACCCAATTGATGTCAATTGAGTCCTCAATTAACATCAATTAACACCCAATTGAGTCCAATTGACATCAACTAATATCCAATTGAGTCAAATTGATATCAATTAAGTATAATTGGGTGTCAATTAATCAATTCGACTCAACTGATATCAATTGACATCCAATTGGACTCAATTGACATCAATTGGGTGCCAATTGAGTCCAAGTGACACCCAATTGATATCAATTGCATCCAATTGGGCTTAATTGACATCAATTCACACCTAATTGATGTCAATTGAGTCCAATCCAGTTCAATTCACACCCAATTGATGTCAATTGGGCTCAATTGACATCCAATTGATGTTAATTGGACTCAATTGACATCAATTAACACCCAATTGATGTCAATTGAGCTCAATTGACATCAATCGTAGTCAATTGACAGCCAATTGAGCCTAATTGAGCTTAATTGATATTAATTACACTCAATTGGCATCCAATTGATATCAATTGAGTTCGATTAGACTCAATTAATATCAATTAATATCTAATTAAGTTTAATTGATATCAATTAATACCTAATTGAGTCAAATTGATATCAATTAAGTCTAATTGAATGTCAATTGGGCTCAATTGGTATCAATTGACATCCAATTGGACTCAATTGACATCAATTGGGTGCCAATTGAGTCCAAGTGACACCCAATTGATATCCATTGCATCCAATTGGGCTCAATTGACATCAATTCACACCTAATTAATGTCAATTGAGTCTAATCACGTTCAATTCACACCCAATTGATGTCAATTGGGCTCAATTGACACCCAATTAACTCAGCCCAATTGATATCAATTGAGTCTAATTCAAACCCAATTGAGTCTAATTACATCTAATTGGACTCAAGTGACATCAATTAACACCCAATTGATGTCAATTAAACTCAATTAACATCAATTAACACCCAATTGATGTCAATTCAGCTCAATTGACATCAATCGTAGTTAATTGACACCCAATTGATGATAATTGAGCCAAATTGGGCTTAATTGACATCAATTGCACTCAATTGGCACCCAATTGATGTCAATTGAGACTCAATTAACATCAATTAACATCCAATTGAGTTCAATTGACATCAATTAATACCCAATTGAGTCAAATTGATATCAATTAAGTCTAATTGGGTGTCAATTGATCAATTGGGCTCAATTGATATCAATTGATATCCAAGTGGACTCAATTGACATCAATTGGGTGCCAATTGAGTCCAATTGACACCAAATTGATATCAATTGCATCCAAGTGGGATCAATTGACATCAATTCACACCTAATTGATGTTAATTGAGTCTAATTAGGTTCAATTTACACCCAATTGATGTGAATTGGGCTCAATTGACACCCAATTGATATCAATTTGGCTTAATTGACACCTAATTGATATTAATTGGACTCGATTGACATTAATTAACATCCAATTGATGTCAATTGAGCTCAATTGACATCAATTATAGTCAATTGATGTCAATTAAGCTAAATTGGACTTAATGGACATCAATTACACTCAATTAGTACCTAATTGATGTCAATTGAGTCTAATTGAGCTCAATTAACATCAATTAGCACCCAATTGAGTCTAATTGATATCAATTAACACCTAATTGAGTCAAATTGATATCAATTAAGTCTAATTGTATATCAAATTGGGCTCAATGGATATCAATTGACATCCACTTGGACTCAATTGACATCAATTGGGTGCCAATTGAGTCTAATTGACACCCAAGTGATATCAATTACATCGAATTGGGCTCAATTGACATCAATTCACACCTAATTGATATCAATTGAGCCCAATTGATATTAATTGAGTCTAATTCACACCCAATTGAGTCCAATTGCATCTAATTGGACTCGATTGACATCAATAAACACCCAATTGATATCAATTAAACTCAATTAATATCAATAAACACCCAATTGATATCAATTGACTCCAATTGGGTTTAATTGACACCCAATTGATGTCAATTAAGTCCAAATAGATACAATTAGGCTCAATTGACACCTAACTGATGTCAATTGAGTCCAATTGGATTCAATTGAGTCCAATTGGGTTAAATTGGATGCAATTAGGCTTAATTGATGTCAATTGAATTAAATTGGATGCAATTTGTCCAATTGATGTCAATTGAGTTCAATTGGATGTAATTAGGCTCAATTGACACCTAATTGATGTCAATTGAGTTCAATTCATACCCAATTATTGTTAATTGTGTCCAATTGAGCTCAATTAACACCCAATTGATGTCAATTGGGCTCAATTAACATCAGTTAACACCCTTTTGAGTCCAATTGATGTCAATTGAGTCGAATTGGGTGTCAATTGATATCAATTGAGCCCAATTGATCAATTAATACCCAATTAGACTTAATTGATGTTAATTGGACTGAATTCATTCAATTTAACATCAATTATAATCAATTGACACCCAATTGATATTAATTGACATCAATTAGGTGTTAATTGATGTCAATTGAGCCCATGTGACATCAATTGTGTGTCAATTGAATCCAATTGATGTCAATTGAGCCCAATTGACATCAATTGTGTGTCAATTGATACACAATTAGCTTCAATTGGGCTCAATTGACATCAATTGACACCCAATTGATGTCAATTAGGCTCCATTGACACCCAATTAGACTCAATTTGGCTCAATTGACATCAATTGACACCCAATTAGACTCAATTTGGCTTAATTAAGTCTAATTGGACTCAATTAGACTCAATTTGGCTCAATTGATATCAATTGACACCCAATTATACTCAATTTGACTCAATTGACACCCAATTAGACTCAATTTTACTCAATTGACATCAATTGACACCCAATTGATATGAACTGATGTGAATTGAGCTCAATTGCATCGAATTAGGCTCAATTGACATCGATTGACACCCAATTAATATCAATTGAGAACAATTGATGTGAATTGATGTCAATTGAGCTCAATTGCATGGAATTAGGTTTAACTGACACCCAATTAATATCAATTGAGTGCAATTGAGCCCAATTCAGCTCAGTTGTAATCAATTGACACCCAATTGATGTTAGTTGCATCCAATTTGGCTCAATTGAAAGCCAACTGATGTCAATTGAGTCCAATTGATGTTAATTGGCACCCAATTGATGTCAATAAGGTTCAATTGATGTTCATTGATCCCCAATTGATGTCATTTACATCCAATTGAGCTCAATTGACACCCAAATTATCCAATTGAAGTCAATTAGACTTAATTGACTTCAATTGTGTTAATTAGATATTAATGGATATCAATTAACACCCAATTACTATCAATTGAGTCTAATTCGGCTCAATTGACACTCAATTTACATCCAATTGGGCGTGAATTGAGCTCAATTGTATCATATTAGGCTCAATTGACATCAATTGACACACAATCGATCACACAATTGAGTGCAATTGAGCCCAATTGATATCAATTGTGATCAATTGACACCCGATTGATGTTAATTGCATCATATTGGGCTCAATTGAGCACAATAGGATGCAATTAACACCCAATTGAGTGTCAATTGAGTGCAATTGAGCCCAATTGAGCTCAATTGATATCAATTGACACCCAATTGATGTCAACTGAGCTCAATTGAGCTTAATTGATATCAATTGACACCCAATTGATGTCAACTGAGCTCAATTGAGCTTAATTGATATCAATTGACACCCAATTGATGTCAACTGAGCTCAATTGACACCCAATTGATGTCAACTGAGCTCAATTGAGCTTAATTGACATTAATTGTAATAAATTAACACCCAATTGAAGTCAATTGGGCTTAATTAATATCAATTAACATCCAATTATTATCAATTGAGTCCAATTCGACTCAATTGATACTTAGTTTACACCCAATTTATGCAAATTGGGTGTAAATTGGGCTCAATTGCGTCGAATTAGGCACAATTGACATCAATTGACACCCAATTAATATCAATTGAGTGTAAATCAAGTGTAATTGAGTCCAATTGGGCTCAATTGAGTGCAATGATATCATGGACAATTGAGTCAATTGATGTAAGTATAGTTAGATTTAATTGGTGTGTCAATTGAACTTAAGGCCAGCAAATTATACAAACTTTTTTTTGTGCCAAGAATTTTGAACTTTTGACATCATAAATGAGTCCAGAAGGCCCAAAAATGGTAAGAATGACTGTGAACATGATTTTTTTATTTTTTTTTATTTTTTTTATTTTTTTTATTTTTTTTATTTTTTTAATTTGCCCGCCGGGAAAATGGGTTTTCCCGGCGGGCCCGCCGGGAGATGTACATTTTCCCGGCGGGATTACTGGCAGAGAAGGTTTTTGCAGGTCATAAAAAATGCCCGTGAATATACATTGTGATCACAAGAAATTTTATGTTAACAACTGGTTTTGTTAACGTGATCACGAAATTGTGAAGACGTTAATGAAATCCCTGCCCGGCACGAAACCAATCCACCTTCAAAACCACCTGTCAAAATACACGAATCAAAACTTTAGAATTATGTATAGCTTTAAGAAATCTACATGTTATTGTTGCATGAAGAGAGATCTCATTTACCTGCTTGAAGATATGATATGATACTTCATAAATGCCGACTATGGTTCCCACGTAACCAAGTACACTGTCGATAAGATTTGTGTCTCTTGAACTTGCACGTGATAATTGCTTAAAAGAGGCAACAACGCAAGAATCCTGAGTTAGACGTAAGTCGTCCTCAATAGATTTTATCCGAAGATGTTGTCCATAAGCCCACATGTTGGTATACATTCGAGCCTACACCAAAACATAAATTATTAAAGAAAAATTTGAGATTCATTTGTTTAGTTCAGAGTTTTCAAAACCAAACAAGTTACTTGTTTTTCACACCCGATCATAAATTATCATTGTTCCGTAGAGATTGGCTCATGATCACTAACCGCACGTTGCATACGGGTGTATAACCAATCCATGAAAGTAGGTACGTCTTCGTCGTTATTTACATTGGTTTGACGTCTAGATCTCCTCTTTTTACGTCTACCAACTCGTTTGCTTGCAAGTTCCTCCTCGTACTCATCAACGAATTGTTGCATGCATTCGCTATCATAGACAATGAAAGTAGAAATATCCATGGATCTTAAGTCGAAAAGGGACTTCACCACAAATTGGACAAGCTTTATAACCCTTGGTACATATCCCTGCATGGAAAACATAACAAAGATGATTAGCGTAATGAACATCGTACAAACGTATTAAAGAATATATATATTTAAACCATTTACCTGAGCAAAAACCATATCCTGGAAAGTCGTGGATAGTCCATGCTAAAATTCCACGAACAATGAACTGTCTTTGACCGATGCTTCTGGACTTATCCATGACATCAATCCCTCTCCACAAATCTTGAAGATCGTTGATGAGAGGGGCCAAATAAACATTCAGATCTTTAACTTGTCGTTTTCCCATAATTAAGAGTGAGAGCATTAAATGCTCTTTCTTAATGCTGAGATACGAGGGTAGATTATAGTTAATAACAACCACTGGCCAAGTAGACCATTTACTTGATCTCATTGAAAATGGATTCACGCCATCCAATGCTACACCCATCTTTAAATGGCGTGGTTCTTTTGCAAAATCTGGCCATCGCAGATCAATATGCTCAAATGCAGGACAATCTGATGGAATTCACATTACTCCATCTTGCTCTTGTGCTCCGCTCCCCATGTCATAAGCTTAGCTAATTTGGGACTTTGGAACATATGTTTTATACGCAGAGCCAGGGGAAAATGTCTCAATACCTTTCTAGGGACCTTACCTTTCTCCTCTTTATAACGAGGAGTTTGACATTTTGGACATGTCACACCGTCCTCGTACTGACCTCTATATAAAATACAATCGTTGGGACATGCATGTATAGAAGAATAGTCAAGTCCAAGACTACTTATCATCTTCTTCACCTCATCATGTGATGTAGGAAGGGAATTGCTTGTCGACAAGAACTTTTGAGAGAGTAGCCTGCAAAGTCCATTAAAAATATGATCAATAAGAACAAAACATATTGTGATTACTCCTAAAATATTTAGATTAAAAAAATGTTAGACTGTTACATACTTCAAAAGTGCTGAAATGGATATATTACTCCATCCAAAACGGTTTTGAAGATTCAGAATAAGTAAGCTTGCACTAAGTCGTGTCAGTTGGCTTCCTGCGTAGATACGCTTTAGAGCTTCTTCTCGAAGATACTTCTCGTTGTTAATTAGGAATATCGCTCGCACTATTATTTTGATACCAATCCTCAATAAAATCAGACATGCCATCATCGTCAAGATATGGTCCCACACATTATTGAAGTCCTAAGAATATTGTTTTTATAGTCTTGCATACGCATTAGGATCACTCCTGCGTAGGATCCTCATGCACTCTATTGACATGTGAGATGCGTCATGTGAACGTTGATTTGTGATATTGTCGATGTCACAATTCGGAATCTACATATTTGAAGGCAATATCAATAGCATGCTTCTATATAAAAGAAAAGAGAGATACAAAACAGTTACAGACAATAAAAAATGATTATCAAATTAAAATAGAGACAACTATGTATCTTTCTACATCCTTGCTCATATGTTCTGGTTCATGACTATTCTCACACTCCACAAACGTGCAATTGGTTCTTGAACTCATCCCTCGACTACTATTGATTAAACCTGCTATGTTTTCTTAAGAGTAAGGTCTTCCATCAAAATAGAGTCTTTGTCCTTCTGCATGTGTGATCCCTCTATCAGAAAGAGAGGCTGCATTGAGACATAATCCATAAGTACTCATGCTCTGAATGTAGCGAGTAAGCTGATGCCATGGACCCCATCTATATATAGGTCCACAGAAACACATAAGGGTGACCTCTAAACGAGGGGGCACATGTAAATCCTGTGCAATAAAAAGGCCTCGTCCTGCTCCACTGATGGTAGATGGAGCAATCATGTAGCTGTTGGAGCTCTATATATGGCTCACTCTACCTAACTTGGTCTCACCTATATATATGTATCTTGTCCTCAATATGAATCAGTCTTTGGGAGCGTACATGATGTGTCTCTTGTCTCTTTCTCTCTACATTTCAACATGGTATCAGAGCATCTATGAGGGAAGCATCTATGTCTTCTTGTTAAATTCATGATTATAATTTCATGTCTTACAAGATTGTTATTTGATTATGTGTTGTCTACATGATTTTATAGCTTAACTTGTTGTAATTAGAGCTGTTTCTTAATCGCGTCCTTAAAACCAAAACCTATCAAAAAAGTAGATTGTATTGTGCTGGTGAATCCTATCAAAAAAGTTTGTCAAATGGAGTTGTGAGTCAAAAGTTATGACAATTCAGGCAAACTGCATCTGTAAAACAGCAAAACAGGTTCTCTCAATAAGCAAACAGGTTTCGTCTTCATCAAGTGTCTTTATGAGCACACAGGTTTTGTATTCATCCAAGCGTCTTTAGCAAACCGCCAAATCTAGCTTCTTCGTCAAGCGTCTTTAGCAAACCGCCAAATCTAGCCTTTTCGTCAAGCGTCTCTTATTATTTTGCTATTTTTAGCAAACCGTCCAATCTAGCTTTTTCCTCAAGCGCTATCAATGAATCTTGCGTCCCACGTCTCGCTATTTTGAGGACTCTTTTCTTATTGACGTCTCTTATCTCTTGCGGTCGTCCTTGTCTATGGTGTGCAGATTTTGTGATTTTATCTTATACGTCTTCTCGCAGATAGATATGGCTATGACTGTTCTCGTCAATGGTTTTCCTTCTGGCCAACGTTCTATTCCTTCTTTTCAAGGCCAAGGGTTTCCCGGTTGGAAAGCAAAGATGCTGTTAATTCTTGAAGGCGATGAGCTTTCCAATGTTGTTATTGGTGATTCTCTATGTCCGTCTCAGCCTACTATTCCGGATTCTGACAACGTTCTTATCACAGAAGGCCCTGTTTTTGATGCATGGCGTCTTTCTTATATGGATTGGCAGAGGCGTGATAAAGCAGCTCGTCGGTACATTCTTTCTGCTCTTAGTGATTCTCTCATGCTTGATGTGTATGACTTTCCTACTTCCCATGACGTATGGGAGTATCTTATAGCAAATTTTCAGAAAAAGTCTGTTACAGAAACACTTTATTTGAGAGGTTTGCTTTCAAAGTTACAGTATGAAGTTGGTACTGCTATGACGGGGCATATTGATTCTTTCAAATCTATTATTAATCAACTTGCTGCTCTGCGGGTGATCCTGTTCCACGAAAGCAACTTATTACAATTCTTCTTGATACGATAAAGGATCCGTCTTATGACAACATTGTTACCATTCTTTCTAACAAGGACGGTCTTGATTTTGACCAAACTTGCATATCTTTGATTGAGTATTCTCAACGTCAACAACGACGTAGCATTGGTCATGATGCAGCTATGTTTTCACAACAAGAGGAGCCTGAGTCCCAACAGTTGGAACGGGCCTTTTATGTGCGAAAGCGTCCTTTTCAACGAGGAAACCGCAGAGGTGGTCGTCGTGGTGGTAGTTTCTCTCGTCTCAAATTTCCTAACAAGCATTGTTCTTACTGCAATAGGAATGGTCATACTGAAGATGACTGTTGGGCACGTCAATATGATGAAGAACACAACATTACCACAAAACAACCACGTTTATCTAGAGATTCTTCTTCTTGTGATTATTGTGGAAAATCTGATCATCCCTCTTCCATGTGCTTTAAGCGTCGATTTGATGTAGATCGAAATCGAGCATATGCAGCCGAGCATCATGATAATGATGTGCCTGAAACAAGTTGTGTTTTATGTTCAGTTCCCCCAGACAGAATACTTCATGTACGTGATGGTTCACTTTTCATTATTGATTCTGGTGCTACAGGAAATATGACATATGAATCTAAGTGGCTACATAACTATCATTCTTTACCTGTTAAGCGTGTTGTTTATCTTGCTGATGATACAACTTGTCAAGTCAAGGGCATTGGAGATTTATATCTTGGCACCTTATCTTCTTCAACTCGAGTTTTACGAGGGGTTTTACATGTCCCAGAACTTCAACGTAATCTTCTTTCAGTTGCAAGACTTGTTGATCTTGGTTTGTTTGTTGGATTCGACCACACCAAATGCCGCATTGAGAAAGATGGGCAGATTATTGCAACTGCTTCTCGTAATGGCAATTTGTTTGAGCTCTCTCTCAATGATGCTGTAGCAAATGTTGTCACTGCTCCAGGTGATCATGATTGCAAGATATGGCATCATCGCTTTGTTCATGCTGATTTCTCAAAGCTTCTTGATCTTCATCGTCAAGGTCTTGTACGTGGCATGGATCTTAAAGCTCATCCTCATATGGGAATCTGTGAGTTTTGTGCTCTTGGCAAACACAATCGTAAACCCTTTCCTCTCTCGAATTCAGTTCATTCTCATGATTTATTGGATCTTGTTCATACCGACATTTGTGGACCTTTGCCTCCATCGAGAACACAATATCGTTATTTCATTACATTTATTGATGATTACTCACGGTATACAGTTGTTTTCTTGCTTCGACAAAAATCTGAGGCGTTATCTGTTTTTAAGCAATTTCACAAGGCTGCCGAACTTCAAACTGGTCGTCGCCTCAAGAAACTTCGCAGCGATAATGGTGGAGAATATGTGTCTTCTGAGTTTGAGAGTTATTGTACGGACCATGGTATTCATCATGAACATACTATTCCATATTCACCTCAACAGAACGGTGTTGCTGAACGTAAGAATCGCACTATTATCAATGCTATACGATGTATGCTGATTCAATCTGGGTTATCTCGTGTTTTCTGGAGTGAAGCTCTCTTGACAGTAGTCTTTGTTCAGAATCATCTTCCTACTACTGCTCCTTCTGGTAAGATACCCATCACAGCATGGACAGGTGAAATTCCTTCTGTATCTCATTTTCGAACCTTTGGATGCATTGCTTATATTCATGTTCCTAAAGAAACACGAGCAAAGCTTGATGCTCCTGGGCTTAAAGTTATTTTTATTGGGTATTCTGACACTTCCAAAGGATACAAATTCTATGACCCGTCCTCCAAGAAAGTGCTTGTGAATCGTGATGCTATTTTCAATGAACAGCTTATGGGCGGTACATGGTCCATGGATGATTCTGATGATACTAAATCTTTGCTTCAAGCTTTTCCATTCTTGTGTGATGATGAATCTTCTTCTATAGAGCAACTTTCCTCTTCACAACCATCTAAAGAGCAACTTTCCTCTTCACAACCATTGATTCCGAATGCTGTCATTGATGATGTTGACATTTTTATTGATCTGCCTATTGATTTTGAGCATGGTTCTTGTCATGTTTATGATGAAGATTTTGATGCTGATGTTTTCTCTACTTCTGAAGATCCTGCCACATACAGTGATGCTATATGTTCTCCACAAAAGGATCAATGGCAAGAGGCTATGGAAGCAGAGTACGATTCTCTTATCTCTAAAGGTACATGGATACTCACTCAGCTGCCTCCTGGCCGTACTGCCATTAAGTGTAAATGGGTATATAAGACAAAATTTAAAGCAGATGGATCCTTTGACAAATTCAAGGCACGATTAGTTGCCAAAGGTTATTCTCAAGTTGCTGGCGTTGATTATCATGAAACCTTTTCACCAGTTGTTCGCATTACTAGTATTCGGGTTTTATTGGCATTTGCCGTTCAATTCGACTTAGAAATTCATCAGATGGACGTGCGCACAGCTTTCTTGAATGGAGATTTGAATGAAGAAATTTACATGGAGCAGCCAGAAGGATTTGTTATTGCAGGTAAGGAAGATCTTGTTGCTCGTCTTCATAGGGCCTTATATGGTCTTAAACAAGCTTCACGGGCCTGGTACATCAAGTTTGATCTTTTTCTTACCTCCCATGGCTTTCTCTCTTGCTCTTCTGATCCCAACTTATTTACCAAACACCAAAATGGTAGTTTTGTAATCCTTGCCCTTTATGTGGATGATACAATCCTTGTTTCCAATGATTTGGGATTTTTACACCAAAATAAGAAGTTGTTATCTTCGGCATTTGATATGGTGGATCTTGGAGAGCTTCACTCATGTCTTGGCATTCAGATTCAAAGGGATCGCAGCAAAGGTATTTTATTACTTCGACAGTCCAAGTTTATTGAAGATACTATTAAGAAGTTTGGTTTGGAATCTGCACATTCAGCAACTACTCCTTGTCTTGCGAGTTCCATGAAAAACACTTCTGATGGTGGTGGCGAGCTTGTTACAAATCAACCATATGCTAATTTGGTTGGATGTCTTCAAGTTGTTGGTTTGAACACTCGTCCTGACATTTTGTTTATTGCTAACTATCTCGGGCAACATCTTGCATGTCCTTCTCTTAAGCATTGGTCTTCAGCAAAGCGCGTGTTGAAATACTTGAAAGGCACTGCAGATTATGGTTTGGTTTATCAACGACAATTCACATCCGACTCCATTCCATCTCTTTCTCTTTTGGGTTACACAGATGCAGATTGGGCCAGCTCACATTTATCTATGCGATCTACTAGTGGCAATTGTTTCTTCATTAATGGTTGTCTTATTTCTTGGACCAGCAAGAAACAACGTTGTGTTGTAGTTTCTACAACCGAATCTGAATATGTTGCGGCATCGCTTGCAGCTCGTGAACTCATTTGGCTTCGACAAGTGTTGACAGATATTGGCCATTCTCCTCTTTCTAGTACACCCTTGCGGTGTGATAATCAGAGTGCTATTAGTCTTGCAAAAGACTATGTCCAACATAACAAGTTAAAACATATTGCTGTGCATTACCATTATGTTCGATACGACGTACGCAAAGGCACTATCATGATTGAACATTGTCCAAGTGACCAGATGATTGCAGATATTCTTACCAAAGGTCTCAATGAGTCACGCTTCATTCTCTTGCGCTCAGAGCTTGGAGTTGCCTCGGGCTCACTCTTTCTAGATTAGGCTCTTTACTCTTATGGTAGCTTTGTACATATATCGTTGTAATCTTCTAGACACCATGCACTTTGCACATTTCACAATTGCACACTATGACCTCTTGGTCCTTTTGTATATTTGTACATAGATGCACAATGCACTTTCACATCATTACTTCTGGTTCATATTTTCACATTTGTATAGGGGCTTGGGTTTTTCCCTTGTACTCCCCAAGGGTTTTTTCATCCATAGCTAGAGACCCTTGTTTGAGTGGGGGTGTTGGAGCTCTATATATGGCTCACTCTACCTAACTTGGTCTCACCTATATATATGTATCTTGTCCTCAATATGAATCAGTCTTTGGGAGCGTACATGATGTGTCTCTTGTCTCTTTCTCTCTACATTTCAACAGTAGCGACTACCCCAGAAGCTGAAAACCACTCCATCTAAAGGAAGTGATCGTCTCTGCCATCCTCCGTATCGTCTTCGATCATACGTCTGTACTAGAGAATGCAAACGAGTAGGCAACGGATGATCTCCACCCGTCTCGGCCTCCAAAGTAGGAGGTAGAGGATGTCGAGAAACCTCGAGCTGCAGAGCTGACAAGTGACCTGTCCGTGCCATGTGTGAGGGACATGTGCACCACTGATAGTGAAGTCATCCTTGTTAATTAAGTGAATATACATACATATATGATATGGTTACATTATATATGAGCCTTTGATTTATAAAATGACCAATAATAAAACTAAGGGAGAACAGTCACATATCATAGGTCGATGTTGCTCCTCAGGTGGCGGTGCTCGCTCAAAAGTACCATGAGTCATCTCATGTGAAAAGCGCTCCCGTCGTTGCCTCCGATATGTGCCACGACAAAGAGCGCACCAGCATATAATAGACTCATCATAGTAGAAATCATCATAAACGGGTTCATGTGCAGTATTGGAACTCTGTGAACCCCAATCACCACGAGTAGGAGGTGGTTGTGTACCCTCTGCTTGGTCCAAATCTGATTTTCAAGTACCATAAAAACACGAGTCATTAGTCAAATGATCGAGAAGAAAAAAGCAATGCATGAAAGAAAACATTGAAATCTAACAAGTTCTATGGTATGCAATATGAAAAATAAACAGACGCTACTGTATGGTGGAGACAAACAAGAGGAGGGCTGATATGTGCGTGGAGACATGGCAATACTTCCGCAAGGAGAGACGCCTACGCATCACTTTTCCTTAGCAGAAGGTGCATGCCTTTGCTAATGTATATTAGAATTAATTTGAACTTTGATAGATTGATTCTAAATATTCTCTAATCTATGTCATTTTGTTTAATGAAATTTACATAGTCGGCAACACGAAAGAGACTGCAAGTTGGTCACACATCTAGACTAGGCCGGATGGGTCGAGATGGATTTGTGGCCACATTTGTGAGTATAAATCGTTTTATATTTAACTTTCAAAGATACTATTATTGAATGAAGAAATCAATAAGTCTTTGGTTCTGTCTTGATGCAGACCAAAGACTATGGTCGTGCACCTACGGCGTAAGAGATGGAGTACGCTACATACTACGGGTACCGCGCTTTGCAGGCGACACTTCCAGACACGCCTGATCCACTTGTGGGTATCACTGATTTGTTTTGTGGTTTATTATTATATTAACTGTAATATATTCTTATTTGATTTCACTAAGTAATGCAAGAGCAACGTGGGGAGGAGGACATGACATAGGTGGCTCGACAAGAGGCCGAGGGGCGACGATGAGAGTCTGAGGCGAGCGGCGGCGGCATGATCCCGGGTGGGGACACGAGTGGTGGTGGTGGTGATGGTGGTGTTGTGGTTGGGGGCACGGGTGGTGGGCAGTGCTGATGTTGATGATGATTCCGAGTCTGATAGTAGCGACTCATATAGTGATGGCTCACGTAGTGATACTTAGTGATCTGTTTTGTATATGAGAGGATTGATCACCACACACTGTGGACACATGTACATATATTTGTTGATGATATATATTGACATATGTTCTCGTTGCATCGCTGAATTTTTCTATTGTCAAACAATTAATTATTTGTCAGTAAGTTAATTAGCCTAAGTATGTGCGAGGAGCTAGAACGTTATTTATTTATTTATATGTTTTAAAACAAAACAAATCCTAAACAAGAAAAGAGGCGAGCCCACGATGTAACACATCAAAAGAAGCAAAAGATCGGCAAAGCATCACCAATTTCTCAAAAGCTCTTGGAAAGCTAGATAGAGACAAATCAAAAACTTTATCGCAGTTCCAGTGTGACTGTTTTTCTATGTTAGGCTCTAATATTAACAAGCTTTTGATTTTCATATTTTTTGCAGGGGTCCCTGATTGTACGATACGTATCAACTCAAGCTAACTTTCAAGCTTAAAGATCCGAACCATGAAGTTTCAAAGCATGTGATTTCAAAGTACCAATTTAAGTACCACGTACCTGTACCTATAACCATTTGCAAGTATGAGGTTTCAACATGATACCCAACTCAAGTACCAAGTACCAAGTACCAAGTCTAACACTAAAAAGCTTTCTTTGTTCCCATGTTTATTGCTTAAGGTACCCCAAAGTTAGACCGACCAATTGATACCATATATCATGTATCAATTGCGAGTTCGAAGTTTCATTATGGAGCCTGATACTAAATCAAGTACCAAGCACCGAATCTAGTACCAAGTACCATGTACCAAGTACCAAGTATCAAGTACCATGTACCAATTACTATGGACCATGTACCAATTATCATGTACCATGTACCAATTACTATGGACTATGTACCAATTACTATGGACCATGTACCAATTACTATGGACCATGTACCAATTATCATGTACTATGGACCATGTACCAATTATCATGTACCAAGTACCATGTACCAATTACCATGTACCATGTACCATGTATCAATTACCATGTACCAAGTACCGTGCACCAAGTACCATGTACCAAGTAGCTTGAAAATAGTTATTATTAAAAAAGTTTTTTAACTGCTGTTTTTTGTCCATCCCCGTTCTCGTTCGTCAGGATTGCTTACATACATGCATACATGCATGCATACAATGTGCAAGCATACATACATGCATGTATATACATACATACATATGACATACATACTGTAAGGATCCTTTTTGATATAGACATGTATATACAAATTTTTGGCATAAAGACTTAATTTTTGGTTGTGTATATTTTGCCTCTTAGTAAAATAATATATTTTGAGTCAGTTACTAACATGTCTAGGGCGTAATAGTAGTACGCCACCGTTTGCTTCTAGTCTTTATTTTGAAGGAAAATACGGTCCGGAATGCGGATCCGGAAGGAGCCGGAATATCTATATGAACCGGAATGCAGACCGGAATGGAGTTCCGGAAGAAGGCAGAGAGACGGGAACAGAGGAGATCTGGAAGAGTGCGGGACGGGAACCTTCCGCATACAGTACGGAAGAATGCAGGGCAAGAACCTTCTGCAAGCCATACGGAAAACTGGTTAGATTCCGTACGGAAATAACAGAGTATGGGATACCGGATGAGAGCAGATGCAGGATGAGATACATACATACATAATGTCTTACATACATACATATATGTATACATATACAATGCATGCATGCATGCATTATGTATGCATAACATATGTATGTACTACTATGTGTGTATGTACTATGTATGTACATACATTATGTATACATATACAATGCATGTATGCATGTATATATGTATGTACTACTATGTGTGTATGTACTATGTATGTACATGCACATTGTATATGTGTATGTATATGTATATTTATATGTATATGTATATGTATTATATAGATATATATATAATATGACATATGTACTACATATGAAATACATCCGTGGATATATATATATACATATATAATGCATGCATGCATTCATTATGTATGCAGAACATATGTATGTACTATTATATGTGTATGTACTATGTATGTACATGCACATTGTATATGTGTATGTATATGTATATGTATATGTATATGTATATGTAATATATGTATATGTTTATGTACATGTATTATATAGATAAAGTAAAGCTTGAAAATAGTTGAAGTTAAATAAAGTTTTTTGAACTGTCGATCTTTGTCCCATCCCCGGGATGGCCCTATTCCCTTCCCCGCTCCCGTTCATCTCAGGAATGCTTACATACATACATACATGCATGCATGCATGCATACATACAATGTACATACATACATACATGCATGTATATACATACACACATGCATGGATTCATACAATGTAGATACATATATACATGTGATATACATACATACATACATAATGTCTTACATACATACATATATAATGCATGCATGCTTGCATTATGTATGCATAACATTAAACATATGTATGTACTACTATGTGTGTATGTACTATGTATGTGCACGCACATTGTATATGTGTATGTATATGTATATGTATATGTATATGTATTATAAAGATAAAGTAAGACTTGAAAATAGTTAAAGTTAGAAAAGATTCAATTTTAAAAATTAACAATAAAAGAGAGCTAGATAGCGCTGTTTACCAGAATTCATGTTCATTTATGCACCGGTGTCTGACCAATCTCTGCAAAAACAACGACAGCACGGAGTGCAATCACAATTGCAAGATAGCAAGCGACAAAGAGAGCAACAGTAGGTAGATCATGAGAAAAATATAGACAACATTATGTTTAATATAAATGAATCAACCAGTATATAAATTGTATATTTGTCCGTTTTTTCCCGTTGCGCATCATCGCTTAAGCGACATAACTGTCGCTTAAGCGATGTTAAATAACTTATTAAAATTACGTCGCTTATACGGTGCATATGCATCGCTACAGGAGTCGCTATTGTCGTCGCTTAAGCGACGTACAACAGCGATGCCTGTAGAGGGCTCGTAGCGTCACTTAAGCGACGCTTTTGCGTCGCTTCTGTCGTCGCTCGCTACGAGCCCATGGACTAGTAGTGTATGCACTCAATACTCTTGCACCTAGGCCTTCCTTTGCCACTTGAACACAACATAGTGTGTACCTAGTGGACAAAAGTCATAGTGTGTACTTGGTGGACAAAAGTCACAAGGAAATGTAGGTTAGTGTGGACACTGGATATTCCAACATCGAAATCATATAGTTTGTAGTAAATTTACATCCTCTTATCAGCTTAGTCAATTGAATCAAGCATAAAGGATTCTACAACATAATGTTACTATGAACATAAACTATGAGATGCTAGAAGAGTGACAAAGGTGTGGTTCATGCTTTAGTGTACAATCATCAAAGGAAGAATTTAATTATAGTGCTAACATAGCTAGCAATCCTCAAGAATCAAGACCTCTTTAAGTGACCCAAAGATGTTGCGAAAATCCTATAAGTTCAAAGATCACCACAATACGTGTTTTCCTTATGCTTGATCACTCGAACATTGTGGTGAATTACATGAATGTCATAGTGCCACATCATCAAATTGTTTCAAATCTTATTTTGAGCATAATTAGACTCTCCATGAACGTAAACAATGCTACATAATCATGATCAAACCATACACAAGGTAAATGTCCTAACCTTAATACAAATTGTGAAAATAATCAGCTTGAGAGATGATTCTAAACAACGTCACAAAGCCACAGCATTAAAGCCTAAATACGCAAAACCTTAAATTGAGCATGATTAGTATACTAAAAACAATTAGTGGCCGCTCGAGAGCTCACACTCTCACATCTCACGTGCAAAAAAAGAATTCGAACGATGCAAACGTATGGGTTAATATCAGGGATGGTGATCCCAGGGTTCGAAAGTATTAAAGTGGGCTCCTAAAAAAGTTTTCTTATTTTTGTCAATGTGCCGATTGCTAATGATTGTGAACGGCCCCGCCGCCATTGTCAACCTAGAGCAAGGGCGACAGGGTTCCTGTGTTACAGAGAGACGTTTTGTGGTAACGTCAAACGTTAATGTTTAGCGGCAATTGATGAGTGGCTAGTAGTGGCAAACTTGAGTTGTGAGATGTCGTCCGCCGGCCGCCGGGGTGATGCGGGATTAGTCTTCACAGAATTGAAAGAATCAGGGTGATGCATTGCAAACCTGCGCGTGCTTCTTCTCGTTTGTCTGTGTCTGGGGAAAAAGCTTGACTGCCTTGCTTGTTTGCGTGCGTACGTGCGTACGTGCGCGTGGCGTGTGCGTGTTGTTTACGTGCGTGCGTGTGTATGTGTGATTGTTAGAGCTTAGAGGAACCAGAGATTTCAACAGAGACTTCAACGTTCAAATCATCCCCCGTCCACGGTCCGTGTGCTTTAGGGGAGAATCTTAAACTTTCCGCACATTTTCTCAAAAAAACAAAACACACACCTTTTCCACATTCTAACCAATCAAAACAAGTCCCAAAATGCCCTTTGCAAATAATGTCCTGATTTGAGAAGACTTACAGCCCAAAACAGAGAAAAAGATTTATCACATTCTTCAAAAAGTTATAAGAGATCCCTTTTGCAATCAGTGTTCTACGAGAATGAACAATCCAGGAAAAATTACCAATTTGACCCTATATTATACCAAGATTTGACCCTATATTACCAATTTGACCCTTCCAAGATTCCCAATTTGACCCTAGTATTTTTCAAAATTCCCATTTTGGCCGTACCAAATTACCAAATTGGCCTTATATTAACTAAATTCTCATATTGACCCTTTTATTTCTACCATTTCTAATTTGGACATATTTCTCGTCAAAATTACCATTTTGACCCTAAAATTTGCTAGAATTCCCACATTGGTCCCCCAAAACTAATGGCTCCCTAAATTGTAGTAAAAGTTTGCAAGAAAGTAGAAGAAATGGACAATAAAAGATAATCCTCTAAATCATTTTAGGAGTCTACTATGGGTGCTTTGCAAGTGCGAGAATTGTGCCCTATTTTGGAATCACACCTTGAGCATGTGAAGACATGTTTCTCTCTAAAGCGGTCTTTAGTGCATATCTCATTGTTTTAGATATTCAAATCACGATTCAATGTGGATGATTCCTAGCTTTACCATGCTACACACTTAGGGTGAATAGAGGAAATATCTTTTTTTTTCTGCTTAACTAATGTTACACCTTGAATGAGCTGAACCCTACCCATAGTCGCACTGAAGGCTGCTTTCGATATCTTCATATGCTGAAGGTGTGAGTCTAAAATGAGCCACAATTCTCGCACTTGCAAAGCACCCATAGTAGCAGACTCCTAAAACGATTTAGAGGATTATGTTTAGAGGAATGATTGTCATGTTATTGTTTCAAGCAACTTGTCAATTTGGTGTGCATGGCCTTTGTATTGTCAAGACTCAAACTAAGATGATAAATTGAGAGTATTGTAATGCTTATTGAAGATGCTCTTTTATTGTCCATTTCTTTTGCTTTCTTGTAAATTTTTACTACAATTTGGGGGGAGCCATTAGTTTTGGGGGGCCAATGTGGAAATTATAGCAAATTTTAGGACCAAAATGGTGACTTTGATAAGAAATACATCAAAATTAGAAATGGTAGAAGTAAGAGAGTCAATACGAGAATTTAGTTAGTTTAAGGCCAATTTGGTAGGGTCAAATTGAAAATTTCAACATAATTTAGGGTCAAATTGGTAATTTTCCCAACAATCTTCTTAAAGTTGGTGGATTGTCATTCTTTAAAAAAGGACAAAAATATGCAATTTAGATCATTAAAACCGTTGAATTCTTTTGAAGACAAATTTGACCTTTTAAAATGCACTAAAGGACAAGAATGCCAAGTATCAACAGTCAAGATTCTTATTTGTTGAGACTGAATTCTTTTCGACTAGCAAGACTAATAAAAATGATACTTGAAAATAACCATGACTTCATGCTACAAATAGAAAAGATCCTAAGATTTTAATTAAAATGTATGCTTTTTGTTACGTGAAATTAAAGGGGACGCAGAATTCTTCTATTGAAGGTAAATTTAACCTTTTAAAATGCACTGAAGGACAAGAATGCCAAATATCAACAATCAAGATCCATATTTATTGACTGAATTCTTTTCGACTAGCAAGACTAATAAAAATGATGCTTGAAAATAACCACGACTTCATGCTACAAATAAAATAGATCCTAATATTTTAATTAAAATGTATGCTTTTTGTTCCTTGAGATTAAGGGGGATACCAAATTCTTCTTTTGAAGACAAATTTAACCTTTTAAATGCACTGAAGGACAAGAATGCCAAATATCAATAGTCAAGATCCACATTTGTTGGCTGAATTCTTTTTGACTAGCAAGACTAATAAATGTGATCCTTGAAACCATGAATAATCAATTCAAACTAGAAAAAATATACTATAAACTTTGTTTTTTAAGCAATGCATACAAACATGTACCAAGTACTTCTACTAGGTATCCCCATAGGAACCTATAAAAAAACACTAGTGTTTGGAGAAAAAAAAGAAACAAAGCTTACATGAGTCATTTTCAGCCTAGGTAGAAGAGTAAATTATATTTTTTTGAATAAGTGCTTTCTTGATAATTTCATTAGAGTCTAACTAAACTAAAAAGTGAAAATTTTTGAGGAGGTGTTTTCTATACATATCATGAAGTGAACCTCTTGAGAGATATCATGTTCTGAGCTGCATGTCAAGTTCAATTCATAAAGTAATGAGAAGGTTATGTGGTTCCTTATCTAAAGGCTTCAAGAGTAACTTTTATAATTTGTGAATATATAAGGTTTGAAATCATATTTCATATATGAGAGTGTCATAAAGACCTAGTGGCATCCATCTTGAAGACTATTTTTCTTAAAAGTTAGTATTAAATGTTTATAACCACATGTATAGTAACTAACATGCAGTGGACCTTTCTCCTTGATTCTACATTGGAGCCTATAATTAATGGAATTTGTGGTGCATTCTAGTTTGAGATCTGATCTCATTAACTAAAAAACCCCAAAAAGACTCTAAAGGAAAAGAACTAGTTAAACTAGTCAAGCTAAAGAAAAACCAAATAAAATGAGTATGGATAGTTGAAAATCTAAAATGAGTATGGATAGTAGAAGTAGTTCAACAACCAAGAACAACGCCATTTGGTGAAAATTACAATATTTTTCCATGAGTACAAACAACTATATTTGAATCATTACTAGATATTTTACTTGTTACAATTGCAAGCTTATAAGTTGAGGTGATGATGACATGGTGGCCAAGTTATACTCATGGTGTTCCAATTATATGACTATGTCTCGCATATAGGGTACCATAGCAGGGAGATAAAGTTCAAATAGATTTAATTACCATATAGAATAGAAACAATTAGGACAACTTACATTTGATTATGTTACATAAGTTGGTAAATAGACCTGCACTAAAATAATATTATGGATTCTTACCTAGACAACTAAAGAAATAATCCAAAATTGGAATATACTGGGTGCACAATGAGATAGAAAACACCAAATATAAAAAGTTATAAAAAATGACACACTTAAGAAAAATCTAATAATTGATAAAATAGAATAAGATAAACTAGTCTACACTTGTGGAAGGACACAAATAACTCGAGGGGGCGGGGGGAGGGGAGGGGGGAAGGGGCGGGGGTTACTCATAAATATGTAAGCGTAGCACATGGGTTCAATAGAAGGGGTTTTTTAAATCCCTTTTTTACAAATTTTTTACATACACAAGGGTACCATTTAAAGGGGGTATTTAGAGATTAAATAGAAAAAGGGTGTGTTTTATTCATGAAAAATTTACAGATAAGGGGTTTTTAAATTAGGCCTTGAATGCATGTGATATAAAGAGTTTACATATAGTGAACCCCCCGAGACAAATAATAACTCTTTTTGTGCAGATAAGAATAAATGCAAAAATATTAAAGCACACAGGGAAGCTATAATAATTAGATTAATAAAAAATCTTACTCAAAATAAATTTATAAATAAAATAGTAATGCTAGCTAAGAGTTAAATGTTTAGCAATGATGAGACTAATAATTACTTAACATGGAATCTTAACATAAATTTGTTAATAAGAATATACATAAGAAATTTCATAAATAGTGGCGCAATATTCAAGTAGGGAACACGCTAGAGCTAGTACAAGCTATCATAAGGAATTACTTTTATTTTTAAATTTTTTGAAGTTAAATTTTAAAAATAAAATAAAAGATAGCACCAAAGCTGATAGAATCTTGTTATTATAAGGAAAGGTAATTGGAACCAAATGGGTTTAGAAAGCTAAATATAAGGCTGATGGCTCACTTGAAAAATACAAAGCTAGATTGGTTGCACATGGATTTTTCATAGGTGGAAGGTTTTGAATTTGTTGAAACCTTTTCTCCCATAGCTCCCATGACAACTATTGGGTAGATACTTGCCTTAGCTACCATAAATAGCGGCTAGTTTTTTACATGGATATGTTAAACAAACATTTTTGAATGAACATCTCTCAAGGAGAAGGTATATGTAACTCAACCACCATGTTTTGAGATGCCCAGATCAGAAAAAAAAATTTACAGGTTTAAGAAGGTATTATACAGGCCCCAAAGGCATGGTATTAGAGGATAGACCAAATTCCTATTGGGTTTACTAGAAGTGCTGATGCTAATTTTTATATTCTAAGAATGCTTGGCAAGATTCCTTTGGTTGTCCTGTATGTAGATGACTTTAACATCATAAGTGACAATGAAGAAATGATCCAACAGACAATGGATATGCTAAGCTGTGGATTTGAGATGATAGACTTGGGTCTTATGCATTTCATATGTGCAACAATCTATGCCAGCTAATAAGTGCCCTTATAGTAATATTTTTAGTCATAGAATGACATAATGCATAGCCACAATATACATTATCTAGCTTAGTTTTCAAATTTTTAGCTAAATAAATTATAGTAATATTTTAGGCATAACATAGCCATACATAGCATCCCATAAGGCATACAATTTAGTCAACTTCATACATAGCCATATTTAGCTTCATACATAGTCAAGAAATTCATACTAGAAATAGGGTTATATGAGCACTCAAATTTTAGCTTACAAATTTTCAAGTTCATCTTCTACAAGATCTATGGTTCCAAAAATATCTATTGCAATGTCTATCCCTTCCTTAAACAAGGTTGTTTCATTGTCATTGTCATCTTCATCACCATCATAGCTACCATTACCATCCATACATTTGTGATCGTGATGTTGTTGATCTTGATCTACATGATCCTTTGCAATCATGTGCATCCTAGTTTCCATCTTCAACATTCAGCTTCAATAAACTTGTCAAAATTGAGTCGTATCCTGATTCTTTGATTTCATTGTCCTCATACATATGATTTCTTTGAGGACCAACCTGAATAACATACCACCAGATTCTATGTAAAAGACCCAATTGGAATATAACCTTGTAGTGAAAATGCATAAAATGGTAAAACATTGATGTGCATAATGTAAATTGATTATTATAAATGATATGCATATTGTAGCTACTCACATTGTGTTGGTAGGACAAATGTGTTGGTGATATCTATCCATAGTTTAGTAGAGTTAATCACCACAAACTTGCTTCAATCTCATCCAATTGTGGCCCTAGGCCCGACTTTGAACCCCTCCACGTCGAAGATGAACATGTTAAATTATCTAAGGTCTACTTGAATAATCTCTTTAATTTTTCCACAGTATTCCATTTCATCTTGAATCATGTTATTGTCACTTGCTTGAGCCATCTTTGTTGCTCAAATATGGAAAAAACATTTTCTGACGTGAGAGTTTTCAGAGCAAAGGGAAAAACTAAGAGAAACCTGCCAAAACAACCTCCAAATAGAATAGAATAGCTACACAAGTTCCAATAATGCACATGCCAACACGAAATTGTATTCTAGTTAAAAATAATAGCATTTAATCCAACAAATGACACCACCCATCACTTAGGGATAAACAAGAAAACATCAAATAAAACAAGGGAGCTTGAAAGATGCTATATTCCAACGATCAAAGTGCACCTAATTCAATGCTCATAACAAAAAGGACCACCGTTTGATAAGCCGTCAAACAAGCGACATCAAAAACATCAGTGCATTATGTTGGCACATTGCATTATCTGCCAGTTCCAGGATCTTTAGTTGACATCTTAAATACATTTGGTTGATGTTGCTCGCTCAACTTCCCCGAGAAAAACACACTATGGATAAATCGATATCTGCATCCATTTTTGAGATCTAGGGTGGTTACAAGATGAGGGTACTCACTTTCGTTCCCTCTCTCTAAAATTGGGACATCGACGCAACTTGGGCGACGTGCCTCCCGAGCCTGAAGAGACATATCTCAAATGAGATACCAAATAACGCCATGCCAGCAAGTCCAGGTTTCAAGTCACCATCCTTGTCACTAGTACAGGTCACCACCACCACACTATCTCGATCGAGATATGCATGCCACTCAGATCCACGTCAATGCCACGGCGGACCCCCCTAGACATCCCGCTCAGATTTACATTCAACATATTGATGAGGCCATCTCACCGTCCACATATCTCAAACAAGATATTGAAATATAATCTCGACCATTGAAATATCTCATTCGAGGTATAGAGATGTAATCTCATCCGTCCACATATCTCGTTCGCAATAACAAGATGAAATCTAAGCCATTCAAAAACCTCGTACAAGATACATCTACACAATTTGACTCCTCCATTCGTGCACATTTAAAGATGCGATCCCAGCCGTTTAAATATCTCGATCGAGGTATGAAGTGAATCTCAACGGTCAAACATACCTCGGTCGTGATAATGACCCAAAATCTAAGTCGTCCATGTACCTCAAACGAGATACTTAATTCAAATCATAGTCGTTGATCCTTCACCATCCCTAAAATCAAATGCATATCTTGGCCGTTTGTCTCACTAACCCTAAAATCACGCATACATCTGGAGCATACATCTTGCAAACCATCAAATGCATGCCACCGAACCTCAATCGAGGTTATAAAATCGAAAAGTTTTGTTTTGCACCTCATTGTCACACGTCGTCTTCACTCTCCTTGCCCTTTTGATTTGGATTAGCATTAGTGGGCTCATTAGCATTGTTTTATAGCTTCATTAGTGCTACTTAGCACTAAGCATTAGACCTTGCACATTGGCCTTTCACATTGACCTGCCCGTTTGTGTTAACCTCATTGTTTGTCACACGTCGTCTTCACTCTCCTTGCCCTTTTGATTTGGATTAGCATTAGTGGGCTCATTAGCATTGTTTTATAGCTTCATTAGTGCTACTTAGCACTAAGAATTAGACCTTTCACATTGGCCTTTCACATTGACCTGCCCGTTTGTGTTCGGCTTAGTTTTAGCATGGAGTCACGGGAGGAGGGCCATGAGGAGGGCAGCTCGTCTATTGTGGACCTCATCGTAGAGATAGACCGTGAGTTAGAAGCTATCCGTAGGATTGCTATAGAGAAACACCGTCTACATTACATATCGTGTGAGACTTGGAGGCGATGCTATCGTGCGATGCTATCGTCCCTTCGTAGCCTTCACAATATTATTAATGTAGATGAGTGGATACCCCACCATCGCACTGCTCTTGTGTCACATTGCCTGACATATCGTCAGGTCTGTGATTTTGGTCCGATTAGGGATGGAGCCTACTTAGATCTTTTCCTCGATATTCGTGGGATGATGCCTAGGGGGCAGGCAAGCCTCTTACTATTTCGCGGTGTTCGCATCCTCGTATGGCAGCACATATCTATAGTCGATATGTTGCCGCATATAGGAGGATGCCGAACAACCGCTAGATTCCCATATACTTCGCAAAGCAATTATATGCGGAGTTTGTCTTAGGGGAGGAGGTGGATTACACTAGCCATCGGCCTAGTGGCGATGTTGGCTGAGGCCATCTCCAGGACCTAGGTAGGCGGCCTCCACTAGCCCTTCGTGTAGCTGCTACAGATCCGACGTTTGTGCCTATGTCAATGGTCGAGGCTCTTGGCACTCAAGTTAGCATCGATGTATGGAGAGCATCTGTAGAGCGATTCTCTCTACCGTGCAATATAGTGCTCATAGAGTACTACCGATCAACAAATGTGTTAAGAAACACAATGTCAATCCGAGGACTCGACCCGATTAGTGCATAAAGGCTTATCCCATGAGGGAGAGCTCACATACACAAACCACCACTTGATGATTCAACGATTCAACACCTCAATCAATCTCTCAATCCCTTAAATCCACTAGATAAAGAGAAAGGTTCCATCCCAATGAGACCCAAGCAATGGCCAAGAGAATCTAAAGGCCACTAAGTATCTCAAGGGCAACACCCTTTTCTTTCTTTTTGACATAAGGAGTACCCCATGAAGATGAGGGCATCGATCTCGAGGGCCCATAATGTACCCAAGAGTCCTACCAGCATCTATCAAGGCGATAGAGTCCTTGTAGGTCTTCTTCTTAATCTTTTAGACGTCAATGTACACCCCATGGAAACCAAGGCATCGGCCCCAAGGTGCTAAAACAACCCAAGGTCCTACCAAGCATTCCACATGGCCATAGACACGTCATGTCTCAAGTCACTTCTATATATTTTTTAGGGCATGTGTTTCGTAAATTTTTGTTTATCGTAGCACCTCCCATACCTAAGAGGTAGCTACTACTAGGGATAACTAATATACTTCTAGAGCTTAAGAACTTGGCATACTCCGTTGGTATATGTCTTACACCGTCTTCAAATAGAAATACCTTCTACTAAGTCCTCTAAGAATCTAGAAATCACTCGCCAATAGTAACAACTAATTTAAAACTTAAACCAGCCAACTGTTTGTGAACATGCAAATAATATATGCAAAAGTGAAAAGCACATAAAGAACAAAAGATTATGATTTGAATACACCTGTTGTAGTGCTCATTGACGTGGCGCGTTTGTCTTGATGCATTGCTCATGTGCAGATTGCTTCTCTTTGCTCTTTGTAGGCATTGCATGTCTCCCCCCTTCCTAATTTGTGTGCACGGTAGGTGGACTGTTGGAGCGTGTTTGTATGCTCTTGTTTTGCTGAGATCTCTGCAAAATGTCTTATTAATAAACAAGAAAAGAAAAGAATAAAATTTGTTATTGGTGCCATCAGTGAATATAGCCGAGGGGAAAAACCCAATGTTGCCAAGCATGGCTTCAGTTAATGGCTCATTGTATTTCTTGAGATGACTTCCATTAATGAAGTTAGGCATTTTCTCACCTTCTAGTGTCTCTAAACACACTGCACCACTTGGAGTAAGCTCATTAATCACAAACGGTCCTAGGCCACGTTTCTTGAGCTTTCTCTTATGCTTCTTAAGTGTGTATACAAGAGCACAAGGTCCCCTTTTTTGAATCGGCCAGTTGTTACATTTCGATCATACCATTGCTTTTGTCTCCTCTTCTCGGCATACATCCCCATTACCGCCAATAAGCGGGTCTCATCAAGCTTTTCCAATTCATCAATGCGTTGAGAAAGCTCATGACCAGTCCACTCCAATTGTTTAGCAACTCGTAGAGTAGGTACAAGAAATTCAATGGGAAGAATTGCATCTAGCCCAAAAGCAGGCTCAAATGGGGTTGTGCCCACAGATGTTTTATAGGCTGTTCTATATGCCCAAAGAATTGAGTGTAACTTTTGCTCCCAATCAGTCCTATGTCCCTCAACAATCTTTGTGAGTGCTATGCAGAGAATCTTGTTAGTACTCTCAGCTTAACCATTGGTCTGGGGATGATAGGGTGCAGAACACTTGTGAATTACCATAAATTCTTGAAGTAAAAACTCTATGACCTCATTCACAAAGTGCACACCTTGATCACTAACAATTTCAATAGGTAAGCCATAGCGTGTAAACACACTCATACAAGAACTTGGCTGTGGTTCTGGCATCATTTTTAACTGTAGCCTTTGCTTCTACCCATTTGGTCAAATAGTCAGTTGTTGCGACTATAATATATTCGGCATGCGTGTGACGAGCTGGAGGTTTAATGGGACCGACAAAATCAATACCCCATTTGGCAAACACACGTGTGCTTAACATAGGCCGCAATGGCATATTGTCCTTTGTGATGGGAGGTTTGGTCCTTTGATAATCGTCACAACGTTTCACATATTCTTCGGCATCCATTTGTAAGGTTGGCCACCAAAACCTAGACCACCTAATCAACTTAGCTGTGGTATTGCCCGAAAAGTGTCCACCCCCAACACCTGCATGTGCATGAATCAAGATTTTCAAGTAGTCAGCTTCACATACACACATGCGCAAGTTGCCATCCTTGACCCTCTTGTAGAGTTGGCCCTCTATCAGCATATAGTTGGCCGCTTCAACTTCAATAGCATGCTTTCGATATTTGGAAATTGTTCGATCAGTATGACCATGCTAAACACAATATACTTGCTTCAACTTGGTGTAGTTGAAATTTGGAATAATGTGACATTATGAATTGGTTGTTGAATTTGACATGAAGCACAGTTACAAAAAAAAAATTTCAGCATCCGCATGCATGGTAGGCCACCATTATCCATCCTGAGTTATACGTGGCACACAAGTAGTAGCTGATGCATGGATTCCACCAATACCCTCATGTGCCCATTCCAACATCTCCTCATATTGGTCAGGGTTAGGTATAAGCCGCAACACTCCATCATTACCCTGACGATATAATCTCCCTGAGATCAACTTGAATGGTCGCCAAAGGTCCACATTAGGACCCGCTAGTTGTATCTGCCCACTTGTCAAAATTTCTAAGATGGGTTCAGACCATTTAGGAGCTGTCTCTACACAAGGAAAAATGTTGAATCTAACATATTATCATCCACACCCACAAGAGCTTCGCCAAAGGTGATTCGAGACAAATGATCTGCCCTAAGATGAGTTGTTCCTTTTCGGACTACCACTTCAAAATCAAACTCAAGAAGGATGACAAACCACCTCACAATCCTTCCAGTTGCACAAGGCTTATTCACCAAATATAGCAATGCTTGATGGTCCACAAAAAATATAAATTGGTTTGCCAAAAGGTAATGGCAAAACTTTTTCACTGTATATATCATGGACAAACCTTCTCTTTCTGTTGTGGTATAATTCTTCTCAGCATTGTTCAACTCTGTCGACTAGCATATGAGATTGGGAAATCCTTATTATGTTCTCCTGATTGAGCCAAAATACATCCAATTGCAAAGTTTGAAGCATCAATATGGACATGAAAGATTTGGTTCCAATCTAGTGCCCGTAAGATGGGTGCAGACACTAATGCTTGCTTCAACTTTTCAAAGGATTCCTCACACTCGTCAGTCCAATTAAACTTTACAAGAAGAGCATATAATGGTCTGGCTAGGACAACGTACATGTAGATGAATCGACGATAATAGCCACAATGCCCCATGAATATTTGTACCCCTTTAGGGTTGATAGGCCGAGGTAATGAGACAATGACATCAATTTTATCCATATCTGTTGAAATACCATTGCGAGAAACAATATGGTCCAAAATCTTCCCTTGTCTTACCATGAATTTGCACTTGTCAGGATTCAAGCATATACGATAAACTTGACACTTTTGAAACACAAGTCTGAGGTATTCTATATGATCATCACGCTCTTGTGAGTGAATACATAAATCATCCATGAAGATCTCAAGAAATAGCCTAAGGTACTCCTTGAATACATGACTCATTAACCACTAAAAGGTTGCAGGTGCATTTGTTAGACCAAATGGCATAACACGATAGGCAAAGATGCCATCTTCAGTTGCAAAGGCTGTCTTGTGTTCATCCTTCGGATCAATTGACACTTGATTGTAATCGGAGAATCCATCCAAGAAACTATATGCCTTTTTCCCTGCAACACGTTCCAAAACATGATCCGTGATTGGAAGTGGGTAATGATCACGTACAGTAGCTGCATTTACCTTCTTGAGGTTTACACATACTCGAAGTTTTCCATTTTTCTTGGGCACCACTACAATAGGGGAGACCCATTCAGTGTGTTCAATCTCATAGATAAATTTTGCTTCTAAGAGCTTGTCTATTTCTTCTTTTATCTTTCGTGCAAAATTCTCATTGTAAGTATAAGGACGTTGCTTGGAAGGCTTTGCATCCTCTCGTAATGGAATTGTATGCTGACATATGCTTGGATCAACTCCTTTGAGGTCTTTATAACTCCAAGCAAGCGATACTCCTTTATTGTTTGAAATTAATAACTCATCTGTGGCAATCCACACATAGCCAGGCTCTTCTCCTGGCTTAGCAATATCAATTTTTTTTGCATCTTTTGGACCATCATATGAAACCCCTGGCATGCTTGGCTTTTGTCGCATGGGTTGTTAGAACAATCTTCCGATCTTGAAGAGTGTACTGTGTGAAGTTGGGGGGGACATTGAGACCTTGTTCTTGTCCACTTGAGTCATCACTAATTGAAGACCATGCGGTTTTGAGCTCTCTTTTGCAATATTCCATCAGAGTTTTTTGTTCAACCGTTATCTTTGCACTTCCGACACTCTCTTTTGAATCGGTTTGAGACTTAAGTTTTTGTTTTGGTCTCTTTGTTTTTTTGTGATTTTTTGCTAACAGTTTTTAGCTTTTCTCCTGGTTGGAATCCATCTGATCGTTTTACTTGGTCTTTGATACTATCTTGTGCTTGGACATAGTATAGATATCCATTCTTTCCTGAGAAGTGAGGTGGTGGTCAAGAGTGTTCATTCTTAAACTCCTCGTTTTCTTTTTGTATTCTCTCACGTCGTTCCCTCTCATCTTGTTTACGGATTCTCTTATGGCTCTTACAGCATTTACGTTTGGGTCGGCTTCGAGGGATCTCTATTTAAACCTCCCTTCCTCTCAAGAGTAGACGTGCCTTTCCTAACTCTTCCTCGGGGATTATCACATCATCATCAAAATCAGAGTCCCATCCGTCTTCCTTATCAGCATCATTAGACGATTCGAGTGTTAAATCCTCCACTGAGACTTCCTCTACATGCAATGCTGTGGATGCAACCCCATAGTACAAATCATCTAGAAGGTCACGTGGTTGTACCATTTGTATAGGAATAATGTCATATCCATCTGAGTCACAAAATTGAATTGGATTAGGTAAAGCACATGTCGATAATGTTGCAAGGACATGACTCCATTCTAGGGGATCAATTAAGTGCTCAGGGAAGGGTTGTGGAATGTATGCCTCATCTGATACACTTCGATTACCCTTAAGTCTTTCAGTGTTGAAATCCTTACATGAGGCTCCACACATCCACAGATCTTCTCGCCCATCTGAGAATGTAACTCTTGAGCCCTCAGATGAAGCAAAATCAAACTCATCTATTGGAGACCGGGTTAGATCACGATATGAGTGATTCTTTAGGTTGACCCATTAGGAACTCAATGGAGTCTTTTTGGGCCCTTTAATTTACCATGAGGTTATGGAAATGTTTAACTTTTTGACAAATAGGAGCCCGCCATGTAAGCAAAAACCATAGTACAATGCTGTGATGACAGAATCATGTCGGAGGTACAAATAATTGTATCCCCAATCCTAAATCATTTGAAATTGTCGCATGAATGGTCTACCCAATATCATAGTTTGGATGCTTTCCAAAATCCACTACTGCAAATGTGTGCTCATATTCAATCCCACATGTGGTGACCGATATGTTCTCTAGCAGCCCAATGGGACGTTCTAAGCTTCCATCTACTAGCTGCAAGCACATCCTTATACTCATAATAGCTGGTTTGCCCCACTTTTTCCAAATGGTCCTTGTCACAATGCCCACTTCTGCACCACTATCAAGTATTGCAGTCAAAGCTACTTTTCGCACTTCTAATGGGAGGGTAGCATTTCCCTGATCGTCCTCACAAAATTTTCCTACTTTGTTGATAGGAATTGGCATAACATGCTTTTTCTCATGGTGTATAGTACATTGATTGTGACCCTTTTGTAGCAATACCTGCTCTGACAAACATGTGGCAATATCATTCCACAATTCTGGTCGAAGCTTTATCAAATCAAGCAAAGGTAAGGTACAAGCCACTGGTGCTGACAAAATAGCTTGCACGATACCCATATCCATCTCCTTTGTCAACCTTCTATGCAGGAGTCTTGGGCATTGACAATCTTCACCCAGGCTTCGCTCTCGAGTAGATGCTAGGAATGGCACGCCTCTTGATTTTACCTCAGCTAACTGACTTAGGACTCCACGCCGCCGATGATGACAGAGATCAGGAGCCTAAGGTCCCTCCAGAGATTGAGTGGAGTGCATATGAGTTTGATGCATACCAGAGAGTCCTTCATGAGAGCCAGATCACAACATACAAGCATGGGGTCATGCTGGTCGTAGTGGCACCTTGGGTGATGGTGCTAGCAGCAGTGCTACTTCTCATGAGCACCGTGTCCTTATAGCAAAGAAGCTTACACACGCAGAGTGGTAGGCATGTACCATTGCAGATTATAGATTTTGGGTTTAGAGACAGAGACGTCTTACAATAGCACGACGTAGAGAGAGGGAGAGGATTGTAGCACCTTATGGGACTCATGAGCTCTCGAGTACACTAGCACCAGCTTATGATCCTGCCTTTGAGGTAAACCTCCTCGCAGATATTTGATGACCCCTACAGCCGGCACAACCTCCTCGACGTGCAGAGTAGCCTCGATGCGCATGTTGACCACCAATGAGACATGACGATTTTGATTGGGTTACCATTGATAGTAACTAAACCCAGACTAGCTGGGTTAGCTCACTTACATTGCACTTAGATTTATTGGCAATGACTAACCTCAGACTAGCTGGGGTAGCTCATTTTTGTTATGCCTTAATCTATTGAGTTAGTGGCTAAACCCAGAGTAGTTGGATTAGCTCACATTTTGATGTACTTAGTTGATGTTTATATCATTATGAGATTTTTCATTATTGAGGATCATTACATTTTAGTTGATGTTCACGGTTTTTTCATTTTTTTAACATTTTGGCTATCATATTGTTTATTCATATTGTTTGTTGAAAATCCCCATGCCATCATACCCCAAACATGCTCCGATGCGGACCAAACTTTGCAAGCATATGGGGAGGACCCCCACATGTATGCATGAAAATTTTGGTCCTAATTGGAGCATGATTGGGTTAGTAATTAGCGCCCAAGATATAGTTTTCAACTCTCTTGGTGCTTAAGAAGCCATTGAAAATCCCGCACTTCCCCATACCATCATACCCAAACATGCTCCGATGGGGACCAAACTTTCCAAGCATGAGAGGGGGACCCACCCTTGCTTGCTTACAAAGTTTGGTCTCCATTAGAGCATGTTTGGGTTAGTAATTAAAGCCCAAGGTGGATTTTTCAAGTCTCTTGGTGCTTAAGAGGCCATGGAAAATCCCGCTCTTTCCCATACCATCATACCTAAACATGCTCCAATGGGGACCAAACTTTGTAAGAATGTGGCGAGGACCCACCCCCACATGCTTGCAAAGTTTGGTCACCATCGGAGCATGTTTGGGTTAGCAATTAGCATCCGCGGTGCAAATTCTTACAATCTCTTGGTGCTTAAGAGGCCATGGAAAATCCTGCTCTTCCCCATACCATGGTACCCAAACATACTCTGATGAGGACCAAACTTTGCAAGCATGCGGGGGGAGACCTACCCTCGCGTTTTTACAAAGTTTGGTCCCCATCAGAGCATGTTTGGGTTAGTAATTAGCGCCCAGTGCGGATTTTTCAAGTCTCTTGGTGCTTAAGAGGCCATGGAAAATCATGCTCTTCCCCATACCATCGTACCCAAACAAGCTCCAATAGGGACCAAACTTTGCAAGAATGTGGGGGGGATCCACCCCCACATGCTTGCAAAGTTTGGTCCTGATCGGAGCATGCTTGGGTTAGTAATTAGCATCGAGGGAAAAGTTTTCAAGTCTCTTAGTGCTTAAGAGGCCATGGAAAATCCCACTCTTTCCCATGCCATCATACCCAAACATGCTCCGATGGGGACCAAACTTTGCAAGCATGTGGGGGGGACCCATCATCGCTTGCTTGCAAAGTTTGCTCCCCACCATCAGAGCATAACCATTACCTGGTCCAAGAAGTAATACTCAGATTGTATCTCGTGAAAAGGTGTGAAGGTGTAGTTCTCTGCAAAATCAACCACACAGACGACCACACAAATAGGAAACTCTACCAAGCATGCTCAGGAACTGACGATCCTTCCACTTGGCACAATGACTCTGCCATATATAGGAGTAGATCTGCTCCCTAAATGTGCATGTGAAGTGACAACATGGTGTATGTTTGTCCACGAGCTGCAACTTCCTGGACTGCCCACCACCACTCTGGAGCTGGTGTGTCACATACTCATAACGTTGCGTGGCACTATCTCTTGGTCACTTGCATCAAGATCTACCATCTGTAGATGTGTAAGTGAACCACATGATGTGCAATTGCTCTCCACACAAGGCATCCTATAGAACTGGCATCATCCGTGCGTGCACACAAAAGAGAGTGGATGAAATCACAAGGACTATGAGGCAACTCTCTATGCCCACTAAGAGAACAGAACACATCATAAAAAAGTTTGAACTCAACATGGTAGAAGCAACAACAACATGGAGTCACGCTGTCATGAGTACCTCACAAACCAAGGCTTACACCTCTGAAATGACCTTTGCCCAATTTTAAGCTCTGGATATGATGCCACAAACTAAGAATACAACTCTATTTGAATCATTTCAAGAAAGCAAGCACCGTGCTCAATGAACACTCCTCTTGTCACTCTCTTACTACCTAAAGCTTTCTTGAAAAGTGGCCAGGCACGACAAATCTCCTCCCAAAAACTTTCTTTCAAGGCTCTAGTGGTTTCATCTAGTAGGTGATCATGCCTAGCTACACGACCACTACTTTCCCACAAAGCACCAACCTCATTGGCATCTAAACTTTGCCGTCTAATAGACCCAGCTCCTCGGGGGGGTCACTCGTATAAATATGTAGGTATCACGTGGGTTCAACAGAAGGATATTTTAAATATTTAAAACTTACAGAAATATATTTACAGAGGGGATTTATTTATTGTATTTTAAAAAAAATTTACAGATTTGAATAGGAAAGGATACATTATATTCACTAAAAAATTCACAGATAAGGGACTTTTTAAATAGGCCTTGAACGCACATGATATAGAGGATTTACATATAGTGACCCCCCCGAGCCCAGCTCTAAGTGCGTGTGGTGCTATGGAAAGGATGCCAGATGTGGCACTCACCTACCCTTCATTTGGGAGCTACTTATGGCTGCCACAATAGCTCATCGAGTAGCCAAAGCGTCCACATAGTTCCTCTTCTTGTTAACTATATAGGAACGACGAACACTTTGTAGCACCGCCATGCCAACTCTCCTCTCTCTTCGACCTCCAATGTCAGAAAGCGCCCTGCAGTTGGCCATATTGGGCAAATCAATCAAAGCATCAAGTATGCATGCATGTGATGAAGGTGTGAGGTCTTTGAAATAGGAATGGAAGATTGCATGGGCACGACGATGCACCCCTGACTTTGATAGTTCTTTCCTATCCACACTATGGGCGGCCAAACGAGGGGGGTGGGCTCTTGTGGAAGAGAAGGGAGCTCACAAAGGGCGTGTTCATGTGGATTATTTAAACTAAGGGGTAGTGGGGGGGAAGAGGGCAGAGGGAGAGAAAGTGGAAGAGGAGGAGCAAGGCTTGGATCATCGCCAATGAAAGGTGTTGCTCATTGAAGTGCTCTCTACTCTCTCTTTCTCTCCACGAGCTACCCTTTTCCTCTCCTCCTCCTCTTAAACTCGGTGGACGGGGGGAAGTCTAGTCCTATCACCTTTCCGACTCCTACGACTTTGAGAACCCATTCTCAAGGAAGCTAAGAGAGTAAAAATTATGAAGGCTCAATGATGGGATAGTACTAGAGATGTGTGATTATATAGGAAAAATATGTTATCCACTTCAAATCTTATTTGATTTCCTATCTAAGATTGATTGGATAATTAAGATAAACATAAAGATAATTAAAAATAAACTATTATCCAATTAAAAATTAATATTATTAATAATATTTATTAATAAGTCTAAATATTTATCATTACTAGATATATAAATATACCTTTGGTTTTATAATTATATAACTACATTTTCTTTTATAATGTATTTTTTTCAAATTTCATTCAAAAGGTTTATCCTACATATAAAATATTTTTAAGAAATATTAATTTTAAAAAATTAAATAACATGAACTTTAAAAATAATATTATTCAGTGTACCTATCTTAACCTTAGACAGGGCCTGTATACAATTTTGGTTCCCAAAGAAAAGGGGATTTGCAATTATTGGATATTCGATCAGATTATAGTTTTAGGTGCGCAACTTTGCATATGATGTTTCGTTATAAGACCTTGAAGTGAAACTCCTTGGCTAACTAGGAGAGATTGGCTATTCTTCTTGAGAAAATGCATGTTTTCAGTCTAAAGCCAAGGGCGCCCACTAAATGAAACTAGATAACCTCATCTTGCAACCACCCTCTAGAACTATATCAAGGCCCTTTGATGTCATGTTTTTGGCTCTTTTAACATACTCCAAACATCTTTCTATCTTCCTTTTATTTGACAATGGAGTGACATACTCAAGCAACTTTGCAAATTAATCTTCACCAATCTCTGAACTGCTAGGTTTCAAATCTCCCATCAACATGTCTAAAATGACATATTGAGCCACGGATGTCTCCAATTATTTTATCGTTTGTAAAAGGGATTCATTGCAGTACGAGAAAACACCTTCTCCTTAATTTTTTATTCAATACCGTTGCTGCATAGACCCTCCTCATCATAAGGATGATTATGATTACCAATATGTACAACAGTACATCTTGTAGTATTGTCATGGTCTCTTGGAAGACAATAATAAATAATTTCTCAGCACGTGGAGATGCACTCAAGAATTTGAGCATAGTTCTTACAAGAAATGTTCCAAACTTTGGACTAATCAATCCTGCATGACAAATCCATTTAAATATTCCTTTCCACTAATGTAACCGCTATAGAATAGATGATAGAGATAACACCAAAACAAGCAATAGAACACAAAAAAAGAGTTGGTAAATTATGTTGATGATGACATGAAAGAGTATTTCATAGGCCAAGTCAGACTTTGGTAGTTGTTGGCAACTTCCATAAATTATATTGATGATGACAAGAAAGAGTATTTAATAGGCCAAGTCAGAGTTTGGTAGTTGTTGGCAACTTTCGTAAATGAATTGCGACAATGTGTAGTAAATAAAGGAGAAAAATGAAGAGCATGGAATCAACCTACAAATCCTCCCTAACCCTAACCACAACCCTTACGTGCTCACCTATTCCATGTGGCCATGTGACAATAGATGCATACATTATGGTATGATGGTTCATAAGTGGTGGTTGATGCCTAATTACATAATGCATCATAGAATCTTCATGAATCCTAAGCCTCATAAACAACAACATTTCATTCCTATGTAGAGAAACAATAAAAAGGAGTAGTGATTTGAACCATACCTCATTAGGAGGAAGTTGAAGTAGCACATACTTGATTTGCTCATTGATGGTGGCCACACAAGTGGTAGAGAAGATCTAGTGAGCCATAGAATAAGAACTCTAGGGTTTGAAGATATTTCCAGTTAAGGGCAACTCCTCTTATCACATCTTCACAAGTGACCTCTAAATGTTTAAGGACTATGATGTATGGTCCTTAGCCTATGAACACATGTACAACATCCAATGACCAAATGTTAGCAAGGCTCAAAATTGTGTGTGTGTGTGTGTGTGTGTGAGAGAGAGAGAGAGAGAGAGGGGGGGAGGGTACTTTCTCTGTTTGTAGGGGAGGGGATGGCCAAGGTGAAGGGGGCTAAGAAGTTGATGATGTCATGGAAAACCATGAAGTCAGACACGAAGAGGGTTAGGGGCCAACAAGTGCTGGTAGGTGATGGAAACGTAGTTGTCGCACACATGGTGAGCTTATGGGGGTTGTGCTATTATTGGTGATGAGGAGGTTGGAGCCCTTGAGGAAGGAAGGGATACAAAAAGCAAGCATCAAGCTTGTTATAATGATTATAGTGATCAAAATTACTTTTTGGGAGAGATGTCTTGAGAAGCATGGTGCATGTGAGCATGAGCCTCACACTCCTTGGGAGGTGTCTATGCTTAAGAGACTGACAAAGCTACCACTGGGGAAGAGAAAAAATAGTAGATTGCAACCTTTTACCATCACTATGAAAATACCCAGTTTCACATTTAACCTACTTGTTGTTGGTGGTGGCCAGGCCATTCAATAAAAAATACTTTCTTAAGCATGAACCCAAGCAACAAAAAATACTTTTCCAAGTGTGAACGTAAGCAACAAAAAATACTTTCTCAAGCGTGAAAAATTATACCTTTATTTTAAATTTTAAAAATCCAAAAGTTTTAAAAAACCAAAAGTCCTCCTTCCTCCTTGGCCCCTTTTCTCGCTCATTAAATAAAGAGTAGGTAGATAGATAGATGATACACCCACACTAGGCTCCAGTGCCTAATGCAACGACCCGACTTGTTGGTTGCTTGAAGATAGAGCCACATCCCATCGACAATGAAGGTTGACGAGATGCTTCTCACTTAGAGAGCTTAGAGGAGGAGGAGATTGATCACGTCATCATCAAAGTCACTCTGAGACTGAGATGACCTTGTGCTGATGGGGATATATGGCCATTGGTCATCGTCAAAGTGACTCGCTGATGACTTTGTGCTAACGAGGATATATGGTCACTGGCCTATTAACATAGAGAGTTGTTGAGGATCGTTTTAAAGCAACATAGCAAGGCAGGAAGGTGTGGGTGATGCCACACACAAACACCCGTTGTGAACATTGTGAACTTGTGATAATCATTATCCATTGAGGGCATGGGACTGTCTCTACTCTCTTGTTACTATGTGCTTTTTAAGGCATCCCTTCTTTTCTCTCATTTATCAAATATTTGCAAGGATGTGGACTCGCACGCGTAGTAGTCACACACGACATGCACAAAAAAAAATTGCCCTAAAGGAGGCCGTTCCGGTGTGGCCTCCTTCAAGGCTTCTTTTTGTGACAAAAATGGCGTTCTTTGCTGCATCTATGTTTCTGGCATGGATCCAACAAAAAAATGCAATCATGAAATTCACAAAAAAGGTAGTCCTAAAAATCTTTTGCTGCGTGAATACTTATGCATGAAATTCAAAAAAACATTGCCGTGAAGGAGGCCACACAAGGAGCGGCCTCCTTCACGGTAATTTTTTTGTGTGGGCACGACCAAGTCATGAGGTGGGCACCGTGAAGTACATGGCCGCCTCATTGCAACCGTGAAGAGGTGATGATGCCGTGAGGTAGTAGTCGGAACGGAGAGCATGAGGTTGTGAGATGGACAGAGGTGGACGTCGGAGGTCAAGTGACACATGGTGATGGAGAGGTGAAGATGGTCTGTTGGGTCACTGTGAGGTGAGGGGAGAGAGAGAGAGAGAGAGAGAATGGAGCGCCTGCTGACCTCGACCCTCCTCGCCATTGGTTTCCATGTGCCCGTCCTCCTCTACCATCGCGGCGCAACTTCACCCTGACTTATATGAGCTCATCCACGCACAATGTGACCCCAGCAGCCACCTTCTAATGCCGCACGATCTGCTCTCCTTATGTCGAGAGTACTGTGGGGAACTTCTTTAACATGCCGTCCGTCGTGTTCCACTCTGCCAGCTTTCAGCCACCGCGTGGATATGGCATATCCACCATATATGGCCAAGAGAGGCTTGGTCTTTTTTTTTTTTTCGGTGGAGCCATAGGCTTTGTCATGCATGGTATATCCACCATACATGGCCATGGCTCCACAATTAAAAAAAAGGCCAAGGGAGGCCACGTTGGCACGCCATCCCTTGGCCATTTTTTTGTGTGGTGGCATGGCCATTCATGCTGCATACAACTACTTGAAAACAAACATCACAAATTAAATTCTTCTTGAATTAATTTATGCACTTGAGGCAAGGTCCTCATGGTTGATGATGCTACGTCCCCATCTTCATATTACTTTGTAATCTCTCCAATTTAGTAGAGATCACTTAATTACTTTAACAACCAAGACATATGGCAAAAGTTCATTTATTGGTTCACTTTAGAATTTTGAGCTAATTAGGAGGGCTCTTAATAATTAATTTTGGGACTCTAAAACAAGAGGAGATTGGCTGATTATGTGGGTACCTAATGTGTAAAGTAACTACATCCTCAATTTCTTGAAAGGGATTCATTTGAGGTGGGACTTGAGGTTGAAAATTTTGAATTTGTTGCCCTGTTTTAGCCCGAAGAGAGAAAATATCTAGAGGGAGGTAATTCAAAATTGAGATATTTTGGATATAAAAATCCTCATAGTGTCTAAAATGATTTTCCCTGAAACAGAAATTCAAAAATAACTTTCCAATGTGCAATTGAAATTAATTAAAAATAGGTATAAAGGACCTTAGCCTAAGGGTCCAGATTTTCAAAAAAAATTAGATTATGGTCCAATTAAGATTCCTATTGACCAATAAAATTCATCCAAATGTACGGAGGAGATAAATTGACGAATAAAAAAAAAAAATCCCAAAAATGAGTAAATGCTCACATAAGATAAAGAGTTGACTAAGGACAAGGTTTATTAGTTAAAAAAGAAGAGATATTTAGAGGAAATGATGCATTTTTGACACCTCAGTGTGGGGATCTCCCCTCATGAAGGAGGCACCTATTTCACATGTGTGGAGGAGTTTTAAACTCAAAAATAATGAGATATTTTCATCTCTCCTGTTTCAACTAGATCCAAAAAGTAAGCTAAACTGACCCAAAAATTATCAAAATTGACCAAACTGATCTGGAAAATTCTAGAATCAGTTTGCTTGGTTAGAGGCTCACTTTTTCCTATAAATAGAAGCCTCCATTTTGTAAAAGCTTAATGGTGTTTTATGCACTGTTACTCTACTCCTACCTAGAGCCATTTACATTGAATTTTCTTGATAATGCAATTGTTTTTAACTTAATCCTCTCCAAAGCAATTCGTGGCCACTCTTGCTTCAAACAAGAGTGGAACCCTCAATCCCTCAAGCCAAAGGAAAGCTTACAACCCCATCTAAGCTAAATTTTTCTTACTTTTAATTTTAAATCTATGGTTTTCTTGATTTTCTTATTTATTTAGTTGATTAAGGTAAACTCTAATGCTATGCCTTGATGAGAAGGCCATCCCCTTCTCTTCTTTACAATTTAGCCTTTGTTTATCCTAGAATGTTTAACAAAAAGATTAATTAAACTTTTCTTATTGTTTACTCTCTTGGAAATTGAAAATTGTGTAGATTAGAGTCCTTTACATCTAATTGGGATTAATTTAAATTGAAATTAGAATGTTAAAAATGAGAACTGGTCAGCCATACAAAGGAGGTTATGGCAAAATTTTCTAGAATTTTGTGGAAAAGAAAGTTTATTTTTATGTTATTCCAAAAGAGTAATTCCCACTGTTTGTGCATTCCAAAAGAAATATTCTAATTTACCCCATGTATATATTCACCTATGAATATGCATGGATATCACGGATATTAATTATTTAATTTAATTATTAATCATAGAAAGATGCATAATGGAAATTTTTATTATAAAAGTGTTGTTTTCATTGAATTTAATTTCTATGCATAGAAAGGTGCATAATGGAAATTTCTATTATAAAAGTGTTATTTTTATTAAATAATTTCTATGCATAGAAAGATGCCTAAAGGATATATTTATTTCAAAAGTGTTATTCTCATTAAAATTGATTTTATGCATAGAAAGATGCATAAAGGATTTATTTTTATTTCAAAAGTGTTATTCTCATTAAAACTGATTTTATGCATAGAAAGATGCATAAAGGATTTATTTTTATTTTAAAAGTGTTATTCTCAATAAAACTGATTTTATGCATAGAAAGATGCATAAAGGATTTATTTTTATTTCAAAAGTGTTATTCTCATTAAAACTGATTTTATGCATAAAGGTTTTATTTTATTTCAAAAGTGTTATTCTCATTAAAGTTGATTTTTATGCATAAATAGATGTATAAAAAGATTTTTATAAAAGTGTTATTCTCACTGAAGTTGATTTTTATGCATAAATAGATGGGTAAAGAATCTTTATATCAAAATTAGAATTATCTTAAATTCTATGAATAGATGTAATAAGACGTGATGAGAATCAGATAGGTGTGCATGAATGGATAGATGGATGTGATGTGAATAGAGGTGATGAGATGTGAGGTGAATAGATGTGATGAGAATCAGATAGATGTGAATGAATGGATAGATGGATGTGATGTGAATAAAGGTAATGAGATGTGAGGTGAATAGATGTGATGAGAATCAGATAGATGTGAATGAATGGATGGATGGATGTGATGTGAATAGAGGTAATGAGATGTGAGGTGAATAGAGGTAATGAGATGTGAGGTGAATAGATGTGATGAGAATCAGATAGGTGTGAATGAATGGATGGATGGATGTGATGTGAATAGAGGTAAAGAGATGTGAGGTGAGTAGATGTGATGAGAATCAGATAGGTGTGAATGAATGGATGTGATGTGAATAGAGGTGATGAGCTGTGAGGTGAATAGATGTGATGAGTTGTGAGGTGAATAGATGTGATGTGAATTAGATAGATGTGAATGAATGGATGAGATGTGATGTCATGTGAATCAAGATGTAAATGAATGATATGTGATGAAAATGGATGTGAATGTATAAGTGAAGAATGGATGGTTATGTATGTGAAGAATGGATGAGAATGTATAACTGAAGAATGGATGGTTATGTATGTGAAGAATGGATGTGTATGTGTATGTGAAGAATGGATGTGAATGAGTATGTGAAAGATTAGATGTGAATGTGTATGTGAAGAATGGATATGGATGTGTATGTGAAGAATGGATATGAATGTGTATGTGAAGAATGGATATGGATGTGTATATGGAGAATGGATGTGAATGAGTATGTGAGAGAATGGATGTGGATGTATGTGATAGAATGGATATAAAAGAATGTGATGTGATGTGACATGAATATATGTGGATGTGAAGTGATAGATATGAATGTATGGATAGATGTAAGTAGTCGTACATGTGAAACGATTGGATGGATGTGGATGAATGAGATGAGATGTGTATGAATGAGATATTATGTGGATAGAAGTGATGTGATATAATGGTGATGAGAATGAATGTGATGGATATGAATGGATGTGAATGTGATGGATATGAATGAATGTGATCTGATGGGATGTGAATCGGGATAGATATGAATGAATGAGATGTGAGGTAAAATGAATGAGATGTGATGTGAGTGAATGTGATGTGGTCTGAATGGATGAGATATGAATGAATGAATGTGATGTAATGAGATGTGGATGAGATATGAATGAATGTGGATGAGATATGGATGAGATATGAATGAATGTGATGTGATGAGATGTGGATATGGGTAAATGCGATCTGATGAGGTTACATCGAGGAAAAATGTGATGAGATGAAAATGATGTGATTGGATGAAAATAGGAATACTTAGGAAATGGTTGGGGAATAAAATAATATGGATTGATGATGGAACAATGCGGAAAGACGAGAGTTTGTTATAGAAACTATATGTATGACCTATTTTTATATGACTGTTTTATGTCAAGAATGCTGGGGAAGCATTTTGACCGTCTTGCGAATGAGATCGTGGAGACCTAACTGTTAAAGTTGCAACAGTTGACGGAGAGTCAATGGAGGAAGTCTCATGTAGCAAGGTCGGCCGAGGACTTGACCAGCCTCGGTTCGATTAAAATGGTGAGCTTTCCGTACGATGGATGAGGGACCAAGGAAGTGGCCTATGAGTGAAGCACTAGGTCACCTGCGAAGGATCCTAGAGCGTGCTGACCATACGGTGCTCGGGCTCTCAGCCACCACCGACGATACCCACGCGTGCATGGAGGAAGATACATTAGGAAGTGAATGGGGTCTTCTTGGGCCCTTTAATTTGCCCCAGCCTAATCAAGGTGATTAAGGAATAGCCAAATGGGGGGTTGCCATGTAGACTGAAATGTTGGGTTTTTAAGAGAGGTGTAAGAGTGGTCAAAGGGTGCACTTTTTTCCCCAAAAAGGGGGGGGGCAATTTTACAATTTTCCGACCTCCATAACTTCTACATACAAGCTCCGATTTGAGCGGAGATTACAGATCCGTGATCTACGCATCAAGAGCTTTCCATAGATATGTTACATGCTATGGTTTTATCCGCTAGATTTTTAAATTCCATTTTTCTCCCAAAATTCAAATTCGAATAAAGTAGCCGTTTTGAAGCTTCTAATTAGAAAACGTTTCTTCTTAAGAGAAAAGGTTTGACTCCCTTAAACTGCCAAATAAAAGGGCCCAAGAAGCCTTCCATTGAGGTCCTAATGTTGGAACAAGAAGTAAGAGTTGTTTTCTGAATTCAGACATGGATCTGGTTGATTGACCTTACTGGTCCTCAATGAATGAGTCCATGGTTTTTTTATATGGATCTGTTAGTTGATCTTGCTGATCTTCAACGGAGATTTTATTTTGATATGTGAATATATTGCTTTCAAGTACTATGAGCTAGGAACCATCGAAAAGGCCCCTGAATGAGTGGACAGGTGGTGAGCGTTCTCGTTGCCAATGATGCCAAAGGTACACCGATGAAGGAATGATTGGAAATATGGATTCAACCACAGATTTTGGAGGATTATGATCAGTGACACTATGATTTCATTAAATGATTGTTTTAAAGATAGCTAAATCTGTGAAAAAGGCAATTTCATATTGGGTGTGTAAGTGGTGTGACTAGTTTTAAGTTTGCATGAATATCCCGCTAGGGGGCCTGGGAATTCTTTTCCCTGGTACCCAGGACAAAACCTAACCAAATTCCTAATTGGATCCCATCACTACAATGGTTGGGCGGTTGGCTAACCCATGGGACTTAGGCTGGACTGATGGATCCATAAATGGAGACTCAATTCTGTTATAGTACGATAGATGAAGTAAATCACGGACAAAAATTGTTATATGGAAAAGAATCAACGGCTGTGCCTCTCAATGAGGAAAAAAGAGTTGGTCTCTATGATCCAAGTGCAAATCCCTCATCTGACTATGGGACTTACGGGCTCGGTCAGATCAGTTCAATTAGTTAAGGCTTTTGTCTACGTTAGAGAAAAATTATCGTGGAAGAATCGCGCGTGCTTTTCGAGCAAGTGAAGTTTTTTCGGGTTCTGTTTTGGAAGAACCGAGAGATTAGTCTCTTGTCCGGATATCCGTGGGCGAGGCCCCGAGTGAGGGACCCTGCCCCGTGCAAGAAGTGCTACTTCCGGTGCTAGCACCCCTGAACTCGTTGCGCCATGGGGAGAGGGATCTCTCACAGTCTGTACCGCCCTCTGTCCCTACGCAGTGTACTTGCTGCAGTGCAGTCGCCCCTTACTGCCGCCCCTCTCAACACCCCCTCATTTGGCACTCTTCAAATAAGGCAACTTTCCTCTACTTCCCCCTTGTTACAAGGCAATTTCCTTAACTCTTCTCTCCTCCTCCCCCCCCACCCCCGCCCCCGCCCCCGTGTGAAGAGACTTACAGCAACACCCTTCTCCCCTTCAACAAAATGTTTTTATGTTAAGGACATCTCACAATCCCCCCTCCATTTGCGTGGACTTTAGCAAGAGGTTTCGGCCTTAGAGAAGGTTCATGCGCTGTGGCCTTTTTCTCATACGGTGAGCAAACAATCTCAAAATTGAGATCTGGCTAGAGCGTTTCGATCGTGACAGCGAGCCCTACAAGGCAACGTCCAAGATGGCCCCATCTCGAAAACGTCAGAATATTACCTTAGAAGGAGTGCACAACAATGAGATTAGAGAAGATGCTCCTAATGTGGCTCCAACCCTCCCGTTATACAAGCTCCTCAAGGAAATGGTGGCCAGGTTAGCTTGGTTATCTTTTAAAGAAGAGTTTTTTAATATTAGTGTTAATAAATGTGTATCTTTTCCTTTTAAAATAATGAAATAAAATTGTATGAAGCTACAATTTGAAGTGATGCTGTATTCAGTGAAGTGTATTGAAATTGTTATCTTTAAGAGAAAGAGTGCAAGTTTTTCCTTGCTTCGACGCTAACTCCGTTTCGTGCTTGTGTAGCCGGGCGGTGTCGTTATTAGCAAAGCCAGGGAATGACCCAAGGTATCCCTCATACCATTAGGAGAATAAGGTTTGCCGATTGAGGTGAGAGATTATGATCCTATCTAGTTCTTAGGGCCGAGGCTAGTGTGGTGAATAAGCCCACCCTAGTGTGCAGACATCCCTCTGAGGGGCGGGAGGATTGAGCGATGGAGCCTGAGAGGGCGACAAGACGGCTTGAGTCACGATGAGATGTATGGTCCCGTAGGATTTTGCCTCAGCATGTACAGGCTGGAAGGCTGAATTCTAGATCATCGTAAGTATAAAGGAAAAGAATAAGAGAGCCAGTTTGGCTTGTATGGAATTGATTCATGTATAAACGTTTTTTATAAATCTTATCTTTGGAAATATTGTACTGTGGAAAAAGGTTGTTTTAACAAACCTTGTGATAAGGGCCCTAATTAAAGAACATGTTTATTTCCTCCTCAGCCCCTCAAGATGTCCAGTTTCTTTTCTTATAATCAATCCCCTTTTCAGAATAATAAAAGATCTTGTTTCAATTTTTAGATATCTTTGGATGGAAAAATATCCTTTCTTATTAAAATAAATTTTCCCGAAACAGAAGTTTTTAAAAAAAATTGTAAGATGCATTAGAAATAAATTATAATCTGCTCAAAAGACCTTAGCCTAAGGGTCTAGATTTTTTAAAAATTTTGGATTAAGGTTCTGATAGACCAATGAGATTAATCCAAATTTAGGGAGGAGATAAATTGAAGAATAAAAGAAACCCCCCCCAAAAATGAGTAAATGCTCACATAAGATGAAGAGTGGACTAAGGACCAAAGAAAACATTAAAAAAACTCAATTTTGACACCTCAAAGTGGGGATTCCCCCTCATGAAGGAGGCGCCTTTTTTCTCATCATTTCTCCCAAATTTTAAATCAATTAAATGAGATATTTTATCTCTCCTCTCTCCTCTCTCCTATCTCAAGTCTAGTTCGAAAAAGTAAGCTGAAGTGACCCAAAAATGGTCAAAAATCGACTAAACTGATCTGGAAAATTCTAGAATCAGTTTCCTTGGTTTGAGGCTCACTTTTTTCTATAAATAGAAGCCTCCCCCTTTGTAAAAGCTTAATGGTGTTTATGCACTGTTACTCTACTCTCCTACCCAGCCATTTACATTGAACTTTCTTGATGATTCAATTGTTTTTGGCTTAATCCTCTGCAAAGTAATTGGTGGCCACTCTTGCTTCAAACAAGAGTAAAACCCTCAATCCCTCAAGCCAAAGAAAAGCTTACAAGCTCCATGTAAGCTTATTTTTCTAACTTTTTAATTTTAAATCTAAGGTTTTCTTGATTTTTATAGTTGATTGAAGTAAATTCTAATGCTATGCCTTGATGAAAAGGCCACCCCCTTCTCTTCTTTACATTCCAGCCTTTCTTTATCCTAGAATGATTAACAAAAAGATTAATTAAACTTCTCTTATTGTTTACTCTCTTGATTTCTGAAAATTGAGTAGATTAGAGTCTTATACATCTAGATTGGGTTAATTTAAGTTGAAATTAGAATGTTAAAAATGAGAAATGGTTAGCCATACAAAGGAGGTTATGGCAAAATTTTCTATAATTTTGTGAAAAAGAAAGTTTATTTTTATGTTACTCAAAAGAGTAATTCCCACCGTTTGTGCATTCTAAAAGAAATATTCTAATTTACTCCATGTATATATTCACCTATGAATATGCATGGATATCACTAATATTAATTCTTAAAATTAATTTCTATGCATAGAAAGATGCATAATGGAAATTGTTGTTTATTATAAAAGTATTATTTTCATTGAATTTAATTTCTATGCATAGAAAGATGCATGATGGAAAGTTTTTAACTATAAAAGTGTTATTTTCATTGAATTTAAATTCTATGCATAGAAAGATGCATAATAAAAATTTTTTAATTATAAAAGTGTTAATTTCATTGAGTTTAAATTCTACGCATAGAAAGATGCATGATGGAAGTTTTTTTATTATAAAAGTGTTATTTTCATTTTCCTTCTATCTGGTTTAATGAGGTGAAGAATAGTTTAGCCTCTTGATCGGGTTAGAAAATTCGTTAAGAAAATCAAAAAAAAAAATCCTCCCCATTTTTCGGGCAAGGGAAATTTTCTCGGTTTTGGTTTCGGAATGACCACCAGATTAGTCTCGTGTCCAGACATTAGAGGGCGAGGCCGTGAGTGGGAAACCCTGCCCCGCGCAAGAAGAAGCTACTTTCGCCTGCTAGCAACCGAGAATCTGGTGCGCGCAGGGGGCAGTGGGGTCTCACAATTTCTCTTGACCCCGATAAAATACAAGCAGTCGTGGATTCAGAGCCCAAAACAGTGAAAGAAGTCATAGGATTCTTGGGATTAAGCGGATGGTATAGAATCTTTATACCCAAGTATTCTTAAATAGCATCCCCTTCTTTGACTAACCTTCTCAAGAAGAGCACCCTATTTCATTGGAACGCTATGTGTAAGAGTGCTTTTGATAAGCTAAAGATAACTTTAGTAACCAACCCTGTCCTAAAATTGCCAGATTTTTCCTTACCCTTTGAGGTAGTGACAAATGCTAGTGGTTTTGCCCTAGGAGGTCCATTTATGCACGAAGGTCATGCAGTAGCCTATGAATCCAGAAAACTCAAAACGCATGAGAGAAATTATGATGTCCATGACTTGGGGTTACTCTCAGTAGTTTATGCTCTAAAGTTGTGGAGACATTATCTCTTGGGAAAGAGATTCACCTTGATAATAGATCATCAAAGTCTGAAGTGGATCTTCACCCAAAGGGATCTCATCAACATGCGTTAAAGAAGGTGGATGCAGACCCTGCAGGAATTTGACTTTGAGATAAAGTACCGACCAGGGAAAGAAAATGTGGTAGTCGATACGTTCAGTAGGAAATCCTCCTTCCTTTGCAATAACATTAGTGTCAAATCCATTGATCAGTGAAGCAAGAGAGAAGCTCATGCAAGACACATTCTTTGCCCCCATTGCTACCCTACTAATGCAGGAAAGCAAGACTCCTCAAGAAATGAGTCGAGTTCTTGGGTACAAATTGGATGAAGGATGCTTGTATTACAATAATCAGTTATGCATTCCTAATGATGAAGAAACAAAGGGAAAAATTCTGAGGGAAGCCCATGATAGCCCGATAGCTTGACATCTAGGGTTCATAAAGACCTACATGTCTGTAAAGAAAAGCTTCTTCTGGCCAGGACTCGAAAGGGATGTACTCAATCATGTACATCAGTGCTTAACATGTCAAAGAGTTAAGGCAGAAAGGGTTAAGATGCTAGGAAAGCTGCATCCCTTAGACATTCCACAAATGAAGTGGGAATGTATCACTTAGGTTAATGCAATCAGGTTACCGTTAATGCAATCAGGTTACAACTCCATTTTTGTGGTAGTTGACAAATTAACCAAGGTTGCCCATCTGATTCTAGTAAAAGAAACCTACTCTGCAGTGGATGTTGCCAGAGTCTTCCTCAAGGAGATTTTCAAGCTACATGGCTTACCGAGAAGAATAGTGAGTGACAAAGATTCTAAGTTCACATCAAGGTTTTGGACTGCATTCTTCGAAGCAATGGGAACCTCCTTAGTTCTCAGTACAGCATATCATCCAGAGGTAGATGGCCAGACTAAAAAAGTAAACCAAGTAATTGAAGATATTCTTCAGTCATGCTGGCAGAGAACCCATAAAAGAGTTAAGCAACTTACATCTAGTTGAGTTTTTTTACAATGCCTCTTATCACCGAAGTATCGAGATGAGCCCATTCAAAGCTCTGTATGGACAAGATTACCTCACACCATTAACTTGGTCCGACCCATTGATCAGGGTGGTCGAGATGTTCAGATAGATGCTTGATGACATGGAGCAGCAAATACAAGAAATCCACAAAGATATTAAGGCTTCCCAAGACTAACAAAAGCAGTATGCTGACAAGAAAAGAACAGAGAGAGTGTTTGAAGAAGTAGATATGGTCTTCATTCGTGTACGACCCAAGAGAAGTTCTTTATCTCTAGGGAAGTACAAAAAGCTGTCTCCAAGATATTGTGGGTCAAAAGTACAAAAAGCTGTCTCCAAGATACTGTGGGCCAAAAGTAGGAGATCCAACTTATGAAATTCTTCTTCCTCCCCATCTCAAAGTACATAATGTATTCCATGTCAGTTTACTTAAAAAGTATGTACCTAGCCCGAGTCTTGTGCTGGATGATGAATAGTTGACTTCTTAGACTCAAGGCCAGATGGAACTCCAACCCAAAGAAATCCTTGATGTTCGAGAGAAGGCTCTCAGGAAGAGAGTCCTTAGAGAGTTTTTTGTCAAGTGTGGAAGTTACAGCCTTTAGAGGATGCCACACTTAGGAGAAAGCAGAAGAACTGGTAAAGGATTACCCCCACTTTGCGAGATGAGGACATCTCACATTTTTCAAGTGAGAGAGGATGTGAGGTTCCTCCTCAGCTCCTAAAAGATATATAAGCTCTCCTATCAGTCCCTTGTAATCATCCCCTATTTCAGAATGCAAGAAAATAGTATTTTCCTTTGTTTTTGGTCTAGAGAGAGAAAATGTTCTAGAGAGAGATAATCCAATTTTGAGATATTTTTGGATATAAATTTTCTCCTTATATTTAAGATGAATTCCTTTGAAACAAAAGTTCAAAAATAATTCTCCAATGTGCATTAGAAATTAACTGAATATGTGAATTAGAGACCTTAGCCTAAGGGTCCACATTTTCAAAAAAATTTGATTAAGGTCCAAATAAGGTTCTAAAGGGCCAATAGGATTAATCCAAGTGTTTCAATGAGAAAAATGCAAAGAATAAAAGAAAATCCCCCAAAAATGAGTAAATGCTTGTAAGATTCCTCCCTATAGCTTTTGAGGTGTAAAGGTGTAAGAACCTCCCCTTCTGTTCTTGTAATTATTCCCCTCTTGAAATAGAAGAAAGATCTTGTTTTACCCTATTTTGGTCTAGAGAGAGAAAATGTGTAGAGAGAGATAATCCAAAATTGAGATATCTTTGGATATAAAAATCCTCCTAGTGTCTAAAATGGATTCCCCTAAAACATAAGTTCAAAATGAACTTTTCAATGTGCATTAGGAATAAATTAAAAATGGTATAAGGGACCTTAGCCCTAAGGGTCTACATTTTCAGAAATTTTTAGATTATGATCCAATTAAGGCTCCAATGGGCCAACTGGGTTAATCCAAGTGTTGGGATGAGGTAAATCCAAAAGAATAAAAGAAAATACCCAACAATGGGTAAATGCTCACATAAGATGAAGAGTTGACTAAGTACAAGGTTTATTAGTTAAAAATTATGAGATATTACTAAAAAATGAGATATTTTAGAATATTGATGCATTTTTGACACCTTTTGGTAAGGAAAGGGGGACTCTTGAGGTAGGTGCCTCTTTCACGTGTGGAAGGGTTTTTAATTCAAAAAAATTGTGATATTTTTATCTCTCCTCTCTCTTGGATCAAACCAAATCAAAAAGGAAGCCAAACTGATCCAAATATTGTCCAAATTGAGTCAACCTGAACTTGGAAAATTCTAGAACCCAGTTGGACTTGGTTAGTGGCCTCCCTCGCCTATAAATAGACCCTCAGTCATTTGTAATTGAATATGGGAGCTATAACATGCCAGTATTAAATTAAAATAATCATATTTTCTATTATCCCTTCAATTTTTCTCTCTCTTGGGAGCTTGGAGCTCTCTCTCTCTACAACTCTTGGAGTTCCTCTTCTCCTCTTGGTGGACTAATCGATTGGTCGGGGACTTCACTGCAGTTAGAGAATCAAGCCAAACTTGGAGGTAAAATTAATTTTTATGGTTTTTTCCAATTTTCTCAATAACTTTCTTCTTCTCAACCCCTCGTTTCTCTCTTCTCAACCCCTCTAAAGCGTGAGAAGCATTCAATTGATTGGCGTTTTAATACATATTGAATTGTAGTGATAAAACAAATAAATTTTCATTTATGTGCTTAAATTAAATGTTTTTTGAAAGCATGTCTCTCTCTCCCCCAAAGAATGGTCATTCCTATGACCTATTCTATATTCAAATGAAGCTCTCATGAAGCAATTCTCTAATCTAAAAGTAATTTCTATGCTTGTCAAATTGAGGCCAAATGAAGGGCTGTTTAATGCTTTTATGATATTTAATTCATGGAAAATTAGGAATCAAGTCCATAATTGGATATTGATCCAATTAATGGTTATTCTATCATATGATATTACTAAACTTTAATGATATTTTAAAATAATTGAGAATTATCAGTAATAGCAGTGAAGCTATGGTAAAATTAAAAAATTAACACAAATAATTTTCTATCATAATATAAAAAGAGGACCTCCTACCATATTCTAGGATTAATCATCCTAGATTAATTGAATGATTCTCATTATAATCATGGGGACAATTTAATTTTTTATGTTTATACATAAATAGTTAATTAGAAAAAAGAGGAATTTCTAGTAATTCATTTTTATGTCAAAAGAGTAATCCCCCCATGTATTCCAATGAAGAAAGAGAAAAATTAGGATGAAAAAATAATGTATATTTTATTTAAAAATTAAAGAAGGATTTTAGTTAAATTTATCTTTTTGCATAGATAAACTTAAATGATGAAAGAGGAATTCCCACCATATTAGAATTCAAATATTTAAATGAAGAAAGTGTAATTTTTAGCATATTAAAATTAATGGGTATTTTATTTAAATTCAAAGATGAATTTTAGATAGATTATTTTTATCTATGAGAAATATTAAAATGGTAAAAGAGGACTTCCTATGACATTTGGAATTCCTACGACATTTGAAATTCCATCATTTAGATGGGAAAAGAGAAATTCCTAGCATATTGAAATTAATGGTATTTTATTTAAATTCAAAGATGAATTTTAGATAAATTTATTTTATCTATGAGAAATATTTAAATGGTAAAAGAGGAATTCCTATGACATTTGGAATTCCATCATTTAGATGGGAAAAGAGAAATTCCTAGCATATTGAAATTAATGGGTATTTTATTATGAGAAATATTGATGATAAAAGAGAAATTTCCATGACATTGGAATGCAAAAAAGAGGAATTTCCATGGTATTTGAGATCCAAGAAATTAAATGGAAAGAAGATGAATTTTTAGTATAATTAAATTTATGATTATTTATCAAAAGTGAAAATATGGGTAGAATTGATTTCTGTAAATCCCATGAATTCTTTTATTCAAAAGAGGAATATTGAATATAATTCAATTGAGGAATTGAGAAGGAATATAGAAATAGTCTTTTGAGAAAAGGAACCTTTAATTAGGCCAAGCAATTGGTAGAATTTAGAAAAAGTCCCATTCTCGGAATCGAACTAGAAAAAGCTACTAAATGGGAATAGAATGTGAAATGGATGTGATAAGATGTAAATAGGATGCGATAAGATGTGAATGGATGTAATAAGATAAAAATAGAATGTGATAAGATGTAAATGGGATGCGATAAGATGTGTATGAGATGTGATAAGATGTGAATGGATGTGATAAGATGGAAATAAGATGTGATAAGATGTGATGTAATGGAAATGGATGTGGATGTGTATGTGAAAGAATGGATGTGGATGTGTATGTGTATATGAAAGAATGGATGTAGATGTGTATATGGAAGAATGGATGTAGATGTGTATATGGAAGAATGGATGTGGATGTGTATGTGGAAGAATGGATGTGGATGTTTATGTGAAAGAATGGATGTGGATGTGTATGTGAAAGGATGCGATGTTGATGTGAATGAATGGATGAGATGTAATGTGATGTGAATCAGGATGTGAATGAATGAGATGTGATGTCATGTGAATTGGATGTAAATGAATGATATGAGATGTGAAGGGATGAGATGTGATGTAATGTGAATCGGGATAAGAATGAATGAGATGAGATGTGAAATGAATGTGATGAGATGTAAATGAATGTGATGAGATGTAAATAAATGAGGTGTGATGGGATGTGAATATGGGTAGATGCATGTAAGATTCCTCCCCAGCCTCTCAAGATGTCCAGCATCTTTCCCTGTAATCAATCCCCTCTTCAGAAATATAAAAGATCTTGTCTCTGCCTATTTTGACATAGAGAGAGAAAATATTCTAGAGAGAGAATATTCAGATTTTGAATATTTTTAGATAGAAAAATTTCTCATATTATTAAAATGAATTCCCCTGAAACAGAAATTCAAAAAGAACTTCCAATGTGCAATTAGAATTTATTGGAAATGGGTATAAAGGACCTTAGCCTAAGGGTCTAGATTTTCAGAAATTTTTGGATTATGGTCCAATTAAGGTTCCTATGGGCCAATAGCATCAATCCATGTGTAGGGAGGAGATAAATCCAATTTGTAAAAGAAGATACCCAAAAATGAGTAAATGCTCACATAAGATGAAGAGTTGAAAATGTACAAGGTTTATTAGTAAAAAACTATGAGCAATATTAAAAATATGAGATATTTTGGGTATCCAAAAATGAGTAAATGCTCACATAAGATGAAGAGTTGAAAATGTACAAGGTTTATTAGTAAAAAATATGAGCAATATTAAAAATATGAGATATTTTGGGTATCCAAAAAGGAGTAAATGCTCACATAAGATGAAGAGTTGAAAATGTACAAGGTTTATTAGTAAAAAAACTATGAGCAATATTAAAAATATGAGATATTTTGGGTATCCAAAAATGAGTAAATGCTCACACAAGATGAAGAGTTGAAAATGTACAAGGTTTATTGATAAAAAACTATGAGCAATATTAAAAATATGAGATATTTTGGGTATAATGATTCCATTTTGACACATATGTAAGGAAGGGGAGTCCTTTAAAGGAGGTGCATATTTCACATGCTTATGAGTTTTAAACTCAAAAATAATGTGATATTTTTATCTCTCCTCTCTCTTGAACCAAACCAAATCAAAATGGAACCAAACCGAATCAAAAAGTAACCAAACTAGGTCCAAATCTAGTCCAAATTCAACCAAACTGAATTTGGAAAATTCTAGAATTCAGTTAGCTTTGGTTAGAGCTTCCCTCTCCTATAGATAGAACATGAGTCCTTTGAAAAAAAGATAGAAGAATTTTACTATACTAGAGTTATGCTGAAATAATGCTAATTCCTACTATTCTCTAAAATTCTCTCCAAATTGAAGAAATTGGAGCTTCCCTCTTTCTTCAATCCCCAATGGTGGCTCCATCAACACACTTAACCAATTGATTGGTTGGGGGCCTCTACCGTGAACAAAGAATCAAGCAAATTGTAAGGTAAATGGTAATTTTTGATCTTTTCTATAATTTCTCAATGCTTCTCTCTTCTCAACCCCTCTCAAGCTTGAGAAGCTTAACTAGAATGGTTTTTGAATGCTATTGAAGTTAATTGATGAATGGTAGTGAAGAGTTACATAATTTGATGAATGCTATTGAATTTAATTGATTAATGATAGTTAAGAATTACATAAATTTCTATTTATAATTAATTCAAATGGTTTTTATGTAAATTCTCTCTCTCACTCAAGAAATGGTCATACTCATGACCCATTCTCAATCCAAATGAAGCTTTTCATAAAGCTTTTTCTTAATCCAAGATTAATCTACGCTTGAGGCCAAATTAATGGCTTTTTTCTATACTTTTAGTTTATGTATATTGATGATTCAATCCATTATGGATTAATGATCCAATTAGGGATCATTCTAATTAATTCCTTAATGATAAGCTTTATCCCTTAGAAAAATTGAGATTTATCAGTCATAGCAGCGGAGCTATGGCAAACTTTTTATAAAAATTACGCATAAAATAATTTCATTCAAAGCATAAAAAGAGGACTTCATACATATTCTAAGAATTATCATCCTAGATTAATTGAAAGATATTCATTGTAATCCTAGAGAAATTGATTTTTATATTATGCATAATTGATTTTCATGCATAGAGGTATGCATAAAAGATCATTATTTTAACATAAAAGTGTTACTTTTATCATAATTAGATTTCATGCATAGAGGTATGCATAAAAGATTATTATTTTAATATAAAAGTGTTACTTTTATCATAATTGAATTTCATGCATAGAGGTATGCATAAAAGTTGATTATTTTATTGTAAAAGTGTTACTTTTATCATATTGGATTTCATGCATAGAGGTATGCATAAAAGATATTCTTTTTATACTGAAAGTGTGATTTTTCATCATAAATGGATTTTATGCATAACTTAGATGCATAAGAGAAATTCTTTTATTCTAAAAGTGTAATTCCTACCAAATGGAATTTATGCATAAGAAGATGCATAAAGATTGATTTTTTAATTCGAAAGTGTCATTCTCATCTAAATTGAATTTATGCATAGGAAAATGCATAAAAGATTGAAATTTAATTCAAAAGTGTCATTTTCATTTAAAATGAATTTATGCATAGGAAGATGCATAAAAGATTGATTTTTACTTCGAAAGTATTAATCTCCTTAAATAGAATTTATGCAAAAATAAATGTGTAAAAAAATTTTATATCAAATATAAGAATTCTCTTGTATTCTATAAATAGATATGAGATGTGATAGGATGTGATAAGAGGTGTATAAGATGTGATAAGAGGTGATAAGATGCTTATGAAATAAGTTAGGAGGTGATAAGATGAATTAAGATGTGATAAGATGCGTATGGGATGAGGTAAGAAGTGTATGTGATAGGATAAGATGTATATGGGTTGTGATAGGGCGAGAATGGATGTGATGTAAAAGATTAGATGTGAAGGCATATGGGGTTATATGAATGGGAATGTGGAAATGGATGTATGTATGTGGATGTGTGGATGTGGAGATGGGAGTGTGGATGTATGAATGTGAAAATGGATGTATGCATGAAGATGTATATGCATAGATGTGAATGTGGATGTAGATGTGGCTGTATAGATGTGGATGTGGAATGTGGATGTGGATGTATGTATGTATGTGGATGTAGATGTGGATGTATAGATGTGAATGGGAATGTGGATGTGGATGTATGTGAATGTGGATGTATAGATGTGAATGTGGAATGTGGATGTGGATGTATGTATGTATGTGGATGTGGATGTATGTGAATGTGGATGTATAGATGTGAATGTGGAATGTAGATATGGATGTATAGATGTGAATGGGAATGTGGATGTGGATGTATATATGTATGTATGTATGTGGATGTGGATGTATGAATGAGGACATGATAGTGGATGTATGCATGTGGATGTGGATGTATGGATGTGGATATGGATGTGTATGTATATGAATGTGGATATGGGATGTGGATGTATAAACGAGGATGTGAAAATGGAGGTAAGCATGTAGATGTGGATGTATGGATGTGAATGTGGATGTGGATGTGGATGTATGGATGTGGATATGGATGTGAATATATGATATGTGATGTGAAGGAATCTGAAGTGAACAGATGGAAAATGATGTGATTGGATGAGTACACATATAAATGGAATGTGGATTAATGAGGGATAATGTGAAAAAACGAGAGTTAATATAGAAATTGTATTTGTAAACTGTTTGTAAATGCTGTTTGTAAATGGCTGTTTTATGTCAAGAATGCTGGGGAAGCATTTTGACCGTCTTGTGATTAAGGTCATGGAGGACGTCTCGCGTAGCAAGGTCGGCCGAGGTCTTGACCAGCCTCGGCTCGATTAAAATGGTGAGCTTCCGGTACGGTGGATGAGAGACCAAGGAAGCGGCCTATGAGTGAAGCGCTAGGTCACCTGCGAAGGATCCTAGAGGGTGCTGACCATACGGTGCTCGGGCTCTGGGTCACCTAGGATACCCACGCGTGCGTCGAGGAAGATATTGGAACAAGGAGTAAGAGTTGTTTTCTGAAACCGGGCATAGATCTAGTTGATTGACCTTGCTGGTCTTCAATGGATGAGTCCATGGCTCTTTTTATGGATCTGTTGGTTGATCTTGCTGATCTTCAACGAGAGTCCATCTTGATTTTTATAAGTGATTATATTGCCGAGTATTATGGGCTAGGAACTATTGAAAAGGCCCCTGAGTGGACAGGTGGTGAGCGTTCTAGTTGCCAATGATGCCATAGATACTCTGATGAAGGAATGATGGAAAATTATGAATCAACTAGATAAATTGGAAGATTGTGATCAGTGGTACTATGGTTCATTAAAGGATTGTTTTAAAGTTAGCTGATGCTAAGAAAAAGGCAATTTCATATTGGGTGTGTAAGTGGTGTGGCTAGTTTTACGTTTGCATGAACTTCCGACTAGGGGGCCTTGGAACTCTTTTCCTTGGTACCCGAGACAAAACCTAACCAAATTCCAAATTGGATCCCATCACTACACTGGTTGGGCGGTTGGCTAACCCATACGATCGGATGGGGTTAGGCTGGACTGATGGATCCGTAAATCAAGACTCAATTTCTGTTATTACGATAGATGAAGTAAGTCTTGGATAGTAATTGTTCTATGGATAGGAATCAACGGCTGTGCCTCTTGATGGGGAAAAAAGCGTTGATCCCAATGATCCAAGTGCAAGTTTCTTCCTTGATCTGACCGAGTATCTTTATAGGTGCAGTCAGATCAGTTTGATCACTAATGGTCTTGACTACGTTAGAGTAAAAAGTTATCCTGGAGGAATCGCCCGTGCTTTCCGGATAAGGGAAGTTTTTTCGGGTTCGATTTTGGAAAAGCCGACAGATTAGTCTTTTGTCTGGATATCCGTGGATGAGGCCCCGAGTGTGGGACCCTGCCTCATGCAAGAAGTGCTACTTCCGCTGCTAGTACCCTGAATCCGTCGCATGGTGGGGACAGGGATCTCACAGTTGGTATCAGAGCGAATTGGTTAATAAAGATCAACTGAGAAGACAAATATGTCAAAAATTTATCAAGAAACACAAAAAGGTTGTAATTGTGTGATATAAGTCATACAATTTGATATTCAAACTGAAATTCGTAATTTGGTAATTGGGTCTTCAGATGGAAGTACCGCAATTATATAGAATCCCTGACTTGCTTGAGGCCTAGACATGATGGTATTTACCTTATAATTCCAAGGGCCGTGACTACCCGTATATACCGAGAGTATAACTGCAGCTCTTTACTGACAGTATATACGAGTAAATCTAAGACTTGAAATTATAAGCGTTAATGCTATCCAGATGATGATTTCGAATGTGGTTGATATGATTTTTAATTCTGTTTGAGAATTGATAAATTGATTTGGATTTTGATTGAAAAATGATGATTTTTGAAATTTAGTTGAAATATAATAACCTGAGCGAAACCACAATGAGGATGAATGGGACGAGTCCCTGTGATGATACTCATAACTAGAATGATGATAATGAATTCCAGCAAATCACTATGAGATTAGTGGATTGTGCTATCAAATTGCTACTGTTAACACTTGTCGGTAGATCAAGTTAAGGGATGACAAATTGATAACTTACTTAACTGAAATTCCCATGGAGGAATGTTCAGAAGGAAATTTTTTGGTCTAAGGACCATTATCATGTTAAAGATATGAATGATATGATCTGAATGAATTGTTATTTAATGATGAGTTCTATATAAGGGATATTTATCCCAGTATTCTGTTGGGTTGACCAGAATATAAGGAACCCCAGAATAAAATTGGATCTTAAGAAAAAGAGTTGTCCTCTACCTTGCGAGATGAGGACATCTTGCACTTTTTTAAGTGGGGAAGAATGTAAGATTCCTCTCCAGCCTTCGAGGTATACAGGAGTAAGAATCTCCCTTTTTGATCTTATAATTATTCCCTCTCTAAAATAAAAGAAAGATTTTGTTAAAAAAAGGAAGACCCTTTCCCTAGAATACTTCTCAGGAGTCCCACATGTTTTAGGGATTCAGAACAATGAGTTCAGAAGTGAAAATCGGTGTTTTGGATATCAAGGTTTTGGTCTTCATTCGAGTACGGCCCAAAAGAAGTTCTTTATCTCTTAGGAAGTATAAGAAATTATCCCCCAGATATTGTGGGCCTTATCTGAATTCAAAGAAAGTAGGTGACTTAGCCTACGAGCTTCTTTTATCTCCTCATCCCAAAGTTCATAATGTGTCTCATGTAAGCCTTCTATAGAAATATGTGCCAAAACCAAATCATAGAAAGGCGGTAAAACTTTAGTGGCAAGAAACCCCGTTGGCTTCTAGGTTACGCTAGCTCCTTCTTTTATATAAGTCGTAACTCTTACTTGTCGCTCGCAGTAATCTTACTTCCATCGATCTCCTTTCTTTCTTAATCTCCTTCATGGCTTGGCAAACAGGAATTAGTTTTATCCATGATGATTTCTCACCTTCAAGATGCAAGTGAGTCTGTGAAGAAGGATTTTATAGAACTGTATGAGCGCTCACTTTTCCCTCACTTGGAAACTTCTGTAGCTCCCCAAATGGCGGACCTGTCGAGACATAACTAGGGTAACACCGTGGGGTCAGCAGCACTTTCGTAATAATGTCCACTTGGCCATGATTATTGAAGCTTTGGGTTTGGGTCCCCGATACTACTGTGTGATGAGATCAAGGCATGGTGGATTTTCTGAGCGGGTCTTCTTACTAGCATGTTTTGTTCCTCACCAGAAGATATGCCTTTATCCCGTTTTTGGCTTGCCTCTCAGAGGTCCTTTTAATAGGTCACCTCATACCAATGAGATAGGTGCTGCAATAACTGGCCGAATTATTCCCATAGATGAGTTACCTTATACGTACGCAGCTTGTGAGTATTGCTTTTGTGACCATATGATGAACGGGCTTATGGAAGTATAAAGAGTTCTTCTATCTTTACTGTATATGTTCCAAGAATGAATAAAGTTGAAATCTTTGTTCTTGTATTGAGTCTTGCTCTCCTTGAGACTTTTCTTGGTGGTTAATCTTAACTAAATTTTCTCTTAGTCTCATATTCGTGCATCTTGCGAAATTACCCCCAGTTTGCGAGATGAGGGCATCTCGCGTTTTTCAAGTGGGAGAGAATGTAAGATTCCTCCCCAGCCTCTCAAGATGTCCAGCATCTTCCCCTATAATCAATCCCCTCTTCAGAAATATAAAAGATCTTGTCTCTGCCTATTTTGACATAGAGAGAGAAAATATTCTAGAGAGAGAATATTCAGATTTTGAATATTTTTAGATAGAAAAATTTCTCATATTATTAAAATGAATTCCCCTGAAACAGAAATTCAAAAAGAACTTTCAATGTGCAATTAGAATTTATTGGAAATGGGTATAAAGGACCTTAGCCTAAGGGTCTAGACTTTCAGAAATTTTTGGATTATGGTCCAATTAAGGTTCCTATGGGCCAATAGCATCAATCCATTTGTAGGGAGGAGATAAATCCAATTTGTAAAAGAAGATACCCAAAAATGAGTAAATGCTCACATAAGAGGTGTATAAGATGTGATAAGAGGTGATAAGATGCTTATGAAATAAGTTAGGCTGCGATAAGAGGTGTATAAGATGTGATAAGAGATGATAAGATGAATTAAGATGTGATAAGATGTGTATGGGATGAGGTAAGAAGTGTATGTGATAGGATAAGATGTATATGGGTTGTGATAGGGCGAGAATGGATGTGATGTAAAAGATTAGATGTGAAGGCATATGGGGTTATATGAATGGGAATGTGGAAATGGATGTATGTATGTGGATGTGTGGATGTGGAGATGGGAGTGTGGATGTATGAATGTGAAAATGGATGTATGCATGAAGATGTATATGCATAGATGTGAATGTGGATGTAGATGTGGCTGTATAGATGTGAATGTGGAATGTGGATGTGGATGTATGTATGTATGTGGATGTAGATGTGGATGTATAGATGTGAATGGGAATGTGGATGTGGATGTATGAGAATGTGGATGTATAGATGTGAATGTGGAATGTGGATGTGGATGTATGTATGTATGTGGATGTGGATGTATGTGAATGTGGATGTATAGATGTGAATGTGGAATGTAGATATGGATGTATAGATGTGAATGGGAATGTGGATGTGGATGTATGTATGTATGTATGTATGTGGATGTGGATGTATGAATGAGGACATGATAGTGGATATATGCATGTGGATGTGGATGTATGGATGTGGATATGGATGTGTATGTATATGAATGTGGATATGGGATGTGGATGTATAAACGAGGATGTGAAAATGGAGGTAAGCATGTAGATGTGGATGTATGGATGTGAATGTGGATGTGGATGTGGATGTATGGATGTGGATATGGATGAGAATATAATATATTCGATGTGAAGGAATCTGAAGTGAAGAGATGGAAAATGATGTGATTGGATGAGTACACATATAAATGGAATGTGGATTAATGAGGGATAATGTGGAAAAATGAGAGTTAATATAGAAATTGTATTTGTAAACTGTTTGTAAATGCTGTTTCTAAATGGCTATTTTATGTCAAGAATGCTGGGAAAGCATTTTGACCATCTTGTGATTAAGGTCATGGAGACCTAACTGATAAAGTTGCAACAGCTGATGGAGAGTCAATGGAGGACATCTCGCGTAGCAAGGTCGGCCGAGGTCTTGACCAGCCTCGGTTCGATTAAAATGGTGAGCTTTCGGTACGGTGGATGAGAGACCAAGGAAGCGGCCTATGAGTGAAGTGCTAGGTCATCTGCAAAGGATCCTAGAGGGTGCTAACCATACGGTGCTCGGGCTCTGGGTCACCTAGGATACCCACGCGTGCGTCGAGGAAGATATTGGAACAAGGAGTAAGAGTTGTTTTCTGAAACCGGGCATGGATCTAGTTGATTGACCTTGCTGGTCTTCAATGGATGAGTCCATGGCTCTTTTTATGGATCTGTTGGTTGATCTGGCTGATCTTCACTGAGAGTCCATCTTCATTTTTATAAGTGATTATATTTCCGAGTATTATGGGCTAGGAACTATTGAAAAGGCCCCTGAGTGGACAGGTGGTGAGCGTTCTAGTTGCCAATGATGCCATAGATACTCTGATGAAGGAATGATGGGAAATTATGAATCAACTGGATAAATTGGAAGATTGTGATCAGTGGTACTATGGTTCATTAAAGGATTGTTTTAAAGTTAGCTGATGCTAAGAAAAAGGCAATTTCATATTGGGTGTGTAAGTGGTGTGGCTAGTTTTACGTTTGCATGAACTTCCGGCTACGGGGCCTTGGAACTCTTTTCCTTGGTACCCGAGACAAAACCTAACCAAATTCAAAATTGGATCCTATCACTACAGTGGTTGGGAACCCATAGGATCGGATGGGGTTAGGCTGGACTGATGGATCCGTAAATCGAGACTCAATTTTTGTTATTACGATAGATGAAGTAAGTCTCGGATGGTAATTGTTCTAAGGATAGGAATCAACGGCTGTGCCTCTTGATGGGAAAAAAAGCATTGATCCCAATGATCCAAGTGCAAGTTTCTTCCTTAATCTGACCGAGTATCTTTATAGGTGCAGTCGGATCAGTTTGATCACTAATGGTCTTGACTACGTTAGAGTAAAAAGTTATCCTGGAGGAATCGCCCGTGCTTTCCGGATAAGGGAAGTTTTTTCGGGTTCGGTTTTGGAAAAGCCAACGGATTAGTCTTTTGTCTGGATATCCGTGTGGACGAGGCCCCGAGTGTGGGACGCTGCCTCACGCAAGAAGTGCTACTTCCGCTGCTAGTACCCTGAATCCGTCGCATGGTGGGGACAGGGATCTCACAGTTGGTATCAGAGCGAATTGGTTAATAAAGATCAACTGAGAAGACAAATATGTCAAAAATTTATCAAGAAACACAAAAAGGTTGTAATTGTGTGATATAAGCATACAATTTCATATTCAAACTGAAATTCGTAATTTGGTAATTGGGTCTTCAGATGGAAGTACCGCAATTATATAGAATCCCTGACTTGCTTGAGGCCTAGACATGATGGTATTTACCTTATAATTCCAAGGGCCATGACTACCCGTATATACCGAGAGTATAACTGCAGCTCTTTACTAACAGTATATACGAGTAAATCTAAAACTTGAAATTATAAGCGTTAATGCTATCCAGATGATGATTTCGAATGTGGTTGATATGATTTTTAATTCTGTTTGAGAATTGATGAATTGATTTGGATTTTGATTGAAAAATGATGATTTCTAAAATTTAGTTGAAATATAATAACCTGAGCGAAACCACAATGAGGATGAATGGGACGAGTCCCTGTGATGATACTCATAACTAGAATGATGATAATGAATTCCAGCAAATCACTATGAGATTAGTGGATTGTGCTGTCAAATTGCTACTGTTAACACTTGTCGGTAGATCAAGTTAAGGGATGACAAATTGATAACTTACTTAACTGAAATTCCCGTGGAGGAATGTTCAGAAGGACATTTTTCGGTCTAATGGACCATTATCATGTTAAAGATATGAATGAATTGTTATTTAATGATGAGTTCTATATAAGGGATATTTATCCCAGTATTCTGTTGGGTTGACCAGAATATAAGGAACCCCAGAATAAAATTGGATCTTAAGAAAAAGAGTTGTCCTCTACCTTGCGAGATGAGGACCAAGGAAGCAGCCTATGAGTGAAGCGCTAGGTCACGTGCGAAGGATCCTAGAGGGTGCTGACCATACGGTGCTCGGGCTCTGGGTCGCCTAGGATACCCACGCGTGCGTCGAGGAAGATATTGGAACAAGGAGTAAGAGTTGTTTTTTGAAACCGGGCATGGATCTGGTTGATTGACCTTGCTGGTCTTCAATGGATGAGTCCATGGCTCTTTTTATGGATCTGTTGGTTGATCTTGCTGATCTTCAACGAGAGTCCATCTTGATTTTTATAAGGGATTATATTGTCGAGTATTATGGGCTAGGAACTATTGAAAAGGCCCCTGAGTGGACAGGTGGTGAGCGTTCTAGTTGCCAATGATGTCATAGATACTCTGATGAAGGAATGATGGGAAATTATGAATCAACCGGATAAATTGGAAGATTGTGATCAGTGGTACTATGGTTCATTAAAGGATTGTTTTAAAGTTAGCTGATGCTAAGAAAAAGGCAATTTCATATTGGGTGTGTAAGTGGTGTGGCTAGTTTTACGTTTGCATGAACTTCCGGCTAGGGTGTAAGTGGTGTGGCTAGTTTTACGTTTGCATGAACTTCCGGCCAAGGGGCCTTGGAACTCTTTTCCTTGGTACCCGGGACAAAACCTAACCAAATTCCAAATTGGATCCCATCACTACAGTGGTTGGGTGGTTGGCTAACCCATGGGATCGGATAGGCTGGACTGATGGATCCGTAAATCAAGACTCAATTTCTGTTATTACGATAGATGAAGTAAGTCCCGGATAGTAATTGTTCCATGGATAGGAATCAACGACTATGCCTCTTGATGGGGAAAAAAGCGTTGATTCCAATGATCCAAGTGCAAGTTTCTTCCTTGATCTGACCGAGTATCTTTATAGGTGCAGTCGGATCAGTTTGATCACTAATGGTCTTGACTACGTTAGAGTAAAAAGTTATCCTGGAGGAATCGCCCGTGCTTTTCGGATAAGGGAAGCTTTTTCGGGTTTGGTTTTGGAAAAACTGACAAATTAGTCTTTTGTCCGGATATCCGTGGGGTGGACGAGGCCCCGAGTGTGGGACCCTGCCTCACGCAAGAAATGCTACTTCCGCTGCTAGTACCCCGAATCTGTCGCATGGTGGGGACAAGGATCTCACAATGCGAGTGGATGAGATGTGATGAGGATAAATGAAGAAAGATGTGATGAGATGAAAAATGATGTGATTGGATGAGAATAGGAATACATATGAATTGGATATGGATTAAGTAATGTGGACAGATGTGGAACAATGTGAAAGACGTGAGTTCATTATAGAAACTGTATTTATGAGCTGTATTTAAATGACTGTTTTATGTTAATAATGCTCGGGAAGCATTTTGACCGTCTTGAGAATGAGGTCGTGGAGACCTATCTGATAAAATTGCAACAGCTGACGAAGAGTCAATGGAGGACGTCTCACGTAGCAAGGTTGGCTGAGGTCTTGACCAACCTCAGTTCGATTTAAATGGTGAGCTTTTGATACGGTGGATGAGGGACCAAGGAAGTGGCCTATGAGTGAAGCGCTAGGTCACCTGAATCCTAGAGGGTGCTGACCATACGGTGCTCGGGCATTAGGTCACTGAAGATACCCACACGTGCGTTGAAGATACCCACACGTGCGTTGTGGAAGATATTGGAACAAGGAGTAAGAGTTGTTTTTTGAAACCGGGCATGGACCTGGTTGATTGACCTTGCTAGTCCTCAACGGATGAGTCCATGGCTCTTTTATATGGATCTGTTGGTTGATCTTGCTGATCTTCAATGGAGATTCCATCTTGATTTTTATAAGTGAATATATTGTCGGGTACTATGAGGAGCTAGGAACTATCGAAAAGGCCCCTTGAGGGACAGTTGGTGAGCGTTCTGGTTGCCAATGATGCCATATGTACACCGATGAAGGAATGATTGCAAATTAGGATTCAACCGGATATTTTGGAGGATTATGATCAGTGACACTATGGTTTCACTAAATGATTGTTTTAAAGATAGCTGAATCTGTGAAAAAGGTAATTTCATATTGGGTGTGTAAGTGGTGTGACTGGCGTTAAATTTTCATGAAAATCTAGCTAGGGAGCCTACGAACTCTTTTCCGTGGTACCCAGGACAAAACCTAACCAAATTCCTAATTGGATCCCATCATTGCACCGGTTGGGCGGTTGGCTAACCCATGGGACTAGATGGGGTGGACTGATGGATCCGTAAAATGAGACTCAATTATGTTATAGTACGATAGATGAAGTAAATCCCAGATAGTAATTGTTCTATGGAAAAAGAATCAACGGCTACGCCTCTCGATGGGGAAAAAAGCGTTGGTTTCTATGATCCAAGTGCAAGTTTCTTCCTTGATTTGACCAAATGACTCACAGGTTCGATCGGATCAGTTTGGTCACAGTTTGGTCAGTAATGACTCTGACTACGTTAGAGTACATTATTGGAATATCTACTCCTCCTTCATGTATAATATCATGTTACAAGTTATTTTCCATCTATCTATCAATGCATAAACATAAATACTCAAAACTCTTATGCATACTTAAAACTCTTATGCCATCTATCCATGCCTTGGAAGCTACCGGCTTGAACAGGTAGCTACCTCCTTTAGAAGCTAGGAGCTTCTAATGCATGCCGATAGCTACGTAGGTATGGCGGTAACTACTGTCATGCACCACTAGCTCCTAAAGCATGCTCGTAGCTACCGACATGCACCGGTATCTCCATAACATGTCGAGTGATATTGGCATGCACTAGGAGCTTCCAATGCATGTTAAGTGCACCTAAGCATGCAAGTAGCTTCCAATGCACGTCGGGTGCTACCTGGCATGCCAATAACCATCGACATGCACGGAAGAAAAGAAGGCTACCTTAAATAACAATATAAAATTTAAAATGTTCATTTGTTTGTATGTCTATAGCTTGAAGCAAGGGAACACCTCCCTATGTAAGGGAACACCTCCCTATGTAAGATGAATATGATTTTGCATTACAACAGGGTTTGGAAGCTCTCTTTGAAAGGGTGCAAGATGAAGGATGGATTGTTACTTCTAGAGGCCATGCTTGTTGGCAAGCAAGGCAAGTAAGTACATTCGTAAAACCATAACTTTGTTGTTTTATTATGTTTTAGGATCATGTTACTACAAACCATGTTACTACAAACAACGGTGCAAATGTGTAAGGAAGAAGTAATGGAAATGTGAGAGAAGAGTGTGGAGTTGCAAGGGATAATAATAATCGAAATGCATAACGATAAAAGTTTGTTGTTAAGTGGCAAAATAAAGTTGCTGAGAATAGTGAAATAATAATGATGGGCAACATTATTTCGTTGTTATAATAAGTATTTCTCATAACAATGAAAATAAGCCTTCCAAAAAATTTTAAGGGCGACGGACTGGTATGAGATCTCCCCAGTCTCTCCCAGCGTTGAAAAAAATCTATCTATCCCAGCTTTTTTTAAAATAGAGATATAGTAGAAAGAAGTGTGGACAAGAACATTAACACAAAAATATATTCACTAAGTTTCTATACAAAATAAAGCGAAAGGAATGACTAATCATCATCCTCATCTTCATCGCCATCCTCATCTTCAAAACCACCTTCTTGACCTTCTTGGTCTTCTTCATGTGCATAGTCCATATCATCTTCACTCTCCTACATACATGCACACATGAATAAGAAAACTATTAAATAGTAAAATATAACATATACACAAAATAAAGCTAAAGGAATGACTAATCATCATCCTCATCTTCGTCTTGCCATGTGCATAGTCCATATCATCTTCACTCTCCTACATACATGCACACATGAATAAGAAAACTATTAAATAGTAAAATATAACATATACACAAGAAAAATACTTATATATTACTTACCTCATTAACTGTAGTTCCCAAAATGGACTCATTTAAGGAAACACCTTGCATGCCCATCCATGCCCACAATTGTTTTTGAGGGGCTATGTACCCATAATCATATTCTTCCTTTGTTGGGGGGTGACCAACAACCTCCCTCTAAATAAATAATAAAACAAAAGATCAAATTAATGTTAAGAGAAGAGTAAAATAGAAGACCAAATTAGATTAATGCAAATAGCAAAATATAAACTTACAAAGTATACATTGAAGGAAGATTATCTTCCCAACCCAAAGTGAGGAGCTCCTCACTTTCATAGTCTTGAAGCACTTGCCGTTGCTCGTTGTTTGTAGGCACAAAGATCCACGCATGCCTCCACTCCTCTTGTCTCCAAACACTAGGCTTCTCAAAGTTCGACTTAGCATCTCTCTTAATGTTTTCTCTCCTATTAGAGAGCAAAGGTTCATTATTTTTTTCATCATAAACTCATCCGAGAAGCCAAGGCCCGAATGTGGGATTAGAAACTCACTTCTAAGTACATCAATAATAGATTGCTTTGAAGTTTCATCTTGTGATTTCCATTTTAAAAAAAAATAGAACTCTAAGTTTACAAGCACATGCATTCGCTTAATTACCTGTTTCCCTCTACTATCCATGATAAGCGGCCCATCCACATTTATGCTATATGGTAACTTACGTGGATCATGTGGTGTGATTGCTTTCCTTGGGGATGTTTCATAAGTGTGGGATGATTAAACCTCCCTCTCCTATGTATACAGAGATGATGTGGGGAACTTAGTAGAGCTTCTCCCGAAGCAAAAACACCCAACTCCCCCTGTTGGCTACTATGTCTAGTAGACCCCCCACTAGACTCGCAACATCGTGGTGTGGTGAAGATGGACACGAGGGAGTAGGTGTGGATCTAGTGGATGTGGGTCTACTAGATTAAGGTGTAGGATTATCACACCTAGCTCATGATGGGCCTCCTACACCACTAGACTTGCAACATCGTGGTGATGTGGTGAAGATGGACACGAGGGAGTAGGTGTGGATCTAGTGGATGTGGGTCTACTATATTAAGGTGTAGGATTATCACACCTAGCTCATGATGGGCCTCCTACACCACTTGGGACTACACCATACAATGGATTAGATTGGCCTGATGATATAAAAAGTGCCCAAGTGGTATGCATATCCAGGATGCATAAAGATAGATATTTAATGCATAAACATATAAAGAGAAGGAGAACATAAAAATCCACATAAAACATACAAATATACCTATGTATTCACCAACTATGTCTATCCATGATTCCCATAACATTGATTGATGATGGAGAGTAGGTGAACGACATCTGGGTCTTGATAAGGGTCAATTGAAATTCAATGTCGAGGAGTAGAAGACATGACTACACAATACATAAAATTATGTATATGATACATGATTGTAAAGTCCTTATGCATAAGCCTCTATGCATAAGGCCAGTATGGTTAAGCCTTATGTAGAACTTCCTTATGTTTAAGCAAATATGCATAAGGCAAATACGTAAAGTCCTTATGCTTAAGCCCTCATACATAGAGCACTTTTGCATATAGCCCTCATCATGCAATAAGCCCTTATGCTTAAGACTCTATGCATAAGGCTTATGAAAAGATGCAGGGGAGAAGAGACACTACAAGACAATGCTGCCATACACGCGTTTCATACACGCGATAAATTACGAACGCGTGTATGGTCGCGCCTGTATTTGAATAGAATCGGGCGCGTGTATTTTTGCATTTAAATTCGCGTGTATATTTGCATTAATAAACGCGTGTATAAAAGCGTCTATATACACGCAGTAATACACGCACCTATACACGATAATATTCACGGGGTAATACTCGCTATTATACACGGATAAATACACGCTACTATACACGGATTAATACACGCATGGCAGAGAAAAACTGAAAAAAAACTGAATTCCTTTACAAAATTAAAAACTATTTTCCTTAAACCATCTCATAGTACATTACAGTATACATCATTACACAATCCCACTACATGCATTTACAACAATGAAATATATTCAAGAATAAATCATATTGCATATGAGATGATGGAAATGTCATCAATTTAGAACATACAGTGACGGATTGGTTAGGGTTCGATCTCATCTTCAATAAGATCCATCCTTGCCAAACGATCAACATCAATATCCATTTGATCAATTGGTAAGGCTACGATTAAATTTATTCCACTATCGATATTCTGTACTCCATTGATAATGGTATCGATGTCCTGATCATCCTCATCAACATCACCATCATCCTCAATGGTAGGGTCATTCTCATGATCATGATAAATGGCATGCTCATCCTCATTATCACGATCATCTCTTATTTCTTGATCATCGATCACAACATCTTCAATGGCATGTTCGACGTCATCTTCATTGCGGCTTGTTACATCCTCCATATGCTCCATATCAGTGAATGTATTATACATCACTTTGGAACGTGGTGCAATAGGGATGACGTACCACCATTTGATGTCATGCACCATTGGTAGATAGATAACCTACTCAAATACACACAGTACAGTAATTAATTAGCATATCAAAAGTCAAGGGGTACGCGAGCTTAGATATATATGTACATGAAACACATTAGTAAAAAAATGCATACCTGCTCACATTGTTGTGGCAATACAAGCCTATCTTTCTTTGTTTGCCAGAACTTTGTAGAGTCAATAGTTACATATCCACTTGCATGGCGTTTTATCGTTGCATCAGGCCCTTTTTCCACCACGTTCATTTGCCATTTGACATCCAAAACATACACAAAGAAGCGACGAAAGTCAAGCCTAAATATGTCTTGGATTATGCCACAATAATCATCCATTTTTCCATTAGCTCCCTCAAAGCTACTAATGACACCGCAATCTTGTGTATTTCTCTTTTCATCAATTCTTTGTGTTCGAAAATGCTTGCCTTCACACCATATAGCATTGAACATAGTGCACTGGACCAAAATAGAAACAATATTTGTGTAAGCAATGTGAATAAATATTAAAAGAAAATCACTTACAACTAATGCAAAACATTAGTTCTATGTACCTTTGACATGCATCCTCGTGCATACTCCCATTCTTCCGCCGTGATATGCAGCCCCTCGTCACTCTCTGCTCTCTCCATTTCCTCATGCAACCAATCAACATGGATATCATTCGGAAGTGTTGCTAGATGCTTAGGGTACGCCTTCCGAGAGCCATGTTGCCTCCGAAAGAGAGCTCTTTCTGCTTGCCTTTTTGTCTTTGCATCCTCATATCTTGTAACCCATCTGCTCATCACATCACTATTAAGGATACAAGTGAAATTGAGATCATCAATCAACGTTCTGTCAATTACTTTACTCTGTCCTTTTCCTTGAGGCACAATAGAGGTCATCCTCAAGTCCTCTTCATTGCTCCATAGTCGTGGCAAAGAGCTGTCCACCTGACCAAGAAATTCTGAAATATATACAAGCGACTCTTGTATCAACCAACCCTCGGCCATGCTTCCTTCAGGCCTTGCACTTTGCCTCACAAAGTCTTTTAAGGTCTTCATGAAGCGCTCTAGGAAGAACATCCAACGTGCATGCACAGTACCACATAAAGCAATTTCGTCCACTAAATGCACAATGAGATGTAGTTGACTTGTGAGAATGGTTCGCGGAAAAGTCTCCTCTACCAAACAAACCACCTCCACTGCCATAACACGCGCATCATCCAACGTGGCTGGATCAATTGCTTTGGAACTAACATATCTGAAAAATAAATAAATAGTACGTTATACCTCATGCACGTTCATTTTGCAAGGTATAATGAAGGGTGATCTGAGCATGGGTTTTACATACCTCACAAGCTCGCCCATCTTATAAATACATTTTTTCAAACTCTTATTCGCACAATGGTCGATGCTAGTAGGTAGTATGAACTGCGCACATAAGAGCACATTTATGGTTTATGGCATTACAAAATTTAATTTCAACGTACGTACAAGACTTGGAAAACACTTACTTGAAGCATCTTGCATCCTTGACATCGATTACACATACATTTGATCCGTTGTCCCAACCACACATCGCGATTACGATGACGCATTGTCTCATCTTCCTCAGAACTGCTTGAAGAGGTTGATGACATCCTGTGTACAAACCAGAAAACACAAACTCATTATATATTTTTAATGAAAGCACAAAAACGCGTGTATTCACGCGGCTATCTCCTACAATTTGCGTGTATAAACGCGGCTACTTCCTAAAAAACGCGTGTATTCACGCGGCTAATTTCTGCAAAACGCGTGTATAAACGCAGCTAAAATCATGTACACGCGAATATACCTGCGTTTATAAACGCGAACATAAACGCAGCCATAAACGCGGCGGCATATTTAAACTAAACATAGCCCGCCTTCCCCAAATATAGATTTTGAACTTAGAAATCAACAGTGCGCCTGTTTTCGCCTCTTCCAACAGCAAAGAGGGAGCAGAAAAAGGAGCACACACACGGGAGAAGGAGGGAGCAGAGAAGGAGCAGAGAGGACTCACTTTTTCAGAGGTGAGTCACTTTGTCCTGTGCCTTGTCTCTTTTGTCAGATTTGTTTACTTTGCTCTTTGCTCTTTGGGTTTGTCTTTTTGCACACGATTGGGTTGCTGCATCCTGACAGGGGCGACAATGGCTGGTCCTTTTGTAAGGACATTCTGTTTTTGTCGGGGGGTCGGTCTTTTCGAGAAATTTTTTTCGCAGGTCGCGTGTAAGAACGCGTGTAGGAGCGCGTGTAACCTGTCTGCAGAGTTTTTCCACGCGCATATACACGCGTTTTTTGCCGGGTATATACACGCGTTTTTTGCCGGGTGTATACACGCGTTTCTGCAGACAGAAAACTGCCGCGTTTCAGATTTCAGGGTTTGCAGGCATTTGACTTGTGTAATGACAATGTGTGAGTCAAGAGACAGCCCATGATGTACATGATGATGTTTGTTGCAGGTTCTTTATGGATATTCCAGGTTCTTCATCCGATCCATTTGCGTACAGCAATTGGTTGATGGAGATGATGAATCACTTTGGGCGCCAACCTGGTCCGGTTGAGCTTACAGAGTATATGTATGTCCATCCCCCTCCTTCCCTGCCTGGTGTCTATACCCCTGTCGCGAGTATCCAGGGCACTCCAGTGCCGTCTATTCCTCCGAGTCCGACGAGACGGCATGCAGCTTCTCCTCTTCCACGTCCACCGAGGAGACATACCTCGTCCCAGACACACTCACGTACACCCTCACAGCCACCATCACGTGCTCCCTCAGAGCCACCGTCACGTCAGGGCTCACAGCCACCGTCACGTAGACAATCCCCCAGTCGTGACTCCACCCGCAGCAGTAGGAAGAGTGGGAGTGGGGGAGGATGCGGCGGGTGCTTTGGTAGGGGAGGTGGGGGAGGTGGGGGAGGTAGTAGGGCACGGGGTGAGAGAGGAGATAGAGGGAGAAGAGTTAGAGGAGACAGTTCGGAAGAGGAGGAGATGAGAGAGATGGAGAGAGTGGTTTGCTATGATGTGACGGATAGGGGCGGGATAGTGATGGATGCGAGGGGGAGGGAGGTAATGGAATACATGCGTGGGGTAGTATCAAACTCATATAGAAATTGTTTTATTAAATTTAAAGATCAAAATAGCCGATTAGTTGGGGAGGTGATAGAGGCTGTACACAGTCGGTACCCCAATCCCCCACATGCTACATTCTCGGATGTATGGGGAAGGACGCGAATAAGGGAGATCTTAAGTAATAAAAGATCTCACCTTAAAAAACTCGCGTACGATGACCGGCTAAATGTAGCTGCGGGTGGCTATCCTGCCGAGAAACCTGCCACTGCGCACAAACGCGAGTGGAAGGAGGCAAAGAAACGAGCAGAGGGTGGCGTGAAGAGCAGGCAGCATGTGGAGGCACGACGGATCCAGATGGAGACCGTTGGATCTTCGCATTTCGGATCTGGCGGCGTCGAGTCATGGGAGGCAGAGTTCGTAAGTATCCTGTCACTTTATTTGATTGTTTACTTAATTCATTGATTCTATGAATTGTTTTAATCTTACAAATTGTGTTGATTATGATACAGCGACGGGTTACGGGGAGGAAGCCCACAACCCACGATACTGCGTATGCTCGCCGGCATAGCAGACGTGACACGTGGGCCATCTTCAGAGCCGAGGGACGTATTACGGACGCGCAGTTTGAGTTGGCCATGAGACCATACGGTCGACAGGTACTTGAAAATTCGTAACGAATGGTTTTGGTTTATTGAATTGCATATATATATATATATATACTTATATACTATATATTACTTGAACAGGCACAAGCTGCTGATGATCCACCGGCCGCCGCTGTGCAGAGGGTGGACGTGAGCACTACTCCTCGGACATTCCGACCGATGCGAGCTCATCTGAGCATGAGGGGAGCACCGAGTCATCATCTGGGTCTGAGTAGTACTCAGATTTGTAGTATCACATTCCATATTTAGGATGTGATTGTATATATTTTTTTGTAAACTCAAGCCATGGGCTACTTCGAGATATGGACTCCCTTGTATACATGTATGAAATTTTGATAGTAATATTGAATTGATTGATCGATAGTATTACATTCATGGCTGTCTTGAATCGTGTAATGACAATGTATGCATTCATGTCGTTCTTGTCTTAATCTCCCTCGTGCATATGTTCTTCGTGGATGGTCTAATGCACCAAAAACCCTAAACCAGAGAGTGCTATTGGGTGCTGGAATGCTGGAACAGTATTCAGGCACCAAATAGCACTCTCTGGATTTTTTTTTTTGCTCTCTGTTCGCGTGTATAAACGCGTCAAAACTGCTAAAACTTGCGTGTATATGCGCGGATACACTGGAAATAACGCGTGTATACACGCGTATAAACTGGCAGTAACGCGTGTATAAGCGCATTTAAATAAAAGAAACGCGTGTACAGACGCAAGTAAAAACGCGGCTGGGACATTGGAACTGAACAGGATGCGGCTATACACCCGTGTATAACCGCGTCTAATAGAATAAGACGCGTGTATACTGGCGTGTATTAACGCGTCTGCAAAAAAAAAACGCGGCTACACACCCGTGTATACGCGCGTCTGAGAGGCACTGTACACGCGTTTTTACACGCATGTCTCTGGCCGCGAGAATACACGCGCTGATACACGGGCCCGCTACTTTTTTTCACAAGTCATTTTTAGCGGCTAAGAGCGCGGGTATGAGCCCAATCCCTTGTAGTGAGAGCTTGAGCTCTTGTAAGCACACACACTCACACAAACCCTAGAAGAGAACACACAAGGTGAGAGGCTGAAAATTCTTCTCCTTCTTCACACGACAAAAGAGGTCTACAAAGAAGATACTCCAGCTCATGAACTCCAAGCATATCTCAAAATCTACAGAGCTTCTTAGCTCCCAAGGCCTTTGTGAAGATGTTAGCGACTTGATCCAGTGTGCTGATGTAGGCCAAGTCAATGTTGCTTGCCAAGACTCTCTCCATGAACCAAGCTCTGACGCCATGAAAAGATGCAAGGGAGAAGAGAGATTGAGCTCTTGCAAGCACACACACACACACACTCACACAAACCCTAGAAGAGAACACACAAGGCTAGAGACTGAAAATTCTTCTTCTTCTTCACATGACAAAAGAGGTCTACAAAGAAGATAAAGTGACTAACACACATAATGTTAAATTTGCAGCAATGTGATGAGCTATGGTGGATCAAATGCTAGAATCAACATCATTAACAAAGAGATTAGATGATAATTAAGATGTGATTAGTGAGCAATTAACTGATAGCTTAATGTAAGCATGGATAATCATCAAAAACCAGCAAATTCTCATCAATTTATAGGGTTTACATCCAAGCATCTAATCTCACTGATTTTTCCTTGATTCACTCCACCTCTTTTGCTTGATTATGTCCACCTCCACCAAAATATCTCCACACCTCCTAAATCTCCTCATGCTACCCTTTGTTCTCCCCTAGTAGATAGTTCTCACCTTTTCACAGGTTCTCTCACATTTACAAATTCTCTTTTACAACCTCTTGCTAAAGGCTTGTTCCCACACACACCCTATTCAATTGTATATTTCATATCCAAGTGGCAGAAATGTGAGCAGAAATGCACTAGATGTTGTGCATTCAGATGTATGGGGTCCTACGAAGACCATGTCTATGGGAGGCTGCAAGTATTATGTGACATTTATTGATGACCACACAAGGAAAGTGTGGGTATACTTCATGAAGGAGAAGAGTGAGGTGTTCACTAATTTCAGAATTTCAGAGTTATGGTGGTTGAAAAGCAAACAGGGAAACATGTAAAGTGCCTAAGGTCAGATGGAGGGGGAGAGTACTTCTCTAATGAGTTCTTTGAATTTTTGAAGAAGAATGGTATTCAGAGACAGTTTACATGCAGATACACTCCGCAGCAAAATGGAGTTGCTGAGCAGAAAAACAGGCACATTGCTGAGATTGCGCAAGCATTGATGGGAGAAAAGAATATGCCGCATATCTATTAGGCTGAGGCTGTTTCTACAGCAGTTTACATCATGAACAGGACTCGAACTACAGCCATACATGACGTAACTCCAGAGGAGAGGTTTACTGGCAGAAAACCTGATTTGTCTCATCTGAAAGTCTTTAGATGCATTGCATATGTGCATGTGCCAGATGAGCTGAGAACTAAGCTGGATCCAAAAGCAGAAAAATGTGTGTTTTTTGGGTATTCCCTTGAGCAAAAGGGATACAGGTGTTATAACCCTACTACACGTGAGTTGAGAGTAAGCAGGGATGTTGTTTTTTATGAGATAATCAGTTATGCTACTGAAAAAGAAGCTGTTGGGAGGGCTGATGTGAGTGGAAATGTGGTAGCACAGAATGCAAGTCAGCAGTCACAGTCTTTGAGTGGACCAGCTCATCTAGTGGTTCAGTTGTTGATAGACCATGGAGTGGCAGGTTGCATCATAATACCAGTCCTGAAAATGTGATTAGTACATCACATAAAGGCAAAGAGAAAGTGGTTGAGCCCCTTAGTATGCTTGACATTTGTGCAGGGCATTCTCATGTTGATGGAGAGTCTAGTGGCTCAAAGATGAGCCTTGATGAGGATCTTGGGATACCAGCTATGAGAACACCTGGTGTAAGAAGGCTATGGAAGCCATGAATGCAAAGCTGTGAAGATCTGGGAGAGTGAAGAAACCTGTTTAGAGGTTTACCTATGATGGTTATGTGGCACATCACTATGCATACATGGCAAAAGTTGTATAGGTTGTAGAGCCCACATGCATTGATGAGGCTATTGGAAATGTGTGTTGGGAGAAAGCTATGGATGAGGAGATGGATACACTATATGGAAATGAGACTTGGGATTTAGTGCAATTGCCTGAAGGCAAGAAAGCCATTGGATGCAAGTGGGTGTATAAAGTAAAACATAACAGTGAGACAGACGCATAAGCAGGTATAAGGCTAGATTGGTAGGTCAAAGGATATGCACAGACATATGGCATTTTTTATGAGGAAACTTTCAGCCCAGTTGCCAAGATGGCAACAGTGAGAGTTGTGATAGCAGTGGCTGCGTCAAAGCAATGGTCTTTACATCAGATGGATGTAAAGAATGCATTCTTGCATGGGGATCTATAGTGTAAGATTCCTCCCCAGCCTCTCAAGATGTCCAGCATCTTCCCCTGTAATCAATTCCCTCTTCAGAAATATAAAAGATCTTGTTTCTACCAGTTTTGGCCTAGAGAGAGAAAATATTTTGGAGAGAGAATATTCAGATTTTAAATATTTTTTGATGGAAAAAATTCTCATCTTCTTAAAATAAGTTCTCCTAAAACAAAAGTTTAAAAAGATTTTCAGAAGGTGCATTAGAAATTAAGTATAATCTGTTCAAGAGGCATTATCCTAGGGGTGAAGATTTTTTTGAAATTTTAAATTAAGGTTCCTATAGACAAATAAGATTCATCCAAATGTAGGGAGGAGATAAATGAAAAAATAAAAGAAAAATCTCCCAAAAATGAGTAAATACTCACATAAGATGAAGAGTTGACTAAGGACAAGGTTAATAGTTCAAAAAGAGAGATATTTAGGTGAAATGATGCATTTTTGACACCTCTACATGGGGGAATTCCCTTCATGAAGGAGGCGCCTATTTCACATGCTTGAATGAGTTTTAAACTCCCAAATAATGAGATATTCTTATCTCTCCTCTCTCTTGTTTCAACTAGATCCAAAAAGTGAGCAAAACTGACCTAAAAATGGTCAAAAATTGACCAAACTCATCTGGAAAATTCTAGAATCAGTTGGCTTGGTTAGAAGCTCACTTTTTCCTATAAATAGAAGCCCTCCCCTTTTTTGAAACTCAATAGTGTTTATGCACTGTTACTCTACTCCTCCCAAGCCAAGAACTGTGAATTTATTAATAATTCACTAGTTTTTGACATTTCCCTCTTCCAAAGATTGGTGGCCACTCTTGTTATAAACAAGAGTTGAACCCTCAAACCATCAAGCCAAAGGAAAGCTCCAAGCAATTATGTAAGTAGAGATTCTTGTAATTTTCTTTATTGATTTTATGTTTTTCTAATGTTTATGATTGTTTGAAGTGATAAATGGATGCTATGCCTTGATCGAAAGGCTTTTTCCCTCTCTCTTCTTAGAATCAACCCTTCTTTATCCTAGTTAAAGTGATAATTATTGGAATTAAACTTTTTATAATGTTTTCTCTTTTATAAGTGAATTTTGATTAGTATATATTACTTTAAATCAATTAGAGTTATTTTTTAAGACAAAACTAAGTAGAAAAATTTAAAAAATGGTCAGCCATACAAAGGAGGTTATAGCAAAATTTTTGGAAATAAGAATTATCTTTTATATGCTAAAAGAGTAATTCCTATCAATTCTATACTCTAAAAGTGTCATTTTCATGCATAGAAGATGTATATTGATTATTATTATTTTTTTAATGCATAGAAGAATAATATTTTTATTATGAAAGTGTTACTTTCATCAAAATAGTTTTATGCATAAAGGAATAATTTTCTTTTTATTATGAAAGTGTTACTTTCATCAAAATGGATTTTTGTGCATAAAAGAAATTTTTTTAATTATAAAAGTGTTACTTTTATCATAATTGATTTTTATGCATAAAAGTATGCATAAAAGATTATTTTTATTATAAAAGTGTTACTTTTATCATATTTGATTTTCATGCATAAAAGTTTGCATAAAAGATTATTTTTTTAATTATAAAAGTGTTACTTTTATCATAATTGATTTTCATGCATAAAAGTATGCAAAAAAGATTATTATTTTTATTATAAAAGTGTTACTTTTATCATATTTTATTTTCATGCATAAAAGTATGCATAAAAGAATATTTTTATTATTATAAAAGTGTTACTTTTATCATAAATGATTTTTATGCATAAATGGGTGCATAAAAGATATTTTTTTATATTAAAAGTGTGATTTTCATCATAAATGATTTGTATGCATAAATATATGCATAAAAGAAATTCTTTCATGTTAAAAGTGTGATTTCCATCATAAATGATTTTATGATGATAAAAGTGTGACTTTCATCAGAATTAGATTTTATGCATAATTAGATGCAAATAGAATCTTTAAGGATTCTCTTTAATCTTCTGTTAATTTTCGTAAAAATTAGAAAAATGAATAAGTAGATAATATGTGAGAGGAAGTTTTACCATTTCATATTCACTAAGATGGTAATGAGAAAATTCAATTAAACTATCGAAGTCGGAGATCAAGGTAAATGATTATTTTATTCCTCTTAAGAAATCCATGTTTTAGAAATATGTAAGCAAATATTCGTCGAACGAAATTTAGAAAAAGAGAAATTGAAATAGTACCTTTCGAGAAAGATAGTTTAGGAAGAACCTTTCTAGATCCAAACTCTGATTTAGACTATTGAGATCAAGACCTAATTCGTTCGTCAATGACGTTGTGATCAGTTCAGGAAGAATGCACTCAAAACACCCACCGAATCTGAAACTAGTTAAGACTTTTGATTTTGATCTGAGGATCAAGTTAACAGAATTCGAGGAATTCTGTTTGGAATTCAGACCTGGATCTAGAAGTATTGGGATATGGATTTAAGATTATTCATGGTTTTCAAACAAAATCTAAACTGAAAACTTGCATAGAAACCTTGTTTTTCTTAAAAGGACTGTCTTACGCCAAAATGGTGGAGGGAGCATTTGGTATTTATGTTTTCTAAGGGAAGTTTGGTTGCAACAGCTGGCGGGGAGTGTTCAAGGGATAGCTCACGCGGCAAAGCCTGCCCAAGTCTTTTTGGCTAGCCTCGGTATGGTTAAGATGGTGCGCTTCCCGGTACGATGGACGAGGGCCGGCGAAGCGATCCCTGAGTGAAGTGCCAGGACACCTAAGGAGGATCCTGGAGGGTTCTGACCAGGAGATGCATGGGCTCGCGGTGCCGAGGACATCCATGCGTATGTTGAGGAAGATATTATATGATGGACCTATGTTTATTGTAATCTATCACACTGGATCTCATTGTTGACTCGCTGGTCCCAATGGCTAGAGTGATACTGTTTTGTGAGAAACAAAGACTCAATGGAAATTTTAAAGTATGACATGTGTAACCTGTAAATTGTTTTTCAATGGATTGTTTTATAGATTAAAGTTTTAAAGAGGAGTGTGTGCATATCTGTTTTCTAAAGCTAAAGTTAAGAATGGCATTTCAATTATGGGTGGGTGAGTACTTGTTTGGATCTACCGATTCCAGTGGTGGCAGGGTGGTGGCCAATCCATGGGCCGGATGGGGTTAGGCTGGAATCAATGGAGTTTTAATAATCAACTGAAAAATCTTAGGATTACGCTAGGATCCGAGTAGCTAGTCAATTCCCTGATAAATTTCTCAAATGAGTGGATCAACGGCTGTGCCTCATCTTGATCAGGAAAAAAGCATTGAATTTACTAAAATGATCAAATTATATGAGTGACAATTTCCTTCTATCTGGTTTATTCAGTTGAAGGGTAGCTTAGAATTGATCACGTTAGAAAAATTCGTTAGAAAAATTCAAAAAGGTGGAATTGTCCCCGCTTTTCGGGCATGGGAAATTTTCCCCGTTTCGGTTTTCGGAGTGACCACCAGCCTAGTCTCGTGCCCGGACATTCGTGGGCGAGACCCCGAGTGAGAAACCTTGCCCCACGCATGAGGGGGCTGCTTCCGTTGTCAGCTACCGGGAGTGGGGTGCGCGGAGGGGGCAGAGGGATTTTACATACAAGAAGAGGTGTATATATTGTAGTCACCTGGTTATGAGGATGTGAGTCACTCGAGCATGTTTGTAGGTTGAAGAAAGCCTTGTATGGCTTAAAACAAGCACCAAGAGCATTGTCTGACAAGATTTCTGAATATCTTGTCACTATTGGCTTTCATGTAGCCAATGCAGATTTCTCGTTGTATGTGAGACACAGTGATAGAGGGGTTGTGATTGTTGTCATCTATGTAGATGACCTGATCATTAAGGGGGACCATGATGCAGAGATCTTTGATGTAAATATCTTGCTTAGACAGAAGTTTGAGATGAAGGATCTGGGGGAGCTTAGATATTTCTTGGGCATTGAGGTGATTAGGTCACCACATGGTATTGGATTACTGCAAAGACAGTATGGCTTGGACATGTTGTCCAAGTATGGTATGATAGGCTGTAAGCCTATCTCAGTGCCATTGGATCAGAATGGCAAGTTGAGTGCAGATTCAGGAGAGATTTTGGAGGATCCTACTATGTATAGGTGCATAGTAGGAAGCTGTCAGCTATCGGGAGCCGGCGGGTGCGCAGAGGGGGCAGAGGGATCTTACAGTTGGTATCAGAGTCCTGTTGTAAAATTTACGTAATTGTAAGATCCCAATCTCCACCGCGCTACGGATTCGGGGTACTAGCAGCGGAAGTAGCACATCGTGCGCGGGTCAGGGGTCTCACACACGGGCCTCGCCCTCGGATATCCGGACAAGAGACTAATCCGTCAGTTTATCCAAAACCGAAACTCGAAAAACTTCCTTTACCCGAAAAGCACGGGTGAATCCACCAGGATAACTCTTTACTCTAACGTAGTCAAGATCATTACTGATCAAACTGATCCGACTGCACCTCTAACGGTACTTGGTCAGATCAAGGAAGAATCTTGCACTTGGATCATTGGGATCAACGCTTTTTTCCCCATCAAGAGGCACAGCCGTTGATTCCTATCCATAGAACAATTACTATCCGGGATTTACTTCATCTATCGTAATAATAGAAATTAAACCTCGATTTACGGATCCATCAGTCCAGCCTAACCCCATCCAGTCCCATGGGTTAGCCAATTGCCCAACCACTGTAGTGATGGGATCCAATTAAGAATTTGGTCAGGTTTTGTCCCGGGTACCAGGGAAAAGAGTTCCTAGGCCCCCTAGCCGGAAGTTCATGCAAAACATAAAACTAGTCACACCACTTACACACCCAATATGAAATTACCTTTTTCTCAGCATCAACTAGCTTTCAAACAATCCTTTAATGAAACCATTATGTCACTGATGACAATCCTCAAAGTATCTGGTTGAATCCTTATTTCCCGTCATTCATTCATCGGTTTACTTATGGCATCATCGGCAACCAGAACACTCACCACCTGTTCACTCAGGGGCCTTTTCCATAGTTCCTAGCTCATAGTAACCGGAAATACATTCATATAACAGAATGGAATCTCCATGGAAGATCAGCAAGATCAACCCACAGATCCATATAAAAGAGCCATGGAATCATCCGTTGAGGACCAGCAAGGTCAATCAACCAGATCCATGCCCGGTTTCAGAAAACAACTCTTACTCCTTGTTCCAATATCTTCCACGATGCACGTGTGGGTATCTTCGGCGACCCAGAGCCCGAGCACCGTATGGTCAGTACTCTCTAGGATCCTTCGCAGGTGACCTAGCGCTTCACTCATAGGCCGCTTCCTTGGTCCCTAATCCACCGTACCGGCGGAAGCTCACCATTTAAATCGAACCGAGGCTGGTCAAGACCTCGGCCGACCTTGCTATGCGAGACGTCCTCCATTGACTCTTCGTCAGCAGTTACAACTTTATCAGTTAGGTCTCCATGACCTTAATCCACAAGACGGTCAAAATGCTTCCCCAGCATTCTTGACATAAAACAGTCATTTACAAACAGTCATTTACAAACAGTCATAAAATACAGTTTCTATATCGAACTCTCGTCTTTCTACATTATCCCTCCTCAAACCACTTTACTTAATCCACATTCCATTCAATGTGTATTCATTTTCATCCATTTACTCATATCGACGACACATTATTTTCCATACACATTTACGTTCATTATTCTATATACACATCCATGCATACATCCATTTTCACATTCTTACATCCACATATATTCATCCCTTTCCACATATATTCATCCCTTTCCACATTTCCATTCATATAGCCTCATACGCCTTCACATCTATTCTTTTACATCACATCCATTCTCGCCTTATCACAACCCATATACATCTTATCTCATCACATACACTTCTTACCTCATCCCATACACATCTTATCACATCTTAACTCATCCTATCACATCCTAACTCATCCCATAGGTCTCTTATCACATCTAACTCATCTTATCACATCCTAACTCATCCCATAGGTCTCTTATCACATCTTAACTCATCCTATCACATCCTAACTCATCTTATCACATCTTAACTCTTCTCCTATACATCTTATCACGTCTCATACATCTCTTATCACATCCTATCCCTTCCCATATCTATTTATAGAATACAAAGGAATTCTTATATTTGATATAAAATTTCTTTACGCATCTAATTATGCATAAATTCCGTTTAAAGAGACACACTTTCGAAATAGAAATCAATCTTTTATGCATCGTGATTAATCAGTGCGAATCACTGTACTTTGGTACAATTGAGGGTTCAAATTAACCATTAGGTATCTGATACGGATCCCTATAACTTCAAATTGCAAATCGGAGTTGGTTTAATACTCCAACCATCCCGTACAAATTGGTTACCCTTAATTTAATGTAATTTCTGGTAAAATTGTGCTGATAAAATTGTGAAAATCATCATTTTGCATTTAACCCTTGGTTAATGCCTGTAAATCTCACTCAAATACAAGATTATTCACAGCCAGAGTTGCATTTGGAATGTGCATAAGAATGGATGCTATACGCATTATGTATTGGGCACATTGCATCAGTGTAAAAATGGGAACAGACACTGCCCTTGTCCAGAATAAGGCAAGAGGTAAGACCTCCCGCATAAATTTGGGTTTGCATTGCATAATGATACAAAATAAACATAAAAACCCAAAGGAACTGTCAGCAAAACATTGAAACATGTTGCTCACATGGAGCAAAATGACCTGACGAACGAGCTCATGGCCCCAGCCATGAAAGAAGAAGAATATCTCTTCCCAAGAAGAGGATCCACACCAAGAAGATCTGAAGGAAGACATGGACACGAGAAGAGAAGCTGCCACAAGAAGAGAAGCTGCCCCAAGAAGACTGAAAGAAGAGACGGACGCGTGGAGAGAAGCTGCCACGACAAGAAGACTGAAGACAAGAGAAGATGTGAGGCTCCAAAGAGTGAGGAGCCATGTGAAAATCTCAGAGAGAGAGAGAGAGAGAGAGACCCCACAACCCAATGTAACCTGCCCCAACAAAGTAAAACCACCTCTGAGCCACCGATGATGTAGGCCACGTGGTAGAGAGATGTATGTGTGAGCACTTTAGTCAAGGTCGCGGGCACTTATAGTAGCCTTGGACACATAGAGAGAGAGTGTGTCAAGGACTACGGAGTTTAGGGACCTGAGGCACTGGTCGCAAGCTATCAAGTAAGAGAGAAACTTGATATAGGGTCCAGGTGTGCTGAGATAACTTGAGGGGAGGAGTAGACACTGGTCGCGGACTACCAAGTAAGGGGAGGCAAACTTGGTATAGGGTCTAGGTGTGCTAGGATTATTCACTTGAGGGGAGGTGTTGAAATATACAAGTGAATAGGGTGTGTGTGGGAACAAGCTCTTGGATAGAGGCTGTAAAAGAGGAGATGTAATTGTGAAAGAACCTGTGAAAAGGTGAGAAGAATCTACTCGGAGAGAATAATGGGTAGCATGAGGGAATTTAGGAGTGTGGAGATATTCTGGGAGATATTCAGGGAAAAGAGAAGAGGTGGAGAGAATCAAGCAAAAGGTGGAGATATTCTGGGAGTGAATCATGGAGAAATCAATGGGATTAAATACTTGATGTAAACTCTATAAATTGAGACATAGCCCTAATGAGAATTTGCTGGTTTTTGAGTATCCATGCCTACATTAATCTATTTGCTAATTATCCACTAATTACGTCTTAATCATTTCTTAATCACTTTGTTAATTATGTTGATTGTAGTGTTTGATCCACCATAGCTCATCATTATGCTCAAATTTCAACAGGATGAATGTGATCTAATGTGGATGGATGTGAATGGGTGTGATGGATGTGGATGGATGTGGACGAGATGTGATAAGATGAGGATGGATGTGATGAGGTGTGATTGAATGTGGGATGTGATAAGATGAGGATGGATGTGATGAGGTGTGATTGAATGTGGGATGTGAATGGGTGTGATGGATGTGATGTGATGTGGATCTGGTTAGATATGAATGGATGAAATATGATGTGGATAGATGAGATGTGATGTGATGTGGATCTGGTTAGATATGAATGGATGAGATATGATGTGGATAGATGAGATGTGATGTGATGTGGACTTGGGTAGATGTGAATGGATGTGAAGTGACGTAAATAGATGTGAACGTGATGTGATGTGGATCTGAATGAATGCAGATGGATGTCATGTGATATGAATGGATGAGATGTGATGTGGATATGTTGTGACGTGATGTGATGAGGATAGATGTGGATAGATGTGATGAGATGTAATATGATGTGATTGGATAAGAATGGATGAAGGACGATGGGAATACATATGACTGGATGTGGAATAAGCAATGTGAATTGATGTAGAAGAATGTGGAATAATGAGAAATGATGTGGAACAATGTGGAAAGATGAGAGTTTGTTAGAAACGGTATTTATGAAACCTGTTTTTAAATGTGTCAAGAATGTTGGGGAAGCATTTTGACCATCTTGTGAATGAGGTCGTGGAGACCTAAGTGATAAAGTTTCAATAGCTGACAGAGAGTCAATGGAGGATGTCTCGGTTCGATTTAAATGGTAAGACAAATTTAGGAATTTTGGGAATTATTCGAGTCCCATTTCTTATAGGATTGGTTGGAAAGTCGGTATTTTTGTGTAGTTTGAGCTAACATCTATTTGTTGGTGCACTCTTTGTGCCAATAGATTATATCTTGACACAACTATTTGGCGTATTTTTTTGTAGTTGTATAGATAGATACGTCAATGCAACAATATTGGAAGGACAAGGGAAACATGACACTAAACTTAATTGAGATTATACAACACCTTTCATATGAAGAAGAGAATGTTAAATACTATCTCCACTTTGAGACATTGAAGTAAAAACATGGGCTTTATTTAATTTGCCAAAAGAATTCTAAATATCACTTAAAAAGAACCTTAGAAGTGAGAGATCTCTAAAGGGTGTGGTGTTAGAAACAACAAAACAAAAAGTAAATCTCAATGACAGTACAATGTGCTAAGTTTACGATTGATCCACAGATAAAAACCCATCTTAGACACTATATCAAGATTATAAATTATGATATATATGCTCAAATTTGAGGGACATTGAAGTAAAAACATGGGATAATAATGCCAAAGAACACTTGGAAAAGGAACCTTAGAATTAAGGGATCTCTAAAGAGTGTGGTGTTTAAAAACACCAGAAGCAATCAAATTTCAATGAGATTGTTACATTCAAGTTTACATCTTAAGTAAAACACCATTGAGTTCAAGTATCAATACTCTTCTTTGTTTCCTTATTATAGGGGGTGGTGGAACTCTTTTTCTTCTAGGTACATGAGTCACCAATGATTGGTGCCACCTCAATAGTAAGTTTTCTGTATACTTGAAATCAAAGCTATATGCTTCAACATATCCTGTTGAAAACAAAATGTATGGTTAATGGATATTCAAAATTTTAAATAAATATATTATGTGCCAACAACAACATAAATTCATCCATGATATGGATGGTCTTAAACCTTCATAGACAAATGCTCCAATACCTCAAAAGTTCAACCAAAAAAATAAAAGAGCGAGTATATTGTCAATGCTAAATTTCATCAAATTTATTGAATATGATGTATAAAAAATTTTCACTATTGAGATAATTGAGTCTATCCAAATTAAATTATAATATTCATAGCCTTACACCTTGACAAGACAATATCTTCAATAAAAACAAACACATCTTCATTGCAATCAAATTGCAAATATTGACAAAAGAGATAATCAAATGACAGTAAGTTTGGAGGCATTTGATTGCTTGATACAATAGTGTAAAGATTTGGCTCGTACAATCCAAAAATTAAACCCATCTAGGCACATTGTTTTGGCCAAAGCCTAAGTTTATCTTATGGGCTTTTAGTACAAAATGGCTCCAAACATTCTGCACCCAACAAGTCTTGATATTTGTGCAGATCCCATACTTCAAACTGCACGTTTAGACCTCAAAAATGGTTTCCTTCGACCTGCAGCAACAACTAGTATGAGTTCGGTTGGAATCTGATTATATAGTCACTCAATGTTTAATGAAACCAGACATTATCGTACCCATAAGCTCAAGTAAGCCTTTTGTAGTCTTGATATTTATGCTTTTGCTGCAACTCGACTTATGAGATGACCACGATCATATCCCAAGCGAGTAGCATAAGCAATAGCGTGTTGATCACTCAAAATCCTTCTTTTGTAACACACTTTTAACAAGCTTAGCTGGTCTTTGGATAGTAATGGTACTCTAGCTTTGGATGCCAACATTGCTAGATCCTTGCTTATGGATTCTACTTCTCTTTTTTCCCAGGCTCTTGATTAACTTTCAGGGAAGAGACAGTTGTCTTTTGGATTAACACATCCCTTGAAAGGGCTATCATCAATAAGCAATGTATTCTTCTTATTGCAAATATCTTGGCACTGATTCCAAACCTTGAGTAAAGGTTTAAACATAGCCTCAATAGTAGGCTTATCTGGCCTATACACTTTTCGAAGATTATGGATATAACATTCTTCTTGTCCCCACACCATAAAGAAATGATATTTCTTATGTGCATACTGTTGAAGAGTGTTTACATAGGCACAAACATTCTTGTGTAGCATGGCGGACCAAATATTGGTTGCAAAAGTCTCTTGAAGCTCTTCATTAACCTTGAAGATGTTTGCAAAGCTGAATCATCGATGTGATCTACCTCCACCATGTTGTCTTCATTATTTCTAGCATTTGAATCATGAGAGTTGATCTCTCTAGTAGGGCTTTCATGATGATGTTCTAGTTGAGCAATGTTATCTTCATCTTTCCCTTCTTTGTATATATCTGTAAGATTAAAATAAAATGCTATTACTTTTAGGATTTAAATAATACACCAAGGATAATACTAGGTCATTTTTATATCTACACATATACTTTGTATCCAAACTTAGATTACTCAACATTGAGTGATGTACCATAATGAATTAGGAACCATATTACATGCCAAGACTTTCACATAAGGGTCAAACTTGAGTTTGAGCCTTACTTACAAGGGCAAAGTAAAGATCGCTCAACTTGGGATTGTGCCTTGTGTTAGAAGACATCCCCAAGGTTGGACATAAGTGGAGGTACGACTCAAACTTAATTTTGAGCCTCACCGCTACACTAGGATATGGAGTAAGTGTAATGTCTTAATAGTAAGTGTGCATCATCATTTGTATTAGGCTCAAACTTAATTTTGAGCCTCGCTGCTACACTAGGATATGGAGTAATTTCTTAATAGTAGTAAGTGTGCATCATCATTTGTACCAGTCAGACGTTGGCATGAAATAAAGGATAAGTAGAATAGCAATATTCACTTTAATAGAAAAATGTTAAAAGTGAATCCAAAAAAGCCAATGTATTAATTAAAAGACTAATAATTATTTCAACAAATCCACACTTTGAACAAGACCTATGTTAATATTAGTAGTTGATAAGCTCCTTTCAATGATCACCATTCGTTGTACATTCATAAGCACTATCAATGCACTTTTCTACCTTTCTTTGGTTGAGAGCTTGATGGGCTATGAGCATGGTAGAGTGCTTTGCCTTTCTCTTCTTGTAAGTACTTGCTCCTCTTCTTGCACTTGAGAGCCTGCCATGTCTTCAGCTGCTATTGTGCATGTACATCAAGGAATTTTGTTTTGTCACCCTCCTTTTTATGTTTTGAAGAAGTTGCACCAGCATTTCTAGATGCTTCAAATGCACTATTCACTATGGCCCTGCCTTTTTTCTCCACAATTTTCCTAACTTGAATGGTTGTTGTCTCCTTTTCAGGTATGGACTTTTTTTGTGAATCCAAAGCCTTCTTTGTATGCCTCACCGCTTTCACCAGGTCCTCCACATGATCCACCCCTGAGTTGTTATTTTGAGAGTATCCAGAGTAAAGATTGGTGCACCATGTGGTTGCGAGGTAGCGGGCGCTCTGCTAGCTTCCATTCCTGTGAAGCACAAAAAAAGTTTCAAAACCTTAGAAAAAAATGGATTTAAATGCTGCATATCAAATCAAAACCTATCAAACTTAAGAAACTTAATGCATGCTACAATTATTGATGCTTCACTTAGTTTTCTTGAATAGCGGGGGCCGCACTTGCATTTACTTAATCCATATAGAAGCTCGACTTAAGCTGGAGCCTAGATCTAAGTTGTGCACTCATATGCTAGGGGTACACTAGCATAGAGAGGCAAAGCTCAAACTCAAGTTTGAGCCTTAAGGCGAAGTTCCATGTATGGGAGGCTTGAACTTAAGCTGGAGTCTAGATACAAGTTGTGCACTCATATGCCAGGGGTACACTAGTATATTGGAGCCTTAAGGCCAAGTTCCATATAGGGGAAATCTGAACTTAAGCTAGAGCCTAGATCCAAGTTGTGCACTCATATGACAGGGGTACACCAGCATATAGAGACAAGGCTCAAGCTCAAGTTCGAGCCTTTAGGCCAAGTTTTATGTAGGAGAGGCTCAAACTTAAGCTGGAGCCTAGATCCAAGTTGTGCACTCATATGCTAGGGATACGCTAGCATAGATAGGCAAGGCTCCAACTCAAGTTGGAGCCTTAAGGCCAAGTTCCATGTAAAGTTAAGCATGGAGAATGAGCCTTAACACATAAGTTCCATGTAGGGGAGGATGGTGCTAGCAGCAGTGCTGCTTCTCATGAGCAACGTGTCCTTACAGCAAAGGAGCTTACACGCTGCTTCTCATGAGCAGCGTGTCCTTACAGTAGAGAAGCTTACACGAGCAGAGTGGCAGACACGTACCATTGCAGATTATAGATTTTGGGTTTACAGACAGAGACGTCTTGCAGTAGCATGACGTAGAGAGAGGGAGAGGGCTATAGCAGCTTATGGGACTCGTGAGCTCCCGAGTACACCGGCACCAGCTCATGATCCTGCCTTTGAGGTAGACCTCCCCGCAGATATTCGACGACCCCCGAAGCCGACACAGCCTCCTCGATGTGCACAGCAGCCTCGATGCGCACGTCGACCAGCAGCTAGAGATGACGATTTTGATTGGGTGGCCGTTGATAGTGAACTCAAACTAGCTGGGTAAGCTCACTTACATTGTTCTTAGATTTATGGGTAGTGACTAACCTCAAGCTGGGGTAGCTCATTTTCATTTTTTGATGTACTTATTTGATGTTTATATCATTATGAGTTTTTTTATTATTAAGTATCATTACATTTTAGTTGATGTTCTTGATTTTTTTAAATTTTTTAACACTTTGGCTATCATATTGCTTGTTGAAAATCTCCATGCCATCGTCAAACATGCTCCGATGTATGGGGGGAGCCACACTTTGCAAGCATGTGGGGGGGAGCCCACCCCCCACATGCTTGCAAAGTTTGGTCATGATCGGAGCATGTTTTGGTTAGTAATTAGTGCCCAGTGTGGATTTTTCAAGTCTCTTGGTGCTTAAGAGGCCATGGAAGATCCGGGCCTTCCCCATACCATCATACCCAAACATGCCCCGATGGGAACCAAACTTTGCAAGCATGTGAGGGGAGCCCACCCCCACATGCATGCAAAGTTTGGTCATAATTGGTGCATGTTTGGATTGGTAATTAGCACCCAGTGTGGATTTTTCAAGTCTCTTGGTGCTTAAGAGGCCATGGAAAATCCGGGCCTTCCCCACACCATCGTACATAAACATGCTCCGATGGGGACTAAACTTTGCAAGCATGTGGGGGGGACCCACATGCTTGCAAAGTTTGGTCACAATCGGCGGAGCATGTTTGGATTGGTAATTAGCGGCGGCCAGTGTGGATTTTCCAAGTCTCTTGGTGCTTAAGAGGCCATGGAAAATCCGGGCCTTCCCCATACCATCATACCCAAACATGCTCCGATGGGAACCAAACTTTGCAAGCATGTGGAGGGACCCACCTCCACATGCTTGCAAAGTTTGGTCACAATCGAAGCATGTTTGGATTGGTAATTAGCGCCCAGTGGGGATTTTTCAAGTCTCTTGATTCTTAAGAGGCCATGGAAAATCCGGCCCTTCCCCATACCATCGTACCCAAACATGCTCCGATGGGGACCAAACTTTGCAAGCATGGGGGGGACCCACCCCCACATGCTTGCAAAGTTTGATCACAATATCGGAGCATGTTTGGATTGGTAATTAGCGCCCAGTGCGGATTTTTCAAGTCTCTTGGTGCTTAAGAGGCCATGGAAAATCTGGCCCTTCCCCATACCATCGTACCCAAACATGCTCCGATGGGAACCAAACTTTGCAAGCATGTGGGGGGAACCCACCCCCACATGCTTGCAAAGTTTGGTGACAATCGTAGCATGTTTGGATTGGTAATTAGCGCCTAGTGCACATTTTTCAAGTCTCTTGGTGCTTAAGAGGCCATGGAAAATCCGGGCCTTCACCATACCATCATACCCAAATATGCTCCGATGGGAACCAAACTTTTTTGCAAGCATTTGGGAGAGGCCCACCCCCACATGTTTACAAAGTTTGGTCATGATCAGAGCATGTTTGGATTGGTAATTAGCGCGCCCAGTGTTGATTTTTCAAGTCTCTTGGTGCTTAAGAGGCCATGGAAAATCTGGGCCTTCCCCATACCATCGTACCCAAACATGCTCCGATGGGGACCCAACTTTTCAAGCATGTGGGAGGGGCCCACTCCCACATGCTTACAAAGTTTGGTCGTAATTCGAGCATGTTTGGATTGGTAATTAGCACCCAGTGTGGATTTTTCAAGTCTCTTGGTGCTTAAGAGGCCATGGAAAATCCAGGCCTTCCCCATACCATCATACCCAAACATGCTCTGATGGGGACTCAACTTTGCAAGTATGGGGGAGGGGTCCACCCCCACATGTTTGCAAAGTTTGGTCACAATCAGAGCATGTTTGGATTGGTAATTAGCGCCCACTGTGGATTTTTCAAGTCTCTTGGTGCTTAGAGGCCATGGACAATCCAGGCCTTCCCCATACCATCATACCCAAACATGCTCCAATGGGGACCCAACTTTTCAAGCATGTGGGGGGGGCCCACCCCCACATGCTTGCAAAGTTTGGTCATGATGATCAGAGCGTGTTCGGGTTAGTAATTAGCGCCCAGTGCTTGCAAAGTTTGGTGATTTTCAACAATCAATATGGTGATGGTGATTTTCAACAAACGATATGATAGCCAAAGTGTTAAAAAATCAAAAAACCATGAGCATCAACTAAAATGCAATGATCCTCAATAATGAGAAAACTCATAATGATATAAACATTAACTAAGTACATCAGAATGTGAGCTAACATAGCCACTCTGGGTTTAGCCACTAACTCAAAAGATCAAGGTATTTTGAAAATGAGCTACCCCAGCTATTCTGAGATTAGTCACTCCCAAAAAATCTAAGTACAATGTAAGTGAGCTAACCCAGCTAGTTTGATTTTAGTCACTATCAAGACTAACCCAGATAGTCTGAGTTTAGTTAGTATCAAGATAGAGATCTATTCATCAGCACTCTCTCTAGCTCTTAACTGCTCTAGAATGCTCTCATGGTCATCCACTCGAAGCCAAAAATGAGGGTGAGAATTGTGTTTTCGGCTCTTCGTTCAAGAGTGAGCCTGGTAGCAACCACTAGATGAGAGAACTGAAATGCCTCTAACTCCCACTTCCACTGCTGGAACTCAAGACTCCCCTGATGAAGTCGAATCTGCTTGTAGAACCGGCCTGCCACAATCATGCTATGGGCATCAAAAGAAAACCCATGATCATCCATTGTATTCTAGTCAAGGATGCACTTTGGCCTAGTGCAACTCATCAGATAGTAGTCTACTCCCTCGCTATTTCCCTCACTGGCAATAACAGCAAATACATCACCCTCCTGTAGCAAATCTGTCAGGTCATCATAACTGACCATGAACGCATGACCTGTGTGCTCATCAGACAACAGTGGGGATGTGAAGGATGCTCGGGGGACAGGAATGTCTATATCCATGCATCTGCCCATCCTCTCGAGGCACAATGTGACCAATCGCCATCCATACATGCTCCACAGAAGCATGCAAACCGTCGTGTATAAATCGTGGGGGCCGCCATGCACGTGCTCCTGATGGAATGTAAGCCCAAGGTGCTAGGTACTATGTCACAATCATGGGAGGCTGCTCTACGGTCAATCATGCCACCATCTACATGCCAAAAAAATCTCCTGACAATCCGAGCACCACGTTTGGGATACGATGATGCTGCACTCCCACACAAATGTTGGGAGCACCACTCGACTACGTGGCCTGCATCTCTAAACCGCTGAGCATCCTGCCCGCCGCCGCAGCTGATGATGCCTCAGGGCACGTTTCACACACGCGCCCCCACCATCATGCTCTCCCTTCCTGTGACCAGTCTCAAAGAATGACCAACTCACTGGGATACTAGACTGCACATGCCACCTATAAATCCATAAAAGATAGTCTTAGTTATTGTTTTCTTTAAGATGTTCTAGTGAATTTAGTTTAATTGCAAAGAGAACCATAAGTACTACCTGTAGAGCCAATAGAATTGTCATATGACGACTTGAACTGTGCGCCACAACCATCCGACGAAATCGTCGCTGGCCACGTATGATTCCACAATCTCCTAAAAAATCGTCATGGAGATGAAAACAGTGTTGCACAAAATGTGCATCATGTGAACGATCATCTCACTGATATAGAAATGATACTCTCGAATAATGACATGGGTCTCGGGGGTACTCGCTATCCCATCTACATGAGCCTCTGCATGTCGATAGCTAATGTGGACCATAATAGCAACCTGGTGAGGAGGTAAGGAATACAGACCTTTAGGACACAAAAAATCAAATAAGTAATATAGCACAAACAAGAAACAAATATTATGAAATATAACCATTACCTGCTCTGAGAAGTAATACTCAGATTGTATCTCCTGAAAAGGTGTGAAGGTGTGGTTCTCTACAAAATCAATCATAGAGATGACCACACCAATAGGAAACTCTGCCAGGCATGCTCGGAACTGATGATCCTGCCACTTGGCACAATGACTGTGCCATATATAGGGGTAGATCTGCTCCCTAAATGTGGTGAAGTGACAACGTGGTGTATGTTTGTCCACGAGCTGCAACTTCCTGGACTATCCACCACCACTCTGGAGCTGGTGTGTCACATACTCCTAACGTTGCCATGGCACTATCTCTTGGTCACTTGCATCAAGATCTACCATCTGTAGATGTGCAAGTGAACCACATGATGTGCAATTGCTCTCCACACAAGGCATCCTATGGAACTGGGCATCCTCCGTGCGTGCACACAAAAGAGAGTGGATGAAATCACGAGGTAACTCTCTATGCCCACTAAGAGAATGGGACACATCATAAAAAAGTTTGAACTCAACATGGTAGCGACAACATGTGCCACGCTGACGTGAGTACCTCACAAACCAAGGCTTACACCCCTCAAATGACCTTTGCCCAATTTTAAGCTCTGGATACGAAGCCACAAACTGAGAATACAACTCAATTTCGGTCATTTCAAGAAAGCAAGCACCGTGCTCAATGAACACTCCTCTTGTCACTCTCTTACGCAAAGCTTTCTTGAAAACTGGCGAGGCACGACAATTCTCCTCCCAAAAACTTTATATCAATGCTCTACTGGTTTCATCTAGTAGGCGATCATGCCTAGCTACACGACCACTACTCGCCCACAAAGCACCAACCTCATTGGCATCTAAACTTTGTCGTCTAATAGACCCAACTCTAAGTGCATGTGGTGCTATGGAAAGGATGCGAGATGTGGGACTAACCTTACCCTTCATTTGGGAGCTACTTATGGCTGCCACAATAGCCCGTCGAGCAGCCAAAGCGTCCCACAGAGTTCCTCTTCTTGTTAACTATATAGGAATGACGAACACTTTATAGCACCGCCATGCCAGCTCTCCTCTCTCTTCGACCTCCAATGTCGGAAAGCGCCCTGCAGTTGGCCATGTTGGGCATATTGATCAAAGCATCAAGCACACATGCCTGTGATGAAGGCGTGAGGTCTTTGAAATAGGAATGGAAGATTGCATGGGCACGACGATGTGCCCCTGACTTTGATAGTTCTTTCCTATCCACACGATGGGCGCCCAAAGGAGGGGGGTGGGTTCTTGTAGAAGAGAAGGGGACTAAGGAAGGGCGGGTTCATGTGGATTATCTAAACTAAGGGGTAGTGGGGGGGAAGAGGGTGGGAGGGAGAGGAAGTGGAAGAGGAGGAGCAAGGCTTGGATCATCGCCAACGGAAGGTGTTGCTCGTTGATGTGCTCTCCACTCTCTCTTTCTCTCACACAAGCTACCCTTTTCCTCTCCTCCTCTTAAACTTGGTGGACGGGGGGAAGTCTAGTCCTATCACATTTCTAACTCCTACGACTTTGAGAACCCATTCTCAAGGAAGCTAAGAGATAAAAAATTATAAAGGCTCAATGATGGGATAGTACTAGAGATAAGTGTGGGATAGTACTAGAGATGTGTGATTATATAGGAAAAATAGGTTATCCACTTCAAATCTCATTGGATTTCCTATCTAAGATTGATTGGATAATTAAGATAAATATAAAGATAATTAAAGATAAACTATTATCCACTTAAAAATCAATATTATTAATAATATTTATTAACAAGTCTAAATATTTATCATTACTAGATATATAAATATATCTTTTATTTTATAATTATATAACTACTTTTTTTTATAATGTATTTTTTTCAAATTTGATTCAAAGGTTTATTCTACATAAAATATTTTCAAGAAATATTAAACTTAAAAATTTATTTTTTTAAATTGAATAATATGAACTTTAATAATAATATTATTGATCTAATTCTAAAATATAATCCTTTAAAATTAGTGATTTTAAATTCTTTTATTTAATAAGTTATATATATTTTATTATTTAAAATTCTGTATTCTATTTCTCTAAATTACTAAATTAACTTTTTTTTTTAAATATATTTTTTTTAAAAAAAGGAGAGGTGGGAAGGAGGTGCCACATGTCACATGCGTGCATGACACGTGGCATTCTCTTGACATGTGGCACTATTATGGTTGATATGGCATGCCATGTCACCAAGTGCGAGGTGGCATGCAAAGGTGGCAAGAAGATGTGGCATTAATGATGACTAGGATGATGAGGTGGGGAGTCAACTAGGTTGACCATGTTGACATGGAGGGTGGAGGTGGGAAGGTGATGTGGCAAGCTGCTTATGTGGATCCTCTCGAAGCTCATGTGGACATAAAGTGGCATGCATATATAAGATTTGTGCCTACCCAAGCCTCACACATGGAATGATATCTAAGCTTTGAAGTTTACCAAGCCTAGATTTCCAAACCTAACTAGGATTGGTTTTAGACTTGAAAAGGGGAGAGTGGACACAATATGGGAATTTTCACTTGGGAGGATTAAAAATGGACCTTCCCATACTCAAATTAAGCCAATTTTTTTTATTAAATTCATGGCAACAAGCGTATTGATCCCTAGAGTTTTTAGATTGAAAGATTCAATATTTAATTTTCTAGAATTAAATTACAATTGATTTAATGGGCCTCTATCAGTCATAACAAATTTTCCAAAGTAAATCTACAAAAATCCAACCGTTAGATTTGTAATTTTACTTTATATCCACATTATACTAATCTTTCCCAATCTAATCATCACTATATCCATACAATTTGAGCATTTTAAATGGTAGATGTGATGGGAGGATAAAATAGTATGTTTTTTAACAATTCTAAAAGCTTTTAAATAATATAGAAAATAGTAGAACACATCAAAAATTACTCGATAAATCAAGTTAAGCTCTATGTTATTTGTATTTGTGATATGCAAAGTGGAAACATCATATGAGTAATAATGTAAAAGTTATAGGTAATTTACTCACATTCACTATAACTGTCTAAACCTTCGACAAGGCCTGTATACAATTTTGGTTCCCAAAGAAAAGGGGATTTGCAATTCATCTCATATGTGGAGTATGATCTCTTTCATATTCTTCTCCTTCTTCAATCACTTCTAGCATTACTGCCTTGGAAGTGGACGGCCAATTTGGGAAAATCTCTCTTTGACTTCCCCTATTCTGAGGCAGAGGTCTTGCATTACTTTGGATTAAAACTGCGGGTTGGTTAGAGGGTGTACTCCTGGGATTTCTCTGATTTTGGCGGAAAGAAGCCTGATTACTCTGGAAGGAAGGAGCTGGAGTCTAGAATCTTAATCCTTGATTTTCCCGCCCTGAAAACCTTGTTCCAAAAGGAGTTGCGCAATCCATACTACGATGTCCAAATCCTTGACAGTTATAGCATTTCACTCCCTTGTTCAAGGGTGGAACTTCTGAAGTTGAATTCCAAGGGATTGAGTTCCGGGAAAAGGACATTTCTTTCATTCTGGAACTTCCCATATCCTGGCCTTGACCCTTATATCTCTTAGACGATGGAAGGTTGGAATCACCTTTTGGAGCTAAAAACCTTTTGAAAGGCTATGGTGATGGCTTCGGAGGGACCTTCACAAAGGCCTGGGCGAAATCCTTCGCCATCCACAAGGCTTTGGCCATGGAAACTGGCTTGGCATTCTTCACTAGGATATTTAAAGGTTCGTTCAGTCCCCAAATGGGCCTGGCCACCATCAGCTGTTCTTCATCCAGCGGTGGCGAGTATTTGAGGAGGAGAGCGAATGCTTGGTGATATACTTCAAAAGTTATGCTCCCCTGGGTTAACTCTAAGAATTCGTTCATCTTTGTTTCCAAAAAGCCGGGAGGACAGAATCTCTTCATTAGGTAAATTTTGAGATCATTCCATGTCTGAGTGTTTTGATCCACACGGTTTGTCTTGCAATGGTTTCTCCATGCTACTCGCTGTTTCTACTATCTTCAGCCTTGCAAGAGCCATTTTGCTCTTCTCATTGTACCCGATGACATCGAAGTACTCTTCCATTGCTTCGATCCACTTCTCCACAGTCTCGCCCAAGTTTTCCCCTTCACCCTTGAAAGGTCCAGGTTGCGCTCTATGGAAGAGTTTTACGAACATCCAAGTCGATCTCTTCCTCATTGAGTTGAGGGTTATCATTCCTACCACGAACGACCTCGATCCATGATCCTATCAATATGAAAATTCTTGTTAAGTCCTTTTATTTACAATTCAAATCCGACTTTAAATCCAACTGATTCTGGGGTTGTTTAGATTGGTCAGCTCTCCACAGAATCATGGGATAAAGATCCCTTATATAGAACTCATTATCAGATAACAATTCATTCAGAACATATTACTCATATTCTTAACACAATAATGGTCCATCAAACCGAAAATTCCATCTGAACATTCCTCCATGGTGGAAGTTTCAGTTATGCAGTTTTTAATTTGTCATCCCTTAACTGGATCCACTAGGTCAAGTGTTAACAGTAGCAATCTGCCAGCACAATCCACTAGTCTCGTTAGTGATTTGCTGAAGTCATTATCGGGACTCATCTCATTCATCCTCATTATGGCTGTGTTCAACTGATTCAACCAAAAATTCAGGAATCATCTTTTTTTTTCAATCTGAATCCAAATCAACTCATAACTTCTCAACCAGAATTTTAAAATCATATCAACCACATTCGAATTCATCATCTGGATAGTATTTTTACTTATAATTTCAGGGTCTTAGATTTACTCGTATATACTGCCAACAATAAAGAGCTGCAATTATACCCTCGGTATATACGGGTAGTCATGGTCCTTGGAATTATAAGGTAAATACCATCATGACTAGGCCTCAAGCAAGTCACGGATTTTCATACAATTGCAGTACTTCATCTGAAGACCCACTTTTAATTTTATGAATCTTCATTCTGAATATCAATTTGTATGAATTTTATCACACAATTACAACCTTTTACTCCTACTTCACAGATTTTTGACATTTTTGGCTTTTCAGTTGATACACTTTAGTCAATTCGCTCTGATACCAGCAGAAAGATCCCTGCCCCCTCCGTGCAATGGATTCAGGGGTGCTAGCAGCAGAAGTAGCACTTCTTGTGCGGGGTAGGATCCCTCACTCGGGCCCTTAGTTCTTCGAAAACCGAACCCGAAAAATTTTCCCCCTACTAGAAAGCACGGGCAATTCGTCCACGATATTTGTACTCTAACGTAGTCAGGGTCATTACTGACCAAACTGATCCGACCAAACCTGTGAGTCACTTGGTTAGATCAAGGAAGAAACTTGCACTTGGATCATAGAAACCAATGCTTTTTCCCCCATCCAGAGGCACAACCGTTAATTCTTTTTCCATAGAACAATTACTATCCGAGATTTACTTCATCTATCGTACTATAACAGAATTGAGTCTCATTTTACGGATCCATCAGTCCAGCCTATAGTCCCATGGGTTAGCCAACCGTCCAACCACTGTAGTGATGGGATCCGATTAGGAATTTGGTTAGGTTTTGTCCCGCGTACCAGAGAAAAGAGTTCCCAGGCTCCCTAGCCAGATATTCATGCAAATTTAACGCCATTCACACCACTTACACCAATATGAAATTGCCTTTTTCACAGATTCAGCTATCTTTAAAACAATCATTTAATGAAACCATAGTGTCACTAATCATAATCATCCAAAATATCTAGTTGAATCCTAATTTCCAATCATTCCTTCATCGCTGTACCTATGGCATCATTGGCAACCAGAACGCTCACCACCTATCCCTCAGGGGGCCTTTTTGATAGTTCCTAGCTCATAATACCTAACAATATATTCACTTATAAAAATCAAGATGGAATCTCCATTGAAGATTAGTAAGATCAACCAACAGATCCATATAAAAGAGCCATGGACTCATGCATTGAGAACAAGCAAGGTCAATCAATGATATCCATGTCCGGTTTCAGAAAACAACTCTTACTCCTTGTTCCAATATCTTCCACGACGCACGTGTGGGTATCTTTGGCGACCCAAAGCGCGAGAACCGTATGGTCAGCACCCTCTAGGATCCTTCGCAGGTGACCTAGCGCTTCACTCATAGGCTGCTTCCTTGGTCCCTCATCCACCGTACCGGAAGCTCACCATTTAAATCGAACCAAGGCTGGTCAAGACCTCGGTCGACCTTGCTACGCGAGACAACTATTATAACTTTATCAGATAGGTCTCCACAACCTCATTCTCAAGATGGTAAAATGATTCCCCAGCATTATTGACATAAAACAGTTATTTAAAAACAGGTCATAAATATAGTTTCTATAATGAACTCATGTCTTTCACATTGTTCCATATCTGTCCACATTACTTAATCCATATCCAATTCATATGTATTCCTATTCTCATCCAATCACATCATTTTTCTCATCCAATTCATATGTATTCCTATTCTCATCCAATCACATCATTTTTCATCTCATCACATCTTTCCTATTCTCATCCAATCACATCATTTTTTATCTCATCACATCTTTCCTCATTTATCCTCATCACATCTCATCCACTTGCATCTACCTGTAAGGCCCCCGACCCGTAGGGCGGGGGAATCCTTTTGATAGGCAGTTAAGTCTCGTGTTATTTTCCGATTGACGACACCTCGATCTCGTAGAAATACGAGGTTACGAGCAAACGGACGGACCTAATTCTATCTCGCAGGGGAAGCGTAGTCATCCTAAAGGAAATTCTAACCTCCAGCACGGAATGTGCGTGGAGATGGAACAAGACCCACACTTGGTTCAAGGAAGCCAACGCCTTTTTCCCCCGTATTTCAAGAGGCACGGCCGCTGGCTCGGTCCCCTAAAACAAGTCTTGTTCGTGACTCTATTATTCCCTAAGTATCGTAAGTTACGACTAGTAGAAAGCTACCCGACTGATCGGGTCCACCCATCCTTAGAATGGTACCGTCAGGGCATCCATTCTCCCACTTTCCACGCACTCACCCATTCAATTAATTTTCTAATTAAGTCCTACCACACTGTGAAACACTTAAAAACAAATTCCTTTGTTAATTAATTACACTTGATTCCTTAAAGGAAATCTTCCTTAGCATAACATCGAAATCAACGAACATACTTACAGTGAAAAAATATTTACAAAGACCCTGAAACCGGGCCGATATTCCAATCCAAACTCATGTCCAAACCATAACCATAACCACAACTACATCGATAATCTAGAATTCGATCTTCCAGCCTCAACCAGCTGGGTAAACCTCACGGACCGTCTCCCCTCGTCGTCAGCCAGCCGATGAGGGCCAAGCCGTCCTGTCACCCCCTCAGGTACTGACGCTTGTACCAAACCCTCTCGCTCTTCGGAGGGGACGTCTCCTCATGAGGTGGGGGTTAAGTCACCGCACTAGCCTGGACCCACAGAACTAGGCAGCATATATACATCACCCTGGTGGTGAAAACCAATCCCCAGTGGCATAGGAGGGGATTGCCCTGGGCCGACTCCCGGCCTCGCTATATCCTCCGCCCGTCTACACAGGCAAGCACGGAGTTAGCTAAGGGGGGGAGAAGCTGTACCTGCATGTTAGCAATAAACCAGCAGTATATCCAATAGAAAGAAAGACATAGCCTTTGTTCAATGAATTCACACATTAACAAAAACCATCGTTTTGGAAAGACAATGATTCAAAAGCAAGATTATTTTCCTATAACTTTACTTAAGAGTAACCATAAGGTACTTTAGGCCATCTATACTAGGGTTTAACCTTGGTTCCTTTCCTATTATTTCGAATCTTTGCATTAAACTACATAAGAGAGAATTTTTAGTTAAACTTATTAAATGACCAACCTGGTTATCATTTTCATGCCTATTCGCTTCAAGAGGGGCGAAGTCGATTACAGGGATGCGATTCGCCTCGTTCCCTCCTTGGGCAGCACGCGGTTCTTCAATTCGGCGGCGTTTCGGCGCCATAGGAGCACTAGAGTTTTAAGAGGATAGAGAGAAAACGAGGTGAATATAAGAGGTTGGGAGCGTGGAGAGAAAAGAGAGAATTCTATTGGTTCAAACGGATTCGAAAACGGAGTCCGTTTGGGGTAGGAAAAGCTTGTTGGGCTTATGGGCAGGAACGACCTCTTAGCCTAAGTTTAAGTCGCCGCATATGGGGGGGGGGGAATTGAGAGGGGTGTCCTTAACCTGGAGAGCTCTTGAGAAGAGTGTACGTCTAGGGAGGCCTAGGGAAGAGTAAGGCAAGGGTTGGAGGAGAGGCACACTTAAAGTCTATTCACACGGGGGGGGAGAAGAGTGTAGGACATGTCCTAGAGCTTGAGAGAGAGCTTGCGCGTAGAGGCTTGCTGGGGGCTTGTCTGGAGAAGGGGGCTGGGAGGGTCCTTTTATAGGTGCTGGAGGGTGGACGTCCGGGTACGGGAGGGTGACACCTGGGTGGTGTAGGTGTCCGGGAGAGGTGTGGGCGTGAGACACCTGGGGGTGGAGGTGTCTCGAGGAGAGAGAAAGTGTGACACATGGGGGTGGAGGTGTCCCCAAGAGAGAGAGAGCGCGACACCTGTGGATAGAGGGTTCTGGGAGGAGGGGGTACGTGTAGGGGTGTGCTGGAGGGTGCGTCTAGGTCGTGTACACGCTTGGGTGTCCCGGGCGGATTGTCGGTTTTTTTCACGGGCGGCGCCCGTGGTGGGGCCCACGCCGGCCGCCCGCCGCCCCGGGGGGGTCAAAAAATTTTATTTGACGAAAATGTCCGGCCTTGCCCCGTGACCATGGGGGCGTGTTCCGTTCGTTGATTAGACGCCTGGATAGTTACTATTTTTGGTCGGAAGTTCGCAGATTTAAGGGCTTAAAAGTTTAATTAAACCCATTCCGGGTACCCGTTTTTAGTTCAGAAAAAACTATTTTAAGCGTAAAATTACACGTAGATTCCAAATTTGGATTCAGAATTACAAATTTCTAAGCAAAAATGGCTCATTTTCCAAAAATAGAAGTTTTTTGATCGGAAAAATGACAAGCTAAGATATATTTTTCAACTCTGAAGCAAGTACAGTGTTATTTACAATGGGTATGTTACATCCTTCCCTACTAAAAGAACTCGAGATGTCCTCATCTCGGCACGAACTCTGGGTAATTCTTTTGGAGGGTTGACTCTTCCTCCCAAGTGGCATCCTCCTCAGGGTAATCTTTCCATTCCACTAAATGTTCCCTAAGGATTCTATTGCGAAGCACTCTTTCTCTAGAGTCGATGATTCTATTAGGTCTCATTTCAAGGACTCCCTGAGTTGGCATTACAATTTGTTCATCATCAAGAACATGATCAGGATGAGGCACATATGGCTTTAGTAAGCTAACATGGAATACATCATGGATCTTGAGGTGGGTTGGGAGGCGAAGTTTGTAGGCATGTTTTCCCAAACATTTGATGACTTCATAAGGCCCACAATACCTTGGACTCAGTTTCCTAAATTTTCCAAGAGATAAAGAACTTCTCTTTGGCCGCACTCGAAGAAAAACTTTGTCTCCTTGCTGAAAAATTCTGTCAGATCTTTTGGTATCAGCATAATGCTTCTGTCGATCCTGGGCGGCTTTAATATCCTTACGAATAGCTTTGGTTTGTTCTTCCATTTCTTCAAGCATTATCCTGGAGGCTTCAACCTTTAGTGTGGGGTCAGAGAAATTTAAGGGAGATAAACACTCCTGACCATAAAGAGCTTTGAATGGTGACATCCCTATGCTTTGGTGATAGGATGTATTGTAAGAGAATTCCACTAGAGAGAGATACTGAATCCATTTCTTTGGTTCACGCCCACAATAGGCTCTCAGGATGTCTTCTATAACCTGATTAACTCTCTCAGTTTGACCATCTGTTTCTGGGTGGTAAGCTGTACTGAAACAAAGTTGTGTTCCAATAGCCTGGAATAATGATGTCCAGAACTTTGAAGTGAAGTCAGAGTCCCGGTCACTGACTATTCTTTTTGGCAATCCATGAAGCCTAAAGATTTCCTTGATGAAAAGGCGGGCAATATCAGAAGATTTAAATGTCTTCTTTACTGGGATAATATGGGTGACTTTGGTAAGCATATCCACAACTACTAAAATAGAATCATATCCTCCTTGTGTTGTGGGAAGACTTGTGACAAAATCCATACTGATACATTCCCACTTCATTTGAGGAATGTCAAGAGGTTGGAGTTTCCCGGGCATTTTAATTCTTTCAGCTTTAATCCTTTGACATGAAAGGCATTGTCTGATGTATTGAAGGATATCTCTCTTCATTCCAGGCCAAAAGTAACTTTTCCTTAAGGCATTCAGGGTTTTTGCATAACCTGGGTGTCCTGCTACGGGGCTATCATGAGCTTCATACAAGATCATCTTCTTTAGTGCAAGATCTTTGGGAATACATAACCTATGCATGAAGTAGAGGCATTCATCATCGAGGGTGTATCCCTTGATCAATATATTTTCCTTTTCTGTGGGTGCCTCCTTGTGAACCAGGCTTACTAGCTTTTGGTAATCAGGGTCATGAAGTGAAACCTGCTTTACCTTCTCTAGGATGGGGTTATTTGGCATAGAGATTGCACTTAGGAAGGATTTGCGACTGAGGGCATCTGCTACAACATTATCCTTTCCAGGACGAAATTTGATATCAAAATCAAACTCTTGCAGAATCTCAATCCACCTTCTTTGCCTCATGTTGAGATTGGGCTGGGTGAAGATCCACTTTAAACTCTGGTGGTCAGTTACAAGTAGAAACTTACGGCCTAGGAGATAGTGTCTCCATAACTTGAAACAATGAACAACTGCAAGGAGTTCCAAATCATGGGTGGCATAATTGACTTCATAGGATTTAAGCTTACGAGAAGTGTAAGCCACAGGCCTTCCTTCTTGAATTAAGACACCACCAAGTGCAAGGCCACTAGCATCAGTGACAACCTCAAACTCTTTGGTGAAGTCAGGGAGCTTCAGAACTGGTGCTGAGGTGAGGATAGTTTTAAGTTGGCTAAAACTGATTTGGTGGATTGGTAACCATACTATCTTGCATTCCTTCTTGAGGAGATCAGTTAAGGGTGCGGCTATCTTGGCATAATCCTTGATGAAGATCCTATACCATCCTGTGATGCCTAGAAACCCACGGATTTCTTTGACTGTCCTAGGGGGTGGCCATTCCAATATATCCTTGACTTTGGCAGGGTCTACTGAGATGCCCTTTGAGGAGACAATGAACCCTAGATATTCAATTTGGGAAGTGAAGAAGGTACATTTGCTTTTCTTGGCATAGAGCTTATGTTCGCGCAGTATTTGCAATACTTTGCGTACATGCTCCTCATGTTCCTCTTTTGACTGAGAATAGACCAAGATGTCATCGAAGAAGACAAGGACAAATTCATCCAAGTAGGGTCGGAAGATATCCTGCATCAGGCGGTTGAAGGTGGCGGGAGCATTGGTTAATCCGAATGGCATGACTGTAAATTCATAGTGGCCATAGCGGGTATTGAAAGCGGTTTTTGAGATATCTGATTCCTTGATCCTAATTTGATAGTAGCCAGACCTTAAATCCATCTTGGAGAAAACTTTGGATCCATAAAGTCTGTCAAGAAGTTCGTCGATGCGAGGAATGGGGTATTTGTTTTTGACAGTGACCTTGTTTAGGCCTCGGTAGTCAATACAAAGCCGAAGCGAGCCATCCTTCTTTCTCTGGAAAAGAACAGGCGCTCCCCATGGGGAATTACTAGGGCGAATGAATCCTTGATCAATGAGCTGCCTAAGTTGTTCCTTGAGCTCTATGGCTTCGGGAAGAGACATTTTGTAAGGTCTCCTTGAAACTGATTCAGCACCAGGGATTAACTCAATCCCATGATCTACTTCTCGAGATGGGGGTAGTTTTGTAAGTTCCTCTGGAAAGATATCTGAAAACTCCTGGAGCCAAGAGGGTTCTAAATCTGGGTTGCTTTCTTCTACCTTGTTGAGTTTGACAAGGAAGATCTGTTGGCCCTTGCGCACTCCCTTAAGAAGTCGATTAGCTTTGACCAAATGAAATTTGGGTTTACCTGTTTTTCCCTGGGCTGATACTACCTGTCCTTGACTATTCTTAAAAGTGATGCTTCCTTCAGCACAGTGAATGTCAGCATTGTTTGCAATTAACCAATCCATACCAAGGATTCCATCATAAATCCCTAATGGTAAGCTTCTAAAATACCCATGGGTTGATTCACCATCCAATTCAAATTCAAGATCTCCCACACAATGTCGGGATACTTCTTCTTTTCCACTAGCTAACTCAACAATCATTGCTTGGGCTGGTTTTTGATCTAACCGTAACTTACGCAAGCATTTTGGAGAAAGAAATGAATGCGTACTACCACAATCAACCAAAAGCTGGAAAGATCTACCTTGATAAGTAGCCGGAGCTTGGATAACAGAAAACTGCTGATTAGGTCCTTGATGTTCTATGGCTGCATGAATGGTGGCTTGCTCTTCTTCTTCCATCTCTAAAGTCGGTTCACCAATCATAGAGCAGACACGGGCAGTCACTCCACGACCTCTACCACGTCCACCACCACCTCGTCCAGCCTGGCGGTTATTAGGAGTCCCACGACCTTGAACTCCCCGGCCGCCTTGTGGAGCAGGAATGACATTAGGATTGAGAGAGGATCTTGCAAGTTTGGGGCATTCATTCCGGAAGTGGCCAACTTCATTGCAATAAAAGCACCTTTGGTCCCCATAGGATTCTGAAGTGGAATTAGCATAACTGCGGGGGACAAAATTATTGGGGTACTGACCAATAGTATTGTGGCGGAAATTCGATTGGTAATTCCTCTGAAGGCGCCCCCTTGGGTTAGACTCAGGATAGACTCTCTTCTTTGCTTGACCACTCTTTACTTCTTTAGCTAGAGGTTTGGCTCGGGTAAGAGCATCTTGTAAAGTAGTTGGCCTCATTGCTTCAAGGCGAGAATCCAAAGGTTCATTCAGCCCTTGGCAAAATCGGGCCACTTGTTGAGTGATCGACATAGGTGGAGCATATTTGCCAAGTGTGACAAATTTTGAGTAGTATTCCTCCAAGGTTAAGCTAAGCTGCTTGAGGCTGAAGAACTCGTTCATCTTAATAGATTCATGAGATGGGGGAAGATAACGGCCCTTCACAGCTTGCTTAATGTCACTCCAGGTTTGGGTATCTTCAGTGACGCCCTTATCTCGGCACCATTGCTTCCACCAAAGTTTGGCGTCCCCGGTAAGACGGAATCTGGCAAGCATAGATTGATTCCCAATTCCTGTACCAGCAGCCGAAAAGTAATCGTCCATGGCTTCTATCCAAACTTCTGCATCCCTTTCAATCTTTGAACCTGCCCCATTAAATGAGGGAGGTTGCATTTGTTTGAGGAGAAGCTTCTTCTCCTGTGTATCTGTATATAATGCATTGGGAGCAAGAAGTTGACGATCCTGGTTATCAATATGAAGCTAAATTTAGAATCATGTCACTTAGGCGGTTTAATACACATAAGACAATGAGTGTGAAAATCAAAACCTTTTATTCCAAGCTTTAATATTTACAAGTAAACCAAGCCATTTACAAGTAAACCAAGCCATTTACAAGGATTGGACTAAATCCAATCTTATTTATTTACATGGTAGTCCTCTAAGAAACCTAATAAAGATCTGCGGTGGTAGCATTGAAAAAGTAGGGGGGTTCTCCCATGGTTTCAAGAACTCGATAAGTCTCTGGTAGGGGAGGTAAACCTCGTCTAGAAAGACGGGTAACGGCTACTCTATCAGGGGATACAACTTGAGTCACCTTATCATAAACCCAACGATTCTGCAGCATGCGATTCCCATCGATAGTGACATAGGTGTTACGAGGAGTGCCAATAAACCAGAACAGGCGAACCATCCGCAACATCTCGGCATATCGGATCCGCCTCAAGTCGTTGGTGAGATTGCTGACGTGCTCAGCTCGAATGATGAAGTAGGTAGATCGACGATGCCAATACTCAGTTCTGTTCCATCCCCTTTCGATGCGAGTGTAAAGAGGAAGGGTTAGCTTGTCTACAATGTGCATCATAGTGTCACGGAACTCGAATTCGGAAGAGCGACAAGCAGTCATGAACATGCATTGGAATACCAGGAAGCGAGAATAGGGATCCATCTCGTCCTCCTGCATCCAGCCGTAACTAGATTAGTTTAACAAGAATTTCTAGAGTAACAAGAGAATACAATATAAAATCTCCCAAGTCTAAACGCGCTCTGATACCACGTGTAAGGCCCCCGACCCGTAGGGCGGGGGAATCCTTTTGATAGGTAGTTAAGTCTCGTGTTATTTTCCGATTGACGACACCTCGATCTCGTAGAAATACGAGGTTACGAGCAAACGGACGGACCTAATTCTATCTCGCAGGGGAAGCGTAGTCATCCTAAAGGAAATTCTAACCTCCAGCACGGAATGTGCGTGGAGATGGAACAAGACCCACACTTGGTTCAAGGAAGCCAATGCCTTTTCCCCCCGTATTTCAAGAGGCACGGCCGCTGGCTCGGTCCCCTAAAACAAGTCTTGTTCGTGACTCTATTATTCCCTAAGTATCGTAAGTTACGACTAGTAGAAAGCTACCCGACTGATCGGGTCCACCCATCCTTAGAATGGTACCGTCAGGGCATCCATTCTCCCACTTTCCACGCACTCACCCATTCAATTAATTTTCTAATTAAGTCCTACCACACTGTGAAACACTTAAAAACAAATTCCTTTGTTAATTAATTACACTTGATTCCTTAAAGGAAATCTTCCTTAGCATAACATTGAAATCAACGAACATACTTACAGTGAAAAAATATTTACAAAGACCCTGAAACCGGGCCGATATTCCAATCCAAACTCATGTCCAAACCATAACCATAACCACAACTACATCGATAATCTAGAATTCGATCTTCCAGCCTCAACCAGCTGGGTAAACCTCACGGACCGTCTCCCCTCGTCGTCAGCCAGCCGATGAGGGCCAAGCCGTCCTGTCACCCCCTCAGGTACTGACGCTTGTACCAAACCCTCTCGCTCTTCGGAGGGGACGTCTCCTCATGAGGTGGGGGTTAAGTCACCGCACTAGCCTGGACCCACAGAACTAGGCAGCATATATACATCACCCTGGTGGTGAAAACCAATCCCCAGTGGCATAGGAGGGGATTGCCCTGGGCCGACTCCCGGCCTCGCTATATCCTCCGCCCGTCTACACAGGCAAGCACAGAGTTAGCTAAGGGGGGGAGAAGCTGTACCTGCATGTTAGCAATAAACCAGCAGTATATCCAATAGAAAGAAAGACATAGCCTTTGTTCAATGAATTCACACATTAACAAAAACCATCGTTTTGGAAAGACAATGATTCAAAAGCAAGATTATTTTCCTATAACTTTACTTAAGAGTAACCATAAGGTACTTTAGGCCATCTATACTAGGGTTTAACCTTGGTTCCTTTCCTATTATTTCGAATCTTTGCATTAAACTACATAAGAGAGAATTTTTAGTTAAACTTATTAAATGACCAACCTGGTTATCATTTTCATGCCTATTCGCTTCAAGAGGGGCGAAGTCGATTACAGGGATGCGATTCGCCTCGTTCCCTCCTTGGGCAGCGCGCGGTTCTTCAATTCGGCGGCGTTTCGGCGCCATAGGAGCACTAGAGTTTTAAGAGGATAGAGAGAAAACGAGGTGAATATAAGAGGTTGGGAGCGTGGAGAGAAAAGAGAGAATTCTATTGGTTCAAACGGATTCGAAAACGGAGTCCGTTTGGGGTAGGAAAAGCTTGTTGGGCTTATGGGCAGGAACGACCTCTTAGCCTAAGTTTAAGTCGCCACATATGGGGGGGGGGGGGGAATTGAGAGGGGTGTCCTTAACCTGGAGAGCTCTTGAGAAGAGTGTACGTCTAGGGAGGCCTAGGGAAGAGTAAGGCAAGGGTTGGAGGAGAGGCACACTTAAAGTCTATTCACACGGGGGGGGGAGAAGAGTGTAGGACATGTCCTAGAGCTTGAGAGAGAGCTTGCGCGTAGAGGCTTGCTGGGGGCTTGTCTGGAGAAGGGGGCTGGGAGGGTCCTTTTATAGGTGCTGGAGGGTGGACGTCCGGGTACGGGAGGGTGACACCTGGGTGGTGTAGGTGTCCGGGAGAGGTGTGGGCGTGAGACACCTGGGGGTGGAGGTGTCTCGAGGAGAGAGAAAGTGTGACACATGGGGGTGGAGGTGTCCCCAAGAGAGAGAGAGCGCGACACCTGTGGATAGAGGGTTCTGGGAGGAGGGGGTACGTGTAGGGGTGTGCTGGAGGGTGCGTCTAGGTCGTGTACACGCTTGGGTGTCCCGGGCGGATTGTCGGTTTTTTTCACGGGCGGCGCCCGTGGTGGGGCCCACGCCGGCCGCCCGCCGCCCCGGGGGGGTCAAAAAATTTTATTTGACGAAAATGTCCGGCCTTGCCCCGTGACCATGGGGGCGTGTTCCGTTCGTTGATTAGACGCCTGGATAGTTACTATTTTTGGTCGGAAGTTCGCAGATTTAAGGGCTTAAAAGTTTAATTAAACCCATTCCGGGTACCCGTTTTTAGTTCAGAAAAAACTATTTTAAGCGTAAAATTACACGTAGATTCCAAATTTGGATTCAAAATTACAAATTTCTAAGCAAAAATGGCTCATTTTCCAAAAATAGAAGTTTTTTGATCGGAAAAATGACAAGCTAAGATATATTTTTCAACTCTGAAGCAAGTACAGTGTTATTTACAATGGGTATGTTACACTACCCATATTCACATCCCATCACACCTCATTTATTTACATCACATATCATTCATTCACATCTATCTCAATTTACATCACATATCATTCATTCACATCTATCTCAATTTACATCACATCTCATCACATTCATTTCACATCTCATCTCATTCATTCTTATCCCGATTAACATTACGTCACATCTCATCCATTCACATTTCATATCATTCATTTACATCCGATTCACATGACATCACATCTCATTTATTCACATCCTCATTCACATCACATTACATCTTATCCATTCATTCACATCGACATCACATCCTTTCACATACACATCCGCATCCATTCTTCGACATACACATCCACATCCATTCTTCTACATACACATCCACATCCATTCTTCCACATACACATACACATCCATTCTTTCACATACACATCCATATCCATTCTTTCACATACACATCCACATCCATTCTTTCACATACACATACACATCCATTCTTTCACATACACATCCACATCCATTTTCATTACATCACATCTTATTACATCTTATTTTCATCTTATCACATCCTATCACATCTCATACACATCTTAGAGTTGTTTGCAAGATCAGGGTGTCCTTTTTTGTCCAGTTTAAGCTAGACTGGGACAAAACTCGGAGATAAAATTTGGGGAGGCAAGGTACTTCAAATGAGATCAAGCAACTAATACAAAATACATATGCATTCAAATTAACCCCATATAGCTTAAATTAATACAAATTAGTCTAATTAATGAAAAATAACCAAAAAATATGATAAAATATTAAAAAATGATCTTTCCATACTTAGAGTGATCCAAGTTTTTTTTCCCATACATGCACCATTACAAGTACACTAGTCTCTATAGGTTTTAATGATTTACATCAAAATTATAATTTTACTAATTATATTATTAATATTTGCAGGCCTTGTATCAGCCAGGAAGAATTTTTGAAAAGAGATCATTAAAAAAGTCCAACCATTGGATTTGAAATTTTGACTAACCACCACATTCTACTAATTTCTCACTATCTACCACTCTTTTGATCTACAAGATTGAGCATTTTAAGTGGTAGTTATTGTGGGTGCAAAAAGTGGCATATATTATAACAGCTTAAAGATTGAGCATTTAAAGTGGTAGTTATTCTGGGTGCAAAAAGTGAAAAATTTAAAGAAAATAGACAAATAGCTTTAAATTTTCTCAGAAAATGAAGTTAAGCTCTATATTATGTGAAGATATAAGGTCCAAAGTGGGAATCTCATATGAGTTTATATGTAAAAGATATTAGCATTTTATGGAATGAGTCAAAATTTGGGATAGGGTGCATACATTGACTTTGTACTTAAGGAAATGAGGAATTTCATCTATCTAATGCTTAATTAGATTATGCAACTATATTCCAAACTTTGCATGTGATGTTCTAGCAAAAGAACTTGAAATGAAATTCCTTCATTAGCTAGGAGAGATTGGGCACTAAAGGTAAACAAATGTCTCTTTTTTTACTATTTACAGGATTCGTGAGTGTACAAAACTAGGCACCGTGATCCTTCAGCCACCCCTTATCGCATCCCATTTACATCTTATCACATTCTATTTTCATCTTATTACAGCCATTCACATCTTATCGCATCCTGTTTACATCTTATTACATGTTATTCCCATTTAGTAGCTTTTTCTAGTTTAATTCCGATAATGGGACTTTTTCTAAATTTCTACCAATTGTTTGGCTTAATTAAAGGTTCCTTTTCTCAAATAACTATTTCTATATTCCTTCTCAATTCCTCAATTGAATTATATTCAATATTCCTCTTTTGAATAAAAGAACTCATGGGATTTATAGAAATCAATTCTACCCATATTTCCACTTTTGATAAATAATCATAAATTGAATTATACTAAAAATTTCTCTTCTTTCCATTTAATTTCTTGGATCTCAAATACCATGGGAATTCCTCTTTTGCATTTAATTATTTGCATTCCAATGTCATGGGAATTTCTCTTTTTTGCATTTAATTATTTGCATTCAAATACCATGGGAATTCCTCTTTTTTGCATTTAATTATTTGCATTCCAATGTCATGGGAATTTCTCTTTTATTATCAATATTTCTCATAATAAAATGTCCATTAGTTTCAATATGCTAGGAATTTCTCTTTTCTAATCTAAATGATGGAATTACAAATGTCATAGGAATTCCTCTTTTACCATTTAAATATTTCTCATAGATAAAATACATTTATCTAAAATTCATCTTTGAATTTAAATAAAATACCCATTAATTTTAATATGCTAGGAATTTCTCTTTTCCCATCTAAATGATGGAATTCCAAATGTCATAGGAATTCCTCTTTTACCATTTAAATATTTCTCATAGATAAAATAAATTTATCTAAAATTCATTTTTGAATTTAAATAAAATACCCATTAATTTCAATATGCTAGAAATTACACTTTCCTCATTTAAATATTTGAATTTCAATATGGTGGAAATTCCTCTTTCATCAAGATAGATTTAACTAAAATCCTTCTTTAATTTTTAATTAAAATATACATTATTTTTGCATCCCAATTTTTCTCTTACTTCATTGGAATACATGGATTTCCATTGTCATGGGGATTACTCCTTTAACATAAAAATGAATTACTAGAAATTCCTCTTTTTTCTAATTAACTATTTATGTATAAACATAAAAATCAAATTTTCCATGATTATAATGAGAATCATTCAATTAATCTAGGATGATTAATCATAGAATATGGTAGGAAGTCCTCTTTTTATATTATAAATGAAAATGATTTATGTGTTAATTTTTCAGAAATTTTACCATAGCTTCGCTGCTATTACTGATAATTCTCAATAATTTTAAAAACATAAAGTTTAGTAATATCATATGATAGAATTACCATTATTTGGATCAATATCCAATTATCGACTTGATTCCTAATTTTTTCATGAATTAAATAGCATAAAAGCCACTTATTTAGCCTCAATTTGACAAGCATAGAAATTACTTTTAGATTAGAGAATTGCTTCATGAGAAGCTTCATTTGAATATAGCATAGGTCATAAGAATGACCATTCTTTGGCGGAGAGAGAGACATGCTAAAAAAAATATTTAATTTAAGCATAAATGGAAATTTATGTGTTTTATCACTACAATTCATTAAAGAACTTCAATTGTATTAAAAAGCCAATCAATTGAATGCTTCTCAAGCTTGAGAGGGGTTGAGAAGAGAGAAACATTTGGAGATTTTAAAAAAAAGACCATAAACCACACTTTACCTCCTAGATTTCTTGATTCTTTAATCAATGTAGAGGCCCCCAACCATTCACTTGGTTTGGTATGTTGCTGAAGACTCCAAGGAAGATTGAAGAGAGAGGGAAACTCCAATCTCTCCAATTTGTAGAGGATAATAGAAAATATCATTATTTCAGTATAATACTGGCGTGGTATAGTTCTCATATTTTTTTACAAAGGGCTAGAGATCTATTTATAGGTGAGGGAGGCCTCTAACCAAGTCCAACTAGTTTCTAGAATTTTCCAGGTTCAGTTTGGCTGAATTTGGACAAGATTTGGACCTAGTTTGGCTCCCTTTTGATTTGGTTTGATCCAGGAGAGAGGAGAGGTAAAAATATCACAATATTTTTTAGTTTAAAACTCCACCACACATGTGAAATAGGTGCCTCCTTGAAGCGCCCCCTTCTCCTTACCAAGGTGTCAAAATTAAATCATTATACCTAAAATATCTCATTTTTTTTAGTAATATTCATAGTTTTTTACTAATAAACCTTGTACTCAGTCAACTCTTCATCTTAAGTGGACATTTACTCATTTTTAGGTATTTTGCTTTTATAAATTCGATTTATCTCCTCCCCACACTTGGATTGATCCTATTAGCCCATAGGAACCTTAATTGGACCATAATTCAAAAATTTCTTCAAATCTAGACCCTTAGGCTAAGGTCCTTTATACTTATTTTCAATTAATTTCAAATTCACATTGGAAAGTTCTTTTTGAATTTTTATTTCAGGGGAAACCATTTTAGACACCAGGAGGATTTTTATATCCAAAAATAACTCAATTTTGGATTGCCTCTCTCTCTAGATATTTTCTCTCTCTAGGTCAAAACAGGGTAAAACAGAATCTTTCTTTTATTTCAAAGAGGGGAATAATTACAAGATCAGAAGGGGAGGTTCTTACACCTGTAACCTAAGAAGCTGGAGGGAGGAATCTTACATAACTAGCACTCATCATGCATTAGAAGCTCCTAGTACACCTTGGTAGCACGTGGCATGCATTGGGAACTATCGGTGCATGTCGATAACTACCGGCATGCCATGGACGCTCGCTGCATGCCTTGGAAGCACCCGACATGCCGAGATAGCTACGAGCATACATAGGAAGCTACCGACATGACCTTGAGGGGTTCCCTCTATAAGTAAACCCTCTATATCATGTGCATTGAAGGCATATTTTAAAAAACCCTTATTTGTGAATTTTTCTTGAATAAAACATACCCTTTTGCTATTCAATCTATGAATATCCCCTTTAAATGGTACCCTTATGTATGTAAAAAAATGTGTAAAAAAGGGATTCTAAAAATCCCTTCTGTTGAACCCACGTGCTATGCTTACATATTTATGAGTGATCCCTCCAAGGACATGCCTCTTGGAAGTACCGGCTCACTGTGGCATGCCTTGGAAGCACCCAGCATGCCTAGATAGCTACCGACAGCTACCGACATGCCTTGGAATCACCAGCTTGCCTAGGTAGCTAACATGCTTTAGGAGCTACAAGTGCATGTCAGAGTAGTTACCGGAATGCTTAGGTAGCTACTTGCATGCCTTGGAAGCTCCTAGTGCAGCATGATGGGTTACATTGGAAGCTACTAGTATGCCTAGGTAGCACTTGCTCCTAGTGCATGTCAGTAGCACCCGACATGCATTGGAAGCTCCTAGTGCATGTCGGTAGCACTTGGCATGCATTGGGAGCTTGCGATGCATGTTGGTAGTTATTGGCATACCTAGGTAGCTATCGGCATGCTTTAGGAACTATATATGCATGTCTAGGTAGCTACCCGGCATGCCTTGGTGGAAGCACCCAACAAACTACTGACATGCATTGGTATCGACATGCCTTAGAAGCTACTGGCTTGCCTAGGTAGCTACGTGGCATGCCTTGTAATTAAGGTAGCTGTAATATTTCTCCCTCCAGTTTCTGAGAGGTGTAAAGGTGTAAGAACCTCCCCTTCTGTTCTTGTAATTATTTTCCTCTGAAATAAAAGAAAGATCTTGTTCGTGTTTTGGCCTAGAGAGAGAAAATGTCTACAAAAAGGTAATCCAAAATTGAGATATTTTTGGATATAAAAATCCTCCTAGTGTCTAAAATGGTTTCCCTTGAAACAGAAATTCAAAAAGAACTTTCCAATGTGCATTTGGAATTAATTGAAAATGTGTATAAAGGACCTTAGCGTAAGAGTCAAGATTTTTAAAAAAAATTTAGATTATGGTCCAATTAAGGTTCCTATGGACCAATTGGATTAATCCAAGTGTGGGGATGAGATAAATCCCTAGAATAAAAGAAAATACCCAAAAATGAGTAAATGCTCACATAACATGAAGAGTTGACTGAGTACAAGGTTTATTAGTTAAAAACTATGAGATATCACTAAAAAATGAGATATTTTGGTATAATGATACATTTTTGACACCTTGGTAAGGAGGGGGAAGACTTTAAGGAGGAGCCTATTTCACACATGTGAATGAGTTTTTAAATCAAAAATATTAAGATATTTTTATCTCTCCTCTCTCCTGGATTAAACCAAATAGAAAAGGGAGCCAAACTGATCCAAATCTTGTCCAAATTCAGCCAAACTGAAGCTGGAAAATTCTAGAACTTAGTTAGACTCAGTTAGTGGCCTCCCTCACCTATAAATAGAGCCTCATTCTATTGTATTCTCATCTGAGAACTATACCATGCCAGTATTACATTAAAATAATGATATTTTCTATTATCCCTTAAAAATCCTCTACATTTTGGAGAGATTGGAGATTCTCTCTCTCTTCAACCATCCTTGGAGCTTTCCTCTCAACACACTAACCAATTGATTGGTTGGGGGATTCTTCTAGGATAGAGAAGCAAGCAAAATCAAGAGGTAAGGTGTAATTTCATGGTTTTTCTCTACTATTCTCAATGTTTTCACTTCTCAACCCCTCTCAAGCTTGAGAAGTTTCTAAATTAAGTGTTTATAATACAATCAAGCTTTTCTTAAGAGTTGCAATGAATAATTAATAAAAGTTTACATTTGTGCTTAATTAGGATGCTTTTTATGTTTATCTCTCTCTCCCCAAAAGAATGGTCATTCCTATGACCAATTCTCTATTCAAATGATGCTTCTCATTGAAAAATTCTCAATTCACAAATCAAACTCTAGGCTTGTGAAGGTAGAGGTTAAGAAAGTGGCTTTTTATACTTTTATGCTTCTAAAATTATGATAATCTTATGATTTAAATCCATAAATTGGATTTAAGTTTAGAAGATAGTTATAGTATCATAACTGTATTACTAAGTTTATTCTTTTCAAAAATATTAAAAATTATCAGTAAATAGTAGCAGAGCTATGGTAAATTTTTTACGTAATTCATTCTTATGCATAATGTGAAAAGAGGACTTCCTACCATATTCTAGGATTGGTGCTAAAAGAATGATTTTCATCACATTCAATGGAAAAATAATTTTTAAGATTTATGCATAATTAAATAATTAAGAAAAAGAGAAAATTATTACAATTTTATTTAAATGATAAAAGAGAAATTCCCATGACATTTGGAATTCAATCATTTAAATGGTAAAAGTCAAATTCTTAGTAAAATTAAAATAATGGATATTTTATTAAAGAAAAGAGGAATTTTAGATAAATTTATTTTATAATAAAAGAGGAATTCAAATGACATTTGGAATTCAATCATTTAAATGTAAAAAGAGGAATTCCCATGATATTTGAGATCTAAGAGATTAAATGGGAAAAAGAGAAATTTTTGGCATAATTCAAATTATGAGTATTTATCAAAAGTGGAATTTTGAGCATTATTGGGAAATATGGGTAGAATTGATTTTTGTGAATCCCATGAATCTTTTACTCAAAAAGAAGAATATTGAATATATTTCACTTGATAAAATTAAGAAAGAATATGAAAATATCCGTTGAGAAAAAGAACCTTTACCTAGGCCAAGTAATTGGAAGAAATATTAGAAAAGTCCCATCGGTATCAAAAATAGAAAATGTTACTAAATGTGAAATGGATATGGATGTGAAAGAAAAGATGAGAATGAGATGTGAGGATATGTGAAAGGATGTGATATAAATGAATGTGGATGTGAATGAAGAGATGAGAATGAGATATGAGGATATGTGAAAGGATGTGATATAAATGGATATGAATATGAATGAAGAGATGAGAATGAGATGTGAGAATATATGAAAGGATGTGATGTTAATGAATGTGGATGTGGATGTGATAGGATGTGATGTGATGTAAATGAATGTGGATGTGGATGTGATAGGATGTAAATGAATGTGGATGTGGATGTGATAGGATGTGATGTGATGTAAATGGATGTGGATGTGGATGTGAAAGGATGTGATGTAATGTAAAGGGATGTGGATGTGAATGTGATGAGATGGGGGGATGAAATGAGATGTGATGTAAAGGGATGTGGATGTGAATGTGATGAGATGTGGATGAAATGTGATGTGATGTAAATAAATGTGGATGTGAATGTGAATGTATGGATGGATATGGATGTGACGTAATGTGGATAGAATGTATGTGATGGGATGGGAATGCAATAAATGTGATGGATGTGAATATATGCAATGAGATGTGAATGGATGTGAATGTGACGTGATGTAAATAGATGTGAATGGATGTGGTGTGAATCGGGATAGATGTGAATGAATGAGATGTGATGTGAATGGATGTGATGTGATGTGAGTCAGGATAGATGTGAATGGATGAGATGTGATGTGAATGGATGTGATGTGAATCAGGATAGATGTGAATAAATGTGATGTGATGTGAATTGGGATAGATGTGAATGGATGAGAATGGATGTGATGTGATGTGAATCGGGATAGGTGTGAATGGATGAGATGTGATGTGGATCAGGGTAGTCGTCGTGAATGGATGAGATGTGATTTGAATGGATGTGATGTGATGTGATGTGGATATGGGTAGATGAGAATGGATGAGATGTCATGAGGATAGATGTGGATAGATGTGATGGGATGTAATGTGATGTGATTGGACGAGAATGGATGAAGGACGATGGGAATACATATAATTGGATGTGGATTAAGCAAAGTGAATTGATTTAGAAGAATGTGGAATAACGGGAAATGATGTGGAACGATGTGAAACGATGAGAGATCATTAGAAACTATATTTATGACCTGTTTTTAAATGACTATTTTAAATGACTGTTTTATGTCAAGAATGCTGGGGAAGCATTTTGACCATCTTCCTATGAGTGAATGAGATTATGGAGACATAAGTGACAAAGTTGCAACAACAGCTGACGGAGAGTCAATGGAGGACGTCTCGCGTAGCAAGGTCTCGGTCGAGGTCTTGAGATTTTGGTACAGTGGATGAGGGACCAAGGAAGTGGCCTTGAGTGAAGCGCTAGGTGACCTGAGAAGGATCCTAGAGGGTGCTGACCATACGGTGCTCAGGCTCTGGGTCGCCGAAGATACCCACGCGTGCATCAAGGAAGAAAATGGAATAAGGTGTTAGAGTTGTTTTCTGAACTCGGGCATGGTCTGGTTGATTAACCTTGCTAGTCCTCAATGGATGAGTCCATGGCTCTTTTATATGGATCTGTTGGTTGATCTTGCCAATCTTTAACAAAGAATCCATGTGGATTTTCTTATGTGATTATATTGCCGGGTACTATGAGCTAGGAACTATTGAAAAGGCCCTTGAGTGAACAGGTGGTGAGCGTTCTGGTTACCAATGATGCCATATATACACCGATGAAGGAATGATTGGAAATTAGAATTCAACCGGATATTTTGGAGGATTATGGTTTCATTAAAAGATTGTTTTAAAGACTGCTGAATCTGTGAAAAAGGCAATTTCATATTGGGTGTGTAAGTGGTGTGACTATCTTGAAGTTTGCATGAAGGGTCGGCTAGGGGACCTGGGAACTCTTTTCCCTGGTACCCGGGACAAAACATAACCAAATTCCTAAATGGATCCTAACACTACAGTGGTTGGCTAACCCATGGGACTGGATGGGGTTAGGCTAGACTGATGGATCACTAAAATGAGACTCAGTTCTGTTATGGTACAATAGATGAACTAAATCCCGAATAGTCTTGCTCTATGGAGAAGAATCAATGGCTATGCCTCTCCATGAGGAAAAAAGCGTTGGTCTCTTATGATCCAAGTGCAAGTTTCTTCCTTGATCTGACCATAAGACTTACGAGTTCAGTTGGATCAGTTTGGTTAGTGATGACCTTGACTACGTTAGAATAAAAATATCATGGAGGAATTGCCGCGCTTTTTGGGCAAGGGAAGTTTTTTTCGAGTTCGGAAGAACCGAGGGATTAGTCTCTTGTCCGAATATCCATGGGCGAGGCCTTGAGTGAGAGGCTCTGCCTTACGCAAGAAGTGCTGCTTTCGCTGTTAGCACCCCCGAACTCGTTGCGCGTAGCGGGCAGGGAGCTTTCAGCTGGTATCAGAGCGAATTGGCTAAAGTGGATTAACCGAGAAGCAAGAAATGTCAAAATTTTAGGAAGTACCAGTAAAAGATTGTAATTGTGTGATGAAATTCATACAAATTGATATTCAGAATAAAAAATTCATAAATTGGTAATTGGGTCTTCAGATGGAAGTACCACAATGGTATGGAATCCCTGACTTGCTTGAAGCCTAGATATGATTGTATTTAACTTATAATTCCAAGTACTGTGACTATCCGTATATACCGTGGTATAACTGCAGCTCTTTACTGACAATATATACGAGTAAATCTAAGACCTTCAAATTATAAGCAAAATTGCTATCCAGATGATGAATTCGAATGCTGGTTGATATGATTTTAGAATTTTGGTTGAGAATTGATGAGTTGATTTGGATTCTGATTGAAAGATAATGATTTTTGAATTCTAGTTGAAAGAAGATAAAATGAACGAAGCCACAATGAGGATGAATGGGACGAATCCCAGTGATGATGATAGTAACTGGAATGACAATTGTGACTTTAGCAAATCACTATGAGATTAGTGTGTTGTGCTAATAGATTGCTGCTGTTTGACCCTTGACCAGTGGATCTAATTAAGGGATGACAAATTGAAAACCTATATAACTCAAATTCCGATGGAGGAATAATCAGATAGAATTTTCGGTCTAATGGACCATTACTGTGTTAAAAATATGAATGAATTATTCTCTGATAATGAGTTCTGTATGTTCTTTTGTTAGAAGGGATCTTTATCCCAAGATTCTGTGGGGGGCTGACCAATCTAAAGAACCCCAGAATCAGTTGGATCTAAAGTCGGATTTGAATTATAAATAAAGGGACTTAACAAGAATTTTCATATTGATAGAATCATGGATCAAGGTCGTTGTGGTAGGAATGATAACCCCCAACTCGATAGGAAGAGCTCGACTTGGATGTTCGTAAAACTTTTCATAGATTGCAGCCTGGACCTTTCAAGTGTGAAGGGGAAAACTTGGGCGAGGCTGTGGAGAAGTGGATCGAAGCAATGGAAGAATACTTCGATGTCACCGGGTACAACGAGAAAAGTAAAATGGCTCTTGCAAGGCTGAAGATAGTAGAAACAGCCAGAGTGGCATGGAGAAACCACAGCAAGACAAACCATCTGGATCGCAACACCCAGACATGGAATGATCTCAAAATTTACCTCCTCCCGGTTTTTTGGAAACCAAGATGAACAAATTCTTAGAGTTAACCCAAGGGAGCAGAACTATTGAAGTGTATCACCAAGCGTTTGCTCTCCTCCTCAAATACTCGCCACCACTAGATGAAGATAAGTAACTGATGGCCAGGCTCATTCGGGGACTAGACAAACCTTTGAATATCCTAGTGAAGAATGCCAAGCTAGTTTCCATGGCCGAAGCAGTGCGGATGGCGCGAAGGATTTCGCCAAGGCCTTTGATGTCAAGGACTCGCCAAAGCTAGCACCATCATGTTTCAAAAGATTTCTAGCTCCAGAAGGTGATTCCAACCTTCCACCACCTAAGAAACAACAAGGTCAAGCTCAGGATATGGAAAGTTTGAGAATGGAAGAAAGGTCCTTTTCTCGGAACTCAATCCCCTAGAATTCAACTTCAGAAATTCCACCCTTGAACAAGGAAGTGAAATGCTATAACTGTCAAGGATTTGGACATCGCAGTATGGATTGCCCAACTCCTTTTGGATAAAGGTTTTCGGGGCGGGGAAATCAAGGACCAAGATTCGAGACTCGAGCTCCTTCCTTCCAGAGTAATCAAGCTCCTTTCCACCAAAATCAGGGAAATCCCAGAGGTAGACCCTTTAACCAACCCTCAATTTTAATCCAAAGTAATGCAAGACCTCAGAATAAGGGAAGTCAAAGAGAGATGTTCCCAAATCGGCCATCCACTTCCAAGGCAGTAACGCTGGAAGTGATTGAAGAAGAAGAAGACAAAAGAGATTATACTCCACCTGCGAGATGAGGACATCTCGCATTTTTTTAAGTGGGGTAGGATGTAAGATTCCTCCCTCGAGCTTTTTAGGTGTAAAGGTATAAGAACCTCCCCTTATGTTCTTGTAATTATTCCCCTCTCTGAAATAAAAGAAGGATCTTGTTTTACCCTGTTTTAGCCTAGAGAGAGAAATGTCTAGAGAGAGATAATTCAAAATTGAGATATTTTTAAATATAAAAATCATCCTAGTGTCTAAAATGGTTTCCCCTGAAATAGAATTTCAAAAAGAACTTTCCAATATGCATTTGGAATTAATTGAAAATGTGTATAAAGGACCTTAGCGTAAGGGTGAAGATTTTTAGAAATTTTTGGATTATGGTCTAATTAAGGTTCAATTAAGATTCTTATTTTAAAAATTTTTGGATTATGATCCAATTAAGGTTCTTATGGACCAATTAGTCCAAGTGTGGGGATGAGATAAATCCAAATAATAAAAGAAAATACCCGAAATGAGTAAATGCTTACATAAGATGAAGAGTTGACTAAGTACAAGGTTTATTAGTTGAAAACTGAAAGATCCTTGTCCCCACCGCACAACGAATTCAGGGGTGCTAGCAGCGGAAGTAGCACTTCTTGTGCCGGGCAAGGTCCCTCGCTCGAGGCCTCGCCCATGGATAGCCGGACAAGAGACTAATCCATCGGTTCTTCCAAAACGGAACCCGAAAAAACTTCCCTTGCCCGGAAAGCACGGGCGAATCCTTCAAGATAAATTTGCTCTAACGTAGTGAAAAGCCTTAACTAACTAAACTAATCTGACCGAACCTCTAAGTCCCATAGTCAGATCAAGAAAAATATTGCACTTGTATCATAGAGACCAACACTTTTTTCCTCATTGTTGAGAGGTACAGCCGTTGATTCTTTTCCATAGAACAATTTTTATCCGGGATTTACTTCATCTATTGTGCCATAATAGAATTGAGTCTCAATTTAGGGATCCATCAGTCATCCAACCCCATCCAGTCCCATGGGTTAGCCAACCGCCGCCCAACCACTGTAGTGATGGGATCCATTTAAAAGTTTGGTTTTGTCCCGGGTACTAGGGAAAAGAATTTCTAGGCCCCCTAGGCGGATATTCATGCAAACCTAAAACTAGTCACACAACTTACACACCCAATATGAAATTGCCTTTTTCAAAGAATCAACTGTCTTTAAAACAATCATTTAATGAAACCATAGTGTCACTGATCATAATCCTCCAAATATCCGGCTGAATTCTAATTTCTAATTTTTCCTTCATCAGTGTACCTATGGCATCATTGGCAACAACCAGAACGCTCACCACCTGTCCACTGAGGGGCCTTTTCGATAGTTCCTAGCTCATAGTAACCGGAAATATTTTTACTTATAAAAATCAAAATGGAATCTCCGTTGAAGATCAGCAAGATCAACCAACAGATGCATATAAAAGAGCCATGAACTCATCCATTGAGGACGAGCAAGATCAATCAACTAGATCCATGCCTGAATTCAAAAAACAACTCTTACTCCTCCTTGTTCCAATATCTTTCAACGACGCATGTGTAGGTATCTTCGGCGACCCAGAGCCCAAGCACCGTATGGTAAGCACCCTCTAGGATCCTTCCCAAGTCACCTAGCGCTTCACTCATAGGCCTTTTCCTTGGTTCCTCATCCACCATACCGGAAGCTTACCATTTAAATCGAACCGAGGCTGGTCCTCGCCCGACCTTGCTACGTGAGAAATCCTCCATTGACTCTCCGTCAGCTGTTGCAACTTTATCAGATTAGGTCTCCATGACCTCATTCACAAGACGGTCAAAATGCTTCCCCACCAGCATTCTTGACATAAAACAATCATTTTAAAAAACAAGTCATAAATACAGTTTCTATAGCGAACTCTCGTCTTTCCACATTGTTCCACATCAATCCACCTGATTTAAATCACATCCATTTCATATGTATTCTCATTCTTTTCATTCTCATTCTCATCCAATCACATTCATTCTCATTCTCATCCAATCACATTCATTTCATATGTATTCTCATTCTCATACAATCACATTCATTCTCATCCAATCACATTCATTCTCATCCTCATCCAATCACATTGTATTCTCATTCTCATCCAATCACATTCATTTCATATGTATTCTTATCCTCATCCAATCACATTGTATTCTCATTCTCATCCAATCACATTTTATTCTCATTCTCATTCTCATCCAATCACATTGTATTCTCATCCAATCACATTGTATTCTCATTCTCATTCTCATCCAATCACATTCATTCACATTGTATTCTCATTCACATCTCATCACATCTTTCCTCATTTATCCTCATCAGATCTCATCCACTCGCATCTACCCATCTCCACATCTCATCACATCACATTCATTCACATCTCATCCATCAGGGATTTCATAACCGTGTTCACAAATTCATGATCACGTTAACAAAACGTGTTATTAACATTCTAAAACATGTGATCACAACATATATTCACAAGACTTGATCTCTTACTGGCCACCAAAACTTACTATTCCTGTAAACCCACCGAAATTCTTTGTTTCCCGGCGGGCCTGCCGGGAAACAAAGAATCTCGACCGGCATATTTCTTATTAATAAAAGGCGCCGTCCAACACCCTTCAGCCGGCTTTTTGGGAAGATTGTCCTTGTTTTGGGGGCATCACATCTTTCCTTGAAGTGCTTATAGAGCTCCCGATTGGCTAGGAGCATCCTCTAGGGAAGAACGTCCTTATCTTAGGAGCTATTATCTTTCCTTGTTGGCACTCCTAAGGCTACTGAGCCACTAGTCCTCAACTCTTTGAATTGTGGGCAGTGTGGTTCGTAGCTAATACTCGCGCGGAGATTTAGGGACAAAGTTAGAGTCACTTCAACTTTGCATTCGAGCAGCGTAGGTAGTCTACCTTATTCTGCTCTATAAATGGTTTGATGGAGCCAAGAGTCCTCCTTAGGGGCTTGTATTGGTTCTTGATATTTGATATAGTCTTTATTAGACAAGGGTCTATTGTCCTATACTAGAGTGTTGGGCAAACATAGATCTTTGATTTGCTTTGTCAATGTTAGAGTCTTAGAGAAGGTCTTTTGTCCTATACTAGAGTATTGGGCAATCATAGATCTTTGATTTGTTTAAAGTATCCTTAATTGGGTACAAAAGACATCCTTCATTGGGGGTGCAATGTGCATTGTATGCATGCTATCAATTACATGTATCTTAATCTTAGAATACACATTTATGCATTCGTCTTGTCTTGTCGTGACGTTAAAAGTCTAGCAAAAATTAATATCTACGGTTCTGTAAGTTGAAAAATAAAATTCCTATAGGCAAAAAACTTTCAATCATCCTTTGCAGTTAGCATGAATCGTCATGGATGTCTTTCTCTTTTAAAATAAAAAAAAATAAACAACATATATGACGATCAACATATATGACGATCTTTTATTTTTGTCAAAATAGATTCAAACTAGTTTCAGATTTTTGCTTAGCTACATTTTAGCTTTTCGGTAATCACTTGGTTTTTTAAGGCTTTTATGTTTCTGTGGTGATATATGTTTTGTAATATGTGAGTGGCTTTGTTGTTACTTTGTTTGTGTATTCATTATTGTATGCTTGCTTGAATAGGTTATTTGAGATGGAAGAAAACGTTGGACCTAGCGATACTTCTAATAGAGCCCAAATTCAGAAGAGCAGGAAAAAAAGGCACCTGGGATAGAGTGGCAATATGCAATTAACATCGGTGACCGATTCATAGATTGGGAGTGTAAGCTATGCCACACAGTAAAATCAGGTGGGGCGCCTCGATTAAGAGAACAGTTTTTAGGCGGAGTGAAGAAAAAAGGCCGAGGATGTACCCACCCCTCTGCACCTGCAGTGGCTAAATTTTTAAGAGACGAAATGCAGAAGAAAGGCGCAAGGAAACTGTTCTCATCTACTGCCAATGTATCGAGGTAGGAAGAACATTGTTGTTCTAATCATCAAACTTTGGAAGCATCGCCGACTTGTACTCCGAACTTTAATGTGCAACCAAAAAGTAATCTACCCAGTGCATCTTCTTGCGAGCATCACTTTAACATACCCATGCGTCAAACTTCATTGTAGGAAAGCTTACGTAACGGTCTGCTCGATGATGCACATCTTGCCCTTGCTGAAGTGATCTATTTTTCAGGGAGTGCTATGGTGATGGTGGAGAGTGAGCATTGGAAGAGAGCATGGAAGAAGATCGGTGAATTTGGATCAGGGTTTTCACCACCTTCATATCATGCTATGCGAAATGATCTATTGGAGAAATGCTATGCTCAAGTGAAAGAACGTGTACATAGAATAATTCTTAGCAACATAAAGCTTTCTGGATGTAGTATAGTCAGCGATAGATGGTCCAATGTACAAAGAAAACCATTAATTAATATAACCGTTGTTTCACTTAGAGGTGAGACTTTTATGCGTGCCGTGGATTCGGCTGGTGCAATAAAATCTGGGGCGTACATTGCTAGTATCATTGCCTCTCTGATAGAAGAAGTGGGTGCCAAAAATGTAGCCCAAATTGTTATGGACAATGCAAAAAATTGCAAGAATGCATCCAAAATCTTAAAGCGGCAATATCCACATGTTTTCCCGTCTGGCTGTAATACTCATAGTTTAAATCTTGTATTGAAAGATTGGTATAAAAGTGATGATACCAAATGGTTTGCCTTAATTGTCGATATTGTTCGCAAGCTTGTGAGATTTATGCTCAAGAGACAGAGAGTGTTAGATATTTTTCGGCCTCGCATGTTAGTTTAAAGCTTCCGAAGACCAAGTTTTGCACTCACTTCTATACTTTTGGAGTCTCTTCTTCGAAACAAAGATGCAGTTTGTGAAACATTTACATGTATGGCATTTCATGATTGGGAGAGCACTCTGACTGAAAGAGTGAAAGAGAAAATCAAAGTCTTAAAGACAGCGCTCACAAAGAAAACCTGGTGGAACAGTGTAATGGATGCGTACCACCACTTAATGATGCCTGTTATGTATGCGATACGAAATCTTGATCAAAGAGCGCCTAATCTTGGAAAAGTATGGATGCAATGGTGGACTGTCCAGCAGAGTTTAGAGTGTCCTGAGAAATTAGAGCATTCGGTGGTTGAAAAGCATTGGCGTCATGTACCATTCTCCAGTCGACAAAGAAAAGTCCTATTGAAGTAATTCCATGCCAAATGGATTGGAGCACATACACCATTACACAATGCTACTTATATGCTAGATCCTGAATACTAGAATATGGATTTGATGTCTAACATTGAGGTGGTTCAGGATTTCTACACAGTGGTTAACACTTTTTATGACAATGTTGATGATCGTGTAAAATGTATAAAAGAGATGTCCTATTTTCGATTGAAAGAAGGTCTATTTTCAACAAATGGCTAAAGAGCAACCTGCATGGAAGTGGTGGATGATGACTGGTGGTGAGACTATGCTTTGTTGCGCGCAACCTTGCGATGAAGGTTCTAGGCTAGTGTTCTTTGAACTCAGGCTCAGAAAGAAATTGGAGCATGTACAAATATATTCACAGCACTATTCGCAATCGACTTCTTACAGACCAAGCTGATAAACTTGTTTACATGTATTGCAATGAAAAAATCCTGCGACACACTGAAAGCAAAAAATATGAAGAAGATATGCCCAGATGGATGTACAATTGTGATGATGTAGAAGACGAGCACTTTGACGTTGGACCTACGTTCATTGGACCTACATTGTGCACTAGCCTTGAGATAGAAGATAATCTGAGCATTGACTCGGATGAGCTCAATCAAGCAAATGGGAGAGTAGACAGTGAAAGGATTTTAAAGCACGATGTTGACATAGGGGAAGAAGGAACTTGAAGTTCCTTAAAATTAAGTTCATTATATGAATTATTAACTCAAATGAAAAATTTCAATTTGTCATTACAAGTTGTCATTACAATTTGTCAGTACAATTTGTCATTACAAAAAGATTGCCATTACGCAAGAAGTGTTTATACATTTAGCTTTCGTCTTGAAAGAGATTGCGAAGTACACTAGGAGTAGCAGAGGGTGACCCCGGTGGTTTGTATTCATTAGCCATACTGAACATAGCATAAATACCACGGTTAATTGCTTTGCCGCACAATGCACATGTGGACACATTCTGCATCTGTCTCACCAAGCATATCAAGTGATAGTAGTGGCCACATGGTAGAACATAGTGGCCGCTCCAACCGTCAAATGGTTTGTAGCACACGGGACATTGTGAGGTGGAGGAACTAGTAGCACCGCTAGCAGCCCCCACAAGCTCAAGATGCATCAAAAAATGTGAAATATGATTCCCTTGACCCATAGGATTTAAACATGCAGATAGTCCTTGCACATCTTGGCTAAGCCGGGTGAGCTGCTCTTGAACCTCTCTGTTGGCCGGGGGGGAGTTTGGGCCTGTGACAATCTCACTGCTTCTTGCTCCTTCTCTGTGAGCTTTTCCCCTAGGTTGTCTTTGACCGCGTTCAGCTCTAGCCCAGCCCCTTCCACCATGAAAGCAAGCTCCTCTCTTGTGAAGGTCACTGTCTCTTCACGCAAATCGTGGGTGTTGAGACAGCGACCTCTCTAGAAACGAAGTCCACAGGCATTTGCAGGACAAACTGGGCATACAGCATCTTGGCAAAATACAGTGGAGCATCTGCATTGTGGAGAGGACGACCGTACACTTCTAAGAATATTCGTTTGGCATTATTTCTGATGTTGTCTTGATTGCACTGCGACACCTTCCACCTTCCCTTCTTGATCTCGCCATCTGGACATGGCCATATCTGTTTAATCATATCTATGGTTATTTGTTTGTTGATGTCTTTCCATTGGGCATAAGAAGGGTTTTCCCATTTTGACAACCGGCACGCCGTTCTAGTCGCTTCACGAGCAGTAAATCCATATGCAAGGGATTTCATGCGCTCGTACGACTTCTTAGCTAGCTCGTGGCGCTCGTTCGCTTGTGCGTCTCCCATGTCTACATGAATAGAGGACAAATAAAGATGACTTTAGGCTTTTAATGAAATATAAAATAAAACGTACGATAAATTCATCATTATCCTCAAAAACTTAATTTTAAACACCACGGGATGAAAGATGAAATGCAAAGACTCGGAAAGTATCCACTTAACATAAAAATACTTCAAAACATTGCACACACTAGAAAACATTGGTCATTCTTTAAAGGAAGGTGGACACCATGTTCAATTACATAATAGGATTAAATGATACAGAAAGCTCCACCAACGGACGTTGCGCCCTTGCTGGTTCAGTCTTAAGTGATCTAATAAATTTTGCTACTTGCAAGAGAGATTTTCTCTCATCACGATTAGTCAAGCACATCCAATTTCTGACTTTATATATAATTGCGTCCATGGTGGCTTTGTCGTGAGTACTACCGCCCATCCACAACTCCTGTACTTTCCTCCAAAAGTCATATAACACCTCTAATAAATATCCCAAGGCGAAAACATCGCTCGCAGGAGTGTATGCATCTTCCAAGAGAGGATAAAAAATCTTTGGAGCTATCCATGGTCGCTTGTTCCGCTCCCTGTCTCAGCATAAGTTTGAGCCTCTGCCACCTTTTTTGGATTTTTACTGGCTTCGAATACAAAATTGAGCGATACTCGCTTTTTGGGCGCTCTCAGCAGAAGGCCCCGGTCAATGATACCAATGCGTGCTTTTAAATCCTTTGTAAAATCTAGCACAACATTGAAGGGATGTAGGTCAGTGTGAATGATGCTAGCCATGTGTGCGGCCAGCTGCTAGGCCATCCACCAGGGCGGCATGCATAATGTGAGGCATATTCAAAGCCACCTCCTTTATCTGAGCGAGCTGCACCACCTAGCTTAATCGTATGTCAGCAGGCGGGGGCTTTTTCCATCCCTGATCCAAGCGGTACATCACTCTGGTAAACTCACTGTGTCTGAAATAAACCTTCAAGAGTGTGTCACCCAGCGAGCCACCGTTATATAACGAAAAAATAGTGATCCACGGCGATTCCTTGGTGAAGGCTATGCATCGCACGATGGACGGGTGTAGAACTTGCATGCCCTGCTCTGCCTGAAAGCTCTCAAATCTTGAGCTGCCTTCTCCCTTGTAAAGTTTTCCGCAAAAAGTAACGTGCTCTGGAAGAAATGAGATGCCCTAGACCTTATACTCCTTCACTATGCCAAAAGCTCTTGACCCTATTGTTTGCCCCTCGATCAAGGCCTCGTGCGGAACGCCGATAAGGTGTGTACATCGCTTGTTGAAAATGGTACGCATGATTGCGCCCATCCCTGTCACATCCGGTTGTCCGAATGGTGCAGCGGCTATATCTTGGGCGATGCGCACTCTTTTGGGAAGTGTGTCTACAGAAAGAACTCTCATATGTTTGCTCTTCACCTTCTGCTCATTCCATGTTACGTCCCATAGTTGTAGACGGCGTAAGTCGGCAGAAGGTGGTGCGGCATCTCTAAGATCCTCGTATGCCGAGCGCATACTCCCCAAGATAATGCGTATCCTGTGCTGATAGTCAAAGTCGACTAACCTCCGTCTTTCACACAATTCAACGTTGCCTTCGCATCTGAGAGGACGCTGTGCATTTTCCCAGATCTGCACGACGAGGTCTCTCATGAGGATATCTGACTCATTAGTCTTTCTGACAGCTTCTTCTGAACATTGTGACACTATGATAACTGCCTCTGTTGGTGCAAATGGCTCGCAGGATGATCTTTCTCTCTTCGGTGGAGAGCATGGTGGCCATCGTCGCAAATCTAGAAAATATCTTTAGATACAGAACAAAAACAGAATATCAAACAATAGTATTGAAAACAACATCAAGCAATACATCAACATGTTATCCATTTACGCTTTACACTAAAACAGGTAAAACAACCGTAACAAGTGTGTCACATTAATTATCATTGATCAAACAAAAGAAGCATCCATTGTTGCACATTCACTGAACTGCTACCACCAATCAAGTAGATCAAGAGAAATATATGAGAGAGAGAGAGAGAGAGTATCAAGACACAAATAGAGAGGAAAGGCACTGAACAGTCAAGCTAAATATTCATTGTCATATATACATATCCTTCTAGCCATAATCACGTGAATCGAGGGAGAGATAGAGCGAGAGCGAGAGAGCGAGCGAGAGAGAGAGAGAGAGAGAGAGAGAGAGAGAGAGAGAGAGAGAGAGAGAGAGAGAGAGAGAGAGAGAGAGAGAGAGAGAGAGAGAGAGAGATTAAAATTGTTTTATATTCACTATGGCTAATTCATAGAGGCTTATGGCTAGTAATGCATAAGCCTTATTCATGAGGCTTATTTATATGGCTAATGCATAAACCATATGGCTAATTCATGAGGCTTATTTATATGGCTAATGCATAAACCATATGGCTAATTCATGAGGCTAATTCATAGAGGCTTATGGCTAGTAATGCATAGAGTATTATGGCTAATGATTAAGCCTCATGCATAGTCTTTATACATGAGGCTTATGCATGAGGCTTTGTGCACAAGTCTCATGCATGTGGCTTATTCATAAGCCTCATGCATAAACCTTATGTATAAGCCTCATGCATGAGGTTTATGCATATGGCCTTATGCATATAGCTAATGCAAAAGTCTCATGCATGAGGCTTATGCACTAGCCTCATGCATAAGATTTATGCCCTAGCCTCATGCATAGCCCTCAAAAGACTATCCATAGAGGGAATAAAAAATAACAAGCTTAATCTTAAAATCCCTAAAACTTAAAAACCCTATGACATGTAAAAAATAAGAGAGGAAACATAAAAAAAGAGATCTCTTACCTTATGAGGCTTGTATGAATCAATAATCTACAAAATCAAGACAAAAAGTATTAGTAATCCTAATCCTAGCCCTAATATATACAAAACCCTAATCTTAATAGAAATCTTAATTAATTTCTTTTGGATAACATTAAAAACTTATTAAATCTTTCTTTTTCTTCTCATTTTTTTTCTTCTCATTGAAGCTCTACCCTAACCCTAGAGTTTACATAAAAAACCTAATAAAAGATCTTTGATAGAGAGTTATCCATCAAAGCTCTTTATTAGGGTTTCTATGTGGAATCTATGGTTAGGGTTAAGATTTAACGAGAAGAGGAAAAGAAGAAAAGAAAAACTTAAAAGAGAGGAAAGAGAAGGGAAATACTCACAAGAAAGCTTTCATGGAAAGCTTTTTTGCATAGAAGATAAAGATAAAATTAGCAGAGTGAATCTTGTTTTCAAGAATTATGATGGAATATTTATTTGTTTAAGAAATAAATCTCAAAAATAATATAGTCATAAATCTGATGACAAAGTCAAGTTGACAAAAATATCGTTTTGTCAGAATCATGAGACGCGCGGCCCGTGGTATAGGCAACCGGATCCTCTTACCGATGATGAAGAGTTAGTGGCCTAGCCAAGAGAATAGTAAGTGATCGAGATCCCAAATTAACATCAAGATTTTGGACTGCATTCTTTGAAGTAGTAAAAACTTTCTTGGATCTCAGCACAGCTTACCACCTTGAGACTGATGGTGAAACAGAAAGGGTGAACCAAGTAATCGAAGATATACTTCGACGGTGTAGCAGGGAACCCAAGAAGTGGCTAAGATATCTGCACCTAGTCGAATTCGCCTACAATGCTTCTTATCTCACCGAAGTATCGGGATGAGCCCTTTCAAAGCACTATATGGACAAGACTACCTAACACCATTAACTTGGTCCGACCCATTAATTAGGTCCGACCCATTAACACCATTAACTTGGTCTGACCCATTAATTGGGGTCGAGATGTCCAGACAAATGCTTGACAACATGAAGCAGCAGATGCAGTCAATCCGCGCAAGGATATAAAAGCTGCCCAGGATAGACCGAAGCAGTATGCAGATAAGAAGAGGTCAGACAGAAAATTTGAAGAAGCAGATATGGTCTTCATTCGAGTACGTCCCAAAAGAAGTTCTCTATCTCTTGGGAAATACAAGAAATTCTCCCAGATACTGTGGGCCATATCTGATTACAAAGAAAGTAGGTGACTTAGCCTATGAACTTCTTCTGCCTCCTCATCTCAAAGTACATAATGTATTTCATGTCAGCCTACTTAAGAAGTATGTACCGAGCCCAAATCATGTGTTTAATGATGAACTCTTAACTTCTTCAACCCAAGGGCAGATGGAACCCCAACTTGAATAAATCCTTGATGTTTGAGAGAAGGTTCTCAGGAACAAAATTCTGAGAGAATTATTAGTCAAATGGAAGCTCTATCCTTTTGAAGATGCCACCTGGGAGAAAGAAGCCGAAGTGACCCCCAGTTTGCATGAGATGAGGACATATCGCGTTTCTCAAACGGGAGAGGATGTAAGATTCCTCCCCAACCCCTCAAGATGTCCAATTTCTTCCCCTGTAATCAATCCCCTTTTTCAGAATAATAAAAGATCTTGTTTCTATCTGTTTTGACCTAGAGAGAGAAAATGTTCTAGAGAGAGGTAATTCAGTTTTTAGATATCTTTGGATGGAAAAATATCCCTTCTTATTAAAATAAATTCCCCCAAAATAGAAGTTTAAAAAGAAATTCCTAAGGTGCATTAGAAATAAATTATAATGTGCACAAAAGACCTTAGCCTAAGGATTAAGATTTTCTGAAAATTTTGGATTATGTCCAATTAAGGTTCCTATCCAATAAGATTAATCCAAATGTAGGGAGGAGATAAGTTGAAAAATAAAAGAAAAACCTCCAAAAAAATGAGTAAATGCTCACATAAGATGAAGAGTGGACTAAGGACCAAAGAAAAGAATTAAAAAACTGAATTTTGACACCTCAGTGTGTGTAAGATCCCTATTCCCACCGAGCAACGGATTCAGGATACTGGCAGTGGAAGTAGCACTTCTCGTGCGGGACAGGGGTCCCACATTTGGGGCCTCACCAACGGATATCCGGATAAGAGACTAATCCGTCGGTTGTTCCAAAACCGAACCCGGAAAAACTTCCTTTACCGGAAAGCACGGGTGATTCCACCAGGGAAACTTTTACTCTAACGTAGTCAAACCCTTACTGATCAAACAGATCTGACTGCATCTATAAAGATACTTGGTCAAATCAAGGAAGAAACTTGCACTTGGATCATTGGGATCAACGCTTTTTTCCCCATTAAGAGGCACAGCCGTTTATTCCTATCCATAGAACAATTACTATCCGGGATTTGCTTTATCTATCGTAGTAACAGAATTTGAGTCTCGATTTACGGATCCATCAGTCCCCATCCAGTCCCATGGGTTAGCCAACCGCCCAACCATTGTAGTGATGGGATCCAATTAAGAATTTGGTTAGGTTTTGTCCCGGGTACCAAGGAAAAGAGTTCCAAGGCCCCCTAGCCGGAAGTTCATGCAAAATAAAACTAGTCACACCACTTACACACCCAATATGAAATTGCCTTTTCATAGATTCAACTAGTTTTAAAACAATCCTTTAATAAAACCATAGGATCACTGATCACCATCTTCCAAATTATCCGGTTGATTCAATTTCCCATCATTCCTTCATGAGAGTATCTATGGCATCATTGGCAACTAGAACGCTCACCACCTGTCCACTCAGGGGCCGTTTCAATAGTTCCTAGCCCATAATACTCGGCAATATAATCACTTATCAAGATGGACTCTCGTTGAAGATCAGCAAGATCAACCAACAGATCCATATAAAGAGCCATGGACTCATCCGTTGAGGACCAGCAAGGTCAGTCAACCAGATCCATGCCCGGTTTCAAAAAACAACTCTTACTCCTTGTTCCAATATCTTCCTCGACGCACGCGTGGGTATCCTGGGCGACCCAGAGCCCGAGCACTGTATGGTCAGCACCCTCTAGGATCCTTCGCAGGTGACCTAGCGCTTCACTCATAAGCCGCTTCCTTGGCCCCTCATCCACCGTACCGGAAGCTCACCATTTTAATCGCATCGAGGCTGGTCAAGACCTCGGCCGACCTTGCTACGTGAGACGTCCTCCATTGACTCTCCGTCAGTAGTTGCAACTTTATCAGTTAGGTCTCCACGACCTTGATCACAAGACGGTCAAAATGCTTTCCCAGCATTCTTGACATAAAACAGTCATTTACAAACAGTCACAAAATACAGTTTCTATATCGAACTCCATCTTTCCACATTATCCCTCCTCAATCCACATTATTTATTCCACATTCCCTTCATATGTACTCATTCTCATCCATTCATTCATATCAACGACACATTATTTCCCATACACATTCACCTTCATTATTCTTCATACACATCCATGTATACATCCATTTTCACATCCTTATTCATACATCCACATCCACATACATACATCCATACATACACATCCACATGCTTACATCCACATCTACATGCATACATCCATACATACACATCCATATGCATACATCCACATCCTCATTCGTACATCTACATCTACATGCACATTCATGCATCTTCATCCACATCCTCATTCGTACATCTACATCTACATGCACATTCATGCATCTTCATCCATACATCCACATTTACAAGCACATTCACATCCATACATACATCTATTTTTTTCCTTCCCATTCATATAGCCCCATACGCCTTCACATCTATTCTTTTACATCACATCCATTTTCACCTTATGACAACCCATATTCATCTTATCTCATCACATACACTTCTTAAATCATCCCATACACATCTTAACTCATCTTTTATGCATACCTCTATGCAAGAATTTCAATTGTGATAAAAGTAACACTTTTATAATAAAATAATCATTTTTTTGGTAATATTTTTATAATAAAATAATAATTTATTTATTTTTTCATTTCTATGCACAAAATTCAATATGATGAAAATAATATTTTTATAATAAAATAATCATCATTTTTTTTCTTTACAGTTTTATAATAAAATAATAAAATATTCATCTTTTATGCATACCTCTATGCATGAATTTCAATTATGCTAAAAGTAACACTTTTATAATAAAATATTTATCTTTTATGCATACTTCTATGCATGAAATTCAATTATGCTAAAAGTAATACTTTTATAATAAAATATTTATCTTTTATGCATGCCTCTATGCACAAAATTCAATTATGCTAAAAGTAACACTTTTATAATAAAATATTCATCTTTTATGTATACCTCTTATGCATAAAATTCAATTATGCTAAAAGTAACACTTTTATAATAAAATATTCATCTTTTATGCATACCTCTATGCTAAAAGTAACACTTTTATAATAAAATATTCATCTTTTATGCATACCTCTATGCATAAAATTCAATTATGTTAAAAGTAACACTTTTATAATAATATATTTATCTTTTATGCATAATATAAAAATTTAATTTTTCCATGATTACTATGAAATTCTTTCAATTAATCTAGGATGATAATTCCTAGAATATGATAGGAAATCCTCTTTTCATGCTTTGAATGAAATTATTTTATGTGTAAATTTTTATAAAATTTTGCCATAGCTCCGTTACTATAACTAATAAATCTCAATTATTTTAAAAGATAGGTTATCTTTAAGGGAATGATTAGAATGATCCCTAATTGGATCATTCAGGCTCACCATGATCCCATCTTTGAAATGGGAATGGGATTTTTCCCAAATTATCTAATATGGTGTTTTAAGTGAAAACATTATTTTCCAGATTTTAGGCAATTTCTGCTGTTCTGCTGTTTCGTAAGTTTACAACAGCACTCTGATACCAGCTGTGAGACCCTTCTGCCCCCTCCGCGCACCAGATTCCCGGTTGCTAGCAGAGCAGAAGTAGCTTTCTCTTGCGCGGGGCAAGGTTTCCCACTCGGGGGCTCGCCCTCGAATGTCCGGACACACGAGACTAATCTTGTGGTCATTCCGAAACCGAAACTGAGAAAATTTTTCTTGCCCAAAAAACGGGGACGATTCCACCTTTTTGATTTTCTAACGAATTTTCTAACGGGGTCAAGAGACTAAACTATCCTTCACCTGATTAAACCAGATAGAAGGAAAACTATCACTGACTTAGTTTGAAGAAATCAACTCTTTTTTCCTAACCGAAGTCAGGCACAACCATTGATCTACTCATTTGAGAAATTCTTCAGGTTTTTATTCAACTACTTAAATTCTAGGCATATTCCTATTATTTCAATTTAACTATTAAAACTCCACTGATTCCAGCCCCATCCGACCCATGGGTTAGCCACCACCTAACCACTGGAATCGGTAGAACTAGACAATTACTCACCCACCCATAATTGAATGCCTTTCTTAACTTTTGCTTTCGAATATAGATATGCACACACTCCTCTTTAAAACTTTAATATATAAAATAATCCATTGACATTGGTTACAGATGTCATAACTCAAAAATTCCATCGAGTCCCTTGTCTCTCAAAAAGCAGTATCACTCTGGACTCTGCGTTGAGATTTAGCACAACGAGATCCAGTAAAACAGATTACAATAATCATTTCATCCATCATACATATCTTCCACGACATATGCATGGGTGCCATAGGCACCGCGAGCCTGTGCATCTCATGTACAGAACCCTCTAGGATCCTCCTTAGGTGTCCTGGCACACTTCACTCAAGGACCGCTTCATCGGCCCTCGCCCATCGTACCGAAAGCGCACCATTTTTCAACCATATCAACGCTGGTCATCAAGACCTGGGCAGGCTTTGCCACGTGAGCCATCCTTTGAACACTCCCCGCCTTGCAACCGAACTTCCCTTAGAAAAACATATACCAAATGCTCCCTCCAGCATTCTGGCGTAAAACAGTCCTTTAAGAAAAATAGGGTTTCTATGTAAGTTTTCAGTTTGATTTTCTTTTGAATACAAGGAGTATTTCTTGAATCAATATTCCCAAAACTTCTTGATCGGAATTTTGAATTTCATACCAGAATTCCTTGAATTCTATAACCTTGATCGAGTTACAGAAGATGGGTTCATATGTAGCTTTCGAGACCACTCTCATAGTTCCTAGTATGACCCTGTTCTATGGCGGGACGATGGTTAGGGGTCGGAGTTCGCTCTCTGCCTCGTTTGTTTGGAGATACTTTGCCCATAAGGGACTTAGTATAACCAAAATCGTTCTTGGTTATTCCATGTTTCTATTTTAAAGGTCCATCCATTTTGTTGGCTGAGACTCCGTCCAGTGTTTGGCTCTAAGTGGCAGGGGTGGGGTTTCCCGGGTGTGATCATCGGTTGTTTTCGTAAGTGTGCTATCGCTGTCCACCAACCAAATGCATCTCTTCTCTTGACCTTAGCCTTGAATCTCAATGTATGTGCCCATTTGCAACCCGAATAAGATTCATTGGATATGGAACAAAGATTAGCATTGTGTTCATATGCATTTGTTGCACCCAAAGTATGAGGTAAGCCATCATCATAATCATGAAGATCGCCACCAAGAATACCATCGGGGTCAAAAGGAAACTCCCCTTCCAGTTCTAAAGAATAATTGGCATCCACAAACTCATATGGCTCCTCCAGTGGATCCATTTCTTTGTCATTTAGTATCATCCACCACTTTAAAATAAACCATATTAATCTTGACATTACGGGCTTTGTACTCCTTTCGATGGTCCTTGCTATACTTCCCACCACATTTGTAGCATAGGTTTTTGTCTCTCATCTCATTAATGCAGTCTTCGTTCACAAATTTGGTCTTGGTAACCCCATCATTAGTTAGCTTTACACCCATTTGTGAAGGCTTTTGAGAAGTATTCCCAATTTTGAAAGAACCCACATTGTATGGTTTACCACCACTACCATAGACGGTATGAAATTTGGGTACATTGGGAGTGGTAAGAGGTGGCTTTGTGAAAGCATTTAACCCATAATCCAGTTGATGATTCACCCATGTATTTGCATATTTTTCTCCATATACCTCAGCCAAGGTCATTGCATCCTTGAGAGTTGTTGGTCTTTGTGCCTTCACATCCGTTCCAATTGCATTCTTTAAGCCCTTCATATACTTCACTATTTTAAACTCTTTAGTAAACCCGTCAACATGAAGCATAAGTTTGAGAAACTCATATGTATACTCCTTCACACTCAACTATCTTTGTTGTAGATCATCTCATTCATAAACCATTTTGTCTTTGTGCATCTTTGTAAGATCCCTATCCCCACCGCACAAACGAATTCGGGTTACTAGCAGCGGAAGTAGCACATCTTGCGAGGGGTAGGGTCCCACGCTCGGGGCCTCGCCCACGAATATCCGGACAAGAGACTAATCCATCGGTTTATCCAAAAACAAACCCGAAAAAACTTCCTTTATCCAGAAAACACGGGCGCTTCCACCAGGATAACTTTTACTCTAACGTAGTCAAGACCATTTCTGATCAAGCTGATCCGACTGCATCTATAAAGATACTTGGTCAGATCAAGGAAGAAACTTGCACTTGGATCATTGGGATCAACGCTTTTTTCCCCATCAAGAGGCACAGCCGTTGATTCCTATCCATAGAACAATTACTATCCGGGATTTACTTTATCTATCGTAGTAACAGAAATTGAGTCTCGATTTACGGATCCATCAGTCCAGCCTACTAACCCCATCCAATCCCATGGGTTAGCCAAACGCCCAACCACTGTAGTGATGGGATCCAATTTAGAATTTGATTTTTTTTGTCCCGGGTACCAGGGAAAAGAGTTCCCAGGCCCCCTAGCCGGATGTTCATGCAAAAATAAAACTACTCACACCACTTACACACCCAATATGAAATTGCCTTTTTCACATATTCAACCAGTTTTAAAACAATCCTTTAATGAAACCATAGTATCTGTAAGATTCCTCCCCAGCCTTCGAGGTATACAGGAGTAAGAATCTCCCTTTTTGATCTTATATTTATTCTCTCTCTGAAATAAAAGAAAGATTCTGTTTAAAAAAGGAAGACCCTTTTCCTAGAATACTTCTCAGGAGTTCCACCAGTTTTAAGGATTCAGAACGATGAGTTCAGAAGTGAGAACCAGTGTTTTAGATGCCAAGGTTTTGACCATCAGTTAAAAGACTACGTGGCTCCTACCATGAAAAGGGCACAGGGAAGTCTAGAACCCAAATTCAGAGACCAATTCCTTCATACCAATCTAATCAGGATCCGTCTCGAACAAGATTGCTTAACTCCATTAACTAGGTCCGACCCATTGATTAGGGTCAAGATGACCATGCTTGGCGACTTAGAGCAACAGATGCAGGCAATTCACAAAGATATAAACGCTGCCCAGGATTGACAGAGACAATATACAGATAAGAAGAGGACAGTCAGAGAATTCAAAGAAGCAGTTATAGTCTTCATTTGAATACGGACCAAAAGAATTTCTTTATCTCTAGGGGAGTATAAGTAGTTATCCCCCAGATATTGTGGACCAAAGAAAGTAAGTGACTTAACCTACGAACTTCTTTTATCTCCTCATCTCAAAGTTCTTAATGCCTTCTATAGAAATATGTGCCAAACCCAAATCATGGAAAGACGGTAAAACTTCAGTGGCAAGATACCGTTGGCTTCTAGGTTACGCTAACTCCTTCCTTTATATAAGTCGTAACTTTACTTATTGCTCACAGTAATCTTACTTCCATCAATCTCCCTTCTTCTTAAACTCCTTCATGGCTTGGCAACAAGAATTAGTTTTATCCATGATGATTTCTCACCTTCAAGACGTAAGCGAGTCTGTGAAGAAGGATTTTATAGAACATTATGAGCGCTCACTTTTTCCTCACTTGGGAACGTCTGTAGCTCAGACCAAATGGCGGACCTATCAAGACATAACTAGGGTAACACCCTGGGGTCAGCAGCACTTTCGTAACAATGTCCGCTTGGCCATGGTTATCGAAGCCTTGGGTTTGGGTCCCCGATACTACTGCGTCATGAGATCAAGACATCTTGGGTTTTCTGAGCGGGTCTTCTTACTGGCATGTTTTCTTCCTCATCAGAAGATATGCCTTTACCCTGTTTTTGGTTTGCCTCTCAGAGGTCCTTTTGTTAGAACACCTCATATCACTGAGATAGGCGCAACAATAACCAACAGAAACATTCCCATAGATGAGTTACCTTATACGTGCGCAGCTTGTGAGTGCTGCTTTTGTGATCATATGATGGACGGGCTTATGGAAGTGTAAAGAGTTCTTCTATCTTTACTGTATATGTTCCAAGAATGAATAAAGTTTTAATCTTGTTCTTTTCTTGACCCTTACTCTCTTTGAGACTTTTTTAATTGGTGATTAATCTTAATTAAAAAAATTTCTCTCAATCTCATACTTGTGCATCTTGCAAAATTACCCCCATTTTGTGAGATGAGGGCATCTCGCGTTTTTCAAGTGGGAGAGAATGTAAGATTCCTCCCCAGCCTCTTAAAATGTCCAGCATCTTCCCCTGTAATCAATCCCTCTTCAGAAATATAAAAGACTTGTTTCTAACTATTTTAACCTAGAGAGAAAAAATATTCTAGAGAGAGAATATTCAAAATTTTAATATTTTTGGATAGAAAATTATCTCATCTTATTAAAATAAGCTTCCCTGAAACAAAAATTCAAAAAGAACTTTCCAATGTGCAATTGGAATTAATTGAAAATGGGTATAAAGGACCTTAGCCTAAGGGTCTAGATTTTCAGAAATTTTTGGATTATGGTCCAATTAAGGTTCCTATGGGCCAATAGTATCAATCCATGTGTAGGGAGGAGATAAATCCAATTTGTAAAAGAAGATACCCAAAAATGAGTAAATGCTCACATAAGATGAAGAGTTGAAAATGTACAAGGTTTATTAGTAAAAAACTATGAGCAATATTAAAAATATGAGATATTTTGGGTATCCAAAAATGAGTAAATTCTCACATAAGATGAAGAGTTGAAAATGTACAAGGTTTATTAGTAAAAAAACTATGAGCACTATTAAAATGATTCCAGTATGACACATATGTAAGGAAGGGGAGTTTTTTAAAGGAGGTGCATATTTCACATAAGATGAAGAGTTGAAAATGTACAAGGTTTATTAGTAAAAAACTATGAGCAATATTAAAATGATTCCATTATGACACATATGTAAGGAAGGGGAGTTCTTTAAAGGAGGTGCATATTTCACATAAGATGAAGAGTTGAAAATGTACAAGGTTTATTAGTAAAAAACTATGAGCAATATTAAAAATATGAGATATTTTGGGTATAATGATTCCATTATGACACATATGTAAGGAAGGGGAGTTCTTTAAAGGAGGTGCATATTTCACATGCTTGAATGAGTTTTAAACTCATAAAAATTCAGATATTTCATCTCTCCTGCCAACCGGAATCTTATTCCAGGAATTGATTGTGGAAAGTAGAGAATTAATTCAATCATAAAAACCATTGCTTGTAAGCTTCAACTAAATCAAATCAATTGAAAAATTAAACACTTAAACAAAAATACTTAGCTCCAAAAAGACCATATTGGGTGCAATCTTCCCCCCTCTTGTGCGTGGCCTCTCCCCACACAAGAGTATTTCTTTATTAGCTTTCCTTTTCACCAAAATTAGGCCATAGCCCCCAAAATACAAGATGTGATTTTTAGAGAGCACGGCACTCTTCTTTAACAAAAATAGAGTGTCAAATTGGGACTAGGGTAAAGCCATAGGCTTTAATAAATTCCACATAAATAAATGTATCTTTCCTAAAATTCAAAATGAAAAATCATTTTATAAGGTTACAAGCTACTATGCTTGCCAAAAATGAAATGTGATGATCCAAGACATTTCTTCCAAAGTAAACTCTTCAATTCCCATAGTCTTCATCACCTGAAAATATAAGCCCAATTAATTATTAAATTAATCCCACAAATATTAAATAGGCACAAATCATCACCAACTCATGACTACCAGGCGTAAGTACCCCAGGAATCACCCTGCCATACAAACCTAACTGAAATAATCATAGGTGGCCTCAAACATACGTCATATACCACACGTATTAATATTTATAGTGGTGTCACCCACGATATTAACCTAGCCGGCATGACGCAAGAGTAATCTAGGCGTCCCCAAATTACTCAAGAGGGGATAAATAATATTTTTGTAGAGGACTTAAAATATATTCTCATGACATCCCTCTTGCTTGAGTTTGCAATTGTCCTCAAATGCGGATTTGCTGGGTTTGAAAAGAATGAAGAATTTCATGGGAAACTCGGAAAAATTTCTCAGGCATCCATTTAGCATCTTCTTGTGGATGATTCTTAAAAGTCAAAAGATACTTGAAGTATTGATTACCTGTCCTTGTTGTTGTTATGTCAATGATAGCATCAGGAACTAATACTTCTTCCTCTCCTTCAATAAGAGGTGGTTCCTCATATGTTGGGTGAGTAGGAAGTGTTCCTCGAAAAGGTTTCAAGAGATGGATATGAAAAGAATTGTGGATATTCCAATTAGATGGAAGCTCTAGTCTATAGGCCACATCATTAATCTTTTGAAGGATTTTAAATGGCCCATAATATCTAGGCGCTAGCTTCACTGCAGGGAATTTTTCCACACTCTTTAATCGACGCTTTTCAATTCTCAAAAGTACATAATCGCCTTCTTGAAATGAAAAATCTTTGCGCTTCCTATTTTCTTGAGATGTATACTTCTCTTGAGCTCTTGCAATACAATCACGCACTTCAGCTAGAATGCGATCAAAGTCTCCTAACATATTGATCGGCAGCTTCAATCTTATGAGAGAGTCTAGTAGCCGAAATAGGCAATGCTCTTCCATAGATAATCTCAAATGGTGCTCGACCAGTAGCAGTATGAGGAGTATTATTATAAGCAAATTGGAGTAGGTGTATGTACTTATCCCACGCACTAGGTTGCTGGGAAACATAGGCTCTAAGCATATCTAAGATAGTGCTATTTGTAACTTCGGTTTGTCCATTCGATTCCGGATGGAAAGCCGTGGAAAAGTCTAACTTAGTGCCTAAGTTTGAGAAAAGAGCAACCCAAAAGTGACTACAAAATTTAAAATCTCTATCAGAAACTATCACTTTGGGTAGACCATGATGAACAAAAATTTGCTTAACAAATATGTTCGCAGCAGCTAGCTGAGAAGTTAGTGTCTTTTTACATGGAATGAAATAGGCTTGCTTACTAAATCTGTCCACTATTGTCCAAATCATGTCATGGTGACTGGAAGTAGTAGGGAAGCCAGTAATGAAATCCATAGACACTTGTTCCCATGGTCTATCAGGAATAGGTAGAGGCATAAGCAATCCTAAAGCTTTTCCTTTGTAGCTTTTGATTGTTTGGCAAATGTTACATTAAGCTACAAACTTAGCTACATCATTCTTCAAATGAGGCCAATAGAATTCTCGAGAAACTACTTGAAGTGTTGCGGAAACTCCTCTATGTCCCACAAATGGTAGTTGGTGCATCTCTTCCAAGACAAGCTGTCTATAAGGTTGAGTAACACACAATCTCTTCTCAAAGAAAAGATAGCCATCATTATGAGAATAACTTCCGTGAGGTGTCCAATTGTTTTCACGCAATTTAATCCATATTTGAGAAAAATCTGGATCAACTTCGTAAGTTTCTTTCATGAGGACAAATGGTTCACTTTCAATTATAGAAATGTTGTTGATATTTGGTCTTCGACTCAAAGCATCAGCAACAACATTTTCTTTTCCAAGTTGATATTGAATCATAGGTTGGAAACTTTGAATTAAAGCTTCCCATTTGATATGCCTATCTGAAATAAGAGGTTGCGTAAGCAAATGCCTAATGCTTTGTTGGTCTGTCTTGATAAGAAATTCAGAGCCCATTAGATAATGCTTCCAGATTTTCAAAGCATGCACTACTGCTGCTAATTCTTTGTCATAAGTGCTATAATTTTGCTCTGCAGGCTTAAGCTTTCTACTTTGATAAGCAATAGGATGGTTGTCTTGCATAAGAACAGCTCCAAATCCTTTGCCACTAGCATCAGTCACTACTATAAAGAATGGTCTTTGGAAATCAGGTAGTGTAAGAACTGGTGCTTGTGTTAAAGCATTCTTGAGTGTTGCAAAAGATTTATCTTGCTTATCAGTCCAATTGAAATTTGTAGCTTTCTTAAGGAGTTCAGTCAAAGGATGAGCAATACAAGCAAAATTCTTGACGAACTTCCTATAATAACTACATAAGCCAAGAAAAGATCTAAGATCATGTATGTTTCTAGGCGTAGGCCAAGAAGTAATACACTCAATTTTCTTAGGATCTACACGAATCCCTTCGGCCGACACTATATGACCTAAGTATTCAATCTCTTCTTGAAAGAAAGAACTCTTTTCAGGATTAACATACAATTCATTTTCTCTCAAAAGGTTGAACACTTGTTCCAAGTGTTGTTCATGCTCTTGTCGATCCTTGCTGAAAACAAGAATGTCATCAAAGAACACTATAACAAAACTTTGAAACTTAAGGAATATACGATTCATCATAGGGCTGAAAGTAGCTGGAGCATTGGTCAAACCAAATGGCATAACCAAAAACTCATAATGACCAGTTTGGGTTCTAAAAGCTGTCTTAAAAATGTCAGATTAAGTCATACGAACTTGATGATACCCAGACTTTAGGTCAATCTTGCTAAAAACCTTTGATCCTCTAAGCTTATCAAGAAGATCATCTACCCTAGGAATAGGATATCTGTTCTTGAGAGTAATCTTATTCAATGCACGATAGTCTACACACATTCGGTAAGTTCCGTTCTTCTTCTTAACAAGAAGTACTGGAGCTCCAAAAGGTGAACTACTAGGTCGAATAAGGCCTCTCTCTAGCAAGTCTTCTATTTGGCTTTGGATTTCTCTTTGCTCTAAATTGTTGACTCTATAGGGAGCTTTACAAGGCGGGGAATTTCTAGGCAATAAGTCAATACTATGATCCTCAGGCCTAGACTTAGGTAATCCTGGAGGCAGATCTTCCATGAAACAGTCACTAAATTTGGAGATAAAAGAATCAAACTTTGGTCTTTTGGATGTGTCCAACTCAGCATCAAGCTGGTTAACCCATACCATATAAGTCTTGTCTCTTTTTCTTAGAGCTCTCTTTGCTTGAGTGTGACTCAACAAAGGACTCATTTCTCCTTTGACTTGGAGGATAATATTTTCATTGTCCTTCCTTAGAGAAATGCTATGAGTGTCATAGTCTATAATAGGATTGTATTTGTGTCTCCAAGGCATACCCAAAATTATATCTACCCCTTGTAAAGGTGCAACTAAGAAATCCCTCTTTTCTGTTAAAGGTTTAATGCATAAATCCAAATCTTTCACCTCTTGCATGCAATTATACTTTGTTCCAGTAAATGCTGCTTTGACTTTATAGTGCGTAGGTAAAGAATGAAGATTTAATGCTCTAAGTACCTTTTCAAAAATGAAATCATGTGTACTACCATCATCATGCAAAATAAGAACTTCATGTCCATTTATCGTTCCTTTTACTTTAAGCAAAGAATGAACATGAGGTTTACCTTCTTGTTCTGAGTAATCTGGATCGGAATTACCCTCTTGCTTGAATGATTCTTCTTCATTGTCGTCTTCTTCAATCATATTGACTTGAGCTGCTGCTCTGCTGGTGTCGAATTCTTGGTACGCTCCGGACAATTCAGTGCTATGTGACCTTCTTTGTGGCACTTGAAACATTTGATAGGAGATGTCTTCGGTTTGCCACCATTGACTTTCTTATTGATACTCATGTTGCCTTTAGCCTCGTCCTTGCCTTTGTCATAACCTGGTTTATACATCTTCTTTGAAGCATAAAAAGATTTAGTAAATGGTTTAGAAGAAGTACCCTCATGTGCTTTAATCTCTTTAGGAAAACCATTTTTACGTTCTGAATTAGTTGCCAAAGATATTGCAGAAGATAGTGAATGAGGTCGAAACATATTCACATCGGCCCTAATGGTAGATCTAAGGCCCGATATGAACTTCCTTTTTTGATCCTCCTCGCTGACTCTATCCACAACCTGCACCTGTAATAAAGTATTCCAGAACTTTTCTACATACTGTGACATAGTTTCCTTTTCCAATTGATGCAAAGTGTCCCATTGGTGCCTAACTTTGGACTTGAATTGTGAGGGTAAAAAGTGCTTTTTAACCAGCCGTTGAAATCTTTTCCAAGAATCTGGCTTGTCACGACCTTGCTTTACTACACTCCACCATAAAGCTGCACTGTCTACCAAATGATTGACTACACATTTAATCTTATCACTCTCTGAAAATTTTTCTCCAGAAAAATAGTCATCTAGTTGACTAAGCCAAGCTAAAATGACCCTAGCATCCTTCTTTCCATCATAATTTTGAAATGTGAAAGCTTTCCGACTAATCTTGGATTCTTTTTGTGACCTTTGTGCTTGCAATGTAGCATTTACAACCCTTTGAATAGTGTCATCTTCGTCATCAAAAGATAGTGAAGAGTCACGCTTGCGTCTACGACTCGAGAGCTGTCTCTCCAATTCAATACGCTTCTCTCTTTCTTCTACAATTTGATGTTGTAAAGAAAGGAGTTGCTCTTGAATTGATGGCGAGATAGGCAAATCTGCCATAGTGCTTGTGCAAATGATGTAGATAAATAAAATTTTACTTTATTTGATGTAAATAAATAAAGAAAAAATGAGTACTTATCTTGTTTTTCTCCCGCAATTTGATCGTGGTTGAAGCTGAACAAGACGTTGTTCAATGGCTGAATTGAATTCTCGTCGCCTCAAACAAATCCCGAACGATTCCGCGTGATTCAAGAGTCTTGGGCTAGTCGAATTGTTGATGAAATAATTTTTCTACACTTTGAAACCTATTGAAATAGTCCTGTAAACCTTTCCCAAACTCTGTAATATTATTCTAAAAATTTTAGAATTTTTCAGAAGTGATTACGGAATTGTCTGGCCTTTTCTAGGCAATTTTGAAGCTTTTTTAAAACCTGTAAATCACTTTTCTGCACCCAGAAATTTTCAGAATTGGAAACTTTTGAATTTCTCCTCAAATTTGAAAATAGGGAAAGGTAGAGGTTCAAAAAGTGATGTGACTTTCATGGGGATTGGGAAAAGTAAGCTTAGGATTAAGAAAGAGATTAAGATTATGGAGATTAGAGCTTATGGGCTTAAGCTCTTTTTTTATTTATTTCTCCTCTCCACGCGTTTTGTGCTGGCAGGCTGCCGCCATGCGCCTCCTTGTCCAAAAGCTTTTTCAGATTTAATTAATAACTTTTTACATGCTTAATCTGCTCCATCCATTATAGGTTTGCTCAACCTTGAAGCTTTCTGATTTCTGAGAGATACTCGTGAGGTTTTTGGCTATGAGGATTTTATCCATACGGTCAGATTTTGATTTCACTGAGTATTTTGGAAAACCACTTTTTGATAGAGAGGGATGGTTTTGCAGGGTGGTGAGTGGGTTTGAGAGTAGATCTAGTTTTGAATCTTTGACCTTTGGGTAAAGACCTGCAAAACACCCTTCTGTCCACTGGATAAATTCCTGCACTTTCTTGATTTTTGAGAAGTTGAAGCCCTTTCCTACCTTCTCCACAAATCTCCTAGCCCAAGCTCTGATACCACTACAATCGGAATCTTATTCTAGGAATTGATTGTGGAAAGTAGATAATTAATTCAATCATAAAAACCATTGCTTGTAAGCTTCAACTAAATCAAATCAATTGAAAAATTAAACACTTAAACAAAAATACTTAGCTCCAAAAAGACCATATTGGGTGCAATCTTCCCCCCTCTTGTGCGTGGCCTCTCCCCACACAAGAGTATTTCTTTATTAGCTTTCATTTTCACCAAAATTAGGCCATAGCCCCCAAAATACAAGATGTGCTTTTTAGAGAGCACGGCACTCTTCTTCAACAAAAATAGAGTGTCAAATTGGGACTAGGGTAAAGCCATAGGCTTTAATAAATTCCACATAAATAAATGTATCTTTCCTAAAATTCAAAATGGAAAATCATTTAATAAGGTTACAAGCTACTATGCTTGCCAAAAATGAAATGTGATGATCCAAGACATTTCTTCCAAAGTAAACTCTTCAATTCCCATAGTCTTCATCACCTGAAAATATAAGCCCAATTAATTATTAAATTAATCCCACAAATATTAAACAGGCACAAATCATCACCAACTCATGACTACCAGGCGTAAGTACCCCAGGAATCACCCTGCCATACAAACCTAACTGAAATAATCATAGGTGGCCTCAAACATACGTCATATACCGCACGTATTAATATTTATAGTGGTGTCACCCACGATATTAACCTAGCCGGCATGACGCAAGAGTAATCTAGGCGTCCCCAAATTACTCGAGAGGGGTTTTATTTTTTTAGAGGACTTAAAATATATTCTCATGACATCTCCTCTCTCCTCATTCAAGTCTAGTTCCAAAAAGTTAGCTTAACTGATCTAAAAATGGTCAAATATTGACCAAAGTGATTTAGAAAATTCTAGAATCAGTTTGTTTGGTTAGGAGCTCAATTTCTCCTATAAATAGAAGCCTCCCCCTTGTTGAAAAATAGATAGTGTTTATGCATCGTTACTCTACTCCACCTAAGCCAAGAACTGTGAATTCATTTAATAATTCACTAGTTTTTGGAGCTTCCCTCTTTCTTCAATCCCCATTGGTGGCTCCATCAACATACTTAACCAATTGATTGGTTGGGGGCCTCTACTGTGAACAAAGAATCAAGCAATTTGTAAGGTAATTAGTGAATATTGATCTTTTCTATAATTTCTCAATGTTTCTCTCTTCTCAATCCCTCTCAAGTTTGAGAAGCTTAATTGGTATGGTTTTTTAAATGCTATTGAAGTTAATTGGTGAATAGTAGTGAAGAGTTACATAATTTAATAAATGCTATTGAAGTTAATTTCCATTTATGTTTAAATTCTAATGGTTTTTATGTAATTTCTCTCTCTCACTCAAGAAATGGTCATACTCATGACCCATTCTCAATCCAAATCAAGCTTTTCATAAAGCTTTTTCTTAACCCAAGATTAAGCTATGCTTGAGGCCAAATTAATGGCTTTTTTTTATGCTTTTAGTTTATGTATATTGATGATTCAATCCATTATGGATTAATGATCCAATTAGAGATCATTTTAATTATTTCCTTAATGATAAGCTTTATCCCTTAGAAAAATTGAGATTTATCAGTCATAGCAGCGGAGCTATGGCAAAATTTTTATAAAAAATATGCATAAAATAATTTCATTCAAAGCATAAAAAGAGGACTTCCTACCATATTCTAGGAAGTATCATCTTAGATTAATTGAAAGAATTTCATTATAATCATGGAGAAATTGAATTTTAATATCATGCATAATGGATAAATTTTATATCAAAAGTGTTATTTTTATCAATTTTTATTTTCATGCATAGAAGTATGCATAAAGGATAAACTTTTATATCAAAAGTGTTATTTTTAACATTTTTATTTCATGCATAGAAGTATGCATAATGGATAAATTTTTATATCAAAAGTGTTACTTTTATCATTTTTATTTTCATGCATAGAAGTATGCATAATGGATAAATTTTTATATCAAAAGTGTTACTTTTATTATTTTTATTTCATGCATAGAAGTATGCATAATGGATAAATTTTTATATCAAAAGTGTTACTTTTATTATTTTTATTTTCATGCATAGAAGTATGCATAATGGATAAATTTTTATATCAAAAGTGTTACTTTTACCATTTTTATTTTCATGCATAGAAGTATGCATAATGGATAAATTTTTATATCAAAAGTGTTATTTTTATCAATTTTTATTTTCATGCATAGAAGAATGCATAAAGGATAAATTTTTATATCAAAAGTGTTATTTTTATCATTTTTATTTTCATGCATAGAAGTATGCATAAAGGATAAATTTTTATATCAAAAGTGTTACTTTTATCATTTTTATTTCATGCATAGAAGTATACATAATGGATAAATTTTTATATCAAAAGTGTTACTTTTATCATATTTAAATTTCATGCATAAAGGTATGCATAAAAGTTGATTATTTTATTATAAAAGTGTGTCTTTTATTATATTGAATTTCATGCATAGAGGTATGCATAAAGGTTGATTATTTTATTATAAAAGTGTGACTTTTATCATAATTGAATTTCATGCATAGAGATATGCATAAAAGTTTATTATTTTATTGTAAGAGTGTTAGTTTTATCATATTGGATTTCATGCATAGAGGTATGCATAAAAGATATTCTTTTTATACTAAAAGTGTGATTTTCCTCATAAATGGATTTTATGCATACCTTAGATGCATAAGAGAAATTCTTTTATTCTAAAAGTGAAATTCCTACCAAATTATATTTATGCATAAGAAGATGCATAAAAGATTGATTTTAATTTCGAAAGTGTTAGTCTCCTTAAATGGAATTTATGCATAAATAAATGTGTAGAGAAATATTATATCAAATATAAGAATTCTCTTAAAAAAGATATGAAATGTGATAAGATGTGATAAGAGGTGTATGAGATGTGATAAGATTTGATAAGATGCGTATGGAAAGTGATAGGATGTGATAAGAGGTGTATGAGATGTGAAAAGATGTGATAAGATGTGATAGAATGTGTTAAGATGAGTTAGGATGTGTTAAGATGTATATGGGATGTGTTAGGACGAGAATGGATGTAATATGGTTGTATGAATGTGATGTGGATGTATAATGTAGATGTATATGTATGAATGTGAATGTTGATGTGGATGTGGATGTATGGATGTAGATACGGATGTGTATGTATGTATGTGCATGTGTATGTATGAATGAGGATGTGAAAATGGATGTATGTATGTAGATGTAGATGTATGGATGTATGTATGTAGATGTGGATGTATGTATGTAGATGTGGATGTATGGATGTGAATGTGAATGAAGAGGTGGATGTGGATGTATGGATGTAGATACGGATGTGGATGTATGCATGTGAATGTGGATGTATGAATGAGGATGTGAAAATGGATGTATGCATGTGAATGTGGATGTATGAATATGAATGTGGATGTGTGGATGTGGAAATGGAGGTATGGATGTATGAATGTGGATGTGGATGTATGCATGTAGATGCGTATGTATGAATGTGAAATTGGGTGTATGATGTGGACGTACGAACATGGATATGTATGTAGAATAATGAATATGAAGGTGTATGTGAGATAATGTGTAGTCTATATGAGTGAATGGATGAGAACGAGTACACATTGAAGTACACATTGAATGGAATGTGGAATAAGTAATGTGGTCTGAGAGTGGATAATATGGAAAGACAAGAGTTCGTTATAGAAACTGTATTTTGTGACTGTTTGTAAATGACTGTTTTATGTCAAGAATGCTGGAGAAGCATTTTGACCGTCTTGAGGATTAAGGTCATGAAGACCGAACTGATAAAGTTGCAACTGCTGACGGAGAGTCAATGGAGGACGTCTCGCGTAGCAAGGTCGATCGAGGTCTTGACCAGCCTCGGCTCGATTTAAATGGTGAGCTTCCAGTACGGTGGATGAGGGACCAAGGAAGCGGCCTATGAGTGAAGCGCTAGGTCACCTGCGAAGGATCCTAGAGGGTGCTGACCATACGGTGCTCGGGCTCTGGGTCGCCGAAGATACCCACACGTGCGTCGTGGAAGATATTGGAACAAGGAGTAAGAGTTGTTTTCTGAAACCGGGCATGGATCTAGTTGATTGACCTTGCTGGTCCTCAACGGATGAGTCCATGGCTCTGTTATATGGATCTGTGGGTTGATCTAGCTGATCTTCCACGGAGATTCCATTCTATTATATGAATATATTGCCGGTTACTATGAGCTAGGAACTATGGAAAAGGCCCCTGAGCGAACAGGTGGTGAGCGTTCTGGTTGCCAATGATCATGCCATAAGTATACCAATGAATGAATGACTGGAAATAAGGATTCAACTAGAGACTTTGAGGATTGTCATCAGTGACATAATTGTAAGATTCCTCCCCCACCCCCTTTTTGATGTCTAGTATCTTTCCTTGTAATCAATCCCTCTTCAGAAATATAAAGACCTTGTTTCTATCTGTAGCCTAGAGAGAGAAAAATATTCTAGAGAGAGAATATTAGAATTTTGAATATTTTTGGATAGAAAAAGATCTCTTCTAATTCAGATGAGTTCCCCTGAAACAGAAATTCAAAAAAAAATTTTCCAATGTGCAATTGGAATTAATTGGAAATAGGTATAAAGAACCTTAGTCTAAGGGTCTAGATTTTTAGAAATCTTTAGACTATGGTCCAATTAAGGTTCCTATGGGCCAATAGCATCAATCCATGTGTAGGGAGGAGATAAATCCAATTTGTAAAAAGAAGATACCCAAAAATGAGTAAATGCTCACATAAGGTGAAGAGTTGAAAATGTACAAGGTTTATTAGTAAAAAACTATGAGAAATATTAAAAATATGAGATATTTTGGGTATCCAAAAATGAGTAAATGCTCACATAAGATAAAGAGTTGAAAATGTACAAGGTTTATTAATAAAAAACTATGAGCAATATTAAAATGATTCCATTATGACACATATGTAAGGAAGGGGAATTCTTTAAAGGAGGTGCATATTTCACATAAGATGAAGAGTTGAAAATGTACAAGGTTTATTAGTAAAAAACTTTGAGCAATATTAAAATGATTCCATTATGACACATATGTAAGGAAGGGGAATTCTTTAAAGGAGGTGCATATTTCACATAAGATGAAGAGTTGAAAATGTACAAGGTTTATTAGTAAAAAAAAACTATGAGCAATATTAAAATGATTCCATTATGACACATATGTAAGGAAGGGGAGTTCTTTAAAGGAGGTGCATATTTCACATGCTTGAATGAGTTTTAAAAATTGAGATATTTTCATCTCTCCTCTCTCCTCATTCAAGTCTAGTTCCAAAAAGTTAGCTTAACTGACCTAAAAATGGTCAAAAATTGACCAAACTGATTTAGAAAATTCTAGAATCAGTTTGTTTGGTTAGGAGCTCAATTTTTCCTATAAATAGAAGCCTTCCCCTTGTTGAAAAATATATAGTGTTTATGCATCGTTACTCTACTCCACCTAAGCCAAGAACTGTGAATTCATTTAATAATTCACTAGTTTTTGGAGCTTCCCTCTTTCTTTAATCCCCATTAGTGGCTCCATCAACATACTTAACCAATTGATTGGTTGGGGGCCTCTACCGTGAACAAAGAATCAAGCAATTTGTAAGGTAATTAGTGAATATTGATCTTTTCTATACTTTCTCAATGTTTCTCTCTTCTCAACCCCTCTCAAGCTTGAGAAGTTTAATTGGTATGGTTTTTTAAATGCTATTAAAGTTAATTGGTGAATAGTAGTGAAGAGTTACATAATTTAATAAATGCTATTGAAGTTAATTTTTATTTATGTTTAAATTCTAATGGTTTTTATGTAATTTCTCTCTCTCACTCAAGAAATGGTCATACTCATGACCCATTCTCAATCCAAATGAAGCTTTTCATAAAGCTTTTCCTTAATCCAAGATTAAGCTATGCTTGAGGCCAAATTAATGGCTTTTTTCTATGCTTTTAGTTTATGCATATTGATGATTCAATCCATTATAGATTAATGATCCAATTAGAGATCATTTTAATTATTTCCTTAATGATAAGCTTTATCCCTTAGAAAAAATTGAGATTTATCAGTCATAGCAACGGAGCTATGGCAAAATTTTTATAAAAATTATGCATAAAATAATTTCATTCAAAGCATAAAAAGAGGACTTCCTACCATATTCTAGGAATTATCATCCTAGATTAATTGAAAGAATTTCATTATAATCATGGAGAAATTGAATTTTAATATCATGCATAAAGGATAATTTTTTATATCAAAAGTGTTACTTTTATCATTTTTAATTTTCATGCATAGAAGTATGCATAAAGGATAAATTTTTTTATATCAAAAGTGTTACTTTTATCATTTTAATTTTCATGCATAGAAGTATGCATAAAGGAAATTTTTTTTTGAATTTCTGTTTCAAGGGAACTCATCTGAATTAGAAGAGATCTTTTTCTATCCAAAAATATTCAAAATCTGAATATTCTCTCTCTAGAATATTTTTCTCTCTCTAGGCTAAAACAGATAGAAACAAGGTCTTTATATTTCTGAAGAGGGATTGATTACAAGGAAAGATACTAGACATCAAAAAGGGGGTGGGGGAGGAATCTTACATTCTACCCCACTTAAAAAATGCGAGATGTCCTCATCTCGCAAACTGGGATAATTTCGCAAGATGCACGAATATGAGACTTAGAGAAAAATTTTAATCAAGATTAACCACCAAGAAACGTCTTAAAGAGAGCAAGATTCAAAATAAGAACAAGATTTAAACTTTATTCATTCTCGGAACTTATACAGTAAAGATAGAAGAACTCTTTACACTTCCATAAGCCCGTCCATCATATGATCACAAAAACAGTCCTCACAAGCTGCACAAGTATAAGGTAACTCATCTATGGGAATAATTCTGTTGGTTATTGCTGCACCTATCTCAGTGGTATGAGGTGATCTAACAAAAGGACCTCTGAGAGGCAAGCCAAAAACGGCGCGATAAAGGCATATCTTCTCATGAGGAAGAAAACATGCCAGTAAGAAGACCCGCTCAGAAAACCCAAGATGCCTTGATCTCATGACACAGTAATATCGGGGACCCAAACCCAAAGCTTCAATAACCATGGCCAAGCGGACATTGTTACGAAAGTGCTGCTGACCCCAGGGAGTTACCCTAGTTATGTTTTGATAGGTCCGCCATTTGGTTTGCGCTATAGAAGTTCCCAAGTGAGGGAAAAGTGAGCGCTCATACTGCTCTATAAAATCCTTCTTCACAGATTCACTTGCGTCTTGAAGGTGAGGAATCATTATGGATAAAAATAGTTCTTGTTGCCAAGCCATGAAGGAGATTAAGAAAGAAAGGAGATCGATGGAAGTAAGATTACTGTGAGCGACAAGTAAAAGTTACGACTTATATAAAGGAAGGAGCTAGCGTAACTTAGAAGCCAACGATAAATTGCCACTGAAGTTTTACTGTCTTTCCATGATTTGGGTTTGACACATTTTTCTATAGAAGGCATTAAGAATTTTGAGATGAAGAGATAAAAGAAGCTTGTAGGCTAAGTCACCTACTTTCATTGAATTTAGATATAAGGCTCACAATATCTGGGAGATAACTTCATATACTCCCCAAGAGATAAAGAACTTCTTTTGGGCCGTACTCGAATGAAGACCAAAACCTTGATATCCAAAATATCGATTCTCACTTCTGAACTCATTGTTCTGAATCCTTAAAACAGGTGGGACTCTTGAGAAGTATTCTAGGAAAAGGGTCTTCCTTTGTTAAACAGAACTTTCTTTTATTTTAGAGAGGGAATAATTATAAGATCAAAAAGGGAGATTCTTACTCCTGTATACCTCGAAGGTTGGGGAGGAATCTTACATTCTACCCCACTTAAAAAGTGCGAGATGTCCTCATCTCGCAAGGTAGAGGACAACTCTTTTTCTTAACATCCAATTTTATTTTGGGGTTCCTTATATTCTGGTCAACCCAACAGAACACTGGGGATCATATCATTCATATCTTTAACATGATAATGGTCCATTAGACCGAAAAATTTCCTTCTGAACATTCCTCCACGGGAATTTCAGTCAAGCAAGTTCTCAATTTGTCATCCCTTAACTTGATCTACTGATCAAGTGTTAATAGTAACAATTTGACAGCACAACCCACTAAGCTCATAGTGATTTGCTGAATTCATTATCATCATTCCAGTTATGAATATCATCACTGGGACTCGTCCCATTCATCCTCATTGTGGTTTTGTTCAGATTTTTATATTTCAACTAATTTCAGAAATCATCATTTTTCAATCAGAATTTTCAATCAGAATCAATCAGAATCCAATTCAATTCATCAATTCTCAAACAGAATTAAAAATCATATCAACCACATTCGAATTCATCATCTAGATAGCATTAACGCTTATAATTTCAAGTCTTAGATTTACTCGTATATACTGTTAGTAAAGAGCTGCAGTATACTCTCGATATATACGGGTAGTCACGGCCCTTGGAATTATAAGGTAAATACCATCATGTCTAGGCCTCAAGCAAGTCAGGGATTCTATATAATTGCGGTACTTCCATCTGAAGACCCAATTACCAATTTAAAAATTTTAGTTTGAATATCAATTTGTATGACTTATATCACACAATTACAACCTTTTTGTGTTTCTTGATAAATTTTTGACATATTTATCTTCTCAATTGATCTTTATTAACCAAATGCTCTGATACCAACTGTGAGATCCCTGTCTCCACCGCGCAACGGATTCGGGGTACTAGCAGCGGAAGTAGCACATCATGCGTGGGTAGGGGTCTCACACTCGGGGCCTCGCCCACGGATATCTGGACAAGAGACTAATCCGTCGGTTTGTCCAAAACCGAAACCGAAAAAACTTCCTTTACCCGGAAAGCATGGGCGATTCCACCAGGATAACTCTTTACTCTAACGTAGTCAAGATCATTACGGATCAACTGATCTGACTGCACCTTTAATGGTACTTGGTCAATTCAAGGAAAAAACTTGCACTTGGATCATTGGGATCAACGCTTTTTTCCCCATCAAGAGGCACAGCCGTTGATTCCTATCCATAGAACAATTTCTATCCGGGATTTACTTCATCTATCGTAATAATAGAAATTAAATCTCGATTTATGGATCCATCAGTCCAGCCTAACCCCATCCGATCCCATGGGTTAGCCAACCACCCAACCACTGTAGTGATGGGATCCAATTTGGAATTTGGTTAGGTTTTGTCCCGGGTACCAAGGAAAAGAGTTCCAAGGCCCCCTAGCCGGAAGTTCATGCAAACATAAAACTAGCCACACCACTTACACACCCAATATGAAAATTGCCTTTTTCTTAGCATCAACTAACTTTAAAACAATCCTTTAATGAAACCATAGTACCACTGATCACAATCTTCCAATTTATCCAGTTGATTCATAATTTTTCATCATTCCTTCATCAGAGTATCTATGGCATCATTGGCAAATAGAACGCTCACCACCTGTCCACACAGGGGCCGTTTCAATAGTTCCTAGCCCATAATACTCAACAATATAATCACTTATCAAGATGGACTCTCGTTGAAGATCAGCAAGATCAACCAACAGATCCATATAAAAGAGCCATGGACTCATCCGTTGAGGACCAGCAAGGTCAGTCAACCAGATCCATGCCCGGTTCCAGAAAACAACTCTTACTCCTTGTTCCAATATCTTCCTCGACGCATGCGTGGGTATCTTGGGCGACCCAGAGCCCGAGCACCGTATGGTCAGCACCCTCTAGGATCCTTCGCAGGTGACCTAGCGCTTCACTCATAGGCCGCTTCCTTGGTCCCTCATCCACTGTACCGGAAGCTCACCATTTTAATCGAACCGAGGCTGGTCAAGACCTCGGCCGACCTTGCTACGCGAGACGTCCTCCATTGACTCTCCGTCAGCAGTTGCAACTTTATCAGTTAGGTCTCCACGACCCTAATCACAAGACGGTCAAAATGCTTTCCCAGCATTCTTGACATAAAACAGCCATTTACAAACAGTTTACAAATACAATTTCTATATTAACTCTCATTTTTCCACATTATCCCTCATACAATCCACATTACTTATTCCACATTTCATTTATATGTGTACTCATCCAATCATATCATTTTCCATCTCTTCACTTCAGATTCCTTCACATCACATATCATATATTCACATCCATATCCACATCCATACATCCACATCCACATCCACATTCACATCCATACATCCACATCTACATGCTTAACTCCATTTTCACATCCTCATTTATACATTCACATCCCATATCCACATTCATACATACGCATCCATATCCACATCCACATGCATACATATATCCACATCCACATTCCCATTCACATATATACATTCATATCTACATGCACATTCACATCCATACATCCACATCTATATGCTCATTCACATCCATACATCCACATTCATGCATCCACATCTACATGCATACATCCATACATCCACATTCACATTTACATCCATGCATCCACATCTACATGCTTAACTCCATTTTCACATCCTCATTTATACATCCACATCCCATATCCACATTCATACATACGCATCCATATCCACATCCACATGCATACATATATCCACATCCACATTCCCATTCACATATATACATTCATATCTACATGCACATTCACATCCATACTTCCACATCTATATGCTCATTCACATCCATACATCCACATTCATGCATCCACATCTACATGCATACATCCATACATCCACATTCACATTTACATCCATGCATCCACATCTACATGCTTAACTCCATTTTCACATCCTCATTTATACATCCACATCCCATATCCACATTCATACATATGCATCCACATCCACATCCACATGCATACATATATCCACATCCACATTTCCATTCACATATATACATTCATATCTACATGCACATTCACATCCATACTTCCACATCTATATGCTCATTCACATCCATACATCCACATTCATGCATCCACATCTACATGCATACATCCATACATCCACATTCACATTTACATCCATGCATCCACATCTACATGCTTAACTCCATTTTCACATCCTCATTTATACATCCACATCCCATATCCACATTCATACATACGCATCCATATCCACATCCACATGCATACATATATCCACATCCACATTCCCATTCACATATATACATCCATATCTACATGCACATTCACATCCATACATCCACATCTATATGCTCATTCACATCCATACATCCACATTCATGCATCCACATCTACATGCATACATCCATACATACACATCCACATTTACATCCATGCATCCACATCTACATCCTCATTCACATCCATACATTCATACATCCACATTCATACATCCACATCCACATCCACATCCACATTCACATCCATACATCCACATCTACATGCTTATCTCCATTTTCACATCCTCATTTATACATCCACATCCCATATCCACATTCATACATACACATCCATATCCACATCCACATGCATCTTATCATATCTTATCACTTCCCATATCTTTTATGCATACCTCTATGCATGAAATTCAATTATGCTAAAAGTAACACTTTTATAATAAAATATTCAACTTTTATGCATACCTCTATGCATAAAATCCAATATGATAAAAGTAACACTTTTGATATAAAAAAAATTATCCTTTATGCATACTTCTATGCATGAAAATTAAAAATGATAAAAGTAACACTTTTGATATAAAAAAATTTATCCTTTATGCATACTTCTATGCATGAAAATTAAAAATGATAAAAGTAACACTTTTAATATAAAAAATTATCCTTTATGCATACTTCTATGCATGAAAATTAAAATGATAAAAGTAACACTTTTGATATAAAAAAAATTATCCTTTATGCATACTTCTATGCATGAAAATTAAAAATGATAAAAGTAACACTTTTGATATAAAAAAATTTATCCTTTATGCATACTTCTATGCATGAAAATTAAAAATGATAAAAGTAACACTTTTAATATAAAAAAATTATCCTTTATGCATACTTCTATGCATGAAAATTAAAATGATAAAAGTAACACTTTTGATATAAAAAAATTTATCCTTTATGCATACTTCTATGCATGAAAATTAAAAATGATAAAAGTAACACTTTTGATATAAAAATTTATCCTTTATGCATGATATTAAAATTCAATTTCTCCATGATTATAATGAAATTCTTTCAATTAATCTAGGATGATAATTCCTAGAATATGGTAGGAAGTCCTCTTTTTATGCTTTGAATGAAATTATTTTATGCATAATTTTTATAAAAATTTTGCCATAGCTCCGTTGCTATGACTGATAAATCTCAATTTTTTCTAAGGGATAAAGCTTATCATTAAGGAAATAATTAAAATGATCTCTAATTGGATCATTAATTCATAATGGATTGAATCATCAATATACATAAACTAAAAGCATAGAAAAAAGCCATTAATTTGGCCTCAAGCATAGCTTAATCTTGGGTTAAGGAAAAGCTTTATGAAAAGCTTGATTTGGATTGAGAATGGGTCATGAGTATGACCATTTCTTGAGTGAGAGAGAGAAATTACATAAAAACCATTAGAATTTAAACATAAATGAAAATTAACTTCAATAGCATTTATTAAATTATGTAACTCTTCACTACTATTCACCAATTAACTTCAATAGCATTTAAAAAACCATACCAATTAAGCTTCTCAAACTTGAGAGGGGTTGAGAAGAGAGAAACATTGAGAAATTATAGAAAAGATGAATATTCACTAATTACCTTACAAATTGCTTGATTCTTTGTTCACGGTAGAGGCCCCCAACCAATCAATTGGTTAAGTATGTTGATGGAGCCACCAATGGGGATTGAAGAAAGAGGGAAGCTCCAAAAACTAGTGAATTATTAATGAATTTATAGTTCTTGGCTTAGGTGGAGTAGAGTAACGATGCATAAACACTATATATTTTTCAACAAGGGGAAGGCTTCTATTTATAGGAAAAATTGAGCTCCTAACCAAACAAACTGATTCTAGAATTTTCTAAATCAGTTTGGTCAATATTTGACCATTTTTAGGTCAGTTAAGCTAACTTTTTGGAACAAGACTTGAATGAGAAGAGAGGAGAGATGAAATATCTCAATTTTTATGAGTTTAAAACTCATTCAAGCATGTGAAATATGCACCTCCTTTAAAGAACTCCCCTTCCTTACATATGTGTCATAATGGAATCATTATACCCAAAATATCTCATATTTTTAATATTGCTCATAGTTTTTTACTAATAAACCTTGTACATTTTCAACTCTTCATCTTATGTGAAATATGCACCTCCTTTAAAGAACTCCCCTTCCTTACATATGTGTCATAATGGAATCATTTTAATATTGCTCATAGTTTTTTACTAATAAACCTTGTACATTTTCAACTCTTCATCTTATGTGAAATATGCACCTCCTTTAAAAAACTCCCCTTCTTTACATGTGTCATAATGGAATCATTTTAATATTGCTCATAGTTTTTTTACTAATAAACCTTGTACATTTTCAACTCTTCATCTTATGTGAGCATTTACTCATTTTTGGATACCCAAAATATCTCATATTTTTAATATTCCTCATAGTTTTTTACTAATAAACCTTGTACATTTTCAACTCTTCATCTTATGTGAACATTTACTCATTTTTGGGTATCTTCTTTTATAAATTGGATTTATCTCCTCCCTACACATGGATTGATGCTATTGGCCCATAGGAACCTTAATTGGACCATAATCCAAAAATTTCTGAAAATCTAGACCCTTAGGCTAAGGTCCTTTATACCCATTTCCAATTAATTCCAATTGCACATTGGAAAGTTCTTTTTGAATTTCTGTTTCAGGGGAACTTATTTTAATAAGATGAGATAATTTTCTATCCAAACATATTAAAAATTTGAATATTCTCTCTCTAGAATATTTTTTCTCTCTAGGTTAAAACAGTTAGAAACAAGTCTTTTATATTTCTGAAGAGGGATTGATTACAGGGGAAGATGCTGGACATTTTGAGATGCTGGGGAGGAATCTTACAATATCACTGATCACAATCTTCCAAATTATTCGGTTGATTCTTAATTTTCCATCATTCCTTCATCAGAGTATCTATGGCATCATTGGCAACCAGAACGCTCACCACCTGTCCACTCAGGGGTCTTTTCAATAGTTCCTAGCCCAAAATACTCGGCAATATAATCACTTATAAAAATCAAGATGGACTCTCATTGAAGATCAGCAAGATCAACCAACAGATCCATATAAAGAGCCATGGACTCATCCATTGAAGACCAGCAAGGTCAATCAACCAGATCCATGCCCGGTTTCAGAAAACAACTGTTACTCCTTGTTCCAATATCTTCCTCGATGCACGTGTGGGTATCCTTGGCGACCCAGAGCCCGAGTACCGTATGGTTAGCACCCTCTAGGATCCTTCGCAGGTGACCTAGCGCTTCACTCATAGGCCGCTTCCTTGGTCCCTCATCCACCGTACCACCGGAAGCTCATCATTTTAATCGAACCGAGGCTGGTCAAGACCTCGGCCGACTTTGCTACGCAAGACATCCTCCATTGACTCTCCGTCTCAACAGTTGCAACTTTATCAGTTAGGTCTCCACTACCTTAATCACAAGATGGTCAAAATGCTGCTTGCCCAGCATTCTTGACATAAAACAGCCATTTACAAACAGTTTACAAATACAGTTTCTATATTAACTCTCATTTTTCCACATTATCCCTCATCACTCCATATTACTTATTCCACATTCCATTTATATGTGTACTCATCCAATCACATCATTTTCCATCTCATCACTTCAGATTCCTTCACATCACATATCATATATTCACATCCATACATATATCCACATCCACATCCATATTCACATCCATACATCCACATCTACATCCATGCATCCATTTTCACATCCACATACATACATCCACATCCATACATCCACATCTATATGCATACATTCACATCCACATTCATACATCCACATTTACATGCACATTCATACATCCACATCTACATGCACATTCACATCCACACATCCACATCTATATGCACATTCATACATCCACATTCATACATCCACATCTACATGCACATTCACATTTATACATCCACATCTATATGCATACATTCACATCTACATGCATACATCCATATCCACATTCATACATCCACATCTACATGCACATTCATACATCCTCATTCCTACATCCACATCTACATGCACATTCACATCCACACATCCACATCTATATACACACATCCACATCTACATGTATACATCCACATCCATATCTACATCCATTCATCCACATCCACATTCACATCCACACATCCTCATTCATACATCCACACATCCTCATTCATACATCCACATCTACATGCATACCTCCACATCCACATCTACATGCACATTCACATCCATACATCAACATCTATATGCATACATCCACATCTACATGTATACATCCACATCCGTATCTACATCCATTCATACACATCCACATTCACATCCACACATCCTCATTCATACATCCACATCTACATGCACATTCATACATCCTCATTCCTACATCCACATCTACATGCACATTCACATCCATACATCCACATTTATATGCATACATCCACATCTACATGTATACATCCACATCCATATCTACATCCATTCATCCACATCCACATTCACATCCACACATCCTCATTCATACATCCACATCTACATGCATACCTCCACATCCACACATCCTCATTCATACATCCACATCTACATGCATACCTCCACATCCACATTCATACATCCACATCTACATGCACATTCACATCCATACATCCACATCTATATGCATACATCCACATCTACATGTATACATCCACATCTACATGTATACATCCACATCCGTATCTACATCCATTCATCCACATCCACATTCACATCCACACATCCTCATTCATACATCCACATTCACATCCACACATCCTCATTCATACATCCACATCTACATGCATAACTCCACATCCACATTCATACATCCACATCTACATGCACATTCATATCCATACATCCACATCTATATGCATACATCCATATCTACATGTATACATCCACATCCGTATCTACATCCATTTATCCACATCCACATTCACATCCACACATCCTCATTCATACATCCACATCTACATGCGCATTCATATATCCACATCTACATGCATACATCTATACATACACATCCACATTCACATCCATACATCCACATCCACTCATCCTATACTCAATCTTATCACATCTCATATAACTCTTAACTCATCCTATCACATCTCAATATCTATTTATAGAATACAAGAGAATTCTTATATTTGATATAAGATTTCTTTACGCATGCATAAATTCTATTTTTAGGAGAATAACACTTTCGAAATAAAATCAATCTTTTATGCATCTTTCTATGCATAAATTCATTTTAAATGAGAATGACACTTTTGAATTAAAATCAATCTTTTATACATCTTCCTATGCATAAATTCATTTTAAATGAGAATGACACTTTTGAATTAAAATCAAATTCTTTATGCATCTATCCATGCATAAATCCAATTTAATAGGAATTACACTTTTAGAATAAAATAATTTCTCTTATGCATCTTATGTATGCATAAAATCTATTTATGATGAAAATCACACTCTTAATATAAAAATTATATCCTTTAAGCATATATTTATGCATACAATTCTTTTATGATGAAAATCATTCTTTCAATATAAAAATTTTATCCTTTATGCATATGTTTATGCATACAATTCATTTATGATGAAAAATCATTCTTTTAATAAAAGAATTTCTCTTATGCATCTTAATTATGCATAACATAAAAATCAATTTCTCCATGATTACAATAAAATTCTTTTAGTTAATCTAGGATGATAATTCCTAGAATATTGTAGGAAGTCCTCTTTTCATGCTTTGAATGAAATTATTTTATGAGTAATTTTTATAAAAATTTTACCATAGGTGATAAATCTTAATTATTTTAAAAGATAAAGCTTATCATTAAAGAAATGATTAGAATGATCCCTAATTGGATCATTAACCCATAATGGATTGAATCATCAATATTCATGAAATACATAAACTAAACGCATAGGGAAAGCCATTAATTTGGTCTTAAGCATATATTAATCTTGGATTAAGGAAAAGCTTTATGAAAAGCTTCATTTGGATTGAGAATAGGTCATGAGTATGACCTATTTCTTGAGTGAGAGAGAGAAATTACATAAAAAAACCATTAGAATTAAGTATAAATGAAAATTTATGTAATTCTTTACTAACATTCATTAATTACTTCAATAGCATTATCACTCATCAATTAACTTCAATAGTGTTCATCAATTTATGTAATTCTTTACTACCATTCGTCAATTAACTTCAATAGAATTCAAAAACCATTCCAATTAAGCTTCTCAAGCTTGAGAGGGGTTGAGAAGAGAGAAACATTGAGAAATTATAGAAAATATCAAAATTCACCATTTACCTTACAAATTGCTTGATTCTTTGTTCATGGTAGAGGCCCCCAAACAATCAATTGGTTTAGTATGTTGATGGAGCCACCAATGGGGATTGAAGAAAGTGGGAAGCTCCAATTTCTCCAATTTGGAGAGAATTTTAGAGAATAGTAAAAATTAGCATTATTTTAGCATAGTCCTAATATAGTAAAATTAGCAATATTTTAGCATAGTTCTAATATAGTAAAATTCTCCTCTTTTTTTTCAAAGGACTCATGTTCTATTTATAGGAGAGGGACGCTCTAACGAAGGCTAACTGATTTCTAGAATTTTCCAGATTCAGTTTGGTTGAATTTGGACTAGATTTGGACCAGTTTGGTTACTTTTTGATTCGGTTTGATTCCTTTTTGATTTGGTTTGGTTCAAGAGAGAGGAGAGATAAAAATATCACATTATTTTTTAGTTTAAAACTCATTCAAGCATGTGAAGTATGCACCTCCTTTAAGGGACTCCCCTTCCTTACATATGTGTTAAAATGGAATCATTATACTCAAAATATCTCATATTTTTAATATTGCTCATAGTTTCTTACTAATAAACCTTGTACATATTCAACTCTTCATCTTATGTGAGTATTTAAGGGACTCCCCTTCCTTACATATGTGTCAAAATGAAATCATTGTACCCAATATCTCATACTATTAAAATTACTCATAGTTTCTTACTAATAAACTTTGTACATAGTCAACTCTTCATCTTATGTGAGCATTTACTCATTTTTGGGTATCTTCTTTTACAAAATTGGATTTATCTCCTCCTCACACATGGATTGATCTTATTGGCCCAAAGTAACCTTAATTGGACCATAATCCAAAAATTTCTGAAAATCTAGACCCTTAGGCTAAGGTCCTTTATACCCATTTCCAATTAATTCCAATTGCACATTGGAAAGTTCTTTTTGAATTTCTGTTTTAGGGAAACTTATTTTATTAAGATGAGATAATTTTCTATCCAAAAGTATTAAAAATTTGAATATTCTCTCTCTAGAATATTTTCTCTCTCTAGGTTAAAACAGTTAGAAACAAGGTCTTTTATATTTCTGAAGAGGGATTTAATTACACAGAAAGATGCTGGACATCTTGAGAGGCTGGGGAGGAATCTTACAATCTTGGAAGTGATTGTGTCTCTCATATCGTCTATGAATGCATCCTAACGTGTGGCCTCATACCCTTGTGATTGAAGATACCTCCACCATGCATGAGCATACCCTTCCAAGTGCAAGGTGGCAAAGTAAACCATATCTTTTTCACTTTGAGGCTCATCTCAAACGAGAGATCCAATTTGTTCACCGACTCCTTGAAGATGTCATTGTTAGTGCCTTCACCACTAAACTTTGAAAGGATGATCTTATCCTTCACACCCTTGAATTCATCTCCATTCCCATGATAGTCACTATGCCTATGCATAGGCCCATCCATATAATGATTGTAATCCTCAAACTCACCAAAGAAATCTCCCTCAACATGAGGTCTTGAATCATTGCCTCAATGAGTATTCCCCTTAAATGGAACATGACCATCACTCCTTGGGAGTCTTGAGCCTTCATTTGGAGATGCATGATCTTTTCCTTTAGCTTCATTGGGTGTGCATGGAAACATTGGGTTGCGCATAGCACCATGAGTAGAATGAAAACTTGGGTGATGATTCTCTTTGTCTTCAACATACACTTGTCGAACCTTGTGAGATGGTCCACCTTTTGTCTTCATCCTTGGTCTTCATGTCATCATGCATGCCCCTAATCTCTTGCATAATTATTTGTGTCATGCTTTTCATAATCATCATCATTTGTGACATATCATTTATCATAGCGGGCATTGCTTGTGCATTTAATCCCCTAATTGATTTGATGTATTGGCCACATTTCCAAAACTTCACCCAATTTGTGCATGATTTATCCTATATGCCGCATTTATAATGTTGTTGTCACCTTGTAAATTCATACCCTCTTCACCAATCTCCTCTACATAATCCTCATTCACCATTTCCCTGTCTTCCCTTATGTCTTGAAGTTTCATCGCTTCCTTAGATGGACACCCCCTTGGCATAATGGCTGAAAATGGAAAGTAGTAGAAGGCTTAAATGGTGTTGAAATTGGATGATCTAGGTCTCTATTGATAGATCTTGTGGTGTAGTATCCAAATATGGAAGAACAAAAGATTTTTGGATAGCCCTAATATTCTCTATTTTAGGGTTTGTACAACATTGTGTTGAAAAAATAAGAATTAGTCTATAGAGTACTCAAAAGTGATTGGATTTAGATGAAATTTGGTGTGTGGGCTTGTGATGACAAGTACTAACTATGCCTAAGAGGATTTGAGCAAAGTCAAAGTGCAAATATACTCTATTTTGACTTTTTTGTCAAAGTCAACCATATAGGTTTGACCCTCCAAATGACATCGGATTTGGGCGTACTATGGATTGTTGGAAATCCCTAATGATGTGCATACATCCTACGATGTCATTTTTCCCAAATAACGCGTTGTTTCTTACTAGGCCCAAGTTTGACTTCCAATGAAAAATGGCAAGTTGCGGATCCAAATGATATCGGAATGCAAAGGTTTCAGGCTTGTTGTTGGGAAGGTGTAAGGGAGTAATAAGAGCCTATATAATCACCAAAACTCTAGCCCTAATGTTATTTTGCTGAATTAGGATTTTGTGAATATGCAGATTTTGCTCAAGAGCTCTTTTGTATCCATTTGCCTTCCGCATGTTCCACACGTTCCACACTTGCTTCCAAGAAACTTTGGCATCCAAGAGCACCTTATGTGTGTCCATGAATTCCCTCAATCCAAACCATGCATGTAATTTTTAAACATTTTTGGCATGGTATCCTTTGTATCAGTGACCAAATCTCAAGTTTCCTATGTACTCAATCTACAATCAATGTTCTCTTGGCATTTGGCATAGTATCAAAGACATATCCTCATTGCATCATACATTTACTAATGTCATATTGCATGTAACCTTTGTGTCGATGAAAATTGATTGTTGATGAAGAGATTTACTTGTTGATGGAGAGCTTTGCTTGCTAATCTCCTAGCCAGGCCTTCCCACCCTCTAACCAAAGTTTAAAATCCAATGGCAAGAGTTGAGGCCCTGTCTTCATTCCATGTACCTAATCCTCCTATGTACCACTTTTCCAAGGCACTCATGGCACACCGGATTCAAGACATGCTCCCCTTGGCTTCTCCACCAACAATTGCCAAGGTACCCTCACACATTCTAGATTCTATTGGATTGAATGTGGGGTACAAAGTGATGTGATAGGTATGATTTGAACTTCAAAGATATAGGTAGGATGACTTACAATGATTTTCATGAGCTTAGATTAATCCATTATTTCATTAGCATGTGCTCATGCTATACTTTTGTTTCCCAAGATCCATTATCCAAAGAATATCAACACAAATGTAACAATCAAGGTGAATCAAGTAGCATGTGGACTAGCATGTATCTTGACATTCCCAAGTATAAAGATGGCTTGAATGTCACAACAATGATTGGAAAAGCATCAAATGATTCCAATGGCATCCAATAGTATATGGAATTGATCAAGAACTCCCAAACTTGAGAAGCATGGCTTGATCATTGCAAGTTCATTTGAAGCATTAGCTTGATTAATGGAACCATTAATGAACCTAATGATGTGGTTAGACAAGGCTAATGACAAGTTGACGTGGCCAATACCAAGGAATTAGAGTTTCCAAATCTCAAACCCTAAATCACTTCCCAAATCAAGGAGAAATGTGGAAGATGAAGAGTTAATGTCAATCACCACTCACCATTGGTCTCTCAAAATCTTGTATGCTTGTCAATGGTTGAAGTAGAAGCCTATTTTGCTGAAGATTTATGGCCTTTGATTTTTCAACTTGCCTCTTCCTCATCATGCTCCTGGCGGATCTCCTCTGTAAGATTCCTCCCCAGCCTTCGAGGCATACAGGAGTAAGAATCTCCCTTTCTGATCTTATAATTATTCTCTCTCTAAAATAAAAGAAAGATTCTGTTTAAAAAAGGAAGAACCTTTTTCCTGAATACTTCTCAAGAGTCCCACCTGTTTTAAGATTCAGAACAATGAGTTCAGAAGTGAGAATCGATGTTTTGGATATCAAGGTTTTGGTCTTCATTCGAGTACGGCCCAAAAGAAGTTCTTTATCTCTTGGGAAGAAGTTATCTCCCAGATATTGTGGACCAAAGAAAGTAGGTGATTTAACTTACGAACTTCTTTTATCTCCTCATCTCAAAGTTCTTAATGCCTTCTATAGAAAATTGTGCCAAACCCAAATCATGGAAAGACGGTAAAACTTCAGTGGCAAGCTACCGTTGGCTTCTAAGTTACGCTAGCTCCTTCCTTTATATAAGTCGTAACTTTTACTTGTCGTTCACAGTAATCTTACTCCCATCGATCTCCTTTCTTCCTAATCTCCTTCATGGCTTGGCAACAAGAATTAGTTTTATCCATAATGATTCCTCACCTTCAAGACGCAAGTGAGTCTGTGAAGAAGGATTTTATAGAACAGTATGAGCGCTCACTTTTCCCTCACTTGGGAACTTCTGTAGCGCAGACCAAATGGCGGACCTATCAAGACATAACTAGGGTAACACCCTGGGGTCAACAACACTTTCGCAACAATGTCCGCTTAGCCATGGTTATTGAAGCCTTGGGTTTGGGTCCCCGATACTACTGCGTCATGAGATCAAGGCATCCTGGGTTTTCTGAGCGGGTCTTCTTATTGGCGTGTTTTCTTCCTCATGAGAAGATATGCCTTTACCCCGTTTTTGGCTTGCCTCTCAGAGGTCCTTTTGTTAGATCACCTCATACCACTGAGATAGGTGCGGCAATAACCAGCAGAATCATTCCCATAGATGAGTTACCCTATACTTGTGCAGCTTGTGAGTGCTGCTTTTGTGATCATATGATGGACGGGCTTATGGAAGTGTAAAGAGTTCTTCTATCTTTACTGTATAAGTTCCGAGAATGAATAAAGTTTAAATCTTGTTCTTATCTTGAATCTTGCTCTCTTTGAGACTTTTTCTTGGTGGTTAATCCTGATTTAAATTTTTCTCTAAGTCTCATAATTCGTGCATCTTGCGAAATTATCCCAGTTTGCGAGATGAGGACATCTCGCGTTTTTTAAGTGGGGTAGAATGTAAGATTCCTCCCCCACCCCCTTTTTGATGTCTAGTATCTTTCCCTGTAATCAATCCCTCTTCAGAAATATAAAGACCTTGTTTCTATCTGTTTTAGCCTAGAGAGAGAAAAATATTCTAGAGAGAGAATATTCAGATTTTGAATATTTTTGGATAGAAAAATATCTCTTCTAATTCAGATGAGTTCCCCTGAAACAGAAATTCAAAAAGAATTTTCCAATGTGCAATTGGAATTAATTGAAAATAGCTATAAAGAACCTTAGCCTAAGGGTCTAGATTTTCAGAAATCTTTAGACTATGGTCCAATTAAGGTTCCTATGGACCAATAGCATCAATCCATGTGTAGGGAGGAGATAAATCCAACTTGTAAAAAGAAAATACCCAAAAATGAGTAAATGCTCACATGAGGTGAAGAGTTGAAAATGTACAAGGTTTATTAGTAAAAAACTATGAGCAATATTAAAAATATGACATATGTAAGGAAGCGGAATTCTTTAAAGGAGGTGCATATTTCACATAAGATGAAGAGTTGAAAATGTACAAGGTTTATTAGTAAAAAATTATGAGCAATATTAAAAGTATGACATATGTAAGGAAGAGGAGTTCTTTAAAGGAGGTGCATATTTCACATAAGATGAAGAGTTGAAAATGTACAAGGTTTATTAGTAAAAAAATTATGAGCAATATTAAAAGTATGACATATGTAAGGAAGGGGAGTTCTTTAAAGGAGGTGCATATTTCACATAAGATGAAGAGTTGAAAATGTACAAGGTTTATTAGTAAAAAAATTATGAGCAATATTAAAAGTATGACATATGTAAGGAAGGGGAGTTCTTTAAAGGAGGTGCATAATTCACATAAGATGAAGAGTTGAAAATGTACAAGGTTTATTAGTAAAAAACTATGAGCAATATTAAAAATATGACATATGTAAGGAAAGGGAGTTCTTTAAAGGAGGTGCATATTTCACATGCTTGAATGAGTTTTAAACTCATAAAAATTGAGATATTTCATCTCTCCTCTCTCCTCATTTAAGTCTAGTTCCAAAAAGTTAGCTTAACTGACCTAAAAATGGTCAAATATTGACCAAACTGATTTAGAAAATTCTAGAATCAGTTTGTTTGGTTAGGAGCTCAATTTTTCCTATAAATAGAAGCCTCCCCCTTGTTGAAAATATATAGTGTTTATGCATCGTTACTCTACTCCACCTAAGCCAGAAACTGTGAATTCATTTAATAATTCACTAGTTTTTGGAGCTTCCCTCTTTCTTCAATCCCCATTAGTGGCTCCATCAACATACTTAACCAATTGATTGGTTGGGGGCCTCTACCGTGAACAAAGAATCAAGCAAGTTGTAAGGTAATTAGTGAATATTGATCTTTCTATAATTTCTCAATGTTTCTCTCTTCTCAACCCCTCTCAAGCTTGAGAAGTTTAATTGGTATGGTTTTTCTTTAATGCTATTGAAGTTTGAATAGTAGTGAAGAGTTACATAATGCTATTGAAGTTAATTTTCATTTATGTTTATATTCTAATGATTTTTATGTAAATTCTCTCTCTCACTCAAGAAATGGTCATACTCATGAACCGTTCTCAATCCAAATCAAGCTTTTCATAAAGCTTTTCCTTAACCCAAGATTAGGCTATGCTTGAGGCCAAATTAATGGCTTTTTTCTATGCTTTTAGTTTATGTATATTAATGATTCAATCCATTATGGATTGATAATCCAATTAGAGATTATTTTAATTATTTTCTTAATGATAAGCATTATCCCTTAGAAAAATTGAGATTTATCAGTCATAGCAGCGGAGCTATGGCAAAATTTTTATAAAAATTATGCATAAAATAATCTCATTCAAAGCATAAAAAGAGGACTTCCTACCATATTCTAGGAATCATCATCCTAGATTAATTGAAAGAATTTCATTATAATCATGGAGAAATTGAATTTTAATATTATGCATAAAGGATAAATTTTTATATCAAAAGTGTTATTTTTACCATTTTTATTTTCATGCATAGAAGTATGCATAATGGATAAATTTTTATATCAAAAGTGTTACTTTTATCATTTTTATTTCATACATAAAAGTATGCATAAAAGAAAATTTTTATATCAAAAGTGTTACTTTTATCATTTTTAATTTTCATGCATAGAAGTATGCATAAAGAAAAATTTTTATATCAAAAGTGTTACTTTTATCATTTTTAATTTTCATGCATAGAAGTATGCATAAAGGAAAAATTTTTATATCAAAAGTGTTACTTTTATCATATTGGATTTCATGCATATAGGTATGCATAAAAGATATTCTTTTTATACTAAAAGTATGATTTTCCTCATAAATGGATTTTATGCTTAACTTAGATGCATAAGAGAAATTCTTTTATTCTAAAAGTATAATTCCCTACCAAATTGAAATCATGCATAAGAAGATGCATAAAAGATTGATTTTAAATTCGAAAGTGTTAGTCTCCTTAAATGGAATTTATGTATAAATAAATATGTAGAGAAATCTTATATCAAATAAAAGAATTCTCTTTTTTAAAAAAAAAGATATGAAATGTGATAAGATGTGATAAGAGGTGTATGAGATGTGATAAGAATTGATAAGATGCGTATGGAAAGTGATAGGATGTGATAAGAGGTGTGATAAGAGGTGATAAGATGCTTATGAAATAAGTTAGGATGTGATAAGATGAATTAAGATGTGTATGGGGGGATGAGGTAAGAAGTGTATGTGATAGGATAAGATGTATATGGGTTGTGATAGGGCGAGAATGGATGTGATCCCCCTGTTCCCACCGAGCAACGGATTCGGGTACTAGCAGCGGAAGTAGCACTTCTCGCACGGGACAGGGGTCCCACATTCGGGGCCTCGTCCACGGATATCCGGACAAGAGACTAATCCATCGGTTTTTCCAAAACCGAACCCGGAAAAAACTTCCCTTACCCGAAAAGCACGGGCGATTCCACCAGGATAATTTTTTACTCTAACGTAGTCAAGATCATTACTGATCACGCTGATCCAACTGCACCTATAAAGATACTCGGTCGGATCAAGGAAGAAACTTGCACTTGGATCATTGGGATCAACGCTTTTTTCCCCATCAAGAGGCACAGCCGTTGATTCCTATCCATAGAACAATTACTATCCGGGACTTACTTCATCTATCGTAATAACAGAAATTGAGTCTCGGTTTACGGATCCATCAGTCCAGCCTAACCCCATCCGATCCCATGGGTTAGCCAACCGCCCAACCACTGTAGTGATGGGATCCAATTTGGAATTTGGTTAGGTTTTGTCCCGGGTACCAAGGAAAAGAGTTCCAAGGCCCCCTAGCCGGAATTTCATGCAAACATAAAACTAGCCACACCACTTACACACCCAATATGAAAATTGCCTTTTTCTTAGCATCAGCTAACTTTAAAACAATCCTTTAATGAAACCATAGTACCACTGATCACAATCTCCCAATTTATCCAGTTGATTCATAATTTCCCATCATTCCTTCATCAGAGTATCTATGGCATCATTGGCAACTAGAACGCTCACCACCTGTCCACAAAGAGGCCGTTTCCATAGTTCCTAGCCCATAATACTCGACAATATAATCACTTATCAAGATGGACTCTCGTTGAAGATCAGCAAGATCAACCAACAGATCCATATAAAAGAGCCATGGACTCATCCGTTGAGGACCAGCAAGGTCAGTCAACCAGATCCATGCCCGGTTTCACAAAACAACTCTTACTCCTTGTTCCAATATCTTCCTCGACGCACGCGTGGGTATCCTAGGCGACCCAGAGCCCGAGCACCGTATGGTCAGCACCCTCTAGGATCCTTCGCAGGTGACCTAGCGCTTCACTCATAGGCCGCTTCCTTGGTCCCTCATCCACCGTACCGGAAGCTCACCATTTTAATCGAACCGAGGCTGGTCAAGACCTCGGTCGACCTTGCTACGCGAGACGTCCTCCATTGACTCTCCGTCAGCAGTTGCAACTTTATCAGTTAGGTCTCCACGACCTTAATCACAAGACGGTCAAAATGCTTCCCCAGCATTCTTGACATAAAACAGCCATTCACAAACAGCATTTACAAACAGTTTACAAATACAGTTTCTATATTAACTCTCATTTTTCCACATTATCCCTCATTAATCCACATTACTTATTCCACATTCCATGTATATGTGTACTCATCCAATCACCTCCTTTTCCATCTCTTCACTTCAGATTCCTTCACATCACATATCATATATTCACATCCATATCCACATCCATACATCCACATCCACATCCACATTCACATCCATACATCCACATCTACATGCTTATCTCCATTTTCACATCCTCATTTATACATCCACATCCCATATCCACATTCATACATACACATCCATATCCACATCCACATCCACATCCACATTCACATCCACGCATCCACATCTACATGCTTACCTCCATTTTCACATCCTCATTTATACATCCACATCCCATATCCACATTCATACATACACATCCATACATCCACATCTACATCCACATACATACATACATCCACATCCACATTCCACATTCACATCTATACATCCACATCTACATTCACATTCACATACATCCACATCCACATTCCCATACATCCACATTCCACATTCACATTCACATACATGCATCCACATCTACATGCTTACCTCCATTTTCACATCCTCATTTATACATCCACATCCCATATCCACATTCATACATACACATCCATACATCCACATCTACATCCACATACATACATACATCCACATCCACATTCCACATTCACATCTATACATCCACATCTACATTCACATTCACATACATCCACATCCACATTCCCATACATCCACATCTATACATCCACATCTACATCCACATACATACATACATCCACATCCACATTCCACATTCACATCTATACATCCACATCTACATCCACATTTACATCTATGCATATACATCTTCATGCATATATCCATTTTCATGTTCATACATCCACACTCCCATCTCCATATCCACACATCCACATACATACATCCATTTTCACATTCCCATTTATATAACCCCATATACCTTCACATCTAATCTTTTACATCACATCCATTCTCGCCCTATCACAACCCATATACATCTTATCCTATCACATACACTTCTTACCTCATCCCCCCATACACATCTTAATTCATCTTATCACATCCTAACTTATTTCATAAGCATCTTATCACCTCTTATCACACCTCTTATCACATCCTATCACTTTCCATACGCATCTTATCAATTCTTATCACATCTCATACACCTCTTATCACATCTTATCACATTTCATATCTTTTTTTTTTAAAAAGAGAATTCTTTTATTTGATATAAGATTTCTCTACATATTTATTTATACATAAATTCCATTTAAGGAGACTAACACTTTCGAATTTAAAATCAATCTTTTATGCATCTTCTTATGCATGATTTCAATTTGGTAGGGAATTATACTTTTAGAATAAAAGAATTTCTCTTATGCATCTAAGTTAAGCATAAAATCCATTTATGAGGAAAATCATACTTTTAGTATAAAAAGAATATCTTTTATGCATACTTATATGCATGAAATCCAATATGATAAAAGTAACACTTTTGATATAAAAATTTTTCCTTTATGCATACTTCTATGCATGAAAATTAAAAATGATAAAAGTAACACTTTTGATATAAAATTTTTTCTTTATGCATACTTCTATGCATGAAAATTAAAAATGATAAAAGTAACACTTTTGATATAAAAATTTTCTTTTATGCATACTTTTATGTATGAAATAAAAATGATAAAAGTAACACTTTTGATATAAAAATTTATCCATTATGCATACTTCTATGCATGAAAATAAAAATGGTAAAAATAACACTTTTGATATAAAAATTTATCCTTTATGCATAATATTAAAATTCAATTTCTCCATGATTATAATGAAATTCTTTCAATTAATCTAGGATGATGATTCCTAGAATATGGTAGGAAGTCCTCTTTTTATGCTTTGAATGAGATTATTTTATGCATAATTTTTATAAAAATTTTGCCATAGCTCCGCTGCTATGACTGATAAATCTCAATTTTTCTAAGGGATAATGCTTATCATTAAGAAAATAATTAAAATAATCTCTAATTGGATTATCAATCCATAATGGATTGAATCATTAATATACATAAACTAAAAGCATAGAAAAAAGCCATTAATTTGGCCTCAAGCATAGCCTAATCTTGGGTTAAGGAAAAGCTTTATGAAAAGCTTGATTTGGATTGAGAACGGTTCATGAGTATGACCATTTCTTGAGTGAGAGAGAGAATTTACATAAAAATCATTAGAATATAAACATAAATGAAAATTAACTTTAATAGCATTATGTAACTCTTCACTACTATTCAAACTTCAATAGCATTAAAGAAAAACCATACCAATTAAACTTCTCAAGCTTGAGAGGGGTTGAGAAGAGAGAAACATTGAGAAATTATAGAAAGATCAATATTCACTAATTACCTTACAACTTGCTTGATTCTTTGTTCACGGTAGAGGCCCCCAACCAATCAATTGGTTAAGTATGTTGATGGAGCCACTAATGGGGATTGAAGAAAGAGGGAAGCTCCAAAAACTAGTGAATTATTAAATGAATTCACAGTTTCTGGCTTAGGTGGAGTAGAGTAACGATGCATAAACACTATATATTTTTCAACAAGGGGGAGGCTTCTATTTATAGGAAAAATTGAGCTCCTAACCAAACAAACTGATTCTAGAATTTTCTAAATCAGTTTGGTCAATATTTGACCATTTTTAGGTCAGTTAAGCTAACTTTTTGGAACTAGACTTAAATGAGGAGAGAGGAGAGATGAAATATCTCAATTTTTATGAGTTTAAAACTCATTCAAGCATGTGAAATATGCACCTCCTTTAAAGAACTCCCTTTCCTTACATATGTCATATTTTTAATATTGCTCATAGTTTTTTACTAATAAACCTTGTACATTTTCAACTCTTCATCTTATGTGAATTATGCACCTCCTTTAAAGAACTCCCCTTCCTTACATATGTCATACTTTTAATATTGCTCATAATTTTTTTACTAATAAACCTTGTACATTTTCAACTCTTCATCTTATGTGAAATATGCACCTCCTTTAAAGAACTCCCCTTCCTTACATATGTCATACTTTTAATATTGCTCATAATTTTTTTACTAATAAACCTTGTACATTTTCAACTCTTCATCTTATGTGAAATATGCACCTCCTTTAAAGAACTCCTCTTCCTTACATATGTCATACTTTTAATATTGCTCATAATTTTTTACTAATAAACCTTGTACATTTTCAACTCTTCATCTTATGTGAAATATGCACCTCCTTTAAAGAATTCCGCTTCCTTACATATGTCATATTTTTAATATTGCTCATAGTTTTTTACTAATAAACCTTGTACATTTTCAACTCTTCACCTCATGTGAGCATTTACTCATTTTTGGGTATTTTCTTTTTACAAGTTGGATTTATCTCCTCCCTACACATGGATTGATGCTATTGGTCCATAGGAACCTTAATTGGACCATAGTCTAAAGATTTCTGAAAATCTAGACCCTTAGGCTAAGGTTCTTTATAGCTATTTTCAATTAATTCCAATTGCACATTGGAAAATTCTTTTTGAATTTTTGTTTCAGGGGAACTCATCTGAATTAGAAGAGATATTTTTCTATCCAAAAATATTCAAAATCTGAATATTCTCTCTCTAGAATATTTTTCTCTCTCTAGGCTAAAACAGATAGAAACAAGGTCTTTATATTTCTGAAGAGGGATTGATTACAGGGAAAGATACTAGACATCAAAAAGGGGGTGGGGGAGGAATCTTACATTCTACCCCACTTAAAAAACGCGAGATGTCCTCATCTCGCAAACTGGGATAATTTCGCAAGATGCACGAATTATGAGACTTAGAGAAAAATTTAAATCAGGATTAACCACCAAGAAAAAGTCTCAAAGAGAGCAAGATTCAAGATAAGAACAAGATTTAAACTTTATTCATTCTCGGAACTTATACAGTAAAGATAGAAGAACTCTTTACACTTCCATAAGCCCGTCCATCATATGATCACAAAAGCAGCACTCACAAGCTGCACAAGTATAGGGTAACTCATCTATGGGAATGATTCTGCTGGTTATTGCCGCACCTATCTCAGTGGTATGAGGTGATCTAACAAAAGGACCTCTGAGAGGCAAGCCAAAAACGGGGTAAAGGCATATCTTCTCATGAGGAAGAAAACACGCCAATAAGAAGACCCGCTCAGAAAACCCAGGATGCCTTGATCTCATGACGCAGTAGTATCGGGGACCCAAACCCAAGGCTTCAATAACCATGGCTAAGCGGACATTGTTGCGAAAGTGTTGTTGACCCCAGGGTGTTACCCTAGTTATGTCTTGATAGGTCCGCCATTTGGTCTGCGCTACAGAAGTTCCCAAGTGAGGGAAAAGTGAGCGCTCATACTGTTCTATAAAATCCTTCTTCACAGACTCACTTGCGTCTTGAAGGTGAGGAATCATTATGGATAAAACTAATTCTTGTTGCCAAGCCATGAAGGAGATTAGGAAGAAAGGAGATCGATGGGAGTAAGATTACTGTGAACGACAAGTAAAAGTTACGACTTATATAAAGGAAGGAGCTAGCGTAACTTAGAAGCCAACGGTAGCTTGCCACTGAAGTTTTACCGTCTTTCCATGATTTGGGTTTGGCAAAATTTTCTATAGAAGGCATTAAGAACTTTGAGATGAGGAGATAAAAGAAGTTCGTAAGTTAAATCACCTACTTTCTTTGGTCCACAATATCTGGGAGATAACTTCTTCCCAAGAGATAAAGAACTTCTTTTGGGCCGTACTCGAATGAAGACCAAAACCTTGATATCCAAAACATCGATTCTCACTTCTGAACTCATTGTTCTGAATCTTAAAACAGGTGGGACTCTTGAGAAGTATTCAGGAAAAAGGTTCTTCCTTTTTTAAACAGAATCTTTCTTTTATTTTAGAGAGAGAATAATTATAAGATCAGAAAGGGAGATTCTTACTCCTGTATGCCTCGAAGGCTGGGGAGGAATCTTACATTCTACCCCACTTAAAAAAGTGTGAGATGTCCTCATCTCGCCAAGTAGAGGACAACCCTTTTTCTTAAGATCCAATTTATTCTAGGGTTCCTTATATTCTGGTCAACCCAACAGAATACGGGGATAAATATCCCTTATATAGAACTCATCATTAAATAAATTCATTTCAGATCATATCATTCATATCTTTAACACGATAATGGTCCATCAGATCGAAATTTTTTCTTTCTGAACATTCCTCCACGGGAATTTCAGTCAAGCAAGTTTTCAATTTGTCATCCCTTAACTTGATATACCGAGTCAAGTGTTAACAGTAGTACTTTGACAGCACAATCCACTAATCTCATAGTGATTTGTTGAAATCATTATCATCATTTATCATTACAGGGACTCGTCCCATTCATCCTCATTGCGGTTTTGCTCAAGTTATTATATTTCAACTAAATTTCAAAAATCATCATTTTTCAATCAGAATCCCAATCAATTCATCAGTTCCTAAACAGAATTAAAAATCATATCAACCACATTCAAATTCATCATCTGGATAGCATTAACGCTTATAATTTCAAGTCTTAGATTTACTCGTATATACTGTTAGTAAAGAGCTGCAGTTATACTCTCGGTATATACGGATAGTCACGGCCCTTGGAATTATAAGGTAAATACCATCATGTCTAGGCCTCAAGCAAGCCAAGGATTCTATATAATTGCGGTACTTCCATCTGAAGACCCAATTACCAATTTACGAATTTCAATTTGAATATCAAATTGTATGAATTATATCACACAATTACAACCTTTTTGTGTTTCTTGATAAATTTCTGACCTATTTGTCTTCTCAATTGATCTTTATTAACCAAATGCAATGATACCAACTGTGAGATCCCCCTGTTCCCACCGAGCAACGGATTCGGGTACTAGCAGCGGAAGTAGCACTTCTCGCACGGGACAGGGGTCCCACATTCAGGGCCTCGTCCACGGATATCCGGACAAGAGACTAATCCATCGGTTTTTCCAAAACCGAACCCGGAAAAAACTTCCCTTACCCGAAAAGCACGGGCGATTCCACCAGGATAATTTTTTACTCTAACGTAGTCAAGATCATTACTGATCACGCTGATCCAACTGCACCTATAAAGATACTCGGTCGGATCAAGGAAGAAACTTGCACTTGGATCATTGGGATCAACGCTTTTTTCCCCATCAAGAGGCACAGCCGTTGATTCCTATCCATAGAACAATTACTATCCGGGACTTACTTCATCTATCGTAATAACAGAAATTGAGTCTCGGTTTACGGATCCATCAGTCCAGCCTAGCCCCATCCGATCCCATGGGTTAGCCAACCGCCCAACCACTGTAGTGATGGGATCCAATTTGGAATTTGGTTAGGTTTTGTCCCGGGTACCAAGGAAAAGAGTTCCAAGGCCCCCTAGCCGGAATTTCATGCAAACATAAAACTAGCCACACCACTTACACACCCAATATGAAAATTGCCTTTTTCTTAGCATCAGCTAACTTTAAAACAATCCTTTAATGAAACCATAGTACCACTGATCACAATCTCCCAATTTATCCAGTTGATTCATAATTTCCCATCATTCCTTCATCAGAGTATCTATGGCATCATTGGCAACTAGAACGCTCACCACCTGTCCACACAGAGGCCGTTTCCATAGTTCCTAGCCCATAATACTCGGCAATATAATCACTTATCAAGATGGACTCTCGTTGAAGATCAGCAAGATCAACCAACAGATCCATATAAAAGAGCCATGGACTCATCCGTTGAGGACCAGCAAGGTCAGTCAACCAGATCCATGCCCGGTTTCACAAAACAACTCTTACTCCTTGTTCCAATATCTTCCTCGACGCACGCGTGGGTATCCTAGGCGACCCAGAGCCCGAGCACCGTATGGTCAGCACCCTCTAGGATCCTTCGCAGGTGACCTAGCGCTTCACTCATAGGCCGCTTCCTTGGTCCCTCATCCACCGTACCGGAAGCTCACCATTTTAATCGAACCGAGGCTGGTCAAGACCTCGGTCGACCTTGCTACGCGAGACGTCCTCCATTGACTCTCCGTCAGCAGTTGCAACTTTATCAGTTAGGTCTCCACGACCTTAATCACAAGACGGTCAAAATGCTTCCCCAGCATTCTTGACATAAAACAGCCATTCACAAACAGCATTTACAAACAGTTTACAAATACAGTTTCTATATTAACTCTCATTTTTCCACATTATCCCTCATTAATCCACATTACTTATTCCACATTCCATGTATATGTGTACTCATCCAATCACCTCCTTTTCCATCTCTTCACTTCAGATTCCTTCACATCACATATCATATATTCACATCCATATCCACATCCATACATCCACATCCACATCCACATTCACATCCATACATCCACATCTACATGCTTATCTCCATTTTCACATCCTCATTTATACATCCACATCCCATATCCACATTCATACATACACATCCATATCCACATCCACATCCACATCCACATTCACATCCACGCATCCACATCTACATGCTTACCTCCATTTTCACATCCTCATTTATACATCCACATCCCATATCCACATTCATACATACACATCCATACATCCACATCTACATCCACATACATACATACATCCACATCCACATTCCACATTCACATCTATACATCCACATCTACATTCACATTCACATACATCCACATCCACATTCCCATACATCCACATTCCACATTCACATTCACATACATGCATCCACATCTACATGCTTACCTCCATTTTCACATCCTCATTTATACATCCACATCCCATATCCACATTCATACATACACATCCATACATCCACATCTACATCCACATACATACATACATCCACATCCACATTCCACATTCACATCTATACATCCACATCTACATTCACATTCACATACATCCACATCCACATTCCCATACATCCACATCTATACATCCACATCTACATCCACATACATACATACATCCACATCCACATTCCACATTCACATCTATACATCCACATCTACATCCACATTTACATCTATGCATATACATCTTCATGCATATATCCATTTTCATGTTCATACATCCACACTCCCATCTCCATATCCACACATCCACATACATACATCCATTTTCACATTCCCATTTATATAACCCCATATACCTTCACATCTAATCTTTTACATCACATCCATTCTCGCCCTATCACAACCCATATACATCTTATCCTATCACATACACTTCTTACCTCATCCCCCCATACACATCTTAATTCATCTTATCACATCCTAACTTATTTCATAAGCATCTTATCACCTCTTATCACACCTCTTATCACATCCTATCACTTTCCATACGCATCTTATCAATTCTTATCACATCTCATACACCTCTTATCACATCTTATCACATTTCATATCTTTTTTTTAAAAAAAGAGAATTCTTTTATTTGATATAAGATTTCTCTACATATTTATTTATACATAAATTCCATTTAAGGAGACTAACACTTTCGAATTTAAAATCAATCTTTTATGCATCTTCTTATGCATGATTTCAATTTGGTAGGGAATTATACTTTTAGAATAAAAGAATTTCTCTTATGCATCTAAGTTAAGCATAAAATCCATTTATGAGGAAAATCATACTTTTAGTATAAAAAGAATATCTTTTATGCATACCTATATGCATGAAATCCAATATGATAAAAGTAACACTTTTGATATAAAAATTTTTCCTTTATGCATACTTCTATGCATGAAAATTAAAAATGATAAAAGTAACACTTTTGATATAAAAATTTTTCTTTATGCATACTTCTATGCATGAAAATTAAAAATGATAAAAGTAACACTTTTGATATAAAAATTTTCTTTTATGCATACTTTTATGTATGAAATAAAAATGATAAAAGTAACACTTTTGATATAAAAATTTATCCATTATGCATACTTCTATGCATGAAAATAAAAATGGTAAAAATAACACTTTTGATATAAAAATTTATCCTTTATGCATAATATTAAAATTCAATTTCTCCATGATTATAATGAAATTCTTTCAATTAATCTAGGATGATGATTCCTAGAATATGGTAGGAAGTCCTCTTTTTATGCTTTGAATGAGATTATTTTATGCATAATTTTTATAAAAATTTTGCCATAGCTCCGCTGCTATGACTGATAAATCTCAATTTTTCTAAGGGATAATGCTTATCATTAAGAAAATAATTAAAATAATCTCTAATTGGATTATCAATCCATAATGGATTGAATCATTAATATACATAAACTAAAAGCATAGAAAAAAGCCATTAATTTGGCCTCAAGCATAGCCTAATCTTGGGTTAAGGAAAAGCTTTATGAAAAGCTTGATTTGGATTGAGAACGGTTCATGAGTATGACCATTTCTTGAGTGAGAGAGAGAATTTACATAAAAATCATTAGAATATAAACATAAATGAAAATTAACTTCAATAGCATTATGTAACTCTTCACTACTATTCAAACTTCAATAGCATTAAAGAAAAACCATACCAATTAAACTTCTCAAGCTTGAGAGGGGTTGAGAAGAGAGAAACATTGAGAAATTATAGAAAGATCAATATTCACTAATTACCTTACAACTTGCTTGATTCTTTGTTCACGGTAGAGGCCCCCAACCAATCAATTGGTTAAGTATGTTGATGGAGCCACTAATGGGGATTGAAGAAAGAGGGAAGCTCCAAAAACTAGTGAATTATTAAATGAATTCACAGTTTCTGGCTTAGGTGGAGTAGAGTAACGATGCATAAACACTATATATTTTTCAACAAGGGGGAGGCTTCTATTTATAGGAAAAATTGAGCTCCTAACCAAACAAACTGATTCTAGAATTTTCTAAATCAGTTTGGTCAATATTTGACCATTTTTAGGTCAGTTAAGCTAACTTTTTGGAACTAGACTTAAATGAGGAGAGAGGAGAGATGAAATATCTCAATTTTTATGAGTTTAAAACTCATTCAAGCATGTGAAATATGCACCTCCTTTAAAGAACTCCCTTTCCTTACATATGTCATATTTTTAATATTGCTCATAGTTTTTTACTAATAAACCTTGTACATTTTCAACTCTTCATCTTATGTGAATTATGCACCTCCTTTAAAGAACTCCCCTTCCTTACATATGTCATACTTTTAATATTGCTCATAATTTTTTTACTAATAAACCTTGTACATTTTCAACTCTTCATCTTATGTGAAATATGCACCTCCTTTAAAGAACTCCCCTTCCTTACATATGTCATACTTTTAATATTGCTCATAATTTTTTTACTAATAAACCTTGTACATTTTCAACTCTTCATCTTATGTGAAATATGCACCTCCTTTAAAGAACTCCTCTTCCTTACATATGTCATACTTTTAATATTGCTCATAATTTTTTACTAATAAACCTTGTACATTTTCAACTCTTCATCTTATGTGAAATATGCACCTCCTTTAAAGAATTCCGCTTCCTTACATATGTCATATTTTTAATATTGCTCATAGTTTTTTACTAATAAACCTTGTACATTTTCAACTCTTCACCTCATGTGAGCATTTACTCATTTTTGGGTATTTTCTTTTTACAAGTTGGATTTATCTCCTCCCTACACATGGATTGATGCTATTGGTCCATAGGAACCTTAATTGGACCATAGTCTAAAGATTTCTGAAAATCTAGACCCTTAGGCTAAGGTTCTTTATAGCTATTTTCAATTAATTCCAATTGCACATTGGAAAATTCTTTTTGAATTTCTGTTTCAGGGGAACTCATCTGAATTAGAAGAGATATTTTTCTATCCAAAAATATTCAAAATCTGAATATTCTCTCTCTAGAATATTTTTCTCTCTCTAGGCTAAAACAGATAGAAACAAGGTCTTTATATTTCTGAAGAGGGATTGATTACAGGGAAAGATACTAGACATCAAAAAGGGGGTGGGGGAGGAATCTTACATCCTCGCTCGCAATCCCGAAGTGAGAAGGTTCTTCGTGTTGACACATGTTTACCTCTTGGAGACACAAATCTACTTCTAATCACCAAAAATGACTCTAAATACTTCTTGTATAGCTTGATTGTGGCACCATTTCTAAGCGCTACGAGTCATAAAAGCTCAAGAATCTCACTATTATGTTGCTTTATCTTCCAAAAAATGGGTGCAACCCTCTGTGAATTAGAAATCACCACTCCATTGGAAGTCTTATTGTGCAAATTATGCTTACTTAAGATTTAGCAAGCTAGATTAATCCCTATTAACCAACTATAAGCCTTATTTCCCACAAAAAATGCACATGGAGTATGTAGAAAATGGCGCATGTAAAAATGTCCCTATAGGCAGAAATCGGTCATGATTAGGAGCTTGATTGTACTCTATGTGAAGACCATGACTTGTATGATAAAAACCCTAGTAAGGTTTGGGCAACAAAGGTTGTAGGATTAAGGCAAGATAGCTCCAAGAATCAAGCAAAGATGAGAGAGAAAGAAAAACATTTTGATTAACCACATTAATCTTTCTTAGTGGAATTAATGACTTTCTTCCCCAAATTTGGTCCCAATATTCAAATTTGATGAAGCCACCCCAAAAACATTTGGTACACCATAACCCATAGCCCCCAAAATCATAGGAAAATATGAATCAAAAGATCAAATGAACTCAAGCAAGATCACCATATCCCCATTTCTTGATCAAGAAAATCAAGAAAACTAAAAAAGTTTCAGAAAAACTCCAAGAAAATGGATCAAAATCAAAGCTCTCATACCAATGCAAGAAAGAAAAAGACCCACTCATGACATGGAGTCGATAACATTAGTGTAGTCACCAACTTCATCTCTAAGGGAGAAGAACACCATAGGAATGAGAGCTCCAAGTAAGGTAAAGTCAAAATGATCAAAAGGTTATAAAGACCATGAGCCCTATGTCTCATTTAGCCCAAGGCCCTCAAAAATACACATGTAAGTGACCTAATCTACTTCAATGGGCTTGGAAATAAGTACAACCATTGAAGACCTCTAACCATTAGAATATTCGAAACTTTCAAGATTTAGTATCTATATGATCATAGAAGAAAACTCTCTTAGGGTTAGGACTCTTCTTCACAAAGAAAGAACACATGAGGACATGCCCTCTATTCTAATTCAAGCAGAGGCAAAGATAGTGTCGTGGTCGAGGCCAAGGTGGTGGTGGCTGACAAGGAAACCATATTTATAACAACAACAATCCAATGATTCATAGAGCAAGCAGCAATCATACACTGGTGGAAGAGGCTAGTCTAGAGGCAAGGGGAGCCAAAGAGGTAGAGGTGGTTAGCAAAAGAGATTAGAGTGCAATAGCATATTATTATGGCAAACCACGGCACATGGCGAAGAACTACTACTAAAAAGCAAAATGACCTAAAGAGTGGAAAGTTGTAAGGCAACTATGTTGCATCTAGTAAAAATAGGGTGGTGATAACAAAAATGAGTAGCTATTTGTGATGCATCACGTGTTGAGTTTCATAACAGGAGATGTATCAGGATCTTAAGTTATATGGTATGTGGATTCTGGCACCTCTAACCACATGACCAGTCATGTTGAGTGGTTTAGAGACATGGAGAAAATGAAAAAACAAGGTTATGTAAAAATAGGTGATGATATTGTGCACATTAGTAAAGTGCCATTGTCTATGTAGGATGACAAAATGAAGTACTTGGCAAATGTACTTCATGTTCTAAATATTTTAAAGAACTTAGTTTCTGTTAGATAGATGGTTGAGCAGGGTCTGCAGAAGCAAGTGAGGTTTAATCCTCAATGATGTTTTGTGGAAGTCTTCAAAAGGCAGTATTGCTTGGTTGCAAAGGGTAACAAAAATAGTAGGATGTTTACTTTGGATGTAAACATGCCTCCAGGGATTTAATATTCACATGATCACAAGATTTTTTGTGATAATAACACATGTGAACAAGTTATTCACATCTTCTCATGTTACCGTTCACAAAATAACAAGTCACTTGCCATTTGGGAACCCCTTAAAAGCTTGGCTACACATGGGAATAAGCTATTCACATGTTCTCATGGGAATAAGTTATTCACATGTTCTCATGTTACCATCTTCACATAATAGCAGGTCAGTGGCCACCTAAGAAGATTTTTTATGCCTGACAAAGATAATTTTTGTGAAAGCTTTGTGAATATAACATGTGATCACAAGATTTTTTGTGTTATTAACATATGTTATTAACATGTTCACATGTTTTCATTTACGTCAGTGAAATCCCTGCATGCCGCCTCAGGTAAAGGCAGTCATGTTTGCGCATAGTATAGGTGTCATTGCATATATTGACATATGGCACAAGCATATTAGACATGTAAATATACAATGTAAATATACAACGGCTGAAGTCTATGCAGTCCCAGAATATTATTGCAAGTTTGCCAAAGTTTAAAGTTGATGGTATGAATTAAGTATGTGAAGCATGATAGCTTGGTAAGTAGGCCAAACATGCTTTCCCACATGAAAAGCATGTTAGTGCAATGCCATTAGACGTTATACATTCAGATGTATGGAAAACGATCTCACTTAAAAGTATTTGGGTGCATTGTGTATGTGCATGTTCTTGATGAAGTAAGAACAAAGCTGGATCCAAAGGTAGAGAACTGCATCTTTACTGGTTATGCTATGGAGAAAAAAGGTTATAGATATTATAACCCTACCACTCGTGAGATCCGAGTAAGCAGAGATGTTGTCTTTGAGACAAGATGAGTAGCTGGTACCAGGAAAAGGCAACAAATAATGTAGATGTAATAAGTGTTGATGTTGTGCCACATGTAGAGCAGAAATCATAGGGGTTTAGTGGACCTGGAGAGTCCTCTAGTAGTAGATCCAATGTTAGTCCATGGTCAAGTAGGTTGCAACAAATAATGTAGATGTAATAAGTGTTGATGTTGTGCCACATGTAGAGCAAAAATCATAGGGGTTTAGTGGACCTGGAGAGTCCTCTTGTAGTAGATCCAATGTTAGTCCATGGTCAAGTAGGTTGCACAAAAATGTAGCTACACATCTATCATGCATAGGGAAGGAAAAGGTAGATCAATCTTTTGTGCCTGATCTATGAGAGTAGGTCACTCATATGTGGATGGTAACTTTAGTGGATTTGAGATGAGCCTTGATGTGAGGAGCTTGGAATTCCATTTGTGGTTACTCTTGGTGTAAGGATAACCAAGGCTATTTTGAGGACACCCTATTGATAGGTTGAGATATGATGGATATACAACCCATCATTATGCTTACATGGTTAAAGCAATACAGGAGTTGGAGCCCACTTGTTTTGCACTTGGAAATAAAAAAATGGAAAGATGCCATGAATGAGGAGATGGAAGCATTGGATGCAAATGAGTTAAATTTGTACCAATGTGATGAGCTATGGTGGATCAAATTCAAGGATCAACATGATTAGCAAGTAATTAGAATTAAGATGAGATTAGTGCACAATTAGTCTAATAGCTTAATGTAGGCATGGATACTCAAAAACCAACAATTTCCTATTAGGCCAATGCCTCAATTTATAGGTTTTACATCCACAAGATGCCAAGCATCTAATCCCACTGATTTCTCCTTGATTTGTGCCACCTCCCCTACATCTAGGGGCACCTTTTCCTAGAATCTTTCCACACCCCTATATTCACTCATGCTACCCTTGATTCTCTCATTCAGTAGATTCTTCTCACCTTTTCACTGCTGCTACCCACTCAATTACAGACTCCCTTTTATAGTCTCTAGCTAAGGGCTTGTTCTCGCACCCATTCACTTGCATATTTCAACAACTCTCCTCAAGTGAATAATTATAGCACACCTGGACCCTATACCTAGTTCCCCTTTTACTTTTGGTAGCTCACTACTAGTGCCTCAAGTCCCTAACTCATAGTCCTTGACATTCTCTGTCTATGTGTCCAAGGCTACTACAAGTGCCTGTGACCTTGACTAAAGTGCTCACACATACATCTACCACATGGCCTACATCATCGATGGCTCAAAGGTGGTTTTACTGTATTGGGGTAGGTTACATTTGGTTGTGGGGTTTCTCTCTCTTTCTCTCTTTCTCTCTCAGAAAAGATGTCCTGACTCCTCTGCCTTCTTAGGAGTCTCCATGAAGTTTGCTGATGTCCATCCTTCTTCATTTGGTTTGCTGTAGCACTCTCTAGCCATATGTCCTGGCTTCCCACAATTGTGGCAAGTGAAGGTCCTTCCTCCTCCCCTGCCTCTTCCTCGTCCCCTCATCCTCTTGCGAGGCCTCCTCGGATGTAGAATGCTTTCTCATTTCTGTTCTTCCACTCATTCTCCCCATTCTCCACTAGACATTCATCTCTTCCCTCAATTGGCCCCCATAGATTCTTCCTCATGAGCAAATACATGGTCTTTGTTCGCCATGTATGGAACTGCTCCCCGTTGAACTAACAATTTCTTATGTAGCACTACTCATCATAAGGTCAAGGGGGTCTTACCTCTTGATCCAATTCAAGATTTAAGGGTAGTATCTACCCTTTTACAAATCCATTTTGGTGTTAAATGATGATTACAACAGATTTATCAGCATGAATACACTAAAAAATTACGTAAAGCAAAGGATAGTTGGTTTGTACTGGATGGTTGGAACATCAAACTAACTTCAAATTGCAATCTAAAGTGATAGAGATCTGTATCAGATACCCAATGGTAAGTTAGAACCATCAATTACACCAAAATGTAATGATTAGTGCTTAATTAATCTCACTGATTAGTGAAATTAATTTCCTATTTTGTGTGCAAAAAATAGAGTGTACAGGGAGGCCAGATCTGATGACTTAGAGTTCAGATACTTTCAAGGGCATCAATAGCAGTTAGTATAGTAGAGGATAAAGCCTAAAAATAAAAGATTTGATCAAACATTGAATGCTTAATCTCTATTTTACCAAAGTCACTTTTGGCAGATTTGATGCAAAGCTTGATGCCACTTCTCCCTGATGAATTTCTGAAATCTGAGATCATAGGCGTGTAGGGCACCCTTGAAAACCCGTCGGGCTGAGAGGAATTAGACTAATTCCATTTGTAGAAGAGTAGATCTGCAAATTGCTTCAAAGAATTGGCGCCTGCAAATCGACAAAAATTGGTAGTTCTAAGCGGCGATTTGACAAACTGACACATTGGTTCGCGATGCGTGGGGGTTGTGGCTAGCTATGGCTAAGAGATCTTTGGCTAATGTTGAGGCTGGAGGGAGATCAAGACCCTCCACCAGCTAGGGGTGCAGAGGATTAGTTGAAAAGAGACTAAAAAGAGATTTAATTTTTAATCATGATTATCAAGGCAATTAGCAAGGTAATTAGGCTCAAAAGTTAGATGAATCCTAAGCTTGGCTGTGATACCAAGTTAAATTTACAGTAATGTGATGAGCTATGTTGTATCAAATGCAAGGATCAACATGATTAGCTAGTAATTAGAAGGTGATTAAGATGAGATTAGTGTACAATTAATCTAATAGCTTAATGTAGACATGGATACTCAAAAACCAATAATTTCTTATTAGGACAATGCCTCAATTTATAGGTTTTACATCCACAAGATGCCAAGCATCTAATCCCACTGATTTCTCCTTAATTTGTGCCAAGCTACTTTGGTGATATGGGTGAGCCCCTTGGGGGGTGTACTACGAAACCCTATGTATCACGTGTGTTCAAGGGATGTTTAAACAATACGTTACCTGTAAATTTTTTATGAATAAAATGAACCCTTTTTCTTTATGGCCCCTATTTTTATAGGTTTGGCAAAAGAGTACGGCCATGGCAAATATAGGGAACACTTGTGGCACTTGCAAGGAGTGGTCGTGGCAGTTGAACAGTGGAAGTAAATAGACGTGGCAACTCTAGCAAATGGGCGTAGATTACAAGCAAATGGCCACGGTAGCAGCATATACGAGAATGAATGGGCATGGCAAACCCAGCGAACAAGCACAACTTACAATTTGGAGAAGGGAATAGGCATTTGCTCTAGGATGAGAAGAGAATGGGTGTTTACTTAGGAAATCAAAAAAGAATGGCCGGGGGCTTTGATGAACATCTGGAACGGTCGTGGCACACTTCAAAATAGGAATGGCAAGACCTGCGTAGGTTGGAACAGCTGGGGCAATTTCGGAACGACCGTGGCACTTTCAGAACCTAAAATGAAACAACCATGGCAAATGTGGAACGCCCGTGGCTTTTTTTTTTGTAAGCACCCTGAAACAAGTTTTGCAACCAAAGGCTATGCTGCCAGCACCCCATTGCGGGTTTTATACTAACCACGTGCCCAATTCGCCAAAATAAGGAATCGATTCCAATTAGGCGCGATGTCAAATGGGATAGATAACATTTCCTTGAGGGATTCTGAAGCTATTCGCAAGGAAGTACTTGAACAACCGAAGGAGTTGATGATGGCATTGTTGTACTCTATTGTTGTAGCCTCACAATGATAGGTGGGGGTTTGATGACATTAAAGGTATATCACCAAGGAGATCTGCCAGCAGTAGCATGGGGGTTGTAGTGTCACTATGGAGCTTCTGCTTTCCTTTTTCCTGGGAAATCTTTATGGGGGCAGATGTTGCCTTGGGAAACCATTGAAGGGTAGGGGACTACTACGTGACAAGTGGTGGAAGTCAAGGTTGGGGAGATTTGGGGACCCAAATGTGATGATTTCCCTCGTAGAAGTGCTGGGCTCATAGGAGAGGTTTGGGGATCCACCAGGGAGTTGGTTTCGGTTAAGGGTTGGAACTCCATGTAGAGTGCTCAGTCCTGCGTTTATCTTGTACCCTGTAGGCTTGAGGTTGGTGAATTTGTTGGGGATGAGGAGTGTTGGGTGCCTGTGGGACGAAGGGGATGGTTGGATCTTTTGGGGATCCATAATTGAGATTTTCCCCCATAATAACCTTATGCTACGATGAGAAGCTTCTTTGGTACCCAAAGGTGAGATGGTAAGCCATGTGAAGTTTTGTTAGAAATGTTAGTTGTGTTAGCTAGGTTAGTGTGGGATGGTGGAGTAGCAGCTTGTGAAGTGGCAATGTGAGCAAGGGTTACTGCTGTGAGCAAGGGTTACTGCTGTGAGCAAGGGTTACTGCTGTGTGCATGGTGGTGGTGTGGGTGGGAGAGGCATTGATGTGATCAGAATGAGAAGCGGCCTCTTTTGGGTGGAATGGATTGATAGGGATGAGGTGAAGGTATGATGGTGGGTGGTGAAATGGGAAGTGCTTGGCATGGGGAAGCAATGAGTATAGGCTCTTCGCCGGTCTCAGGAGAATAGTAACTTGGCTTCAAGCCAATTGTAGGGTCGATGTCCGTGCATCCCAGTCGATGTTGCATCGATTATGTCCCATCCAAACCCTCCCAAAAGGAGGATCTCTTCACACATTGTTTCTATAGGCATCACATAGAACTTCCCTTCAAAGGGATTATTTCCAATGTGGAATAAAAGTGTGATTGTGCCTACGCAATGAACATGTTGTGATGCAACAGTGGGGTTCTCTTTGAGTATGGGTTCCCTAAGTAAACACCAAGTTTCATAGACATCAAATTGTAACTAGCCCTATGTGATGCAATGGTGGGGTTCTCTTTGAGTATCGGTTTCCTAAGTAAACACCAAGTTTCATAGACATCAAATTGTAACTAGCCCTTGTATCAACAAGAGCTAATTTTTGGACAAATCTTGTTGGAGTGGTCATGCCTAACCACAATGGAGCTAGCTAGCTTCACCTCCCAGTCTTCTTCTTCTAGGTTGACCACTTGGGCCATGTTAACCATGATATGTCTCTGCCTAATCTTGGCTTCCCTTGCTTTGGCCTCTTCTTGTGTAGCTCGTTTCATATCCTCATGGTCTTTCTTTTACTGTTTTTAATCGTCCATGGATGGCTTTTAAGGTGGCTTCAATGAGAGGGCCATAGTAGCGTTTTAGTTTGCTACCATTGAAGTAACCAGCCATCTCAACACCATCAAGGGTTTCAATGCACATTGCGCCTTTTGTGGTGTTATCTTAGTGACTAGGAAAGGTCCTAAGCCTCTGAGCTTGAGTTTAGTTTTATGTGTCTTGGTACTGAATAAGAGGACCATGTCGCCCTTATTCTTCTATTTATCCTTAAGCTAATCCTCAAATCATTATTATTTATGCCTTAACTTCTCAACAATCACATTGTATATAGCCAAAGGATGTGTTTCATCGAGATTTTTGAGCTCAAAAAGGCGACAGCCTAAGATGTTTCGAGTGAGCTTTTGTTGTCCTACAATACGCAAGCTGGGGACTAAGAACTCCATGGGTATGACCGCTTCAATACCATAGGTTATACTCAAAGGGGTAGCATTGGTTGTTGTTTCCTTGTATGAAGTTCTATAAGCCCAGAGTGCAGGTGGAAACTTTTGTTGTTGTGGCTGGCCTCCATAGTTTTGGCCAAAATGGCATAAAGGATTTTATTAGTGCTTTCTGCTTGGCCATTAGCTTGTGGGTAATATGGGGGAGGATTTTTTGTGGGTGACAAGGAACTATTGTAAGAGGAATTTGATTACCTCATTAATGAAGTGTGTCCCATTGTCGCTGACAAGCTCGAGGGGGCAACCGAAGCGGGTGACGATTGATTCATAAAGAAATTTAGCAGTCGATCTAGCATAAACCTTGCGAGTTGCACGAGCTTCTACCCACTTGGTGCAATAATCCATTAGCAGCAATTATATAACATGCTTGAGTGTATTTAGCTGCCAGATTGATAGGTTGGATGAAATCTATGCCCCATTTCTCGAATGGTTGTAAGGATACTATAGGATTTAGATGCATATGATCTTTAAAATAGGGAATGGATGTATGCTAGCACTCATCACATTGTTTGACATATTTTGCAGTGTTAGCCATTAGAGTGGGCCATGATAACCTAGCCGTCACATGAGGACCTTACGAGTAGTGATATTTGCTGCAATGTGCCTCCTAGAGTAGGTAGAGTGAGCCTGTTCTAGGAGGAAGATATACTCATCTTCTCAAACAGAGCATCAAAGAATTCTATCTTTGCTCTGCTTATAAAGTTGGTCCGCAATGAGTTTGGTAGGGGCTGCTTTTTTGATTAAGCAATGAGTGCAGTCTTTGTTGAGGAGGGGATCAGCAGATAAGCCATTGGCTAAAAAGTGAGCCACTTCCTCACCCCATTTAGGAATCAAGCATAGTTGGAATAGGGAGGCATCTGGTAAATCATCATCTACTCCCACCGGCTGTTCATCGTTAAGGATCCTTGACATGTGGTCTACAAGGACATGCTGAGAGCCTTTCCTCACCATATACAGTGAAGTAAAACTCAAGCAAAATAAGTAGCCACCATGGGGTGATTTTGCCTGTCATGTAGGGCTTATTTACCAGCAGGTACAAAAGGTCTTGATGGTCCACGAAGAAAACAATCGTAGTTGCCAAAAGATAATGGCAGAACTTCTTGACAGTGTAGACCATGGCTAATCCCTCTCTCTCGGTAGTAGTGTAGTTCCTCTTAGCTTCATTGAGTTGGCAGCTGGAAAATCTGATGGGGAAATCCATCTTGTGTTCTCCTTGTTGGGCTAGCATGCATCCGATATAGCAAATGCTAAGGAATCAATGTGGACATGAAAGATGATGTCCCAATGGGGGGATCCAAGAATTGGAGCGCTTAGTGTAAGCCCGTTGGCATGGTCGAGAAATATCTGCGTACATAAAAAAGAATCGCTGCCGATAGTAGCCGATGTGCCCCATAAAGCGTTGGGACTCCTTTGAAGTTTTTGGGTGGTGGCAGCCCTAGGATGAGCCACACTTTGTTGTCTGGAGATTCCTTGCATGGAGACAATGAGTCCCAAGATCACGCCATGTCAAACCCAAAATTGGCATTTGAGAGGGTTCAACAAGATGCGGTATAGCCTGCACCTTTCTAGCACTTTGCGCAAACATGTAAGGTGCTCCTTCCAGGAGGAATTGACACAAAGGTCATCCATAAACATCTCAAGGAATTTTTTAAGATATTCCTTATAAGCCGTACACATAAGACATTGGAAGGTTTCAGAGGCATTGGTCAACCCTAAGGGCATGACTCGGTATGCATAGCTACCCCATTCGGTGGCAAAGGTTGTTTTGTGTTGGTCCTTTGGATTGATCAGCCCCTGATTGTAATCAGGGGCTGATTGTAATAAGAGAATCCATCAAGGAAGTTGTAGGACTCCTTTCTAGCTACTCGTTCTAGCACATGTTTTGTAAAAGGTAAGGGATAGTTGTCCTTGATGGTGGTAGCATTGACCTTTTTGAGGTTGACACCGCACACTTTGAATTTTTTGTTCTTTTTGGGCACTATCACAATGGGTGATACCCACTTCGTATCCAACATCAATGATTCTCTCAATCTCTTCTCGGACCATCTTAAAGTACTTATGGTTTATTGGGTAAGCTCGTTGTTTGACCAGCTTGGCTATATCAACCATTGGAATGGTATGCTGGACTACTTTTGGAGGTACACCTTTCATATCCATGTACTTCCAAGCAAAGCAATCCTCGAAATCAATCAATAGAGTGATGAGCTTGGTCACTTCTTCCTTAGAGAGGTCTTGTCCAATAAATACCAGCCTCGAGAATTCACCCGAGCCTGCCAGGTTTTATCTCCTTGGTCGGGACCATCATATGAGGTCCCAGGTTTCCCACTATCAGACCTTTGACCCAAATCATATTGGACAAATCAGTTGGCAATCTAGAAGGTCTTGAAATGCTTAGGCACCTATCTAGTTTCTTCATCTTTAACACTTTATTCATCAACTAGCCTTTTGGATTCCTTTTTTGCAAGTGCTAGCTTCTTGTTACATGCTTTGAGTATGGAGAGGCAACACGTTTTTGGGACTGGTTTGGGTTTAGTGGGTTCTAGTGGCTGTGGGATGGTGGAGTGGACCAAAAGAGAGCTATTGGCAAAATCCTTTTGCCACATTTCATTGAACTAGTCATAGGCTTCCACAGCATGACCCCTGGATTGAAGTCATTTTTAGCAATTTTTAGGGTTTAAATAGGGTCAATTATGGTTATTTTAGGTGCATTTCCATGGTATTTGAAAGCATATGTGTGTGGAATGTCATGGTATTTGCATGCATCATGATTGTCGATGTTGTCCATTGGTGTAAGAAATTGCATGGGAATGGTGACGATTAATATTATTTTGTAGACAGAGGAGGTTGTATGTAAGTGGGTAGAGAGAAGAGAGAGATCGAGGGGAAGAGAACGAGGGTTAGGATGGTTAGGTGGGAACACAAATTTGTAGACCTTAATGTGGTTATAAATGAAAAAAATCCCAAATTAAAAAATGGAGGGGTGGGTAGTTTTAGCACCCGTTGGTACACTCTTGAGAGAATAGAGAGAAAAAAAACGTTTTCTTCCTCTGGTGGCTGGCGTGAAGAACTCAAGGAGGAGGAGGAGGAGGTAAGCATGTTTCAGTTTTTTTGTTTGTTGATTAATGTGTGTGTGTGAGAACAGAGAGAGAGGAGAGAGAGACAGGTTATAGATTTGAAGCGTTTTGTTTTTTTAATTGCCGGTGCGCTCGGCTGACTGCCAAGAGAGAGAGAGAGAGCGCTGTCGTGACATGTGCGGAGTAGCCAGGAAAGTACGAGACTTCTAGCTGTGAGAGTTGGTGCCAAACCTAACAAGGAAACTCACATTCAAAATTTCCCAAAAAGCATAGGAAAAATCCATCCTTGAATTCGTGTTCCAATCGCTTATCCCTTTCCAAGCATAGATTCACTGGCTTCTTTTTCCAAAACTTTCCAGCTAATCACATGTAGGCATAACATAACCTTTAAGTATTTCCAACATACATGTGACCCCTTTCATTCCATACATCCACTGTCACCATTCCCAACATCTCATAATGTTCTTTATCACCTGAAAATCTGGCTTAAAATTCCAACAACTCACAAACACAAAATGATATATGGCATAACTTTAACATATTCACATGATTTTAAAAGAAATCCATGGCCTGCATTTAGTTCCACTAAGATAGAATCAAAATCAATTCTCACTAGAGTCGTTGCTGTATTTCTGACTCTTTGATTTCATGTCCCTTGTTGAAATATCCTCACATATCTTCATATCAAAATCCACCCTTTATTTTTTTACAAACCTTTGAAGGTTTGTTGGCATCGTGTATTTACAAGTGGTAGGTAGGAAAAATAAAGAAATTTTATCAAGCTTTACTTATCTGAAGGCGGGGAAAAGCGATTCATTCGAATTTCTTTGAAAAAAAATCTTCCCACACTTCACTGCAGGCAGCGTACAGCCGGCGCATAGCTGGTTTTTGTGAATTTGTAGTAAGCATATCATTAGATAGTAGCAGCTCAGCTCTCTAATTCAAGCCCCAACACGCCATAAACAGTCGCTAAATGCATGAAATGAATCTCTCTGGTCGTGTCGCCTCTGTCACCTGGTTTTTTTTTTTCTGCAGACTTCTTCTGATAAGCACCGCACGCAATTCCCTGGTTTTTTCTGGTCATTCCCGCGAGGAAGTCGCCCACGCCCTTTTGCAGCTGAAATCGCGCATTTCCCATTTTAATTTTCCTCTCTGCGCCTACTATTTCCTTTTTCCTTTGTTTTGGAGTGTGACCTTTTTCCTTTATTTTGGAGTGTTGACCATATATATATATATATATAAAATCAAACTCCTTTTCACCATAACCTTGCTAAGGGTTTTTCTCACGCCTCATCAAAAGCAGCTCCATTTGGCATCCTTATTGCACATATGATTTTTGCCATCTAAAGCATATGATCAAGATCCCAACCATTATGTACCATAAAGTTCTCTGTCTCAGTGCTAATATCAACTCAACCATGATAGGCACAGCTTATGAGAAATTCACCATCTCATGGAATCAATAAAGTAGTCGAACCACAAGCATAATCCAGTCCTATCAAGGCACAAGGTATCTGCTAGCTCCGAAATTCTCCATAAGCATAAAAAAAAAATCCTCCACAATTCACACCACACTGTCAAAGGCTTCGAAACCTGGCTCAGCCTCAGCTCATCTTATTGAACCTTATCTACAATATGAACATATATACGCAGGCATCATATAATGACTCATCATGGCACTTAACCCCATGCATCTGGATGTGTATTTGATGGCCTCACATGCACGGTTTCACATCATAGACGTGCCATGGCACGACATCCACCCCCTCTAAACCTGCACATCCTCTGGTATGTGCCAAATCATCATCAAGATCCACATATAGCTGGATGTCGTCTTCATCTTCTACATTGTCAGGAAGATCATCCTCTTCCTCTTCAACCATATCCATACTACCACTGTCAAGCCTCTCATCCTGAGCCTCTTGTGAATCAAAAGGATCACTATCATGCCTTCTTTTAAATATCTTGATTCTTTTGCCTGCCACAAGATTCTTTATTTCTGTTCCATCAAGCTCACACAAAGTATACGTGGCATTTCCATGCGCATGCTTGACAATGTAAGGGCCAAACCATCTTTTTGCAAATTTTCTTTGAACAGTGAATTGGTTGTCAAGGCTACTATCATACATTAGAACCCAATCACCTTCTTCAATAGGTTTTGGCCGGAGTCTGTGTCTACTATCAAATCTTTCTTTATTTTTCAGCCTTGCATCTTTCAAGCGAGCTTTAGCAAGCTCTACATCTTCAGGCCTCCTCTCCAACTGTCTTATTCGCAAGGCAAGGAGGTCATCTCTGCTCAATCCTTCTACCCACGGCAATACATTCCAAGTTGGAACTACTTCTTCAACTGGCATCACTGGCTTCTGACCATACATTAATTCTGCAGGCATGTATCCTGTCACTGAGCTAAGAGTTGTACGGTCAGCCCACAAGGCATATGGTAGCAGCTTTGGCCACTCTCTCATTCTTTCTCTACATGCCTTAGCCAAAGCTTTAATGATTGGAGGATGTCCTCGCTCACTTTTTCCATTGCCCTCAGGATTGTAAGCACATGTTAGGGACAGTTTGATACCAATTCTAGAGAAGAATTCCCTTGCTTCTTCAACATCTAGCTCACCCCTATCAGCTGTTATTTTCCCAACAAAACCATATCGGCAGATCACATCTTCCAAGAGAAATTTGCATACTGTTTCCGTACTCTTTGTTCTAAGAGCACGCCCTTCTACCTGATTTGTCAAATCTTCTCTTGCAAGTGCTATATACCGCATCTGCCAAATTCCCAAAGGCATTGTAACTAGATCCACTACCCATTTGTAGTGCATTGCAGGTGGGTAGGTTGGTTGCAAGCCATCACAATGCCGCACGTTTGAGTACATTTGGCATACTATGCATGTTTCCACATATTGGGAAATATCCTTGTACATTCCTCTCCACCAATATTTTTCCTTTATTTTGGTAAAGGTGGCCCACACACTTCTATGCCCAGCCCAGAGACTCTCATGGAATTCTTTCACAAGCTTTCCTTGAGTCTCTTTATCACATATGACTCTCTATGGCATAGCATTCCTCTGCTTAGGATGCTTCCAGAGATACCCATCCTTTAGGAAATAACCATATGCTTTTCTGCGGATCCTCTTAAATTCTGAGTCAGACCAATTTTCTTGCCTTGTCAGAGTACTCAAATATTGACCAATAAGCAACCAATCTCCTTCATATATTTCCTCAATAAAAGACTCAAGTGCATTTGATAGGCAAATATGATCCCCTTTTGCATATGCTGTAGTATAGAACTTTGTACCCACATCATCAATGTCACTAATCATCTCTTTCTCATCTGCATACCTGGCTCTTGATAGCATATCTGCAACAACTGGATTATCTTTTCCCGCAATATGCTCAAACTCAGGATTTAGTGACTTGATATAAGCAATCCACCTAAGCATAGCAATATCTGGAGTGGTACAACTTGCTATCATCCCAAGAAGTGGCAAGCAATCAGTTTCCACAAGTACAGATGTCCCAATAAGATATTCTTTTTCACATTTTAGAGCAGTGACTATCCCCCATAATTCTCTCTTGATCTGTGGATACTTTCGTTGCCGAAAGCTTAATACCTTTGCTCCAAATCTAATTACATACCTATGATCATCCTCATCATCTTGCCCTACTGCCCATCCTATCCCAGTAGGACTAGTATCAACTGTAACAATCACAGGCCTGCCACACTCATAATCTGCCTTTCTCAAAATGGGTGATGATTGGAGCAAATATTTCAGCTTCCGCATAGCTTTAATATGTACTGCACTCCACAAAAATTTTTGATTTTTCCTCAAAAGTTGATAAAGAGGATCTGCTACATGTGCATAATGTGGGATCCAAATAACATAAAAGACACATGCTCCAAGAAATCTCCTCAGCTCTGTAACATTAATGCATGTCTCTTTCATTCTTTGTATTGCATCTATTTTGGCTGGACAAGGTCGGCGTCCACTAGTACTACAAAGATGTCCCACTATTAGCACTTCACCAACTCCAAACACTGATTTCAGCCCAGATAAAGTAAGATTCACTTCTTCAAGCCTGGATAGAATCATGTCACAATCCTTTATATGATTTGCCACAAACTTGCGGCACCCTTTTGAATCCAAATCCCCATCTTTGTCTTTCTCATCACAGCCCTTTATTGGCACATCATCCAGAAATGGCATAGTTTTTTGTGGTATGAAGTCTCGTAAGACTTTATTCATTCCATTCATCATATGTGCCACTGAGTTAGTGGCTCCCTGTGGTAAGGTACACATCCTTACTAATCCCAAAGGAGTTCTCATTGTGGTCAAGTCCCTGCTTTGTATATCCAGCTGGAACTGATCATATCCTGAATACAGATCACCCATAGAGTATATAGCTTTCCCTGCAAATGCTTCTGCAAACTCATCCACAATTGGACCTGCTCCCACATTCCTGATTGTGACTTTGTTTACAGGTTGCATGTCTTGAATAAAGCGCAACGTCCCATTTTTCTTTGGTACAGTAAACCATCTGTTGGAATATGGGGCACATGAAGGCTCCAAGATTCCCATCCTGATCTTTTCCTTTAATAATTCCATCAACTTTGGCAAGAGAGCCTTTGGTACTGGAATTGGCCGCAGGTTCCAGGGCACATGTGGAACAGTAAAGATCACCATTGGTGCTGTTACACTTGGATCAACACAGCCTATCTCATGCGGCTGAAAAGCAAAGGCTTTCCCATGTTTTACAAGCATCTCCTCAAAGCATTCCCTTTCAACTGGCAACAGAAAATCCTTCTCACCAATCTTCAGCTCTTTTAGAGTTTCTTGAGTAAATTTATGCCCAATTTTCTTCGGATCTCTAAGATTTGGCTGCATAGAAGCTTCATCTATCTTCTCCTTGCTTCCCGGTGGCAAGGGCAAGGCAACTGGTTTCACCTTTTTTGCAACCGCTTTGTACTTTGTATCAACATGAGCATCCATCTCACAATTCATGTTTTTACATTCCACCCCCTCTTCCTGGATTATATCATACATCTCCACAGATGACACCTTTATCATTTCATTTCCACCCTGTAAGCATGCTCTTCCCATATCAAAAAGCACATCCATAGTATCTACAAATGACACCTCATCAAGCACCCCTGAAATTGTTGAAATGTAGAGAGAAAGAGACGAGACAAGAGACACATCATGTACGCTCCCAAAGACTGATTCATATTGAGGACAAGATACATATATATAGGTGAGACCAAGTTAGGTAGAGTGAGCCATATATAGAGCTCCAACACCCCCACTCAAACAAGGGTCTCTAGCTATGGATGAAAAAACCCTTGGGGAGTACAAGGGAAAAACCCAAGCCCCTATACAAACGTGAAAATATGAACCAGAAGTAATGATGTGAAAGTGCATTGTGCATCTATGTACAAATATACAAAAGGACCAAGAGGTCATAGTGTGCAATTGTGAAATGTGCAAAGTGCATGGTGTCTAGAAGATTACAACGATATATGTACAAAGCTACCATAAGAGAAAGAGCCTAATCTAGAAAGAGTGAGCCCGAGGCAACTCCAAACTCTGAGCGTAAGAGAATGAAGCGTGACTCATTGAGACCTTTGGTAAGAATATCTGCAATCATTTGGTCACTTGGACAATGTTCAATCATGATAGTGCCTTTGCGTACTTCGTATCGAACATAATGATAATGCACAGCAATATGTTTTGACTTGTTATGTTGGACATAGTCTTTTGCAAGACTAATAGCACTCTGATTATCACACCGCAAGGGTGTACTAGAAAGAGGAGAATGGCCAATATCTGTCAACACTTGTCGAAGCCAAATGAGTTCACGAGCTGCAAGTGATGCCGCAACATATTCAGATTCGGTTGTAGAAACTGCAACACAACGTTGTTTCTTGCTGGTCCAAGAAATAAGACAACCATTAATGAAGAAACAATTGCCACTAGTAGATCGCATAGATAAATGTGAGCTGGCCCAATCTGCATCTGTGTAACCCAAAAGAGAAAGAGATGGAATGGAGTCGGATGTGAATTGTCATTGATAAACCAAACCATAATCTGCAGTGCCTTTCAAGTATTTCAACACGCGCTTTGCTGAAGACCAATGCTTAAGAGAAGGACATGCAAGATGTTGCCCGAGATAGTTAGCAATAAACAAAATGTCAGGACGAGTGTTCAAACCAACAACTTGAAGACATCCAACCAAATTAGCATATGGTTGATTTGTAACAAGCTGGCCACCAGTATCAGCAAGTGTTTTTCATGGAACTCGCAAGACAAGGAGTAGTTGCTGAATGTGCAGATTCCAAACCAAACTTCTTAATAGTATCTTCAATAAACTTTGACTGTCAAAGTAATAAAATGCCTTTGCTGCGATTCCTTTGAATCTGAATGCCAAGACACGAGTGAAGCTCTCCAAGATCCACCATATCAAATGCCGAAGATAACAACTGCTTATTTTTGTGTAAAAATCCTAAATCATTGGAAACAAGGATTGTATCATCCACATAAAGGGCAAGGATTACAAAACTACCATTTTGATGTTTGGTAAATAAGTTGGGATCAGAAGAGCAAGAGAGAAAGCCATGGGAGGTAAGAAAAAGATCAAACTTGATGTACCAGGCCCGTGAAGCTTGTTTAAGGCCGTATAAGGCCCTATGAAGACGAGCAACAAGATCTTCCTTACCTGCAATAACAAATCCTTCTGGCTGCTCCATGTAAATTTCTTCATTCAAATCTCCATTCAAGAAAGCCGTGCGCACGTCCATCTGATGAATTTCTAAGTCGAAATGAACAGTAAATGCCAATAAAACCCGAATACTAGTAATGCGAACAATTGGTGAAAAGGTTTCATGATAATCAATGCCAGCAACTTGAGAATAACCTTTGGCAACTAAACGTGCCTTGAATTTGTCAAAGGATCCATCTGCTTTAAATTTTATCTTATATACCCACTTACACTTAATGGCAGTACGGCCAGGAGGCAGCTCAGTGAGTATCCATGTACCTTTAGAGATAAGAGAATCGTATTCTGCTTCCATAGCCTCTTGCCATTGATCCTTTTGTGGAGAACATATAGCATCACTGTACGTGGCAGGATCTTCAGAAGTAGAGAAAACATCAACATCAAAATCTTCATCAGGGCCATGACAAGAACCATGCTCAAAATCAATAGGCAGATCAATAAAAATGTCAACATCATCAATGACAGCATTCGGAATTAATGGTTGTGAAGAGGAAAGTTGCTCTTTAGATGGTTGTGAAGACTCTATAGAAGAAGATTCATCATCACACAAGAATGGAAAAGCTTGAAGCAAAGATTTAGTATCATCAGAATCATCCATGGACCATGTACCGCCCATAAGCTGTTCATTGAAAATAGCATCACGATTCACAAGCACTTTCTTGGAGGACGGGTCATAGAATTTGTAGCCTTTGGAAGTGTCAGAATACCCAATAAAAATAACTTTAAGCCCAGGAGCATCAAGCTTTGCTCGTGTTTCTTTAGGAACATGAATATAAGCAATACATCCAAAGGTTCGAAAATGAGATACAGAAGGAATTTCACCTGTCCATGCTGTGATGGGTATCTTACCAGAAGGAGCAGTAGTAGGAAGATGATTCTGAACAAAGACTACTGTCAAGAGAGCTTCACTCCAGAAAACACGAGATAACCCAGAATGAATCAGCATACATCGTATAGCATTGATAATAGTGCGATTCTTACGTTCAGCAACACCGTTCTGTTGAGGTGAATATGGAATAGTATGTTCATGATGAATACCATGGTCCGTACAATAACTCTCAAACTCAGCAGACACATATTCTCCACCATTATCGCTGCGAAGTTTCTTGAGGCGACGACCAGTTTGAAGTTTGGCAGCCTTGTGAAATTGCTTAAAAACAGATAACGCCTCAGATTTTTGTCGAAGCAAGAAAACAACTGTATACCGTGAGTAATCATCAATAAATGTAATGAAATAACGATGTTGTGTTCTCGATGGAGGCAAAGGTCCACAAATGTCGGTATGAACAAGATCCAATAAATCATGAGAATGGACAGAATTCGAGAGAGGAAAGGGTTTACGATTGTGTTTGCCAAGAGCACAAAACTCACATATTCCCATATGAGGATGAGCTTTAAGATCCATGCCACGTACAAGACCTTGACGATGAAGATCAAGAAGCTTTGAGAAATCAGCATGAACAAAGCGATGATGCCATATCTTGCAATCATGATCACCTGGAGCAGTGACAACATTTGCTATAGCATCATTGAGAGAGAGCTCAAACAAATTACCATTACGAGAAGCAGTTGCAATAATCTGTCCATCTTTCTCAATGCGGCATTTGGTGTGGTCGAATCCAACAAACAAACCAAGATCAACAAGTCTTGCAACTGAAAGAAGATTACGTTGAAGTTCTGGGACATGTAAAACCCCTCGTAAAACTCGAGTTGAAGAAGATAAGGTGCCAAGATATAAATCTCCAATGCCCTTGACTTGACAAGTTGTATCATCAGCAAGATAAACAACACGCTTAACAGGTAAAGAATGATAGTTATGTAGCCACTTAGATTCATATGTCATATTTCCTGTAGCACCAGAATCAATAATGAAAAGTGAACCATCACGTACATGAAGTATTCTGTCTGGGGGAACTGAACATAAAACACAACTTGTTTCAGGCACATCATTATCATGATGCTCGGCTGCATATGCTCGATTTCGATCTACATCAAATCGACGCTTAAAGCACATGGAAGAGGGATGATCAGATTTTCCACAATAATCACAAGAAGAAGAATCTCTAGATAAACGTGTTTTGTGGTAATGTTGTGTTCTTCATCATATTGACGTGCCCAACATTCATCTTCAGTATGACCATTCCTATTGCAGTAAGAACAATGCTTGTTAGGAAATTTGAGACGAGAGAAACTACCACCACGATGACCACCTCTGCGGTTTCCTCGTTGAAAAGAACGCTTTCGCACATAAAAGGCCCGTTCCAACTGTTGGGACTCAGGCTCCTCTTGTTGTGAAAACATAGCTGCATCATGACCAACGCTACGTCGTTGTTGACGTTGAGAATACTCAATCAAAGATATGCAAGTTTGGTCAAAATCAAGACCGTCCTTGTTAGAAAGAATGGTAACAATGTTGTCATAAGACGGATCCTTTATCGTATCAAGAAGAATTGTAATAAGTTGCTTTCGTGGAATAGGATCACCCGCAGCAGCAAGTTGATTAATAATAGATTTGAAAGAATCAATATGCCCCGTCATAGCAGTACCAACTTCATACTGTAACTTTGAAAGCAAACCTCTCAAATAAAGTGTTTCTGTAAACAGACTTTTTCTGAAAATTTGCTATAAGATACTCCCATACATCATGGGAAGTAGGAAAGTCATACACATCAAGCATGAGAGAATCACTAAGAGCAGAAAGAATGTACCGACGAGCTGCTTTATCACGCCTCTGCCAATCCATATAAGCAAGACGCCATGCATCAAAAACAGGGCCTTCCATGATAAGAACGTTGTCAAAATCCGGAATAGTAGGCTGAGACGGACATAGAGAATCGCCAATAACAACATTTGAAAGCTCATCGCCTTCAAGAATTAACAGCATCTTTGCTTTCCAACCGGGAAACCCTTGGCCTTGAAAAGAAGGAATAGAACGTTGGCCAAAAGGAAAACCATTGACGAGAACAGTCATAGCCATATCTATCTGCGAGAAGATGTATAAGATAAGATCACAAAATCTACACACCATAGACAAGGACGACCGCCGCAAGAGATAAGAGACGTCAATAAGAAAAGAGTCCTCAAAATAGCGAGACGTGGGACGCAAGATTCATAAATAGTGAGACGTGGGACGCAAGATTCATTGATAGATGCTTGATGAAAAAGCTAGATTGGTCGTTTTGCTAAAAATAGCAAAATAATAAGAGACGCTTGACGAAAAAGCTAGATTTGGCGGTTTGCTAAAAACGCTTGACGAAGAAGCTAGATTTGGCAGTTTGCTAAAGATGCTTGACGAAGACGAAACCTGTGTGCTCACAAAGACGCTTAACGAAGACGAAACCTGTGTGCTCACACAAAGAACTTGTTTGCTTATTCAAAGAACCTGTTTTGCTGATTTACAGATGCAGTTTGCCTGAACTGTCATAACTTTTGACTCACAACTCCGTTTGACAAACTTTTTTGATAGGATTCACCAGCACAATACAATCTACGCACCTGCACTGGTTTTGGTTTTAAGGACGCGATTAAGAAACAGCTCTAATTACAACAAGTTAAGCTACAAAATCATGTAGACAACACATAATCAAAGAACAATCTTGTAAGACATGAAATTATAATCATGAATTTAACAAGAAGACATAGATGCTTCCCTTATAGATGCTCTGATACCATGTTGAAATGTAGAGAGAAAGAGACGAGACAAGAGACACATCATGTACGCTCCCAAAGACTGATTCATATTGAGGACAAGATACATATATATAGGTGAGACCAAGTTAGGTAGAGTGAGCCATATATAGAGCTCCAACAGAAATAAACTCATTCTTCTCCAAAAGACCACACTGCTCAAAACTTTTTTGTTCATTTTGTATATGTTTTTGCATGCCACGTTTCAAATCCTTGCTTTTTACAAAAACCAGTGACCCATAGCTGGAGAATCCCTAAAAATTTGCTGAAAAGCTATTTACATTGATTGAGTCCTGCGAGAACTCATTTCCCCTTGTACCATTGGAATCCCGCTTTACAATGGCACCTGGCCAAAATCCCTCATCTCCCTGTAATTCATGAACTCTCTGTTTATCTTTGGGAGTGACTGTGCCCGAAGAGACTCACGATTCCTTTCATGATTAATGCAAACTGTCAAAAACTGAACAGCTTTTTTGCCATCTTTACTCCTTATTCTTGCATATGCTGAACCATCATCCAAAACCTTTGTTTCCATCCTTACAGCTGTAATGTAGGGTTGCCCAAGGATAAGGGGATACGATGACATCTCCTGAACAAAGAAATTCTGATCATCCTTCACATCCCCTATAGTTACCCTTACATTTGGACATGCTGCATAAAGCTCTCCAGATGAGTTATTGGCTGCTTTAATCATCCACCCATGATCCACATCCATTGGCCACTTACATTTGTTGTAGAGATTTTTAGCCATAAGATTTATTTCAGACCCATGATCAATTAGAGCGACATATGGCTCTTCCAAATCACCTATCTTGACAAGGGTTTCAGTGGTTGCTCTTGCCCAATGGCTCCTGGAGTAATGACTCTTTGTAAGAACTTCTTTTTCATCATCCTCTTCCACAAAGCGCACTTGTCGTGCCCCATCAGCAGAGTGATTACATTCTACCACATTTTCTCTCTCTTCCTTTTTCTGTACCTGTACTCCATGAGTCTTGGAAGTGCTTGCCTCCCCTTGTAATGGAATAGATTCAATTATGGACTGCCTTTTTCTTCGTATAATATCAATTATCTCATCATGAAATTCTTTCTTTGCAATCCCCAAGACTTCCTAGTGTGAATTCCACCCTGCTGTTTAGAATCCTTTCTTCAAGTACCTTTTTGAGATCTGTTGCAACTTCAATATCAGATTGAAGCTTGTAGAGTGGACTTTTCCCTTTACCCTTCTCCTTCATTTTTGCTGGCACTTCTTCCATTGAAACATCCTGTGGAGATCTGCTATGATGTGGAGGCATATGTGATGGCCCAGGATCCTTCTTTTCACTTCCACGTGTAACTCTTTTTGATGGCCCTCCTTCCTCATTTTCCCTTTTACGCTTCTCCTCTACATGTGCCTCATTATTTTGGCATTTGGCAATATAGGCATGAATGGATAAAGAATCCACAGGCTCCTCCCAGCCAGTCTCAAGACGTATACAATCACCTGCCTCATGCAAAGCTTGCTTTGACACTTTCTTTGACGCAATTAATTCCATTGTTGATGGCCAAAAATCCTCATTCTCATAATCCTCATCATTCTCAAATCCCTGCTTTAGTTGACCAACCTTTAATCCATAGGTTGCTGCCTCAACCATAGAAATGGCATGACTAGTAGCCATATCCTCTACCAGCTTTTTCATCCCTCCTTTCCCAAAGTTTGTACTCAATGGAAGACCAGTCTCTGTAAGATGGATTTTCCCATCTTTGAAAAACACAAGTTGATTTTTAAGAGCTTCTTTATAGCTAGCACAATCTTTCTTTGCATGCTCTGGGTCATCACACCATATGCATCTATATGTAAACCCTTCTTTGCTTTGAGGCCTTTGCATAGAAGCCTGCCCCAATGGTAGACCTTTTTCTTCAATCCTGGACATCTTCAATTTTAAGTCACGCATACCCTTGATAAGCTCATCCATCGGCCCATCTATCTTTGGAATTGTAGTAGGTGGTTTGGATAGATTCTCAGGGGTGATAGCAGTTATGGGGGTTGCAGAGCCCATCACCATTTTATCCCTCCTCCGCTGCCGCTTTGCTAACATAGTGACTGCATCCTCAACATCATTCCAATCACTTTTTAATCCCTGCTCTGTATCCTTATCCTCAAGGAGGATTTCCAATTTCTCCTAGAGATCTTTCCCAGCTGCTTGTAAGAAGAGCTCTATTTTTTCTCTGTCCAAAGTTGCACGCTCTATCCTTGACAGCTGGGCATAGCGCTTCTCAAACTCTCTTAGCAATTCTGTGGCAGAAATTCCCATTTTAGATTTTGTGACCCATTCCAAGAAAGTTCGTTTGGTCACTCGCTCAGAGTCCTCCATAAAATATTCATCCTTTAAAGCAAGCTTGAACTCTTCCCAATTTCTGCCACCATGTGCTGTCTGCAATCCTTTTATGCACTCTCTTATTTCAGGAACACATACCAGCTCGAAACTTCGAACCATGTCCTCCTCAGTCACCCTGTTTAGCTCCATCTCCTTTATATAAATGCGCAGGTACTTTGTAATGTCCTTCCCATCAAATTGATCCATCTTTTTCACAATTGATTGTAATGCTTTGGTCGTAGAAATTTGTCCTCTTTCAGCAGCTTGTTGTTGTTGCATGTACATGGTAAACATCTGAAACATCTGCATAACTCCGGGGTCAAAATGAACCCCTTGACCCTCAGAATTCTCAGCCATAGCTTCCCTGTATATTTCACCACACTCTCACCCCAGCAGTTTCACGTCGGGTTCACCAAAAAGCTGTCGTGACGTGTGCGGAGTAGCCAGGAAAGTACGAGACTTCTAGCTGTGAGAGTTGGTGCCAAACCTAACAAGGAAACTCACATTCAAAATTTCCCAAAAAGCATAGGACAAATCCATCCTTGAATTCGTGTTCCAATCGCTTATCCCTTTCCAAGCATAGATTCACTGGCTTCTTTTTCCAAAACTTTCCAGCTAATCACATGTAGGCATAACATAACCTTTAAGTATTTCCAACATACATGTGACCCCTTTCATTCCATACATCCACTGTCACCATTCCCAACATCTCATAATGTTCTTTATCACCTGAAAATCTGGCTTAAAATTCCAACAACTCACAAACACAAAATGATATATGGCATAACTTTAACATATTCACATGATTTTAAAAGAAATCCATGGCCTGCATTTAGTTCCACTAAGATAGAATCAAAATCAATTCTCACTAGAGTCGTTGCTGTATTTCTGACTCTTTGATTTCATGTCCCTTGTTGAAATATCCTCACATATCTTCATATCAAAATCCACCCTTTATTTTTTTACAAACCTTTGAAGGTTTGTTGGCATCGTGTATTTACAAGTGGTAGGTAGGAAAAATAAAGAAATTTTATCAAGCTTTACTTATCTGAAGGCGGGGAAAAGCGATTCATTCGAATTTCTTTGAAAAAAAATCTTCCCACACTTCACTGCAGGCAGCGTACAGCCGGCGCATAGCTGGTTTTTGTGAATTTGTAGTAAGCATATCATTAGATAGTAGCAGCTCAGCTCTCTAATTCAAGCCCCAACACGCCATAAACAGTCGCTAAATGCATGAAATGAATCTCTCTGGTCGTGTCGCCTCTGTCACCTGGTTTTTTTTTTTTCTGCAGACTTCTTCTGATAAGCACCGCACGCAATTCCCTGGTTTTTTCTAGTCATTCCCGTGAGGAAGTCGGCGCCCACGCCCTTTTGCAGCTAAAATCGCGCATTTCCCATTTTAATTTTCCTCTCTGCGCCTACTATTTCCTTTTTCCTTTGTTTTGGAGTGTGACCTTTTTCCTTTATTTTGGAGTGTTGACCATATATATATATATATAAAATCAAACTCCTTTTCACCATAACCTTGCTAAGGGTTTTTCTCACGCCTCATCAAAAGCAGCTCCATTTGGCATCCTTATTGCACATATGATTTTTGCCATCTAAAGCATACGATCAAGACCCCAACCATTATGTACCATAAAGTTCTCTGTCTCAGTGCTAATATCAACTCAACCATGATAGGCACAGCTTATGAGCAATTCACCATCTCATGGAATCAATAAAGTAGTCGAACCACAAGCATAATCCAGTCCTATCAAGGCACAAGGTATCTGCTAGCTCCGAAATTCTCCATAAGCATAAAAAAAAAATCCTCCACAATTCACACCACACTGTCAAAGGCTTCGAAACCTGGCTCAGCCTCAGCTCATCTTATTGAACCTTATCTACAATATGAACATATATACTCAGGCATCATATAATGACTCATCATGGCACTTAACCCCATGCATCTGGATGTGTATTTGATGGCCTCACATGCACGGTTTCACATCATAGACGTGCCATGGCACGACAGCGCGCGCTTCTGGCTCACGAAACAATAGCAAGAGAGAGGGGTGATGCACTTGGCCGCTGCTCTCCCCTCTGGCTGCTTGAAAACGAGAGGGCTAAAGTGCGTACGTGAGCGGTGCTCCCTGGTTAACAGCTTGCTTGTGTCTCCTCCACAAAACCCCAAGAGAACACCAATGTCAATGCTAACAAGGGCCACTTAATGTGACAACGCCTGGGCAAAGCGAGGCGCACCACGCCAGCCCTTCGTTGGTATAGCCACCTGGTTGCGCAACAAACCACCACGCCAAATGTTGGAAGAGGGCGATAGAAGGAGTCGGCACGTAATCCAAGTATGTCGTCTATAGATCCGCACCGTTGTTGGGAGCAATAACATCGGCGGTGATCTCTCGACATGCGCACTAGGCACTCTACAGCGATGTGTTGTGGTAATGTTGGTGCAGGCTTTGATGCTGCGCACACCGTGAGAGAGAGTGAGAGATAGAGAAACTCTCTCTTTATTAGAGGAGGAGAGTGAGAGAGGTCATCAGCATTCACAGAGGGCAGCCGCATGGAGAGGAGACGGCCGATTGTGACACAACCGAGTATCCAAAGATGATAGCATAGTAGGGGGGCTGCTGCCATGTAGGGAGAGAGAGAGAGAGAGAGAGAGAGCACCTATGAGTTGCTGCCTTAGCATTTGGGATTATAAGATTCGTACTGAGCACATGATGTAGGGGAAGGGTCTTACGGGCTACTTCGCACAACCAGGAGAGCAGAGGTAGCAAAACATTGAGTAGGCCATAGATTAGGAGAGAGGCATAGCCTTATTGCGCATGCACATGAAAGCCAAGGCTCGCCATGAAAGTAGCCAAGGTGAGATGCATAAGAAGAGGTCCATAGAGGGACCATAGTGAAAGCAAGCCAAAAGGGTGGGTATAAATAAGGTAATCCAAGTAGAGATGAAAGAACAAAGATTTTGCAACAAAAAGTTTTCACATGTATTGCTCCAATACATACAAAGTTTCTCTTTCATAAGCTGCTTCATTTACTAAAGTGTTGCAAGTATACTCCCGTTTGTTCTTTGCATAAATCCAACCAAGTAACCATGCGCTGATTGTTGTCCTTCCAAAAAACTTTGAATCTCCTCTATATTTTGATTCCACATATTTGGAAAAATCAAGTAGGTTTCGGGCATATTCCACATTACATTGTAGAGGGTATCATCAAAAATTAGCGTGATATTTCCAACCAGGTCATGAAAAATTCTCCATGCTACATCCAAGTTTTTGTGGTATACAAATCGATATCCAATTAGAAGATCCATCTTTTGATATGCTACCTGCCCTGCTACGACCTTAAACTTTTGATGGTGCCGAGGAAAGCACAACTCAAGAATGCATCGAGTCCTTTGTAGTCTATTAGTACTCCAGATCCATACCTGCCCTGCTACGACCTTAAACTTTTGATGGTGCCGAGGAAAGCACAACTCAAGAATGCATCGAGTCCTTTGTAGTCTATTAGTACTCCAGATCCATACCTCAAACCATTGCATACAAAAATCAAGGAAAGTGAATGCATCTTTGCAAATCAAATGCCAAACACTTGTATTCTCTTCCACAAGATGCATATGTTTGGCCAAGTCTGGACATACATCACCATGTTGCATCTCAATGGTCTTAAGTAAAACACCATTGAGTTCAAGTATCAATACTCTTCTTTGTTTCCTTATTGTATTTGGGGGTGGTGGAACTCTTTTGCTCTTCTAGGTACATGAGTCACCAATGATTGGTGCCACCTTAATAGTAAGTTTTCTGTACACTTAAATTCAAAGCTATATGCTTCAACATATCCTGTTGAAAACAAAATGTATGGTTAATGGACATTCAAAATTTTAAATAAATATATTATGTGCCAACAACATAAATTCATCCATGATATGGATGGTCTTAAACCTTCATAGACAAACGCTCCACCAATACCTCAGAAGTTCAACCAAAAAAATAAAAGAGCGAGTATATTGTCAATGCTAAATTTCATCAAATTTATTGAATATGATGTATAAAAGATTTTCACTGTTGAGATAATTGAGTCTATCCAAATTAAATTATAATATTCATAGGCTTACACCTTGACAAGGCAATATCTTCAATAAAAAACAAACACATCTTCATTGCAAACATTGACAAAAGAGATAATCAAATGACAGTAAGTTTGGAGGCATTTGATTGCTTGATACAATAGTGTGAAGATTTGGCTCGTACAATCCAAAAATTAAACCCATCTAAGCACATTGTTTTGGCCAAAGACTAAGTCTATCTTATGGGCTTTTAGTACAAAATGGCTCCAAACATTCTGCACCCAACAAGTCTTGATATTTGTGCAGATCCCATACTTCAAATTGCACGTTTAGACCTCATAAATTGACCTGCAGTAACAACTAGTATGGGTTAGGTTGGAATCTGATTATACTGTCACTCAATGTTTAATGAAACCAGACATTATCCTACCCATAAGCTCAAGTAAGCTTTTTGTAGCCTTGATATGTATGCTTTTGCTACTGCAACTCCACTTATGAGATGACCACGATCATATCCCAAGCGAGTAGCATAAGCAATAGCGTGTTGATCACTCAAAATCCTTCTTTTGTAACACACTTTTAACAAGCTTAGCTGGTCTTTGGATAGTAATGGTACTCCAGCTTTGGATACCAACATTGCTAGATCCTTGCTTATGGATTCTACTTCTCTTTTTTCCCCTCTTGATTGGACATACTTTAGTTTATCACCATACAATGGTAAGTGTGAAGATGCACATGATGAGTTTTCCACTTCATTTGAATATTCGTTGAGCTCTTCTCGCAAAAATTGGGAGGTGAATTAGAGCCATTCTTCCAGTACATCTTGAAAATCGATAAATAAATTATGACCATGTGTGATAGGAGATCGACCTAGCCGATTAAGCAAAATAATAGACCTAATGTCATTTGTATTATTTAGATTTAAAAGGTAGGGTAGAAGGTCATTGCACAGTACGTAGTCGTGCCCTCCTTGAAAACTTTCAGGGAAGAGATAGTTGTCTGTTGGATTAACACATCCCTTGAAAGGGATATCATCAATAAGTAATGTATTCTTCTTATTGCAAATATCTTGGCACTAATTCCAAACCTTGAGTAAAGGTTTAAACATAGCCTCAACAGTAGGCTTATCTGGCCTATACACTTTTTCGAAGATTATGGATATAACATTCTTCTTGTCCCCACACCATAAAGAAATGGTATTTCTTATGTGCATACTTTCAAGAGTGTTTACATAGGCACAAACATTCTTGTGTAGCATGGTGGACCAAATACCAACATGAAAGTACGGGCAAATCTCATCCAAAAACTCAACACCCAGGCCGGGGGGCGAATAACAACTGTGGTGCGACGAATATCAATTTGAATACAATTTGTTTGTGGATGCCTCTTCTCTTCCTTGTTGAGTAAAACTCCATTAAGATCAAGTATAAGTGCATGTTTCTTTATGGTGATTGCACGAGCAATATTTTCTGCATACAATACAGAAGAATGATAACACTTTAATGTGTTTACATACTTAACAATGTTAAGACAAGTGATTCTATATTATCAATGAGAGTTAATTACAACAAAACATCCACAAGTTTACTTTCTTTTCATGCTCCCATACTCATCTATGATGATGGCTCCTAAACTTGATTGCATTTCCCTATTGATTGGTGAAGATTGAAATACTAATCTATCTCCATCTCTCTCAAAAGAATATAAACTTCCTAGAGGCCTACTCTTTTGTGTATCGGAACACGTAGCTCCTCAACACGTTGCTCTATTTTTTGCGCACTTAACTTGTGATTGTTAGAAGCAATTATACCTGCAAAAACAACTCTCGCTGAGAAACATACTTTTTAACACACAAAATTGATGAATAAATTATCTTAAATAACATCCTATTGAAAAAGATCTACCTTTAGTTTTCTTGGCACCCCCTCTGCCGCCGAGTCCTTGATTTCAACTATTATCTCTTTATTTGTAGCATATGTAGCCTTGTCAATTTATTCAACACCCTCTGCCACCACAGAGTCCTTGATTTCAACTATTTTCCCTTTATTCGAAGCATATGTAGCCTCATCAATTTGTTCAACAATCTCTTCTTGTCTCTCCTTGGTTGCAAAAGTCTCTTGAAGCTCTTCAGTAACTTTATCTTTATTCTCACTAACCTCAACATTAACTTGCAGGAATGTCCTTAGTCTCTTTAGTCCTATCACTTGAAGGCCTTGAAGATGTTTGCAAAGCTGAATCATCGATGTGATCTACCTCCACCATGCTGTCTTCATTATTTCTAGCATTTGACTCATGAGAGTTGATCTCCCTAGTAGGGCTTTCATGATGATGTTCTAGTTGAGCAATGTTATCTTCGTCTTTTCCTTCTTTGTATATATCTGTAAGATTAAAATAAAATGCTATTACTTTTAGGATTTAAATAATACACCAAGGCTAATACAATACTAGTCATTTTTATATCTACACATATACTTTGTATCCAAACTTAGATTACTCAACATTGAGTGATGTACCATAATGAATTAGGAACCATATTACCTGCCAAGACTTTCACATAAGGGTCAAACTTGAGTTTGAGCCTCACTTACAAGGGCAAAGTAAAGATCGTTCAATTTGAGATTGTGCCTTGTGTTGGAAGACATCCCCAAGGGGTTGGACATAAGTGGAGGTACGTCTCAAACTTAAGTTTGAGCCTCACCGCTACACTAGGATATGGAGTAAGTGTAATTTCTTAATAGTAAGTGTGCGTCATCATTTGTATTAGCCTCAAACTTAATTTTGAGCCTCACTGCTACACTAGGATATGGAGTAATTTCTTAATAGTAAGTGTGCATCATCATTTGTACCAGACGTTGGCATGAAATAAAGGATAATTAGAATAGAAATATTCACTTTAATAGAAAAATGTTAAAAGTGAATCCAAAAAAGCCAATGTATTAATCAAAAGACTAATAATTATTTCAACAAATCCACACTTTGAACAAGACCTATGTTAATATTAGTTGTTGATAAGCTCCTTTCAATGATCACCATTCGTTGTACATTCATACGCACTATCAATGCACTTTTCTACCTTTCTTTGGTTGAAAGCTTGATGGGCTATGAGCATGGAAAGCCTTGTTGACATCTATATCCCCAATCTTCTCAACGGCCATAGCAACCCCAACATTTGAAGCTTCCATGGCTTTTGCAGTATCCAATATATCATCACCATTCCCACCTTCATCATCATTTTCTCATGCCTTCCAATATCTTCAAAATTGTCTTCGGCATCCTCATTGAATAGAGCATCATTCCTCATCACCATTCCCACCTTCATCATCATTTTCTCATGCCTTCCAATATCTTCAAAATTGTCTTCGGCATCCTCATTGAATAGAGCATCATTCCCTTGGTCCTCTGCCCGGCATCTTCAAAGTCTATAGCATCCCCAACTTCTTTATCATCATCTGTGTCATTTTTGTTATCAATATCATCACCTTCGTCTTCCTCCTCTGTACTTGGCGGGTCGTCAATGTGAAGATTTTGAAGGTTCTCTTTTTCTGCATCATCTAGCGTTTGCTTTTTTGTGCCGCCACTTGCACCACACCACTCTTGCAAGGACGGCCTAAAAGAGCAGAGCACTTTGATTATAATGCCATCGCTTCCAAATCATCTTTGCATAAAGCAATACATCGTCTCTTCTTTAGCAAGCTCTCCTCTAGCACAACTCCACCACAATATATCTCTACAACATAGCTGTGCTCAGGACAAAACCCTGTGATGAGACCGTCAATAAAGCCTTTGTCCGATAAATTCTATATTTTGGACACTAGAGCTTGAGATGAATACATTTTTTGTGAGAACCATATCAATGACCTCAAACTTGTCAACCTTGCTGATGAAAAGAATAACAGTTGCAATCTCAACTATTCCAGATTGTAAGATTCCTCCCCCATCTTCCCCTGTAATCAATCCCTCTTCAGAAATATAAAGACCTTGTTTCTAACTGTTTTAACCTAGAGAGAGAAAATATTCTAGAGAGAGAATATTCAGATTTTTAATATTTTTGTATAGAAAATTATCTCATCTTATTAAAATAAGTTCCCTTGAAACAGAAATTCAAAAAGAACTTTCCAATGTGCAATTAGAATTTATTGGAAATGGGTATAAAGGACCTTAGCCTAAGGGTCTAGATTTTCAGAAATTTTTGGATTATGGTCCAATTAAGGTTCCTATGGGCCAATAGCATCAATCCATGTGTAGGGAGGAGATAAATCCAAATTGTAAAAGAAGATACCCAAAAATGAGTAAATGCTCACATAAGATGAAGAGTTGAAAATGTACAAGGTTTATTAGTAAAAAACTATGAGCAATATTAAAAATATGAGATATTTTGGGTATCCAAAAATGAGTAAATGCTCACATAAGATGAAGAGTTGAAAATGTACAAGGTTTATTAGTAAAAAACTATGAGCAATATTAAAAATATGAGATATTTTGGGTATAATGATTCCATTTTGACACATATGTAAGGAAGGGGAGTTCTTTGAAGGAGGTGCATATTTCACATAAGATGAAGAGTTGAAAATGTACAAGGTTTATTAGTAAAAAACTATGAGCAATATTAAAAATATGAGATATTTTGGATATAATGATTCCATTTTGACACATATGTAAGGAAGGGGAGTTCTTTAAAGGAGGTGCATATTTCACATGCTTGAATGAGTTTTAAACTCATAAAAATTGAGATATTTCATCTCTCCTCTCTCCTCATTCAAGTCTAGTTCCAAAAAGTTAGCTTAACTGACCTAAAAATGGTCAAAAAGTGACCAAACTGACTTGGTAAATTCTAGAATCAGTTTGTTTGGTTAGGAGCTCAATTTTTCCTATAATAGAAGCCTTCCCTTGTTGAAAAAAATATAGTGTCTTATGCTTTGTTACTCTACTCCACCTAAGCCAAGAACTGTGAATTCTTTAATAATTCACTAGTTTTTGACACTTCTCTCTTTCTTCAATCCCCATTGGTGGCTCCATCAACATACTAAACCAATTGATTGGTTGGGGGCCTCTACCGTGAACAAAGAATCAAGCAAATTGTAAGGTAAGTATAGTGAATTTTGATCTTTTCTATAATTTCTCAATGTTTCTCTCTTCTCAACCCCTCTCAAGCTTGAGAAGCTTAATTGGTATGGTTTCTGAAATGCTATTGAAGTTAATTAATTAATGATAGTAAAGAATTACATAAATTTTTATTTATGTTTAATTCTAATGGTTTTTTCTCTCTCTCACTTAAGAAATGGTCATACTCATGACCCATTCTCAATCCAAATGAAGCTTTTCATAAAGCTTTTTCTTAATCCAAGATTAATCTATGCTTGAGAATAAATTAATAGTTTTTTTTATCTATGCTTTTAGTTTATGATAATTTTGATTTAATCCATTAAGGGTTAATAATCCAATTAGGGATCATTCTAATCATTCCCTTAAAGATAACCTATCTTTTAAAATAATTGAGATTTATTAGTTATAGTAGCGGAGCTATGGCAAAATTTTAAAAAAATTTACACATAAAATAATTTCATTTCAAAGCATGAAAAGAGGATTTCCTACCATATTCTAGAAATTATCATCCTAGATTAATTGAAAGAATTTCATAGTAATCATGGAAAAATTAAATTTTTATATTATGCATAAAAGATAAATATATTATTATAAAAGTGTTACTTTTAGCATAATTGAATTTTATGCATAGAGGTATGCATAAAAGATGAATATTTTATTATAAAAGAGTTACTTTTAGCATAATTGATTTTCATGCATAGAAGTATACATAGGAGATGAATATTTTATTATAAAAGAGTTACTTTTAGCATAATTGAAATTTATGCATAGAGATATGCATAGGAGATGAATATTTTATTATAAAAGAGTTACTTTTAGCATAATTGAAATTCATGCATAGAGGTATGCATAAGAGATGAATATTTTATTATAAAAGAGTTACTTTTAGCATAATTGAAATTATGCATAGAGGTATGCATAAGAGATGAATATTTTATTATAAAAGAGTTACTTTTAGCATAATTGATTTTCATGCATGGATGTATGCATAAGAGATGAATATTTTATTATAAAAGAGTTACTTTTAGCATAATTGAAATTCATGCATAGAGGTATGCATAAGAGATGAATATTTTATTATAAAAGAGTTACTTTTAGCATAATTGAATTTCATGCATAGAGGTATGCATAAGAGATGAGTTAGGATGTGATAAGATGAGTTAAGAAGTGATAGGATGTTTATGGGATGAGGTAAGAAGTGTATGTGATGGGATAAGATGTATATGGGTTGTGATAGGGTGAGAACATGGATGTAAATGTGGATGTGTATGTATGGATGTATGCATGTAGATGTGAGTGTGAATGTGGATGTATGGATGTAAATGAGGATGTCGATGTAGATGCATGGATGGTATGTGGATGTATGCATGTAGATGTGAATGTAAGCATATAGATGTGGATGTATGGATGTGAATGAGCATGTAGATGTGGATGTATGGATGAGGATGCATGAATGTGCATGTAGATGTGGATGTGAAAATAGATGCATGGATGTAGATGTGGATGTGGATATATGTATGGATGTGAATATATGATATGTGATGTGAAGGAATCTGAAGTGATGAGATGGAAAATGATGTGATGGGATGAGTACACATATAACTGGAATGCGGAATAAGCAATGTGGATTGATGAGGGATTATGTGGAAAAATGAGAGTTAATATAGAAACTGTATTTTGTGACTGTTTGTAAATGCTGTTTGTAAATGACTGTTTTATGTCAAGAATGCTGGGAAAGCATTTTGACCATCTTGTGATGATTAAGGTCGTGGAGACCTAACTGATAAAGTTGCAACTGCTGACAGAGAGTCAATGGAGGACGTCTTGTGTAGCAAGGTCGGCCGAGGTCTTGACCGGCCTCGGTGAAATGGTGAGCTTCCGGTACGGTGGATGAGGGGCCAAGGAAGCGGCCTATGAGTGAAGCGCTAGGTCACCTGCGAAGGATCCTAGAGGGTGCTGACCATACGGTGCTCGGGCTCTGCGTTGTAAGATCCCTGTTCCCACCGAGCAACGGATTCGGGGTACTAGCAGCGGAAGTAGCACTTCTCGCGCGGGACAGGGGTCCCACACTCGAGGCCTCGCCCACGGATATCCGGACAAGAGACTAATCCGTCGGTTTGTCCAAAACCGAAACCGAAAAAAACTTCCTTTACCCGGAAAGCAAGGCGATTCCACCAGGATAACTCTTTACTCTAACGTAGTCAAGATCATTACTGATCAAACTGATCTGACTGCACCTTTAACGGTACTTGGTCAAATCAAGGAAGAAGTTGCACTTGGATCATTGGGATCAACGCTTTTTTCCCCATCAAGAGGCACAGCCGTTGATTCCTACCCATAGAACAATTTCTATCCGGGATTTACTTCATCTATCGTAATAATAGAAATTAAATCTCGATTTACGGATCCATCAGTCCAGCCTGACCCCATCCGATCCCATGGGTTAGCCAACCGCCCAACCAGTGTAGTGATGGGATCCAATTTGGAATTTGGTTAGGTTTTGTCCCGGGTACCAAGGAAAAGAGTTCCAAGGCCCCCTAGCCGGAAGTTCATGCAAACATAAAACTAGCCACACCACTTACACACCCAATATGAAATTGCCTTTTTCTTAGCTTCAGTTAACTTTAAAACAATCCTTTAATGAAACCATAGTACCACTGATCACAATCTTCCAATTTATCTGGTTGATTCATAATTTCCCATCATTCCTTCATCAGAGTATCTATGGCATCATTGGCAACTAGAACGCTCACCACCTGTCCACACAGGGGCCTTTTCAATAGTTCCTAGCCCATAATACTCGGCAATATAATCACTTATAAAAATCAAGATGGACTCTCGTTGAAGATCAGCAAGATCAACCAACAGATCCATATAAAGAGCCATGGACTCATCCATTGAAGACCAGCAAGGTCAATCAACTAGATCCATGCCCGGTTTCACAAAACAACTCTTACTCCTTGTTCCAATATCTTCCACGACGCACGTGTGGGTATCTTCGGCGACCCAGAGCCCGAGCACCGTATGGTCAGCACCCTCTAGGATCCTTCGCAGGTGACCTAGCGCTTCACTCATAGGCCGCTTCCTTGGTCCCTCATCCACCGTACCGGAAGCTCACCATTTAAATCGAACCGAGGCTGGTCAAGACCTCGGTCGACCTTGCTACGCGAGACGTCCTCCATTGACTCTCCGTCAGCAGTTGCAACTTTAACAGTTAGGTCTTCATGACCTTAATCCATAAGACGGTCAAAATGCTTCCCCAGCATTCTTGACATAAAACAGTCATTTACAAACAGTCACAAAATACAGTTTCTAAATTGAACTCTCGTCTTTCCACATTATCCCTCCTTAGTCCACATTACTTATTCCACATTCCATTCAATGTGTACTCATTCTCATCCATTCTCTCATATCGACGACACATTAATTCACATACACATTCACATTCACATCCATACATCCACATTTACATGCATACATCCATTTTCACATCCTCATTTATACATCCACATCCCATATCCACATTCATACATACACATCCATATCCACATCCATACATCCACATCCACATCCACATTCACCTCCATACATCCACATCTACATGCATACCTCCATTTTCACATCCTCATTTATACATCCACATCCCATATCTACATTCATACATACACATCCATATCCACATCCATACATCCACATCCACATCCACATTCATATTCACATCCATATATCCACATCTACATGCATACATCCATTATCACGTCCTCATTCATACATCCACATCCACATACATACATACATCCACATTGACATTCACATTCATACATATACATCTACATGTATACATCCACATCACATTCATACAACCATATTACATCCATTCTCTTTCTAACACATCCCATATACATCTTAACACATCCTAACTCATCTTAACACATTCTATCACATCTCATACACATCTTATCACATCTTTTTACATCTCATACACCTCTTATCACATCCTATCACTTTCCATACGCGTCTTATCAAATCTTATCACATCTCATACACCTCTTATCACATCCTATCACTTTCCATACGCATCTTATCAATTCTTATCACATCTCATACACCTCTTATCACATCCTATCACTTTCCATACGCATCTTATCAATTCTTATCACATCTCATACACCTCTTATCACATCTTATCACATTTCATATCTTTTTTTTTTTTTTAGAAGAGAATTCTTATATTTGATATAAGATTTCTCTACACATTTATTTATACATAAATTCCATTTAAGAAGACTAACACTTTCGAAATTAAAATCAATCTTTTATACATCTTTTTATGCATAAATTCAGTTTGGTAGGAAATTACACTTTTAGAATAAAAGAATTTCTCTTATGCATCTAAGTTAAGCATAAAATCCATTTATGAGGAAAATCACACTTTTAGTATAAAAAGAATATCTTTTATGCATACCTATATGCATGAAATCCAATATGATAAAAGTAACACTCTTACAATAAAATAATCAACTTTTATGCATACCTCTATGCATGAAATTCAATTATGATAAAAGTCACACTTTTATAATAAAATAATCAACTTTTATGCATACTTTTATGCATGAAAATTAAAAATGATAAAAGTAACACTTTTGATATAAAAAATTTCTTTTATGCATACTTCTATGCATGAAAATTAAAAATGATAAAAGTAACACTTTTGATATTAAAAAATTTTCTTTTATGCATACTTCTATGCATGAAAATTAAAAATGATAAAAGTAACACTTTTGATATAAAATTTTTTCCTTTATGCATACTTCTATGCATGAAAATTAAAAATGATAAAAGTAACACTTTTGATATAAAAATTTTCCTTTATGCATACTTCTATGCATGAAAATTAAAAATGATAAAAATAACACTTTTGATATAAAAATTTATCCATTATGCATACTTCTATGCATGAAATAAAAATGGTAAAAATAACACTTTTGATATAAAATTTATCCATTATGCATACTTCTATGCATGAAATAAAAATGGTAAAAATAACACTTTTGATATAAAAATTTATCCATTATGCATACTTCTATGCATGAAATAAAAATGGTAAAAATAACACTTTTGATATAAAAATTTATCCATTATGCATACTTCTATGCATGAAATAAAAATGGTAAAAATAACACTTTTGATATAAAAATTTATCCATTATGCATACTTCTATGCATGAAATAAAAATGGTAAAAATAACACTTTTGATATAAAAATTTATCCATTATGCATACTTCTATGCATGAAATAAAAATGGTAAAAATAACACTTTTGATATAAAAATTTATCCATTATGCATACTTCTATGCATGAAATAAAAATGGTAAAAATAACACTTTTGATATAAAAACTTATCCTTTATGCATCATATTAAAATTCAATTTCTCTATGATTGTAATGAAATTCTTTCAATTAATCTAGGATGATAATTCCTAGAATATGGTAGGAAGTCCTCTTTTTATGCTTTGAATGAGATTATTTTATGCATAATTTTTATAAAAATTTTGCCATAGCTCCGCTGCTATGACTGATAAATCTCAATTTTTCTAAGGGATAATGCTTATCATTAAGGAAAAAATTAAAATAATCTCTAATTGGATTATTAATCCATAATGGATTGAATCATTAATATACATAAACTAAAAGCATAGAAAAAAGCCATTACTTTGGCCTCAAGCATAGCTTAATCTTGGGTTAAGGAAAAGCTTTATGAAAAGCTTGATTTGGATTGAGAACGGGTCATGAGTATGACCATTTCTTGAGTGAGAGAGAGAATTTACATAAAAATCATTAGAATTTAAACATAAATGAAAATTAACTTCAATAGCATTATGTAACTCTTCACTACTATTCAAACTTCAATAGCATTAAAAAAAAACCATACCAATTAAACTTCTCAAGCTTGAGAGGGGTTGAGAAGAGAGAAACATTGAGAAATTATAGAAAGATCAATATTCACTAATTACCTTACAACTTGCTTGATTCTTTGTTCACGGTAGAGGCCCCCAACCAATCAATTGGTTAAGTATGTTGATGGAGCCACTAATGGGGATTGAAGAAAGAGAGAAGCTCCAAAAACTAGTGAATTATTAAATGAATTCACAGTTCTTGGCTTAGGTGGAGTAGAGTAACGATGCATAAACACTATCTATTTTTCAACAAGGGGGAGGCTTCTATTTATAGGAAAAATTGAGCTCCTAACCAAACAAACTGATTCTAGAATTTTCTAAATCAGTTTGGTCAATATTTGACCATTTTTAGGTCAGTTAAGCTAACTTTTTGGAACTAGACTTGAATGAGGAGAGAGGAGAGATGAAATATCTCAATTTTTATGAGTTTAAAACTCATTCAAGCATGTGAAATATGCACCTCCTTTAAAGAACTCCTCTTCCTTACATATGTGTCATAATGGAATCATTTTAATATTGCTCATAGTTTTTTTTACTAATAATCCTTGTACATTTTCAACTCTTCATCTTATGTGAAATATGCACCTCCTTTAAAGAATTCCCCTTCCTTACATATGTCATATTTTTAATATTGCTCATAGTTTTTTACTAATAATCCTTGTACATTTTCAACTCTTCATCTTATGTGAGCATTTACTCATTTTTGGGTATCTTCTTTTACAAATTGGATTTATCTCCTCCCTACACATGGATTGATGCTATTGGCCCATAGGAACCTTAATTGGACCATAATCCAAAAATTTTTGAAAATCTAGATCCTTAGACTAAGGTCCTTTATACCCATTTCCAATTAATTCCAATTGCACATTGGAAAGTTCTTTTTGAATTTCTGTTTCAGGGGAACTTATTTTAATAAGATGAGATAATTTTTTATCCAAAAATATTAAAAATTTGAATATTATCTCTCTAGAATATTTTCTCTCTCTAGGTTAAAACAGTTAGAAACAAGTCTTTTATATTTCTGAAGAGGGATTGATTTCAGGGGAAGATGCTAGACATCAAAAGGGGTTAGGGGAGGAATCTTACATTCTACCCCACTTAAAAAATGCGAGATGTCCTCATCTCGCAAACTGGGATAATTTCGCAAGATGCACGAATTATGAGACTTAGAGAAAAATTTAAATCAGGATTAACCACTAAGAAAAAGTCTCAAAGAGAGCAAGATTCAAGATAAGAACAAGATTTAAACTTTATTCATTCTTGGAACTTATACAGTAAAGATAGAAGAACTCTTTACACTTCCATAAGCCCGTCCATCATATGATCACAAAAGCAACACTCACAAGCTGCACAAGTATAAGGTAACTCATCTATGGGAATAATTCTGTTGGTTATTGCCGCACCTATCTCAGTGGTATGAGGTGATCTAACAAAAGGACCTCTGAGAGGCAAGCCAAAAACGGGGTAAAGGCATATCTTCTCATGAGGAAGAAAACACGCCAGTAAGAAGACCCGCTCAGAAAACCCAGGATGCCTTGATCTCATGACGCAGTAGTATCGGGGACTCAAACCCAAAGCTTCAATAACCATGGCCAAGCGGACATTGTTACAAAAGTGCTGCTGACCCCAGGGTGTTACCCTAGTTATGTCTTGATAGGTCCGCCATTTTGTCTGCGCTACAGAAGTTCCCAAGTGAGGGAAAAGTTAGCGCTCATACTGCTCTATAAAATCTTTCTTCACAGACTCCCTTGCGTCTTGAAGGTGAGAAATCATCATGGATAAAACTAATTCTTGTTGCCAAGCCATGAAGGAGATTAAGAAAGAAAGAAGATCGATGGAAATAAGATTACTGTGAACGACAAGTAAAAGTTACGACTTATATAAAGGAAGGAGCTAGCGTAACTTAGAAACCAACAGTAACTTGCCACTGAAGTTTTACCGTCTTTCCATGATTTGGGTTTGGCACATTTTTCTATAGAAGGTATTCAGAACTTTGAGATGAGGAGATAAAAGAAGTTCGTAAGCTAAATTACCTATTTTCTTTGGTCCACAATATCTGGGAGATAACTTCTTATACTTCCCAAGAGATAAAGAACTTCTTTTGGGCCGTACTCGAGACCAAAACCTTGATATCCAAAACATCGATTCTCACTTCTGAACTCGTTGTTCTGAATCCTTAAAACAGGTGGGACTCTTGAGAAGTATTCAGGAAAAAGGTTCTTCCTTTTTTAAACAGAATCTTTCTTTTATTTTAGAGAGAGAATAATTATAAGATCAGAAAGGGAGATTCTTACTCCTGTATACCTCTAAGGCTGGGGGAGGAATCTTACATTCTACCCCACTTAAAAGGTGCAAGATGTCCTCATCTCGCAAGTAGAGGACAACTCTTTTGCTTAAGATCCAATTTATTCTGGGGTTCCTTATATTCCGGTCAACCCAACAGAATATGGGGATAAATATCCCTTATATAGAACTCATCATTAAATAACAATTCATTCAGATCATATCATTCATATCTTTAACACGATAATGGTCCATTAGACCGAAAAATTTCCTTCTGAACATTCCTCCACAGAATTTAAGTTAAGCAAGTTCTCAATTTGTCATCCCTTAACTTGATCTACCGTCTCAAGTATTAACAGTAGCAATTTGACAGCACAATCCACTAATCTCATAGTGATTTGCTGAATCATTTTCATCATTTATCATTACAGGGACTCGTCCCAATCATCCACATTGTGGTTTCGCTCAGCTTATTACATTTCAACCCATTTTCAAGGATCATCATTTTTTAATCAGAATCCAAATCAATTCATCAGTTCCCAAACAGAATTAAAAATCATATCAACCACATTCAAAATCATCATCTGGATAGCATTAACGCTTATAATTTCAAGTCTTAGATTTACTCGTATATACTGTCGGTAAAGAGCTGCAGTTATACCCTCGGTATATACGGATAGTCATGATACTCGAAACTATAAGGTAAATACCATCATGTCTAGGTCTCAAGCAAGTCAGGGTTCCATACAATTGCGGTACTTCCAATTGAAGACCCAATTACTAATTTACAAATTTCAATTTGAATTAACAATTTGTATGAATTATATCAAACAATTACAACCTTTTTGTGCGTCTTGATAAACTTTTGACGTAATTTTGCTCCTCAGTTGATCTTATTGGAGATCTATGACTTAAGTCTGATAAATAGATTTTTCTTCCAAAATTCAAAATCTCTTCGAGAGACGTATAAGACGACGGTACTGGGCCATAGTCATGCCCTGTTACATAAGTTCTCTAACTGCGAAGGGAGCTATTATTTTCTCCTTAGGGATAAATCGACTAAGGAGTCTATAAACTCGGCAAGCACGTCTGAAATTTTGAGGCGTTGAAAGATATAGAATGACACCACGCGTCATTTTCAGCTTTATCAAAATCATGGCCAATGAGAGGTTCTGCCTCAGCATTGCACGCCGGTTATAAGAGGCGTGGATATATAGCCCTGCAACCCACTTATGCTGTTGTCTCTCCACTGGGTTAGAAAAATATAATTCCTCGAAATGGCGTGCGAGTCTTGCTCGGCTTGTTCGTGTTGAAGCGGAAGAGATGAGATGCTCGAAGGCAAATGCAATCATATCTTGAGACTGGGTGAGGTCGGGAATATCAGATAAATGGGGAACTTCCATCTATAAAAACAATTTCTTTGATTAAAATTTCTTCATTAAAGAAGCTTACGGAATGAAAATACATTATGAAAATGCTGTTTCTGAATTCTTATTACCAATTTCAGATAAGAATTTAATTATCTTTATTAGCTTTCAAAACCTTGCTCTGATACCAACTGTAAGATCCCTGTTCCCACCGAGCAACGGATTCGGGGTACTAGCAGCGGAAGTAGCACTTCTCGCGCGGGACAGGGGTCCCACACTCGAGGCCTCGCCCACGGATATCCGGACAAGAGACTAATCCGTCGGTTTGTCCAAAACCGAAACCGAAAAAAACTTCCTTTACCCGGAAAGCACGGCGATTCCACCAGGATAACTCTTTACTCTAACGTAGTCAAGATCATTACTGATCAAACTGATCTGACTGCACCTTTAACGGTACTTGGTCAAATCAAGGAAGAAGTTGCACTTGGATCATTGGGATCAACGCTTTTTTCCCCATCAAGAGGCACAGCCGTTGATTCCTATCCATAGAACAATTTCTATCCGGGATTTACTTCATCTATCGTAATAATAGAAATTAAATCTCGATTTACGGATCCATCAGTCCAGCCTAACCCCATCCGATCCCATGGGTTAGCCAACCGCCCAACCAGTGTAGTGATGGGATCCAATTTGGAATTTGGTTAGGTTTTGTCCCGGGTACCAAGGAAAAGAGTTCCAAGGCCCCCTAGCCGGAAGTTCATGCAAACATAAAACTAGCCACACCACTTACACACCCAATATGAAATTGCCTTTTTCTTAGCTTCAGTTAACTTTAAAACAATCCTTTAATGAAACCATAGTACCACTGATCACAATCTTCCAATTTATCTGGTTGATTCATAATTTCCCATCATTCCTTCATCAGAGTATCTATGGCATCATTGGCAACTAGAACGCTCACCACCTGTCCACACAGGGGCCTTTTCAATAGTTCCTAGCCCATAATACTCGGCAATATAATCACTTATAAAAATCAAGATGGACTCTCGTTGAAGATCAGCAAGATCAACCAACAGATCCATATAAAGAGCCATGGACTCATCCATTGACGACCAGCAAGGTCAATCAACTAGATCCATGCCCGGTTTCACAAAACAACTCTTACTCCTTGTTCCAATATCTTCCACGACGCACGTGTGGGTATCTTCGGCGACCCAGAGCCCGAGCACCGTATGGTCAGCACCCTCTAGGATCCTTCGCAGGTGACCTAGCGCTTCACTCATAGGCCGCTTCCTTGGTCCCTCATCCACCGTACCGGAAGCTCACCATTTAAATCGAACCGAGGCTGGTCAAGACCTCGGTCGACCTTGCTACGCGAGACGTCCTCCATTGACTCTCCGTCAGCAGTTGCAACTTTAACAGTTAGGTCTTCATGACCTTAATCCATAAGACGGTCAAAATGCTTCCCCAGCATTCTTGACATAAAACAGTCATTTACAAACAGTCACAAAATACAGTTTCTAAATTGAACTCTCGTCTTTCCACATTATCCCTCCTTAGTCCACATTACTTATTCCACATTCCATTCAATGTGTACTCATTCTCATCCATTCTCTCATATCGACGACACATTAATTCACATACACATTCACATTCACATCCATACATCCACATTTACATGCATACATCCATTTTCACATCCTCATTTATACATCCACATCCCATATCCACATTCATACATACACATCCATATCCCATATCCATACATCCACATTCACCTCCATACATCCACATCTACATGCATACCTCCATTTTCACATCCTCATTTATACATCCACATCCCATATCTACATTCATACATACACATCCATATCCACATCCATACATCCACATCCACATCCCCATTCATATTCACATCCATATATCCACATCTACATGCATACATCCATTATCACGTCCTCATTCATACATCCACATCCACATACATACATACATCCACATTGACATTCACATTCATACATATACATCTACATGTATACATCCACATCACATTCATACAACCATATTACATCCATTCTCTTTCTAACACATCCCATATACATCTTAACACATCCTAACTCATCTTAACACATTCTATCACATCTCATACACATCTTATCACATCTTTTTACATCTCATACACCTCTTATCACATCCTATCACTTTCCATACGCGTCTTATCAAATCTTATCACATCTCATACACCTCTTATCACATCCTATCACTTTCCATACGCATCTTATCAATTCTTATCACATCTCATACACCTCTTATCACATCCTATCACTTTCCATACGCATCTTATCAATTCTTATCACATCTCATACACCTCTTATCACATCTTATCACATTTCATATCTTTTTTTTTTTTAGAAGAGAATTCTTATATTTGATATAAGATTTCTCTACACATTTATTTATACATAAATTCCATTTAAGAAGACTAACACTTTCGAAATTAAAATCAATCTTTTATACATCTTTTTATGCATAAATTCAGTTTGGTAGGAAATTACACTTTTAGAATAAAAGAATTTCTCTTATGCATCTAAGTTAAGCATAAAATCCATTTATGAGGAAAATCACACTTTTAGTATAAAAAGAATATCTTTTATGCATACCTATATGCATGAAATCCAATATGATAAAAGTAACACTCTTACAATAAAATAATCAACTTTTATGCATACCTCTATGCATGAAATTCAATTATGATAAAAGTCACACTTTTATAATAAAATAATCAACTTTTATGCATACTTTTATGCATGAAAATTAAAAATGATAAAAGTAACACTTTTGATATAAAAAATTTCTTTTATGCATACTTCTATGCATGAAAATTAAAAATGATAAAAGTAACACTTTTGATATTAAAAAATTTTCTTTTATGCATACTTCTATGCATGAAAATTAAAAATGATAAAAGTAACACTTTTGATATAAAAATTTTTCCTTTATGCATACTTCTATGCATGAAAATTAAAAATGATAAAAGTAACACTTTTGATATAAAAATTTTCCTTTATGCATACTTCTATGCATGAAAATTAAAAATGATAAAAATAACACTTTTGATATAAAAATTTATCCATTATGCATACTTCTATGCATGAAATAAAAATGGTAAAAATAACACTTTTGATATAAAATTTATCCATTATGCATACTTCTATGCATGAAATAAAAATGGTAAAAATAACACTTTTGATATAAAAATTTATCCATTATGCATACTTCTATGCATGAAATAAAAATGGTAAAAATAACACTTTTGATATAAAAATTTATCCATTATGCATACTTCTATGCATGAAATAAAAATAGTAAAAATAACACTTTTGATATAAAAATTTATCCATTATGCATACTTCTATGCATGAAATAAAAATGGTAAAAATAACACTTTTGATATAAAAATTTATCCATTATGCATACTTCTATGCATGAAATAAAAATGGTAAAAATAACACTTTTGATATAAAAACTTATCCTTTATGCATCATATTAAAATTCAATTTCTCTATGATTGTAATGAAATTCTTTCAATTAATCTAGGATGATAATTCCTAGAATATGGTAGGAAGTCCTCTTTTTATGCTTTGAATGAGATTATTTTATGCATAATTTTTATAAAAATTTTGCCATAGCTCCGCTGCTATGACTGATAAATCTCAATTTTTCTAAGGGATAATGCTTATCATTAAGGAAATAATTAAAATAATCTCTAATTGGATTATTAATCCATAATGGATTGAATCATTAATATACATAAACTAAAAGCATAGAAAAAAGCCATTAATTTGGCCTCAAGCATAGCTTAATCTTGGGTTAAGGAAAAGCTTTATGAAAAGCTTGATTTGGATTGAGAACGGGTCATGAGTATGACCATTTCTTGAGTGAGAGAGAGAATTTACATAAAAATCATTAGAATTTAAACATAAATGAAAATTAACTTCAATAGCATTATGTAACTCTTCACTACTATTCAAACTTCAATAGCATTAAAAAAAAACCATACCAATTAAACTTCTCAAGCTTGAGAGGGGTTGAGAAGAGAGAAACATTGAGAAATTATAGAAAGATCAATATTCACTAATTACCTTACAACTTGCTTGATTCTTTGTTCACGGTAGAGGCCCCCAACCAATCAATTGGTTAAGTATGTTGATGGAGCCACTAATGGGGATTGAAGAAAGAGAGAAGCTCCAAAAACTAGTGAATTATTAAATGAATTCACGGTTCTTGGCTTAGGTGGAGTAGAGTAACGATGCATAAACACTATCTATTTTTCAACAAGGGGGAGGCTTCTATTTATAGGAAAAATTGAGCTCCTAACCAAACAAACTGATTCTAGAATTTTCTAAATCAGTTTGGTCAATATTTGACCATTTTTAGGTCAGTTAAGCTAACTTTTTGGAACTAGACTTGAATGAGGAGAGAGGAGAGATGAAATATCTCAATTTTTATGAGTTTAAAACTCATTCAAGCATGTGAAATATGCACCTCCTTTAAAGAACTCCTCTTCCTTACATATGTGTCATAATGGAATCATTTTAATATTGCTCATAGTTTTTTTTACTAATAATCCTTGTACATTTTCAACTCTTCATCTTATGTGAAATATGCACCTCCTTTAAAGAATTCCCCTTCCTTACATATGTCATATTTTTAATATTGCTCATAGTTTTTTACTAATAATCCTTGTACATTTTCAACTCTTCATCTTATGTGAGCATTTACTCATTTTTGGGTATCTTCTTTTACAAATTGGATTTATCTCCTCCCTACACATGGATTGATGCTATTGGCCCATAGGAACCTTAATTGGACCATAATCCAAAAATTTTTGAAAATCTAGATCCTTAGACTAAGGTCCTTTATACCCATTTCCAATTAATTCCAATTGCACATTGGAAAGTTCTTTTTGAATTTCTGTTTCAGGGGAACTTATTTTAATAAGATGAGATAATTTTCTATCCAAAAATATTAAAAATTTGAATATTATCTCTCTAGAATATTTTCTCTCTCTAGGTTAAAACAGTTAGAAACAAGTCTTTTATATTTCTGAAGAGGGATTGATTACAGGGGAAGATGCTAGACATCAAAAGGGGTTAGGGGAGGAATCTTACATGCGTCGCCCAAGATACCCACGCGTGCGTCGAGGAAGATATTGGAACAAGGAGTAAGAGTTGTTTTCTGAAACCGGGCATGGATCTGGTTGACTGACTGTGCTGGTCCTCAAACGGATGAGTCCATGGCTCTTTATATGGATCTGTTGGTTGATCTTGCTGATCTTCCATCTTGATAAGTGATTATATTACCGAGTATTATGGACTAGGAGCTATTGAAACGGCCCCTGACAGGTGGTGAGCGTTCTAGTTGCCAATGATGCCATAGATACTCTGATGAAGAAATGATGGGAAATTGAATCAACCGGATAATTTGGAAGATGGTGATCAGTGATACTATGGTTTTACTAAAGGATTGTTTTAAAACTAGTTGAATCTATGAAAAAGGCAATTTCATATTGGGTGTGTGATGTTGAGATATCGAGCTCATCTAGTGAGGCGGTGGACACTGATGACCCGCCTGGGGGATAGGCCCCACACTTACACCACTGGCATGGTTGGTGAGATCTTGGGTGATATGCGGCCAGTGGGATGACAGGCTATGTGACAGCCACTCTAGAGACTGGCATAGTTATAGCGCCAGCTCATTTAGTCGGGTTCACACTATAGAGAACCCGTGTATGTATTGGTTGAGAACCTTTCATATTATGTGTACTCTTATCTTGTATATAGTGTGTTGAGTGTTGAGTAGAGAAGAAGAAGATTTTCAGCCTCTCACCTTGTGTGTTCTCTATTAGGGTTTTGTGAGTGTGTGTGTGTGCTTGCAAGAGCTCAAGCTCTCTTCCCCCCTGCATCTTTTCATGGTATCAGAGCCTGGTTCGTGCTAAGGGCTGAGCTGCAAGTAAGAGAACCACAGGAAGCGGTACGAGGGTAAGAGCTTCAACTACTCTTCCCTATTTGTGTTGGTGACTACACCCTTGTCGGGAGCTCTACGGGAGGCACCGGCAACGATCTCTGATTGAGGAGCTTTCTTCGCGGGAGTAAAGCTATATGGCAACTATACAGTCCTACGGACTGGTCCTACGGATTGATATTTTCGGGCTGAAAATGCGTTTCGGGCGCGTCTGGACCTCCGTTTTTCAGAAAGCAGGCGATTTCGAGCACTGTGGGTAAGTCATCGATTCTGTGCAGAACTCTGTTTTAAGAACTGCAGGAAGACAGATTGACTGTGCAGACACTGTGGGTGCTGCAAGAGGTGTACAGTTGCCATTGGGTGTATGTATACACATTGAAGTCACTGGTTGTGACATTTGAGAGTACTACAGTACCGCTGCAGAAAATACAGCATTTGTGCAGGAAAAACCAGAGTGCAGTTTCTGGTAAAATTGTGTGTTTGGCAAGATGTCAAATGATGGGATAACTTAGATTGTGGCTGAGAAGCTTGACAAGAATAACTTCCATGCTTGGAGGTTCAGGTTGACGAATTTCCTAATGGGAAAAGGCTATTGGGACTACATAGAAGGTGAACATGAAGAGGCACCGGAGATACCGGATATAAATCCGATTGCTGTCTGCAGATGTGAAAGAGTTTAAAGACTCGAACCAAGGAGCCAGGAAGGTTATGTATTGGCTATCCATTAGTATACAGGACACCATGATTGGGCACATTCAGGATGCCAAGTCCCCCAAGGAGGCGTGGGACACCTTGGTAAAGCTTTATGAAACAAACACCAAGGCACGTAAGATACAGTTGAAGAATGAACTTCATACTGTGGAGAAAAAGAGCATGTCTGTGAATGACTATGCATTGAAGATAAAGGGTATTGTGGAATCCCTTGCATCTATTGGTGTGTCAGTAGATGATGATGACAAGGTGGAAGTCTGTCTACGTGGTCTCGGGCCACAATACAAGGCATTCAAGACGTCTATTCAGACTCGGAAAAACATTCCCAACTTTACAGATTTGGTGTCTATGCTGATTATCGAAGAGAAGAGCTTGGGTGAAGACCAACAGTCTTCACAAAGCAAAAACAGTTCAGAGCAACAGGCCTTCTACACGAGTTCAGGAAGAGGACGAGGTAGAGGAGGCCGTGGACGCGGTCAAGGAGGTGGCCGAACAGGTAATCAGAATTATGGCCAGCAGAGCAGCAACAACAACAACAGTCCCAGAATCAACAACAACAACAACACGCAGGTGGAAGAGGCAAATTCAGAGGCAGGGGAGTCAAAGAGGCCGTGGAAATTGGCAAAGGCAATATAATGATGCACGTGAATGCTATTATTGTGGTAAGACTGGACATGTGCAGGCAGAATGTTATAAGAAGCAGGCTGACATGCAAAATGGGAAAGTGCAGCAAAACAACTATGCATCCTCAAGCAGAAATAATGAGGATAATGAAAGGTTGTTTGTTATGCAGCATGTCGTGAATGCCATGTCTGAAAATGTTGATGCAGCAGCACAAAAAGATAATGTATGGTATGTGGATTCAGGCGCTTCGAACCACATGACAAGTCATGGAGAGTGGTTTAAGGAGATGAAAAACCCGGAAAGACCAGGTTTTGTGGAAACAGGGGATGACACTGCTCATCCAATTGCCCACGTTGGAGATGTGCCATTGTCTATGCAGGATGGCAAAGTGAAGTACCTTGCAGATGTACTTCATGTACCAAACATAACGAAGAATCTGGTTTCAGTTGGCCAGATGATTGAGTAGGGTTTGCAGGTTCTGATGGGTGTTATGTTGAAGATTTCAAAGATAAGTGCAGGTTGGTTGCAAAAGGCAACAGAGTGGGCAGAATGTTTACGTTGAATGTAGACATGCCTGAAATAAGTGCTGCAATGTTTGCAAATGGTTCAGGAGTTGTTGCAGACACAGACATATGGCATAAAAGAATTGGACATGTAAATGTGCAGAGATTGAAGTCTATGCAGACAAAAGGAATTGTGACAGGGCTGCCAAAATTTAAAGTGGAAGGTATGCAGAAAATATGTGAAGCATGCCAATTTGGGAAGCAAACAAAGCATGTGTTTCCACGTAACAGATATGTGAGCAGAAATGCACTAGATGTTGTGCATTCAGATGTATGGGGTCCTACGAAGACCGTGTCTATGGGAGGCTGCAGGTATTATGTGACTTTCATTGATGACCACACAAGAAAAGTGTGGGTATATTTCATGAAGGAGAAGAGTGAGGTGTTCACTCACTTCCAAAATTTCAGAGTTTTGGTTGAAAAGCAAACAGGAAAATATGTAAAGTGCCTAAGGTCAGATGGAGGGGGAGAGTACTTCTCCAATGAGTTCTCTGAATTTTTGAAGAAGAATGGTATTCAGAGACAGTTTACATGTAGATACACTCCGCAGCAAAATGGAGTTGCTGAGCGGAAAAACAGGCACATTGCTGAGATTGCGCGAGCATTGATGGAAGAGAAGAATATGCCGCATTGCTATTGGGCTGAGGCTGTTTTTACAGCAGTATACATCATGAACAGGACTCCAACTGCAGCCATACATGATGTAACTCCAAAGGAGAGGTTTACTAGCAGAAAACCAGATTTGTCTCATCTGAAAGTCTTTGGATGCATTGCATATGTGCATGTGCCAGATGAGCTGAGAACTAAGCTCGATCCAAAAGCTGAAAAATGTGTGTTTATTGGATACTCCCTTGAGCAAAAGGGATACAGGTGTTATAACCCTGCTACACGTGAGTTGAGGGTAAGCAGGGATGTTGTCTTTGATGAGATGAGCAGCTGGTATGCTGCTGAAAAAGAAGCTATTGGGACTGATGTGAGTGTAAGTGTGGTTGCACAGAATGCAGGTCAGCAATCACAGTCTTTGAGTGGACCAGGAGAGTCCTCATCTAGTGGGTCTGTTGATAGACCATGGAGTGGCAGGTTGCGTCATAATACCAGTCCTGCAAATGTGATTAGTACATCACGTAAAGGAAAAGAGAAAGTGGTTGAGCCCCTTGGTATGCCTGACATTTCTGCAGGGCATTCTCATGTTGATGGAGAGTCTAGTGGCTCAGATATGAGCCTTGATGAGGAGCTTGGGATCCCAGCTATGAGAACACCTGAGAAGGCTATGGAAGCCATGAATGAAAAGCTACGAAGATCAGGGAGAGTGAAGAACCCTGTGCAGAGATTTACATATGATGGTTATGTGGCACATCACTATGCATATATGGCAAAGGTTGTGCAGGTTGTAGAGCCCACATGCATTGATGAGGCTATTGGAAATGTGTGTTGGGAGAAAGCTATGGATGAGGAGATGGATGCACTATATGGAAATGAAACTTGGGATTTAGTGCAATTGCCTGAAGGCAAGAAAGCCATTGGATGCAAGTGGGTGTACAAAGTTAAACATAACAGTGATGGGAGCATAAACAGGTACAAGGCTAGATTGGTAGCCAAAGGATATGCGCAGACATATGGGATTGATTATGAGGAAACTTTCAGCCCAGTTGCCAAGATGGCAACGGTGAGAGTTGTGATAGCAGTGGCTGCGTCAAAGCAATGGTCTTTACATCAGATGGATGTAAAGAATGCATTCTTGCATGGGGATTTGCAAGAAGAGGTGTATATGTTGCAGCCACCTGGATATGAGGATGTGGGTCACCCCGAGCATGTTTGCAGGTTGAAGAAAGCCTTGTATGGCTTAAAACAAGCACCAAGAGCATGGTCTGACAAGATTTCTGAATATCTTGTCACTATTGGCTTTCATGTAGCCAATGCAGATTTGTCACTGTATGTGAGACATGGTGATAGAGGGGTTGTGCTTGTTGTCATCTATGTAGATGACTTGAACATTACGGGGGACCATGATGCAGAGATCTTTGATGTAAAGATCTTGCTAAGACAGAAGTTCGAAATGAAGGATCTGGGGGAGCTCAGATATTTCTTGGGCATTGAGGTGATTAGGTCACCACATGGTATTGGATTACTGCAGAAACAGTATGGATTGGACATGTTGTCCAAGTATGGTATGACAGGCTGTAAGCCTATTTCTGTGCCATTGGATCAGAATAGCAAGTTGAGTGCAGATTCAGGAGAGATCTTGGAGGATCCTACTATGTATAGGCGCATAGTAGGAAGCTTGATCTACATGACGATCACCAGACCAGATTTGAGCTATGCTGTTGGGTTGGTAAGTCAGTTTATGCAGGTTCCACGGAAACCGCATTTGGATGTAGTGAGACGCATACTGAGGTATGTGAGGTCTACTTTGCATTGTGGACTATTCTATGAGACTGGGACAGAAATATGTGTACATGGGTACACAGATGCTGATTGGGCTGGTAGTATCTCAGATAGAAGATCTACCAGTGGATTCATGTTTTCTTTGGGGAGTGCTGCTGTGACTTGGAGCAGCAAGAAGCAGCCTACGGTTGCTCTATCCAGTACAGAGGCCGAGTACAGAGGAGCTACTATGGCAGCATGTGAGGTAGCTTGGCTGAGAAAGCTACTTGCAGATTTGGGTCTATCAGTGGATAGACAAGTTGTCATTTTCTGTGACAACATTAGTAGTATACAGTTGGCCAGGAACACAGTCTTTCATGCTCGTACGAAGCACATAGAGGTCCACTACCACTTCGTCAGAGAGAAGGTCTTAGCAGGAGACCTTGACCTTGTTTATGTCAGCACAGAGGATCAGGTAGCTGACATCTTCACCAAAGCATTGGGTACAGAGAAGCTCCGCAGATTCAGGGCTTCGCTTGGTGTACATGAGATGGAGTTGAGCTCGAGGGGGAGTGTTGAGATATCGAGCTCATCTAGTGAGGCGGTGAACACTGATGACCCGCCTGGGGGATAGGCCCCACACTTACACCACTGGCATGGTTGGTGAGATCTTGGGTGATATGCGGCCAGTGGGATGACAAGCTGTGTGACAGCCACTCTAGAGACTGGCATAGTTATAGCGCCAGCTCATTTAGTCGCGTTCACACTATAGAGAACCCGTGTATGTATTGGTTGAGAACCTTTCATATTATGTGTACTTGAGTGTTGAGTAGAGAAGAAGAAGATTTTCAGCCTCTCACCTTGTGTGTTCTCTATTAGGGTTTTGTGAGTGTGTGTGTGTGCTTGCAAGAGCTCAAGCTCTCTTCCCCCCTGCATCTTTTCATGTGAGTGGTGTGACTAGTTTTATTTTTGCATGAACATCCGGCTAGGGGGCCTGGGAACTCTTTTCCCTGGTACCCAGGAAAAAAATCAAATTCTAAATTGGATCTCATCACTACAGTGGTTGGGCGGTTGGCTAACCCATGGGATTGGATGGGGTTAGGCTGGACTGATGGATCCGTAAATCGAGACTCAAACTCTGTTACTACGATAGATAAAGCAAATCCCGGATAGTAATTGTTCTATGGATAGGAATCAACGGCTGTGCCTCTTGATGGGAAAAAAAGCGTTGATCCCAATGATCCAAGTGCAAGTTTCTTCCTTGATCTGACCAAATATCTTTATAGATGCAGTCGGATCTGTTTGATCAGTAAGGGTTTGACTACGTTAGAGTAAAAGTTTTTCTGGTGGAATCACTCGTGCTTTCCAGTAAAGAAAGTTTTTTCGGGTTAGGTTTTGGAACAACCGACGGATTAGTCTCTTATCCGGATATCCGTGGGTGAGGCCCCGAATGTGGGACCCCTGTCCCGCGCGAGAAGTGCTACTTCCGCTGCTAGTACCCCGAATTTGTTGCTCGGTGGGAACAGGGGGATCTCACACAGATGTCCACGCATCATCTTTTTGTGTGTGGATCACGCCAAATTCATAGTGCACCTTTGTTGATTGGCTAGAAATCCCTTCGATAAGCATTCCAATGGTGATGAAATCAACAAAAAACACAAGAATATATTCATATTGTGAGTTTAGTATGTTCAAAGCAAGTGCCAACTTGGAGAAAAATTTTGACGAGAGCTACTCCTTTGTACCATGATTGCCAGTTGAAATGGTACATGCTCTTCACTACAGAAGGCTATAATCTTTGTCATATAAAAACCCACCCCCCTAATTGTCCAAGGAATAGACTCTTGTTGAGATACAATACCCATAGATGCTCTATATAGGTGATTCAGTAAAATTACTACACTTTTTGGAAGTGAAGGATTTTTTTTTGAACGATTGAGAGCGTCCCTAACAAAGGACTGGCTATAGCTCCTCAATTGATTATACTCATACTCCCCTAGCTTATATGTCTCACACACCTGTTCCCAAGTCATCTTTTCCCTTGTCATATCAAAATAGAAGGCGGTTATTGCATCTTTGAGCACTCGATCTGTTTTTAGCTTCCAAGCCATCTCCTCCATATCCATTCTTTGATGGGTTTGCTTTCCCTTCTTAAGCAATATTCTCTTGTCAAGAAGTGCTGTTTGAATGTCCAAAACTTCACTCTTTTGAAGGCCTAAAATGCACCTAAACAACGTTGGGCCTAGCGTGACTGTTCCTGGTGCCTTACATCATCATCACATAGAAGCAAGTGTAAATCATTTTTGACAAAATTCTTATGTAGTGTGTGCTCCGTGGTCTCCACAATGGCCTACAAAGTTGCAAAGTAAGAAGTTAGCCCCCTTACTATAGATATCACAAAATATTAGGAGAAATCATGCATCTATGGGTTTTCAATCATTTGGAGCTTATGCTCAAACTTGAGTTTGAGCCTCACTTACCAGTGCTAAACTAGTATATAATGGTGATGCTCGATCTTAGGTTTCAGCGTCACCTCCGTATGCAAATCTAGCACTTGCAAGTGAGGCTTCAACTTAAGTTCGAGCCACAATTAGATATGCAAGTGCTACACCATCACAGAGAGGTGAGGCTTGAAGTTCAATTTCAAACCAAACTATTAAGTTAATGCAGTTTGAGAAGAAGCCTCACATGCATCTTTCTTATGCTACTGCTACACTTGAAACTATAGATATGTTGAGTAACGAGTGGTGATCAATGCAAGGATGCAACGTAAAGATGCATGCTGGAAAACAAGAGACTTGACATTCTTATTTAGGGCTCTTGTAAAGAGTTCCAAGTTGTAGATGAGTGTGGGAGTGGGCTTGAGAATAATCCCACATGGGAAGTTTTGGGAGTTTTAGGAGTTTTAGTATAAAAAGTGGCTCATTTGAGAGCTTATGGACACTTTGGGCTACACTCATGTTTGAGCTCTCTTGAGACTAGCTCTCCCTCTTGTTCATAGAGGTGCAAGCTCTTCTCTCTCCCCATCTACATTATTGTATGAGCAATGCTCTTCTAATTCCATGCAATGATATGAGGTTTTTCTCTCTTCTCATTTCTATTCTTTAGTGTGCATGCTAGGAAAGTAAGATCTTGAGAATGAAGTATGCTTTGAGCTTGTGTATGCATTAGCTTAGTTTTCTTCTTGTATTGGATGCATGAATGAGTGGGATGATGAGTGAATGAGTTATGGCAAGATTGAGCTTGTGTGTGTAAAGTCTATGTCAAGGTAGTGGTGTTCTTAGTATTCTCTCCCGAAAGGGATAAGCTTTTGTGCACCGGTATGGGTTGAATTCCTATGTCAAGGTAGTGGTGTTCTTAGTATTCTCTCCCGAAAGGGATAAGCTTCTTGTATTGGATGCATGAATGAGTGGGATGATGAGTGAATGAGTTATGGCAAGATTGGGCTTGTGTGTGTAAAGTCTATGTCAAGGTAGTGGTGTTCTTAGTATTCTCTCCCGAAAGGGATAAGCTTTTGTGCACCGGTATGGGTTGAATCCCTAGCTCCGAAAGGGATGCAAATCCCATTGGATTGAGCTACACACGGATCATACTACTCATGCTACAAGTGAGAGAGTTTTCCATCTCTCCATTGGCGCCGCTGCCGGGGAGAAGACTCAAAACCGGTTGAGAAGCTTACATTACTACCACTATTTCTTTTTGTTTTTAGGTTTAGGGTTAGCATGAGTGTGGAATCTCGGAGCTAGTGATTAGAAGAGAAAAAAATAGATTAGTACTTACTTGTGCGGTTGAGATCTACTCCCGCTAATGTTTTCTCATTCATGTATATGCTTTCCATGGTTGCTTTCATCGTTGTGTTCATGTTTTGTTCATAGATTAGAAACGAAATTTGAATAATACATTAAGCTCATTGCATTATGTGTGAGCTTATTTATTATGCATTAAACTTGTGCTTAATGCAATATTACGTAATGCATAATGCTCTACCCGCAGCTGAGAAGTGGGCGGTGGTGAAGGTGGCCGAAGCCGGCTACTACTGAGGAAGCGAAAAAGAAGGCTGTAGTAGCCAACGTAGGAAGCGGGGTGAGCAGGCGACTACAGTGTTGCCGGGGCGGGAGAAAAAGAAGGCGACTGGCTGCGGGCGGCTGCAACTGTGAAGGGTGGCGGCGGGCTGGCAGCTGTAGCTGAGGAGAGAGCTGGGCACGGGCGAAGAAGGCTGCAGAGAAGGAGTTGAGGATAAGGTGCCAGCTGTGAAGGGCCGAAGAAGGAGCGAAGGTGACTGCCAGCTGTGTGGAAGCGAGGAGAACGTGAGGTGGCCGGCGAGGAAATCGGAAGACGATAAGGGCCGAAAAAGGTAAGTGTTCTATTTTTTTTATTTTTTATTTTTTTATTTTTTAAATTTTTTTGTTTTTTTGTTGTGTTAGTCTTTAGTTTTTTTTTTAAAAAAAATCTGCAATTTTTGCATACTAGGTAATTTTTAGTTTTTTTGTATTTTTTTTAAAATAAAAAATACATAAAAATACATATAAATAAATAAAAAGAAAAAGAAAAAATAATAATAAAACAATAAAAAACAATTTTAAAAAAAAAGAAAAAAGAAAAATTCTATAAATTATGTTTTTTTTAGGAATCCACATTTTTGCATATTCTGTAATTTTTTATTTTTTTAAATTTTTGTAATTTTTTGCATAATTAGTGTAACTTGCATTTTTTTAAATTTTTGTAATTTTGTACATAATTAGTATTTTTGTGTAATTAGTAAAAAATAAAAAAATATATTTACACACATATTCATGTTAGTTGCATTTAGTGGTTAGGTAGGGTTTAAATATATATATACATAAATATATATATATATATATATATAAAAGAAAAAAGAAAAAAAACCTTAAAATTTGACCTTATGCACTTGCGGTCGGGACGTCATATAGACACTGCCATAGGACCTAGGACACCTTCTAGAGTACCTACGTAGGAAAGTGGGACCCAATTGGTAGGAAATTTGGCAGATATTGCTGAAACCTTTTCCGAATCCCAATCTGATACCCTTTCCAGAACAACTAGCTCATTGTCCATGGACAATCTAGGGCCGTCAAATAGTAATCCCTACAAATAGGACACCCACAAGATCTTTTAATCCATTTGAAGCCGACACCATGGGGTTACCACTCAATGTGAGACTTCAATATGTCTACACGAATGCTCAAGGAGCTGAGATCTTTAGGGATCCACAACAACGGTATCTTGTTAAGATCGCAGACTTTTTCTCAGAGCTTGATAGAGCACCTCTAGTCAATGACCAGGGTAACATGTAGATGGGTGGAGATGGTGTTCGCTACGAATTCACCTATCATCCAGAGAATGTAGACAAATTAGGGGAGCTCTCTAAAAGCGAGTTCTTAGACTTATCAAAGCTTTCCACAACAAGGGAGTCTAGAGAAGATTGGCTCATTGAGCCGGACATTCTTGGACCATCCAATGCCCAGTCCTCAAAGCCATCCATAGATGATTTACTTCTTGTAGATCTAAATTTGGAAAGGGATAGGAAAGGCAAGAGCAAAATGGATCTGGGGGCTGAGAACCAATGGGAGTTTGTACGACAAATCCCAGTGACAAAGGTCTTACAGGATGACCCACTTCAAGAGGTCTATAAGGACTCTTTAGAAGGATATTATGCCACAACTAGATTGCCAGAGCTAGATCTTCCTCTAGCACTTATGGTGGTAGTCCAGAAGCTTGCAGAATACAAGAACCGAATCGTTGATAAATGGGCCAATGAATACCGAACCTTAGATTGGAAGGCGATTCGGGAGCTCACGTGGAAAGGACAACCATTATTCATGGAAGTGTTCTCAACAAATACAGCTAAACGAGGAGAGATAGTCTTTCTTGGAGAAACTGCTGCTCCTCCCCTACGAGAGTTCATTAGAGAGGGACCCTCAACATCAAAGTGGACCACTTCAAGTAGCCCAACTCTAGCACCAAGATATTATCCTACACCAAAAGTGTGACCATAGATCACACCACAACAACGTTTCTCTCACTATGACAATCGGAGGGTAGGGGAGCCAACTCGGTCTCTCATAAATGCACCTCCTGAAATGCGGGTAACAAGATCTTTGGAGGGGGTTGGTGAGGCAGGTAATAGGGGACCCACACCAATTTGGGATGCATGTGGACCATCTTACCAAAGAGAGAAACAATTCCCACTGAGAGTGAGAGGCCGTAGGCCCTATGATGAGTATTCAAGACAAGTAAGGCCATCAACTCTTCAGAAACTGGTAAAGAAGTACGAAGGGTCGGGAGATCCATATGACCATGTAGCAGCATTTAGGCAAGCAGTTCGAGCTGAGCAAGTGACTGACAAGCATATGCAAATTGAAGGATTTGGGCTCACTCTTGAGGGAAAGGCCCTTGCTTGGTTTCAGGCACTAGAGGCTTCAGACAAATCTTCTTTACGAGTTTTGAAAGAGAGATTCATTGCTGCTTTTTCCTTGATGGGGATTCAACATGACACGGTAGCAAACATCTACTCTTTCAAGCAAGGCGAGACTGAGAGTGTTAGAGATTGTGTAAATAGGATGAAGCAATACATTAATCGTTGCCCAGAAGATGAGAAGCCCACCCAGAGTCGATTAATTTCTCTCTTCTTAAAAGGACTCAAAAATTCAACACTGCATACACATCTCTATGCAAAGAAGCATACAAATTTCAATGAGTGTTGCCATGATGCTATGGATTCTTCAAATTCCAAGATGGTAGTGGCCCTGAGGTGAAACCTAGAGATCAGTGGGGTGATGACCAAAGTTCAGGGTCTAGCGTGCTAGTAAATCCAGACCAGATAGCTAACCTAGTACTAAGGAGATTGGGACAAACCTATCGCCCACCCATGCAGCCACAACAACAGCAGCAGCAGCGAATGAGGAGTGTACTACCTACAGGTCCTCATCTTTGTGGAGCATGTGGCGGTAACCATAAAACCGAAGAGTGTAATACCTTTTCTCCTCTAGTCATAAACCAACCCACAAAGAAGTGGTGCCAGGCTTGTGCTTGGAACTTTACCCACACCACACAGGAATGTACTCGCATTGCAAGAATGAGACAAGAGCGTGAGCAGCAAAGGGGTGGAGTGACTCCATAAATGCATCAACAGTATACTAATTTTGAACATAAGCCACCGATGGCACAAGAGCAAGCACGACCTATTCTTGGAGCTCAACCTCCTGGTCCTGGGACTGCTCCTGTGAGGGTTGTTGACTACGACAATTCAAATATGTGTAGAGACTTGGTAAACCCAGGCTATGTGGAGCAGGAATATGCATCATATTCATCCAAGGAAAATAGTGCATGAGGAGCATCAACCTCAATGTAAGATTCCTCTCCCACCCCCTTTTTGATGTCTAGTATATTCCCCTGTAATCAATTCCTTTTCTGAAATATAAGAGATCTTGTTTGTGGCTGTTTTAACCTAGAGAGAGAAAATATTCTAGAGAGAGAATATTCAGATTTTGAATATTTTTGGATAGAAAAATATCTCTTATAATTCACATGAGTTCCCCTGAAACAAAAATTTAAAAAGAATTTTCCAATGTGCAATTGGAATTAATTGGAAATAGGTATAAAGAACCTTAGCAGCCTAAGGGTCTAGATTTTCAGAAATCTTTAGACTATGGTCCAATTAAGGTTCCTATGGGCCAATAGCATCAATCCATGTGTAGGAAGGAGATAAATCCAAATTGTAAAAAGAAAATACCCAAAAATGAGTAAATGCTCACATAAGGTGAAGAGTTGAAAATGTACAAGGTTTATTAGTAAAAAACTATGAGCAATATTAAAAAAATGAGATATTTTGGGTATCCAAAAAGGAGTAAATGCTCACATAAGATGAAGAGTTGAAAATGTACAAGGTTTATTAGTAAAAAAACACATATGTAAGGTAGGGGAGTTCTTTAAAGGAGGTGCATATTTCACATAAGATGAAGAGTTGAAAATGTACAAGGTTTATTAATTAAAAAAAACTATGACACATATGTAAGGAAGAGGAGTTCTTTAAATGAGGTGCATATTTCACATAAGATGAAGAGTTGAAAATGTACAAGGTTTATTAGTAAAAAACTATGAGCAATATTTAAAAAAATGAGATATTTTGGGTATCCAAAAAGGAGTAAATGCTCACATAAGATGAAGAGTTGAAAATGTACAAGGTTTATTAGTAAAAAAACACATATGTAAGGAAGGGGAGTTCTTTAAAGGAGGTGCATATTTCACATAAGATGAAGAGTTGAAAATGTACAAGGTTTATTAATAAAAAAACTATGACACATATGTAAGGAAGGAGAGTTCTTTAAAGGAGGTGCATATTTCACATGCTTGAATGAGTTTTAAACTCATAAAAATTGAGATATTTCATCTCTCCTCTCTCCTCATTCAAGTCTAGTTCCAAAAAGTTAGCTTAACTGACCTAAAAATGGTCAAAAAGTGACCTAACTGACTTGGAAAATTCTAGAATCAGTTTGTTTGGTTAGGAGCTCAAATTTTCCTATAAATAGAAGCCTCCCCTTGTTGCAAAATATATAGTATCTTATGCTTTGTTACTCTACTCCTTCTAAGCCAAAATATATAGTGTCTTATGCTTTGTTACTCTACTCTACCTAAGCCAAGAACTGTGAATTCTTTAATAATTCACTAGTTTTTGATACTTCTCTCTTTCTTCAATCCCCATTGGTGGCTCCATCAACATACTAAACCAATTGATTGGTTGGGGGCCTCTACCGTGAATAAAGAATCAAGCAAATTATAAGGTAAGTATATTGAATTTTGATCTTTTCTATAATTTCTCAATGATTCTCTCTTCTCAACCCCTCTCAAGCTTGAGAAGTTTAATTGGTATGGTTTTTTAAATGCTATTGAAGTTAATTGGTGAATAGTAGTGAAGAGTTACATAATTTAATAAATGCTATTGAAGTTAATTTCCATTTATGTTTAAATTCTAATGGTTTTTATGTAATTTCTCTCTCTCACTCAAGAAATGGTCATACTCATGACCCATTCTCAATCCAAATGAAGCTTTTCCTTAATCCAAGATTAAGCTATACTTGAGGCCAATTTATTGGCTTTCTTCTATGCTTTTAGTTTATGCATATTGATGATTCAATCCATTATGGATTGATGATCCAATTAGAGACCATTCTAATTATTTCCTTAATGATAAGCTTTATCCCTTAGAAAAAATTGAGATTTATCAGTCATAGTAGCGGAGCTATGGCAAAATTTTTATAGAAATTACGCATAAAATAATTTCATTCAAAGCATTAAAAAGAGGACTTCCTACCATATTCTAGAAACTATCAACCTAGATTAATTAAAAGAGTTTTATTATGCATGGAGATGTGGATGTAGGCATGTAGATGTGAATGTACGCATATAGATGTGGATGTATGGATGTGAATGTGCATGTAGATGTGGATGTATGGATGTGGATGCATGAATGTGCATGTAGATGTGGATGTGAAAATAGATGTATGGATGTAGATGTGGATGTATGGATGTGAATGTGGATGTGGATGTAGATATATGTATGGATGTGAATATATGATATGTGATGTGAAGGAATCTGAAGTGATGAGATGGAAAAGGTTGTGATGGGATGAGTACACATATAACTGGAATGTGGAATAAACAATGTGGATTGATGAGGGATAATGTGAAAAAATGAGAGTTAATATAGAAACTGTATTTTGTGACTGTTTGTAAATGCTGTTTGTAAATGACTGTTTTATGTCAAGATTGCTGGGGAAGCATTGTGGCCATCTTGTGATTAAGGTCGTGGAGACCTAAATGAAAAAGTTGCAACTGCTGATGGAGAGTCAATGAAGGACGTCTGGCGTAGCAAGGTCGGCCGAGGTCTTGACCAACCTCGGTGCGATTAAAATGGTGAGCTTCCGGTACGGTGGATGAGGGGCCAAGGAAGCGGCCTATGAGTGAAACGCTAGGTCACCTGCGAAGGATCCTAGAGGGTGCTGACCATACGGTGCTCGGGCTCTGGGTCGCCTAGGATACCCACGCGTGCGTCGAGGAAGATATTGGAACAGAGTTGGAGTTGTTTTCTGAAATCGAGCATGGATCTGGTTGATTGACCTTGCTGGTCTTCAATGGATGAGTCCATGGCACCTTATATGGATCCGTTGGTTGATCTTGCTGATCTTCAACGAGAGTCCATCTTGATAAGTGATTATATTGCCAAGTATTAAGGGCTAGGAACTAGGAAACGGCCCCTGAGTGGACAGGTGGTGAGCATCCTAGTTGCCAATGATGCCATAGATACTCTGATGAAGGAATGTTGGGAAAATTAAGAATCAACTGGATAAATTGGAAGATGGTGATCAGTGATACTATGGTTTTATTAAAGGATTGTTTTAAACTGGTTGAATCTGTGAAAAGGCAATTTCATATTGGGTGTGTGAGTGGTGTGACTAGTTTTATTTTGCATGAACAACCGGCTAGGGGGCCTTGGAACTCTTTTCCTTGGTACCCGGGATAAAACCTAACCAAATTCTTAATTGGATCCCATCACTACAGTGGTTGGGCGGTTGGCTAACCCATGGGACTGGATGGGGTTAGGCTGGACTGATGGATCCGTAAATCGAGACTCAAACTTTTGTTTTTACGATAGATAAAATAAATCCCGGACAGTAACTGTCCTATGGATAGGAATCAACGGCTGTGCCTCTTGAATGGGGAAAAAAGCGTTGATCCCAGTGATCCAAGTGCAAGTTCCTTCCTTAATCTGACCATGTATCTTATAGATGCAATTGGATCAACTCGATTAGAAATGATCTTGACTACGTTAGAGTAAAAAGTTATCCTGGTGGAATCGCCCGTGCTTTCCGGTAAAGGAAGTTTTTCCGGGTTCGGTTTTGGAACAACCGACGGATTAGTCTCTTATCCGGATATCCGTGGGTGAGGCCCCGAATGTGGGACCCCTGTCCCGCACGAGAAGCGCTACTTCCGCTGCTAGTATCCCGAATGTGTTGCTCGGTGGGAACAGGGATCTTACAGTTGGTATCAGAGCATTTGGTTAATAAAGATCAACTGAGAAGACAAATATGTCAAAAATTTATCAAGAAACACAAAAAGGTTATAATTGTGTGATATAATTCATACAATTTGATATTCAAACTGAAATTCATAATTTGGTAATTGGTTCTTCAGATGGAAGTACCGCAATTATATAGAATCCCTGACTTGCTTGAGGCCTAGACATGATAGTATTTACCTTATAATTCCAAGGGCCGTGACTACCCGTATATACCGAGAGTATACTGCAGCTCTTTACTGACAGTATATACGAGTAAATCTAAGACTTGAAATTATAAGCGTTAATGCTATCTAGATGATGATTTCGAATGTGATTGATATGATTTTTAATTCTGTTTGAGGATTGATGAATTGATTTGGATTCTGATTGAAAATGCTGATTGAAAAATGTTGATTTTGAAAAATTAGTTGAAATATAATGAAACCACAATGAGGGGGAATGGGACAAGTCCCTGTGATGATATTCATAACTAGAATGATGATAATGAATTCAGCAAATCACTATGAGATTAGTGGATTGTGCTATCAGATTGCTGCTATTAATACTTGACCGGTAGATCAAGTTAAGGATGTCAAATTGAGAACTTGCTTCACTGAAATTTCCATGGAGGAATGTTCCGAGGGAAACTTTTTGGTCTAATGGACCATTATCATGTTAAAGATATGAATGATATGATCTGAATGAATTGTTATTTAATGATGAGTTCTATATAAGGGATATTTATCCCAGTGTTCTGTTGGGTTGACCAGAATATAAGAAACCCCAGAATAAAATTGGATCTTAAGAAAAAGAGCTGTCCTCTACCTTGCGAGATGAGGACATCTTGCACTTTTTAAGTGGGGTAGAATGTAAGATTTCTCCCCAGCCTTCGAGGTATACAGGAGTAAGAATATCCCTTTCTGATCTTATAACTATTCTCTCTCTAATATATAAATTTTTGGACAGAATCATGAGACGAGGAAACCGTAGCCATCAGCAGCCAGACCCTATCCTTGAAGATAACGAACTTGACCCTGATGTTCGCAAGGCTCTTCATAGGACTCAGCCAGGACCCTTCAAAGGAGAAGGGGAGAACCTGGGTGAGACTGTGGAGAAATGGGTGGAAGCCATGGAAGAGTATTTTGACGTCACAGGTTATAATGAGCTGAGCAAAATGGCTCTTGGCCGGTTGAAAATAGTGGAAACAGCTAGGGTAGCATGGAGGAACCACTGTGACACCAACCGTCTGAATAGAAATACTCAATCTTGAAATGACCTAAAAACCTATTTGAGAAAGAGATTTTGTCCCCCTGGATTTTTGGAAACCAAAATGAACGAATTTTTAGAACTAAAGCAGGAGAACAAAACCATTGAAGAATATCACCAGGCCTTTGCTCTTCTACTCAAATACTCACCACCTCTAGATGAAGAACAGCTCATGGCCAGGTTCATTCGGGCAATGAACGAACCTTTGGACACACTGGTCAAAAATGCCAAACCAGTGTCCATGGCTGAAGCAGTAAAAATGGCAAAGGATTTTGCCAAAGCCTTTGTAGTAAAGGTCCCGCCAAAGCCTGCACCCTCTAACTTTAAAAGATTCCAAGCCCAGGAAGGTACTTCAAACTTTCCACCCCCAAAGAGGCAGCAAGGACCGATTCAGAATCAAGATGCAGGAAGATTCCAAGTGAAGGAAGATCCTTCCCCCAGAATACTTTCTCAGGAGGACCATCTATTTTAAGGATGCAGAACAATGAGACCAGAAGTGAGAACCGGTGTTTTGGATGCCAAGGTTTTGGTCATCAGTTAAAAGACTGCCCAACTCCTGCCATGTCAAGGGGACAGGGAAGTCTAGGACCCCGAATTCAGAGACTAATTCCTTCATACCAGTCTAATCAGGGTCCGTCTCGCCCAACCAGGATAACCCCAGAAGAACTCCAAATCAACCATTTGCCTCTACCCAGAGTAACCTCAGAACTCCTTTCCAGAATAGGGGCAACCAAAGAGAAAGAATTCCACCTCAGACTGCAGCAGCCAGAGCAGTCACAATTTCAGAAGAAGTAGAAGAGGAAAGAAGGGCAGATCCTTACTGCAATTGAAAAACCAAGGGCTTAACCGACAGTTCTCAAGTCATCCATAATCCAGCAGAATACCATGGAAAAATCGACCGTCCACTTCCAAGGCGTAACGTTGAATGTGATTGAAGAAGAAAAAGATGATGAAAGAGAGCATAATCCACCTGCGAGATGAGGACATCTCGCGTTTTTTAAGTGGGGTAGAATGTAAGATTCCTCTCCCACCCCCTTTTTGATGTCTAGTATATTCCCCTGTAATCAATTCCTTTTCTGAAATATAAGAGATCTTGTTTGTGGCTGTTTTAACCTAGAGAGAGAAAATATTCTAGAGAGAGAATATTCAGATTTTGAATATTTTTGGATAGAAAAATATCTCTTATAATTCACATGAGTTCCCCTGAAACAGAAATTTAAAAAGAATTTTCCAATGTGCAATTGGAATTAATTGGAAATAGGTATAAAGAACCTTAGCAGCCTAAGGGTCTAGATTTTCAGAAATCTTTAGACTATGGTCCAATTAAGGTTCCTATGGGCCAATAGCATCAATCCATGTGTAGGGAGGAGATAAATCCAAATTGTAAAAAGAAAATACCCAAAAATGAGTAAATGCTCACATAAGATGAAGAGTTGAAAATGTACAAGGTTTATTAGTAAAAAAACACATATGTAAGGAAGGGGAGTTCTTTAAAGGAGGTGCATATTTCACATAAGATGAAGAGTTGAAAATGTACAAGGTTTATTAATAAAAAAACTATGACACATATGTAAGGAAGGAGAGTTCTTTAAAGGAGGTGCATATTTCACATGCTTGAATGAGTTTTAAACTCATAAAAATTGAGATATTTCATCTCTCCTCTCTCCTCATTCAAGTCTAGTTCCAAAAAGTTAGCTTAACTGACCTAAAAATGGTCAAAAAGTGACCTAACTGACTTGGAAAATTCTAGAATCAGTTTGTTTGGTTAGGAGCTCAAATTTTCCTATAAATAGAAGCCTCCCCTTGTTGCAAAATATATAGTATCTTATGCTTTGTTACTCTACTCCTTCTAAGCCAAAATATATAGTGTCTTATGCTTTGTTACTCTACTCTACCTAAGCCAAGAACTGTGAATTCTTTAATAATTCACTAGTTTTTGATACTTCTCTCTTTCTTCAATCCCCATTGGTGGCTCCATCAACATACTAAACCAATTGATTGGTTGGGGGCCTCTACCGTGAATAAAGAATCAAGCAAATTATAAGGTAAGTATATTGAATTTTGATCTTTTCTATAATTTCTCAATGATTCTCTCTTCTCAACCCCTCTCAAGCTTGAGAAGTTTAATTGGTATGGTTTTTTAAATGCTATTGAAGTTAATTGGTGAATAGTAGTGAAGAGTTACATAATTTAATAAATGCTATTGAAGTTAATTTCCATTTATGTTTAAATTCTAATGGTTTTTATGTAATTTCTCTCTCTCACTCAAGAAATGGTCATACTCATGACCCATTCTCAATCCAAATGAAGCTTTTCCTTAATCCAAGATTAAGCTATACTTGAGGCCAATTTATTGGCTTTCTTCTATGCTTTTAGTTTATGCATATTGATGATTCAATCCATTATGGATTGATGATCCAATTAGAGACCATTCTAATTATTTCCTTAATGATAAGCTTTACCCCTTAGAAAAAATTGAGATTTATCAGTCATAGTAGCGGAGCTATGGCAAAATTTTTATAGAAATTACGCATAAAATAATTTCATTCAAAGCATTAAAAAGAGGACTTCCTACCATATTCTAGGAACTATCAACCTAGATTAATTAAAAGAGTTTTATTATGCATGGAGATGTGGATGTAGGCATGTAGATGTGAATGTACGCATATAGATGTGGATGTATGGATGTGAATGTGCATGTAGATGTGGATGTATGGATGTGGATGCATGAATGTGCATGTAGATGTGGATGTGAAAATAGATGTATGGATGTAGATGTGGATGTATGGATGAGAATGTGGATGTGGATGTAGATATATGTATGGATGTGAATATATGATATGTGATGTGAAGGAATCTGAAGTGATGAGATGGAAAAGGATGTGATGGGATGAGTACACATATAACTGGAATGTGGAATAAACAATGTGGATTGATGAGGGATAATGTGGAAAAATGAGAGTTAATATAGAAACTGTATTTTGTGACTGTTTGTAAATGCTGTTTGTAAATGACTGTTTTATGTCAAGAATGCTGGGAAAGCATTTTGACCATCTTGTGATGATTAAGGTCGTGGAGACCTAACTGATAAAGTTGCAACTCCTGACAGAGAGTCAATGGAGGACGTCTTGTGTAGCAAGGTCGGCCGAGGTCTTGACCGGCCTCGGTGAAATGGTGAGCTTCCGGTACGGTGGATGAGGGGCCAAGGAAGCGGCCTATGAGTGAAGCGCTAGGTCACCTGCGAAGGATCCTAGAGGGTGCTGACCATACGATGCTCGGGCTCTGGGTCGCCTAGGATACCCACGCGTGCATCGAGGAAGATATTGGAACAGAGTTGGAGTTGTTTTCTGAAATCGAGCATGGATCTGGTTGATTTGCTGGTCTTCAATGGATGAGTCCATGGCTCCTTATATGGATCCGTTGGTTGATCTTGCTGATCTTCAACGAGAGTCCATCTTGATAAGTGATTATATTGCCGAGTATTAAGGGCTAGGAACTAGGAAACGGCCCCGGACAGGTGGTGAGCGTCCTAGTTGCCAATGATGCCATAGATACTCTGATGAAGGAATGATGGGAAAATTAAGAATCAACTGGATAAATTGGAAGATGGTGATCAGTGATACTATGGTTTTATTAAAGGATTGTTTTAAACTGGTTGAATCTTTGAAAAGGCAATTTCATATTGGGTGTGTGAGTGGTGTGACTAGTTTTATTTTGCATGAACAATCGGCTAGGGGGCCTTGGAACTCTTTTCCTTGGTACCCGGGACAAAACCTAACCAAATTCTTAATTGGATTCCATCACTACAGTGGTTGGGCGGTTGGCTAACCCATGGGACTGGATGGGGTTAGGCTGGACTGATGGATCCGTAAATCGAGACTCAAACTTTTGTTTTTACGATAGATAAAATAAATCCCGGACAGTAACTGTCCTATGGATAGGAATCAACGGCTGTGCCTCTTGAATGGGGAAAAAAGCGTTGATCCCAGTGATCCAAGTGCAAGTTCCTTCCTTAATCTGACCATGTATCTTATAGATGCAATTGGATCAGCTCGATCAGAAATGATCTTGACTACGTTAGAGTAAAAAGTTATCCTGGTGGAATCGCCCGTGCTTTTCGGTAAAGGAAGTTTTTCCGGGTTCGGTTTTGGAACAACCGACGGATTAGTCTCTTATCCGGATATCCGTGGGTGAGGCCCCGAATGTGGGACCCCTGTCCCGCACGAGAAGTGCTACTTCCGCTGCTAGTATCCCGAATCTGTTGCTCGGTGGGAACAGGGATCTTACACTCAACGTGGGCCTAGTGCTAAACAAGATGAGGCTAGTACGACCGAGGATAGTCCTGGGGGTTCTGTTTTTGTGGATAAGGTGAACGAGACTCTAGATGCCATCATTGATGCTCATAGAAGTCGCATTGTAGCTTTATCTGAGCTACCCAAGAAGCTTCAAGAATACCCAAACCCTCGTGAGGAGAAGATCAATCTAGCTGTACATCAGCAACTCATTAGGGAAGCTCAATCAATACTTGAGGGCCCACCTCCACCTATCCCTCGGGGCCCAACCTCTCTTAAGCCAACATTAGAAACCATACCACAAGTGTCATCAAGTTGGGAAATGAAAAGTGAGCTCATCTCACAATCTCATAGAGCGAGAAGTCTGCACCAATTGCCACCCCATTGAAAGAAGGTATTCTGCCACCACCTAGCCTTGCCTTCCCATGCAATGATGAAGTTATTGATGCTAACGAGGACATGGCAAATGAGATGTGGGTAGCAGTTCATGAGAAAGTTAATGAGAATATGTCCTCTATTATTTCACCTCCATTCTCTGAGGTGGATTTTACCAGGGGCACAGAAAACAACTTTAGATGCCCAAGCATCCAGGAGGAAGTTCAAACAATTGTTTCTCCTAGAAGTAAGCATACAATGAAATCCTTACCATCATATTTGGGAGAATATGAGAACTGTTCTCAAACCTTGAGGATACCCTCCATGCATAGATGGATATAGGTATCGTGCAAGCTATTTTGTCAGCACCAGTGGCTTGTACCTTACCTTTGCTTGATTTGATAAAGCTTCGACCTGAGTTGTGGAATGATATTGCCACATGTTTGTCAGAGCAAGTATTGCTACAAAAGGGTCACCATCATTGTACTATACACCCTAAGACAAAGCATGTTATGCCAGTTCCTATCAACAAAGTAGAAAAATTTTGTGAGGACGATCAGGGAAATGCTACCCTCCCATTAGAAGTGCAAAAAGTAGCTTCAGCTGCAATACTTGATAGTGGTGCAGGAGTGGGCATTGTGACAAGGTCCATTTGGGAAAAGTGGAGCAAACCAGCTATTAGGAGTACCAGGATGCGCTTGCAGCTAGCAGATGGAAGATTAGAACATCCCCTTGGGCTGCTTGAGAACATATTGGTCACCACATGTGGGATTGAATATGAGCACACCTTTGCAGTAGTGGATTTTGGAAAACATCCAAACTATGAAGTGATATTGGGTAGACCATTCATGCGACAATTTCAAATGATTCAAGATTGGGGATACAATTATTTGTACCTCCGACATGATTCTGTCATCACAAGGGTCAACCTAAAGAATCACTCATATCGTGATGTAACAAGGTCTCCAATAGATGAGTTTGATTCTGCTTCATCTGAGGTCTCAAGAGTTACATTCTCAGATGGGCAAGAAGATTTGTGGATGTGTGGAGCCTCATGTAGGGATTTCAACACTAAGAGACTTAAGGGTAATCGAAGTGTATCAGATGAGGTATACATTCCACAACCCTTCCCTGAGCACTTAATTGATCCACTAGAATGGAGTCATGTCCTCGCAACATTATCGACATGTGCTTTACCTAAGCCAATTCAATTTTGTGACTCAGATGGATATGACATTATTCCTATACGAATGGTACAACCACGTGACCTTCTAGATGTTTTGTACTATGGGGATGCATCCACAACAGCACTACATGTAGAGGAAGTCTCAGTGGAGGATTTAACACTCGAATCTGCTAATGATGTTGAGATAAGGAAGATGGATGGGACTTTGATTTTGATAATGATGTGATAATCCCTGAGGAAGAGTTAGGAAAGGCACGCCTGCTCCTCTTGAGAGGAAGGGAGGTTCAAGTAGAGATCCCTCGAAGCCGACCTAAACATAAATGCTGTAAGAAGCATAAGAGAAAGCTCAAGAAACCTGGCCTAGGACCGTTTGTGATTAATGAGCTTACTCCAAGTGGTGCAGTGCGTTTAGAGACACTAGAAGGTGAGCAAATGCCTAACTTCATTAATGGAAGTCGTCTCAAGAAATACAATGAACCATTAACTGAAGCCATGCTTCAACAAATGCATGCTGCACACACACAGAAAGAAGCACATGACCTACTTAAACGTCAGGCTCAAGAAGAGGCTAAAGCTAGAGTTGCAAAAGCCAAGGAGCATTGCAAGGCTTCTATGTTGGCCTTACAGTTGGCTACTGACAATATGTCGATCCTTTCAATATTCAAGTGTGTCTTCATCTTCATGAGACTACCTACTTTGTCTCTGCCTTAATTGACTCTGCTGGTGCAAATTATAATGTTCTCTCGTTTGACACATGGATAGTCTTGGGACAACCAACACTTGTGCACATTCCTATTGACTTACGAAGCTTCTCAGGTGAAGATAACCCTATAGAGGGAAAATGTGTCATTATGATGTCCATTCAGGATCACCAGATGTCAGTTCCCTTTTATGTGGCAAGTAATTCCAAGGCAGTGGTAGAGGCTGTTCTCGGTCGATCATGGTTAAGTGCTACCAATTGTTCATTAGATTGGAAGAATAGACAATACAAATTGCAAATTGATTTTGATTGCATCTTGGGATCTACTACTCCACGAGCTTTATCATGTCAAAAGGGTGGTAGTTCTACCTTACACAACCCACTTTCAACATCTGATCTTCAAGCTCCAAGACAAATGATGTGGATAATCGATGAGTCCTCAAGTGAGGGCCATGGCTGGCATGTTCCAACTACTCTAGTCACTGCTCAAAGAAGGCCAGGCAAGAAGGAATTATCAATTTGGCTACCCAAAGATGCATACAAACTTGTACCATCTAGCCTAGTTGCTAAGCCTCCTAAAAAGCACATCTTTTCCAAGCCTAAACCTCAGATTGTTACTCATTGGGTCCCAAAGCATGTTCTTAAAGCACAAGGCTATTATGAGGGTGCAACAGCACTTTGGCTTCCCAAATGCCATGGTTTACTAGCGGTAAAAGAGTGTATCAATAAGATTCCAAAAGCCACCCTTGGTTTTCCATATCAGGGTGCAAAGGAAATCAACACAACCTCTTCAAGATAGGATAGGTGGTTGTGATAGCACCTACAAATCTACTTGTGTTGACCTTCCCAAAACATGTATTGAATCACCAGTTGTCTCAATTTCTCCTTGTTACACAATTCCACCATCAACTTGTGTACCTAAGACAAATCCAACTTTACATGAGTCTCCTTTGAGCATAGATTCTAGCACTTCAATGCCTAAATCCTCTTATCTTGCTCAAATTCCTCGACAATTGCTAACCTTCCCACCTCTTAAGAAGGACATACCCAAAACCAAAGGTAAGGCATTAACACTACAATTGAAGCTCGTTGGTAGATCAGTGTTTGAATAGTCTCACATTTACTAATGTGGTTCCTTATGCCTTTAGAGGATTGTGTTCTTTTTGAGATGATCTTATCTACAATGTTTTTGATTGGGATTGTAATGATGGATATGAGTGTATAAAGTTTGAAGTTTCTTAATTTCATTGTTCTACGACCAGATACCTCCTGATGGATACTTGGTGAGATACATGTCCACCATGCATTGACCCTAATAGTACTCAACCTGAACATCATGGGGGTTATAGTGCTCCTTCTTTTCAAACTCATTCTAGGTACTTTTATGCTCCCTTAGGTGAAAATTGCTGTGGGCATCACTTTGTCACTTTATTCTATCAACAGCATCACCCATTTCCACATTGTCAAGAGTGTGCACGACTCGTATTAGGAGAAGCTTCACACATTTGTTGGCTATGCCGCTCTTACTTTCGACGATATGGCACGGGCTTAATGAAACAAATTGTGGGAATTACACCCCAATGCCATAACCTTCTTAATGTGAGAGTACCAGACCGAGGACCAAATCAACGTAGATTACCTGAGGAGGTTCAAGCACAGCAATGGAGGGATACATGCATAAATGACTTGCAACCACCTATCTTGCAAGCCCTCCTTCCCCCAGCCTCAACATGTCAATTTTGGATCACTATGAGTACCTATATTGCGCAATTCCAAAATCGGAATTGTCTGCTTAACCTTCCCATAGAACCAATGCCATATTTTAGCGAGGAAGCACTCCTTCCTCTACCACCTTCTCTAGAGGCCGGCTTTTGTACAGGGTTGTCCTTGCATCCTGAAGTGATTGATACCATCTTCCCAACAGAAGTGGACACGGATCCACCACCAATACAAGGGTAAGCTTATCAACTCCACAATAAGATCAACAAGCCAGGGCACTTTTCTCCCACTGGGTTTTTCCCCTCGGCTATATTCGGTGATTGGCACCAATAACAAATTTTATTCCTTTCTTTTCTTTTCTTATTTGTTAATAAACATTTTGCAGAGATCTCAGCTAAACAAGAGCATACAAAAACGCCCCAATAGTCCACCTACCGTGCACACAAATTAGGAAGGGGGGAGACATGCAATGCCTACAAAGAGCAAAGAGAAGCAATCTGCACAACATCAACGAGCACTACAACAGGTGTATTCAAATCATAATCTTTTTGTGCTTTTAACTTTTGGATATATTGTTTGCATGTTCACATACAGTTGGCTGGTTTAAGTTTTAAATTAGTTGTTAAAATGTGGTGATGAGTGATTTCTAGATTCTTAGAGGACTTAGTAGAAGGTATTTCTATTTGAAGACGGTGTAGGATATATACCAACGGAGTATGCCAAGTTCTTATGCTCTCGAAGTATATTAGTTATCCCTAGTGGTAGCTACCTCTTAGGTATGGGCTAGGTGCTAGGATTAATAAAAAATTTACAAAATCATGCCCTAAAAAATATATACAAGTGAATCGAGACATGACGTGTCTACAGCCAGTGTTTACAGCCATGTGGAATGCTTGGTAGGACCTGGGGTTGTCTTAGCACCTTGGGGCCGATGCCTTGGTTTCCATGGGGTGAACACTGACGTCTAAAAGGTTAAGAAAGACCTTCAAGGACTCTATCACCTTGATAGATGCTGGTAGGACTCTGGGGTACATTATGGGCCCTCGAGACCGATGCCCTCATCTTCATGGGGTACTCCTTATGTCAAAAAGAAAGAAAAGGGTCTATCGCCCTTGAGATACTTAGCGGCCTTTAGACTCTCTTGGCGGAGGTCTCTTGGCCATTGCTTGGGTCTCATTGGGATGGAACCTTCCTCTTTATTCATCTTTAACACACACACACACACATTTTTTTTTTTAAGAAAAGAAAAAAAGGTCCAATCACCATTGCTCATATTTAGGAGTCGGGTTGCCACTTAGGAATAACTTAAACACTTGTAGGACATTGAGACTGCGGTCATAACCTGCGGTGTACAAGCACACTTGCCTTTGCATAGCACTATCTACCACTTAGTCTCACTTTGACTAGTCTTTACTCACCTCTTTTAACACTCTTTAAAACTCTAATTAGCCTTTCACTTGTATGCTCACGTGTGAGATTGTCATTGCTGGTTTTTTTTCAATAAAAGGCTTTACTTGTATCCATTGTTTTTTGTAGCTTTTGCTTCTACCGCGCTCGAGGACGTGCGCAAAATAGGAAGAGGGAGTGTTGAGTAACGAGTGGATCAATGCAAGGATGCAACGCAAAGATGCAGCAGGAAAACAAGAGACTTGACATTCTTATTTAGGGCTCTTGTAAAGAGTTCCAAGTTGTAGATGAGTGTGGGAGTGGGCTTGAGAATAATCCCACATGGAAAGTTTTGGGAGTTTTAGGAGTTTTAGTATAAAAAGTGGCTCATTTGAGAGCTTATGGACACTTTGGACTACACTCATGTTTGAGCTCTCTTGAGACTAGCTCTCCCTCTTTTTCATAGAGGTGCAAGCTCTTCTCTCTCCCCATCTACATTATTGTATAAGCAATGCTCTTCTAATTCCATGCAATGATATGAGGTTTTTCTCTCTTCTCATTTCTATTCTTTAGTGTGCATGCTAGGGAAGTAAGAGCTTGAGAATGAAGTATGATTTGAGCTTGTGTATGCATTAGCTTAGCTTGTGTATGCATTAGCTTAGCTTTGGATGCATGAATGAGTGGGATGATGAGTGAATGAGTTATGGCAAGATTGAGCTTGTGTCTGTAAAGTCTATGTCAAGGTAGTGGTGTTCTTAGTATTCTCTCCCAAAAGGGATAAGCTTTTGTGCATCGGTACGAGTTGAATCCCTAGCTCCGAAAGGGATGCAAATCCCATTAGATTGAGCTACACACGGATCATACTACTCATGCTACAAGTGAGAGAGTTTTCCGTCTCTCCAAGATCCGTAAAAAGATATTATGAAAAGTAAAGAAGAAGTAATGTATGTCTATGATTTACAAAGATATAGCAAAGAATCAAAAGAGTACCTTCCATCTTGGGTTGATTAACACCAGGCAAAGGTTTACTAGGACGACCGTTTGCATGCCATTGTGCTCGAGCTTGTAGAAGTTTATCGAGGAATGGCTCCTTTTGCATTGACTTTGCAACAGATAAATTTGCATCCTTGAAAATGTCACGAGAAATCTTGGGCAAGCAATTTACAATTATCTTTGATCTCCTGAACCTAGATTGCAGACGCACTTGAGGGGTCACTTTAGCCATATTTAGAGCCTGCAAGCTTTTTGCAGCACTAATGGAGTGTTGACCAGAGATAATCCAATATTCAACTTTATGAATATCTTCTTTTGCGAGTTTATCAAGGGGTTGTTTCGTAGCACGATTAGAGGGTGTTCGGGGTTCTTCAAACACAACACAACTAACTACTTCATGTTTGATTGATCAAGATGAATCGTACATTGCTTTCTTCTTCCTTCCTTGTTGTTGTAAAAGACGACTACAAAGCCCCTATAAATAGGCAACTTCAGACAGTTTAGACGGTTGTAACTAGAATGTCACAAGACACTAACAGATGATATCCGACTAACCAGATCATAACAAACTCCGACTAACCAACAATCCGACTGAGTAGAATTCCGACTGAGCAACAATCCGACTGAGCAAAGATACATATATCCGACTAAGCAACTATTAGGTAACTATTAGGTATTCTATCTGTAGTTCAACACATGGCACAGCCCGGTGGTTGATTTCAAGGAAATCAGACTTGAATTCACAATCCCTTGATCAGAAAATACTGGCCACATGACAAAATTTGATGCTTCTTCTTCAAATGTCAGGTACTACATCACTTTGCTGCTCAGCCTGCATCCCTTCAACAACTGGAACCTCCTTCAAAACTTCATTCTTCTCTGCTGATTTATCTTCCACTGAAGTCTCCACTGGCTGCTCACTCTGACTTGCTGTTTGCACACTCAAATTTATAATAGGTACTTCCACCTGAACTTCTGTCTGATATCCTATCTGAATTATCTGGCTGTCCAAGCTTTTGACAAATCACACATCTCTTGGCATAGTCATGGGCATCTTTCAAAACTGTAGGCCACCACAAACCAGCCTGCAATATTTTCTTTCCTGTAATATCCCCTGAGAAATGTCCTCCTGCTGTTCCTGAATGTGCTTCCTGAATTACTGCCTTCTGCTCATACTCAGGTACACATCTTCTTATCACCTGGTCAATTCCTTTTTTGTACAATGCTCCAGCAATCACTAAGAATGGTCTACTCTTCAAAGCAAACTTCCTTCTCTGATCTGGAGTAAATTTTACTGGCATAAATCCCTCAGTTAAAAATGTCAAAAACTGATCATACCAGGAATCCGACTCAGCAGCCTGAACTTCAAACAATGGGGCATCTGGTAGATCATCATCCACCCCACTTGGTGCTTCTCCAGTTTCCAACCTACTAAAGTAATCAGCAATAGCATGCTCTTTTCCTGGAGTATGGACAATCACAAAGTCAAATTCCTGTAACAAAAGCATCCACCTGGCTAATCTTCCTGTCAACAATGGCTTCTTAATCAGATACAGCAGGGCTTGGTGATCCACATGAAATATTACCCTGTTCCCCAACAAATAATGCCTGAACTTATTCAAGGAATATACCATACCCAAAGCTTCTCTTTCAGTCACAGCATAATTCCTTTCTGCAGATGATAATATCCGACTGGCATAAAATACTGGCCTGTACCATCCTTTCACCCTCTCCTGCATCAGAATTGCCCCTAATGCTACATCTGAGGCATCAACAAAAATATGGAAAGGTAGAGTCCAATCTGGTGACTGCAAAACTGGTGCAACAGCTACCATCTTCTTCAACAATTGAAATGCCTTCTCTTGAGGCTCAGCCCACACAAAAGCCACATCCTTCTTAGTTAAATGTGTCAATGGTGCACAAATATTGGCTAAATATCTGAGGTACCTGGCATGCCATTTGATCTGACCCACAAACCTCATTACTTCCTTCACGCTGGTAGGAGACTTTGCTGTTTGAATAGCCTCAACCTTCTTCACATCAATTGCCATGCCTTCCTGTGAGATCACATGGCCCAACAAAATCCCACTCTTCACAGCAATCACACTCTTGTAAGGGTTCAAGGCCAGTCTAAACTGCCTACACCTCTCCAAACACAACTTCAGATGCATCAGATGTAAGTCCTTCTTACCAAAAACAGAGAAATCATCAACAAATACTCTCATGAAGTCTTGTAAGTGTGGCTCAAAAACCTTATGTGCCACATAATTGAATGATGGTGGTCCATTTTTCAAACCAAAACTCATGACAGTAAAATCATATGCACCAAACTCCGTGATGAAAGCAGTTTTATGCTGATCCTCCTCAGCAACACTAATCTGATTGTAACCTGAAAAGCCATCCAGAAAGCTATACATTTCATGACCTGCTACTACAGCATCTAACACTGCATCACAAAATGGCATTGGAAAAGGATCTGTAATGGTTGCTGCATTGAGTTTCCTGTAATCAACACATACTCTCAGCTTCCCATTTTTCTTAGGCACCACAATTATTGGAGATAACCATGTCACCTGGCTCACAGGTTTAATGAACCCTACTGCCAACAACTTATCTATTTCTTCCTTCACCTGCAATGCAAAATTCGGATTCATCCTATACCTTTGCTGCACCACTAGAACTGCATCTGTTCTTAAATTAATCCGATGCTGATGTAATGCAGGATCTATACCCTTCACCTGAGAATACTCCCAAGCAAAGACATCTATATAGTCCTGTAACAACTGCAAAAGATCCTCCAAAAATTGTCCTTCCACCTGCACACTTACTTTCACCATCCTTGGTTCTGCATCTGTACCCAAATTCAGTTCCTTAAGATCATCTTCTTTAACCCGACTGGACGTGCCATACTTCTTGTCATAAATCCTTACAGCCATCTCTCCTGCCTCCTTTTGCTCTTGTTCCATCTGTTCCTTGGTAGCAATCTCTGTTTTCTGTTCCAGCAACTGTCTGAACACTGTCCCTTCAATCTCTTGACCTGGCAAGAACTCAGACTCTTCCTGATTCTGATCTTCCACAAGCTGCAATATTCTTTCTACATCAACATCAAATACTGGCACCACTGTTGGATTAGCCATTAAAAACTGTTCCTCCTCATCATCTTCTATTTCTTCAGCAAGATTAATTGTCTGTGCAAACAATGGCTTTTCTTTAAGAGACATATTTCTCTTACCCTGCATGGTTACAGTAATCTTCTTTTTCCCCTTGGTCAGAACCACCACATTCAATCCCCAATCCTGTTTAACTTTAGCCATTCTAAACCAAGGCCTACCCAGTAACATTTCATAAGGTGATAGTGATTCTGACATTCTGATCACCACAAAATTTACCAAGAATCCCATACCTGCAACTTCAATTTCCTGCTGCTTCAGAATTCCCAATGGTTGCACCCTGGTTTGATCTGCCATTTTCACCTGAAATGGTGCTGGGGCTAAACTTGCTGCACCCATTTCTTTGTATACAATTTCAGGGAGAACGTTAACCCCTGATCCTCCATCCAAAAGAACTTCATCAAACACCCTGCCCTGGTACTCAACCTTAATGACAGGAACCACAAAGTCAACATCTGCTGGATCAATGCTATTAACTGCTGGAACCAAATTCGGATTATCTCCTGACTGCTGATCCTGAAGTCTTTTAAGCAATCTCTCCTTAAATGCTGGAACCAAAGCTAACAACTGATCTAATGACAATTGCAAGGGAGAATTTATGAGTACCTCAAACCAATCTTTGTCCCTTTCATCCTTCATCTTCACATCGCTTTCTGACTGATGCAGAACTAACTCTTCTTCATCCTCCAACTCCGATTCTTCTTGCTTGTCCTGATTCTTCAAAATTCTTCTTTGTACCTGGTCCCTGATGCCTTTTTGTTCCTTCCAATCAATTGGTCCTTTCTGTTTAGACCTGGTAACAGCCAATACCTCAATATCCTCAATCTCCTCAGTATGCTCTTTGCTTTGCTGCTCCTGTATGTTTGGACCTTGCTTTACCTGTACCTGTTCATCTGCTAATTGAATCATGATTACATTTGCTTGAGCTACTGGTTGATTCTGTTGTTGCAGCTGCCCCTGCTGGTTATTCTGATTGAACCTAATCACTGGGACACCTCTTTCTTCTCTATGTTTCACCCATAAGGCACAATTTGGCCCGATCCAATGATCTGGTGCTGAACAATAAACACAAGGCATGACTCTTGCCTGTCTTCCTTCATTGTTTTCCTGGTCCCTCCATGGTGGTCTATCAGATCTTGCTCTCTGAAATCCTCCTCTGCCCCTAGTTGGAGCAGCCTGGTTTGCTGCAACCTCACCCCTGCCTCTTCCTGCATAAGGTGTAGTCTGACCCCTGTTCTTGGGATTATACCAACATAAAGCTGTCTTATGCCCATCCTTGTCACAAATTTCACAGAACTTCTTTTCTTTTGGTGCTGCAACAGAATAACCTATCTTTCTCAATTTACTTACCAAATCCTCCTCTTTGGATTGCTTTGCTTTGGTCTTGTGCTTTTTCTTTGTCTTCACCTCTTCTTCCTCACTGTCGGATCCTGCTTCTGAATCCTCCTCCTCAGAATCTGATGCTGACTCTGGCTGGTCATCTGAATCCGAATCATTCTTTCTGGTGTGTTTGCCCTTGCCGCTTCCAAGTCTTTTCTCTACTCTAGATGCTGCAATTACCAAATCATTAATTCCACCTGCAATATCAATGCTAGCCACTGCATTTTTCAGCCCACTTCTCAATCCTTTCAGAAAATAACCTGCCAGCATCTCATTGGTGGGTCTCTCATTTCCCTGTAACCTTTCAACCAGAATTCTGAATTTCTGAGCATAGTCCTCTACAAGCATCTTCTTCTGTCTGATGTCTCGGAGTTTTCTTAAAATGTCTGTTGGAGTCTTTTCCCTCCTGAATCTCTGTAAAAAGGCTGTTCTAAGATCATCATATGTTGGGAAGTGTGGTATCCCATATTGGCTAAACCAACTCATGGCCTTCCCTTCTAGAGTTGCTGCAAATTGCTGCAATTTAACTGCATCATTGTACAACACAGTATACCCATTTGCTACCCATTTTGTCTCAAACTGAGCTACATGACAATCAGCATCCTCCTTAGATCCTCCACTGAATTTAGCTGCTTTCACCCTAGGGTTGGGTAGTTGTTGAGCCATCGGATTTGGCTGAGGTGGTTTCCTAGGTCTTTGCCTGGTAGCCCCCATTAATGGGTTGAACTGAAGACTCCTTCTAACTCCTGCAGACCTTCCTGTCAGGATTAGGGCGCCTAGAAGTCCCCCCACTAGCCTCTTCTCTGGTGCAATTGAACTTTCCCCCCCTTGGCCTACAACAATTTCTTCAGGGATTTGGTGTTCCTGATCATCTTCACCCTCGTCAGCATAATGAAACGGGTCAGTGTTACCAATTCGGGCCTGAGCCCTGGTATAGTAAACCCTTCCTACTCTTCTGTCCCCCTCTGACATTCATTTCCCTTCTCGTAACAGAACGGGACCAGCGGGATCGCCAATGTGTTCGGGGTTCTTCAAACACAACACAACTAACTACTTCATGTTTGATTGATCAAGATGAATCGTACATTGCTTTCTTCTTCCTTCCTTGTTGTTGTAAAAGACGACTACAAAGCCCCTATAAATAGGCGACTTCAGACAGTTTAGACGGTTGTAACTAGAATGTCACAAGACACTAACAGATGATATCCGACTAACCAGATCATAACAAACTCCGACTAACCAACAATCCGACTGAGTAGAATTCCGACTGAGCAACAATCTGACTGAGCAAAGATACATATATCCGACTAAGCAACTATTAGGTAACTATTAGGTATTCTATCTGTAGTTCAACAGAGGGCATCAAAATTGCAAGTATCTCCTCTTGCTTTGGGTCCTCAATAAAGTCTTGGGTCAGTCTTGGGTCAAAATACGAACCCAATCCTTATTTAACCTTCTATACACATAGTTTGAAGGAGCAGGATAACATTTCATCACATCAATGCTGAAGACCTCATTTAGACCAAAGGGATAATATCCCTTCTTTATTTCTAAAATGAGATCATTGCTTTGCTGCCCTTGTTTGGAGTCTCAACCTCCATTAGCTCATCATCGGCGGATGCATCTATCTCCTTTGAACCACTTGTTGCTAGTTTTGTCCTTTTCCTCTTTGAAGAGATTTCTTGAACCTTTGTAGAGTGCTTTGCCTTTCTCTTCTTTGTAAGTGCTTGCACCTGAGAGCCTGCCATGTCTTCAGTTGTTATCGTGCTTACATCAATGACTTTTGTTTTGTCACCCTCCTTTTTATGTTTTGAAGAAGTTTCACCAGCATTTCTAGATGCTTCAAGTGCACTCTTCACTATGGCCCTGCCTTTTTTCTCCACAATTTTCCTAACTTGAGTGGTTGTTGTCTCCTTTTTAGGTATGGACTTTTTTCGTGAATCCAAAGCCTTCTTTGCATGCCTCATTGCTTTTACCAGGTCCTCCACATTATCCACCCCTGAGTCTTCTTGATTGGAAAAGTCAATGATCTTCAATCCTAGCTTTACAAATAGAATTGTCCTTTCCTAGTTTACTGCCAGTCATATCTGCTGGGTGAAAAGTGTCTAATGATAAGCAAAACTTATTTGCTTTTGTAGTTTCTCCTTTTGGCAATACATTGCATGTGAAGCATGGGTTTGCTCTTGCATCCACATCATCCTTAGCGCCTACCACAATCCCCATATCTCCATATGATGTATCACCTTGAGACAGAAACAAATGGAGGACTCCATATGATGTATCACCTTGAGATAGAAACAAATGGAGAACTCCTTTGAAGTTTGCACTAGCATCGTAGCTATCCACAAACCATTTTACTCCTTCTTTGTTACTCAATTCAAAGGTTTTATCCACCTTAATTCTAGGAGTGACACTTTTAGCTTGAGTTGTTGTTTTGAGAGCATCCAGAGTAAAGATTGGTGTACCATGTGGTTGCAAGGTAGCGGGAGCTCTGCTAGCTTCCATTCATGTGAAGCACAAAAAAAGTTTCAAAACCTTAGAAAAAAATGGATTTAAATGCTACATATCAAATCAAAACCTATCAAACTTAAGAAACTTAATGCATGCTACAATTATTGATGCTTCACTTAGTTTTCTTGAATAGCGGGGGCCTCACTTGCATTTACTTAATCCATACAGAAGCTCGACTTAAGCTAGAGCCTAGATCCAAGTTGTGCACTCATATGCTAGGGGTACGCTAGCATAGAGAGGCAAGGCTCAAACTCAAGTTTGAGCCTTAAGGCGAAGTTCCATGTATGGGAGGCTTGAACTTAAGCTAGAGTCTAGATCCAAGTTGTGCACTCATATGCTAGGGGTACACTAGTATATTGGAGCCTTAAGGCCAAGTTCCACATAGGGGAAACCCAAACTTAAGCTAGAGCCTAGATCCAAGTTGTGCACTCATATGATAGGGGTACACCAGCATATAGAGACAAGGCTCAAGCTCAAGTTTGAGCCTTAAGGCCAAGTTTTATGTAGGAGAGGCTCGAACTTAAGCTGGAGCCTAGATCCAAGTTGTGCACTCATATGCGAGGGATACGCTAGCATAGAAAGGCAAGGCTCGAACTCAAGTTGGAGCCTTAAGGCCAAGTTTCATGTAAAGTTAAGCATGGAGAATGAGCCTTAACACATAAGTTCCATGTAGGGGAGGTTCAATCTTAAGGTGGGGTCTATATCCAAGTTGTGCACTCAGATGCTAGGGGTGCACTAGCATGGAGAGCAAAGGCTCAAACTCAAGTTCGAGCCTTGAGGCCAGAGTACACTAACATGGAGAATAAAGGCTCAATCTGAAGTTCGAGCCTTAAGGTCGGTGTACACTAGCATCGAGAGCAAAGGCTCTAACTCAAGTTCGAGCCTTAAGGCTGGTGTACACTAGCATGGAGAACAAAGGCTCAATCTGAAGGTCGAGCCTTAACACCAGGGTGTACTAGCATGGAGAGCAAAGGCTCAAACTCAAGTTTGAGCCTTAAGGCCGAGGTACACTAGCATGGAGAACAAAGGCTCAATCTGAAGATCGAGCCGTAAGACCAGGGTGCACTAGCATGGAGAGAAAAGGCTCGATCTGAAGTTCGAGCCTTAAGGTCGGGGTACACTAGCATGGAGAACGAAGGCTCGATCTGAAGTTCCAGCCTTAAGGCCGGGGTACACTAGCATGGAGAACGAAGGCTCGATCTAAAGTTCGAGCCTTAAGGCCAAGGTGCACTAGCATGGAGAGCAAAGGCTCAAACTCAAGTTCGAGCCTTAAGGCCGCCGGGGTACACTAGCATGGAGAACAAAGGCTCAATCTGAAGTTCGAGCCTTAAGGCCGGGGTGCACTAGCATGGAGAGCAAAGGCTCAAACTCAAGTTCGAGCCTTAAGACACCGGGGTGCACTAGCATGGAGAGCAAAGGCTCAAACTCAAGTTCGAGCCTTAAGGCCGGGGTACACTAGCATGGAGAACGAAGGCTCAATCTGAAGTTTGAGCCTTAAGACCGGGGTACACTAGCATGGAGAGCAAAGGCTCAAACTCAAGTTTGAGCCTTAAGACCGGGGTACACTAGCATGGAGAGCAAAGGCTCAATCTGAAGTTCGAGCCTTAAGGCCGGGGTATGGAGGGCAAAGGAGCAAAGGCTCAAACTCAAGTTTGAGCCTTAAGGCGACCGAGGTGCACTAGCATGGAGAGCAAAGGCTCAAACTCAAGTTCAAGCCTTAAGGCCGGGGTACACTAACATGGAGAACAAAGACTCAATCTAGGTCGAGCGTTAACATATATAAGTTCTATGTAGGGGATGTTTGAACTTAAGGTGGAGTCTATATCCAATTTTTGCACTCAGATATGTGACACATATACCATGTTTATATAGGGAACCCTTGTCATTTAGATTATATAATGTGCACAAAGATCAATTTTACAGGGTCTCGACATATGTGAAGATACAAAAGAGAGTAGCAAGAAGTGCAAAACAATCTACGACAAGCAACGATTAACAAATGGCACACTTAGCATGCAATCAAGTAAGCATTTATATTGATTACTGTAATCAATTAAAGAAGGACTTACTTGTTGCGTAAAGTATTCAATTAGAAGAGGGAACACACGAAACGCAGATGGGCGCACGAAAGTCTCCAATGTCACACAGACGTGGACGTATGCTTGAACTCTCTGATGGCATGTGGGCGTGATGGTTTTGCAAGAAATAAAGGTCAGAACCAACGCAGATGTGTCGATTGCGGGAGGAAAAGAAATTGTTTGAAACGCAGGGCTGAGCGAGTACTTCAGAGACAGAAAATAGCGATGATTATTGCTGCATACAATGGCAATTACGATGACGAGCACTGTACGCTCACCACACAGAATCGCTTTGGGTGCAGAATTACGTGTACGATGGCAATTATGATGATGAGCACTGTACACTCACCACACAGAATCGCTTTGGGTGTAGAATCGCATTTAGGGTTCGCAAGTCATTTGGTTTGGTTCAAACGAGAGGTCCGACACTTTGCACTTTGTTTCTAATTAAGGTGAGACATTATTTTTTTACATGGATGGGACGTCGGACACTTTGCCGGTTGGGGGAAATTCAAATTTCAAAGTTGGGGGGGAAGGGGGGAAAATTCAAATTTCAAAGTTGGGGGGAAAATCAAATTTTTCAAACGCGGTCAGGGGGGAAATTTTAATTTCAAACGCGGTCGAGAGGAGCGGTGCGCGATCGGGAGGAAGACGAGGGTGGCCGCAGCAGCCAGGCAGACCGGAGGGAGCCGAGGTGGCACGGCACGGTCGGGAGAAGTGGCCGCAGCAGCTAGGAGGCAGCAGCTAGGAGGGAGCCGAGGTGGCACGACACGGTCGTGGTCGCAGCAGCTAGGAGGGAGCCGGGGCGGCGCGGTCGGGAGCGGCCGCAGTAGCCAGGAGGGAGCCGGGGCAGCACGGCCGTTAGCAGCCAAGAGGGAGAGCCAAGGCGGCGCAGTGGTGCACGGTCGGGAGGGAGACGGGGGCGGCTGCTACAGCAGCCAGGCAGACGGGGCACAAGGAGGCACAGCAGCCAGGAGGGAGCCGGCACGGCGCGCGGTCCGGAGACGGAGGCGGCCGCCGCAGCAGCAGCCAAGCAGACGGGGCGGCGCACGGTCAGCAGAGCAGAGCAGCCAGGCAGACGGGGTGGCACGCGGTCAGCAGCAGTAGCCAGGCAGACGGGGCATGGGCGCGAGAGCGTGAGGAGGCAGACGGGGCGGGCGGGAGCGCGAGGAGGCAAAAAGAAGGTTTCGGTTTCTTCTCCCAAGCCCAAGCCCAAGCCCAGGCCCAGGCCTAGGTCCCAGATCTTTTGATTATAGTTAGTTTCACTTTTGTTTATATACCCTTCTTCACCCACACCCCACTTGTTCTCTGGGATTATCCTAGCTTCCCTTTCTATTCCTACTTGCTTGTGTAATAGACAAGGCTCAAACTCAAGTTTGAGCCTTGAGCTTGAGCTTGAGCTTGAGATTTATTCTTTTCTTCCCTCTTTCCCCATACACCCAAATATACTTATAAACTATGCGATTAAAAATTCAACTAAAATCTATATAATACAATGGCTCAAACTTGAGTTTGAGCCTCACGAAGGAGAAGAGTCTCAAATTCAATGTCCATTTGCTCATTTCCATGTCACATTCTCTTCACTACTAGAATATTGTTTCTCTCTATTGATTTCTCTTTGCCTTTGCTGCTGTTGTAACCACTCACCTTTGCCTTTTGTAGCTATGAAACATTGATGGCTAATTGACACCATACCTTGACTCAATATCCCAATGAAACGGTGTGGCCAGATGCAGAGGGTGATGAAGCCTACCTCTTGGGAAACTAGCATATACCTGAGGTGAGGATTATCACTTCAATTGGGACCTCTTAATAGCAAGCTAGCATATGAAGGTGAGGCTCAAACTTCCGTTGGAGCCTCCAAGCAAACTAGCATCTGAACTTTACTTTCAGCTTCCTAGAAGCGAACTAGCATCCGCGGGTGAGGCTCAAACTTTTGTTGAAGGAGCCTACCCTTCTAGCTAACATATGCAAACTAATATATTATGCAAGTGAGGATGATAACTTTAACTGGAGCCTCCTAGCAAACTAACATATGATGGTGAGGCTCATGGAGCCTCCTACTAACAAGCTAGCATATGTAGGCAAGGCTCAAGCTTTAGATGGAGCCTAGCCTCCTAGTAAACTAACATATGATGGTGAGGCTCATGGAGCCTCCTACTAACAAGCTAGCATATGCAGGCAAGGCTCAAGCTTTAGATGGAGCCTAGCCTCCTAGAAAACTAGCATTGATAGGTGAGATTCAAACTTTGGTTGGAGCCTAAACTCATGTTGAGATTGAATTACATTTGTACTTTTGTGTACTACCGTAAAAACATCACTTCAATCTTTCTTATTGAGATCTTGATTTTCTCAGCAATTGCAGGGTCTAAAACAAGGTGCTTTAGTGTTTCTCATTGATGGTTCTGCAAGGAAGGCACGCGGGGTTATTCATTCTATTGATGCATCTCAAACATGTGGTTTTCAATTCATTGGTGAGACATGTGCAGAAATACATGTTCATGACACATTTCTCATTCCATTTGCCACAATGGATGCAAGAACAATGTCTCAAGCAGTTGGAAGCATCATCAATGTCTCAAGCAGTTGGAAGCATCATCAAATGGCCATTGGTCAACCTTGTTATGGACAAAGACATTACTAATACCAAAGAGGATAATTTTGCGGAACTTCTTGTTGATCAAGAAGATCACTTTATATATAGGGAGAGCTGGAAAGAGAAAAGTGTCATCCTCTGGGATGACAACAGATCTACAAAACTTGGCAATGGAGTAGTATTGCTGGTCCACCCATACGAGGCTATAAATTGTAGAGAACTAGGGGAGAGTAGCTTGGGTGTCATTATAGAAGGATCTTTGCATCCAAGTTCAACTTGTGTTTCAGGTCTGAATTTGGTTAGTTGGCCGATCAGGCAACTCACATTTGAGAATGGTGAACCATTAGTGAAGGACACAGAATCTTCTTCTATTGATGAGGGTATTCTAGATCACTTCATGCAAAAAAATATTGATAGCCTAAACAATTCAAGTGATGAAAAAGAGGATGATGATGTAGAGGGCAATGATGGCGATAGTTCTGATGTGACAAACACCATGATGCCATGATCACTGACTATGATATCATTGAAGGAAAAAATAAGAAAAGGAGCTATGTCCATAGGATAAGGGTAATGAAAAATTACAATAAAACCCATGGAGATAGCAAAAAATGTGATGTTGCAAACATTCACAACGTCGCAAACCATTGATTGTTTTGCGAGAAGCAATGTTGTCAATTTGGAGATAGATCCAAAATCATGCAAGCTAGGGTACACTTTTGGGGACAAAGCTATAGTACACGATACACATTTGTACTGGATTGCATGGGCATGGCCTATAGACAAGGTCAAGATGACGAGTGCTTTGAGATCACATTTGATGGGAAGAAGGTTTGTAGTAAAGCATGGTATGTAATGCATGGCATTGGTAAGTCAACGTTCTATAGGCTCAGAAAGAAGTTCTTGAATGGTGCATGTAATGTCAGTCATGGCAATAGTGGGATAATGCGGAAGGGCATGACACATGCTGAGATGGCAAAATCAATCATACAGGGCTTCATAGATAATAATGCCGATCAAATGCCACATAGGTCAAGGACAACTATGCATGGAGCCCGCGAGACCCAACGTGTTCTACCAGCAATGTACAAATAGGTGGACATGTTGCATGAAGTTAATGACACACTTGTCTCATTCGAATACCGACCACTGTCACAACCATCATTCTCAAGATTGTGGAACACAGAGTTCAAGACAGCTAGTTTATCAAAAACTGGTACCTTCTCAAAATGCGACATTTATACGACAATCAAGGTCAAGTTGGAATCAACAAAAAATCAAGAGGAGCGTGCCACATACATGGCACAAAGAAGGGCACACATGTTGTAGCAAATGAGTTCTAGAAATCTATACTATGCTTGGAGGAGCTCTTCCGAAATGAACCCAAACAAGTATTTGTATATTATACATGATAAGATGGACCAGAGCAGAGTGCCATACCACAAATTAAACCAGTTCCTAAATCTCTCAATGGGGTTGAGAGGCTTCCAGTATCCTTAACAGGAATGCTCACTCATGGACATGGACAAACAGCTTATGGGTCACTTTGCCTTGGGGTTATGGCCAAGTGATCCCAACTTCACAATTTCATCTCTCTCAGAAACTTAGAAAGAGGAGATCAACACATGTATGGTGACTTGAGCTCACAAAACTCAGATGCAGAACCACGAACAGATCTTTTTTATTGTGTTTTGTCTACTATGGCCCTGTATCAGCATATGGAAGTGCTGAAGGAGAGAAATGCATATTGCAAGCAGAGCATTGAGGATGCAGATGCAGAGACACATGTAGAAACAAATGTGGATACAGAGGGAAATTGTTCTTCACATATGCAGTCAGTCTTTCATACTAACACACATGTGCAGGATAGGGGCAATGGCAATGCCTCAAGTTTAATGCCATCAAATTCAAGGACATTTTTCCGGAGATTGCCAAGGACGTTGTTGCAACTTGACAATTGTGGTTCTAAAAATAAGAATTGTTATGTAGTTGCCTATCTATCCCTATTGGTTGCACGAGGAGTGTTTGACACAGTGCAGCTTGGTTTTCTTATGGTTGGTCATACTCATGAAGATATTGATGCATTGTTTAGTCGCTTCTCTGAGAAGTAGAGGAAACAAACCATTTTCACATTTCCACATTTGATGATCTTTAATGAGTGTGTTAGCATGCATCCAGCACCCTTTCTCCTACAAAAGGTGGCGTGACTTCAAAGGCTTTGTCAAGGGATGCTTACATGATGGAGCCGATAGCTTGATTGGACAATCAAAGCCATTGCAATTCAGGTTTTATATGAGTGATGGAATACCTTTGATGCAATACAAAGTACACCCCAAAAATGTTGATTGGTTACCAGAAAGTGATATAGAGTTATGGAAGAGAAATGATCAGGGAGGACCCAAGCTTCTTGAAGGTTTTCTAGAAGTATTGCCACTCTTTGAGTATGTTAAGGAAAATGAGAAGGTTGTGAAGGGCTTTAAAAAACATGTCAATTGGTGGAAAGAGCACTTGCAAGAGAAAGGAGACAAAAGTGATTATGCTAAGTGGATCAATCCAGTCCTTGCCTATTGGGAGAATCTTATGCTAAACATGCAAACCCCTAGTGCAAGGGAAGACATTGGATTTCATGACTTTTGGCCAAGGAGTATATGCGAAAAAGCTGAGCCTCTTAACCTTCAAGTGGAGGATAATGTAGATGAAGGGTTTGATGTAAATGAGGACCATTATTGTGGTCCAATGCGCAACAAACCTGCTGAAGAGTTCAACCCGACTCTTGATGTGTCTAAAGGAGATTTTGTGCTTGTACAACCTTGTGATGCAAATTACCCAATATGGTTGGGAGTGACAACAAGTGTTGTTGATCAAAATAACAACTCGATAAAGTACCTACAAGTTCAGATACAATATTAGGCACCAATTTCAAAGAAGAAGAATGCAAGTGATGTGGAGGCTTATAAGGATTACTGGAACAAGTATTGGCGAGAGAACAGAAATGATCCTCAGCATTGGGAAGACACTAGCTGCATCATTTGGGCATGGAAGCCCAAGGGTGAACAACTTCCAAAGAAAATCAAGATTCCAAAGGCTATAATACTCAAGGCCAAACAGAATCAATTGAATCAACATGAAAGTGAGGCACCATCACACGTCAGTGCAGTTGAGCAAGAATGATTTGTTAGCACATGGGCAACTAGCTTCGTAATCTTTTAGCAATGTTGTATGAAGCTACCAAACTCATAGTTCAATCATTATTCAGATTGTAAGGCTTTCTTAAGCTTTTAGATTTATGGTTCACCCATTGTTCAAGAATTTTGATTCAATACAGATGGTGATCTTTTTGATTCTATCACCTAGTCTTTCTTACAACTTAAAGTTACATTGAATATCCTTTCTTTGTTAAAGTTTTTGTGTTTGATGGTCAACTGGAGGCTATGTGATATAAACAAACTTAATTCTTGGTGTGCATGTGTGTGTGTTTGCAGGCAAATTTACATCCCACCAACATCATATGTACTTGTTACAAATGTACAATAGTACATAAATCATATTGCATTATTCAAATGCTTGTTGAGAACATCCAATAATAAATCTTGCATATCGCAGAGTAAATATTGTACTGGATCTAACAAAGAATTGTCCCAAAATTGTGCATTCCTAAATTTGAGTTTAATGTCGTTCTTGAATCATGTATTGACAATGCACAAAATGTTCTCCGTGTGGATGGTGCAATGCACAAAAAAAAAATCCAGAGAGTCCTATTGGGTGCTGGAATGCTGGAATAAGTTTCAGGCACCAAATACCACTCTCTGGATTTTTTATTTTTGCTCTTTGTTTGTGTGTATCTGCACATAAAGTCTGCCAAAGTCACGTTTATATGTGTGGAAAATCTATGAAACATGCATATATCAGCATAGCAAAACTGGTAAAATGCATGTATAAGCCCGTGTATCAATGCATTTGACGGGCATCATACACATGCTTTTACACGCATGTCTATGGCCGCGATTATACATGCACTGATACATGGTCCCGCTACTTTTTTTTCACAAGTCATTTTCCGTGGTGGTTAGCAGCGCGGGTATGAGCCCGATCCCTTATAGTGGATGTTAACAAAATCACCATAAAAAATAGGTACCCAATCCCAAGAATTGATGATATCTTAGATGAATTGAAGGGTGCCAAGTTCTTCACCAAGATTGACTTATGTTCTGGTTACCACCAAATGCTACCTTGAACAAAAGAGAGAAAGAAGAAGAGAAGGATGCATGCAAGAGTCAAATCCGGAGAGAGCACTTGGCCATCGCTATGAGGGTTAACTCCTCGATGTGAAGCCGCTAGGGGCTCACTCCACACTCCACACTCTCCTTGTGTAACCCAAGAAGAGATCCAATGCTAGGTAGAGAGCAAGAGGAAAGGAGCTATGGAGAGCTCAACCTCTACCTCATGCCACTAGTATAATGCAAAAAGGAGATGGTAGATAGCAAAGACAAGGTAGAGAAGGAGAGAAAGGAGAGCATCACCATTCCTACTCACATACACCAACAATCAAACATGCAAGCACGCAAGAATACAAGCAGGCATGCAACCACAAGCTTACAATGAGAGAGAGAGAGAGAGAGAGAAGGTGTGAGATCCCTTCCCTCTCTGTGCATCGAACTTTGGAGTGCTGGCAGTGGAAGTAGCAACCTTTCGCATAGGGAAGAGCTTCCCACTCAGGGCCTCGCCCACTAATGTCCGGGAGACCCCTGCCCCCTCTGCGATGCCCCCTTCGAGGGCACTGGCGGCGGAAGCGGCGTCAGCCTCTCGCATGGGGTAGGGGTCCTCACTCTAGGCCTCGCCCCCCACCACGGATATCCAGACAAGAGACTAGCTTGGCGGTTCCTCCGAAACCAAACCCAGAAAAACTTCCCTTGCCCGGAAGGCACGGGCGATTCCACGAGAAAAATCATCTAACGGGAGAATTGATCTAACAAGTCAAAGTCTTAACTATCCAAACTGATCGGATCGAGCCTGAAAGTCACATGGTCAGATCAAAGAAGAAACTTGCACTTGGTCCATAGAATCACTGCTTTTTTCCTCTTTTAGCCAGGCACAACCACCAATTCCCTCCCACCACAGAAGAAGGTTCTTCTAGGACTTAATCTAACTAACATAACTTAATCGTAACTATTTGTATCACAGGAATCCCCCAATCCAGCATAACCCCAACAACTGGCCCAACCCCAACCACTGTATTGGTGGGATTCCTTTATAAAAATTTGTTTATGTTTTGCCTGGGTACCGAGAAAAAGAGTTCCTAGGCCCCCTAGCCGCCGCGACGCTTCAAGCAAAATTTAAGGTAGGCATACCACTTACACACCCAATATTAAATTACCATTATAATAGATTTGGCTGTCCTTAGAACAATCTTTCATGAAAATCATAGTATTACTGATCATAATCCTCCAAAATATTGAGTCCATTATTTTACAAAATATATCATCCGAACTCTCCATTTAAGTCCAGCTGGTCAACCAACGAGATCAATATCAAAATTCACTTCAGAAAAGTCATTCTTTTCAATTCATCCGAATCTTCCTCGACGTACGCATGGGTGTCCTAGCAACCGCGAGCCCGTGCATCACCTGGTCAGAACCCTCTAGGATCCTACTTAGGTGTCCTAGCACTTCACTCACTGACCATTTCGTGTCGGTCCTTGCCCATCGTACCAGAAGCACACCATTTTAATCATACCGAGGCTGGTCAGGACCTCGACAGGCTTTGCTAGCGAGTGATGTCCCTCAACGACGACTCCCCGCTAGCTGTTGCAAACAACAAGTCTCTTCTTAGTTAAACACATACCAAATGCTTCCTCTAGCATTCTGGTGTAAAACAGTCCTTTAAAAGAAAATAGAGGTTCTATGCAAGTAGAATTCCCGGTTCAAGATTGGTTCCCGATTCCAGATTGGTTCCCGGTTCCAGATTGGTTCCACAAAACCCTTTTTCCTTAATCCATATTTTCTTAATGAGAGTCATTGATCTCTCATCAGAGTATTCTATCCATCATTTGACTAAATTTCCAACTAGATTCTTGGTGATTTCGGTTAAGGAAAAACTACGCTAATTTAACGGTAGTCTATTCTTTGTGTCAAGAATTGGAATTGGTCACGAGGTTTTTGCTTGATTCAAATTCGAGAGATGGGCAAGTAGTTTAGTGGCCGCCCCTCTCGCACTCGTGGTCTAACCAAAATTATTTGGTTTACTTCTAACTTTGATTCCACGGATTTTCTTTAGATAAACATCTACTAAACTTCTAACCGTAAGGAAAATTCCAACTTTATGAATTTTATTCCTTCCTAAACCATAATAGATTCAGAAATGGTTTTACATGAGAATATCAGATTTTTTATAAAAAATACTCTTCTTCCATTAATCTAATTTTGGGTAAATATCAATTTGGTGATTTATCCACATAAAATATCTAAGAGTATTCTTTCTACCAATTTAATTATCAACCCTAATTTTCTAGGTGGAGTTATGATGAAAATTCCTCTTTTGTCACCAAAATTTAATTTAAACTTTTCTCTACTTAAAATACCATAAAAATTCTTCTTTTAAATTAAATACAAAAATCCATTTTTTTGAATATGCTAAAAATCCCTCCTTTTATATTTAAATGATTGAATTCCGAATGTCTTGGGAATTTCTCTTTTATCATTTAAAAATTTCTTATGCATAAAAATAATTTTATCTAAAATTCATCTTTAAATTAAATAAAAATATCTATTATTTTAATATACCAAAAATTTCTCTTTTACCATTTAATTACTTGGATCTTAATTATCATGGAAATTCCTCTTTTTGCATAAAAATAAATTTACCAAAAATTTCTCTTTTCTTTTAATTAAATATTTATTCTTAAATACTAAAAATTTATTTCCCATGAATATGATGAAAATCATTCTTTTTGCATAGGACGTCCAATCCTAGAATATGGTAGGAAGTCCTCTTTTAGCATTATGCATAAAATAAAGATATGTATTATTTTCTAAAAATTTTACCATAGCTTCATTGCTTTTACTATTATTTTTTATTTTTCTTAAAAGAATAAAATATTGTAACACAAATATGATAGAAGATCTATTCTTAAGCTTAAATCTAAACTATGAATTGAAATCATAATTTTAACCATAATCATAAACTTAATTATGAATATTCCACTAGATTAAGCTATTTCTATTTTTCCTCTTTTTCCAAATTGATAGGGTTATCTCTTTCTCATTTAGAATCAATTAAAGTAGTTTTTACTTATAAATAATATAAACAAATTAAACATTATTTTGTTAATATAAAAGCATAAAAATACCATTTTCTTTTTCTCTAGATTAACAAGCCTAGAGTTTGGTTTTGAAATAAGAAATTATCAATGAGAAGCATTCTTTTGCTAAAGAATTAGTCAAAGAGATGACTTTTCTTTTTTGACAGAGAGATATACATAAGAAAGCATTCTAAATAAGCATAAAGATTAACTTTTTCTTGATTACACATTAAAATTCTTAGGGAAAGCTTGATTTGAATTTAAAACAACCAATTAGAAAACTTCTCAAGCTTGAGAGGGGTTGAGAAGAGAAGTCATTTGAGAAAATTTAACAAAAAACCATAAAATTCATTCTTACCTCAAGGATTAGCTTGCTTCTTTTTCTAGAAGTGAAGCCCCCAACCAATCAATTGGTTTAGCAAGTGGAGAAGAGAGCTCCAAGAGTTGTTGAAGAGAGAGAGAAGCTCCAAGCTCCCCAAAAGTAGAGGAATTTTAAGGGATAATAGAAAATATGAATATTTTAATGTAATACTGGCATGGTATAGCTCATAGATGAGAATACAAAAGAATGAGGGTCTATTTATAGGTGAGGAAGGCCACTAACCAAGTCCAACTGGGTTCTAGAATTTTTGAGCTTCAATTTAATCGAATTTGTATAAGATTTTGACCAGTTTAGCTCCCCTTTTGATCCAGTTTGATCCAGGAGAGAGGAGAGATAAAAATATCACAATGTTTTTGAATTAAAAATCCTTCCACATATGTGAAAGAGGCGCCTACCTCAAAGGTCCCCCTCTCCTTACCAAGGTGTCAAAAATTCATCATTTCTCCAAAATATTTCATAAATCCTTTATGCATCTTTCTATGCATAAAATCAATTTTAATAATTAATATCAGTGATATCCATGCATATTCATAAGTGAATATGTACATGGAGTAATTAGAATATTTCTTTTAGAATGCACAAAACGATGGGAATTACTCTTTTGGAATAACATAAAAACAAACTTTCTTTTCCACAAAATTTTGGAAAATTTTACCATAACCTCCTTTGTATGGCTAACCATTTCTAATTTTTCTCATTCTAATTTCAACTTAAATTAACCCAATCTAGATGTATATGACTCTAATCTACTCAATTTTTAAAATCAAGAGAGTAAATAATAAGAAAAGTTTAATTAATCATTTGACTAATTTTTCTAGGATTAAGAAAGGATGAATTGTATAAAGAAGAGAAGGGGGTGGCCTTTTCATCAAGGCATAGCATTAGAGTTTACTTCAATCACTATAAAACAAGAAAATCAAGAAAAACCATAGATTTAAATTTAAAAAGTAAGAAAATTTAGCTTACATGGAGTTGTAAGCTTTCGTTTGGCTTGAGGGATTGAGGGTTCTACTCTTGTTTGAAAGAAAGAGTGGCCACCAATTACTTTGGAGAGGATTAAGCTAAAAACAATTGAATTATCAAGAAATTCAATATGTAAATGGCTCAGGACAGGAGCAAAGGAACAGTGCATAAATACCATTAAGCTTTTACAAAGGGAGAGGCTACTATTTATAGGAAAAAGTGAGCCTCTAACCAAGCAAAATGATTGTAGAATTTTCCAAATCAGTTTGGTCAATTTTTGAGCATTTATAGGTCAGTTTAGCTTACTTTTTGGATCTAGTTGAAACAGGAGAGAGGAGAGAAATATCTCATTATTTTTTAGTTTAAAACTCCTCCACACATATGAAATAGGTGCCTCCTTCATGAGGGGAGATCCCCACACTGAGGTGTAAAAAATGCATCATTTCCTCTAAATATCTCTTAATTTTTAACTAATAAACCTTGTACTCAGTCAACTCTTCATCTTATGTGAGCATTTACTCATTTTTGGGGGTTTTTCTTTTATTCTTCAATTTATCTCCTCCCTACATTTGGATTAATCTTATTGGTCCATAGGAACCTTAATTGGAGCATAATTGAAAATTTTCTAAAAATCTAGACCCTTAGGCTAAGGTCCTTTACACCTATTTTTAATTAATACCAATTGCACATGGGAAAGTTGTTTTTGAATTTATGTTTCAGGGGAAATGAATTTAGACACTAGGAGGATTTTTATATCCAAAAATATCTCAATTTTGAACTACCTCCCTCTAGACATTTTCTCTCTCCAAGCCAAAACAAGGTAAAACAGGATCTTTCTTTAATTTCAGAGAGGAGAGGGGAATAATTATAAGATCAGAAGGGGAGGTACTTACACCTACACACCTCAAAAGCTGGAGGGAGGAATCTTACATCCTACCCCACTTAAAAAACGCGAGATGTCCTCATCTCGTAAACTAGAGGACAACTCTTTCCCTTAAAATCCAACTGATTATGGGGTTCCTTATAGTCTGGTCAACCAAATAGAATCCTAGGAAAAGATCCCTTATATAGAACTCATCATCAGATAACAATTCACTCAGATCATATCATTCAATTCCTTATCACAATAATGGTCCATGAGACCGAAATTTCCATCTGAAAAGTCCATGGAAATTTCAATTATACAGATTTTTAATTTGTCATCCCTTAACTTGATCCAGTGGGTCAAGTGTTAATAGTAGCAATTTGTCAGCACAATCCACTAATCTCATAGTGATTTGCTAAAAGTCATTATTGTCATTCCAGACATCATCACAAGACTCATCCCATTCATCCTCATTGTGGTTTTGCTTATCGCTTCTCAACCAAAATTCAAGAATCATCATTTTTCAATCAGAATCCAAATCAACTCATCAGTTCTCAACTAGAATTTTAAAATCATATCAACCACATTCGAATTCATCATCTAGATAGAATTTTTACTTATAATTTCAAGATCTTAGATTTACTCTTATATACAACCAGTAAAGAGCTGCAGTTATACCCTCGGTATATACGGGTAGTCACGGTCCTTGAAACTATAAGGTAAATACCATCATGTCTAGGCCTTAAGCAAGTCGGGGATTCCATATAGTTGTGGTACTTCCATCTGAAGACCTAATTACCAATTTATGAATTTCAGTCTGAATAACAATTTGTATGAATTTTATCACACAATTCCAACCTTTTACTATTACTTTATAAATTCAAGACGTTTTTGGCTTCACAGTTGATCCACTTTAGCCAATTTGCTCTGATACCAACTGAAAGATCCCTGTCCCCACCACCGCGCAACGATTTCAGGGGTGCTAGCAGCAGAAGTAGCACTTCTTGCGCACGGGGCAGGGTCTCTCACTTGGGGCCTCGCCCAACGGATATCCGAACAAGAGACTAATCCATCGGTTCTTCCAAAACCGAACCTGGATAAACTTCCCTCGCCCGGAAAGCACGGGTGATTCCTCTAGGATAATTTTACTCTAACGTAGTCAAAAGCCTTAACTAGTTGAACTGATCTGACCGAACCCGTAAGTCCCATAGTCAGATCAAGGAAAAGATTGCACTTGGATCATAGAGACCAATGCTTTTTTCCTCATTGAGAGGCACAACCGTTGATTCTTTTCCATAGAACAATTTTTATCGGGGATTTACTTCATCTATCATCGTACCATAACAGAATTGAGTCTCATTTTAGGGATCCATCAGTCTAGCCTAACCCCATCCAGTCCCGTGGGTTAGCCAACCGCCGAACCACTATAGTGATGGGATCCAATTAGGAATTTGGTTAGGTTTTGTTTGTGGTACCAGGGAAAAGAGTTCCCAGCCCCCCTAGCCGGATATTCATGCAAACTTAAAACTAGTCACACCACTTACACACCCAATATGAAATTACCTTTTTCACAGATTCAGTTGTCTTTAAAACAATCATTTATTGAAATCATAGTGTCACTGATCATAATCCTCAAAACCTCCAATTGAATCCTAATTTTCAATCATTCCTTCATCGGTGTACCTATGGCATCATTGGCAACCAGAACACTCACCACACCTGTCCACTCAGGGGCCTTTTCGGTTCCTAGCTCATAGGTAACCGGCAATATTTTCACTTATAAAAATCACAATGGAATCTCCGTTGAAGATCAGCAAGATCAACCAACAAATCCATATAAAAGAGCCATGGACTCGTTCGTTTGAGGACCAGCAAGGTCAATCAACTAGATCCATGCCCAAATTCACAAAACAACTCTTACTCCTTGTTCCAATATCTTTCCCAACGCACCTGTGGGTATCTTCGATGACCGAGCACCATATGGTCAAGAACTCTCTAGGATCCTTCTCAGGTCACCTAGCGCTTCACTCATAGGCCGCTTCCTTGGTCCCTCATCCACCATACCAGAAGCTCACCATTTTAATCGAACCGAGGCTGGTCAAGACCTCGACCGACCTTGCTACACGAGACATCCTCCATTGACTCTCCATCTCAGCCTGCTATTGCAACTTTATCAGATTAGGTCTCCATGACCTCATTCACAAGATGGTCAAGATGCTTCCCCAGCATTCTTGACATAAAATAGTCATTTAACACAATTTCTATAACAAACTCTCGTCTTTCCATATTATTCCACGTCAAATCTCATTTATTTCATATATATTCCCATTCTCATCACATTATTTTCCATCTCATCACATCTTTTCTCATTTATCCACATCAGATCTCATCCACTCGCATCTACGTGTATCCACATCTCATCACATCATATTCGTTCACATCACACATCACACATCACAGCATATTCGTTCACATCACATCTATCTCCATTTACATCACATCACATTCATTCATATCCATCACATTCATTCGTTCATATCCACCACATACATTCTCATAACCATCCCATCACATACATTCTATCCACATTATATCACATCACTTCTATCCACATATATTCATGTCACATCACATCTCTTTACATCACATCACATTCATTCATTCATATCCATCACATTCATTCATTCATATCCACCACATACATTCTCATAACCATCCCATCACATACATTCTATCCACATTATATCACATCACTTCTATCCACATATATTCATGTCACATCACATCTCTTTACATCACATCACATCACATTCTTTCACATACACATCTATATCCATTCTTTCACATACATCCACATCCATTCTTTCACATACTCATTTACATCCATTCTTCACATACACATTCCGACATCCATTTTCATCACATATACTCACATCCATTCTTTCACATACTCATTCACATCCATTCTTCATACACACATTCACATCTATTCTTTCACATACATCCACTCACATCCCATATCATTCATTTACATCCTTATTCACATGATATCACATCTCATCCATTCATTCACATCTATCTGATTCACATCACATCTATTCACCTAACATCTCATCACCTCTATTCACATCACATCATCCATTCATTCATTCACATCACATGTGATTCACATCACACCTCATCACATCTATTCTCCTCATATCACACCTCCTCACATCTCATCACCTCTATTTACATCACATCCATCCATCCATTCATTCACATCATCTCATCACATCTATTCACCTCACATCTCATCACCTCTATTCACATCTCATCACATCCTTCCATTCATTCACATCTATCTGATTCACATCACATCTCATCACCTCTATTCACATCACATCCATCCATCCATCCATTCATTCACATCTATCTGATTCACATCACATCTCATCACCTCTATTCACCTCACATCACATCACCTCTATTCACATCACATCTATCCATCCATTCATTCACACCTATCTGATTCTCATCACATCTCATTACATCTATTCACCTCACATCTCATCACCTCTATTCACTTCACATCCATTCACTTCACATTCATCCATCTATTTATTCACACATGTGATTCTCATCACATCTCATTACATCTATTCACCTCACATCTCATCACCTCTATTCACATCACATACATCCATCCATTCATTCACACCTATTTGATTCTCATCACATCTCATTACATCTATTCACCTCACATCTCATCACCTCTATTCACTTCACATCCATCCATCCATTCATTCACACATATGATTCTCATCACATCTATTCACCTCATATGATTCTCATCACATCTCATTACATCTATTCACCTCACATCTCATCACCTCTATTCACATCACATCCATCCATCCATTCATTCACACCTATCTGATTCTCATCACATCTCATTACATCTATTCACCTCGCATCTCATCACCTCTATTCACTTCACATCCATCCATCCATTCATTCACACCTATCTGATTCTCATCACATATCCACTTAGGACAAATGGCTCAGGGGACAAAAGGCTCAGGACAAGAGCAGAGTAATAGTGCATAAACACCATTAAGCTTTTACAAAGGGGGAGGCTTCTATTTATAGGAAAAAGTGAGGCTCTAACCAAGCAAACTGATTCTAGAATTTTCTCACTTTGGTCAATTTTTGACTATTTTTAGGTCAGTTTAGCTTACCTTTTGGATCTAGTTAAAACAGGAGAGATGAAAATATCTAATTATTTTTTAGTTTAAAACTCCTCCACACATGTGAAATAGGCACCTACTTCATGAGGGGAGATCCCCACACTAAGGTGTAAAAAATGCATCATTTCCTCTAAATATCTCTTAATTTTAAACTAACAAACCTTGTACTCAGTCAACTCTTCATCTTATGTGAGCATTTACTCATTTTTTGGAGTTTTTCTTTTATTCTTCAATTTATCTCCTCCCTACATTTGGATTAATCTTATTGGTCCATAGGAACCTTAATTGGAGCATAATTCAAAATTTTTTGAAAATCTAGACCCTTAGGCTAAGGTCCTTTATACCTATTTTTAATTAATTCCAATTGCACATTGGAAAGTTCTTTTTGAATTTTTGTTTCAGAGAAAATCATTTTAGACACTAGGAGGATTTTTATATCCAAAAATATCTTAATTTTGAATTACCTCTCTCTAAACATTTTCTCTCTCTAGGCCAAAACAGGGTAAAACAAGATCTTTCTTTTATTTTAGAGAGGGGAATAATTATAAGATCAAAAGGGGAAGTACTTACACCTGCACACCTCAAAAGCTGGAGGTAGGAATCTTACAAAGGGTCTTAACTATCCTTTGTATTCTGACCAAACCCGCGGTCACATGGCCGAATCAAAGGAGGAATTTGCACTTGGTTTATAGAGACCAACGCTTTTTTTCCCATCAAAAGAGGCACAACCTGTTGATTCTTTTCCATAGAACAAGAATTATCCTATGACTTACTTCAACTATCATAACTTGAACATAATTGAATTTTATTGTAGAAATCCATCGATCCAGCCTACTAATCCCATCATGGGTTAGCCAACCGCCCCCAACCACTATATTGAAAGGTTCTATTATAAAAATTTGGTTAAGGTTTGTCCTGGGTACCAGAGAAAATGTAAGATTCCTCCCCCAGCCTCTCAGGATGTCCAGTATCTTCCCCTATAATCATTTCCCTCTTCAGAAATATAAGAGATCTTGTTTCTACCTGTTTTGGCCTAGAGAGAGAAAATATTCTAGAGAGATAATATTCAGATTTTAAATATTTTTTGGATAAAAAAATACCTCATCTTATTAAAATAAGTTCCCCTGAAATAGAAGTTCAAAAACATTTTCAGAAGGTGCATTAGAAATTAAGTATAATCTGTTCAAGAGGCATTATCTTGGGGGTGAAGATTTTTTTAAAATTTTAAATTAAGGTTCCTATGGACCAATAAGATTCATCCAAATGTAGGGAGGAGATAAATGAAGCCCCCAAAAAATGAGTAAATACTCACATAAGATGAAGAGTTGACTAAGGACAAGGTTAATAGTTAAAAAAGAGAGATATTTAGGTGAAATGATGCATTTTTTACACCTCTGCATGGGGGAATTCCCCTCATGAAGAGGGCACCTATTTCACATGCTTGAATGAGTTTTAAACTCCCAAATAATGAGATATTTTTATCTCTCCTCTCTCTTGTTTCAACTAGATCCAAAAAGTGAGCAAAACTGACCTAAAAATGGTCAAAATTTGACCAAACTGATCTGGAAAATTCTCTTACTCTGCTCCTCCCAAGCCAAGAACTGTGAATTTATTAATAATTCACTAGTTTTTGACATTTTCCTCTTCCAACGATTGGTTGGCCACTCTTGTTACAAACAAGAGTTGAACCCTCAAACCATCAAGCCAAAGGAAAGCTCCAAGAAATTATGTAAGTAGAGATTCTTGTATTTTTCTTATTGATTTTATAATGTTTATGATTGTTTGAAGTGATAAATGGATGTTATGCCTTGATCGAAAGGCTTTTCCCCTCTCTCTTCTTAGAATCAACCCTTCTTTATCCTAGTTAAGTGAAGATTGTTGGAATTAAACTTTTTATAATGTTTTCTCTTTTATAAGTGAATTTTGATTAGTATAGATTACTTTAAATCAATTAGAGTTAATTTTTAAGACAAAATTAAGTAGGAAAATTTGAAAAATGGTCAGCCATACAAAGGAGGTTATGGCAATATTTTTGGAAATAAGAATTATCTTTTATTATACTAAAAGAGTAATTCCTATCAATTCTATACTCTAAAAGTGTCATTTTCATGCATAGAAGATGCATATTGATTATTATTTTTTTATGCATAAAGGAATAATTTTCTTTTATTATGAAAGTGTTACTTTCATCAAAATAGATTTTTATGCATAAAGGAATAATTTTCTTATGAAAGTGTTACTTTCATCAAAATGGATTTTCAGGCATAAAAGATTATTATTTTATTGTAAAAGTGTTACTTTTATCATATTTGAATTTCATGCATAGAGGTATGCATAAAAGATTATTATTTTATTGTAAAAGTGTTACTTTTATCATATTTGAATTTTATGCATAGAGGTATGCATAAAAGATTATTATTTTATTGTAAAAGTGTTACTTTTATCATATTTGAATTTCACATCATTTGTCTTGGAGCTTGAAGAGCAGATGTTGAAAGTGGGTTGTGTAAGGTAGAACTACCACCCTTTTGACATGATAAAACTCGTGGAGCAGCAGATCCCAAGATGCAATCAGAATCAATTTGCAATTTGTATTGTCTATTCTTCCAATCTAATGAACAATTGGTAGCACTTAACCATGATCGACCAAGAACAACCTCTACCACTGCCTTGGACTTACTAGCCACATAAAAGGGAACTGACATCTGGTGATTCTGAATGGATATCATAATGACACATTTTCTCTCTATAGGGTTATCTTCACCTGAGAAGCTTCGTAAGTCAATAGGAATGTGCAAAAGTGTTGGTTGTCCCAAGGCTACCCATGTGTCAAATGAGAGAACATTATAATCTGCACCAGAGTCAATTAAGGTAGAGACAAAGTAGGTAGTCTCATGAAGATGAAGACACGTGAATATTGAAAGGATAGACATATTGTTCATCAGTAGCCAACTGTAAGGTCAACACAGAAACCTTGTGACGCTTCTTGGCTTTTGCAACTCTAGCTTTAGCTTCTTCTTGAGCCTGACATTTAAGTAGGTCATGTGCTTCTTTCCGTGTGTGGGTAGCATGCATTTGTTGAAGCATGGCTTCAGTTAATGGTTCATTGTATTTCTTGAGACGACTTCCATTAAGGAAGTTAGGCATTTGCTCACCTTCTAGTGTCTCTAAACGCACTGCACCACTTGGAGTAAGCTCATTAATCACAAACGGTCCTAGGCCACATTTCTTGAGCTTTCTCTTATGCTTCTTAAGTGTGTACAAGAGCACAAGGTCCCCTTTTTTGAATCGGCCAGTTGTTACATTTCGATCATACCATTGCTTTTGTCTCCTCTTCTCGGCATACATACCCATTACTGCCAATAAGCGGGTCTCATCAAGCTTTTCCAATTCATCAATGTGTTGAGAGAGCTCATGGGACGAGTCTAGTCCAATTGTTTAGCAACTCATAGAGTAGGTACAAGAAATTCAATGGGAAGAATTGCATCTAGCCCAAAAGCAAGCTCAAATGGGGTTGTGCCCACCACAGATGTTTTATAGGTAGTTCTATATGCCCTAAGAACTGAGTGCAACTTTTGCTCCCAATCAGTCCTATGTCCCTCAACAATCTTTGTGAGTGCTATGTAGAGAATCTTGTTAGTACTCTCAGCTTGACCATTGGTATGGGGATGATAGGGTGCAGAACGCTTGTGAATTACCATAAATTCTTGAAGTAAAAACTCTATGACCTCATTCACAAAGTGCACACCTTGATCACTAACAATTTCAATAGGTAAGCCATAGCATGTAAACACGTACTCATACAAGAACTTGGCTGTGGTTCTGGCATCATTTTTTACTGTAGCCTTTGCTTCTACCCATTTGGTCAAATAGTCAATTGCGACTATAATATATTCGGCATGCCTGTGAGTGACGAGCTGGAGGTTTAATGGGACCGACAAAATCAATACCCCATTTGGCAAACGCACGTGTGCTTAACATAGGCCGCAATGACATATTGTCCTTTATGATGGGAGGTTTGGTCCTTTCACAATCGTCACAACGTTTCACATATTCTTCGGCATCCACTTGTAAGGTTGGCCACCAAAGCCCAGACCACCTAATCAACTTAGCTCTGGTATTGCCCGAAAAGTGTCCACCCCCAACACCTGCTGTGCATGAGTCAAGATTTTCAAGTAGTTAGCTTCACATACACACATGCACAAGTTGCCATCCTTGCCCCTCTTGTACAGTTGGCCCTCTATCAGCATATAGTTGGCCGCTTCAACTTTAATAGCATGCTTTTGATATTTAGGAATTGTTCGATCAGTATGACCATGCTGAACACAATATACTTGCTTCAACTTGGTGTAGTTGAAATTTGGAATAATGTGACATTATGAATTGGTTGTTGAATTTGACATGAAGCACAGTTACGAACAAATTTTTTTAGCATCCGCATGCATGGTAGGCCACCATTGCCCATCCTGAGTTATACGTCGCACACAAGTAGTAGCTGATGCATGGATTCCACCAATACCCTCGTGCCCATTCCAAGATCTCCTCATATTGGTCAGGGTTAGGTATAAGCCACAACACTCCATCATTACCCTAACGATATAATCTCCCTGAGATTAACTTGAATGGTCGCCATAGGTCCACATTAGGACCCGCTAGTTGTATCTACCCACTTGTCAAAATTTCTAAGATGGGTTCAGACCATTTAGGAGCTGTCTCTACAAGGAAAAGTGTTGAATCTATTATATCATCATCCACACCCACAGGAGCTTTGCCAGAGGTGATTCGAGACAAATGATCTGCCCTAAGATGAGTTGTTCCTTTTCGGACTGCCACTTCAAAATCAAACTCAAGAAGGATGACAAACCACCTCACAATCCTTCCAGTTGCACAAGGCTTATTCACCAAATATAGCAGTGCTTGATGGTCCACAAAAAATATAAATTTGCTGCCAAAAGGTAATGGCGAAACTTTTTCACTGCATATATCATGGACAAACCTTCTCTTTCTGTTGTGGTATAATTCTTCTCAGCATTGTTCAACTGTCGACTAGCATATGAGATTGGGAAATCCTTATTATGTTCTCCCGATTGACCCAAAATACATCCAATTGCAAAGTTTGAAGCATCAATATGGACATGAAAGATTTGGTTCCAATAATCTGGTGCCCGTAAGATGGGTGTAGACACTTATGCATGCTTCAACTTTTCAAAGGATTCCTCACACTCGTCAGTCCAATTAAACTTTACAAGAAGAGCATATAATGGTCTGGCTAGGACAGCGTACATGTAGATGAATCGACGATAATAGCCACAATGTCCCATGAATATTTGTACCCCTTTAGGATTGATAGGCCGAGGTAATGAGACAATGACATCAATTTTATCCATATCTGTTGAAATACCATTGCGAGAAACAATGTCTTACCATGAATTTGCACTTGTCAGGATTCAAGCATATACGATAAACTTGACCTTTTTGAAACACAAGTCTGAGGTGTTCTATATGATCATCATGCTCTTGTGAGTGAACACATAAAATCATCCATGAAGATCTCAAGAAATAGCCTAAGGTACTCCTTGAATACATGACTCATTAACCGCTGAAAGGTTGCAGGTGCATTTGTTAGACCAAATGGCATAACACGATAGGCAAAGATGCCATCTTTAGTTGCAAAGGCTATCTTGTGTTGATCCTTCGGATCAATTGACACTTGATTGTAACCGGAGAATCCATCCAAGAAACTATATGCCTTTTTCCTTGCAACACATTCCAAAACATGATCCGTGATTAGAAGTGTGTAATGATCACGTACAGTAGCTTCATTTACCTTCTTGAGGTTTACACATACTCGAAGTTTTCCATTTTTCTTGGGCACCACTATAATAGGGGAGACCCATTCAGTGTGTTCAATCTCATAGATAAATTTTGCCTCTAAGAGCTTGTCTATTTCTTCTTTTATCTTTCGTGCTAAATTCTCATTGTTGTAAGTATAAGGACATTGCTTGGAAGGCTTTGCATCCTCTCGCAATGGAATTGTATGCTGACATATGCTTGGATAAACTCCTTTGAGGTCTTTATACCTGGCTTAGCGGCGATATCAAATTTTTTTGCATCTTCTAGACCATCATATGAAACCCCTGGCATGCTTAGCTTTTGTCGCATGGGATGTTGAACAATCTTCCGATCTTGAAGAGTGTACTATGTGAAGTTGGGGGGAACATTGAGACCTTGTTCTTGTCCACTTGAGTCATCACTAATTGAAGACCATGCGGTTTTGAGCTCTCTTTTGCAATCTTGCATCAGAGTTTTTTATTCAACCGTTATCTTTGCACTTCCCGACACTCTCTTTTGAATCGGTTTGAGACTTGAGTTTTTGTTTTGGTCTCTTTGTTTTTTTACGATTTTTGCTAACAGTTTTTAGCTTTTCTCCTTGTTGGAATCCATCTGATCGTTTTACTTGGTCTTTGATACTATCTTGTGCTTGGACATAGTATAGATATCCATTCTTTCCTGAGAAGTGAGGTGGTGGTCTCGAGAGTGTTCATTCTTAAACTCCTTGTTTTCTTTTTGTATTCTCTCACATCATTCCCTCTCATCTTGTTTACGGATTCTCTTATGGCTCTTACAGCATTTACGTTTGGGTCGGCTTCGAGGGATCTCTATTTGAACCTCCCTTCCTCTCAAGAGTAGGCGTGCCTTTCCTAACTCTTCCTCGGGGATTATCACATTATCATCAAAATCAGAGTCCCATCCGTCTTCCTTATCAGCATCATTAGAGCCGATTCGAGTGTTAAATCCTCCACTGAGACTTCCTCTACATGCAGTGCTGTGGATGCAACCCCATAGTACAAATCATCTAGAAGGTCACGTGGTTGTACCATTCGTATAGGAATAATGTCATATTCATCTGAGTCACAAAGTTGAATTGGCTTAGGTAAAGCACATGTCGATAATGTTGCAAGGACATGACTCCATTCTAGGGGATCAATTAAGTGCTCAGGGAAGGGTTGTGGAATGTATGCCTCATCTGATACACTTCGATTACCCTTAAGTCTTTCAGTGTTCAAATCCTTACATGAGGCTCCACAGATCTTCTCGCCCATCTGACAATGTAACTATTGAGCCCTCAGATGAAGCAAAATCAAACTCATCTATTGGAGACCACGTTACATCACGATATGAGTGATTCTTTAGGTTGACCCTTGTGATGACAGAATCATGTCGGAGGTACAAATAATTGTATCCCCAATCCTGAATCATTTGAAATTTTCGCATGAATGGTCTACCCAATATCACTTCATAGTTTGGATGCTTTCCAAAATCCACTACTACAAATGTGTGCTCATATTCAATCCCACATGTGGTGACCAATATGTTCTCTAGCAGCCCAATGGGATGTTCTAAGCTTCCTTCTGCTAGCTGCAAGTGCATCCTTGTACTCCTAATAACTGGTTTGCCCCACTTTTCCCAAATGGACCTTGTCACAATGCCCACTCCTCCACCACCACTATCAAGTATTGCAGTTGAAGCTACTTTTCGCACTTCTAATGGGAGGGTAGCATTTCCCTGATCGTCCTCACAAAATTTTCCTACTTTGTTGATAGGAATTGGCATAACATGCTTTGTCTCAGGGTGTATAGAACATTGATGGTGACCCTTTTGTAGCAATACCTGCTCTGACAAACATGTGGCAATATCATTCCACAACTCTGGTCAAAGCTTTATCAAATCAAGCAAAGGTAAGGTACAAGCCACTGGCTGGTGCTGACAAAATAGCTTGCACGATACCCATATCCATCTCCTTTGTCAACCTTCTATGCATAGAGGGTATCCTTGAAGGGTTTGGGTATTCTTGAAGCTTCTTGGAAAGCTGCAATGCGACTTCTATGAGCATAGAGGGTTTGGGTATTCTTGAAGCTTCTTGGAAAGCTGCAATGCGACTTCTATGAGCATTAATGATGGCATCTAGAGTCTCGTTCACCTTATCCACAAAAACAGAACCCTCAGAACTATCCTCGGTTGTACTAGCCTCATGAGAGGAATAATGAGAAGTAATGAGAAATGATGAGGAATAATGAGAAATGATGGAATGATATGGAAAGATATGAACTTTGTTTGGAAACTGTATTTGCATATGAAACTTGTTTTTTAAAAATTGTTTTACGTCAAGAATGTTGGGGAAGCATTTTGACTATCTAGTTACGGAATGAGGTCGTGTGGGGACCGAATTGAAAATGTTGCAACAGCTGACGGAGAGTCAAAGAAGGACGTCTCACGTGGCAAGATTAGCCGAGGTCTTGACCAGTCTACAGTTGGGATCAAATGGTGAGCTTCTGGTACAGTGGATGAGGGGCCAAGGAAGCGGCCTATGAGTAAAGCACTAGGTCACCTGCGAAGGAGCCTAGAGGGTGCTGACAATATGGTGCTTAGCACCCAAGATACCCACACGTGCGTCGAGGAAGAAAATGAGTTGGAGTTGTTTTCTGAACACGGGCATAGATCTGGTTGATTGGCCTTGTTGGTCTTCAACAAATGAGTTCATGGCTCTTTTAAATGAATCTTGTTGGTTGATCTAGTTGATCTTCAATGGAGAATCCATATGGATTTTATGTGATTATACTCCCGGCTACTATGAGCTAGGAACTATTGAAAAGGCCCCTGTGTGAGTAGGTGGTGAGCATTGTGGTTGCCAATGATGCCATAGGTACACTGAGGAAGGAATGAATGGAATATGGATTTCATGGAAAAATTGTGATTATATTCCTAGGTACTATGGGCTAGGAATTATTGAAAAGGCCCCTGAGTGAAGTACTAGGTGAGCCTAGAGGGACTGACTAGGTGGTGAGCATTCTAGTTGTTGTCAATGATGCCATAGGTATGCCGAGGAAGGAATGAATGGAATTGGATTTCATGGTTGGAAATTGGAAAAGTTAGAACTTGGACCCTCGAAATGGAATACTGAGGATTATTATGGAAACATTGTGGTTTTATTGTTGTAATTCTGTTTGGAAATAGTTGAGTCTAAGAAAAGGCAATTTCATATTGGGTGTGTAAGTTGTGTGTCTATTTAATTTATACATGAGAGTCGACTAGGTGGCCTAGGAACTCTTTTCTGTGAGATCCCTGTCCCCACCGCACAACAGATTCGGGGTGCTAGCAGCGGAAGTAGCACATCTTGCGTGGGGCAGGGTCCCACATTCGGGGCGTCGCCCACCACCACGGATATCCGGACAGGTGACTAATTCCTCGATTCTTCCAAACCGAACTTGGAAAAACTTCTCTTGCCCGGAAAGCACGGGCAATTCCACCAGGATAGCTTTTCCCTAACGTAGTCAAAAGCCTTACTTAATTGAACTGATCTGACCAAACTCGTAAGTTCAATAGTCAAATTCAAGGGTCAGATTGCACTTGGATCATAGAGACCAACGCTTTTTTCCTCATCGAGAGGTACAGCCATTGATCCTTTTTCCATAGAACAATTTTTGTCTGGGATTTACTTCATCTATCGAACTAAACAGAAATTGAGTCTCGATTTACGGATCCATCAGTCAAGCCTAACCCCATCCAGTCCCATGGGTTAGCCAACCGCCAACCACTATCGATGGGATCCAATTAGGAATTTGGTTAGGTTTTGTCCCGGGTACCAAGGAAAAGAGTTCCCAGGCCCCCTAGCCGGAAGTTCATGCAACACACCACTTACGCACCCGATATGAAATTGCCTTTTTCTCAACATCAGCTAACTTTAAAACAATCCTTTAATAACCATTATGTCATTGATCACTATCCTCAAAATCTCTGGCTGAATCATTCATCGGTGTACTTATGGCATCATTGGCAACCAGAACGCTCACCACCTGTTCACTCAGGGGCCTTTTCGATAGTTCCTAGCTCATAGTAACCGGCAATATATTCACATAACAAAATGGAATCTCCGTGGAAGATCATCAAGATCAACCAACATATCCATATAAAAGAGCCATGGACTCATCCGTTGAGGACCAGCAAGGTCAATCAACCAGATCTATGCCCGGTTTCAGAAAATAACTCTTACTCCTTATTCCAATATCTTCCACAACGCACGTGTGGGTATCTTCGGCGATCCAGAGCCCGAGCACCATATGGTCAGCACCCTCTAGGATCCTTCGTAGGTCACCTAGCGCTTCACTCATAGGCCGCTTCCTTGATCCCTCATCCACCGTACACCGGAAGCTCACCATTTAAATCGAACCGAGGCTGGTCAAGACCTCGGCCGACCTTGCTACGCAAGACGTCCTCCAATTACTCTCCGTCCAAGCAGTTGCAACTTTATCAGTTAGGTCTCCACGACCTTAATCACAAGACAGTCAAATTGCTTCCCCAGCATTCATGACATAAAACAGTCATTTACAAACAAGTCACAAATACAGTTTCTATATTGAATTCTCGTCTTTCCACATTGTTCCACATCAATACATATTACTTATCCAAAATACAAATCACATGCGTATCCATTCTTAACCAGATACATCATTTTCCATCCCATCACATCGGATTCATTCACTTCACATACATCCATTCCTAGCTTTCTTAAATTACATTACGTCTCATCATATCCATTTCTCATTACATCTCATTCATTCATTCATTCACATACATATTCGCATTCATTATTCCACATACACATTCACATTCGTACATCCATCTCCACATCCATATTCATACATCCACATCCTCATCCACATCCATACATCCACATCCACATCTACATCATACATACACATCCATACATCCATTTCCACATCCACATTCATACATCCGGATTCACATCCACATCCATACGTCCATTTCCACATCCACATTCATACGTCCACATCTACATTCATACATCCACATTCACATACATATTCACATCCATACATCTATATCATACATTCACAACCGCGTTCACATTCATACATCCACATCCATACATCCATATCCACATTTACACATCCACATTCACATTCACATACATCCACATCCTTACATCCATATCCACATTTACACATCCACATGCACATTCACATACATCCACATTCTTACATCCATAGCCACATTCTCACATCCACATTCACATTCACATACATCTACATTCTTACATCCATTCTTTCACATACATACATCTCCATCTATTCCTCGTTCATTTTAATCTATCTGATTCGTTTCACATCCTCATATCTATTTATAGAATACAAGAGAATTCTTATTTTTGATATAAGATTTCTTTACACATCTATTTATGCATAAATTTCATTTTAAGAAAAATAACACTTTTGAAATAAAAATAAATCTTTTATGCATAAATTCATTTTAAATAAAAAATGACACTTTTGAATTAAAAATCAATCTTTTATACATCTTCCTATGCATAAAATCAAAATTGATGAGAATAACTCTTTTGAATTAAAAATACATTTCTTTATGCATCTTTCTATGCATAAAATCAAGATTGATGAGAATAACACTTTTAGATTAAAATAATTTCTTTATGCATGTTTCCATACATAAATCCAATTTAGTAGGAATTACACTTTTAGAATAAAAGAATTTTTCTTATGCATCCTATTTATGCATAAAATCACTTATGATGAAAATCGCACTTTTAATATATATAAAAAGTATCTTTTATGCATATGTTTATGCATACAATCATTTATGATGAAAATCACTCTTTTAATATAAAAATATCTTTTATGCATACGATTATGCATATAATCGTTTAGATGAAAATCAAATACGATAAAAGTAACACTTTTATAATAAAAAATAATAATCTTTTATGCATACTTCTATGCATGAAAATCAAATATGATAAAAGTAACACTTTTACAAAAATAATAATCTTTTATGTATACCTCTATGCATGAAATTCAAATATGATAAAAGTAACACTTTTACAATAAAATAATAATCTTTTATGCATACCTCTGCATGAAATTCAAATATGATAAAAGTAACACTTTTACAATAAAATAATAATCTTTTTATGCATACCTCTATGCATGAAATTCAAATATGATAAAAGTAACACTTTTACAATAAAATAATAATCTTTTATGCCTAAAAATTTATTTTGATGAAAGTAACACTTTCATAAGAAAATTATTCCTTTATGCATAAAAATCTATTTTGATGAAAGTAACACTTTCACAATAAAAGAAAATTACTCCTTTATGCATAAAAATAATAATAATCAATATGCATCTTCTATGCATGAAAATGACACTTTTAGAGTATAGAATTGATAGGAATTACTCTTTTAGCATAATAAAAGATAATTCTTATTTCCAAAAATTTTGCCATAACCTCCTTTGTATGGCTGACCATTTTTCAAATTTTCCTACTCAGTTTTGTCTTAAAAATTAACTCTAATTGATTTAAAGTAATCTATACTAATCAAAATTCACTTATAAAAGAGAAAACATTATTAAAAGTTTAATTCCAACAATCTTCACTTAACTAGGATAAAGAAGGGTTGATTCTAAGAAGAGAGAGGGGAAAAGCCTTTCGATGAAGGCATAACATCCATTTATCACTTCAAACAATCATAAACATTAGAAAAACATAAAATCAATAAGAAAAATACAAGAATCTCTACTTACATAATTTCTTGGAGCTTTCCTTTGGCTTGATTGTTTGAGGGTTCAACTCTTGTTTGTAACAAGAGTGGCCACTAATCTTTGGAAGAGGGAAATGTCAAAAACTAGTGAATTATTAATAAATTCACAGTTCTTGGCTTGGGAAGAGCAGAGTAACAGTGCATAAAACACTATTAAGTTCCAACAAAGGGGAGGGCTTCTATTTATAGGAAAAAGTGGGCCTCTAACCAAGCAAACTGATTCTAGAATTTTCTAGATCAGTTTGGTAAATTTTTGACCATTTTTAGGTCAGTTTTGCTCACTTTTTAGATCTAGTTGAAACAGGAGAGAGAAGAGATGAAAATATCTCATTATTTGGGAGTTTAAAACTCATTCAAGCATGTGAAATAGGGGCCCTCTTCATGAGGGGAATTCCCCCATGCAGAGGTGTCAAAAATGCAGCATTTCACCTAAATATCTCTCTTTTTTAACTATTAACCTTGTCCTTAGAGTCAACTCTTCATCTTATGTGACTATTTACTCATTTTTGGGGGATTTTTCTTTTATTTCTTCATTTATCTCCTCCCTACATTTGGATGAATCTTATTGGTCCATAGGAACCTTAATTTAAAATTTCAAAAAAATCTTCACCCCTAGGATAATGCCTCTTGAACAGATTATACTTAATTTCTAATGCACCTTTTGAAAATCTTTTTGAACTTCTGTTTCAGGGGAACTTATTTCAATAAGACGAGGTATTTTTCTATCCAAAAATATTTAAAATCTGAATATTATCTCTCTAGAATATTTTCTCTCTCTAGACCAAAACAGGTAGAAACAAGATCTCTTATATTTCTGAAGAGGGAGATGATTACAAGGGAAGATATTGGACATCCTGAGAGGCTGGGGGAGGAATCTTTCATTTTACCCCACTTAAAAAACACGAGATGTCCTCATCTCGCAGGTGGAGTATGATCTCTTTCATCTTCTTCTTCTTCAATCACTTCCAGCATTACTGCCTTGGAAGTGGACGACCGATTTGGGAACAACGCTCTTTGACTTCCCCTATTCTGAGTTGGAGGTCTTGCATTATTTTGGATTGAAACTGCAGGTTGGATAGAGGGTCTACCTTTGGGATTTCCCTGATTTTGGCGATAGAACCGTGATTACTCTGGACGGAAGGGGCTGGAGTCTAGAATCTTGATCCTTGATTTTCCTACCCTGAAAATCTTGATCCAAAAGGAGTTGGGAAATTGCGATGTCCAAATCCTTGACAGTTATAGCATTTCACTCTCTTGTTCAAGGGTGGAACTTTTGAAGTTGAATTCCAGGGGATTGAGTTTCGGGAAAAGGACATTTCTTCCATTTTGGAACTTCCCATATCCTGGGTTTGACCTTGATATCTCTTAGGCGGAGGAAGGTTGGAATCACTTTTTGGGAATAAAAACCTTTTGAAAGATGATGGTGCTTGCTTTGGCGGGACTTTGACATCATTGGCTTTGGCGAAATCCTTCACCATCCGAACTACTTCGGCCATGGAAATAGGTTTGGCATTCTTGACTAAAGTATCTAATGGCTTGTTTATTCCCCGAATGAACATGGCCATCAGCTGCTGTTCATCCAATTGAAGGGAATATTTAAGGAGAAGGGCAAAAGCCTAATGATACTCTTCAATTGTCCGGTTTTCTTGCTTTAGTTCCAAGAACTCATTCATCTTAATTTCAAGAAAGCCTGGGAGACAGAACCTCTTTCTGAGGTAAGCCTTGAGATCGGTCCAGGTTTGGGTATTTCGGTCGAGACGGTTTGTCTCGCAGTGGTTTCTCCATGCCACTCTAGCCGTCTCCACTATCTTCAGCCTTGCAAGAGCCATTTTGCTCTTCTCATTGTACCCAGTGACATATCGAAGTATTCTTCCATTGATTTGATCCACTTCTCCACAGTCTCGCCCAAGTTTTCCCCTTCACCCTTGAAAGGTCCAGGCTACGAAATATGAAGAGTTTTACGAACATCCAGGTCGAGCTCTTATTCATCGAGTTGGGGGTTAACATTTCTACCACGATGACCTCGGTCCATCTTCCTATCAATACGAAAATTCTTGTTAAGTCTCTTTATTTATGATTCAATCTGATTTTTGATTCAATTGATTCTAGGGTTCTTTAAATAGGTCGGCTCCCCATAGAATCAAGGGATAAAGATACTCATATAAAATACATTATCAAATAACAATTCATTCAGAATATCTTATTCATATCTTTAACACAATAATGGTCCATTAGACTGAATTTTTCCATTTGAACAGTCCTCCAACAGTCCTCCATGGGGATTTTAATTTTTCAGATTTTTAATTTATCATCCTTTAACTTGATCCACTGGACAAAAGTTAACAATAGCAATCTGCCAGCACAATCCACTAATCTCATAGTGATTGGCTGAAGTCATTAACGTCATTCCAGTTAAGAACATCATCACAGGGCTTCGTCCCATTCATCCTCATTGCGGTTTCGCTCAGCTTATTACATTTCAACCAAATGTCAGGGATCATCATTTTTCAATCAGAATCCAAATCAACTTATGAGTTCTCAACCAGAATTTAAAAATCATATCAACCACATTCGAATTCATCACATCTGGATAGCATTAATGCTTATAATTTCAAGTCTTAGATTTACTCGTATATACTGCCAGTAAAGAGCTGCAATTATATCCTCGGTATATACGGGTAGTCATGGTTCTTGGAACTATAAGGTAAATACCATCATGTCTAGGCCTCAAGAAAGGCAGGGATTCCATACAATTGCGGTACTTCCATCTGAAGACCCAATTACCGATTTACAAATTTCAATTTGAATATCAAATTGTATGAATTTTATCACACGGAAAAATGATTTTTTTGGTGAACTTCTACCTCCTTGGCCTGATGTATGCTATCAAAATATCTTGGGAAAAATACTATTGATATCATTGGATTTTTTTTTTGAGAGAATGATGCTTGCATATTTGGAAAAATCCTGAAAAATGTTCATTTTCAAGACATATGCTACTTTGTTGCTTATGTACTTCCAAATAAAAAGGCATTTTATATGTTTAGCATTTTTTACATAAGCATAGGGTTATGTTCTACATGCCCAATGAAGCATTTTGGTTTTTAAAGCCTACATTAGGAGTTTGATTTTTTTTTGCAACCCCCAAAAAAGGACACTCAAGTGTCCTGTTTTGGTACCAAACTAGTGTTAAAGAACCCCAGAATCAGTTGAATCAAAAATCAGATTGAATCATAAATAAAGAGACTTAACAAGAATTTTCGTATTGATAGGAACATGGACCGAGGTCGTCGTGGTAGAAATGTTAACCCCCAACTTGATGAAGAAGAGCTCGACCTAGATGTTCGTAAAACACTTCATAGTTCGCAGCCTGGACCTTTCAAGGGTAAAGGGAAAAACTTGGGCGCGAGACTGTGGAGAAGTGGATCGAATCAATGGAGGAATACTTCGATGTCACCGCGTACAATGAGAAGAGCAAAATGGCTCTTGCAAGGCTGAAGATAGTGGAGACGGCTAGAGTGGCATGGAGAAACCACTGCGAGACAAACCGTCTCGACCCAAATACCCAAACCTGGACCGATCTCAAGGCTTACCTCAGAAAGAGGTTCTGTCCCCCAGGCTTTCTTGAAATTAAGATGAATGAGTTCTTGGAACTAAGGCAGGAAAACCAGACAATTGAAGAGTACCATCAGGCTTTTGCCCTTCTTAAATATTCCCCTCAATTGGATGAAGAGCAGCTGATGGCCAGGTTCATTCAGGGAATGAACGAGCCATTAGATACTTTAGTCAAGAATGCCAAACCTATTTCCATGGCCGAAGCAGTTCGGATGGCGAAGGATTTCGCCAAAGCCTTTGATGTCAAAGTCCCGCCAAAGCAAGCACCATCACCTTTCAAAAGGTTTTTATTCCCTAAAAGTGATTCCAACCTTCCTCCGCCTAAGAGATATCAAGGTCAAACCCAGGATATGGGAAGCTCCAAAATGGAAGAAATGTCCTTTTTCCGAAACTCAATCCCCTGGAATTCAACTTCAGAAGCTCCACCCTTGAACAAGAAAGTGAAATGCTATAACTATCAAGGATTTGGACATCGCAGTATGGATTGCCCAACTCCTTTTGGATCAAGGTTTTCAGGGCAGGAAAATCAGGGATCAAGATTCCAGACTCCAGTCCCTTCCGTCCAGAGTAATCACGGTTCTATCCGCCAAAATCAGGGAAATCCCAGAGGTAGACCCTCTATCCAACTTGCAGTTTCAACCCAAAGTAATGCAAGACCTCCAACTCAGAATAGGGGAAGTCAAAGAGAGTTGTTCCCAAATCGGTCATCCACTTCCAAGAAGGCAGTAACGTGGAAGTGATTGAAGAAGAAGAAGAAGATGAAAGAGATCATACTCCACCTGCGAGATGAGGACATCTCGCATTTTTTAAGTGGGGTAGAATGTAAGATTCCTCCCCCAGCCTCTCAGGATGTCTAGTATCTTCCCCTGTAATCATTTCCCTCTTCAGAAATATAAGAGATCTTGTTTCTACCTGTTTTGGCCTAGAGAGATAAAATATTCTAGAGAGATAATATTCAGATTTTAAATATTTTTGGATAGGAAAATACCTCATCTTATTAAAATAAGTTCCCCTAAAACAGAAGTTCAAAAGAAGGTGCATTAGAAATTAAGTATAATCTGTTCAAGAGGCATTATCCTGAGAGTGAAGATTTTTTCGAAATTTTAAATTAAGGTTCCTATGGACCAATAAGATTCATCCAAATTTAGGGAGGAGATAAATGAAGAAATAAAAGGAAAATCTCCCAAAAATGAGTAAATACTCACATAAGATGAAGAGTTGACTAAGGACAAGGTTAATAGTTAAAAAAGAGAGATATTTAGGTGAAATGATGCATTTTTGACACCTCTGCATGGGGGAATTTCCCTCATGAAGAGGGCACTTATTTCACATGCTTGAATGAGTTTTAAACTCCCAAATAATGGGATATTTTCATCTCTCCTCTCTCCTGTTTCAACTAGATCCAAAAAGTGAGCAAAACTGACCTAAAAATGGTCAAAAATTGACCAAACTGATAGCAACTGTGAGATCCCTGTCCCCACCGCGCAACGGATTTGGGGTGGTAGCAGCGGAAGTAGCACATCTTACGTGGGGTAGGGTCCCACATTTGGGGTCTCGTCCACGGATATCCGGATAGGTGACTAATTCCTCGATTCTTCCAAACCGAACTTGGAAAAACTTCTCTTGCCCAGAAAGCACGGGCGATTCCACCAGGATAGCTTTCCCCTAACGTAGTCAAAAGCCTTACTTAACTGAACTGATCTGACCGAACTCGTAAGTTCCATAGTCAGATTCAAGGGACAGATTGCACTTGGATCATAGAGACCAACGCTTTTTTCCTCATCGAGAGGCACAGCCGTTGATCCTTTTTCCATAGAACAATTTTTGTTCGCGATTTACTTCATCTATCGAACTAAACAGAAATTGAGTCTCGATTTACGGATCCATCAGTCCAGCCTAACCCCATTCAGTCCCATGGGTTATCCAACCGCCCAACCACTGTACTGATGGGATCCAATTAGGAATTTGGTTAGGTTTTGTCCCGGGTACCAAGGAAAAGAGTTCCCAAGCCCCCTAGCCAGAAGTTCATGCAACATAAAACTAGTCACACAGCTTACGCACCCGATATGAAATTGCCTTTTTCTCAGCATCAGCTAACTTTAAAACAATCCTTTAATGACCATTATGTCATTGATCACTATCCTCAAAATCTCTGGTTGAATCATTCATCGGTGTACTTATGGCATCATTGGCAACCAGAACGCTCACCACCTGTTCACTCAGGGGCCTTTTCGATAGTTCCTAGCTCATAGTAACCGGCAATATATTCACATAACAAAATGGAATCTCCATGGAAGATCAGCAAGATCAACCAACATATCCATATAAAAGAGCCATGGACTCATCCGTTGAGGACCAGCAAGGTCAATCAACCAGATCTATGCCCGGTTTCAGAAAATAACTCTTACTCCTTATTCCAATATCTTCCACGACGCACGTGTGGGTATCTTCGGCGATCCAGAGCCCGAGCACCGTATGGTCAGTGCCCTCTAGGATCCTTCGCAGGTCACCTAGCGCTTCACTCATAGGCTGCTTCCTTGATCCCTCATCCACCGTACCGAAAGCTCACCATTTATATCGAGCCAAAGCTGGTCAAGACCTCGGCTGACCTTGCTACGCAAGACGTCCTCCAATGACTCTCCGTCTCAGCAGTTGCAACTTTGTCAGTTAGGTCTCCACGACCTTAATCACAAGACGGTCAAAATACTTTCCCAGCATTCATGACATAAAACAGTCATTTACAAACAGGTCACAAATATAGTTTCTATATTGAATTCTCGTCTTTCCACATTGTTTCACATCAATCCATATTACTTATCCAAAATCCAAATCATATGCGTATCCATTCTTAACCAGATACATCATTTTCCATCCCATCACATCAGATTCATTCACTTCACATACATCCATTCCTAACTTTCTTAAATTACATTACGTCTCATCATATCCATTTCTCATTACATCTCATTCATTCACATCTTATATCATTCATTCATTCGCATACATATTCGCATTCATTATTCCACATACACATTCACATTCGTACATCCATTATTCCACATACACATTCACATTCGTACATCCATCTCCACATCCATATTCATAAATCCACATCCTCATCCACATCCATTTATCCACATCCACATCTATATCATATATACACATCCATACGTCCATTTCCACATCCACATTCATACATCTGGATTCACATCCACATCCATACGTCCATTTGCACATCCACATTCATACATCCACATCTACATTCATACATCCACATTCACATACATATTCACATCCATACATCTATATCATACATTCACAACCGCGTTCACATTCATACATCCACATCCATACATCCATATCCACATTCACACATCCACATTCACATTCACATACATCCACATCCTTACATCCATATCCACATCCATATCCACATTTACACATCCACATTCACATTCACATACATCCACATTCTTACATCCATAGCCACATTCTCACATCCACATTCGCATTCACATACATCTACATTCTTACATCCATTCTTTCACATACATACATCTCCATCTATTCCTTGTTCATTTTCATCTATCTGGTTCGTTTCACATCCTCATATCTATTTATAGAATACAAGAGAATTCTTATTTTTGATATAAGATTTCTTTACACATCTATTTATGCATAAATTCCACTTTAAGGAGAATAACACTTTCGAAATAAAAATAAATCTTTTATGCATCTTCTTATGCATAAATTCATTTTAAATGAGAAATGACACTTTTGAATTAAAAATCAATCTTTTATGCATCTTCCTATGCATAAAATCAAAATTGATGAGAATAACTCTTTTAAATTAAAAATAGATTTCTTTATGCATCTTTCTATGCATAAAATCAAGATTGATGAGAATAACACTTTTAGATTCAAATAAATTCTTTATGCATCTTTCCATACATAAATTCAATTTAGTAGGAATTACACTTTTAGAATAAAAGAATTTTTCTTATGCATCCTATTTATGCATAAAATCACTATATAAAAGTGTTATTTTTATTGAATTTAATTTCTATGCATAGAAATATGCATGTTTGAGACCCTTCGAATTGATATGTGGATCAAGGTTACAGAGTTCAAGGAATTTTGTTATGAAATTCAGAATTACGATCATGGAGTTTTGGGGATACTGATTCAAGAAATACTCCTTGTAATCAAATGAAAAATCAAACTAAAAACTTGCATAGAAACCCTATTTTCTTAAAGGACTGTCTTACACACCAGAATGCTAGAGGGAGCATTGGTATGTGTTTTTCTAAGGGAAGTTGGGTTGTAACAGCTAGCGGGGAGTGTTCAAAGGACAGCTCATGCGGCAAAGCCTGTTGACCAGCCTTGGTACGGTAAAAAAGGGTGTGCTTCCCGATATGATGGACGAGGGCCGACAAAGCGGTCCCTGAGTGAAGTGCCAGGACACCTAAGGAGGATCTTGGAGGGTTCTAACCAGGCGATGCACAGGCTCGCGGTGCCTAGGACACCCATGCGTATGTCGTGGAAGATTTTATGATGGACAAATGATTATTGTAAGTTGTTACTCGATCTCGTTTTGCTGACCAGTTGGTCCTCAACGGAGAGTCCAGAGTGATACTGTTTTTTTTAGAAACAAGGGGCTGGATGGAAATTTTGAGTTATGACATCTGTAACCAATAACTGTATCAATGGATTGTTTTATAAGTTAAAGTTTTAAAGATTAGTGTGTGTGTATCTGTATTCGAAAGCAAAAGTTAAGAAAGGCATTCAATCATGGGTGAGTGAGTAATTGTCTGGTTCTACCGATTCGAGTGGTTGGGTGGTGGTTAACCCATGGGCCCAATGGCTAGAATCAGTGGAGTTTTAATAATGAAATCAAAATATTAGGAATATGCTTAGAACTCGAGTAGTTAAATAAAAAACCTGATGACTTTCTCAAATGATTAGATCAACGACTAAGCATTGATTTCTTCAAATTAAATCAGTGATAGTTTTCCTTCTATCTAGTTTAATCAGGTGAAGGATAGTTTAGTCTCTTGACCCCGTTAGAAAATTCGTTAAGAAAATCAAAAAGGTGGAATCGTCCCCATTTTTCGGGCAAGGGAAATTTTTCTGGTTTCGGTTTCGGAATGAGCACCAGTTTAGTCTCGTGTCTGGACATTCGAGGGCGAGGCCCCGAGTGGGAAACCCTGCCCCGCACAAGAGGAAGCTACTTTTGCTCCTAGCAACAAGAAATCCAGTGTGCGGAGGGGGAAGAGGGGTCTCACAGCTAGTATCAGAGCTCTGTTGTAAATTATGAAACAGTAGCATAAATTGCCTAAAATTGTAAAGTAAATCTGGGAAATAATGTTTTCACTTGCTAAAATTATGTTTGAAATGAATTCATAAATTGAAAACTCATAAATTGAACTGGATTTTTAGATGGATACCCCAAATCTGTCTAGCACTCTTGGACTCTCTCAAAGTCAGGATATGATCGCCTTTGTCTTCAAAAATCTCATCAACTTCGCTACTACTACAACCCGAGAAAGCAGAGTGAGACTTGCTCGTCACGTTGAGGATCTATACTTTCCTGATCCAGTAGAGCGATGTCAGCATATGTGGTTCTCCGGAGGGCAAATTATTAACGTCGATACCAATCAGCGTCAGAGACTCAGATAGAATATCTCGCTAGCCATAATCTTGATAAGGCTAGGAGTTATTCATTATGTCCAACTCTATAATCATTAACCTCAAAATTTTAGAATTTCTTGTTGTATTTTTAGACTTCTTAGCTGCTTTATTCCTAGGAGTAGAATTACAGAACCATTATCAAATGAATCATGTATATCATAGCATGTCTCCATCGTAGTATCGCCTTTTTATGCGTACGCAATTGAGGCAGTGACTTTTGGAGCCGAGAGTGAATCTTGTTTTTAAGAATTATGATGGATTATTTATTTGTTTAAGAAATAAATCTAAAAAATTAAATAAGTCATACATCTGATGACAAAGTTAAATTGACAAAATCTTGTTTTGTCAAAATCATGAGGCACGCCGCGCGTGGTAGGCGGTTAGGGATCCTCTTACTGGTGATGGAAGAGTTAGATCCCGACATTCCTAAAGCCCTACACCGATCCCAACCTAGTCCATTTAAGGGTGAAGGGGAACAGTTAGGAGAAGTAGTGGAAAAATGGATCGAGGAAATGGAAGAGTACTTTGATGTAACTGGTTATAATGAGAGGAGCAAGATGGCTCTCGCCAGATTGAAAATTGTGGAAACACCAGGGTCACATGGAGGAACCATTGCGAGACAAACTGTCTCGACCAAAATACCCAGACCTGGTCAGATCTTAAAGCATACCTTAGGAAGAGGTTCTTTCCTTCGGGTTTCCTGGAAACCAAAATAAATGAGTTCTTGGAACTGAAGCAGGATAGCCGGACAATTGAAGAATACCATCAGGCATTTGCCCTTCTCCTCAAATATTCTCAACTTTTGGATGAAGAGAAGCCAGATTCATTTGAGGGATGAATGAGCCATTGGACACTTTTGTGAAAAATGCCAAACCAGTCTCAATGGCAGAAGCTGTCAGAATGGCAAAAGACTTTGCCAAAGCATTTGTTGTTAAGCTCCTACCAAAGCCTACACCCTCAAACTATAAAAGGTTCCAAACCCCGAGAAGTGCTTCAAACTTTCCACCCCCAAAGAGGCAGCAAGGCCCTAATCAGAATAGAGATGCTCGGAGATTCAGAAGTGAAGGAAGACCCTTCCCTCAGAACACTTTCTCAAGAGCCCCAAGGACGCAGAGGGATGAGCTTAGAAGTGAGAACCGGTGTTTTGGGTGTCAGGGTTTCGGTCACCAGCTTAAAGACTACCCAAATCCTGCCATATTAAGAGGACAAGAAAGTCAAGGACCTAGAGTACAGAGACCAACCCCTTCGTATCAGTCAAATCAGGGTCCGTCTCGCCAAGATCGGGGCAATCCCAGGAGGACTCTAGCTCGCCATCTGCCTCTATTTCATAGTAATCACTGAACTCCCTCCCAAAATTGGGGTAACCAAAGAGAAATTTCTGCCCCAATCTGCCCAGCATAGCTCAAATCTGGCCTGGTGATTGTCATGTAGATCAAGCTTCCTACTATGCACCTATACATAGTAGGATCCTCCAAAATCTCTCTTGAATCTGCACTCAACTTGCCATTATGATCCAATGGCACTGAGATAGGCTTATAGCCTGTCATACCATACTTGGAAAAACATGTCCAAGCCATACTGTCTCTATAGTAATCCAATACCATGTGGTGACCTAATCACCTCAATGCCCAAGAAATATCTGAGCTCCCCCAGATCCTTCATCTTAAACTTCTATCTAAGCAAGATCTTTACATCAAAGATCTCTGCATCATGGTCCCCCGTAATGATCAGGTCATCTACATAGCCAGAGCAATTACGATAGTAGAAGTAGTGGAAGAGGAAAGAGGTCAGATTTATGCCGCAATTGAAAACCAAGGGCCAAATCATCAATTCTCTGTCATCCATACTCGAGCTGAGTATAAGGGTAAGTCATTCAAGCTTTTGATTGATTCAGGCAGTACTCATTCATTTATTTCCCCAGGATGCTTGCGTAAGCTAGTCTTAGAATAGAAATCAGGGAAACCTATGCAAGTTGAATTGGCCACCACCAATGGGAAGATTCTTTTCACTCACCATGAGACACATCGTATTGAGTTTAATCTAGATGGGAATGTAACTGACCAGTTCAGAGTCTTACCTTTGGGAGTTTTTGACGGAATCCTTGGAATGGATTGGCTCCATGTAAGATTCTCCCCCAGCCTTCGAGGTATACAGGAGTAAGAATCTCCCTTTCTGATCTTATAATTATTCTCTCTCTAAAATAAAAGAAAGATTTTGTTTAAAAAAAAAGGAAGAACCTTTTCCCTGAATACTTCTCAAGAGTCCCACCTGTTTTAAGGATTCAGAACAATGAGTTCAGAAGTGAGAATCGATGTTTTGGATATCAAGGTTTTGGTCTTCATTTGAGTACGGCCCAAAAGAAGTTCTTTATCTCTTAGGAAGTATAAGAAGTTATTCCCAGATATTGTGGACCAAAGAAGGTAGGTAACTTAGCCTACGAACCTCTTTTATCTTCTCATCTCAAGGTTCTTAATGCTTTCTATAGAAATATGTGCCAAACCCAAATCAGGGAAAGACGGTAAAACTTCAGTGGCAAGTTACCGTTGGCTATTAAGTTACGCTAGCTCCTTCCTTTATATAAGTCGTAACTTTTACTTGTCGCTCACAGTAATCTTACTTCCATCGATCTCCTTTCTTTCTTAATCTCCTTCATGGCTTGGCAACAAGAACTAGTTTTATCCATAATGATTCCTCACCTTCAAGACGCAAGTGAGTCTGTGAAGAAGGATTTTATAGAGCAGTATGAGCGCTCACTTTTCCCTCACTTGGGAACTTCTGTAGCGCAAACCAAATGGCGGACCTATCAAGAAATAACTAGGGTAACACCCTGGGGTCAGCAACATTTTCGTAATAATGTCCGCTTGGCCATGGCTATTGAAGCTTTGGGATTGGGTCCCCGATACTACTGCGTCATGAGATCAAGGCATCTTGGGTTTTCTGAGCGGGTCTTCTTACTGGCGTGTTTTCTTCCTCATGAGAAGATATGTCTTTATCCCGTTTTTGGCTTGCCTCTCAGAGGTCCTTTTGTTAGATCGCCTCATACCACTGAGATAGGTGCGGCAATAACCAGCAGAATCATTCCCATAGATGAGTTACCCTATACTTGTGCAGCTTGTGAGGACTGCTTTTGTGACCATATGATGGACGGACTTATGGAAGTGTAAAGAGTTCTTCTATCTTTACTGTATAAGTTCCGAGAATGAATAAAGTTTAAATCTTGTTCTTATCTTGAATCTTGCTCTCTTGAGACTTTTTTTAAATTGGTGGTTAATCTTAATTAAAAAAATTTCTCTCATTCTCATACTTGTGCATCTTGCGAAACTACCCCCAGTTTGCGAGATGAGGGCATCTCGCATTTTTCAAGTGGGAGAGAATATAAGATTCCTCCCCAGCCTCTCAAAATGTCCAGCATCTTCTCCTATAATCAATCCCTCTTCAGAAATATAAAAGACTTGTTTCTAACTGTTTTAACCTAGAGAGAGAAAATATTCTAGAGAGAGAATATTCAGATTTTAAATATTTTTGGATAGAAAATTATCTCATCTTATTAAAATAAGTTCCCCTGAAACAGAAATTCAAAAAGAACTTTCCAATGTGCAATTGGAATTAATTAGAAATGGGTATAAAGGACCTTAGCCTAAGGGTCTAGATTTTCAGAAATTTTTGGATTATGGTCCAATTAAGGTTCCTATGGGCCAATAGCATCAATCCATGTGTAGGGAGGAGATAAATCCTATTTGTAAAAGAAGATACCCAAAAATGAGTAAATGCTCACAAAAGATGAAGAGTTGAAAATGTACAAGGTTTATTAGTAAAAAATTATGAGCAATATTAAAAGTATGACATATGTAAGGAAGGGGAGTTCTTTAAAGGAGGTGCATATTTCACATAAGATGAAGAGTTGAAAATGTACAAGGTTTATTAGTAAAAAAATTATGAGCAATATTAAAAGTATGACATATGTAAGGAAGGGGAGTTCTTTAAAGGAGGTGCATATTTCACATAAGATGAAGAGTTGAAAATGTACAAGGTTTATTAGTAAAAAATTATGAGCAATATTAAAAGTATGACATATGTAAGGAAGGGGAGTTCTTTAAAGGAGGTGCATATTTCACATAAGATGAAGAGTTGAAAATGTACAAGGTTTATTAGTAAAAAACTATGAGCAATATTAAAAATATGACATATGTAAGGAAGGGGAGTTCTTTAAAGGAGGTGCATATTTCACATGCTTGAATGAGTTTTAAACTCATAAAAATTGAGATATTTCATCTCTCCTCTCTCCTCATTCAAGTCTAGTTCCAAAAAATTAGCTTAACTGACCTAAAAATGGTCAAAAATTGACCAAACTGATTTGGAAAATTCTAGAATCAGTTTGTTTGGTTAGGAGCTCAAATTTTCCTATAAATAGAAGCCTCCCCCTTGTTGAAAAATATATAGTGTTTATGCATCGTTACTCTACTCCACCTAAGCCAAGAACTGTGAATTCATTTAATAATTCACTAGTTTTTGGAGCTTCCCTCTTTCTTCAATCCCCATTAGTGGCTCCATCAACATACTTAACCAATTGATTGGTTGGGGGCCTCTACCGTGAACAAAGAATCAAGCAATTTGTAAGGTAATTAGTGAATATTGCTCTTTTCTATAATTTCTCAATGTTTCTCTCTTCTCAACCCCTCTCAAGCTTGAGAAGCTTAATTGGTATGGTTTTTTAAATGCTATTAAAGTTAATTGGTGAATAGTAGTGAAGAGTTACATAATTTAATAAATGTTATTGAAGTTAATTTTTATTTATGTTTAAACTCTAATGGTTTTTATGTAATTTCTCTCTCTCACTCAAGAAATGGTCATACTCATGACCCATTCTCAATCCACATGAAGCTTTTCATAAAGCTTTTCCTTAATCCAAGATTAAGCTATGCTTGAGGCCAAATTAATGGCTTTTTCATATGCTTTTAGTTTATGCATATTGATGATTCAATCCATTATAGATTAATGATCCAATTAGAGATCATTTTAATTATTTCCTTAATGATAAGCTTTATCCCTTAGAAAAAAATTGAGATTTATCAGTCATAGTAGCGGAGCTATGGCAAAATTTTTATAAAAAAATATGCATAAAATAATTTCATTCAAAGTATAAAAAGAGGACTTCCTACCATATTCTAGGAATTATCATCCTAGATTAATTGAAAGAATTTCATTATAATCATGGAGAAATTGAATTTTAATATCATGCATAAAGGATAATTTTTTTATATCAAAAGTGTTACTTTTATCATTTTTAATTTTCATGCATAGAAGTATGCATAAAGGAAAAAAAAATTTATATCAAAAGTGTTACTTTTATCATTTTTAATTTTCATGCATAGAAGTATGCATAAAGGATAATTTTTTTATATCAAAAGTCTTACTTTTATCATTTTTAATTTTCATGCATAGAAGTATGCATAAAAGAAAAATTTTTATATCAAAAGTGTTACTTTTATCATTTTTAATTTTCATGCATAGAAGTATGCATAAATGATAATTTTTTTATATTAAAAGTGTTACTTTTATCATTTTTAATTTTCATGCATAGAAGTATGCATAAAGGAAAATTTTTATATCAAAAGTGTTACTTTTATCATTTTTAATTTTCATGCATAGAAGTATGCATAAAGGATAATTTTTTTATATCAAAAGTGTTACTTTTATCATATTGGATTTCATGCATAGAGGTATGCATAAAAGTTGAATATTTTATTATAAAAGTGTTACTTTTAGCATAATTGAATTTCATGCATAGAGGTATGCATAAAAGATATGGGAAGTGATAAGATATGATAAGATGCATGTGGATGTGGATATGGATATGTATGTATGTGGATGTGGATGTATAAATGAGGATGTGAAAATGGAGATAAGCATGTAGATGTGGATGTATGGATGTGAATGTGGATGTGGATGTGGATGTATGAATGTGGATGTATGGATGTATGAATGTGGATGTATGGATGTGAATGAGGATGTAGATGTGGATGCATGGATGTAAATGTGGATGTGGATGTGGATGTATGAATGTGGATGTATGGATGTATGAATGTGGATGTATGGATGTGAATGAGGATGTAGATGTGGATGCATGGATGTAAATGTGGATGTGGATGTATGGATGTATGCATGTAGATGTGGATGCATGAATGTGGATGTATGGATGTGAATGAGGATGTAGATGTGAATGCATGGATGTAAATGTGGATGTGGATGTATGGATGTATGCATGTAGATGTGGATGCATGAATGTGGATGTATGGATGTGAATGAGCATATAGATGTGGATGTATGGATGTGAATGTGCATGTAGATATGGATGTATATATGTGAATGGGAATGTGGATGTGGATGTATGTATGCATGTGGATGTGGATATGGATGTGTATGTATAAATGTGGATATGGGATGTGGATGTATAAATAAGGATGTGAAAATGGAGATAAGCATGTAGATGTGGATGTATGGATGTGAATGTGGATGTGGATGTGGATGAATGAATGTGGATGTATGGATGTGAATGAGGATGTGGATGTGGATGCATGGATGTAAATGTGGATGTGTATGTATGGATGTATGCATGTAGATGTGGATACATGAATGTGGATGTATGGATGTGAATGAGGATATAGATGTGGATGTATGGATGTGAATGTGCATGTAGATATGGATGTATAGATGTGAATGGAAATGTGGATGTGGATGTATGTATGTATGTGGATGTGGATGTATGAATGAGGACGTGATAATGAATGTATGCATGTGGATGTGGATATAGATGTGTATGTATGAATGCGGATATGGATGTGGATATGGATGTGTATGTATGAATGTGGATATGGGATGTGGATGTATAAATGAGGATGTGAAAATGGAGATAAGCATGTAGATGTGGATGTATGGATGTGAATGTGGATGTGGATGTGGATGTATGGATGTGGATATGGATGTGAATATATGATATGTGATGTGAAGGAATCTGAAGTGAAGAGATAGAAAATGATGTGATTGGATGAGTACACATATAAATGAAATGTGGAATAAGTAATGTGGATTGTATGAGGGATAATGTGGAAAAATGAGAGTTAACATAGAAATTGTATTTGTAAACTGTTTGTAAATGTTGTCTGTAAATGGCTGTTTTATGTCAAGAATGCTGGGAAAGCATTTTGACCGTCTTGTGATTAAGGTCGTGGAGACCTAACTGATAAAGTTGCAACTGCTGACGGAGAGTCAATGGAGGACGTCTCACGTAGCAAGGTCGGCCGAGGTCTTGACCAGCCTCGGTTCGATTAAAATGGTGAGCTTCCGGTACGGTGGATGAGGGACCAAGGAAGCGGCCTATGAGTGAAGCGCTAGGTCACCTGCGAAGGATCCTAGAGGGTGCTGACCATACGGTGCTCGGGCTCTGGGTCGCCTAGGATACCCACGCGTGCGTCGAGGAAGATATTGGAACAAGGAGTAAGAGTTGTTTTGTGAAACCGGGCATGGATCTGGTTGATTGACCTTGCTGGTCTTCAATGGATGAGTCCATGGCTCTTTATATGGATCTGTTGGTTGATCTTGCTGATCTTCAACGAGAGTCCATCTTGATTTTTATAAGTGATTATATTGCCGAGTATTATGGGCTAGGAACTATTGAAAAGGCCCCTGTGTGGACAGGTGGTGAGCGTTCTAGTTGCCAATGATGCCATAGATACTCTGATGAAGGAATGATTGGGAAATTATGAATCAACCGGATAAATTGAAAGATTGTGATCAGTGGTACTATGGTTTCATTAAAGGATTGTTTTAAAGTTAGCTGATGCTAAGAAAAAGGCAATTTCATATTGGGTGTGTAAGTGGTGTGGCTAGTTTTATGTTTGCATGAACTTCCGGCTAGGGGGCCTTGGAACTCTTTTCCTTGGTACCCGGGACAAAACCTAACCAAATTCCAAATTGGATCCCATCACTACAGTGGTTGGGCGGTTGGCTAACCCATGGGATCGGATGGGGTTAGGCTGGACTGATGGATCCGTAAATCGAGACTCAAACTTTTGTTTTTACGATAGGTAAAATAAATCCCGGACAGTAACTGTTCTATGGATAGGAATCAACGGCTGTGCCTCTTGAATGGGGAAAAAAGCGTTGATCCCAATGATCCAAGTGCAAGTTTCTTCCTTAATCTGACCATGTATCTTATAGATGCAATTGGATCAGCTCGAACAGAAATGTTCTTGACTACGTTAGAGTAAAAAGTTATCCAGGTGGAATCGCCCGTGCTTTCCGGTAAAGGAAGTTTTTCCGGGTTCGGTTTTGGAACAACCGACGGATTAGTCTCTTATCCGGATATCCGTGGGTGAGGCCCCGAATGTGGGACCCCTGTCCCGCGCGAGAAGTGCTACTTCCGCTGCGAGTATCGTGAATCCGTTGCTCGGTGGGAACAGGGATCTTACAGTTGGTATCAGAGCATTTTGGTTAAATGAGGATCAACCGAGAAGCCAAATATATCAAAAAATTTTCAAGAATCAAAAAGGTTGTAATTGTGTGATATAATTCATACAATTTGATATTCAAACTGAAATTCGTAATTTGGTAATTGGGTCTTCAGATGGAAGTACCGCAATTATATAGAATTCGTGACTTGCTTGAGGCCTAGACATGATGGTATTTACCTTATAATTCCAAGGGCCGTGACTACCCGTATATACCGAGAGTATACTGCAGCTCTTTACTGACAGTATATACGAGTAAATCTAAGACTTGAAATTATAAGCGTTAATGCTATCCAGATGATGAATTCGAATGTGGTTGATATGATTTTTAATTTTGTTTGAGAATTGATGAATTGAATTGGATTCTGATTGAAAATTCTGATTGAAAAATAATGAATTCTGAAATTAGTTGAAATATAAAAATCCGAACAAAACCACAATGAGGATTAATGGGACGACTCCCAGTGATGATATTCATAACTGGAATGATGATAATGATTTCAGCAAATCACTATGAGATTAGTGGATTGTGCTGTCAGATTGCTACTGTTAACACTTGACCGGTAGATCAAGTTAAGGGATGACAAATTGAGATCTAGCTTAACTGAAATTCCCGTAGAGGAATGTTCAGAAGGAATTTTTTTCGGTCTAATGGACCATTATCGTGTTAAAGTTATGAATGATATGATTTAAATGAATTGTTATTTAATGATGAGTTCTATTTAAGGGATAATTATCCCAGTATTCTGTTGGGTTGACCAGAATATAAGGAACCTAGAATAAAATTGGATCTTAAGAAAAAGAGTTGTCCTCTACCTTGCGAGATGAGGACATCTCGCTCTTTTCAAGTGGGGTAGAATGTAAGATTCTCCCCCAGCCTTCGAGGTATACAGGAGTAAGAATCTCCCTTTCTGATCTTATAATTATTCTCTCTCTAAAATAAAAGAAAGATTTTGTTTAAAAAAAAAGGAAGAACCTTTTCCCTGAATACTTCTCAAGAGTCCCACCTGTTTTAAGGATTCAGAACAATGAGTTCAGAAGTGAGAATCGATGTTTTGGATATCAAGGTTTTGGTCTTCATTTGAGTACGGCCCAAAAGAAGTTCTTTATCTCTTAGGAAGTATAAGAAGTTATTCCCAGATATTGTGGACCAAAGAAGGTAGGTAACTTAGCCTACGAACCTCTTTTATCTTCTCATCTCAAGGTTCTTAATGCTTTCTATAGAAATATGTGCCAAACCCAAATCAGGGAAAGACGGTAAAACTTCAGTGGCAAGTTACCGTTGGCTTCTAAGTTACGCTAGCTCCTTCCTTTATATAAGTCGTAACTTTTACTTGTCGCTCACAGTAATCTTACTTCCATCGATCTCCTTTCTTTCTTAATCTCCTTCATGGCTTGGCAACAAGAACTAGTTTTATCCATAATGATTCCTCACCTTCAAGACGCAAGTGAGTCTGTGAAGAAGGATTTTATAGAGCAGTATGAGCGCTCACTTTTCCCTCACTTGGGAACTTCTGTAGCGCAAACCAAATGGCGGACCTATCAAGACATAACTAGGGTAACACCCTGGGGTCAGCAACATTTTCGTAATAATGTCCGCTTGGCCATGGCTATTGAAGCTTTGGGATTGGGTCCCCGATACTACTGCGTCATGAGATCAAGGCATCTTGGGTTTTCTGAGCGGGTCTTCTTACTGGCGTGTTTTCTTCCTCATGAGAAGATATGTCTTTATCCCGTTTTTGGCTTGCCTCTCAGAGGTCCTTTTGTTAGATCGCCTCATACCACTGAGATAGGTGCGGCAATAACCAGCAGAATCATTCCCATAGATGAGTTACCCTATACTTGTGCAGCTTGTGAGGACTGCTTTTGTGACCATATGATGGACGGACTTATGGAAGTGTAAAGAGTTCTTCTATCTTTACTGTATAAGTTCCGAGAATGAATAAAGTTTAAATCTTGTTCTTATCTTGAATCTTGCTCTCTTGAGACTTTTTTTAAATTGGTGGTTAATCTTAATTAAAAAAATTTCTCTCAGTCTCATACTTGTGCATCTTGCGAAACTACCCCCAGTTTGCGAGATGAGGGCATCTCGCATTTTTCAAGTGGGAGAGAATGTAAGATTCCTCCCCAGCCTCTCAAAATGTCCAGCATCTTCTCCTATAATCAATCCCTCTTCAGAAATATAAAAGACTTGTTTCTAACTGTTTTAACCTAGAGAGAGAAAATATTCTAGAGAGAGAATATTCAGATTTTAAATATTTTTGGATAGAAAATTATCTCATCTTATTAAAATAAGTTCCCCTGAAACAGAAATTCAAAAAGAACTTTCCAATGTGCAATTGGAATTAATTAGAAATGGGTATAAAGGACCTTAGCCTAAGGGTCTAGATTTTCAAAAATTTTTGGATTATGGTCCAATTAAGGTTCCTATGGGCCAATAGCATCAATCCATGTGTAGGGAGGAGATAAATCCTATTTGTAAAAGAAGATACCCAAAAATGAGTAAATGCTCACAAAAGATGAAGAGTTGAAAATGTACAAGGTTTATTAGTAAAAAATTATGAGCAATATTAAAAGTATGACATATGTAAGGAAGGGGAGTTCTTTAAAGGAGGTGCATATTTCACATAAGATGAAGAGTTGAAAATGTACAAGGTTTATTAGTAAAAAAATTATGAGCAATATTAAAAGTATGACATATGTAAGGAAGGGGAGTTCTTTAAAGGAGGTGCATATTTCACATAAGATGAAGAGTTGAAAATGTACAAGGTTTATTAGTAAAAAATTATGAGCAATATTAAAAGTATGACATATGTAAGGAAGGGGAGTTCTTTAAAGGAGGTGCATATTTCACATAAGATGAAGAGTTGAAAATGTACAAGGTTTATTAGTAAAAAACTATGAGCAATATTAAAAATATGACATATGTAAGGAAGGGGAGTTCTTTAAAGGAGGTGCATATTTCACATGCTTGAATGAGTTTTAAACTCATAAAAATTGAGATATTTCATCTCTCCTCTCTCCTCATTCAAGTCTAGTTCCAAAAAATTAGCTTAACTGACCTAAAAATGGTCAAAAATTGACCAAACTGATTTGGAAAATTCTAGAATCAGTTTGTTTGGTTAGGAGCTCAAATTTTCCTATAAATAGAAGCCTCCCCCTTGTTGAAAAATATATAGTGTTTATGCATCGTTACTCTACTCCACCTAAGCCAAGAACTGTGAATTCATTTAATAATTCACTAGTTTTTGGAGCTTCCCTCTTTCTTCAATCCCCATTAGTGGCTCCATCAACATACTTAACCAATTGATTGGTTGGGGGCCTCTACCGTGAACAAAGAATCAAGCAATTTGTAAGGTAATTAGTGAATATTGCTCTTTTCTATAATTTCTCAATGTTTCTCTCTTCTCAACCCCTCTCAAGCTTGAGAAGCTTAATTGGTATGGTTTTTTAAATGCTATTAAAGTTAATTGGTGAATAGTAGTGAAGAGTTACATAATTTAATAAATGTTATTGAAGTTAATTTTTATTTATGTTTAAACTCTAATGGTTTTTATGTAATTTCTCTCTCTCACTCAAGAAATGGTCATACTCATGACCCATTCTCAATCCACATGAAGCTTTTCATAAAGCTTTTCCTTAATCCAAGATTAAGCTATGCTTGAGGCCAAATTAATGGCTTTTTCATATGCTTTTAGTTTATGCATATTGATGATTCAATCCATTATAGATTAATGATCCAATTAGAGATCATTTTAATTATTTCCTTAATGATAAGCTTTATCCCTTAGAAAAAAATTGAGATTTATCAGTCATAGTAGCGGAGCTATGGCAAAATTTTTATAAAAAAATATGCATAAAATAATTTCATTCAAAGTATAAAAAGAGGACTTCCTACCATATTCTAGGAATTATCATCCTAGATTAATTGAAAGAATTTCATTATAATCATGGAGAAATTGAATTTTAATATCATGCATAAAGGATAATTTTTTTATATCAAAAGTGTTACTTTTATCATTTTTAATTTTCATGCATAGAAGTATGCATAAAGGAAAAAAAAATTATATCAAAAGTGTTACTTTTATCATTTTTAATTTTCATGCATAGAAGTATGCATAAAGGATAATTTTTTTATATCAAAAGTGTTACTTTTATCATTTTTAATTTTCATGCATAGAAGTATGCATAAAAGAAAAATTTTTATATCAAAAGTGTTACTTTTATCATTTTTAATTTTCATGCATAGAAGTATGCATAAATGATAATTTTTTTATATTAAAAGTGTTACTTTTATCATTTTTAATTTTCATGCATAGAAGTATGCATAAAGGAAAATTTTTATATCAAAAGTGTTACTTTTATCATTTTCAATTTTCATGCATAGAAGTATGCATAAAGGATAATTTTTTTATATCAAAAGTGTTACTTTTATCATATTGGATTTCATGCATAGAGGTATGCATAAAAGTTGAATATTTTATTATAAAAGTGTTACTTTTAGCATAATTGAATTTCATGCATAGAGGTATGCATAAAAGATATGGGAAGTGATAAGATATGATAAGATGCATGTGGATGTGGATATGGATATGTATGTATGTGGATGTGGATATATAAATGAGGATGTGAAAATGGAGATAAGCATGTAGATGTGGATGTATGGATGTGAATGTGGATGTGGATGTGGATGTATGAATGTGGATGTATGGATGTATGAATGTGGATGTATGGATGTGAATGAGGATGTAGATGTGGATGCATGGATGTAAATGTGGATGTGGATGTGGATGTATGAATGTGGATGTATGGATGTATGAATGTGGATGTATGGATGTGAATGAGGATGTAGATGTGGATGCATGGATGTAAATGTGGATGTGGATGTATGGATGTATGCATGTAGATGTGGATGCATGAATGTGGATGTATGGATGTGAATGAGGATGTAGATGTGAATGCATGGATGTAAATGTGGATGTGGATGTATGGATGTATGCATGTAGATGTGGATGCATGAATGTGGATGTATGGATGTGAATGAGCATATAGATGTGGATGTATGGATGTGAATGTGCATGTAGATATGGATGTATATATGTGAATGGGAATGTGGATGTGGATGTATGTATGCATGTGGATGTGGATATGGATGTGTATGTATAAATGTGGATATGGGATGTGGATGTATAAATAAGGATGTGAAAATGGAGATAAGCATGTAGATGTGGATGTATGGATGTGAATGTGGATGTGGATGTGGATGAATGAATGTGGATGTATGGATGTGAATGAGGATGTGGATGTGGATGCATGGATGTAAATGTGGATGTGTATGTATGGATGTATGCATGTAGATGTGGATACATGAATGTGGATGTATGGATGTGAATGAGGATATAGATGTGGATGTATGGATGTGAATGTGCACGTAGATATGGATGTATAGATGTGAATGGAAATGTGGATGTGGATGTATGTATGTATGTGGATGTGGATGTATGAATGAGGACGTGATAATGAATGTATGCATGTGGATGTGGATATAGATGTGTATGTATGAATGCGGATATGGATGTGTATGTATGAATGTGGATATGGGATGTGGATGTATAAATGAGGATGTGAAAATGGAGATAAGCATGTAGATGTGGATGTATGGATGTGAATGTGGATGTGGATGTGGATGTATGGATGTGGATATGGATGTGAATATATGATATGTGATGTGAAGGAATCTGAAGTGAAGAGATAGAAAATGATGTGATTGGATGAGTACACATATAAATGAAATGTGGAATAAGTAATGTGGATTGTATGAGGGATAATGTGGAAAAATGAGAGTTAACATAGAAATTGTATTTGTAAACTGTTTGTAAATGTTGTCTGTAAATGGCTGTTTTATGTCAAGAATGCTGGGAAAGCATTTTGACCGTCTTGTGATTAAGGTCGTGGAGACCTAACTGATAAAGTTGCAACTGCTGACGGAGAGTCAATGGAGGACGTCTCACGTAGCAAGGTCGGCCGAGGTCTTGACCAGCCTCGGTTCGATTAAAATGGTGAGCTTCCGGTACGGTGGATGAGGGACCAAGGAAGCGGCCTATGAGTGAAGCGCTAGGTCACCTGCGAAGGATCCTAGAGGGTGCTGACCATACGGTGCTCGGGCTCTGGGTCGCCTAGGATACCCACGCGTGCGTCGAGGAAGATATTGGAACAAGGAGTAAGAGTTGTTTTGTGAAACCGGGCATGGATCTGGTTGATTGACCTTGCTGGTCTTCAATGGATGAGTCCATGGCTCTTTATATGGATCTGTTGGTTGATCTTGCTGATCTTCAACGAGAGTCCATCTTGATTTTTATAAGTGATTATATTGCCGAGTATTATGGGCTAGGAACTATTGAAAAGGCCCCTGTGTGGACAGGTGGTGAGCGTTCTAGTTGCCAATGATGCCATAGATACTCTGATGAAGGAATGATTGGGAAATTATGAATCAACCGGATAAATTGAAAGATTGTGATCAGTGGTACTATGGTTTCATTAAAGGATTGTTTTAAAGTTAGCTGATGCTAAGAAAAAGGCAATTTCATATTGGGTGTGTAAGTGGTGTGGCTAGTTTTATGTTTGCATGAACTTCCGGCTAGGGGGCCTTGGAACTCTTTTCCTTGGTACCCGGGACAAAACCTAACCAAATTCCAAATTGGATCCCATCACTACAGTGGTTGGGCGGTTGGCTAACCCATGGGATCGGATGGGGTTAGGCTGGACTGATGGATCCGTAAATCGAGACTCAAACTTTTGTTTTTACGATAGGTAAAATAAATCCCGGACAGTAACTGTTCTATGGATAGGAATCAACGGCTGTGCCTCTTGAATGGGGAAAAAAGCGTTGATCCCAATGATCCAAGTGCAAGTTTCTTCCTTAATCTGACCATGTATCTTATAGATGCAATTGGATCAGCTCGAACAGAAATGTTCTTGACTACGTTAGAGTAAAAAGTTATCCAGGTGGAATCGCCCGTGCTTTCCGGTAAAGGAAGTTTTTCCGGGTTCGGTTTTGGAACAACCGACGGATTAGTCTCTTATCCGGATATCCGTGGGTGAGGCCCCGAATGTGGGACCCCTTGAAGAAGGATTTTATAGAGCAGTATGAGCGCTCACTTTTCCCTCACTTGGGAACTTCTGTAGCGCAAACCAAATGGCGGACCTATCAAGACATAACTAGGGTAACACCCTGGGGTCAGCAACATTTTCGTAATAATGTCCGCTTGGCCATGGCTATTGAAGCTTTGGGATTGGGTCCCCGATACTACTGCGTCATGAGATCAAGGCATCTTGGGTTTTCTGAGCGGGTCTTCTTACTGGCGTGTTTTCTTCCTCATGAGAAGATATGTCTTTATCCCGTTTTTGGCTTGCCTCTCAGAGGTCCTTTTGTTAGATCGCCTCATACCACTGAGATAGGTGCGGCAATAACCAGCAGAATCATTCCCATAGATGAGTTACCCTATACTTGTGCAGCTTGTGAGGACTGCTTTTGTGACCATATGATGGACGGACTTATGGAAGTGTAAAGAGTTCTTCTATCTTTACTGTATAAGTTCCGAGAATGAATAAAGTTTAAATCTTGTTCTTATCTTGAATCTTGCTCTCTTGAGACTTTTTTTAAATTGGTGGTTAATCTTAATTAAAAAAATTTCTCTCAGTCTCATACTTGTGCATCTTGCGAAACTACCCCCAGTTTGCGAGATGAGGGCATCTCGCATTTTTCAAGTGGGAGAGAATGTAAGATTCCTCCCCAGCCTCTCAAAATGTCCAGCATCTTCTCCTATAATCAATCCCTCTTCAGAAATATAAAAGACTTGTTTCTAACTGTTTTAACCTAGAGAGAGAAAATATTCTAGAGAGAGAATATTCAGATTTTAAATATTTTTGGATAGAAAATTATCTCATCTTATTAAAATAAGTTCCCCTGAAACAGAAATTCAAAAAGAACTTTCCAATGTGCAATTGGAATTAATTAGAAATGGGTATAAAGGACCTTAGCCTAAGGGTCTAGATTTTCAGAAATTTTTGGATTATGGTCCAATTAAGATTCCTATGGGCCAATAGCATCAATCCATGTGTAGGGAGGAGATAAATCCTATTTGTAAAAGAAGATACCCAAAAATGAGTAAATGCTCACAAAAGATGAAGAGTTGAAAATGTACAAGGTTTATTAGTAAAAAATTATGAGCAATATTAAAAGTATGACATATGTAAGGAAGGGGAGTTCTTTAAAGGAGGTGCATATTTCACATAAGATGAAGAGTTGAAAATGTACAAGGTTTATTAGTAAAAAAATTATGAGCAATATTAAAAGTATGACATATGTAAGGAAGGGGAGTTCTTTAAAGGAGGTGCATATTTCACATAAGATGAAGAGTTGAAAATGTACAAGGTTTATTAGTAAAAAATTATGAGCAATATTAAAAGTATGACATATGTAAGGAAGGGGAGTTCTTTAAAGGAGGTGCATATTTCACATAAGATGAAGAGTTGAAAATGTACAAGGTTTATTAGTAAAAAACTATGAGCAATATTAAAAATATGACATATGTAAGGAAGGGGAGTTCTTTAAAGGAGGTGCATATTTCACATGCTTGAATGAGTTTTAAACTCATAAAAATTGAGATATTTCATCTCTCCTCTCTCCTCATTCAAGTCTAGTTCCAAAAAATTAGCTTAACTGACCTAAAAATGGTCAAAAATTGACCAAACTGATTTGGAAAATTCTAGAATCAGTTTGTTTGGTTAGGAGCTCAAATTTTCCTATAAATAGAAGCCTCCCCCTTGTTGAAAAATATATAGTGTTTATGCATCGTTACTCTACTCCACCTAAGCCAAGAACTGTGAATTCATTTAATAATTCACTAGTTTTTGGAGCTTCCCTCTTTCTTCAATCCCCATTAGTGGCTCCATCAACATACTTAACCAATTGATTGGTTGGGGGCCTCTACCGTGAACAAAGAATCAAGCAATTTGTAAGGTAATTAGTGAATATTGCTCTTTTCTATAATTTCTCAATGTTTCTCTCTTCTCAACCCCTCTCAAGCTTGAGAAGCTTAATTGGTATGGTTTTTTAAATGCTATTAAAGTTAATTGGTGAATAGTAGTGAAGAGTTACATAATTTAATAAATGTTATTGAAGTTAATTTTTATTTATGTTTAAACTCTAATGGTTTTTATGTAATTTCTCTCTCTCACTCAAGAAATGGTCATACTCATGACCCATTCTCAATCCACATGAAGCTTTTCATAAAGCTTTTCCTTAATCCAAGATTAAGCTATGCTTGAGGCCAAATTAATGGCTTTTTCATATGCTTTTAGTTTATGCATATTGATGATTCAATCCATTATAGATTAATGATCCAATTAGAGATCATTTTAATTATTTCCTTAATGATAAGCTTTATCCCTTAGAAAAAAATTGAGATTTATCAGTCATAGTAGCGGAGCTATGGCAAAATTTTTATAAAAAAATATGCATAAAATAATTTCATTCAAAGTATAAAAAGAGGACTTCCTACCATATTCTAGGAATTATCATCCTAGATTAATTGAAAGAATTTCATTATAATCATGGAGAAATTGAATTTTAATATCATGCATAAAGGATAATTTTTTTATATCAAAAGTGTTACTTTTATCATTTTTAATTTTCATGCATAGAAGTATGCATAAAGGAAAAAAAAATTTATATCAAAAGTGTTACTTTTATCATTTTTAATTTTCATGCATAGAAGTATGCATAAAGGATAATTTTTTTATATCAAAAGTCTTACTTTTATCATTTTTAATTTTCATGCATAGAAGTATGCATAAAAGAAAAATTTTTATATCAAAAGTGTTACTTTTATCATTTTTAATTTTCATGCATAGAAGTATGCATAAATGATAATTTTTTTATATTAAAAGTGTTACTTTTATCATTTTTAATTTTCATGCATAGAAGTATGCATAAAGGAAAATTTTTATATCAAAAGTGTTACTTTTATCATTTTTAATTTTCATGCATAGAAGTATGCATAAAGGATAATTTTTTTATATCAAAAGTGTTACTTTTATCATATTGGATTTCATGCATAGAGGTATGCATAAAAGTTGAATATTTTATTATAAAAGTGTTACTTTTAGCATAATTGAATTTCATGCATAGAGGTATGCATAAAAGATATGGGAAGTGATAAGATATGATAAGATGCATGTGGATGTGGATATGGATATGTATGTATGTGGATGTGGATGTATAAATGAGGATGTGAAAATGGAGATAAGCATGTAGATGTGGATGTATGGATGTGAATGTGGATGTGGATGTGGATGTATGAATGTGGATGTATGGATGTATGAATGTGGATGTATGGATGTGAATGAGGATGTAGATGTGGATGCATGGATGTAAATGTGGATGTGGATGTGGATGTATGAATGTGGATGTATGGATGTATGAATGTGGATGTATGGATGTGAATGAGGATGTAGATGTGGATGCATGGATGTAAATGTGGATGTGGATGTATGGATGTATGCATGTAGATGTGGATGCATGAATGTGGATGTATGGATGTGAATGAGGATGTAGATGTGAATGCATGGATGTAAATGTGGATGTGGATGTATGGATGTATGCATGTAGATGTGGATGCATGAATGTGGATGTATGGATGTGAATGAGCATATAGATGTGGATGTATGGATGTGAATGTGCATGTAGATATGGATGTATATATGTGAATGGGAATGTGGATGTGGATGTATGTATGCATGTGGATGTGGATATGGATGTGTATGTATAAATGTGGATATGGGATGTGGATGTATAAATAAGGATGTGAAAATGGAGATAAGCATGTAGATGTGGATGTATGGATGTGAATGTGGATGTGGATGTGGATGAATGAATGTGGATGTATGGATGTGAATGAGGATGTGGATGTGGATGCATGGATGTAAATGTGGATGTGTATGTATGGATGTATGCATGTAGATGTGGATACATGAATGTGGATGTATGGATGTGAATGAGGATATAGATGTGGATGTATGGATGTGAATGTGCACGTAGATATGGATGTATAGATGTGAATGGAAATGTGGATGTGGATGTATGTATGTATGTGGATGTGGATGTATGAATGAGGACGTGATAATGAATGTATGCATGTGGATGTGGATATAGATGTGTATGTATGAATGCGGATATGGATGTGGATATGGATGTGTATGTATGAATGTGGATATGGGATGTGGATGTATAAATGAGGATGTGAAAATGGAGATAAGCATGTAGATGTGGATGTATGGATGTGAATGTGGATGTGGATGTGGATGTATGGATGTGGATATGGATGTGAATATATGATATGTGATGTGAAGGAATCTGAAGTGAAGAGATAGAAAATGATGTGATTGGATGAGTACACATATAAATGAAATGTGGAATAAGTAATGTGGATTGTATGAGGGATAATGTGGAAAAATGAGAGTTAACATAGAAATTGTATTTGTAAACTGTTTGTAAATGTTGTCTGTAAATGGCTGTTTTATGTCAAGAATGCTGGGAAAGCATTTTGACCGTCTTGTGATTAAGGTCGTGGAGACCTAACTGATAAAGTTGCAACTGCTGACGGAGAGTCAATGGAGGACGTCTCACGTAGCAAGGTCGGCCGAGGTCTTGACCAGCCTCGGTTCGATTAAAATGGTGAGCTTCCGGTACGGTGGATGAGGGACCAAGGAAGCGGCCTATGAGTGAAGCGCTAGGTCACCTGCGAAGGATCCTAGAGGGTGCTGACCATACGGTGCTCGGGCTCTGGGTCGCCTAGGATACCCACGCGTGCGTCGAGGAAGATATTGGAACAAGGAGTAAGAGTTGTTTTGTGAAACCGGGCATGGATCTGGTTGATTGACCTTGCTGGTCTTCAATGGATGAGTCCATGGCTCTTTATATGGATCTGTTGGTTGATCTTGCTGATCTTCAACGAGAGTCCATCTTGATTTTTATAAGTGATTATATTGCCGAGTATTATGGGCTAGGAACTATTGAAAAGGCCCCTGTGTGGACAGGTGGTGAGCGTTCTAGTTGCCAATGATGCCATAGATACTCTGATGAAGGAATGATTGGGAAATTATGAATCAACCGGATAAATTGAAAGATTGTGATCAGTGGTACTATGGTTTCATTAAAGGATTGTTTTAAAGTTAGCTGATGCTAAGAAAAAGGCAATTTCATATTGGGTGTGTAAGTGGTGTGGCTAGTTTTATGTTTGCATGAACTTCCGGCTAGGGGGCCTTGGAACTCTTTTCCTTGGTACCCGGGACAAAACCTAACCAAATTCCAAATTGGATCCCATCACTACAGTGGTTGGGCGGTTGGCTAACCCATGGGATCGGATGGGGTTAGGCTGGACTGATGGATCCGTAAATCGAGACTCAAACTTTTGTTTTTACGATAGGTAAAATAAATCCCGGACAGTAACTGTTCTATGGATAGGAATCAACGGCTGTGCCTCTTGAATGGGGAAAAAAGCGTTGATCCCAATGATCCAAGTGCAAGTTTCTTCCTTAATCTGACCATGTATCTTATAGATGCAATTGGATCAGCTCGAACAGAAATGTTCTTGACTACGTTAGAGTAAAAAGTTATCCAGGTGGAATCGCCCGTGCTTTCCGGTAAAGGAAGTTTTTCCGGGTTCGGTTTTGGAACAACCGACGGATTAGTCTCTTATCCGGATATCCGTGGGTGAGGCCCCGAATGTGGGACCCCTGTCCCGCGCGAGAAGTGCTACTTCCGCTGCGAGTATCGTGAATCCGTTGCTCGGTGGGAACAGGGATCTTACACTCCACAAAAATCAAACTGACATTCACTATCACAATGGAACCATTTCCTTTCGTGACCTTCACGGGAACAAAGTTCAAGGAACTGGAATTTTGGGATCCCCAGATCTGTAATTAGTAAATGCTTCTAGGTGACTGAAAGGACTTAGAAAGAAGCAGCTTATTTATGCTATCAAAATGAATCCAGTAGACACAAAGCTAAAAGCTAAAGAACCAAAATAGTTAAGTGAGTATGATGATTTATTCCCAACAGAGCTAAAAGAGATGCCTGCGATTCGGGAAGTAGATCATGTGATAGAATTGACCCCCGGACCAGTAGACCAGCGCACGTAGAAAATGTTAGTCCCTCAAGCCATTGAACTCAAGGAACAACTTAGGCAGCTATTAGAACAAGGGTTTGTAAGACCCAGTGTTTCACCTTGGGGAGTGCCAGTTCTCTTTCAGAAAAAGAAGGATGGAACGCTAAGACTCTATGTGGATTACAGAGGTCTCAATTAGCTGACAGTTAAGAATAAGTATCCTATCCCCAGAATTGATGAGCTTCTGGACAGGCTAAATGGAGCCTAGATCTTCATAAAGATAGATCTCAAATGAGGATATTACCAAATCAGGATTAATGATCAAGATATCCCGAAGACAGCCCATCAATACTTGCTATATGGGCACTATGAATTTACAGTCATGCCATTTGGATTGACAAATGCCCCAGCTACATTCAATTCTCAGAGAATACTTGGATGATTTTGTTCTTGTTTTCTTTGATGATATTCTGATTTACTCAAAGAATGCTGCTGACCATGAAGCTCACGTCCGTAAAGTTCTTGAGATTCTAAGGAAGCGCCAACTCTTTGCAAAAAAGAGCAAATGCACTTTCTCTGCTGACCATGTTGAATACTTGGGCTTCTTGGTATCCAAAGATGGAATTTCTCTAGATTTCGCAAAAGTCCAAGCAGTCATAGATTCACCTTAACCAAAGACAGTGAAAGAAGTGAGGGGATTCTTGGGATTAATTGGTTGTTTGGTATAGAATTTTTATACCTAAGTATGCTCTCATAGCTTCCCCCCTGACTAATCTTCTCAAGAAGAATACCCCGTTTCAATGGTTTGCCAGGTGTCAAAGCGCTTTTGATAAGCTGAAGACTGCCTTCGTAAAACCAATCCCGTTTTGAAGTTGCCAGATTTCTCTCTACCCTTTGAGGTAGTAACTGATGCAAGTGGTTTATCCCTGGGAGGTGCACTCATGCAGGAAGGTCATGCAGCGGCCTATGAATCCCAAAAACTCAGAACGCATGAGAGAAATTATGTTGTCCACATGACCTAGATCTACGTTCAGTAGTCTATGCCTTGAAGTTGTGGAGACATTACCTACTGGGTCAAAGACTCACTTTGATGAGATAGATCATCAGAGCTTAAAGTGGATCTTCACTCAGAAGGATCTCAACATGCGCCAAAGAAGGTGGACGCAGACCCTGCATGAATTTGATTTTGAAATCAAGTACCGCCCAGGTAAAGAAAATGTGGTAGCAGATGCCCTCAGCAGAAAAGCCTCCTTGCTTGCCAATCACAGTGGTGTCAAATCCATTGATTAATGAAGTAAGAGAGAAGATCATGCACAATAGATTCTTTTTCCCTATTGCTACCCTACTTATGCAGAAAAGCCTCCTTGCTTGCAATCACAGTGGTGTCAAATCCATTGATTAATGAAGCAAGAGAGAAGATCATGCAGGATAGATTCTTTGGCCCTTTTGCTACCCTACTTATGCAGGAAAGCAAAACTCCTCTAGGAGTTGAACCGAGTTCAAGGGTACAACATGGATGAAGGAACTATGTATTATATTGGTAGGCTATGCATTCCCAACAATGATGAGGGAACTATGGGCCAAATTTTGAATGAATCCCATGATAGCCTTATAGCAGGACATCCAGGTTTCATCAAGACGTACTTGTCTGTAAAGAAAAGCTTCTTTTGGCCTGGACAAAAAAGGATGTATACTTAATCATGTACGTCAATGACTGATATGTTAGAAAGTAAAAGCCAAGAGAGTAAAAATGCTTGGGAAGTTACATCCATTAGTGTAAGATTCCTCCCCCAACCCCCTTTTTGATGTCTAGTATCTTCCCCTGTAATCAATCCCTCTTCAGAAATATACAGACCTTGTATCTAACTGTTTTAGCTTAGAGAGAGAAAATTATTCTAGAGAGAGAATATTCAGATTATGAATATTTTTGGATAGAAAAATAACTCATCTTATTAAAATAAGTTCCCTTGAAATAGAAATTCAAAAAAGAATTTTCCAATGTGCAATTGGAATTAATTGGAAATAGGTATAAAGAACCTTAGTCTAAGGGTCTAGATTTTCAGAAATCTTTAGACTATGGTCCAATTAAGGTTCCTATGGGCCAATAGCATCAATACATGTGTAGGGAGGAGATAAATCCAATTTGTAAAAAGAAGATATCCAAAAATGAGTAAATGCTCACATAAGATGAAGAGTTGAAAATGTACAAGGTTTATTAGTAAAAAAACACATATGTAAGGAAGGGGAGTTCTTTAAAGGAGGTGCATATTTCACATAAGATGAAGAGTTGAAAATGTACAAGGTTTATTAGTAAAAAAAAACACATAAGTAAGGAAGGGGAGTTCTTTAAAGGAGGTGCATATTTCACATAAGATGAAGAGTTGAAAATGTACAAGGTTTATTATTAAAAAAAAACTATGACACATATGTAAGGAAGAGGAGTTCTTTAAAGGAGGTGCATATTTCACATAAGATGAAGAGTTGAAAATGTACAAGGTTTATTAGTAAAAAACTATGAGCAATATTAAAAATATGAGATATTTTGGGTATCCAAAAATGAGTAAATGCTCACATAAGATGAAGAGTTGAAAATGTACAAGGTTTATTAGTAAAAAAACACATATGTAAGGAAGGGGAGTTCTTTAAAGGAGGTGCATATTTCACATAAGATGAAGAGTTGAAAATGTACAAGGTTTATTAATAAAAAAACTATGACACATATGTAAGGAAGGAGAGTTCTTTAAAGGAGGTGCATATTTCACATGCTTAAATGAGTTTTAAACTAATAAAAATTGAGATATTTCATCTCTCCTCTCTCCTCATTCAAGTCTAGTTCCAAAAAGTTAGCTTAACTGACCTAAAAATGGTCAAAAAGTGACCAAACTGACTTGGAAAATTCTAGAATCGGTTTGTTTGGTTAGGAGCTCAAATTTTCCTATAAATAGAAGCCTCCCCTTGTTGAAAAAAATATAGTGTCTTGTGCTTTGTTACTCTAGTCCACCTAAGCCAAAATATATAGTGTCTTGTGCTTTGTTACTCTAGTCCACCTAAGCCAAAATATATAGTGTCTTATGCTTTGTTACTCTACTTCACCTAAGCCAAAATATATAGTGTCTTGTGCTTTGTTACTCTAGTCCACCTAAGCCAAAATATATAGTGTCTTGTGCTTTGTTACTCTAGTCCACCTAAGCCAAAATATATAGTGTCTTGTGCTTTGTTACTCTACTCCACCTAAGCCAAAATATATAGTGTCTTATGCTTTGTTACTCTACTCCACCTAAGCCAAAATATATAGTGTCTTATGCATTGTTACTCTACTCTACCTAAGCCAAGAACTGTGAATTCTTTAATAATTCACTAGTTTTTGATACTTCTCTCTTTCTTCAATCCCCATTGGTGGCTCCATCAACATACTAAACCAATTGATTGGTTGGGGGCCTCTACCGTGAATAAAGAATCAAGCAAATCATAAGGTAAGTATATTGAATTTTGATCTTTTCTATAATTTCTCAATGAATCTCTCTTCTCAACCCCTCTCAAGCTTGAGAAGCTTAATTGGTATGGTTTTTTAAATGTTATTGAAGTTAATTGGTGAATAGTAATGAAGAGTTACATAATTTAATAAATGCTATTGAAGTTAATTTCCATTTATGTTTAAATTCTAATGGTTTTTATGTAATTTCTCTCTCTCACTCAAGAAATGGTCATACTCATGACCCATTCTCAATCCAAATGAAGCTTTTCATAAAGCTTTTCCTTAATCCAAGATTAAGCTATGCTTGAGGCCAAATTAATGGTTTTTTTTCTATGCTTTTAGTTTATGCATATTGATGATTCAATCCATTATGGGTTGATGATCCAATTAGAGACCATTCTAATTATTTCCTTAATGATAAGCTTTATCCCTTAGAAAAAATTGAGATTTATCAGTCATAGTAGCGGAGCTATGGCAAAATTTTTATAGAAATTACGCATAAAATAATTTCATTCAAAGCATAAAAAGAGGACTTCCTACCATATTCTAGGAACTATCATCCTAGATTAATTAAAAGAATTTTATTATGCATGGAGATGTGGATGTTTGCATGTAGATGTAGATGTATGGATGTGAGTGTGAATGTGGAGGTGGATGTATGCATGGAGATGTGGATGTATGCATGTAGAAGTAGATGTATAGATGAGGATGTAAATAGAGATGTGGATGGATGCATATAGATGTAGATGTATAGATGTGGATGTGAATGGAGATGTAGATGTATGCATGTAGATGTAGATGTATAGATGTGGATGTGGATGTATGCATGTAGATGTAGATGTATAGATGTGGATGTGGATGTGGAGGTGGATGTATGCATGTAGATGTAGATGTGGATGTGGATGTGGAGGTGGATGTATGCATGTAGATGTAGATGTATAGATATGGATGTGAATGTGGAGGTGGATGCATACATATAGATGTAGATGTATGAGGAGAATGTGAATGTGGATGTGGATGTATGCATAGAGATGTGGATGTATGCATGTAGATGAGAATGTACGCATATAGATATGGATGTATGGATGTGAATGTGCATGTAGATGTGGATGTGAAAATAGATGTATGGATGTAGATGTGGATGTATGGATGTGAATGTGGATGTGGATGTGGATATATGTATGGATGTGAATATACGATATGTGATGTGAAGGAATATGAAGTGTTGAGATGGAAAATGATGTGATGGGATGAGCTGTTTGTAAATGACTATTTAATGTCAAGATTGCTGGGGGAGCATTGTGACCATCTTGTGATTAAGGTCGTGGAGACCTAACTGATAATGTTGCAATTGCTAACGGAGAGTCAATGAAGGACGTCTCGCGTAGCAAGGTCGGCCGAGGTCTTGACCAGCCTCGGTGCGATTAAAATGGTGAGCTTCCGGTACGGTGGATGAGGGGCCAAGGAAGCGGCCTATGCGTGAAGCGCTAGGTTACCTGCGAAGGATCCTAGAGGGTGCTGACCATACGGTGCTCGGGCTCTGGGTCGCCTAGGATACCCACGCGTGCGTCGAGGAGGATATTGGAACAGAGTTGGAGTTGTTTTCTGAAATCGGGCATGGATCTGGTTGATTGACCTTGCTGGTCTTCAATGGATGAGTCCATGGCCCTTTATATGGATCTGTTGGTTGATCTTGCTGATCTTCAACGAGAGTCCATCTTGATAAGTGATTATATTGCCGAGTATTATGGGCTAGGGATTAGGAAACGGCCCTTGAGTGGACAGGTGGTGAGCGTCCTAGTTGCCAATGATGCCATAGATACTCTGATGAAGGAATGATGGAAAAATTAAGAATCAACTGGATAAATTGAAAGATGGTGATCAGTGATACTATGGTTTTATTAAAGGATTGTTTTAAACTGGTTGAATCTGGGAAAAGGTAATTTCATATTGGGTGTGTGAGTGGTGTGACTAGTTTTATTTTGCATGAACATCCGGCTAGGGGGCCTTGGAACTCTTTTCCTTGGTACCCGGGACAAAACCTAAATTCTTAATTGGACCCCATCACTATAGTGGTTGGGCGGTTGGCTAACCCATGGGATTGGATGGGGTTAGGCTGGACTGATGGATCCGTAAATCGAGACTCAAACTTTTGTTTTTACGATAGAAAAAAATAAATCCCAGACAGTAACTGTTCTATGGATAGGAATCAACGGCTGTGCCTCTTGAATGGGGGAAAAAAGCGTTGATCCCAATGATCCAAGTGCAAGTTTCTCCCTTGAACTGACTAAGTATCTTATAGATGTAATTGGATCAGCTCGATCAGAAATGATCTTGACTACGTTAAAGTAAAAAGCTATCCTGGTGGAATCGCCCGTGCTTTCCGGTAAAGGAAGTTTTTTCGGGTTCGGTTTTGGAACAACCGACGGATTAGTCTCTTATCCGGATATCCGTGGTGGGCGAGGCCCCGAGTGTGGGACCCCTGTCCCGCGCGAGAAGCGCTACTTCCGCTGCCAGTACCCCGAATCTGTTACTCGATGGGAACAGGGATCTTACAATTAGACATCCCCCATATGAAGTGGGAATGTATCAGTATGGATTTTATTACTGGACTACCTTTAGTGCAATTAGGTTACAACTCCATCTTCGTGGTAGTTGACAGACTAACCAAAGTTTCCCATCTGATTCCAGTAAAAAAAACCTACACTACTGGAGTGGATGTGGCCAGAGTGTTCCTCAAGGAAATCTTCAGATTGCATGGCCTACCCAGGAGAATAGTAAGTGATTGAGATCCCAAATTCACGTCAAGATTCTGGACTGCATTCTTCAAAGCAGTAGGAACTTTCTTGGATCTCAGCACAGCTTACCACCCCAAGACTGATGGTCAAACTGAAAGGGTGAACCAAGTAATCGAAGACATACTTCGAGTGTGGCAGGGAACCCAGGAAGTGGCTAAGCTATCTGCACCTAGTCAAATTTGCCTACAATGCCTCTTATCACTGAAGTATCGGAATGAGCCCTTTCAAAGCTCTGTATGGACAAGACTGCCTAACACCATTAGCTTGGTTGGACCCATTGATTAGGGTCGAGATGTCTAGACAAATGCATAACGACATGGAGCAACAGATGCAGTCAATCCGCAAAGATATAAAAGTTACCCACGATAGACAGAAGCAATATGCAGATAAGAAGAGGTCAAACAGAAAATTCAAAGAAGTAGATATGGTCTTCATTCGAGTACGCCCCAAAAGAAGTTCTCTATCTCTTGTGGGAAGTACAAGAAGTTATCCCCCAGATAATATGGGCCATATCTCATTTACAAAGAAAGTAGGTGACTTAGCCTATGAACTGTTGAAATTACAGCAATGTGATGAGCTATGGTGGATCAAATGCTAGAATCAACATCATTAACAAAGTGATTAGATGATAATTAAGATGTGATTAGATGATAATTAAGATGTGATTAGTGAGTAATTAACAAATAGCTTAATGTAGGCATGGATAATCAAAAACCAACAAATTCTCATTAGGCCAATGCCTCAATTTATAGAGTTTACATCCAAGCATATAATCCCACCACTGATTTTTCCTCGATTCACTCCACCTCTTTTGCTTGATTCTCTCCACCTCTCCCAGACTATCTCCACACTTCCTAAATCTTCTCATGCTACCCTTTATTCTCTCCCAGTAGATTCTTCTCACCTTTTCACAGCTTCTCTCACATTTACACATTCTCTTTTATAGCCTCTAGCCGCACACACCCTATTCACTTGTATATTTCAACACCTCCCCTCAAGTGAATACTCTTAGCACATTTGGACCCTACACCAAAATTCCCTCTTACTTGATAGTCCGCGACCAGTGCCTAGCACACCTCCCCTCAAGTGAACTTAGCACATTTGGACCCTATACCAAAATTCCCTCTTACTTGATAGTCCGCGCGACCAGTGCCTAGCACACCTCCCCTCAAGTGAACTTAGCACACCTGGACCCTGTACCAAGTTTCTCTCTTACTTGATAGTCCGCGACCAGTGCCTCAAGTCCCTAAACTCATAGTCCTTAACACTCTCTCTCTCTCTATGTGTCCAAGGCTACTACAAGTGCCCGCGACCTTGACTAAAGTCCTCACACATACATCTACCATGTGGCCTACATCATCGGTGGCTCAGAGGTGGTTTTACTTTGTTGGGGCAGGTTACATTGGGTTGTGGGGTCTCTCTCTCTCTCTTTCTCTCTCTTAGAGATTTTCACATGGCTCCTCACTCTTTGGAGCCTCACAGTCTTCTTGTCGTGGCAGCTTCTCTTCACGTATCCATGTCTTCGTCTTCTTTCAGTCTTCTTGTTGTGGCAACTTCTCTTCTCATGGCCATGTCTTCCTTCAATGCTTCCTTTAGATTTTCTTCTTGGTGTGGATCCTCCTCTTGGAAAGAGATGTTCTTCTTCTTTCATGGCTGGGGCCATGAGCTTGTCTGTCAGTTCTTGCTTCATGTGAGCAACATGTTTAAATGCTTTGTTGACGGTTCTTTTGGGCTTTTGATGATTATCTTGTATCATTATGCAATGCAAATCCAAATCTATGGGGGAGGTCTTACCTCTTGCCTTATTCTGGACAAGGGCAGTGTCTGATCCCATTTTTACACTGATGTAATGTGCCCAATACATAATGCATATAGCATTCATTCTTATGCACATTCCCAAATGCAACTCTGGCTGTGAATAATCTTGAATTTGAGTGTGATTTGCAGGCATTAACCAAGGGTTAAATGTAAAATGATGATTACCATAAATTTATTAGTAGTATAATTTTACCAGAAATTACATTAAATCAAGGGTAACCAATTTGTACGAAATGGTTGGAGTATCAAACCATCTCCAAATTGCAATCTGAAGTTATAGGGATCTGTATCAAATACCTAATGGTTAATTTGAACCCTCAATTGCATCAAAATACAATGATTAGCATTGATTAAGCAAATAAATCCTCTATTTTGTGTGTAGAAAATAGAGTATGCGGGGAGCCCAGATTTGAGGCCTTAGAGTTCAAATGAGCTCAAATACTTTCAAGGACATCAATAGCAATTAGTCTAGTAGAGGATTAAGCCAAGAAACACAAGATTTGACCAAACATTGAATGCTTAATCTCTGTTTTACCAAAGTCACCTGCAGATTTGATGATGAAGAGCTTGGATCTCACTGTAGACTTGATCAAATCAAATTTTGACCTTACCAGCTTGTAGAGCATGCTTGAAATCCCCCGGGGCTAAGAGGAATTAGATCAATTTGATTTGAAGTAGACAAGATCTGTAATTGATCAAATTAAATTCTGACTTCACCAGCTTGTAGAGCATGCTTGAAAACCCCCGGGGCTAAGAGGAATTAGATCAATTTGATTTGGAGTAGACAAGATCTGTAATTTTCTCAAAAATCCTACATTGGAAAAAATGCAATTTGCTCCTGAATGCGCTGGCAGTTTGTGCTTCTGATTTGGCTGGCTGGAGCACAAATGAGTTGGCTATGTTGAGCTAGAAGGGTTTGGGCAATGGTTGAGCCTACAAGAAGAGGGAGCTCCTCTACTGGCTAGGGGTACAGAAAGCTTCTTTGAAAATAACTAAAATTTGTATAATTTTCTAATTATCTACTAATCCTAGTTAACTAGATAATGGGCTCATAAACTTGATGGATTCTAGGCTAGGCTCTGATACCATATTGAAATTACAGTAATGTGATGAGCTATGGTGGATCAAATGCTAGAATCAACATCATTAACAAAGTGATTAGATGATAATTAAGATGTGATTAGTGAGTAATTAACAAATAGCTTAATGTAGGCATTGATAATCAAAAACTAGCAACTTCTCATTAGGCCAATGCCTCAATTTATAGAGTTTACATCCAAGCATCTAATCCCATTGATTTCTCCTTGATTCACTCCACCTCTTAAGACGTGATTAGTGAGTAAGACGTGATTAGTGAGTAATTAACAAATAGCTTAATGTAGGCATTGATAATCAAAAACTAGCAACTTCTCATTAGGCCAATGCCTCAATTTATAGAGTTTACATCCAAGCATCTAATCCCATTGATTTCTCCTTGATTCACTCCACCTCTTTTGCTTGATTCTCTCCATCTCTCCCACAATATCTCCACACTTTCTAAATCTTCTCATGCTACCCTTTATTCTCTCCTAGTAGATTCTTCTCACCTTTTCACAGGTTCTCTCACATTTACACATTCTCTTTTACAACCTCTAGCCAAGGGCTTATTCCCGCACACACCCTATTCACTTGTATATTTCAACACCTCCCCTCAAGTGAATACTCCTAGCACACCTGGACCCTATACCAAAATTCCCTCTTACTTGATAGTGTGCGAGCGACCAGTGCCTAGCACACCTCCCCTCAAGTGAACTTAGCACACCTGGACCCTATACCAAGTTTCTCTCTTACTTGATAGTCGGCGACCAGTGCCTCAAGTCCCTAAACTCATAGTCCTTGACACTCTCTCTCTCTCTATGTGTCCAAGGCTACTACAAGTGCCCGCAACCTTGACTAAAGTGCTCACACATACATCTACTACGTGGCCTACATCATCGGTGGCTCGGAGGTGGTTTTACTTTGTTGGGGCAAGTTACATTGGGTTGTGGGGTCTCTCTCTCTCTCTCTCTCTCTCTGAGATTTTCACATGGCTCCTCACTCTTTGGAGCCTCACAGTCTTCCTGTCGTGCTTCTCTTCACGCGTCCATGTCTTCCTCTTTTTTCAGTCTTCTTGATGTGGTAGCTTCTCTTCTCATGTCCATGTCTTCCTTGAATGCTTCCTTTAGCTTTTCTTCTTGGTGTGGATACTTCTCTTGGAAAGAGATGTTCTTCTTCTTTCATGTCTGGGGCCATGAGCTTGTCCATCAGTTCTTGCTCCATGTGAGAAACATGTTTAAATGCTTTGTTAACAGTTCTTTTGGGCTTTTGATGTTTATCTTGTATCATTATGCAATGCAAACCCAAATCTATGCGGGAGGTCTTACCTCTTGCCTTATTCTGGACAAGGGTAGTGTCTGATCCCATTTTTACACTGATGTAATGTGCCCAATACATAATGCATATAGCATTCATTATTATGCACATTCCCAAATGCAACTCTAGCTGTGAATAATCTTGAACCATTAAATCAAGGGTAACCAATTTGTACGGAATGGTTGGAGTATCAAACTATCTCTGAATTGCAATCTGAAGTTATAGGGATCTATATCAGATACCTAATGGTTAATTTGAACCCTTAATTGCACCAAAATATAGTGATTAGCATTGATTAATCACTGATTAGCAAATTAATCCTTTGTTTTGTGTGCAAAAAATAGAGTATGCGGGGAGTCCAGATCTGAGGCCTTAGAGTTCAAATAAGCTCAAATCCTTTCAAGGCCATCAATAGCAATTAGTCTAGTAGAGGATTAAGCCAAGAAACATAAGATTTGACCAAACATTGAATGCTTAATCTCTGTTTTACCAAAGTCACTTGCAGATTTGATGAAGAGCTTGGATCTCACTGTAGACTTGATCAAATCAAATTCTGACTAGAGCATGCTTGAAAACCCCCGGGGCTAAGAGGAATTAGATCAATTTGATTTGGAGTAGACAAGATTTACAATTTTCTCAAAAAGACTGCGTTGGAAAAAATGCGATTTGCTCCTGAATGCGCTGACGGTTTGCGCTTCTGATTTGACTCGGTGGAGCACAAATGAGTTGGCTATGTTGGGCTAGAAGGGTTTGGGCAATGGTTGAGCCTACAAGGAGAGGGAGCTCCTCCACTGGCTGGGGGTACAGAAAGCTTCTTGAAAATAACTAAAAATTTGATTATTTTCTAATTATCTACTAATCCTAGGTAACTAGATAATGGGCTCATAAACTTGATGGATTCTAGGCTAGGCTCTGATACCATGTTGAAATTACAGCAATATGATGAGCTATGGTGGATCAAATGCTGGAATCAACATCATTAACAAAGTGATTAGATGATAATTAAGACGTGATTAGTGAGTAATTAACAAATAGCTTAATGTAGACATGGATAATAAAAAACCAACAAATTCTCATTAGGCCAATGCCTCAATTTGTAGAGTTTACATCCAAGCATCTAATCCCACTGATTTCTTCTTGATTCACTCCACCTCTTTTGCTTGATTCTCTCCACCTCTCCAAGAATATCTCCACACTTCCTAAATCTTCTCATGCTACTCTTTATTCTCTCCCAGTAGATTCTTCTCACCTTTTCACAGGTTCTCTCACATTTACACATTCTCTTTTGCTTGATTCTCTCCACCTCTCCAAGAATATCTCCACACTTCCTAAATCTTCTCATGCTACCCTTTATTCTCTCCCAGTAGATTCTTCTCACCTTTTCACAGGTTCTCTCACATTTACACATTCTCTTTTACAGCCTCTAGCCAAGGGCTTGTTCCCGCACACACCCTATTCACTTGTATATTCCAACATGAACTTCTTCTGCCTCCTCATCTCAAAGTACATAATGTATTTCATGTCAGCATTCTTAAGAAGTATGTACCGAGCCCGAATCATGTGCTTAATGATGAACTCTTAACTTCTTCAACCCAAGGGCAGATGAAACTCCAACCTGAAGAAATCCTTGATATTCGAGAAAAGATTCTCAGGAATAAAATTCTAAGAGAATTATTAGTCAAATGGAAGTTCTATCCTTTTGAAGACGCCACCTAGGAGAAAGAAGCCGAACTGATGCAGGATTACCCCCAGTTTGTGAGATGAGAAAATCTCACGTTTTTCAAGTAGTAGAGGATGTACGATTCCTCCCTAGCCCCTGAAGATGTCCAGTTTCTTCCCTAAGGCTTGTAATCAATCCCCTTTTCATAATAATAAAAGATCTTGTTTCTACCTGTTTGGGCTAGAGAGAGAGAGAAAAAAAATATTCTAGAGAGATAATTGAGTTTTTAGATATCTTTGGATGGAAAAATATCCCGTCTCATTAAAATAAATTCCCCTGAAACAGAAGTTTAAAAAGAAATTCATAAGGTGCATTAGAAATAAATTATATTGTGCACAAAAGACCTTAGTCTAAGGGTCCAGATTTTTTTAAAATTTTTGGATTAAGGTTCTAATGGAACAATAAGATTAATCCAAATGTAGGGAGGGAGATAAATTGAAGAATAAAATAAAAACCTCCCAAAAATGAGTAAATGCTCACATAAGATGAAGAGTGGACTAAGGACCAAAGAAAACATTTAAAAAGCTGAATTTTGACACCTCAGAGTGCGGATCTCCCCTCATGAAGGAGATGCCTTTTTTCTCATCATTACCCCAAATTTTAAATCAATTACTTGAGATATTTCATCTCTCCTCTCTCCTATTTCAAGTCTAGTTCCAAAAAGTAAGCGGAACTGACCCAAAAATGGTTAAAAATTGACCAAACTAATCTGGAAAATTCTAGAATCAAATTGCTTGGTTTGAGGCTCACTTTTTCCTATATAGCCTCCCCCTTTGTAAAAGCTTAATGTTATTTATGCACTGTTACTCTACTCCTACCTGAGCCATTTACATTAAATTTTTTTGATAATTTAATTATTTTTTGCCTAATCCTCTCCAAAGTAATTGGTGGCCACTCTTGCTTCAAACAAGAGTAGAACCCTCAATCCCTCAAGCCAAAGGAAAGCTTACAAGCTCCATGTAAGCTTATTTTGCTAACTTGTTTAATTTTTAAATCTATGGTTTTCTTGATTTTCTTGTTTTATAGTTGATTGAAGTAAATTCTAATGCTCTGCCTTGATGAAAAGGCCACCCCCTTCTCTTCTTTACATTCCAGCCCTTCTTAATCCTAGAAAGATTAGTTAAATGATTAATTAAACTTTTCTTATTGTTTACTCTCTTGATTTTTAAAAATTGAGTAGATTAGAGGCCTATACATCTAGATTGGGTTAATTTAAGTTAAAATTAGAATGATAAAAATGAGAAATTATACATCTAGATTGGGTTAATTTAAGTTGAAATTAGAATGATAAAAATGAGAAATGGTCAGCCATACAAAGGAGGTTATGGCAAAAATTTTGTAAAATTTTGTGGAAAAGAAAGTTTAATTCTATGTTATTCCAAAAGAGTAATTCCCACCGTTTGTGCATTCTAAAAGAAATATTCTAATTTACTCCATGTACATATTCACGTATGAATATGCATGGATATCACTGATATTAATTATTAAAATTAATTTCTATGCATAGAAAGATGCATAATGGAAATTGTTTTTATTAAAAAAGTGTTATTTTCATTAAATCTAATTTCTATGCATAGAAAGATGCATAATGGAATTTTTTCTACTATAAAAGTGTTATTTTCATTCAATTTAATTTCTATGCATAGAAAGATTCATAATGAAATTTTTTTTACTATAAAAGTGTTATTTTCATTGAATTTAATTTCTATGTATATAAAGATGCATAATGAAAAATATTTACTATAAAAGTGTTATTTTCATTGAATTTAATTTCTATGCATAGAAAGATGCATAATGGAATTTGTTTTTATTACAAAAGTGTTATTTTCATTGAATTTAATTTCTATGCATAGAAAAATGCATAATGGAATTTTTTTTACTATAAAAGTGTTATTTTCATTGAATTTAATTTCTATGCATAGAAAGATGCATAATGGAATTGTTTTTACTATAAAAGTGTTATTTTCATTGAATTTAATTTCTATGCATAGAAAGATGCATAATGGAATTGTTTTTACTATAAAAGTGTTATTTTCATTGAGTTTAATTTCTATGCATAGAAAGATGCATAATGGAATTGTTTTTACTATAAAAGTGTTATTTTCATTGAATTTAATTTCTATGCATAGAAAGATGCATAATGGAAATTTTTTTACTATAAAAGTGTTATTTTTATTGAATTTAATTTCTATGCATAGAGAGATGCATAATTGAATTTTTTTAATTATAAAAGTGTTATTTTCATTGAATTTGATTTCTATACATAGAAAGATGCATAATGAAAAAAAAATATATTATAAAAGTGTTATTTTCATTGAATTTAATTTCTATGCATAGAAAGATGCATAATGGAAATTGTTTTATTATAAAAGTGTTATTGTCATTCACTTTAATTTCTATGCATAGAAAGATGCATAATGGTTTTTTTTACTTATAAAAGTGTTATTTTCATTAAAATTGATTTTTATGCATAGAAAGATGCATAAAGGAGTTTGTTTTTAAAGTGTTATTCCTATTAAATTTAATTTTATGCATAAATAGATGCATAAAAAGATTTTCTTTTGTTTTTAAAGTGTTATTCCTATTAAATTTAATTTTATGCATAAATAGATGCATAAAAAGATTTTCTTTTATATAAAAGTGTTATTCCCATTGAAGTTGATTTTTATGCATAAATAGATGCATAAAGAATTTTTATATCAAAATTAGAATTCTCTTAAATTCTATGTTTAATTTCTATGAGTAATTGATAAATGAATAATAAAATACTCTAAGAGAGAAATTTCTATCGTTTTATGTTCACACGGATGGTAAAGAGAAAATTTAAGAAATCCATTGAGATCGAAATATTCAGATAAATGATTAACTTTTTTCTTATCGAAATTCCTAATTAATTTAGGAATCAGAATATCCAAAGAATGAAATTCAGTAATTTAGTAACTGAATTATCAAACCTTTTCGAGAAAGATAGTTCAGGAAAAATCTTATCAGACTCAAACCCTGAATGAGACTATGACCAAGACCAAACTCTTTCGTCAAAAACGTTAGCTTCGAGGAAAGAAAATGTGACCAGTTTTGAAAAATACACTCAAAACTCTCGCCAAACCTGAAACTAAGTTTGAGACCCTTCGAATTGATATGTGGATCAAGGTTAAAGAACTCGAGGAATTCTGTTATGAAGTTCAGAATTACGATCATAAAGTTTTGGGAGTACTGATTCAAGAAATACTCCTTGTAATCAAATGAAAAATCAAACTGAAAACATGCATAGAAACCCTGTTTTCTTAAAGGAATGTCTTACGGAGGGAGCATTTGGTATATGTTTTTCTAGGGAAGTTCGGTTGCAACAGCTGGCGCGGGGAGTGTTCAAAGGACAGCTCATGCGACAAAGCCTGCCTAGGTCTTGACCAGCCTTCATATGGTTAAAATGGTGCGCTTCTGGTACGATGGATGAGGGCCGACGAAGCGGTCCTTGAGTGAAGTGGAAGGACACCTAAGGAGGATCATGGAGGGTTCTGACCAAGCGATGCACGAGCTGGCGATGCCTAGGATACCCATGCGTATGTCCTGAAAGATTGTATGATGGACAAATGATTATTGTAAGTTGTTACTGGATCTCGTTTGATGACCAGTTGGTCTCAAACGGAACCAGAATGATACTTTGTTTTTTGAGAAACAAGGGACTGGATGGAAATTTTGAGTTATAATATCTGTAACCAATAACCGTTTGTCAATGGATTGTTTTATAAGTTAAAGCTTTAAAGAGGAGTGTGTGCGTATCTGTATTTGAAAGCAAAAGTTCAGAAAGGCATTTATTTTAGATGGGTGAGTAATTGTGTGGTTCTACTGATTCCAGTGGTTGGGTGGTGGCTAACCCATGGGCCGGATGGTGTAGGCTAGCATCAGTGGAGTTTTAATAAATGAAATCAAAATATTAGGAATACGCTTAGAACTCAAGTAGTTAAATAAAAAACCTGAAGACTTTCTCAAATGATTAGATCAACGGCTGTGCCAGATTTTGGTTAGGAAAAAAGTGTTGATTTCTTCAAATTAAGTCAGTGATAGTTTTCCTTCTATCAGGTTTAATCAGGTGTCGTGAAGGATAGTTTAGTCTCTTGACCCCGTTAGAAAATTCGTTCAGAAAATAAAAAAGGAGGAATCGCCCCCGTTTTTCGGACAAGGGAAATTTTCCTGGTTTTGGTTTCGAAATGACCACCAAGTTAGTCTTGTGTCTGGACATTCAAGGGCGAGGCCCCGAGTGGGAAACCCTGCCCCACGCAAGAGGAAGCTACTTCCGCTGCTAGCAACCGAAAATCCGCCGCCGGTGCACGGAGGGGGCAAAGGGGTCTCACAAAAGGAGGGGTTCCTAGTAGGACTCAAAGGTGGGGTCAACACCCCTCTGGTGAGCCTATACCGACTTGTAATCTGATTCATCCTTGACTCACCTGACTTTAGATCTTTCCACTTTTGTGTCCTCTGACACTTACAAACCCTCAAACACCTTAGATCCCACAATGATTCAACACTACAGTACCTTATTTAACATTAAGTGATCTCCAACTCACCCTGTTTGACATCCTTTAGCTCACAAAACTCTCTCTGACTTTGATAGACTTTTGGCTATCAGAGTTGACCCTAAATGGCTTCCTCTCAGCCTAAAAATCTTATTTCTACCCTTCTACACTTTCAATTGACCTATCGTGACACTCATTGACACTCATTGTGTGAGATCCCCCCTTCGCGGTTCCGACAGCGGAAGCGGCGTCGGCCTCCCGCATGGGGCACGGATCCACACTCGGGGCCTCACCCACAGATGTCCAGACGAGAGGCCAGCCCGGCCAGTTCCTTCGAAATCGATGGGCCCGAAAAAACTCCCCTCGCCCCCGGAAGGCACGGGTGATTCTGCCATGAGAAAAATCTTCTAACAGGGGAATTACCTAACGAGTCAAAGTCTTAACTAGTTAAATTGATCTGACCGAACCTGAAGTCACATGGTCAAATCAAGAAGAGACTTGCACTTGGTATATGGAATCACCGCTTTTTTTCTCCTTTAATAAGGCACAGCCGCTGATCCCCTCCCACAGAACAAGGTCTTCTCGGGACTTAATCTAACTATCGTAATAACTAATCGCATCTAGTTGTTTCCCAGGAATCCTCCAATCCAGCCATCTGGCCCATGGGTTATAGCCGACCACTGTATTGGTGGGATTCCTTTATAAAGATTTGGTTGTGTTTTGCCTGGGTACTGAGGAAAGAGTTCCCAGGCCCCCTAGCCGGCATTTCATGCAAAAATTAAGGTAGGCATTCAAAATACACACCTAATATGAAATTTCCATTTATAACAGATTTGGTTGACTTTAAAAAACAATCCTTCAATAGAAATCATAATTTTACTGATCATCATCTTCCAAAATTCCCAGTCCATTGTATTACAAAATGTGTCCTCTAGACTCTCCGTTGAAGACCAGCTGGTCAACCAACGAGATCCAGTATCAAAATTTGGTTCCCAAAAATCTTTCCTTTTAGTCCATCCGAATCTTCCTCGAGGTATGCATGGGTGTCCTAGCAACCGCGAGCCCGTGCATCGCTCGGTCAAAACCCTCTAGAATGCTCCTTAGGTGTCCTAGCACTTCACTCAGGGACTGCTTCGTCGGTCCTCGCCCATCGTACCGGAAGCACACCATTTTAACCTTACCGAGGCTGGTCAAGACCTCGGTAGGCTTTGCCGCGCGCGAGCGATGTCCCTTGACGACTCCCGACCACCTCATCCAACAAACCTCCTCTTAGTAAAACATATGCCAAATGCTTCCTCCATTCTAGCGTAAAACAGTCCTTTGAATGAAAAACATTGGTTCCAATGCAAGTAAAATTCGAGTTTGAGATTGGCTCCACAAAACCCCTTTTTCCATAATTCCCAGATTGATAATGAGGATCCTTGATCTCTCATCAAGGTAATCTACCCATCATTTTGTCTGATTGTCCAACTAGATTCTTGGTGAGTTTAGTCAAAGGAAAACTAGTTTAGTTCAACCGTAGTCTATTCTTTGTATTTAGGAGCTCGAATTGGTCACGAAGTTTTTGCTTGATTCACATCAAGAGATGGACAAGTAGGTTTTTTTGTTCGTCTGTTAAAACCCTAAGATCTCTCTAGATAATTGTTATGCATAAACATGCATATATCAGGCATAAACTCATCCACCCAACCACCCCCGAGCCCAAGGAATACACACATGAATTATAAATGAAATACATCATACCTCTACCTTGATGTCCCATACCATCAAGAGGTATAACTCCAATCCAATAGCATGTAGCTATAGTGTGAAATGGTAGGTGAGTAGATATGGACCTCTACGCAAGAGACCATAGCCTAAACCTCCAAGCCCCCAAGCCCTTCCTTGAGTGTGCCCTATGCCCCTATTATATAGGAGGGCCCTCAAGTGATTCTTGACTCTCCATTTCCCATGTGTGACCCTTGTTGGATGCCTGACCCTAACCTTAACCCTTAAGGTTAGTCCTAACCCATGCTCCACTAGAGCTTATTCCCATGCTCCCATGCTCACAAGCCTATGTGGGTTAGCCTCCTAGTATATACACACATAATGTGCATATAAAATACTTCCCCTCTCTCAAAACATTGCACTCTTGCAATGAAAAGAAGGAGAACTGTGCTGAACAGTCTCAACCGGCTCCCAAGTGAAAACCTCTATTTCCCTATCTTTCCACCTAATTTTAACCTCAGGGATTAGTCAACTAGAAAGTTTCCTTTTGCCTAAATTCAAGTACCTTATCAGGTTCATGTGGAACATAGGATAAATCCTCGACTTCAATGAGTTCTTGAGGAGTAACTGTGTTATCCTCACCTCTATTTCCCTATCTTTCCACCTAATTTTAACCTCAGGGATTAGTCAACTAGAAAGTTTCCTTTCCCTGAATTCAAGTACCTTATCAGGTTCATGTGGAACATAGGATAAATCTCGACTTCAACGAGTTCTTGAGGAGTAACTGTGTTATCCTCACCTCCGAGTTTTCCTTTCAATCTATTGATATGAAATACTCAATGAACTCTAACATGTGGAGGTAGTTTTAAGTTCAAACGCAACCGTGCCAATCCGATGTATAACTCGAAAATGGACCAGAATATCTAGGAGATAAATTCGAGCATTTTTCTATCGACAAAGTCTTAGAATATTTAGGAACATTAAAATAAACCAACGCTCCTGGTTCAAAAGACCGAGATGAGCTTTTACTATCAGTATAAAATCGTACTCTATCCTGAGCAGTCCTGATAGAATCCCGAACAAGCTTCGGTCAACATTTCCGGTCAACATTTCTTGCATATCTTGCGAGAAATCCCTCGATGCATCAAGCTCGGTCTCCTTAAGACCAAGATCAATAGGTGCCCTGGGTTGATACCCATACATAAGTATGCACGGACTAAAAACAATAGCCGTATATTTAAAACTGTATAGGCGAAATCCATCATTGGAAGATATTTTTTCTAATATGATGATTTTCTAGAGACATATGCACGAAGCATATACTCTACAATAATCTGACTCATACGCTCTGTTTTCCTATCAGACTATGGATGATGAGAGAAATTCACATTCAAAGTAACTTCCTTGTTGTAAACCATTTGGAATAAAGTAGGAAAACATGGCATTATAACAGCAGAAACCAGGGATTCATCGGCACCTCAACATACCCACATCTGCACATGGAATAATCGACGTCCCGAGTTATCCATATCAACATAGAGAGTCATCAACGTCTCAATGAGTCACATATGTTCATCCGTAAACCTATCAGGTTGATTGTCTAAATCACCTAAAGTACGAAACTAGAGAAAGAAATGCCAACAAAGGAAAAATCTAAATTTCCTTTGTGAGATCCCTCTACCCCCTCCGCACGCTGGATTCTGCGCGGGGTAGGGTTTCTCACTCGGGGCCTCGCCCCCACGAATATCCGGGCACAAGACTAGGCTGGTGGTCACTCCGAAAACTGAAACCGGGAAAATTTCCCATGCCCAAAAAGCGGGGACGATTCCACCTTTTTGAATTTTTCTGAACGAGTTTTCTAACGAGATCAAAATCTAAACTATCCTCCACTTGAATAAACCAGATAGAAGGAAACTATCACTGATATAATTTGATCATCTGAGCAATTCAACGCTTTTTTCCTAATCAAGATTAGGCATAGCCGTTGATCCACTCATTCGAGAAACTTATCAAGGCATTAACTATCTACTCGAAGCCTAGCGTAATCCTAAGATTTTTCAGTTTGATTATTAAAACTCCATGATTCCAGCCTAACCCCATCCGACCCATGGGTTAGCCACCACCCTACCACCCCACTGGAATCGGTGAAACCAAACAAGTACTCACCCACCCATAATTGAAATGCCTTTCTTAACTTTAGCTTTAGAAAACAGATACGCACACACTTCTCTTTAAAACTTTAATAAAAACAATCCATTGACAAACAATTTACTGGTTACACATATCATACTTCAAAATTTCTATTGAGTCTTTGTTTCTCACAAAACAGTATCACTCTGGACTCTCCGTTGAGACCAACAAGTCAACATTGGTCTATCATACAATAGCTTCCTCGACATACGTATGGGTGTCCTCGGCACCGCGAGCCCGTGCATCGCCTGGTCAGAACCCTCCAGGATCCTCCTTAGCTGTCCTGGCACTTCACTCAGGGACCGCTTCGTCGGCCCTCATCCATCGTACCGGAAGCGCACCATTTTAACCATACCGAGGCTGGTCAAGACCTCGGCAGGCTTTGTCGCGTGAGCTGTCCCTCGAACACTCCGCGCCAGCTGTTGCAACCGAACTTCCCTTAGATAAACATATATGCCAAATTCTCCCTCCAGTATTCTCGCACGTAAGACAACCTTTTAAGAAAACAGGGTTTCTATGCAAGTTTATAGTTTTGATTTTATTTGAAAACCAGCATCTAATTATTCATAAAATCTGATTCTGATGAAAGTCACACTTTTATCATCATAAAAAAATCATTTATGGTGAAAATCACTCTTTTAATTAAAAAAATATCTTTTATGCACCCATTTATGCATAAAAATCATTTATGATAAAAATCACACTTTTAATATAAAAAATATCTTTTATGCATTTGTTTATGCATAAAAATCATTTATGATGAAAATCACACTTTTAATATAAAAAAAATATCTTTTATGCATAAAAATCATTTATGATGAAAATCACACTTTTAATATAAAAAAATATCTTTTATGTACCCATTTATGCATAAAAACCATTTATGATGAAAATCACACTTTTAATATAAAAAAATATCTTTTATGCATATGTTTATGCATAAAAATTATTTATGATAAAAATCACACTTTTATAATTAAAAAATAATCTTTTATGCATACTTCTATGCATGAAAATCAAATATGATAAAAGTAACACTTTTATAATAAAAAAATAATCTTTTATACATACTTCTATGCATTAAAATCAAATATGAAAAAAGTAACACTTTTATAATAAAAAAATGATCTTTTATGCATGAAAATCAATAATGATAAAAGTAACACTTTTATAATTAAAAAAATCTTTTATGCATACTTTTATGCATGAAAATCAATTATGATAAAAGTAACACTTTTATAATAATAAAAAATAGTCTTTTATGCATTCTTTTATGCATGAAAATCAATTATGATAAAAGTAACACTTTTATAATAAAAATAATCTTTTATGCATACTTCTATGCATGAAAATCAAATATGATAAAAGTAACACTTTTATAATAAAAAAATAATCTTTTATGCATACTTTTATGCATAAAAATCAAATATGATAAAAGTAACACTTTTATAATAAAAAAATAATCTTTTATGCATAAAAATCAATAATAATGAAAGTAATACTTTTATAATAATACTAATTTTCTTTTATACAAATAATCAAAATGCATCTTCTATGCATGAAAATGGCACTTTAGAATATAGAAATCATAAGGATTACTCTTTTAGAATAATGAAAGATAATACTTATTTCTAATTTTTTTGAAAGATTTTGCCATAACCTCCTTTGTATGGCTGACCATTTTTTAATTTTAAGTCTCTAAAATTAATTAGAAATGCATCAAGAGTATTTAAATCATTCTAAAGTAACATTTTTCTACTTATTTCAGAGAAACATTATGAAAAACTTTATTTTATTCAGTAATCATTCACCTAGGATAAAGAATGGTTGGATTTACTAGAAAAGAGAGGGGAATGTCTTTTGCGAGGCATAACATCACTTGCAATTTTAGAGAAGACAAAAAGCATAAAAAACCATAAAATAAAGAGAAGAATCACCAACTTACTAATGAATTTTGAGAGCTTTCGTTTGGCTTTGATGGTTTGAGGGTTCAACTCTTGTTTGAGACAAGAGTGGCCACCAATCTTCTAGAAGAAGGAAGGTCAAAAACTAATGAATTATGAATACAATTCACTGTTTTTGGCACTTGGGAGACACAGGGTAACAGTGCAAAACACTATTAAGTTTCAACAAAGGGGAGGGCTTCTATTTATAGGAAAAAGTGAGCTTCTAACCAAGCCAACTCATTCTAGAATTTTTCAGATCAGTTTGGTCAATTTTTGACCATTTTTAGGTCAATTTTGCTCACTTTTTGGATCTAGTTGAAACAGGAGAGAGGAGAGATAAAAATATCCCATTATTTGGGAGTTTAAAACTCATTCAAGCATGTGAAATAGGCGCCTCCTTCATGAGGGGAATTCCCCCATGCAGAGGTGTCAAAAATGCATCATTACTTCTAAATATCTCTCTTTTGTAACTATTAACCTTGTCCTTAGTCAACTCTTCATCTTATGTGAGTATTTACTCATTTTTAGGGATTTTTCTTTTATTTCTTCATTTATCTCCTCCCTACATTTGGATGAATCTTATTGGTCCATAGGAACCTTAATTTAAAATTTCGAAAAAATCTTCACCCCTAGGATAATGCCTCTTGAAGAGATTATACTTAATTTCTAATGCACCTTCTGAAAATCTTTTTAAACTTCTATTTCAGAGGAACTTATTTTAATAAGATGAGCTATTTTTCTATCCAAAAATATTTAAAATCTGAATATTCTCTTTCTAGAATATTTTCTCTCTCTAGGCCAAAACTGGTAGAAACAAGATCTTTTATATTTCTGAAGAGGGATTTGATTACAGGGGAAGATGTTGGACATCTTGAGAGGCTGGGGAGGAATCTTACATTCTCTCCCACTTGAAAAATGCGAGATGTCCTCATCTCGCAAACTCGGGATAACAGATCGACTTCATTCTCCCAGGTGGCATCTTCAAAAGGATAGAACTTCCATTTTACCAATAATTCTCTGAGATTTCTATCTCTGAGAATCTTTTCTCAAACATCAAGAATTTCTTCAGGTTGGAGTTCCATCTGCCCTTGGGTTGAAGAGGTTAGGATTTCATCATCAAGCACATGATTTGGGCTTGGCACATATTTCTTTAGAAGGCTTACATGAAATACATTATGAACTTTGAGATGAGGAGGTAGAAGAAGCTCGTAGGCTAAGTCACCTACTTTCTTTGTGATCAGATATGGCCCGTAATATCTAGGGGATAACTTCTTGTACTTCCCAAGAGATAAAGAACTTCTTTTGGGCTGTACTCAAATGAAGACCATATCTACTTCTTTGAATTCTCTATCTGTCCTCTTCTTATCTGCTAATTGCTTCTGTCTATCCTGGGCAGCCTTTATATCCTTACGAATTACCTGCATCTACTGCTCCATGTCGTCAAGCATCTGTCTGGACATCTCAACCCTAATCAATGGGTCGGACCAAGTTAATGGAGTTAAGCAATCTTGTCCATACAGAGCTTTAAAAGGGCTCATCCCGATACTTCGGTGATAAGAAGCATTGTAGGCGAACTTGACTAGGTGCATATAGCTTAGCCATTTCTTGGGTTCCCTGCCACAGCATGACCGAGGTATATCTTTGAGTACTTGGTTTACCCTTTCAGTTTGACCATCGGTCTGAGGGTGATAAGCTGTGCTGAGATCCAAGAAAGTTTCCACTACTTTGAAAAATGCAGTCCAAAACCTTGAAGTAAACTTGGGATCTCGATCACTTACTATTCTCCTGGGTAGGCCATGCAATCTGAAGATTTCTTTGAGGAACACTCTGGCCACATCCACTGCAGTGTAGGTTTCTTTTACTGGGATCAGATGGGCAACTTTGGTTAGTCTGTCAACTACCACAAAAAATGGAGTTGTAACCTGATTGCACTGAAGGTAATCCAGTAATAAAATCCATACTGATACATTCCCACTTCATCTGGGGGATGTCCACCAATGGATGTAACTTCCCAGACATTTTTACTCTCTCGGCTTTAACTTTCTGGCATGTCAGACATTGACGTACATGATTCAGTACATGTCAGACATTGATGTACATGATTTAGTACATCCTTTTTCAGACCAGGCCAAAAGAAGCTTTTCTTTACAGACATGTAGGTTTTGATGAAACATGGATGTCCTGCTATAAGGCTATCATGGGCTTCATTCAAAATTTTTTCCATGGTTTCCTCATCATTGGGAATGCATAGCCTGCGATTATAATACATAATGCCATCATCCAGGCTGTACCCTTGAACTCTGTTCAATTCCTGTGGAGTTTTGCTCTCCTGCATAAGTAGGGTAGCAATAGGGCCAAAGAATCTATCCTGCATGATCTTCTCTCTTGCTTCAATAATCAAAGGATTTGATATTACAGTAATTGCAAGCAAGGAGGCTTTTCTGCTGAGGGCATCTGCTACCACATTTTCTTTACCTCGGCGGTACTTGATTTCAAAATCAAATTCCTGCAGGGTCTGCATCCACCTTCTTTGGCGCATGTTGAGGTCCTTCTGAGTAAAGATCCACTTTAAGCTCTGATGATCTGTCATCAAAGTGAATCTTTTTCCCAGTAGGTAATGTCTCCACAACTTTAAGGCATAGACTACTAAAAGTAATTCCAGGTCGTGGTGGACAGCATAATTCCTCTCATGCGTTCTGAGCTTTCGGGATTCATAGGCTACTGCATGACCTTCCTGCATGAGTGCACCTCCCAAGGAAAAACCACTTGCATCAGTTACTACCTCAAAGGGTAGAGAGAAATCTGGCAGCTTCAGAATGGGACTGGTTACCAAGGCGGTCTTCAGCTTATCAAAAGCACTCTGGCACCTGGCAGACCACTGAAATGGGATATTCTTTTTAAGAAGGTTAGTCAGGGGGGGAAGCTATGAGAGCATACTTTGGTAAAAAAATCCTATACCAACCAGTCAATCCCAAGAATCCTCTCACTTCTTTCACTATCTTTGGTTCCGGCCAATCTATGACTGCTTGGACTTTTGCGGAATCTGGAGAAATTCCATCTTTGGATACCAAAAAGCCCAAGTATTCAACGTGGTTAGCAGAGAAAGTGCATTTTCTCTTTTTGGCAAAGAGTTGATGCTTCCTTAGAATCTCAAGAACTTTTCTATCATCAGTCTCATGGGGTCAGCTGCATTCCTTGAGTAAATCAGAATGTCATCAAAGAAAACTAGAACAAAATCATCCAAGTATTCTCTGAGAATGTCGTGCATTAGGCGATTGAATATAGATGGGACATTAGTTAATCCAAATGGCATGACAATAAATTCATAATGCCCATAGCGAGTATTGATGGAGCCCTGTTTTTGGTATATCTTGATCATTGATCCTCATCTGGTAATACCCAGATTTGAGATCTATCTTTGTGAAGATTTGGGCTCCATTTAGCCTGTCCAGAAGCTCATCAATTCTTGGGATAGGATACTTATTCTTAACTGTCAGCTGATTTAGACCTCTATAGTCCACACAGAGTCTAAGCGTTCCATCTTTCTTTTTCTGAAAGAGAACTGGTGCACCCCAAGGTGAAACACTGGGTCTTACAAACCCTTGTTCTAACAGCTGTCTAAGCTGTTCCTTGAGTTCGATGGCTTCAGGAACTGGCATTTTGTACGTGCGCAGGGCTACTAGCTGGGCTCCGGGGGTCAATTCAATCACATGATCTACTTCTCGAATTGGAGGCATTTCACTTAGCTCTGCTGGGAATAGATCATCAAATTCACTTAACCATTCTGGTTCTTTAGCCTTAAGCTTTGAGTCTACTGGGTTCATTTTGACAACATAAATTTGCTGCTTCTTCCTAAGTCCTTTCAGCAACCTGGAAGCTTTTACTAACTGAAGGTCTGGGGATCCGAAAACTCCAGTTCCTTGAACTTTGTTCCCGTGAAGGTCATGGAAGGAAATGGTTCCATTGTGACAATGTATGTCAGCTTCATTTTTGTGGAGCCAATCCATTCCAAGGATCCCGTCAAAAACTCCCAGAGGTAAGACTTTAAATTGACAGTCGATTACATTACCATCTAGATTGAACTGGATAAGATCTGTCTCATGGGTGAGTGAAAAGAGTCTTCCCACTGGCCAATTCAACTTGCATAGGTTTCCCTGATTTCGGTTCTAAGACTAGCTTACGCAAGCATCCAAGGGAAATGAATGAATGAAAACTTCTTGAATCAATCAAAAGCTTATAAGGCTTACCTTGATACTCTGCTAGAGTATGGATGACGGCTGGTTAGGCCCTTGATTTTCAATTGCAGCATAGATCTGCCCTTTTTTCTCTTCTACTACATCTGAAATTGTGACTGCTCTGGCTGCTACAGTCTGAGGTGGAACTCTTTCTCTTTGGTTGCCCCAGTTCTGGGAAGGAGTTCTGAGATTACTCTGGAAGATGGCTGAGCTGGAGTTCTTCTGGGGTTTCCCTGGCTTGGGCAAGACGGACCCTGATTAGACTAGTATGAAGGGGTTGGTCTCTGAACTCGGGGTCCTTGACTTCCCTGTCCCCTTGACATGGCAGGAGTCGGGCAATCTTTTAACTGTTGACCAAAACCCTAGCATCCAAAACATCGGTTTTCAGTTCTGAGCTCATCCCTCTGACTTCTTGAAAGAGGTGGGGCTCCTGAGAAAGTATTCTGGGAGAAGGGTCTTCCTTCACTTTTGAATCTTCCTGCGTCCTGATTCTGATTCGGGCCTTGCTGCCTCTTTGGGGGTGGAAAGTTTGAAGCACTTCCCTGGGCTTGGAATCTTTTAAAGTTTAAGGGTGCAGGCTTTGGGGGCGGGACCTTTACTACAAAGGCTTTGGCAAAATCGTTTGCCATTCTTACTGCTTTAGCCATGGACACTGGCTTGGCATTTTTGACCAGGTTCGTTCATTCCCCGAATGAACCTGGACATGAGTCGTTCTTCATCTAGAGGTGGTGAATATTTGAGTAGAAGAGCAAAGGCCTGGTGATATTGCTCGATGGTTTTGCTCTCCTACTTTAGCTGTAGGAATTCGTTCATTTTGGTTTCCAAAAATCGAGGAGGACAAAATCTCTTTCTTAGATAGGTTTTTAGATCATTCCAGGACTGAGTATTTCTGTCCAGATGGTTGGTGTCACAGTGGTTCCTCCATGCTACCCTGGCTGTTTCCACTATTTTCAGCCGGGCAAGAGCCATTTTGCTCTGCTCATTGTAGCTTGTGACGTCAAAATACTCTTCCATGGCTTCCACCCATTTCTCCACAGCCTCGCCTAGGTTCTCCCCTTCTCCTTTGAAGGGTCCTGGCTAAGTCCTATGAAGAGCCTTGCGAACATCAGGGTCAAGCTCGTCATCTTCAGAGACAAGGTCTGGCTGACAGCCACGGTTTCCTCGTCTCATGATTCTGCCAAAAATTTATATATTATTAAATTTTTATTTTGATATTATCTACGAGATCCTAAGACTTAAGAGGTTCGAAAAACAATTTCTTAAACAAGACAATGATCTTATTGGAGATCTATGACATATGTCCGATAATAGATTTTTCTTTATCAGATCGTCCATAAACAATCACTTATATAACAGGAATTTTTTCTCCGGAAAACATTTCTTTATTTATATAAAAGCTACAATATGTACATAGAGCAGCTTGGCTCCAAAATTCAAAATCTCCTCGAGAGACGCATATGACGACGGTATTGGCCATAGCCATGCCCTGATACAAACATCCACTTACTGACAAGGGAGCTATTATCTTCCATTTAGGAATAAAGCAACTAAGGAGTCTGTAGACTTGGCATAAAAGTCTGAAATTCCGAGGCATCGAATGATGTAGAATGATGCCACACACCATTTTAGCTTTAACAGGATCATAGCCAATGAGAGGTTCTGCCCACAGCATTGCACGGCGGTCGCAAGAGGCGTGGACATATTGCCCTGCAAACCACTTATGCTGTAGTCTCTCCACTGGGTTAGGAAAATATAAATCCTCGAAATGGCGTGCGAGTCTTGCTGGTCAAGACCTCGGCAGGCTTTGCCGCGTGAGCTGTCCCTCGAACACTCCTCGCCAGCTGTTGCAACTGAACTTCCCTTAGATAAACATATATGCCAAATGCTCCCTCCAGCATTCTGGCGTAAGACAGTCTTTTAAGAAAACAGGATTTCTATGCAAGTTTATAGTTTTGATTTTGTTTGAAAACCATGAATAATCTTAAATCCGTATCTCAAAACTTCTAGATCCAGGTGTGAATTCCAAACAGAATTCCTCAAATTCTGTTAACTTGATCCTCAGATCAAAATCAAAAGTCTTAACTTAGTTTCAGATTCGGTGGGAGATTTGAGTACATTTTTCCTGAACTGGGCACATCGTCATTGGTTGAATTTGACGAAGGAATTAGGTCTTGGTCAATAGTCTGAATCTAAGTTTGGGTCTAGAAAGGTTCTTCTTAAACTATCTCTCTCAAAGGTACTATTTGAATTTCTCTTTTTCTAAATTTTATTCGACGAATATTTGCTTACAGGTTTCTAAAACATGAATTTCTTATGAGGAATAAGATAGTCATTTATCTCGATCTCTGACTTCGATAGTTTTAATGAATTATTTCATTACGGTAGCATTTCTTCTCACAGATTATCTACTTATTCATTTTTCTATTTTTTGTGAAAATTAAATAAAGGATTAAGGAGAACCCTTATTTAATTATAAAGATTCTATATGCATCTAATTATGCATAAAATCCGATTCTAATGAAAGTCACACTTTTATCATCATAAAAAAATCATTTATGGTGAAAATCACTCTTTTAATAAAAAAATATCTTTTATGCACCCATTTATGCATAAAAATCATTTATGATGAAAATCACACTTTTAATATAAAAAAATATCTTTTATGCATCAAATATGATAAAAGTAACACTTTTTTAAAAAATAATCTTTTATGCATACTTCTATGCATGAAAATCAAATATGATATAAGTAACACTTTTATAATTTAAAAAAAAATCTTTTATGCATACTTTTATGCATAAAAATCAATTATGATAAAAGTAACACTTTTATAATTAAAAAATAATCTTTTATGCATGAAAATTAATTATGATAAAAGTAACACTTTTATAATATAAAAAAATAGTCTTTTATGCATTCTTTTATGCATGAAAATCAATTATGATAAAAGTAACACTTTTATAATAAAAATAATCTTTTATGCATACTTCTATGCATGAAAATCAAATATGATAAAAGTAACACTTTTATAATAAAAAAATAAACTTTTATGCATACTTTTATGCATAAAAATCAAATATGAAAAAAGTAACACTTATAATAAAAATAATAATCTTTTATGCATAAAAATCAATAATAATGAAAGTAATACTTTTATAATAATACTAATTTTCTTTTATACAAATAATCAAAATGCATCTTCTATACATGAAAATGACACTTTAGAAAATAGAAATCATAAGGATTACTCTTTTAGAATAATGAAAGATAATACTTATTTCTAATTTTTTTGAAACATTTCGCCATAACCTCCTTTGTATGGCTGACCATTTTTCAATTTTAAGTCTCTAAAATTAATTAGAAATGCATCAAGAGTATTTAAATCATTCTAAAAGAACATTTTTCTACTTATTTCAGAGAAACATTATGAAAAACTTTATTTTATTCAGTAATCATTCACCTAGGATAAAGAATGGTTGGATTTACTAGAAAAGAGAGGGGAATGCCTTTTGCGAGGCATAACATCACTTGCAATTTTAGAGAAGACAAAAAGCATAAAAAACCATAAAATAAAGAGAAGAATCACCAACTTACTAATGAATTTTGAGAGCTTTCGTTTGGCTTTGATGGTTTGAGGGTTCAACTCTTGTTTGAGACAAGAGTGGCCACCAATCTTCTAGAAGAAGGAAGGTCAAAAACTAATGAATTATGAAAACAATTCACTGTTTTTGGCACTTGGGAGAGACAGGGTAACAGTGCAAAACACTATTAAGTTTTAACAAAGGAGAGGGCTTCTATTTATAGGAAAAAGTGAGCTTCTAACCAAGACAACTCATTCTAGAATTTTTCAGATCAGTTTGGTCAATTTTTGACCATTTTTAGGTCAGTTTTGCTCACTTTTTGGATCTAGTTGAAACAGGAGAGAGGAGAGATAAAAATATCCCATTATTTGGGAGTTTAAAACTCATTCAAGCATGTGAAATAGGCGCCTCCTTCATGAGGGGAATTCCCCCATGCAGAGGTGTCAAAAATGCATCATTACTTCTAAATATCTCTCTTTTTTAACTATTAACCTTGTCCTTAGTCAACTCTTCATCTTATGTAAGTATTTACTCATTTTTAGGGATTTTTCTTTTATTTCTTCATTTATCTCCTCCCTACATTTGGATGAATCTTATTGGTCCATAGGAACCTTAATTTAAAATTTCGAAAAAATCTTCACCCCCCAGGATAATGCCTCTTGAAGAGATTTTACTTAATTTCTAATGCACCTTCTGAAAATCTGAAAATCTTTTTGAACTTCTATTTCAGGGGAACTTATTTTAATAAGATGAGATATTTTTCTATCCAAAAATATTTAAAATCTGAATATTCTCTTTCTAGAAATTTTTCTCTCTCTAGGCCAAAACTGGTAGAAACAAGATCTTTTATATTTTTGAAGAGGGATTTGATTACAGGGGAAGATGTCGGACATCTTGAGAGGCTGGGGAGGAATCTTACATCCTTAATCCGAACACAACAAGATAAACTTGTTTGAAATCTAAAGAAAGAGATTTCAACAAGTGAAAATACCGACGAGATTACCCTCATCAAAACATGCAGGCTATAGATAAAAGAAGTTTATCTAGAGAATGCCCACACTATAACTTCTAGTGAATTTAGAAAATGAGATTGTCTTTGAATGTTGAGGTCAACATGCTAAGTGATGTAAGCAAAGCAACAATCTTGAGCCCAAATTATCCCATAAGATAATATATGTGAGGGATCACTTGCATCCCATACCACCATGATACCACCCATATATACCTTAACAATTTAAAAACTCCCTAGTATGCCATCTAGGAAAATATGAATAAAATCCTGTATAAAAAGGAATAAAATGGCCTTATCCCTGACTTTCACAAGATAAACTTGCTTGAACTCTAAAGAAAGAGATTTAAACAAGTGAAAATGCCGACGAGATTACCCTTATCAAAACATGCAGGCTATAGATAAAAGATGTTTATCTAGAGAATGCCCACACTATAACTTCTAGTGAATTTAGAAGATGAGATTGTCTTTGAATGTTGAGGTCAATATGCTAAGTGATGTAAGCAAAGCAACAATCTTGAGCCCAAATTATCCCATAAGATAATATATGTGAGGAATCACTAGCATCCCATACCACCATGATACCACCCATACATACCTTAACAATTTAAAAACTCCCTAGTATGCCATGTAGGAAAATATGAATAAAATCCTGTATAAAAAGGAATAAAATGGCCTTATCCCTGACTTTCACATACTAAAACCTGTCTCTATATTCATGAGACTACATCAAGGAATAACTCTTTCCGAATACATCATTAGAAAAGTATTTTGAATTATTGGCGCCTTTCTAATGATAACTACCCAAAACATAATAAAGTTAGGGCAGAAAAATAACTCACCTAGATACATAAGCAACTAGGTATCTGAGTTGGAATATGTACAACAGTACAAGGAACATAGTTCAAAATTACGTGCAAAAAACGAAGGCAAATTCTACCTTCAAAGCACATGATATTATCCAAAAGGTCAAAAGATCCTTATAAAACCATGGATAAAAGCATAGAAGCTCCTTGAATCCTTGCAAACCATAGTTGATCATGAAAATCAATGCATACCATCTAATGGACATTAATCATTCCAGAACAAGCATGAAAATTGGTGGCCAACTCATCAATCCGAAGTGTCATTCAAGCAAAACTCCAAAGTAAGCAAGTGAAACACATGTGTGTAACACTCAATAAAAAACCCCTAGACACAAGTGATCTAGGCAGAACCTGATGAGTCTAATAAAACTTGGAAAACATCCAATAAAATCCACCAAAACAAACCGATCAATTGAACCATGATAGAATTTGTCTTAGGCAAAATAAAAAGTGCAAAATAAATTATCATGGAAAAGTGTCAAAGGTGAAACACACTTTGAACGGAGATTCTAGCCATCATTGAAAAAATTAAGGAACATGTTCAAAAAGAATGGCTAAATAATGTCTAGAAATCATGAAAACATCATTTAGAATTAATCCAAACAAGAACAACTACTAATATGAGGTACGATCGTATGAATAATATGCAAATAATTCGCATCATCTAATGTCAGCACAAGAAAACGTACTTCAACATCAAGTAACCCTTAAAAATATTAAATTCTCAGGAAAAAAAATTATCATGATTTTTTTTCTAAATTTTCCTAATTTTATAAGGCCTCAAAATATGATAATTTTGAATTCCACCAAACCTATCTTATGGAATTCAAAACCTATATTTTTCCAAAAAAATTTCAACAAATAAATTTGCTAAAATACCATTGATATTTTAAAAATACCAATTTTTAGGATTTCTAAAAATAATTTCTAGAAAATTCCTAATTTCTCTTGAGAATCCCATCGTTCACGAAATTTCCAATTCCGCCTGACAATTCTCAAATCTAATGAAAAATTACAATTTTAATGGATTATTTGCACAAGAGACCATAGCCTAAGCCTCCAAGCCCCTAAGCCCTCCCTTGAGTGTGCCCCATGCCCCTATTATATATAGGAGAGCCCTCAAGTGACTCTTAACTCTCCATTTCCCATGTGTGACCCTTGGATGCTGTACCCTAACCTTAACCCTTAAGGTTAGTCCTAACCCATGCTCCACTAGAGCTTGTTCTCATGCTCCCATGCTCACGAGACTAATGTGGGTTAGCCTCCTAGTATATGCACAAATAATGTGCATATAACACCGTCCCTCTCGTAGTATAACCAATTTCATTTGGTTTAGTTCTAACAAGGATTCCCTTCAGATAAGCATCTATTTTTGGATAAATTTCAATTTAGTTATTTAACCAATTAAAATATCTAAAGATATTCTTTCTGCCACATAGTTTCTTGACCTTAATTCCTTGGATAGAATTATGGTGAAAATTCATCTTTTGATATTAATTCAAATCCTTCTTTTCCTAAATATCATAAAAATTCTTCTTTTGACTAAATACCAATATCTATTTTTTGAATACACTTGAAATCCCTCTTTTTCTCATTTAATGAGTGCAATCTAAATATCATGGGAATTCCTCTTTTATCATCATAAATTAAATCTATCCATGCATAAAATAATTTCTTTTAAAAATCAAATAAAAATCTCCATTAATTCCTTTACACTAGAAATTCCACTTTTCTCATTTAAATGATTGAATTCCAATATGGTGGGAATTAATCTATCATCATTTAAATCTATCTATGCATTAAAAAAAATTCTCTATATTTTCTCTTAAAAATTAAATAAAAATCTCCATTATTTCCTTTACACTAGAAACTCCACTTTTCTCATTTAAATGATTGAATTCCAAATGTGGTGGGAATTCCTCTTTCATCATTTAAATCTATCTATGCATAAAAATAAATTTTACTAAATTTTATCTTAAAAATAAATAAAAATCTCCATTAATTCCTTTACACTAGAAATTTCACTTTTCTCATTTAAATTATTGAATTCCAATATGGTGGGATTTTCTCTTTCATCATTTAAATCTATCTATGCATAAAAGTAAATTTAACTAAATTTTATCTTAAAGTTTAAATAAAAATATCCATTAATTTCTTTACACTAGAAATTCCACTTTTCTCATTTAAATAATTGAATTACAATATAGTGGGAATTTCTCTTTCATCATTTAAATTTATTTATACATAAAAATAAATTTAACTAAAATTCTTTTTTAATTTTTAAATAAAATATCCATTATTTTAGTATTCCAAATTTGTCTCTTTCATCATTGAAATACATATATTTCCATTGTCATGGGAATTTCTCTTTTATCATAAAAATAAATTACTAGAAATTTCTCTTTTTCCTAATTAACTATATATGCATAAACATTAAAATCAAATTTTCCATGGTTATGGGATGAGAATTATTCAATTAACCTAGGATAACTAATCCTAGAATATGGTAGGAAGTCCTCTTTTCATATTATGCATGAAAATGATTTATGTGTTAATTTTTCGCCATAGCTCCACAGCTATTACTGATAATTTTTAATAATTTTGAAAGCATAAAGTTTTAGTAATACAATATGATAGAATAACTATCATTTGGATCAGTATCCAATTATGAACTTGATTCCTAAGTTTTTCATAATTTAAGTAGCATAAAAGCATTAAAAAGCCACTTCTTTGGCCTCTAATTTGACAAGCATAGAAACTACTTTTAGATTTGAGAATTGCTTCATGAGAAGCATCATTTGAATATAGAATTGGTCATAGGAATGACCATTCTTTGGGGGAGAGAGATATGCTTAAAAAATATTTTAATTTAAGCATTTATGTGATTTATCACTAAAATTCATTAGAGAGCTTTATTTGTATTAAAGAGTCATTCAATTGAATACTTCTCAAGCTTGAGAGGGGTTGAGAAGTGAAAAACAAAACAAAAGATCATAAAGTCACCCTTTATCTCTTATTTTGCTTGATTCTTTAGTCTAAGGAGAGGCCCCCAACCAATAAATTGGTTTGGTATGTTGATGAAGACTCCAAAGAAGGTTGAAGAGAGAGATAATCTCCAATCTCTCCAACTTGTAGAGGATTTTTAGAGGATAATAGAAAATATACTTTTTTTAGAGTAATATTGGCATGGTGTAGTTCATAGATGAGAATACAAAAGAATGAGGGTCTATTTATAGGTGAGGGAGACCACTAATTGAGTCCAACTAAGTACTAGAATTTTCCAACTTTAGTTTGGCTGAATTTGGACAAGATTTGGACTAGTTTGGCTCCCTTTTTGATTTGGTTTGATCCAAGAGAGAGGAGAGATAAAAATATCTTATTATTTTTTAGTTTAAAACTCCTCCACACATGTGAAATAGGTGCCTCCTTGAAGGCTCCCCCTTTCCTTACCAAGGTGTCAAAAATGAATGATTACTCCAAAATATTTTATTTTTTTAGTAATATTTCATAATTTTTAACTAATAAATCTTGTAGTCAGTCAACTCTTCATCTTATGTGGGAATTTACTCATTTTTGGGTATTTTCTTTTATTCATTAGATTTATCTCATTCCAACACTTGGATTATTCTTATTGATCCATAGGAATCTTAATTGGACCATAATCCAAAAATTTTAGAAAATCTTGACCCTTAGGCTAAGGTCTTTTATATCATTTTTAACTAATTCCAATTGCACCCTGGAAAATGTATTTTGATTTTCTCTTTCAGGAAAACATATTTTTGATATTTTTAGATTTTATATATTTAAAAATATCTAATATTGAATTACCACTCTCTCGAAATTTTTATCTCACTAGGCAAAAACAAGAAAAAATAATATTTTCTTGTGTTCAGAAACAGGGAATGATTACAGGGTAATGAAGTAAAGGCTTATTCATTATTCAGGCTAAGGAGGAATCTTACATCCTCTCCCACTTGAAAAACGGGACATGTCATCTCGCAAAGTGGGGGTAATCTTTCGCCAACTCTTCTTCTTTCTCCCACGTGGCATCTTTAAGAGGGAGGAACTTCCACTTTACTAAGAATTCTCTAAGGACTCTGCTCCTGAGAATCTTCTCCCAAACGTCAAGGATTTCCTCAGGTTGGAGTATCATCTGGCCTTGAGTCGGAGGGATCAATTGTTCATCATCAAGTACGTGACTCAAGCTGGGTACATATTCTTAAGCAAACTAACATAGAATACATTATGTACCTTGAGATGGGGAGGTAGAAGAATTTTGTAGGCTAGATCGCTCACTTTCTTTATGACAGCATATGGCCCGACCAGGTCAATGGTGAAAGGCAATCTTGTCCATACAAAGCTTTGAAAGGACTCATCCCAATGCTTTGATGATAAGAAGCATTGTAAGCAAATTCGACCAGATGCAAATGGCTTAACCACTTCTTGGGTTCCCTGCTGACCGAAGGATATCTTCTATTACCTGGTTTACTCTTTCAGTCTGGCCATCTGTTTTGGGGTGATAGGCTATGCTGAGATCCGAGAAAGTTCCTACTCCTTCGAAGAATGTAGTCTAGAATTTCGATGTGAATTTGGGATCTCTGTCACTTACTATCCTCCTCGGTAAGCCTTGCAATTTGAAGATCTCTTTGAGGAAAACTCTGGCAACATCCACTGCAGTGTATGTTTCTTTCACTGAAATCAGATGGGCAACTTTGGTTAGCCTGTCAACTACCACAAAAATGGAGTTGTAACCTGATTGCACTGAAGGTAATCTAGTGACAAAGTCCATACTGATACATTCCCACTTCATCTGAGGAATATCTAGAGGTTGCAGTTTCCCTCGCATCTTGACTCTCTCTGCCTTGACTCTTTAGCACATTAAGCATTTTCGCACATGATCAAGTACATCCTTTTTGAGTCCTGGCCAGAAGAAACTTTTCTTCAGAGACATATAGGTTTTTATAAACCCTGAATGTTCAGCTAACAGGCTATCATGGGCTTCTCTCAGAATTCTTCCCTTTATTCCCTCATCATTGGCGATACATAGCCAATTATTATAACACATGAATCCTTCATCCAATTTGTACCCAAGAACTTGACTCATTTCTTGAGGAGTCTTGCTTTCCTGCATTAGAAGGGTAGCAATAAGGGCAAAGAATTTGTCCTGCATTAGAAGGGTAGCAATAAGGGCAAAGAATTTGTCCTGCATGATTTTATCCTTTACTTCATTGATCAATGGATTTGATACCATTGTTATTGCAAGCAAGAAGGCTTTTCTGCTGAGCGCATCTACAATTACATTTTCTTTCCCGGACGACCGATACTTTATTTCAAAATCAAATTCTTGCAAGGTCTGCATCCATCTCCTTTGACACATGTTGAGATCCCTTTGGGTGAAGATCCACTTCAGACTTTGATGATCTATCATCAAGGTGAACCTTTGTCCCAAAAGATAATGTCTCCACAACCTCAAGTAACTCCAAGTCATGGATGGCATAATTTCTCTCATGTGTTCTGAGTTTTTTGGCTTCATAGGTCACTACATGACATTCTACATGAGAGCACCGCCTAAGGCAAATCCACTGGAATCAGTAACCACCTCAAAGGGTTTGGTAAAATCTGGTAACTTAAGGACATGGCTGGTTACTAAGGCTGACTTTAGCTTGTCAAAGGCACTCTAACACATTACAGTCCATTGAAAAAGTGTACTCTTCTTGAGAAGGTTAGTTAAAGGGTATGGTATCTGAGCATACCTAGGTATAAAGATCCTATACCATCCGATTAACCTTAGGAATCCTCTGACTTCCTTTACTGTCTTGGGTTTCGGCCATTCTACAACTGCTTGGATCTTTGCGGGGTCAAGAGAAATCCCATCTTTTGACACTATGAATCCCAAGTATTCTACCTGGTAAACAGAGAAAGAACACTTGCTCTTATTTGCAAAGAGTTGGTGCTTCCTTAGGATTTCTAGGACCTTACGCACATGATCTTCATGATCTGCAGCATTCTTTGAGTATACCAAGATATCATCAAAGAAGACAAGAACAAAATCATCCACTGAAAATATCCTACATAAGACGATTGAATGCTGTCTTTGGGATGTCTTGCTTCTTGATTCTGATTTGGTAGTACCTGGATTTGAGATCTATCTTTGTGAACATTTGGGTCCCACTTAACGGATCCAGGAGTTCATCAATCCTAGGAATAGGATACTTATTTTTAATTGTTAATTGATTCAATCCTGTGTAGTCAATACAGAGTCTTAGCATTCCATCTTTCTTCTTTTGAAAGATAACGCGTGCACCCCAAGGTGAGAGACTGGGTCTGACGAATCCCTGCTCTAACAGTTGTCTTAACTACTCCTTAAGTCCTATGGCTTCAGGGATTGGCATTTTGTATGCACGTTGAGCCACCACTAGCTGAACTCCGAGGGTTAATTCAATCTCATGATCTACTTTACGAGACGGAGGCATCTCAGTTAGCTTTTCAAGAAACACATCTGCATACTCACTTAACTACTCTGGTTCTTTAGCCTTGCATTTTATGTCTACTGGATTCATTTTAATGACATACACAGCTTGCCTCTTTATGAGCCCTTTTAATAATTTAGAAGCCTTGACTAACTGCAGCATCGGGGGTCACAGCCGCACTGATCCCCTCCCATAGAACAAGGTTTTCTCGTCGGGACTTAATCAAACTATCATAACTAATCGCATCTAGTTGTTTCGTAGGAATCCTCCAATCCACCCTATCCGGACCACCCGACCACTATATTGGTGGGATTCCTTTATAAAGATTTGGTTGTGTTTTTCCCGGGTACCGAGGAAAAGAGTTCCTAGGCCCCCTAGCTCGCATTTCATGCAAAAATTAAGGTAGCCATTCCACATACACACCTAATATGAAATTACCATTTATAACAGATTCAGATTCGGCTGACTTTAAAACAATCCTTCAATAGAAGTTATAATTTTACTGATCATCATCTTCCAAAATTTTGAGTCCATTATATTACAAAATGTGTCCTCTAGACTCTCCGTTGAAGAACAGTTGTGGTCAACCAACGAGATCCAGTATCAAAATTTGGTTCTCAAAAATCTTTCCTTTTAGTCCATCCGAATCTTCCTCAACGTATGCATGGGTGTCCTAGCAACCGCGAGCCCGTGCATCGCCTGGTCAGAACCCTCTAGGATCCTCCTTAGGTGTCCTAGCACTTCACTCAGGGACCGCTTCGTCGGTCCTTGCCCATCGTACTAGAACCACACCATTTTAACCATACCGAGGTTGGTGGAGACCTCGACAGGCTTTGCCCCGCGAGCGACGTCCCTTGACGACTCCCCACCAGCTGATCCAACAAACCTCCTCTTAGTAAAACATATGCCAAATGCTTCCTCCAGCATTCTGGCATAAAATAGTCCTTTGAATGAAAAAAATTAGCTCCAATGCAAATAAAATTCCAGTTTGAGATTGGTTTCACAAAACCCCTTTTTCCCATAATTCCCAGATTCATAATGAGGATCCTTGATCCCTCATCAAAGTTATCTACCCAATCATTTTGTCTAATTGTCCAACTAGATTCTTGGTGAGTTCGGTCAAAGGAAAACTAGTTTAGTTCAACAGTAGTCTATTCTTTGTATTTAGGAACTGGAATTGGTCAGGAAGTTTTTGCTTGATTCAAATCGAGAGATGGACAAGTAGGTTTACTATCCGTCCCTCTTGTAGTCTAACCAATTGCATTCGGTTTAGTTCTAACAAGGATTCCCTTCAGATAAGCATCTATTTTTGGGTAAATACCAATTTAGTGATTTAATCAATTAAAATATCTAAAGATATTCTTTCTGCCACATAGTTTCTCGACCTTAATTCCTTGGGTAGAATTATGGTGGAAATTCATCTTTTGACATTAATTAAAATCCTTCATTTCTTGAAATTTATAAAAATTCTTCTTTTGACTAAATACCAATATCTATTTTTTGAATACACTTGAAATCCCTCTTTTCTTATTTAATGAGTGCAATCTAAATATCATGGGAATTCCTCTTTTATCATAAATTAAATCTATCCATGCATAAAATATTTTCTTTTAAAAATTACATAAAAATATCCATTAATTCCATTATACTAGAAATTCCACTTTTCTCATTTAAATGATTGAATCCCAAACATGGTGGGAATTAATCTTTCATCATTTAAATCTATCTATGCATAAAAATAAATTTAACTAAATTTTCTCTTAAAAATTAAATAAAAATCTCCATTAATTCCTTTACACTAGAAACTCAATTTTTCTCATTTAAATGATTGAATTCCAAATGTGCTGGAAATTTTCTTTCATCATTTAAATCTATCTATGCATAAAAAAAATTTTAATTAAACTTTCTCTTAAAAATTAAATAAAAATCTCCATTAATTCCTTTATACTAGAAATTCCACTTTTCTCATTTAAATGATTGAATTTCAATATGGTGGGAATTCCTCTTTCATAATTTAAATCTATCTATGAATAAAAATAAATTTAACTAGATTTTTTCTTAAAAATTAAATAAAAATCTCTATTAATTCCTTTACACTAGAAACTCCACTTTTCTCATTTAAATGATTGAGTTCCAATATAGTGAAAATTCCTCTTTTATCATTTCAATTTATTTATGCATAACAATGAGTTTAACTAAAATTCTTCTTTAATTTTTAAATAAAATATCCATTATTTTAGTATTCCAAATTTTTCTCTTTCTTCATTGGAATACATGGATTTCCATTGTCATGGGAATTTCTCTTTTATCATAAAAAAAAATTACTAGAAATTCCTCTTTTTCTTAATTAACTATTTATGCATAAATATTAAAATCAAATTTTCCATGGTCATGATGAGAATTATTCAATTAACCTAGGATAACTAATCCTAGAATATGGTAGAAAGTCCTCTTTTTATATTATGCATGAAAATGATTTATGTGTTAATTTTTTAGAAGCTCTGCTACTATTACTAATAATTTTGAAAGCATAAAGTTTTAGTAATATAATATGATAGAATAACTATCATTTGGATCCACATCCAATTATGGACTCTAATTTGACAAGCATAGAAATTACTTTTAGATTTGAGAATTGCTTCATGAGAAGCATCATTTGAATATATAATTGGTCATAGGAATGACCATTCTTTGGGGGAGAGAGAGATATATGCTTAAAAAACATTTTAATTTAGGCATAAAGGGAAACTTTATGTGATTTATTACTAAAATTCATTAGAGAGCTTTATTTGCATTAAAGAATCATTCAATTGAATACTTATCAAGCTTGAGAGGGGTTGAGAAGTGAAAAACATTTAGAGATTTAGAAAAAAGACCATAAAGTCACACTTTACCTCTTAGGCCCCCAACCAATAAATTGGTTTAGTATGTTGATGAAGACTCCAAAGAAGGTTGAAGAGAGAGAGAAGCTCCAATCTCTCCAATTTGTAGAGGATTTTTAGAGGATAATAGAAAATATGCTTATTTTAGAGTAATATTGGAATGGTGTAGTTCACAGATGAGCATACAAAAGAATGAGGGTCTATTTATAGGTTAGGGAGGCCACTAACTGAGTCCAACTAAGTTATAGAATTTTCCAACTTCACCTTGGTAGAATTTGGACAAGATTTGGACTATTTTGGCTCCCTTTTTGATTTGGTTTGATCCAGGAGAGAGGAGAGATAAAAATATCTTATTATTTTTGAGTTTAAAACTCCTCCACACATGTGAAATAGGTGCCTCTTTGAAGGCTCCCCTTTCCTTACCAAGGTGTCAAAAATGAATGATTACTCTAAAATATCTCATTTTTTAGTAATATTTCATAATTTTTAACTAATAAATCTTGTACTCAGTCAACTCTTCATCTTATGTGGGCATTTACTCATTTTTGGGTATTTTCTTTTATTCATTGTATTTATCTCATCCCAACTCTTGGATTAATCTTATTGGTCCATAAGAACCTTAATTGGACCATAATCCAGAATTTTCAAAAAATCTTGACCCTTAGGCTAAGGTCTTTAAATCATTTTTAATTAATTCCAATTACAACTTGGAATTTTTATTTATTTTTTGTTTCAAGGAAACATATTTTTGATATTTGTAGAATTTATATATCCAAAAATATCTTAATATTGAATTACCACGCTCTAGAAATTTTCATCTCACTAGGTAAAAACAAGGAAAAATAATATTTTCTTGTATTCAGAAACAATGAATGATTACTGTGAGATCCCCCTGTTCCCACCGAGCAACAAATTCAAGTACTAGCAGCGGAAGTAGTACTTCTCGCACGGGACAGGGGTCCCACATTCGGGGCCTCGTCCACGGATATCCGGACAAGAGACTAATCCGTCGGTTTTTCCAAAACCGAATCCGAAAAAACTTCCCTTACCCGGAAAGCACGGGCGATTCCACCAGGATAATTTTTTTACTCTAACGTAGTCAAGATCATTACTGATCACGCTGATCCAACTGCACCTAAAAAGATACTCGGTCGGATCAAGGAAGAAACTTGCACTTGGATCATTGGAATCAACGCTTTTTTCCCCATCAAGAGGCACAGCCGTTGATTCCTATCCATAGAACAATTACTATCCGGGACTTACTTCATCTATCGTAATAACAGAAATTGAGTCTCGGTTTACGGATCCATCAGTCCAGCCTAACCCCATCCGATCCCATGGGTTAGCCAACTGCCCAACCACTGTAGTGATGGGATCCAATTTGGAATTTGGTTAGGTTTTGTCCCGGGTACCAAGGAAAAGAGTTCCAAGGCCCCCTAGCCGGAAGTTCATGCAAACATAAAACTAGCCACACCACTTACACACCCAATATGAAAATTGCCTTTTTCTTAGCATCAGCTAACTTTAAAACAATCCTTTAATGAAACCATAGTACCACTGATCACAATCTTCCAATCTATCCAGTTGATTCATAATTTCCCATCATTCCTTCATCAGAGTATCTATGGCATCATTGGCAACTAGAACGCTCACCACCTGTCCACACAGAGGCCGTTTCCATAGTTCCTAGCCCATAATACTCGGCAATATAATCACTTATCAAGATGGACTCTCGTTGAAGATCAGCAAGATCAACCAACAGATCCATATAAAAGACCCATGGACTCATCCGCCGTTGAGGACCAGCAAGGTCAGTCAACCAGATCCATGCCCGGTTTCACAAAACAACTCTTACTCCTTGTTCCAATATCTTCCTCGACGCACGCGTGGGTATCCTAGGCGACCCAGAGCCCGAGCACCGTATGGTCAGCACCCTCTAGGATCCTTCGCAGGTGACCTAGCGCTTCACTCATAGGCCGCTTCCTTGGTCCCTCATCCACCGTACCGGAAGCTCACCATTTTAATCGAACCGAGGCTGGTCAAGACCTCGGTCGACCTTGCTACGCGAGACGTCCTCCATTGACTCTCCGTCAGCAGTTGCAACTTTATCAGTTAGGTCTCCACGACCTTAATCACAAGACGGTCAAAATGCTTCCCCAGCATTCTTGACATAAAACAGCCATTTACAAACAGCATTTACAAACAGTTTACAAATACAGTTTCTATATTAACTCTCATTTTTCCACATTATCCCTCATTAATCCACATTACTTATTCCACATTCCATGTATATGTGTACTCATCCAATCACCTCCTTTTCCATCTCTTCACTTCAGATTCCTTCACATCACATATCATATATTCACATCCATATCCACATCCATACATCCACATCCACATCCACATTCACATCCATACATCCACATCTACATGCTTATCTCCATTTTCACATCCTCATTTATACATCCACATCCCATATCCACATTCATACATACACATCCATATCCACATCCACATCCACATCCACATTCACATCCACATCTACATGCTTACCTCCATTTTCACATCCTCATTTATACATCCACATCCCATATCCACATTCATACATACACATCCATACATCCACATCTACATCCACATACATACATACATCCACATCCACATTCCACATTCACATCTATACATCCACATCTACATTCACATTCACATACATCCACATCCACATTCCCATACATCCACATCTATACATCCACATTCCACATTCACATCTACATTCACATTCACATACATGCATCCACATCTACATGCTTACCTCCATTTTCACATCCTCATTTATACATCCACATCCCATATCCACATTCATACATACACATCCATACATCCACATCTACATCCACATACATACATACATCCACATCCACATTCCACATTCACATCTATACATCCACATCTACATTCACATTCACATACATCCACATCCACATTCCCATACATCCACATCTATACATCCACATTCCACATTCACATCTACATTCACATTCACATACATGCATCCACATTCCCATACATCCACATCTATACATCCACATCTACATCCACATACATACATACATCCACATCCACATTCCACATTCACATCTATACATCCACATCTACATCCACATTCACATACATCCACATCCACATTTCCATTCACATCTATACATCCACATCCATTCACATCTATACATCCACATCTACATCCACATTTACATCTATGTATATACATCTTCATGCATATATCCATTTTCATGTTCATACATCCACACTCCCATCTTCATATCCACACATCCACATACATACATCCATTTTCACATTCCCATTTATATAACCCCATATACCTTCACATCTAATCTTTTACATCACATCCATTCTCGCCCTATCACAACCCATATACATCTTATCCTATCACATACACTTCTTACCTCATCCCCCCATACACATCTTAATTCATCTTATCACATCCTAACTTATTTCATAAGCATCTTATCACCTCTTATCACACCTCTTATCACATCCTATCACTTTCCATACGCATCTTATCAATTCTTATCACATCTCATACACCTCTTATCACATCTTATCACATTTCATATCTTTTTTTTTAAAAAAAGAGAATTCTTTTATTTGATATAAGATTTCTCTACACATTTATTTATACATAAATTCCATTTAAGGAGACTAACACTTTCGAAATTAAAATCAATCTTTTATGCATCTTCTTATGCATGATTTCAATTTGGTAGGGAATTATACTTTTAGAATAAAAGAATTTCTCTTATGCATCTAAGTTAAGCATAAAATCCAATTATGAGGAAAATCATACTTTTAGTATAAAAAGAATATCTTTTATGCATACCTATATGCATGAAATCCAATATGATAAAAGTAACACTTTTGATATAAAAATTTTTCCTTTATGCATACTTCTATGCATGAAAATTAAAAATGATAAAAGTAACACTTTTGATATAAAAATTTTCCTTTATGCATACTTCTATGCATGAAAATTAAAAATGATAAAAGTAACACTTTTGATATAAAAATTTTCCTTTATGCATACTTCTATGCATGAAAATTAAAAATGATAAAAGTAACACTTTTGATATAAAAATTTATCCATTATGCATACTTCTATGCATGAAAATAAAAATGGTAAAAATAACACTTTTGATATAAAAATTTATCCTTTATGCATAATATTAAAATTCAATTTCTCCATGATTATAATGAAATTCTTTCAACTAATCTAGGATGATGATTCCTAGAATATGGTAGGAAGTCCTCTTTTTATGCTTTGAATGAAAATTTTTTATGCATAATTTTTATAAAAATTTTGCCATAGCTCCGCTGCTATGATTGATAAATCTCAATTTTTCTAAGGGATAAAGCTTATCATTAAGGAAATAATTAAAATGATTCTCTAATTGGATCCTTAATCCATAATGGATTGAATCATCAATATACATAAACTAAAAGCGTAAGAAAAAGCCATTAATTTGGCCTCAAGCATAGCTTAATCTTGGGTTAAGGAAAAGCTTTATGAAAAGCTTGATTTGGATTGAGAATGGGTCATGAGTATGACCATTTCTTGAGTGAGAGAGAGAATTTACATAAGAATCATTAGAATTTAAACATAAATGAAAATTAACTTCAATAGCATTTATTAAATTATGTAACTCTTCACTACTATTCAAACTTCAATAGCATTTAAAAAAAAACCATACCAATGAAACTTCTCAAGCTTGAGAGGGGTTGAGAAGAGAGAAACATTGAGAAATTATAGAAAGATGAATATTCACTAATTACCTTACAACTTGCTTGATTCTTTGTTCACGGTAGAGGCCCCCAACCAATCAATTGGTTAAGTATGTTGATGGAGCCACTAATGGGGATTGAAGAAAGAGGGAAGCTCCAAAAACTAGTGAATTATTAAATGAATTCACAGTTCTTGGCTTAGGTGGAGTAGAGTAACGATGCATAAACACTATATATTTTTCAACAAGGGTGAGGCTTCTATTTATAGGAAAAATTGAGCTCCTAACCAAACAAACTGATTCTAGAATTTTCTAAATCAGTTTGGTCAATATTTGACCATTTTTAGGTCAGTTAAGCTAACTTTTTGGAACTAGACTTGAATGAGGAGAGAGGAGAGATGAAATATCTCAATTTTTATGAGTTTAAAACTCATTCAAGCATGTGAAATATGCACCTCCTTTAAAGAACTCCCCTTCCTTACATATGTCATATTTTTAATATTGCTCATAGTTTTTTACTAATAAACCTTGTACATTTTCAACTCTTCATCTTATGTGAAATATGCACCTCCTTTAAAGAACTCCCCTTCCTTACATATGTCATACTTTTAATATTGCTCATAATTTTTTACTAATAAACCTTGTACATTTTCAACTCTTCATCTTATGTGAGTATTTACTCATTTTTGGGCATCTTCTTTTTCAAATTGGATTTATCTCCTCCCTACACATGGATTGATGCTATTGGTCCATAGGAACCTTAATTGGACCATAATCCAAAAATTTCTGAAAATCTAGACCCTTAGGCTAAGGTTCTTTATAGCTATTTTCAATTAATTCCAATTGCACATTGGAAAATTCTTTTTGAATTTCTGTTTCAGGGGAACTCATCTGAATTAGAAGAGATATTTTTCTATCCAAAAATATTCAAAATCTGAATATTCTCTCTCTAGAATATTTTCTCTCTCTAGGTTAAAACAGATAGAAACAAGGTCTTTATATTTCTGAAGAGGGATTGATTACAGGGAAAGATACTAGACATCAAAAAGGGGGTGGGGGAGGAATCTTACATTCTACCCCACTTAAAAAAATGCGAGATGTCCTCATCTCGCAAACTGGGATAATTTCGCAAGATGCACGAATATGAGACTTAGAGAAAAATTTTAATCAAGATTAACCACCAAGATAAGTCTTAAAGAGAGCAAGATTCAAAATACGAACAAGATTTAAACTTTATTCATTCTCGGAACTTATACAGTAAAGATAGAGGAACTCTTTACACTTCCATAAGCCCGTCCATCATATGGTCACAAAAGCAGTCCTCACAAGCTGCACAAGTATAAGGTAACTCATCTATGGGAATGATTCTGTGGGTTATTGCTGCGCCTATCTCAGTGGTATGAGGTGTTCTAACAAAAGGACCTCTGAGAGGCAAGCCAAAAACGGGGTAAAGGCATATCTTCTCATGAGGAAGAAAACACGCCAGTAAGAAGACTCGCTCAGAAAACCCAAGATGCCTTGATCTCATGACGCAGTAGTATCGGGGACCCAATCCCAAAGCTTCAATAGCCATGGCCAAGCGGACATTATTACGAAAATGTTGCTGACCCCAGGGTGTTACCCTAGTTATGTCTTGATAGGTCCGCCATTTGGTTTGCGCTACAGAAGTTCCCAAGTGAGGGAAAAGTGAGCGCTCATACTGCTCTATAAAATCCTTCTTCACAGACTCACTTGCGTCTTGAAGGTGAGGAATCATTATGGATAAAACTAGTTCTTGTTGCCAAGCCATAAAGGAGATTAAGAAGAAAGGAGATCGATGGGAATAAGATTACTGTGAACAACAAGTAAGAGTTACGACTTATATAAAGGAAGGAGCTAGCGTAACTTAGAAGCCAACGGTAACTTGCCACTGAAGTTTTACCGTCTTTCCATGATTTGGGTTTGGCACATTTTTCTATAGAAGGCATTCAAACTTTGAGATGAGGAGATAAAAGAAGTTCGTAAGCTAAATCACCTACTTTCTTTGGTCCACAATATCTGGGAGATAACTTCTTCCCAAGAGATAAAGAACTTCTTTTGGGCCGTACTCGAATGAAGACCAAAACCTTGATATCCAAAACATCGATTCTCACTTCTGAACTCATTGTTCTGAATCTTAAAACAGGTGGGACTCTTGAGAAGTATTCAGGAAAAAGGGTCTTTCTTTTTTTCTTTTTTCTTTTTAAAACAGAAACTTTCTTTTATTTTAGAGAGAGAATAATTATAAGATTAGAAAGGGAGATTCTTACTCCTGTATACCTCTAAGGCTGGGGGAGAATCTTACATTCTACCCCACTTGAAAAGTGCGAGATGTCCTCATCTCGCAAGGTAGAGGACAACTCTTTTTCTTAAGATCCAATTTATTCTGGGGTTCCTTATATTCTGGTCAACCAAACAGAATACGGGGATAATTATCCCTTATATAGAACTCATCATTAAATAACAATTCATTCAGATCATATCATTCATATCTTTAACACGATAATGGTCCATTAGTCTGAAAATTTTCCTTCTGAACATTCCTCCACAGGAATTTTAGTTAAGCAAGTTCTCAATTTGTCATCCCTTAACTTAATCTACCGTCTCAAGTGTTAACAGTAGCAATCTAACAGCACAATCCACTAATCTCATAGTGATTTGCTGAAATCATTATCATCATTCCAGTTATGAATATCATCACTGGGACTCGTCCCATTCATCCTCATTGTGGTTTCGCTCAGCTTATTACATTTCAACTAAATTTCGAAAATCGTCATTTTTCAATCAGAATCCAATTCAATTCATCAATTCTCAAACAGAATTAAAAATCATATCAACCACATTCGAAATCATCATCTGGATAGCATTAACGCTTATAATTTCAAGTCTTAGATTTACTCGTATATACTATCGGTAAAGAGCTGCAGTTATACCCTCGGTATATACGGATAGTCATGATACTCGAAACTATAAGGTAAATACCATCATGTCTAGGTCTCAAGCAAGTCAGGGTTCCATACAATTGCGGTACTTCCAATTGAAGACCCAATTACTAATTTACGAATTTCAATTTGAATTAACAATTTGTATGAATTATATCAAACAATTACAACCTTTTTGTGCGTCTTGATAAACTTTTGACATAATTTGCTCCTCAATTGATCTTATTGGAGATCTATGACTTAAGTCTGATAAATAGATTTTTCTTTATCCGATCGTCCGTAAAAAAAACATTTGTATATTTATATACAAGTTGCAATAATTACATAGAGTGGTTCGGCTCCAAAATTCAAAATCTCTTCGAGAGACGTATAAGACGACGGTACTGGGCCATAGTCATGCCCTGTTACATAAGTTCTCTAACTGCGAAGGAAATTATTATTTTCTCCTTAGGGATAAATCGACTAAGGAGTCTATAAATTTGACATGAAAGTCTGAAATTTCGAGGTGTCGAATGATATAGAATGACACCACGCACCATTTTCAGCTTTAACAGGATCATAGTCAATGAGAGATTCTGCCACAGCATTGTACGGCAGTTGCAATGAGCGTGGACATATTGCCCTGCAACCCACTTATGTTGTATTCTCTCCACTGGGGTAGGAAAATATAAATCCTTGAAATGGCATGCAAGTCTTACTCGGCTTGTTTGAGTTGAAGCGGAAGAGATGAGATGCTCGAAGGCAAATGCAATCATATCTTGAGACTGGGTGAGGTCGGGAATACCAGATAAATGTGGAACTTCCATCTATAAAAACAATTTCTTTGATTAAAATTTCTTCATTAAAGAAGCTTACGGGATGAAAATACATTATGAAAATGCTGTTTCTGAATTCTTATTACCAATTTCAGATAAGAATTTAATTATCTTTATTAGCTTTCAAAAGCGGCTCTGATACCAACTGTGAGATCCCCCTGTTCCCACCGAGCAACGGATTCAAGTACTAGCAGCGGAAGTAGTACTTCTCGCACGGGACAGGGGTCCCACATTCGGGGCCTCGTCCACGGATATCCGGACAAGAGACTAATCCGTGAGTTTTTCCAAAACCGAATCCGAAAAAACTTCCCTTACCCGGAAAGCACGGGCGATTCCACCAGGATAATTTTTTTACTCTAACGTAGTCAAGATCATTACTGATCACGCTGATCCAACTGCACCTAAAAAGATACTCGGTCGGATCAAGGAAGAAACTTGCACTTGGATCATTGGGATCAACGCTTTTTTCCCCATCAAGAGGCACAGCCGTTGATTCCTATCCATAGAACAATTACTATCCGGGACTTACTTCATCTATCGTAATAACAGAAATTGAGTCTCGGTTTACCGATCCATCAGTCCAGCCTAACCCCATCCGATCCCATGGGTTAGCCAACCGCCCAACCACTGTAGTGATGGGATCCAATTTGGAATTTGGTTAGGTTTTGTCCTGGGTACCAAGGAAAAGAGTTCCAAGGCCCCCTAGCCGGAAGTTCATGCAAACATAAAACTAGCCACACCACTTACACACCCAATATGAAAATTGCCTTTTTCTTAGCATCAGCTAACTTTAAAACAATCCTTTAATGAAACCATAGTACCACTGATCACAATCTTCCAATCTATCCAGTTGATTCATAATTTCCCATCATTCCTTCATCAGAGTATCTATGGCATCATTGGCAACTAGAACGCTCACCACCTGTCCACACAGAGGCCGTTTCCATAGTTCCTAGCCCATAATACTCGGCAATATAATCACTTATCAAGATGGACTCTCGTTGAAGATCAGCAAGATCAACCAACAGATCCATATAAAAGACCCATGGACTCATCCGTTGAGGACCAGCAAGGTCAGTCAACCAGATCCATGCCCGGTTTCACAAAACAACTCTTACTCCTTGTTCCAATATCTTCCTCGACGCACGCGTGGGTATCCTAGGCGACCCAGAGCCCGAGCACCGTATGGTCAGCACCCTCTAGGATCCTTCGCAGGTGACCTAGCGCTTCACTCATAGGCCGCTTCCTTGGTCCCTCATCCACCGTACCGGAAGCTCACCATTTTAATCGAACCGAGGCTGGTCAAGACCTCGGTCGACCTTGCTACGCGAGACGTCCTCCATTGACTCTCCGTCAGCAGTTGCAACTTTATCAGTTAGGTCTCCACGACCTTAATCACAAGACGGTCAAAATGCTTCCCCAGCATTCTTGACATAAAACAGCCATTTACAAACAGCATTTACAAACAGTTTACAAATACAGTTTCTATATTAACTCTCATTTTTCCACATTATCCCTCATTAATCCACATTACTTATTCCACATTCCATGTATATGTGTACTCATCCAATCACCTCCTTTTCCATCTCTTCACTTCATATTCCTTCACATCACATATCATATATTCACATCCATATCCACATCCATACATCCACATCCACATCCACATTCACATCCATACATCCACATCTACATGCTTATCTCCATTTTCACATCCTCATTTATACATCCACATCCCATATCCACATTCATACATACACATCCATATCCACATCCACATCCACATCCACATTCACATCCACATCTACATGCTTACCTCCATTTTCACATCCTCATTTATACATCCACATCCCATATCCACATTCATACATACACATCCATACATCCACATCTACATCCACATACATACATACATCCACATCCACATTCCACATTCACATCTATACATCCACATCTACATTCACATTCACATACATCCACATCCACATTCCCATACATCCACATCTATACATCCACATTCCACATTCACATCTACATTCACATTCACATACATGCATCCACATCTACATGCTTACCTCCATTTTCACATCCTCATTTATACATCCACATCCCATATCCACATTCATACATACACATCCATACATCCACATCTACATCCACATACATACATACATCCACATCCACATTCCACATTCACATCTATACATCCACATCTACATTCACATTCACATACATCCACATCCACATCTATACATCCACATTCCACATTCACATCTACATTCACATTCACATACATGCATCCACATTCCCATACATCCACATCTATACATCCACATCTACATCCACATACATACATACATCCACATCCACATTCCACATTCACATCTATACATCCACATCTACATCCACATTCACATACATCCACATCCACATTTCCATTCACATCTATACATCCACATCCATTCACATCTATACATCCACATCTACATCCACATTTACATCTATGTATATACATCTTCATGCATATATCCATTTTCATGTTCATACATCCACACTCCCATCTTCATATCCACACATCCACATACATACATCCATTTTCACATTCCCATTTATATAACCCCATATACCTTCACATCTAATCTTTTACATCACATCCATTCTCGCCCTATCACAACCCATATACATCTTATCCTATCACATACACTTCTTACCTCATCCCCCCATACACATCTTAATTCATCTTATCACATCCTAACTTATTTCATAAGCATCTTATCACCTCTTATCACACCTCTTATCACATCCTATCACTTTCCATACGCATCTTATCAATTCTTATCACATCTCATACACCTCTTATCACATCTTATCACATTTCATATCTTTTTTTAAAAAAAAAAGAGAATTCTTTTATTTGATATAAGATTTCTCTACACATTTATTTATACATAAATTCCATTTAAGGAGACTAACACTTTCGAAATTAAAATCAATCTTTTATGCATCTTCTTATGCATGATTTCAATTTGGTAGGGAATTATACTTTTAGAATAAAAGAATTTCTCTTATGCATCTAAGTTAAGCATAAAATCCAATTATGAGGAAAATCATACTTTTAGTATAAAAAGAATATCTTTTATGCATACCTATATGCATGAAATCCAATATGATAAAAGTAACACTTTTGATATAAAATTTTTTCCTTTATGCATACTTCTATGCATGAAAATTAAAAATGATAAAAGTAACACTTTTGATATAAAAATTTTCCTTTATGCATACTTCTATGCATGAAAATTAAAAATGATAAAAGTAACACTTTTGATATAAAAATTTTCCTTTATGCATACTTCTATGCATGAAAATTAAAAATGATAAAAGTAACACTTTTGATATAAAAATTTATCCATTATGCATACTTCTATGCATGAAAATAAAAATGGTAAAAATAACACTTTTGATATAAAAATTTATCCTTTATGCATAATATTAAAATTCAATTTCTCCATGATTATAATGAGATTCTTTCAACTAATCTAGGATGATGATTCCTAGAATATGGTAGGAAGTCCTCTTTTTATGCTTTGAATGAAAATTTTTTATGCATAATTTTTATAAAAATTTTGCCATAGCTCCGCTGCTATGATTGATAAATCTCAATTTTTCTAAGGGATAAAGCTTATCATTAAGGAAATAATTAAAATGATTCTCTAATTGGATCCTTAATCCATAATGGATTGAATCATCAATATACATAAACTAAAAGCATAAGAAAAAGCCATTAATTTGGCCTCAAGCATAGCTTAATCTTGGGTTAAGGAAAAGCTTTATGAAAAGCTTGATTTGGATTGAGAATGGGTCATGAGTATGACCATTTCTTGAGTGAGAGAGAGAATTTACATAAGAATCATTAGAATTTAAACATAAATGAAAATTAACTTCAATAGCATTTATTAAATTATGTAACTCTTCACTACTATTCAAACTTCAATAGCATTTAAAAAAAAACCATACCAATGAAACTTCTCAAGCTTGAGAGGGGTTGAGAAGAGAGAAACATTGAGAAATTATAGAAAGATGAATATTCACTAATTACCTTACAACTTGCTTGATTCTTTGTTCACGGTAGAGGCCCCCAACCAATCAATTGGTTAAGTATGTTGATGGAGCCACTAATGGGGATTGAAGAAAGAGGGAAGCTCCAAAAACTAGTGAATTATTAAATGAATTCACAGTTCTTGGCTTAGGTGGAGTAGAGTAACGATGCATAAACACTATATATTTTTCAACAAGGGTGAGGCTTCTATTTATAGGAAAAATTGAGCTCCTAACCAAACAAACTGATTCTAGAATTTTCTAAATCAGTTTGGTCAATATTTGACCATTTTTAGGTCAGTTAAGCTAACTTTTTGGAACTAGACTTGAATGAGGAGAGAGGAGAGATGAAATATCTCAATTTTTATGAGTTTAAAACTCATTCAAGCATGTGAAATATGCACCTCCTTTAAAGAACTCCCCTTCCTTACATATGTCATATTTTTAATATTGCTCATAGTTTTTTACTAATAAACCTTGTACATTTTCAACTCTTCATCTTATGTGAAATATGCACCTCCTTTAAAGAACTCCCCTTCCTTACATATGTCATACTTTTAATATTGCTCATAATTTTTTACTAATAAACCTTGTACATTTTCAACTCTTCATCTTATGTGAGTATTTACTCATTTTTGGGCATCTTCTTTTTCAAATTGGATTTATCTCCTCCCTACACATGGATTGATGCTATTGGTCCATAGGAACCTTAATTGGACCATAATCCAAAAATTTCTGAAAATCTAGACCCTTAGGCTAAGGTTCTTTATAGCTATTTTCAATTAATTCCAATTGCACATTGGAAAATTCTTTTTGAATTTCTGTTTCAGGGGAACTCATCTGAATTAGAAGAGATATTTTTCTATCCAAAAATATTCAAAATCTGAATATTCTCTCTCTAGAATATTTTCTCTCTCTAGGTTAAAACAGATAGAAACAAGGTCTTTATATTTCTGAAGAGGGATTGATTACAGGGAAAGATACTAGACATCAAAAAGGGGGTGGGGGAGGAATCTTACAATTACAGGGTAATGAAGTAGGGTAATGAAGTAAAGGCTTATTCATTATTCAGGCTAAGGAGGAATCTTACACATTGACCACCATTGTTGAACTCTCCCTAGTCGTGGTCATTGACTAGGGACATCATAACCACCATAACCAAAACACCATATCTCCAACACGACATTAACATCGAGGTCTAATCACCTAGAGCACTATATGGTTTTTGCAATCGTTCAATTTTGGGGCTTGCTTAGTTATGTTCGGTTGGTGTCTTGTAACACTCATGAGCATTTAGCATGGCATTCAAGCTATCACCTAGAGCACTATATGGTTTTTGCAATCGTTCAATTTTGGGGCTTGCTTAGTTATGTTCGGTTGGTGTCTTGTAACACTCATGAGCATTTAGCATGGCATTCAAGCTTAAGGAGCATCTCCAGCATGTAGCACAACCTAACCAAGCATTTATAGTTAAATCATGTACCCAAGCATAGATCATAGTATTTACAGCATGTGCAGTAGTGTATGGGGCTTCTAGAGCACCTAAAGTAATACATAAGGCATTAAAAGCATTTAAGGAAAGCATCACTGTAGGTCGGGGCCTATGGAACCATCCAAAAACATAGAAAGAGGCTTTTGGGCATTTATGAGGTCGTGGAGGACCTAGACAAATAGGGCGACTCCATTATCCTGGCCAACCAATAGCATAAATCCATATATAAAGAAAACGCATCATTCATTCCAATTATCTCCTTCTTCTCATCATTTCCAACAAACCCAAGAGCAGCCCACTCTCTATTATTGTACATCACATTAGCATTTCATCATTAGTACACATCTTGTGACAAAGCACCCCTCTCTTTGCTACAACACCATTGTTTTTCTTCTATAGTTTACCTCGGAATAGTAGACCTCTTTGCTCACCATATCACATCATTGGGATGGAAACGCTCTCTGCTTATCTTCACCATTGAAACCACTGGGGATGGTAGCCCTCTCTGCTCCTCATCACCCCTTAGGTATTGTAGCCAACCTTGTCACCAGAGCTTGCACCACTCGGGACGGGAGCCCTCTCTTCTCTTCATCACACCATTCAGGTACCATAGAACCCTTGTCACTAGAGTTTGCATCATTAGTGTTTCTAGCCATCCGTCGTCGATAGCAGCCCACTCTCTGCTACTCTACAACACATCAACATTTTATCATCAGTACATGACAATAGCCCACTCTCTGCTACCTCACATCATCATTTTTCTTCTATAGTTTACCTCGGGATAATAGCCCTCTCTGCTCACCATCTCACATCATTGGGATAGTATCCCTCTTTGATTATCTTCACTAGTGAGACAACAATCGGGACAACAAACTTCTCTACTCCTCACTACCCCTCAAGTATTGCAGCACCCTTGTCACTAGAGGTTACACCATCTTTGCTCGTCATCACCATTCAGGTATCGTAGCACCCTTGTCACCAGAGTTTGCATCATTAGAGTTTCCAACCATCCAACAACATCCCACGCTCTACTAGTGTACAACACATCAGTGTTTTATCTTTAGTGCACATCTTGGACCAGCAACCCACTCTATGCTACAACACATCATCATTTTTCTTCTAAAGTTTACCTCAAGATAGCATCCCTCTCTACTCACCATCTCACATCATCAGGATGGAAGCCCTCTCTGCTTATCTCTTCACCATATCGACACCACTTGGGATGACAGCCCTCTCTACTCCTCACCACCCCTCAGGTATTGCAGCGCCCTTGTCAGCAAAGCTTGCATCATTCGGGACGGTCTGCTCTTCATCACCATTCAGATACCGCAATACCCTTATCACCAAAGCCCACTCTCTTCTGCTGTATAGCATATTAGCGCTTTATCATCAGTACACATCTTGGGACAATATAGCCAGACTCTATTATAGCACATTATCATTTTTATTCTATAATTTACCTTGGGATAGCAGCGTGAGTCTCTTCTCACCATCTCACATCATTGGGACGACATCCCCTCTTTGCTCCTCAACCACCCCTCAGGTATTGCACACCCTTGTCACCAGATCTTGCACCACTCGGGATGGCAACCCTCTCTGCTGTTCATCACCATTCAAGTACCGCAGCACCCTTGTCATGAGAGTTTGTCTCATGAGTGCTTCCAGCCATCCAACAATAGCCCACTCTCTGCTACTATAAAGCACATCAGCATTTCATTAGTACATGACAACAGCCCACTCTCACAGCCATCCAACAATAGCCCACTCTTTGCTACTGTAAAGCACATCAGCATTTCATTAGTACATGACAACAGCCCACTCTCACAGCACATCATCATTTTTCTTCTACAGTTTATACCTCAGGATAGCAACCCTCTCTACTCACAATCTCACATCAACGGAATGGAAATCCTCTCTACTTATCTTCACCATCAACACCACTTGGGACGGTAGCCCTCTCTACTGCTCACCACCACTCAGGTATTATAGCAACCTTATCACCAAAGCTTGCACCACTCAGGATGGCAGCCCTCTTTCCTCTTCATCACCATTTAGGTACCAAAGCACCCTTGTCACTAGAGTTTTCATCATCATCATTTCCAACCATCCAACAACATCCCACTCTTTGCTAGCACATCAACGTTTTATCATCAGTACACATCTTGGGACAATAGCCCACTCTTTGCTACATCACATCATCATTTTTCTTCTACATTCTACGTCAAGATAGCTGTAAGATTCCTCCCCAGCCCCTCAAGATAGCTGTAAGATTCCTCCCCAGCCCCTCAAGATGTCCAATTTCTTCCCCTGTAATAATCAATCCCATTTTCAGAATAATAAATATCCCTTATTTATTAAAATAAATTCCCCCAAAATAGAAGTTTAAAAAGAAATTCCTAAGGTGCATTAGAAATAAGTTATAATGTGCACAAAAGACCTTAGCCTAAGGGCCCCTGTTTTGAGAAAATTTTGGGTTAAGGTCCAAACAAAGGTTTGAAAGGCCAATAAGATTAATCCAAATGTAGGGAGGAGATAAATTGAAGAATAAAACAAAAACCCCCCAAAAATGAGTAAATGCTCACATAAGATGAAGAGTGGACTAAGGACCAAAGAAAAGAATTAAAAAAAATAAATTTTGACACCTTAGTGTGGGGATCTCCCCTCATGAAGTAGGTGCCTTTTTCTCATCATTACCCCCAATTTTATATCAATAAAATGAGAAATTTCCATCTCTCCTCTCTCCTGTTTCAAATCTAGATCCAAAAAGTAAGCTGAACTAACCCAAAAATGGTCAAAATTTGACCAAATCGATCCGGAAAATTCTAGAATCAGTTTGCTTGGTTAGAGGCTCACTTTTTCCTATGAATAGAAGCATCCCCCTTTGTAAAAGCTTAATGGTGTTTATGCACTATTACTTTACTCCTGTCGTGAGCCATCTACATTGCATTTTTTAATAATTCAATTGTTTTTTGCCTAATCCTCTCTCCAAAGTGAATTGGTGGCCACTATTGCTTCAAACAAGAGTAGAACCCTCAATCCCTCAAGCCAAAGGAGAGCTTAAAAGCTCCATGTAAGCTAATTTTCTTATTTTGTTTCTAAATTTTCATGTTTTCTTGATTTTTATGTTTTGCAAATGATTAAATTAAATTCAAATGCTATGCCTCTGATGAAAAGGCCACCCCCTTCTCTTCTTTACATTCCAACCTTTCTTAATCCTAGAAAGATTAAGTAAGTGATTAATTAAACTCTTCTTATTGTTTACTCTCTTGAATTTAGAAAATTGTGTAGATTAGAGTTCTATAATTCTAAATTGGGTTAATTAAGTTAAGTGAAGAAAGATAAAAATGAGAAATGGTCAACCATACAAAGGAGGTTATGGCAAGATTTTCTAGAATTTTGTGAAAAAGAAAGTTTGTTTTTATGTTATTCCAAAAGAGTAATTCCCACCATTTTTGCATCTAAAAGAAATATTCTAATTACTCCATGTACATATTCACCTATGAATATGCATGGATATCACTGATATTAATTATTAAATTTGATTTCGATGCATAGAAAGATACATAAAGGAAATTTTTTATTATAAAAGTGTTATTCTTAATAAATTTGATTTCTATGCATAGAAAGATGCATAAAGGATTTTCTTTAATTACAAAAGTGTTATTATTATTAAATTTAATTTCTATGCATAGAAAGATGCATAAAGGAAATTTTTTTATTATAAAAGTGTTATTCTTATTAAATTTGATTTCTATGCATAGAAGGATGCATAAAGGAAATTTTTATTATAAAAGCGTTATTCTTATAAAAATTGATTTTTATGCATAAAGAATTTTTTTTTAATTTTAAAAGTGTTATTTCTATTAAATTTAATTTTTATGCATAAAAGGATTTGTATATCAAAATTAGAATTCTCTTAATTTCTATGTTTAAATTCTATGAGTATTTGATAAATGAATAATTAAATACTCTAAGAGAGAGATTTCTATCATTTTATATTCACACGAATTATAAAAAGAAAATTCAGGAGATCTATCGAGATTAAAATATTCTGATAAATGATTAATTTATTCCTCATTTGAATTTGTAACTAATTTAGAAATTAGTTAAGTGAATATTCAAAGAAAGAAATTCAGTAAAATAGCAACTGAATTATCAAACCTTTTCGAGAAAGATAGGTCATGAAAAATTATATCAGACTCAAACCTTGAATTAGACTATGACCAAGACCAAACTCTGTCGTCTCAGTTTCGAGGAAAGAAGGTGTGACGAATTTAGAAAAATACACTCAAAACTCCTGCCAAATCTGAAAGTAAGTTTGAGACCCTTCGTATTGATCTGTGGATCAAGGTTATAGAGCTCGAGGAATTCTGGTATGAAATTCAAAATTCCGATCAAGAAGTTTTGGGGATACTAACTCAAGAAATACTCCTTGTATTTAAAAGAAAATCATACTAAAAATTTGCATAGAAACCCTGTTTTCTTAAAGGACTATCTTAGAACAGAATGCTGTGGAGGGAGAATTTGGTATATGTTTTTCTAAGGGAAGTTCGGTTGCAACAGTTGGCGGGGAGTGTTCAAAGGACGGCTCACGTGAGAAAGCCTACCCAAGTCTTAACCAACCTCCGTATGGTTGAAAAATTGTGCGCTTCTGGTACGATGGGCGAGGGCCAACAAAGCTGTCCCTAAGTGAGGTGCGAGGACACCTAAGGAGGATCCTAGAGGGTTCTGACCAGGAGATGCATGTAATCGCATTTACTTGTTGTGTAGACAGTAAGCAATTACAGGACTGGTTACCTTCAACAGCATACTTAACTTACAAATTGATAAAGATTAAGATAACAGCATGACAGATTTAAGACAAGTATGGAAAATTTGCACAGAACATCACAACAAATTTTATTGATTGATTCGTGCATACAACTACATCCATATATAGGAATAGTATCCTATGATCCGAGCACACATATCTTCCAATGACATCCCTTGAAATTCCTAATTGACTATTGCGCATTACAATTTACCCAATGCGGTTACAAGAATGCGGTTGTGGTGTGTGGTTAATGCCGTAACACTTGGCACGCACGGTGGACTTGCGCAAACCCAAAAATGGCCAAAAAAAAGGATGTCTTTGATAGAATTCAAGTGCCTTATATATCCAATCGCATCTGCATCCCTCTTTAAGCTTCATCATCCACCTCCAAATATTCAATCTATTCACCTGCAAAACTAGAAACAGTTGCATCCGCCGGAGCAACAACAGTTTGCTCTCCCATAGATTGTGGAATTCTGGCTCTATACAATTCATCAATTTTCCAAACCAGATCCGTGTATCTTTCTGTCACTACTGGCCGTGTATCTTTCTGTCACTACTGGCCGTGTTGCAGGCCACTGCGTGCAAGAAGGGATCCATTTACTGCACATAATCATGTCTGTCGGCCCTTCTTTCTTCAGGTGAAGGTTCCCTAAGAGTTACCCTTTCAACAAGAGGGGCTTGAAGCTGAGCAAAAAGGCACATGGCGCTCATAAAGCCGGCTAAGAAATGAATCAGCTTCAATCCAATAAGGTGGTTGAGGGGGTAGTGCTAGGGCAAAGGAATGACCCATCTGTTCCAACCAGAAACAAAGGCGCTGAATTTGTTCCTTTTGCCTATTCACTAAGGAAGAGGCTCTGCGTCTTTTAGCAATTTGCTCTGCAAAAGATCGGACTACATCATCACGTTCTCGGAAAAGCTTGTTAATATCCGCATATCTAATAAAGTAGTAGCTGGAAGAACAGGCTCTGCAAAAGCAGAACCCTCTTCCATAGGAGCCTTACCCTGATTATTCTGTGAAATGGGCATAGAGACAGTAGTGACATTTGAAAATTTTGATGCTACCATTGATGACTGTTGTTGTGAAACACTAGCCTTCCAAAGGGCAATTTGCTCTTCCCACCACTGATGAGCAACTTCAAAACTGAGTGTTAAGGCTAATGACTCTAAATCCTCCATATTAATCAAGACATCCCCTGGATGCTACTGCAAATAATTAGCTAATGCCTCATTAGTGCAGTGTCTCGCAAGTTCGTCACATTGAGAGCTATGCAAAATACTTCATGATTTTCTCTTGTTGCCTCCTCACTGCTCTCAGCTACCTGCAACCGTTGCTCAAGAGCAGAAATTCTATTTTGAAGTCTTGGAATCCTATTAACTTCACGCAACAAAATATCATTTTGAGACTGAAGCTACGCCACCTGTTCTTCAAGAGTAGTTATTCAAGTAGTTTGGGCATTAGCTTGAGGAACATTTCTGCAAAAATCTGCGGTGCGCTGGAGCAACCGCACAACACTATCCAGGTGTGGTGGTGGCTGAACCTCATACTGCGAGGTTTTCCAAGGAAAAGGGAGAACCGTGGTAACTACCGCATCAGTTAAGATTGCGGTCCCCACACCAGAAGCTAAAATTGCAGGTGCTGAAAACCACTCAATCCCCACCGCCGCAGGCATCAGTACTGGAAGAGTAGGACTCGGCGCAACTACCGGTGCCTTGCTTACCAGTGACCGATCCTGGATCTGTTGACGCCACGTATGCAGAGCCGAAACCCCCTGTGGTGACATTGCAACCATAGGGCGCACAGGAGTACCCACTGGCACAACCACAGTGACACTTACAGAAATAGTGCCATCAACTCTTTCAGCATCACTGGCCACTTCTGCATGAGAGTGCTTTTGGCCTCTAGAACTGCTACTTGCAACCTGCACTCCATCAGAAACAATAACAGTCACTGAAGCACTTGTAGAGAATGGTGGCGAAAAAAGGCAGGCAGCAGGCCGAAGAGAAACCATAAAATTGGCGGACAAAGGGAACAGAATCTGTAGTATCTGCCCCACCTTAGAGTGCACTACTTGCCCTTTCTGCATCTGCAAACACAACCTTTGAGCCTCAAATCTAATTCTATCTTTCAAAATGCGAGCCCACGAAACAGGTCTGAACTCAGAGGTTTTGATCAACTGTTTCACTTTCACTAACATTGTGTAAGTTTTTGCTTAGAGCCAAATAGCTTCTAAAAACCATTTGTAACATTCCTTCGCTGCCAAATCTATGCAGCCAGAGAGTTTATATTCCCCATTGATTTTGGGACAAAATTCTGACTCCATCTCTGCTGCAAGAATCGCCACCATTTTGCTAGCATCAATAGCTCCATCTACAAGCAAGTGTAGATTCTGCTGAATAAATTCCATGGTGAGCACCACCGTGGCATCTTGTATGTCCACCACATCTCTGACAGCTATCTCTGAGCTAATTTCCTTAACAAGGGCAATGTTCATGGGTGTACCTGCACATGCTCCCAATGAAAATGGGAATAAATGCATATGCACTTATCTATGAGCCAAGCATCAATAGCAGGCCGCTCCATGTGAACAATCGGTGTTACAGGCGCAAGAATATCAATGCATGACTATATGACACCTGGAAAAAGCCAAGAAAAATAAAATGAGGAAATCCGCCCTTGATTTGGAATGACTGAAACCATCATGAGAGAAAATGTATTCTTCTCAAAAATTGAAAAAGGGCATTGAAGAGGAACTGTCGTAAAATAATGACACATCCGAAACCCATTGATCGGAGAAGAAAGGACTTCTCCATGAAGATTTGCGAGGAAATAAGAGGTGGGACCGCAAGAAGCATATACCCAAAACGGCCCGGTCCACCGCACTTTCAGTTCTGTGGGTTTCTTGAACATGCACGAAGAAAACACCAGCACCAATTGCCCTCTTTGGAAAAGTTTCTTCTTCAAATGTCGATCCACTTGCCCCTTTCTGCGACTTTGAATTTCATGCGCCCAATAAAAGATTTTCATCCTCTCTTCATCTAATTCTTGGATGACATCGAGTCTGTATGCCAATGAATCCTCTGGCAGCAATTTGTCCGTAACCGCGAGGCAGAAACTGGGAACCACAAATTCGACAGGCTTTTGATAAGCTGAAGACTGCCTTGGTAACCAATCCCATTCTGAAGTTGCCAAATTTCTCTCTACCCTTTGAGGTAGTAACTAATGCTAGTGGTTTTGCCTTGGGAGGTGCGCTCATGCAGTGGCCTATGAATCTTGAAAACTCAGAATGCATGAGAGAAATTATGCTGTCCCATGACTTGGAGCTACTTTTAGTAGTCTATGCCCTAAAGTTGTGGAGACATTACCTACTGGGTCAAAGATTCACTTGATTGACAGATCATCAGAGCTTAAAGTGGATCTTTACTCCAGAAGGATCTCAACACGCGCCAAAGAAGGTGGATGCAAACCTTGCAGGAATTTGATTTTGAAATCAAGTATCGCGTCCAAGTAAAGAAAATGTGGTAGCAGATGCCCTCAGCAGAAAAGCCTCCTTGCTTGCACAATCACAGTGGTGTCAAATCCATTGATTAATGAAGCAAGAGAGAAGAGCATGCAGGATAGATTCTTTGGCCCTATTGGTACCCTACTTATGCAGGAAAGCAAAACTCCTCATGAGTTGAACCAAGTTCAAGGGTGTAGCGTGGATAAAGGAATTATGTATTATAATAGCAGGCTATGCATTCCCAATGATGAGGGAACTATGAACTTCTTCCGCCTCCTCATCTCAAAGTACATAATGTATTTCATGTCAGCCTACTTAAGAAGTATGTACTGAGCCCGAATCATGTGCTTAAATGTGGGCCATATTTGATTACAAAGAAAGTAGGTAACTTAGCCTATGAACTTCTTCTACCTCCTCATCTCAAAGTACATAATGTATTTCATGTCAGCCTACTTAAGAAGTATATACTGAGCCCGAATCATGTGCTTAAATGATGAACTCTTAACTTCTTCAACCCAAGGGCTGATGGAACTCCAACCTGAAGAAATCCTCGATGTTTGAGAGAAGGTTCTCTTCAGAAACAAAATTCTAAGAGAATTATTAGTCAAATGAAAGTTCTATCCTTTGGAAGACACCACCTGGGAGAAAGAAGCCGAACTGATGCGGGATTACCCCCAGTTTGCGAGATGAAGACATCTCACATTTTTCAAGTGGGAGAGGATGTAAGAGTCCTCCCCAACCCCTCAAGATGTCCAGTTTCTTCCCCTATAATCAATCCCCTTTTCAAAATAATAAAAGATCTTATTTTTACCTGTTTTGGCCTAGAGAGAGAAAAATTTCTAGAGAGAGGTAGTTTATTTTTAGATATCTTTGGATGAAAAAATATCCCTTCTTATTAAAATAAATTCCCCCGAAATAGAATTTTAAAAAGAAATTCCTAAGTGCATTAGAAATAAATTATAATGTGCACAAGAGACCTTAGCCTAAGGGCCCCTGTTTTGAGAAAATTTTGGATTAAGGTCCAACAAAGGTTTGACAGGCCAATGAGATTAATCCAAATGTAGGGAGGAGATAAATTTAAGAATAAAAGAAAAACCCCCCAAAAATGAGTAAATGCTCACATAAGATGAAGACTGGACTAAGGACCAAAGAAAAGAATTAAAAAAACTAAATTTTTACACCTCAGTGTGGGGATCTCCCCTCACGAAGTAGGCGCATTTTTCTCATCATTACCCCCAATTTTTAATCAATAAAACGAGATATTTTCATCTCTCCTATTTTCCAAAAAGTAAGCTCCAAAAAGTAAGCTGAACTGACCCAAAAATTGTCAAAAATTGACCAAACTGATCTGAAAATTTCTAGAAACAGTTTGTTTGGTTAGAGACTCGCTTTTTCCTATCAATAGAAGCCTCCCCCTTTGTAAAAGCTTAATGGTGTTTATGCACTATTACTCTACTCCTGTCCTGAGCCATCTACATTGCATTTTTTAATAATTCAATTATTTTTTGCCTAATCCTCTCCAAAGTGAATTGGTGGGCACTATTGCTTCAAACAAGAGTAGAACCCTCAATCCTTCAAGCCCAAGGGGAGCTTATGTAAGCTAAGTTTCTTACTTTGTTTACGAATTTTAATGAAAAATCTATGGTTTTCTTGATTTTTATGTTTTGCAAATTAAAAAATTAAATTCAAATGCTATGCCTTTGATGAAAAGGCCACCCCCTTCTCTTCTTTACATTCCAACCTTTCTTAATCCTAGAAAGATTAACTAAGTGATTAATCAAACTCTTCTTATTGTTTACTCTCTTGAATTTAGAAAATTGTGTGATTAGAGTTCTTTAATTCTAAATTGGGTTAATTAAGTTAAGTGAAGAAAGATAAAAAATGTGAAATGGTTAGCCATACAAAGGAGGTTATGGTAAAATTTTCCACAATTTTGTGAAAAAGAAAGTTTGTTTTTATATTATTCCAAAAGAGTAATTCCCACCATTTTTGCATCTAAAAGAAATATTCTAACTACTCCATGTACATATTCACCTATGAATATGCATGGATATCACTAAGATTAATTATTAAATTTGATTTCTATGCATAAAGGAAATTTTTTATTATAAAAGTGTTATTCTTATTAAATTTGATTTCTATGCATAGAAAGATGCATAAAGGAATTGTTTTTATTACAAAAGTGTTATTCTTATTAAATTTGATTTCTATGCATATATTATGCATAAAGGAAAAATTTTTTAATAATTAAATTTGATTTCTATGCATAGAAAGATGCATAAAGGAATTTTTTATTATAAAAGCGTTATTCTTATAAAAATTGATTTTTATGCATAAATAGATGCATAAAGAAATTCTTTTTATTTTAAAAGTGTTATTCCTATTAAATTTGATTTTATGCATAAATAGATGTATAAAAGGATTTTTATATCAAAATTAGAATTCTCTTAAATTCTATGTTTCAATTCTATGAGTATTTGATAAATGAATAATTAAATACTCTAAGAGAGAAATTTCTATCATTTTATATTCACACGGATTGTAAAAAGAAAATTCAAGAAATCTATCGAGATTGAGATTTCTATCACTTTATATTCACACGGATTGTAAAAAGAAAATTCAAGAAATCTATCGAGATCGAAATATTCAAATAAATGATTAATTTATTCCTCATTGTAATTCGTAACTAATTTAGAAATCAGTTAAGTGAATATTTAAAGAAAGAAATTCACTAAAATAGTAACTGAATTATCAAAACCTTTTCGAGAAAGATAGTTCAGGAGAACTCTTATCCGACTCGAACCTTGAATCACACTATGACCAAGACCAAACTCTTTTGTAAGTTTCGAGGAAAGAAGGTGTGACCAGTTTAGAAAAATACACTCAAAACTCTTTCCAAATCTGAAACTAAGTTTGAGACCCTTCGTATTGATATGTGGATCAAGGTTATAGAATTCAAGGAATTCTAGTATGAAATTCAGAATTTTGATCAAGAAGTTTTGGGGATACTGATTCAAGAAATACTCCTTGTATTCAAAAGAAAATCAAACTGAAAATTTGCAAAGAAGCCGTGTTTTCTTAAAGTACTCTCTTACACCAGAATGCTGGAAGGAGCATTTGGTATATGTTTTTTGAGGGAAGTTCGGTTGCAACAGCAGCACAGCTGGCGGGGAGTGTTCAAAGGACGGCTCACATGGCAAAGCCTAACCAGCCTCAGTATGGTTGAAAAATGGTGCACTAGTCCCTGAGTGAAGTTTCAAGACACCTAAGGATGATTCTAGAGGGTTCTGACTAGGAGATGCACGGACTCGCGGTGCCTATGACACCCATGCGTATCGTGGAAGATATGTATGATGGACGAAATGATTATTGTAATCTGGTACTGGATCTTGTTTGCTGTCCAGTTGGTCTCAACGGAGAGTCCAAAGTGATATTGTTTTTTGAGAAACAAGGGACTGGATAAAATTTTCAGAGTTATGACATTTGTAACCAATAATTGTTTGTCAATGGATTATTTTATATGTTAAAGTTTTAAAGAGAAGTGTGTGCGTATCTGTATTCGAAAGCAAAAGTTAAGAAAGGTATTCAATTATGGGTGGGTGAGTAATTGTTTGGTTCTACTGGTTCCAATGGTTGGGTTGTGGCTAAACCCATGGGCCGAATAGGCTCGAATCAGTGGAGTCTTAATAATTAAATTGAAATAATAGGAATACGTCTAGAATTTGAGTAGTTAAATAGAAACCTGAAGAATTTCTCAATTGAGTAGATCAATGGGTGCGCTTGACTTCGGTTAGAAAACAAGCATTGATTTTCTCAAATGATTAGATCAGCCGGTTGTGCCTGATTTCGGTTAGAAAAAAAACGTTAATTTCTTCAAACTAAGTCAATGATAGTTTTCCTTCTATCTGGTTTAATCAAGTGAAGGATAGTTTAGTCTCTTGACCCCGTTAGAAAATTTGTTAAGAAAATTAAAAAGGTGGAATCGTCCCCGTTTTTTGGGCAAGGGAAATTTTTTCGGTTTCGGTTTCGAAATGACCACCAGATTAGTCTCATTTCTGGACATTCAAGGGCGAGGCCCCGAGTGGGAAACCCTGCCCCACGCAAGAGGAAGCTACTTCCACTACTAGAGCAACCGGGAATCCGATGCGCGAAGGGGGAAGAGGGGTCTCACAATAGCAGCCTCGGGGGGGGGGGGGTGTCACTCATTCTCCTATTTCAACTAGATCCAAAAAGTAAGCTAAACTAACCTAAAAATGGTCAAAAAGTGACCATACTGATCTGGAAAATTCTAGAATCAGTTTGCATGGTTAGAGGCTCACTTTTTCCTATAAATAGAAGCCTCCCCCTTTGTAAAAGCTTAATGGTATTTATGCACTATTACTCTGCTTCTGTCCTGAGCCATTTAACATTGAATTTCTTGATAATTCATTTTTTTTGGCCTAGTTCTCTCCAAGTGAATTTGGTGTGGCCACTCTTGCTGCAAACAAGAGTAGAACCCTCAATCCCTCAAGCCAAAGGAAAGCTTACAAGCTCTATGTAAGATTAATTCTTACATATTGTGAATTTTTAAATTTATGGTTTTCTTAAATTTTATGCTTTGTAAATGGTGAATTAAAATCTGATGCTATGCCTTGATGGAAAGGCCACCCCCTTCTCTTCTTTACAATTCAGCCCTTCTCAATCCTAGAAAGTTTAATTAAAAGATTGATTAAACTCTTTTTATTGTTTACTCTCTTGATTTTTAGAAAATGGAGTAAATTAGAGATAGTAGAATTCAAATTAGATTAATTCAAGTCATAAATTGAATGATAAAATTGAGAATTGGTTAGCCATACAAAGGAGGTTATGGCAAAATTTTCTTAAATTTTGTGGAACTAAAGCTTATCATTAGGTTATTCTAAAAGAGTAATTCCCTCCGTTTGTGCATTCTAAAAGATTTATTTTTATATCAAAAGTTCTATTCTCATTAAAATTTAATTTATGCATAAGAATATGCATAAAAGATTTATTTTTATTTCAAAAGTGCCATTCTCATTAAAATTAAATTTATGCACAGACAGATGCATAAAAGATTTATTTTTATTTCAAAAGTATCATTCTCATTAAAATTGAATTTATGCATCGAAAGATGCATAAAAGATTTATTTTTATTTCAAAAGTGTCATTCTCATTAAAATTGAATTTATGCATAGAAAGATTTATTTTTATTTCAAAAGTGTCATTCTCATTAAAATTGAATTTATGCATAGAAAGATCCATAAAGGATTTAATTTTATTTCAAAAGTGTTATTTTCCTTAAAATTGAGTTATGCATAAATAGATGTGTAAAGAATCTTTATATCAAAAATTAGAATCCTCTTAAATTCTATGTTTAAATTCTATGAATAGAAGTGATGAGAATGTGAGGTGAATATATGTGATGAGATAAGATGTGAATCAAGATGTGAATCAGATAGATGATTGGATAGATGTGATAGTGATGAGAATATGAGGCGAATAGATGTGATGAGATAAGATGTGAATTAGAAAGATGAGAAGAATGGATGGATGGATGTGGTGTGAATAGAGGTGATGAGAATATGAGGCGAATAGATGTAATGAGATAAGATGTGAATTAGACAGATGAGAAGAATGGATGGATGGATGTGGTGTGAATAGAGGTGATGAGAATATGATGTGAATTGTAAGATTCCTCCCCAGCCTCTCAAAATGTCCAGCATCTTCCCCTGTAATCAATCCCTCTTCAGAAATATAAAAGACTTGTTTCTAACAATTTTAACCTAGAGAGAGAAAATATTCTAGAGAGAGAATATTCAAATTTTTAATATTTTTAGATAGAAAATTATCTCATCTTATTAAAATAAGTTCCCCTGAAACAAAAATTCAAAAAAAACTTTCCAATGTGCAATTGGAATTAATTGGAAATGGGTATAAAGGACCTTAGCCTAAGGGTCTAGATTTTTAGAAATTTTTGGATTATGGTCCAATTAAGGTTCCTATGGGCCAATAGCATCAATCCATGTGTAGGGAGGAGATAAATCCAATTTGTAAAAGAAGATACCCAAAAATGAGTAAATGCTCACATAAGATGAAGAGTTGAAAATGTACAAGGTTTATTAGTAAAAAACTATGAGCAATATTAAAATGATTCCATTATGACACATATGTAAGGAAGGGGAGTTCTTTAAAGGAGGTGCATATTTCACATAAGATGAAGAGTTGAAAATGTACAAGGTTTATTAGTAAAAAACTATGAGCAATATTAAAATGATTCCATTATGACACATATGTAAGGAAGGGGAGTTCTTTAAAGGAGGTGCATATTTCACATAAGATGAAGAGTTGAAAATGTACAAGGTTTATTAGTAAAAAACTATGAGCAATATTAAAATGGTTCCATTATGACACATATGTAAGGAAGGGGAGTTCTTAAAAGGAGGTGCATATTTCACATAACTTAAAGATGAAGAGTTGAAAATGTACAAGGTTTATTAGTAAATAAAAAATTATGAGCAATATTAAAAATATGAGATATTTTGGGTATAATGATTCCATTATGACACATATGTAAGGAAGGGGAGTTCTTTAAAGGAGGTGCATATTTCACATGCTTGAATGAGTTTTAAACTCATAAAAATTGAGATATTTCATCTCTCCTCTCTCCTCATTCAAGTCTAGTTCCAAAAAGTTAGCTTAACTGACCTAAAAATGGTCAAAAATTGATCAAACTGATTTGGAAAATTCTAGAATCAGTTTGTTTGGTTAGGAGCTCAATTTTTCCTATAAATAGAAGCCTCCCCCTTGTTGAAAAATACATAGTGTTTATGCATCGTTACTCTACTCCACCTAAGCCAAGAACTATGAATTCATTAATAATTCACTAGTTTTTGGAGCTTCCCTCTTTCTTCAATCCCCATTGGTGGCTCCATCAACATACTTAACCAATTGATTGGTTGGGGGCCTCTACCATGAACAAAACATCAAGTAATTTGTAAGGTAATTAGTGAATATTGATCTTTTCTATAATTTCTCAATGTTTCTCTCTTCTCAATACCTCTCAAGCTTGAGAAGCTTAATTGGTATGGTTTTTTAAATGCTATTGAAGTTAATTGGTGAATAGTAGTGAAGAGTTACATAATTTAATAAATGCTATTGAAGTTAATTTCCATTTATGTTTAGATTCTAATGGTTTTTATGTAATTTCTCTCTCTCACTCAAGAAATGGTCATACTCATGACCCATTCTCAATCCAAATCAAGCTTTTCATAAAGCTTTTCCTTAACCCAAGATTAAGCTATGCTTGAGGCCAAATTAATGGCTTCTTTCTATGCTTTTAGTTTATGTATATTGATGATTCAATCCATTATGGATTAATGATCCAATTAGAGATCATTTTAATTATTTCCTTAATGATAAGCTTTATCCCTTAGAGAAATTGAGATTTATCAGTCATAGCAGCGGAGCTATGGCAAAATTTTTATAAAAATTATGCATAAAATAATTTCATTCAAAGCATAAAAAGAGGACTTCCTACCATATTCTAGGAATTATCATCCTAGATTAATTGAAAGAATTTCATTATAATCATGGAGAAATTGAATTTCAATATCATGCATAATGGATAAATTTTTATATCAAAAGTGTTACTTTTACCATTTTTATTTTCATGCATAGAAGTATGCATAATGGATAAATTTTTATATCAAAAGTGTTATTTTTATTTTCATGCATAGAAGTATGCATAAAGGATAAATTTTTTTATATCAAAAGTGTTATTTTTATCATTTTTATTTTCATGCATAGAAGTATGCATAAAGGATAAATTTTTATATCAAAAGTGTTACTTTTATCATTTTTATTGCATGCATAGAAGTATACATAATGGATAAATTTTTATATCAAAAGTGTTACTTTTATCATTTTTATTGCATGCATAGAAGTATACATAATGGATAAATTTTTATATCAAAAGTGTTACTTTTATCATATTTGAATTTCATGCATAAAGGTATGCATAAAAGTTGATTATTTTATTATAAAAGTGTGTCTTTTATTATATTGAATTTCATGCATAGAGGTATACATAAAGGTTGATTATTTTATTATAAAAGTGTTACTTTTAGCATAATTGAATTTCATGCATAGAGGTATGCATGAGGGATGAATATTTTATTATAAAAGTGTTACTTTTAGCATAATTGAATTTCATGCATAGAGGTATGCATAAGAGATGAATATTTTATTATAAAAGTGTTACTTTTAGTATAATTGAATTTCATGCATAGAGGTATGCATAAGAGATGATTATTTTATTATAAAAGTGTTACTTTTAGCATAATTGAATTTCATGCATAGAGGTATGCATAAGAGATGATTATTTTATTATAAAAGTGTTACTTTTAGCATAATTGAATTTCATGCATAGAAGTATGCATAAAAGATATGGGAAGTGATAAGATATGATAAGATGCATATAAGATGAGTTAAGATGTGATAAGATGTGTATGGGATGAGATAAGAAGTGTATGAGATGAGATAAGATGTATATGGGTTGTGAAAGGGTGAGAATGGATGTGATATAAAAGATTAGATATGAAGGCATATGGGGTTATATGAATGGGAATGTGGAAATGGATGTAAGTATGTGGATGTGTGGATGTGGAGATGGGAGTGTGGATGTATGCATGTGAAAATGGATGTATGCATGAAGATGTATATGCATAGATGTGAATGTGGATGTAGATGTGGTTGTATAGAAGTGAATGTGGAATGTGGATATGGATGTATGTATGTATGTGGATGTAGATGTGGATGTATAGATGTGAATGGGAATATAGATGTGGATATAGATGTGAATGTGAATGTGAATGTAGATGTGGATGTATGTGAATGTGGATGTAGATGTGGATGTATAGATGTGAATGTGGAATGTGGATATGGATGTATGTATGTATGTGGATGTAGATGTGGATGTATAGATGTGAGTGGGAATGTGGATGTGAATGTATGTATGTATGTGGATGTAGATGTAGATGTAAATGTATAGATGTGAATGGGAATGTGGATGTGGATGTATGTATGTATGTGGATGTGGATGTATGAATGAGGACGTGATAGTGGATGTATGCATGTGGATGTGGATGTATGGATGTGGATATGGATGTGTATGTATGAATGTAGATATGGGATGTGGATGTATAAATGAGGATGTGAAAATGGAGGTAAGCATGTAGATGTGGATGTATGGGTGTGAATGTGGATGTGGATGTGGATGTATGGATGTGGATATGGATGTGAATATATGATATGTAATGTGAAGGAATCTGAAGTGAAGAGATGGAAAATGATGTGATTGGATGAGTACACATATAAATGGAATGTGCAATAAGTATTGTGGATTAATGAGGGATAATGTGGAAAAATGAGAGTTAATATAGAAATTGTATTTGTAAACTGTTTGTAAATGTTGTTTGTAAATGGCTGTTTTATGTCAAGAATGCTGGGGAAGCATTTTGACCGTCTTGTGATTAAGGTCGTGGAGACCTAACTGATAAAGTTGCAACTGCTGACGGAGAGTCAATGGAGGACGTCTCACGTAGCAAGGTCGGCCGAGGTCAGCCTCGGTTCGATTCAAATGGTGAGGTGGATGAGGGACCAAGGAAGTGTTGAAAGATCGGTAGAGGAGGAGGAGACACACACACAGGAGCAAACCCTAATGTATATTGCAAACCCTAACCATAGAGGGAAGCCATGTCCACTCTCACACAAAGCATAATACACTAATCCATAATCCACACAACACACAATGATTTGTCACCACACTCTACTAACCCTAGCTAATGTCCACACACTATGACCAGCTGGACACGCGGTCATTTATGTCTCACACATGTTCCTACCTAATCTGCCAGCACATAGCATAGCTGGCTCACACTGACATCGAGCTTGAATCTCAACAGCCCCTCTCAAGCTCATGATGTACTGCCGATGAAGATGTAGATGAGCTTGGGATATCAAGACTCTCAACACTCCCCCTCAAGCTCATCCCATGTACTCCCAACATAGTCCGGAAGTACTCAAACTTCTTCCTGCTAAGTGGCTTCGTGAAGATGTCTGCCACCTGCTCATCAGTCTTCACATAGTGAAGATCAACTGTACCATCCAGCACCTTCTCTCTGACAAAGTGATAATGGACCTCTATGTGTTTGGTCCTCGCATGAAACACTGGATTCTTTGCCAACTGTATACTGCTCATGTTGTCACAATGTATGACAACTTTGCCAAGAGGCTCACATAAATCTGCCAAGAGACTCTTTAACCATATAGCCTCACAAGTAGCAATAGCTGCTCCTCTGTACTCAGCCTCTGTACTGGATAAAGCAACTGTAGGTTGCTTTTTGCTACTCCAACTCACCACAGCACTGCCAAGTGTAAAAGCATATCCACTAGTAGACCTCCTGTCATATGCACTACCTGCCCAATCAGCATCTGTGTAGCCATGTATGTCCAAGCTTTTACCACTCTCATAGAATAAACCATAATGTGCTGTGGTTTTCACATATCTCATGATGCGTCTCACTGCATCCAAATGTGGTTTCCTGGGGCTCTGCATAAACTGGCTGACTAGCCCCACCGCATAACTCAAGTCCGGGCGTGTGATAGTCATGTATATGAGACTACCAACCATCTTCCTATACATAGAAGGATCATCCGATTCCTCGCCATAATCAGCCCGCAATTTCACATTTTGCTCCAATGGTGTACTCATAGGCTTACACCCTGTCATGCCATACTTTGCCAACATATGCCAACATATCCAATGCATATTGGCGCTGTACTAACCAAGTACCTGCATGATCTTTCACCACTTCAATGCCAAGGAAATATCTCAACTCACCAAGATCTTTCATGTCAAATTGCCCACTCAAAGCTTTCTTGACATGCATCACATCTGCACCATGATCACCTGTGATATTCAAGTCATCCACATAGATGACTAATAAAACAATCCCATGCTGTGTCTTCTTCACATAGAGTGAAGAATCTGTTGTAGAAGTCTGAAAACCAAGTGAGATAAGATATCTGCTCATCTTATCACTCCAAGCACGTGGTGCTTGCTTTAGACCATACAATGCCTTTTTCAACCTGCATACGTGAGTGGGATATCTAGGGTGTACATACCCTTCTGGCTGTGCCATGTATACTTCCTCTTGTAGATCTCCATTCAGAAATGCATTCTTAACATCCATCTGATGCATTTCCCAGCCATTAGCTGCAGCCATAGCAATGACTGCTCTCACTGTGCCCATCTTAGCCACTGGACTAAACGTCTCATCATAATCCAATCCTTGGGTCTGTGCATAACCCTTTGCTACCAATCTTGCCTTATGTCTTTCAATAGAACCATCAGATTTGCACTTCACTTTGTAAACCCATTTACATCCAATAACATTCTTGTCCTTGGTAGTGCAACCAAATCCCATGTATCATTATGGACCAATGCGTCCATCTCCACATCCATTGCTTTTTCCCATACACGCTCTCCAATAGCCTCTGTATAGCATGTAGGTTCCACATGCTTCACCATAGATGTCATGTATGCATAGTGCATAGCAAAATCTCTGTATGTCAATCTGTCAACAAGATATCTGACTCTCTGGGATCTCCGCAATGCATGCGGGTCACTCTGTACACCTGTAACTCTAGCATGTGGTGGCACATATCTGTCCTGTCTAGCACCAGGTGTGCGTAAAACAGGTATGCCAAGCTCCTCATCCAAACTTTCAGAACTGGATGACTCATATCCTGTGATTCCAATTCCTTCGACTTTCTTTTTGCCTTTGTCCATAGCACTACTCCCAGTGCTTACACTCTCATGCCTCAAACGTCCTGACCATGGACGTACACTGCTACTCTCAGCTTCTACTGCTGGCCCAGACATAGTAGTAGAACTAGAACTTGCTTGTGGTGGCAAGTTCACAGGCACATCTGCTTCAAGTGACTCAATAACACCCTCATCTTTTGCTTTATACCAACTAGCAAGCTCATCAAACACCACATCACGTGAGATGACCACTTGTCTAGTTTGTGGATTATAACACTTGTAAGCTTTTCGATCCTGTGCATATCCAACAAATATACATTTCTCTGCCTTAGGATCCAACTTCCTTCTTCTTTCATCAGGCACATGCACATAAGCTATGCATCCAAAAACTTTAAGATGTCCAATGTCTGGCCTGTAACCTGTAAGCCGCATCTCTGGCGTGCTTTTATGAATGGCTGCTGTAGGTGTTTTGTTCAATATATATACTGCAGTAGCACATGCTTCTGCCCAATAGTAATCTGGCATGCTCTTTTCATTAAGCATCGCCCTTGCCACTTCACATATAACTCTATTCTTTCTCTCAGCCACACCATTCTGTTGAGGTGTATACCTGCATGTCAACTGTCTTCTTATACCATGCTTCCTCAGGAAATGCTCAAAGGCCTTTGAGGTGTATTCACCACCTCCATCTGTCCTTAGACATTTAATCCAACAGCCATACTGCTTTTCTGCAAAAGCTTTGAAATCCATGAATTTTTCCAATACTTCACTCTTCTCTTTCAGAAAATATATCCATGTCATCCTGCTGAAGTCATCAATGAATGTAACATAGTATAGACTGCCTTTGATAGATGGGTTTTGTGCAGGACCCCATACATCACTGTGTACTATCTCAAGTGGCCTGTTACTCATATTTCCTTCTCTAGGAAACCTCAATCTTGCCTGCTTTCCAAACTAACAGGCTTCACAAACATGCATATGTCCATCATATTTGAACCTAGGCAATCCATTGACAATGCCTCTTGTTTGCATGTTCTTTAATCTCTGTATATTTACATGGCCAATCCTCTTGTGCCACATATCAATATCCTGTACCACATTCCTGCTCTTTGAGAACATGGCTTATTTTAGCTCAGGAATTCCAGCATCCAGCTTAAACAATCTTCCTTCTTTCTTGCCTTTAGCAATCACTCTACATCCATGTTTGAAGTCTTCAACGAAGCATCCATGCTCATTGAAGCGAACCTGTAATCCTTGTTCCACCATTTGACCAACTGAGGCCAAGCTTTTAGTGATCGAAGGCACATACAGCACATCTGACATAGACTTTGTCTGACCATTATGCATGACCAATGGTACACTTCCAACATGTGTAATGACATGCTGAGTATCATCACCTATTTCCACATAGCCCTTCACATCCATGGGCTTCATATGCTCAAACCATTCTCCATGGCATGTCATATGATTTGATGCTCCTGAGTCCATGTACCATGTATCATCATTCTCAGCATTCGTTGTCATAGAACCCACAACATGCTTCATGGCAAACAAATGATTTGCAGTTCCATCATTGCTGCTTGATGCATAGTTGCCACCATGTTGTGCATAGTTTCCACCATAATGACCACCACGTTGTGCTCTTCCCCCTCTCAAATCATTCTGTTTGCGAAAGCAATCTCTCGCCATATGACCATATTTTCCACAATAATGGCATTCCACATCTTGCATAGAATTTTGTTGGCCTTGCCAACGTCCTCGACCACGGGGGTTACCACGACCTCTTTGAGGTGCATATCCGCGACCACCTCGAGCACCATAAGAAGGCTGAAAATTCTGTTGTGGAGGTCTATCCTGCCATCCACGACCGTTACCACCACGTCCACGTGATGCGAATCTCCCCCTGCCTCTAAAACCTCTCTGCGAGTAAAATGCCTGATTTCTGCCATCATCATGGCTAGAAGATGCATCCAGAAATGAATCATTGAGCTTGATTTCCTCAACCAACAAGAGTGAAACCAACTCATCGAAGTCGGGTAGACCTGTACTCCTCACTGAGATAGATGTATCAAAAGATTTGTATTCCTTGCCAAGACCACGCAAGGTAATATCCACCAAATCAGCATCAGGCATGGGGGCATTTATTATGGCCAATGCATCTGCAAACTTCTTGATTTCTTGCACATAATCATGTATGCTCCTTTTATTCCTTTTCACATTGTGTATCTGCTGTCGCAATTGAGACTTGCGAGCACTCGTATCTGTATCAAACATCTTGACCAAAGTATCCCATGCATCTTTGGGATTCTCAGCATCCTGAATGTGTATGAGCATAGCATCAGATATACATATAGACAAATAATGCAGCACTTTGAATGCTCTCTCTGACCATTGCTTATGAGCAATAAGCTGCTGCTGTGTAGGTTGCGGAGGTAGCTCAGGCTCAGGCTCAGCACCTGTAATGAGATTCCAAAATCCTTTCCCTTTCAAGAAACTCTTTATCCTGTACTTCCATGCCTGGAAGTTCTTCCTATCCAGCTTTTCACCAACAATCTAAACTGGATTATCCGACATGTTGCCCAATGCGTACACCTTCCGCACACTTCAAATCTGTAAATGAGCCTTCCTCAGCTCAACCACACTCCAATGAATGTTCCAGATACTCCAAGATAGCCAACAAACTCCAAATTTGATGTAGAAAATCAACCTGTAATCATCCAAGATGAACTGACTCACGCAGTGCGGGATACCCTCAATCGACACGCCTTCCAAGGCTCCAAATCGCAATGTAATGGTGCAATCAAGTATAGGCAACTTGCATTGACACCTAATGAATCTCAATGTTGAGTATCAACTCCATTTGACATGTGTAATTATCAATTTTTGAAAACCCCTTTCTCTGTTTTTGAAAAAACCAGAAAAACCAGAAAAACCAGTAATGATTTGGCTCTAATTCCTTCAATATTTCACCAAATTGAGCAACCAGGCATTCATTGGCTTAGCAATAGTGTCCATCAACTCCATGTAAGAGGAATTTGTCCAATTGTAAAACACCAAAGATTAATTGCTCGATTAAAATGCTCTGTTTCTCTGCAACCAATGGACAGCCTGTTTTAATCAGCTCATTCCCAGCTCAATTAAGCATAATTGACCAAACAAATCACATAGCCCTCTTCTCCTAGATGTAAAGCATCCAATTGCTAAAGAGATTGTGGAATATATCAAGTACCCAATAAGAAATTGGCCTCCTCGCTCCAAAATGAACAGTTTTCTGCCCTGTTTTCTCTGTAGATTCAGCGCCGCCTGCTGTAGGGTCCTTTGGGAGTGATTAACTTGCTAATTGAAGAGCTAACCAAGTCCCCAACACACTTGGGTATGTGTGCAACCAGTCAATGGTTGAATTTTTGCCAAAAATATGCTCCAAATGCATCAAATCTTCACCTCCTTTTCTCTCTTTTGTGAGAGGTCAAAAACCAGAGTTTTCCACTCAATTAAATGCATGTAAATTGCTCCAAAATCACAGTAAGGCTTGCATAGAAGTTTCCAATACATCTCTCATTGTCAGATACATGTTTGCTTTGCCAGATTTACATGTATTTCCACCATACATCAATGCTTTCAAGCTTTAATGGAAAGCTTCAAAAACCAGAATTTTGCCTTGCTTTGATTTGCTCTAAAATGCTTTGCTTTTGCCTGTTTCACCTGCAATCCGCTCAAGGATGTTTAGAAGACCTTACCCGGTAGGCCTAGCTTTCAGATCTGATAAGATTCGGTGTGCTCCAAGCTTCACAGCTCCAATGGCAGCTTCACAGCTTCTTTTCACAGCTTCTTCTTCTCCCTCTTCACTCACTCACTCATAAACCCTAATAAACAGCACAAGGCTCTGATACCATGTTGAAAGATCGGTAGAGGAGGAGGAGACACACACACAGGAGCAAACCCTAATGTATATTGCAAGCCCTAACCATAGAGGGAAGCCATGTCCACTCTCACACAAAGCATAATACACTAATCCATAATCCACACAACACACAATGAGTTGTGTCCACACTCTACTAACCCTACCTAATGTCCACACACTATGACCAGCTGGACACGCGGTCATTTATGTCTCACACATGTTCCTACCTAATCTGCCAACACATAGCATAGCTGGCTCACACTGACATCGAGCTTGAATCTCAACAGGAAGCGGCCTATGAGTGAAGCGCTAGGTCACCTGCGAAGGATCCTAGAGGGTGCTGACCATACGGTGCTCGGGCTCTGGGTCGCCTAGGATACCCACACGTGCATCGAGGAAGATATTGGAACAAGGAGTAAGAGTTGTTTTCTGAAACCGGGCATGGATCTGGTTGACTGACTATGCTGGTCCTCCAACGGATGAGTCCATGGCTCTTTTATATGGATCTGTTGGTTGATCTTGCTGATCTTCAACGAGAGTCCATCTTGATAAGTGATTATATTGCCGAGTATTATGGGCTAGGAACTATTGAAAAGGCCCCTGTGCCATAGATACTCTGATGAAGGAATGATGGGAAATTGAATCAACCGGATAATTTGGAAGATTGTGATCAGTGATACTATGGTTTCATTAAAAGATTGTTTCAAAGTTAGCTGATGTTAAAAAAAAGGCAATTTCATATTGGGTGTGTAAGTGGTGTGACTAGTTTTATGTTTGCATGAACATCCGGCTAGGGGGCCTTGGAACTCTTTTCCTTGGTACCCGGGACAAAACCTAACCAAATTCCTAATTGGATCCCATCACTACAGTGGTTGGGCGGTTGGCTAACCCATGGGACTGGATGGGGTTAGGCTGGACTGATGGATCCGTAAATCGAGATTTAATTTCTATTATTACGATAGATGAAGTAAATCCCCGATAGAAATTGTTCTATGGATAGGAATCAACGGCTGTGCCTCTTGATGGGGAAAAAAGCGTTAATCCCAATGATCCAAGTACAAGTTTCTTCCTTGATTTGACCAAGTACCGTTAAAGGTGCAGTCAGATCAGTTGATCCGTAATGATCTTGACTACGTTAGAGTAAAGAGTTATCCTGGTGGAATCACCCATGCTTTCCGGGTAAAGGAAGTTTTTTCGGTTTCGGTTTTGGACAAACCGACGGATTAGTCTCTTGTCCGGATATCCGTGGGCGAGGCCCCGAGTGTGAGACCCCTACCCACGCATGATGTGCTACTTCCGCTGTGCTAGTACCCGAATCCGTTGCGCGGTGGAGACGGGATCTCACATGAAAAGATGTGATAAGATAAGATGTGAATGAGATAGATGATTGGATAGATCTGATGTGAATAGAAGTGATGAGAGTATGAGGCGAATAGATGTGATGAGATAAGATGTGAATCAAATAGATGATTGGATGGATGGGTGTGATGTGAATAGAGGTGATGAGATGTGAGGCGAATAGATGTGATGAGATAAGATGTGAATCAAATAGATGATTGGATAGATGTGATGTGAATAGAGGTGATGAGATGTGAGGTGAATAAGATGTGATGAGATAAGATGTGAATCAGATAGATGATTGGATAGATGTGATGTAAATCAAATAGATGATTGGATAGATGTGATGTGAATAGAAGTGATGAGAATATGAGGTGAATAGATGTGATGAGATAAGATGTGATCAGATAGGTGATGATTGGATGGATGGTTGTGATGTGAATTAGATAGATGTGAATGAATGAATGGATGGGTGTGATGTGAATAGAGGTGATGAGATGAGAGGTAAATAGATGTGATGAGATGTGATGTGAATTAGATCGATGTGAATGGATGGATGGATGTGATGTGAATAGAGGTGATGGATGGATCTGATGTGGATGTGAATTAGATAGATGTGGATGGATGGATGTGATGTGAATAGAGGTGATGAGATGTGAGGTGATGAGATGTGAGGTGAATAGATGTGAGATGTGATGTGAATCAGATAGATAGGAATGAATGAATGGATGGATGTGATGTGTAAGATTCCTCCCCCGTCCCTTTTTGATGTCTAGTATCTTCCCCTGTAATCAATTCCCTCTTCAGAAATATAAGAGATCTTGTCTCTGCTTGTTTTGGCATAGAGAGAGAAATTATTCTAGAGAGAGAAGATTCAGATTTTGAATATTTTTGGATAGAAAATTATCTCATCTTATTAAAATAAGTTCCCCTGAAACAGAAATTCAAAAAGAACTTTCCAATGTGCAATTAGAATTAATTGAAAATGGATATGAAGGACCTTAGCTTAAGGGTCTAGATTTTCAGAAATTTTTGGATTATGGTCCAATTAAGGTTCCTATGGGCCAATAGCATCAATCCATGTGTAGGGAGGAGATAAATCCAATTTGTAAAAGAAGATACCCAAAAATGAGTAAATGCTCACATAAGATGAAGAGTTGAAAATGTACAAGGTTTATTAGTAAAAAACTATGAGCAATATTAAAAATATGAGATATTTTGGGTATCCAAAAATGAGTAAATGCTCACATAAGATGAAGAGTTGAAAATGTACAAGGTTTATTAGTAAAAAACTATGAGCAATATTAAAAATATGAGATATTTTGGGTATAATGATTCCATTTTGACACATATGTAAGGAAGGGGAGTTCTTTAAAGGAGGTGCATATTTCACATAAGATGAAGAGTTGAAAATGTACAAGGTTTATTAGTAAAAAACTATGAGCAATATTAAAAATATGAGATATTTTGGGTATAATGATTCCATTATGACACAAGAGTTCCCAGGCCCCCTAGCCGGATATTCATGCAAACTGAAAACTAGTCACACCACTTACACACCCAATATGAAATTGCCTTTTTCACAGAAGCAACTATCTTTAAAAAAAACAATCTTTCAACAATGAAACCATTGTTTCACTGATCATAATCCTCAAAATATCCGGTTGAATCCTTATTTCCAATCATTCCTTCATCGGTGTACCTATGGCATCATTGGCAAACCAGAACGCTCACTACCTATCCACTCACGGGCCTTTTCGATAGTTCCTAGCTCATAGTAACTGGCAATATATTCACATATGAAAAATGGAATCTCCGTTGAAGATCAGCCAAGATCAATCAACGGATCCGGCATATAAAAGAGCCATGGACTCATCCGTCTTGAGGACCAGCAAGGTCAATCAACCAGATCCATGCCTGAATTCAAAAAACAACTCTTACTCCTTGTATCTTCCACGATGCACGTGTGGGTATCGTCGGCGAGAGAGCCCGTCGAGCACCATATGTTCAACACCCTCTAGGATCCTTCGCAGGTGACCTAGCGCTTCACTCATAGGCCGCTTCCTTGGTACCTCATCCACCATACCGGGAGCTCACAATTTTAATCCACCATACCGGGAGCTCACAATTTTAATCCAACCGAGGTTGGTCAAGACCTCAGCCGACCTTGCTACACAAGAACACTATATTCGTGAATTTAGGAATTTCCCAACTCCCATTTTTTGAATACTAAAAAGGTGGGACCTGGATAACATGCCTATAAGTTTTTCAAAACCATATCATGTGACCTATTGTTGGAAAGCGCTTGGAAAATGGAATCTAGTGAGCTATAGAGCGCTCAATTTGGAGTAACGATGTTCAAGTTATGATTAATCCAAAGATTTGACCACGTGTCCCAAACTTATGGGAAATTCCCATATTCCCCAATATGGTGTTCAAGACGTTCTCCAATGACTCTCCGTCAGCTGTTGCAACTTTATTAGATTAGGCCTCCACAACCTCATTCTTCACAAGATGGTCAAAATGCTTCTCCAGCATTCTTGACATAAAACATACATTTAAAAACAAATCAAAAATACAGTTTCTATAACAAACTCTCGTCTTTCCACATTACTCCACATTAATTAATTCCACAACCATTTCATAAGTATTCCTATTCTCATCCAATCACATCATTTTCATCCCATCACATCTTTCCTCAATTTATCCTCATTAGATCTCATCTACTCGCATCGACCCATAACCACATCTCATCACATCACATTCATTCACATCTCATCCATTCAAACCACATCACATTCATTCATTCACATCTCATCCATTCAAACCACATCACATTCACTCCCATCTCATCCATTCAGACCACATCAAATTCACTCACATCACATCTCATTCATTTTACCTCACATCTCATTCATTCACATCTATCCCGATTCACATCCCATCACATCACATTAATTCATATCCATCACATTCACTTTCAATCATATCCATCACATTCATTCTCCACCATTATATCACATCACTTCTATCCACATCATATCTCATTCATAGACATATCTCATTCATCCACATCCATCCAATCATTCACATGTAGGACTACTCGCATCTATCCCTACATTCATATCTATCACTTCACATCCACATATATTCATGTCACATCTCATCTCTCTACATCACATCACATTCTTTCACATACACATCTATATCCATTCTTTCACATACATCCACATCCATTCTTTCACATACTGATTCACATCCATTCTTCACATACAGATTCACATCCATTCTTCACATACACATCCTTATCCATTCTTTCACATACTCATTCACATCCATTCTTCATATACACAATTCACTCACATCTCATATCATTCATTTACATTCTGATTCACATGATATCACATCTCATCCATTCATTCACATTTATGTGATTCACATCACATCTCATCACATCTATTCACCTCACATCTCATCACCTCTATTCACATCACATCCATCCATCCATTCATTCCCATCTACCTAATTCACATCACATTTATTCACCTCACATTCTCATCATCTCTATTCACATCATGTGAGATCCCTATCCCCACCATGCAACGGATTCAGGGTACTAGCAGCGGAAGTAGCACATTGTGCGCGGGGCAGGGGTCTCACACTCGGGGCCTCGCCCCCCACGGATATCCGGACAAGAGACTAATCCGTCGGTTTATCCAAAACTCAAACCGAAAAAAACTTCCTTTACCCGGAAAGCACGGGCGATTCCACCAGGATAACTCTTTACTCTAACGTAGTCAAGATCATTACTGATCAAACTGATCCGACTGCACCTATAAAGGCTTTTTTCCCCATCAAGAGGCACAGCCGTCCATAGAACAATTACTATCCGGGATTTACTTTATCTATCGTAGTAACAGAAATTGAGCCTCGATTTACGGATCCATCAGTCCAGCCAAACCCCATCCGATCCCATGGGTTAGCCAACCGCCCAACCACTGTAGTGATGGGATCCAATTTGGAATTTGGTTAGGTTTTGTCCCGGGTACCAAGGAAAAGAGTTCCACGGCCCCCTAGGCGGAAGTTCATGCAAACATAAAACTAGCCACACCACTTACACACCCAATATGAAATTGTCTTTTTCTTAGCATCAGCTAACTTTAAAACAATCCTTTAATGAAACCATAGTACCACTGATAACAATCTTCCAAATTATCCGGTTGATTCTTAATTTCCCATCATTCCTTCATCAGAGTATCTATGGCATCATTGGCAACTAGAACGCTCACCACCTGTCCACTCAGGGGCCTTTTCAATAGTTCCTAGCCCATAATACTCAGCAATATAATCACTTATAAAAATCAAGAAGGACTCTCGTTGAAGATCAGCAAGATCAACCAACAGATCCATAAAAAGAGCCATGGACTCATCCATTGAAGACAAGCAAGGTCAATCAACCAGATCCATGCCCGGTTTCAGAAAACAACTCTTACTCCTTGTTCCAATATCTTCCTCGACGCACGTGTGGGTATCCTAGGTGACCCAGAGCCCGAGCACCGTATGGTCAGCACCCTCTAGGATCATTCGCAGGTGACCTAGCGCTTCACTCATAGGCCGCTTCCTTGGTCCCTCATCCACCGTACGGGAAGCTCACCATTTTAATCGAACCGAGGCTGGTTAAGACCTCGGCCGACCTTGCTACGCGAGACGTCCTCCATTGACTCCCCGTCAGTTGCAACTTTATCAGTTAGGTCTCCACGACCTTAATCACAAGATGGTCAAAATGCTTCCCCAGCATTCTTGACATAAAACAGCCATTTACAAACAGCATTTACAAATAGTTTACAAATACAATTTCTATATTAACTCTCATTTTTTCACATTATCCCTCATTAATCCACATTACTTATTCCACATTCCATTTATATGTGTACTCATCCAATCACATCATTTTCCATCTCTTCACTTCAGATTCCTTCACATTACATATCATATATTCACATCCATATCCACATCCATACATCCACATCCACATCCACATTCACATCCATACATCCACATCTACATGCTTACCTCCATTTTCATATCCTCATTTATACATCCACATCCCATATCCACATTCATACATACACATCCCATATCCACATTCATACATACACATCCATATCCACATCCATACATCCACATCCACATGCATACATCCACTATCACGTCCTCATTCATACATCCACATCCACATACATACATACATCCACATCCACATTCCCATTCACATCTATACATCCACATCCACATTCCCATTCACATCTATACATCTACATTTACATCCACATACATACATACATCCACATCTACATTCCACATTCACATCTATACATCCACATCTACATCCACATTCACATACATCCACATCCATATTCCCATTCACATCTATACATCCACATACATACATACATCCACATCCACATTCCACATTCACATCTATACATTCCACATCTACATCCACATTCACATACATCCAGATCCACATTCCCATTCACATCTATACATCATCTTCATGCATACATCCATTTTCACATTCATACATCCACACTCCCATCTCCACATCCACACATCCACATACATACATCCATTTTCACATTTCCATTCATATAACCCCATATGCCTTCACATCTAATCTTTTATATCACATCCATTCTCGCCCTATCACAACCCATATACATCTTATCCTATCACATACACTTCTTACCTCATCCCATACACATCTTATCACATCTTAATTCATCTTATCACCTCCTAACTTATTTCATAAGCATCTTTTCACCTCTTATCACATCCTATCACATCCTATCACCTCCTAACTTATTTCATAAGCATCTTATACACCTCTTATCACATCCTATCACATCTCATATCTATTTATAGAATACAAGAGAATTCTTATATTTGATATAAGATTTCTTTACACATTTATTTATGCATAAATTCCATTTAAGGAGATTAATACTTTTGAAGTAAAAATCAATCTTTTATGCATCTTCCTATGCATAAATTCATTTTAAATGAAAATGACACTTTTGAATTAAAATTCAATCTTTTATGCATCTTCCTATGCATCTTCCTATGCATAAATTCAATTTAGATGAGAATGACACTCTTGAATCAATCTTTTATGCATCTTCCTATGCATAAATTCAATTTGGTAGGAATTACAGTTTTAGAATAAAAGAATTTCTCTTATGTATCTAAGTCATGCATAAAATCCATTTATGATGAAAATCACACTTTTAGTATAAAAAGACTATCTTTTATGCATACTTCTATGCATGAAATCGAGATATGATAAAAGTAACACTTTTATAATAAAATAATCAACTCTTATGCATACTTCTATGCATGAAATTCAATTGTGATAAAAGTAACACTTTTATAATAAAATAATAAACTTTTATGCATACCTCTATGCATGAAATCCAAATATGATAAAAGTAACACTTTTATAATAAAATAATCAACTCTTATGCATACTTCTATGCATGAAATTCAATTGTGATAAAAGTAACACTTTTATAAAAAAATAATCAACTTTTATGCATACCTCTATGCATGAAATCCAAATATGATTAAAGTAACACTTTTATAATGAAATAATCAACTCTTATGCATACTTCTATGTATGAAATTCAATTGTGATTAAAGTAACACTTTTATAATAAAATAATCAACTTTTATGCATACCTCTATGCATGAAATCTAAATATGATAAAAGTAACACTTTTATAATAAAATAATCAACTCTTATGCATACTTCTATGCATGAAATTTAATTGTGATAAAAGTAACACTTTTATAATAAAATAATCAACTTTTATGCATACCTCTATGCATGAAATCTAAATATGAAAAAAGTAACACTTTTATAATAAAATAATCAACTCTTATGCATACTTCTATGCATGAAATTCAATTGTGATAAAAGTAACACTTTAATAATAAAATAATCAACTTTTATGCATATCTCTATGCATGAAATCCAAATATGATAAAAGTAACACTTTTACATTAAAATAATAATCTTGTATGCATACCTCTATGCATGAAAATCAATTATGCATAATATAAAAATTAATTTCTCTATGATTACAATGAATATCTTTCAATTAATCTAGGATGATAATTCCTAGAATATGGTAGGAAGTCCTCTTTTCATGCTTTGAATGAAATTATTTTATGCGTAATTTTTATAAAAATTTTGCCATAGCTCCGCTGCTATGACTGATAAATCTCAAATTTTCTAAGGGATAAAGCTTATCATTAAGGAAATAAATAGAATGATCCCTAATTGGATCATTATTCCGTAATGGATTGAATCATCAATATTCATGAAATACATAAACTAAAAGCATAGAAAAAAGCCATTAATTTGGCCTCAAGCATAGATTAATCTTGGATTAAGGAAAAGCTTTATGAAAAGCTTCATTTGGATTGAGAATGGGTCATGAGTATGACCATTTCTTGAGTGAGAGAGAGAAATTTCATAAAAACCATTTGAATTAAGCATAAATGGAAATTTATGTAATTCTTAACTATCATTAATCAATTAACTTCAATAGCATTCATCAAATTATGTAACTCTTCACTACCATTCATCAATTAACTTCAATAACATTCAAAAACCATTCCAATTAAGCTTCTCAAGCTTGAGAGGGGTTAAGAAAAGAGAAACATTGAGAAATTATGGAAAATGATTAAAATTCACTAATTACCTTACAAATTGCTTGATTCTTTGTTCACGGTAGAGGCCCCCAACCAATCAATTGGTTAAGTATGTTGATGGAGCCACTAATGGGGATTGAAGAAAGAGGGAAGCTCCAAAAACTAGTGAATTATTAATGAATTCACAGTTCTTGGCTTAGGTGGAGTAGAGTAACAATGCATAAACACTATATATTTTTCAACAAGGGGGAGGCTTCTATTTATAAGAAAAATTGAGCTCCTAACCAAACAAACTGATTCTAGAATTTTCCAAATCAGTTTGGTCAATTTTTGACCATTTTTAGGTCAGTTAAGCTAACTTTTTGGAACTAGACTTGAATGAGGAGAGAGGAGAGATGAAATATCTCAATTTTTATGAGTTTAAAACTCATTCAAGCATGTGAAATATGCACCTCCTTTAAAGAACTCCTTTCCTTACATATGTGTCAAAATGGAATCATTATACTCAAAATATCTCATATTTTTAATATTGCTCATAGTTTTTTACTAATAAACCTTGTACATTTTCAACTCTTCATCTTATGTGAAATATGCACCTCCTTTCAAGAACTCCCCTTCCTTACATATGTGTCAAAATGGAATCATTATACCCAAAATATCTCATATTTTTAATATTGCTCATAGTTTTTTACTAATAAACCTTGTACATTTTCAACTCTTCATCTTATGTGAGCATTTACTCATTTTTGGATACCCAAAATATCTCATATTTTTAATATTGCTCATAGTTTTTTACTAATAAACCTTGTACATTTTCAACTCTTCATCTTATGTGAGCATTTACTCATTTTTGGGTATCTTCTTTTACAAATTGGATTTATCTCCTCCCTACACATGGATTGATGCTATTGGCCCATAGGAACCTTAATTGGATCATAATCCAAAAATTTCTAAAAATCTAGACCCTTCGGCTAAGGTCTTTCATATCCATTTTCAATTAATTCTAATTGCACATTGGAAAGTTCTTTTTGAATTTCTGTTTCAGGGGAACTTATTTTAATAAGATGAGATAATTTTCTATCCAAAAATATTCAAAATTTGAATATTCTCTCTCTAGAATATTTTCTCTCTCTATGCCAAAATAAGCAGAGACAAGATCTCTTATATTTCTGAAGAGGGAATTGATTACAAGGGAAGATACTAGACATCAAAAAGGGGTCGGGGGAGGAATCTTACATTCTACCCCACTTAAAAAACGCGAGATGTCCTCATCTCGCAAACTTGGGATAATTTCACAAGATGCACGAATATGAGACTTAGAGAAAAATTTAATTAAGATTAACCACCAATTAAAAGTCTCAAAGAGAGTAAGGGTCAAGACAAGAATAAGATTTAAAATTTATTCATTCTTGGAACATATACAGTAAAGATAGAAGAACTCTTTACACTTCCATAAGCCCGTCCATCATATGGTCACAAAAGCAGCACTCACAAAGCTACACACGTATAAGGTAACTCATCTATGGGAATAATTCTGTTGGTTATTGTCGCACCTATTTCAGTAGTATGAGGTGATCTAACAAAAGGACCTCTGAGAGGCAAGCCAAAAACGGGGTAAAGGCATATCTTCTGAGATGAGGAAGAAAACACGCCAGTAAGAAGACCCGCTCAGAAAACCCAAGATGCCTTGATCTCATGACACAAGAGTATCGGGGACCCAAACCCAAAGCTTCAATAACCATGGCTAAGCGGACATTGTTACGAAAGTGCTGCTGACCCTAGGGTGTTACCCTAGTTATGTCTTGATAGGTCCGCCATTTGGTCTGAGCTACAGAAGTTCCCAAGTGAGGGAAAAGTGAGCGCTCATACAGTTCTATAAAATCTTTCTTCACAGACTCGCTTGCGTCTTGAAGGTGAGAAATCATCATGGATAAAACTAATTCCTGTTGCCAAGCCATGAAGGAGATTAAGAAAGAAAGGCGATCGATGGAAGTAAGATTACTGTGAGCGACAAGTAAAAGTTACGACTTATATAAAGGAAGGAGCTAACGTAACTTAGAAGCCAACGGTATCTTGTCATCACTGAAGTTTTACCGTCTTTCCATGATTTGGTTTTGGCACATATTCCTATAGAAGGCTTACATGAGATACATTATGAACTTTGAGATGAGGAGATAAAAGAAGCTCGTAGGCTAAGTCACCTACTTTCTTTGAATTCAGATAAGGCCCACAATATCTAGGGGATAATTTCTTATACTTCCTAAGAGATAAAGAACTTCTTTTGGGCCGTACTCGAATGAAGACCAAAACCTTGATATCCAAACACCGATTTTCACTTCTGAACTCATTGTTCATAATCTTTAAAACAGGTGGGACTTTTGAGAAGTATTCTGGGAAAAGAGTCTTCCTTTTTTAAACAGAATCTTTCTTTTATTTAGAGAGGGAATAATTATAAGATCAGAAAGGGAGGTTCTTACTCCTGCATACCTCGAAGGCTGGGGAGGAATCTTACATTCTACCCCACTTAAAAAGTGCGAGATGTCCTCATCTCGTAAAGTAGAGGACAACTCTTTTTCTTAAGATCCAATTTATTCTAGGTTCCTTATATTCTGGTCAACCCAACAAAATACGGGGATAAATATCCCTTATATAGAACTCATCATTAAATAACAATTCGTTTCAGATCATATCATTCATATCTTTAACATGATAATGGTCCCTTAGATCGAAAATTTTTCTTTCTGAACATTCCTCCACGAAAATTTCAGTCAAGTAAGTTCTCAATTTGTCATCCCTTAACTTGATATACCGAGTCAAGTGTTAACAGTAGCACTTTGACAGCACAATCCACTAATCTCATAGTGATTTACTGAAATCATTGTGAGATCCCTGTTCCCACCGCGCAACGGATTCGGGGTACTAGCAGCGGAAGTAGCACTTCTTGCGCGAGGCAGGGTCCCACACTCGGGGCCTCGTCCACGGATATCCGGACAAAAGACTAATCCGTCGGTTTTTCCAAAACCAGACCCGGAAAAACTTCCCTTATCCGGAAGCACGGGCGATTCCACCAGGATAATTTTTACTCTAATGTAGTCAAAACTCTTACTGATCAAACAGATCCGACTGCATCTATAAAGATACTTGGTCAGATCAAGGAAGAAACTTGCACTTGGATCATTGGGATCAACGCTTTTTTCCCCACCAAGGAGGCACAGCCGTTGATTCCTATCCATAGAACAATTACTATCCGGGATTTACTTTATCTATCGTAATAACAGAAATTGAGTCTCGATTTACGGATCCATCAGTCCAGCCTAACCCCATCCGATCCCATGGGTTAGCCAACCGCCCAACCACTGTAGTGATGGGATCCAATTTGGAATTTGGTTAGATTTTGTCCCGGGTACCAAGGAAAAGAGTTCCAAGGCCCCCTAGCCGGAATTTCATGCAAACATAAAACTAGCCACACCACTTACACACCCAATATGAAAATTGCCTTTTTCTTAGCATCAGCTAACTTTAAAACAATCCTTTAATGAAACCATAGTACCACTGATCACAATCTCCCAAATTATCCAGTTGATTCATAATTTCCCATCATTCCTTCATCAGAGTATCTATGGCATCATTGGCAACTAGAACGCTCACCACCTGTCCACACAGGGGCCGTTTCAATAGTTCCTAGCCCATAATACTCAACAATATAATCACTTATCAAGATGGACTCTCGTTGAAGATCAGCAAGATCAACCAACAGATCCATATAAAAGAGCCATGGACTCATCCGTTGAGGACCAGCAAGGTCAGTCAACCAGATCCATGCCCGGTTCCAGAAAACAACTCTTACTCCTTGTTCCAATATCTTCCTCGACGCACGCGTGGGTATCCTAGGCGACCCAGAGCCCGAGCACCGTATGGTCAGCACCCTCTAGGATCCTTCGCAGGTGACCTAGCGCTTCACTCATAGGCCGCTTCCTTGGTCCCTCATCCACCGTACCGGAAGCTCACCATTTTAATCGAACCGAGGCTGGTCAAGACCTCGGCCGACCTTGCTACGCGAGACGTCCTCCATTGACTCTCCGTCAGCAGTTGCAACTTTATCAGTTAGGTCTCCACGACCTTAATCACAAGACGGTCAAAATGCTTTCCCAGCATTCTTGACATAAAACAGCATTTACAAACAGTTTACAAATACAATTTCTATATTAACTCTCATTTTTCCACATTATCCCTCATGCAATCCACATTACTTATTCCACATTTCATTTATATGTGTACTCATCCAATCATATCATTTTCCATCTCTTCACTTCAGATTCCTTCACATCACATATCATATATTCACATCCATATCCACATCCATACATCCACATCCACATCCACATTCACATCCATACATCCACATCTACATGCTTATCTCCATTTTCACATCCTCATTTATACATCCACATCCCATATCCACATTCATACATACACATCCATATCCACATCCATATCCGCATTCATACATACACATCCATATCCACATCCACATGCATACATTCATTATCACGTCCTCATTCATACATCCACATCCACATACATACATACATACATCCACATCCACATCCACATTCTCATTCACATCTATACATCCATATCTACATGCACATTCACATCCATACATCCACATCTATATCCTCATTCACATCCATACATCCACATTCATGCATCCACATCTACATGCCTACATCCATACATACACATCCACATTTACATCCATGCATCCACATCCACATTCTCATTCACATCCATACATCCACATTCATACATCCACATCCACATCCACATTCACATCCATACATCCACATCTACATGCTTATCTCCATTTTCACATCCTCATTTATACATCCACATCCCATATCCACATTCATACATACACATCCATATCCACATCCACATGCATACATACATCCACATCCACATTTCCATTCACATATATACATCCATATCTACATGCACATTCACATCCATGCATCCACATCTATATCCTCATTCACATCCATACATCCACATTCATGCATCCACATCTACATGCTTATCTCCATTTTCACATCCTCATTTATACATCCACATCCCATATCCACATTCATACATACACATCCATATCCACATTCACATGCATACATACATCCACATCCACATTCCCATTCACATATATACATCTTTATCTACATGTACATTCACATCCATACATCCACATCTATATCCTCATTCACATCCATACATCCACATTCATGCATCCACATCTACATGCATACATCCATACATCCACATCCACATTTACATCCATGCATCCACATCTACATCCTCATTCACATCCATACATCCACATTCATACATCCATACATCCACATTCATACATCCACATCCACATCCACATTCACATCCATACATCCACATTCATACATCCACATCCACATCCATACATCCACATTCATACATCCACATTCACATCCATACATCCACATCCACATCCACATGCATCTTATCATATCTTATCACTTCCCATATCTTTTATGCATACCTCTATGCATGAAATTCAATTATGCTAAAAGTAACACTTTTATAATAAAATATTCAACTTTTATGCATACCTCTATGCATGAAATCCAATATGATAAAAGTAACACTTTTGATATAAAAAAATTATCCTTTATGCATACTTCTATGCATGAAAATTAAAAATGATAAAAGTAACACTTTTGATATAAAAATTTTCCTTTATGCATCCTTCTATGCATGAAAATTAAAAATGATAAAAATAACACTTTTAATATAAAAAAATTATCCTTTATGCATACTTCTATGCATGAAAATTAAAAATGATAAAAGTATCACTTTTGATATAAAATTTTTTTCCTTTATGCATACTTCTATGCATGAAAATTAAAAATGATAAAAGTAACACTTTTGATATAAAAAAATTATCCTTTATGCATGATATTAAAATTCAATTTCTCCATGATTATAATGAAATTCTTTCAATTAATCTAGGATGATAATTCCTAGAATATGGTAGGAAGTCCTCTTTTTATGCTTTGAATGAAAATTGTTTATGCATAATTTTTATAAAAAATTTGCCATAGCTCCGCTGCTATGACTGATAAATCTCAATTTTTCTAAGGGATAAAGCTTATCATTAAGGAAATAATTAAAATGATTCTCTAATTGGATCCTTAATCCATAATGGATTGAATCATCAATATACATAAACTAAAAGCATAAGAAAAAGCCATTAATTTGGCCTCAAGCATAGCTTTATCTTGGGTTAAGGAAAAGCTTTATGAAAAGCTTGATTTGGATTGAGAATGGGTCATGAGTATGACCATTTCTTGAGTGAGAGAGAGAATTTACATAAGAATCATTAGAATTTAAACATAAATGAAAATTAACTTCAATAGCATTATGTAACTCTTCACTACTATTCAAACTTCAATAGCATTAAAAAAAAACCATACCAATTAAACTTCTCAAGCTTGAGAGGGGTTGAGAAGAGAGAAACATTGAGAAATTATAGAAAGATCAATATTCACTAATTACCTTACAACTTGCTTGATTCTTTGTTCACGGTAGAGGCCCCCAACCAATCAATTGGTTAAGTATGTTGATGGAGCCACTAATGGGGATTGAAGAAAGAGGGAAGCTCCAAAAACTAGTGAATTATTAAATGAATTCACAGTTCTTGGCTTAGGTGGAGTAGAGTAACGATGCATAAACACTATCTATTTTTCAACAAGGGTGAGGCTTCTATTTATAGGAAAAATTGAGCTCCTAACCAAACAAACTGATTCTAGAATTTTCTAAATCAGTTTGGTCAATATTTGACCATTTTTAGGTCAGTTAAGCTAACTTTTTGGAACTAGACTTAAATGAGGAGAGAGGAGAGATGAAATATCTCAATTTTTATGAGTTTAAAACTCATTCAAGCATGTGAAATATGCACCTCCTTTAAAGAACTCCCCTTCCTTACATATGTCATACTTTTAATATTGCTCATAATTTTTTTACTAATAAACCTTGTACATTTTCAACTCTTCATCTTATGTGAAATATGCACCTCCTTTAAAGAACTCCCCTTCCTTACATATGTCATACTTTTAATATTGCTCATAATTTTTTTACTAATAAACCTTGTACATTTTCAACTCTTCATCTTATGTGAAATATGCACCTCCTTTAAAGAATTCCCCTTCCTTACATATGTCATATTTTTAATATTGCTCATAGTTTTTTACTAATAAACCTTGTACATTTTCAACTCTTCACCTCATGTGAGCATTTACTCATTTTTGGGTATTTTCTTTTTACAAGTTGGATTTATCTCCTCCCTACACATGGATTGATGCTATTGGTCCATAGGAACCTTAATTGGACCATAGTCTAAAGATTTCTGAAAATCTAGACCCTTAGGCTAAGGTTCTTTATAGCTATTTTCAATTAATTACAATTGCACATTGGAAAATTCTTTTTGAATTTCTGTTTCAGGGGAACTCATCTGAATTAGAAGAGATATTTTTCTATCCAAAAATATTCAAAATCTGAATATTCTCTCTCTAGAATATTTTTCTCTCTCTAGGCTAAAACAGATAGAAACAAGGTCTTTATATTTCTGAAGAGGGATTGATTACAGGGAAAGATACTAGACATCAAAAAGGGGGTGGGGGAGGAATCTTACATTCTACCCCACTTAAAAAAATGCGAGATGTCCTCATCTCGCAACTTGTGATAATTTCGCAAGATTCACGAATATGAGACTTAGAGAAAAATTTTAATCAAGATTAACCACCAAGAAACGTCTTAAAGAGAGCAAGATTCAAAATAAGAACAAGATTTAAACTTTATTCATTCTCGGAACTTATACAGTAAAGATAGAGGAACTCTTTACACTTCCATAAGCCCGTCCATCATATGGTCACAAAAGCAGTCCTCACAAGCTGCACAAGTATAAGGTAACTCATCTATGGGAATGATTCTGTGGGTTATTGCTGCGCCTATCTCAGTGGTATGAGGTGTTCTAACAAAAGGACCTCTGATAGGCAAGCCAAAAACGGGGTAAAGGCATATCTTCTCATGAGGAAGAAAACACGCCAGTAAGAAGACCCGCTCAGAAAACCCAGGATGCCTTGATCTCATGACGCAGTAGTATCGGGGACCCAAACCCAAAGCTTCAATAACCATGGCCAAGCGGACATTGTTACGAAAGTGCTGCTGACCCCAGGGTGTTACCCTAGTTATGTCTTGATAGGTCCGCCATTTTGTCTACGCTACAGAAGTTCCCAAGTGAGGGAAAAGTGAGCGCTCATACTGCTCTATAAAATCTTTCTTCACAGACTCCCTTGCGTCTTGAAGGTGAGAAATCATTAGGGATAAAACTAGTTCTTGTTGCCAAGCCATGAAGGAGATTAAGAAAGAAAGGAGATCGATGGAAGTAAGATTACTGTGAGCGACAAGTAAAAGTTACGACTTATATAAAGGAAGGAGCTAGGGTAACTTAGAAGCCAACGGTAACTTGCCACTGAAGTTTTACCGTCTTTCCATGATTTGGGTTTGACACATTTTTCTATAGAAGGCATTAAGAATTTTGAGATGAAGAGATAAAAGAAGCTTGTAGGCTAAGTCACCTACTTTCATTGAATTCAGATATAAGGCTCACAATATCTGGGGGATAACTTCATATACTCCCCAAGAGATAAAGAACTTCTTTTGGGCCGTACTCGAATGAAGACCAAAACCTTGATATCCAAAACATCGATTCTCACTTCTGAACTCATTGTTCTGAATCCTTAAAACAGGTGGGACTCTTGAGAAGTATTCTAGGAAAAGGGTCTTCCTTTGTTAAACAGAACTTTCTTTTATTTTAGAGAGGGAATAATTATAAGATCAGAAAGGGAGATTCTTACTCCTGTATACCTCGAAGGCTGGGGAGGAATCTTACATTCTACCCCACTTAAAAAGTGCGAGATGTCCTCATCTCGCAAGGTAGAGGACAACTCTTTTTCTTAACATCCAATTTTATTTTGGGGTTCCTTATATTCTGGTCAACCCAGCAGAACACTGGGATAAATATCCCTTATATAGAACTCATCATTAATATTCAGATCATATCATTCATATCTTTAACATGATAATGGTCCATTAGACCGAAAAATTTCCTTCTGAACATTCCTCCACGGGAATTTCAGTCAAGCAAGTTCTCAATTTGTCATCCCTTAACTTGATCTACTGATCAAGTGTTAACAGTAACAATTTGACAGCACAACCCACTAATCTCATAGTGATTTGCTGAATTCATTATCATCATTCCAGTTATGAATATCATCACTGGGACTCGTCCCATTCATCCTCATTGTGGTTTTGTTCAGATTTTTATATTTCAACTAATTTAAGAAATCATCATTTTTCAATCAGAATCCAATTCAATTCATCAATTCTCAAACAGAATTAAAAATCATATCAACCACATTCGAATTCATCATCTGGATAGCATTAACGCTTATAATTTCAAGTCTTAGATTTACTCGTATATACTGTCAGTAAAGAGCTGCAGTATACTCTCGGTATATACGGGTAGTCGTGGCTCTTGGAATTATAAGGTAAATACCATCATGTCTAGGCCTCAAGCAAGTCAGGGATTCTATATAATTGCGGTACTTCTATCTGAAGACCCAATTACCAAATTACGAATTTCAGTTTGAATATCAAATTGTATGAATTATATCACACAATTACAACCTTTTTGTGTTTCTACATAAATTTTTGACATATTTGTCTTCTCAGTTGATCTTTATTAACCAATTCGCTCTGATACCAACTGTGAGATCCCTGTTCCCACCGCGCAACGGATTCGGGGTACTAGCAGCGGAAGTAGCACTTCTTGCGCGAGGCAGGGTCCCACACTCGGGGCCTCGTCCACGGATATCCGGACAAAAGACTAATCCGTCGGTTTTTCCAAAACCAGACCCGGAAAAACTTCCCTTATCCGGAAGCACGGGCGATTCCACCAGGATAATTTTTACTCTAATGTAGTCAAAACTCTTACTGATCAAACAGATCCGACTGCATCTATAAAGATACTTGGTCAGATCAAGGAAGAAACTTGCACTTGGATCATTGGGATCAACGCTTTTTTCCCCACCAAGGAGGCACAGCCGTTGATTCCTATCCATAGAACAATTACTATCCGGGATTTACTTTATCTATCGTAATAACAGAAATTGAGTCTCGATTTACGGATCCATCAGTCCAGCCTAACCCCATCCGATCCCATGGGTTAGCCAACCGCCCAACCACTGTAGTGATGGGATCCAATTTGGAATTTGGTTAGATTTTGTCCCGGGTACCAAGGAAAAGAGTTCCAAGGCCCCCTAGCCGGAATTTCATGCAAACATAAAACTAGCCACACCACTTACACACCCAATATGAAAATTGCCTTTTTCTTAGCATCAGCTAACTTTAAAACAATCCTTTAATGAAACCATAGTACCACTGATCACAATCTCCCAAATTATCCAGTTGATTCATAATTTCCCATCATTCCTTCATCAGAGTATCTATGGCATCATTGGCAACTAGAACGCTCACCACCTGTCCACACAGGGGCCGTTTCAATAGTTCCTAGCCCATAATACTCAACAATATAATCACTTATCAAGATGGACTCTCGTTGAAGATCAGCAAGATCAACCAACAGATCCATATAAAAGAGCCATGGACTCATCCGTTGAGGACCAGCAAGGTCAGTCAGCCAGATCCATGCCCGGTTCCAGAAAACAACTCTTACTCCTTGTTCCAATATCTTCCTCGACGCACGCGTGGGTATCCTAGGCGACCCAGAGCCCGAGCACCGTATGGTCAGCACCCTCTAGGATCCTTCGCAGGTGACCTAGCGCTTCACTCATAGGCCGCTTCCTTGGTCCCTCATCCACCGTACCGGAAGCTCACCATTTTAATCGAACCGAGGCTGGTCAAGACCTCGGCCGACCTTGCTACGCGAGACGTCCTCCATTGACTCTCCGTCAGCAGTTGCAACTTTATCAGTTAGGTCTCCACGACCTTAATCACAAGACGGTCAAAATGCTTTCCCAGCATTCTTGACATAAAACAGCATTTACAAACAGTTTACAAATACAATTTCTATATTAACTCTCATTTTTCCACATTATCCCTCATGCAATCCACATTACTTATTCCACATTTCATTTATATGTGTACTCATCCAATCATATCATTTTCCATCTCTTCACTTCAGATTCCTTCACATCACATATCATATATTCACATCCATATCCACATCCATACATCCACATCCACATCCACATTCACATCCATACATCCACATCTACATGCTTATCTCCATTTTCACATCCTCATTTATACATCCACATCCCATATCCACATTCATACATACACATCCATATCCACATCCATATCCGCATTCATACATACACATCCATATCCACATCCACATGCATACATTCATTATCACGTCCTCATTCATACATCCACATCCACATACATACATACATACATCCACATCCACATCCACATTCTCATTCACATCTATACATCCATATCTACATGCACATTCACATCCATACATCCACATCTATATCCTCATTCACATCCATACATCCACATTCATGCATCCACATCTACATGCCTACATCCATACATACACATCCACATTTACATCCATGCATCCACATCCACATCCTCATTCACATCCATACATCCACATTCATACATCCACATCCACATCCACATTCACATCCATACATCCACATCTACATGCTTATCTCCATTTTCACATCCTCATTTATACATCCACATCCCATATCCACATTCATACATACACATCCATATCCACATCCACATGCATACATACATCCACATCCACATTTCCATTCACATATATACATCCATATCTACATGCACATTCACATCCATGCATCCACATCTATATCCTCATTCACATCCATACATCCACATTCATGCATCCACATCTACATGCTTATCTCCATTTTCACATCCTCATTTATACATCCACATCCCATATCCACATTCATACATACACATCCATATCCACATTCACATGCATACATACATCCACATCCACATTCCCATTCACATATATACATCTTTATCTACATGTACATTCACATCCATACATCCACATCTATATCCTCATTCACATCCATACATCCACATTCATGCATCCACATCTACATGCATACATCCATACATCCACATCCACATTTACATCCATGCATCCACATCTACATCCTCATTCACATCCATACATCCACATTCATACATCCATACATCCACATTCATACATCCACATCCACATCCACATTCACATCCATACATCCACATTCATACATCCACATCCACATCCATACATCCACATTCATACATCCACATTCACATCCATACATCCACATCCACATCCACATGCATCTTATCATATCTTATCACTTCCCATATCTTTTATGCATACCTCTATGCATGAAATTCAATTATGCTAAAAGTAACACTTTTATAATAAAATATTCAACTTTTATGCATACCTCTATGCATGAAATCCAATATGATAAAAGTAACACTTTTGATATAAAAAAATTATCCTTTATGCATACTTCTATGCATGAAAATTAAAAATGATAAAAGTAACACTTTTGATATAAAAATTTTCCTTTATGCATCCTTCTATGCATGAAAATTAAAAATGATAAAAATAACACTTTTAATATAAAAAAATTATCCTTTATGCATACTTCTATGCATGAAAATTAAAAATGATAAAAGTATCACTTTTGATATAAAATTTTTTTCCTTTATGCATACTTCTATGCATGAAAATTAAAAATGATAAAAGTAACACTTTTGATATAAAAAAATTATCCTTTATGCATGATATTAAAATTCAATTTCTCCATGATTATAATGAAATTCTTTCAATTAATCTAGGATGATAATTCCTAGAATATGGTAGGAAGTCCTCTTTTTATGCTTTGAATGAAAATTGTTTATGCATAATTTTTATAAAAAATTTGCCATAGCTCCGCTGCTATGACTGATAAATCTCAATTTTTCTAAGGGATAAAGCTTATCATTAAGGAAATAATTAAAATGATTCTCTAATTGGATCCTTAATCCATAATGGATTGAATCATCAATATACATAAACTAAAAGCATAAGAAAAAGCCATTAATTTGGCCTCAAGCATAGCTTTATCTTGGGTTAAGGAAAAGCTTTATGAAAAGCTTGATTTGGATTGAGAATGGGTCATGAGTATGACCATTTCTTGAGTGAGAGAGAGAATTTACATAAGAATCATTAGAATTTAAACATAAATGAAAATTAACTTCAATAGCATTATGTAACTCTTCACTACTATTCAAACTTCAATAGCATTAAAAAAAAACCATACCAATTAAACTTCTCAAGCTTGAGAGGGGTTGAGAAGAGAGAAACATTGAGAAATTATAGAAAGATCAATATTCACTAATTACCTTACAACTTGCTTGATTCTTTGTTCACGGTAGAGGCCCCCAACCAATCAATTGGTTAAGTATGTTGATGGAGCCACTAATGGGGATTGAAGAAAGAGGGAAGCTCCAAAAACTAGTGAATTATTAAATGAATTCACAGTTCTTGGCTTAGGTGGAGTAGAGTAACGATGCATAAACACTATCTATTTTTCAACAAGGGTGAGGCTTCTATTTATAGGAAAAATTGAGCTCCTAACCAAACAAACTGATTCTAGAATTTTCTAAATCAGTTTGGTCAATATTTGACCATTTTTAGGTCAGTTAAGCTAACTTTTTGGAACTAGACTTAAATGAGGAGAGAGGAGAGATGAAATATCTCAATTTTTATGAGTTTAAAACTCATTCAAGCATGTGAAATATGCACCTCCTTTAAAGAACTCCCCTTCCTTACATATGTCATACTTTTAATATTGCTCATAATTTTTTTACTAATAAACCTTGTACATTTTCAACTCTTCATCTTATGTGAAATATGCACCTCCTTTAAAGAACTCCCCTTCCTTACATATGTCATACTTTTAATATTGCTCATAATTTTTTTACTAATAAACCTTGTACATTTTCAACTCTTCATCTTATGTGAAATATGCACCTCCTTTAAAGAATTCCCCTTCCTTACATATGTCATATTTTTAATATTGCTCATAGTTTTTTACTAATAAACCTTGTACATTTTCAACTCTTCACCTCATGTGAGCATTTACTCATTTTTGGGTATTTTCTTTTTACAAGTTGGATTTATCTCCTCCCTACACATGGATTGATGCTATTGGTCCATAGGAACCTTAATTGGACCATAGTCTAAAGATTTCTGAAAATCTAGACCCTTAGGCTAAGGTTCTTTATAGCTATTTTCAATTAATTACAATTGCACATTGGAAAATTCTTTTTGAATTTCTGTTTCAGGGGAACTCATCTGAATTAGAAGAGATATTTTTCTATCCAAAAATATTCAAAATCTGAATATTCTCTCTCTAGAATATTTTTCTCTCTCTAGGCTAAAACAGATAGAAACAAGGTCTTTATATTTCTGAAGAGGGATTGATTACAGGGAAAGATACTAGACATCAAAAAGGGGGTGGGGGAGGAATCTTACAATCATTATCATCATTCCAATTATGAATATCATCACAGGGACTCGTCCCATTCATCCTCATTGAGGTTTTGCTCAGCTTATTACATTTCAACCAAATTTCAGGGATCATCATTTTTCAATCAGAATCCAAATCAATTCATCAATTCTCAAACAGAATTAAAAATCATATCAACCACATTCGAAATCATCCTCTGGATAGCATTAACACTTATAATTTCAAGTCTTAGATTTACTCGTATATACTGTCAGTAAAGAGCTGCAGTTATACTCTTGGTATATACGGGTAGTCACGGCCCTTGGAATTATAAGATAAATACCATCATGTCTAGGCCTCAAGCAAGTCAAGGATTCTATATAATTGCGGTACCTCCATCTGAAGACCCAATTACTAATTTATGAATTTTTAGTTTGAATATCAAATTGTATGAATTATATCACACAATTACAACCTTTTTGATTCTTGATAAATTTTTGATATATTTGGCTTCTCGATTGATCCTCATTAACCGAAAAGCTCTGATACCAACTGTGAGATCCCTATCCCCACCATGCAACGGATTCAGGGTACTAGCAGCGGAAGTAGCACATTGTGCGCGGGGCAGGGGTCTCACACTCGGGGCCTCGCCCACGGATATCCGAACAAGAGACTAATCCGTCGGTTTATCCAAAACTGAAACCGAAAAAAACTTCCTTTACCCGGAAAGCACGGGCGATTCCACCAGGATAACTCTTTACTCTAACGTAGTCAAGATCATTACTTATCAAACTGATCCGACTGCACCTATAAAGATACTCGATCGGATCAAGGAAGAGACTTGCAATTGGATCATTGGGATCAACGCTTTTTTCCCCATCAAGAGGCACAGCCGTTGATTCCTATCCATAGAACAATTACTATCCGGGATTTACTTTATCTATCGTAGTAACAGAAATTGAGCCTCGATTTACGGATCCATCAGTCCAGCCTAACCCCATCCGATCCCATGGGTTAGCCAACCGCCCAACCACTGTAGTGATGGGATCCAATTTGGAATTTGGTTAGGTTTTGTCCCGGGTACCAAGGAAAAGAGTTCCAAGGCCTCCTAGCCGGAAGTTCATGCAAACATAAAACTAGCCACACCACTTACACACCCAATATGAAATTGCCTTTTTCTTAGCATTAGCTAACTTTAAAACAATCCTTTAATGAAACCATAGTACCACTGATCACAATCTTCCAAATTATCCGGTTGATTCTTAATTTCCCATCATTCCTTCATTAGAGTATCTATGGCATCATTGGCAACTAGAACGCTCACCACCAGTCCACTCAGGGGCCTTTTCAATAGTTCCTAGCCCATAATACTCGGCAATATAATCACTTATAAAAATCAAGAAGGACTCTCGTTGAAGATCAGCAAGATCAACCAACAGATCCATAAAAAGAGCCATGGACTCATCCATTGAAGACCAGCAAGGTCAATCAACCAGATCCATGCCCGGTTTCAGAAAACAACTCTTACTCCTTGTTCCAATATCTTCCTCGACGCAGGTGTGGGTATCCTAGGTGACCCAGAGCCTGAGCACCATATAGTCAGCACCCTCTAGGATCCTTCGCAGGTGACCTAGCGCTTCACTCATAGGCCGCTTCCTTGGTCCCTCATCCACCGTACCGGAAGCTCACCATTTTAATCGAACCGAGGCTGGTCAAGACCTCGGCCGACCTTGCTACGCTAGACGTCCTCCATTGACTCCCCTACAAACAACATTTACAAATAGTTTACAAATACAATTTCTATATTAACTCTCATTTTTCCACATTATCTCTCATTTATCCACATTACTTATTCCACATTCCATTTATATGTGTACTCATCCAATCAAATCATTTTCCATCTCTCACTTCAGATTCCTTCACATTACATATCATATATTCACATCCATATCCACATCCATACATCCACATCCACATCCACATTCACATCCATACATCCACATCTACATGCTTACCTCCATTTTCACATCCTCATTTATACATCCACATCCCATATCCACATTCATACATACACATCCATATCCACATCCATACATCCACATCCACATGCATACATCCACTATCACGTCCTCATTCATACATTCACATCCACGTACATACATACATCCACATCCACATTCCCATTCACATCTACACATCCACATACATACATACATCCACATCCACATTCCCATTCACATCTATACATCTACATTTACATCCACATCTACATTCCACATTCACATCTATACATCCACATCTACATCCACATTCACATACATCCACATCCATATTCCCATTCACATCTATACATCCACATCTACATCCACATACATACATACATCCACATCCACATTCCACATTCACATCTATACATCCACATCTATATCCACATTCACATACATCCACATCCACATTCTCATTCACATCTATACATCATCTTCATGCATACATCCATTTTCACATTCATACATCCACACTCCCATGACCACATCCACACATCCACATACATACATCCATTTCCACATTCCCATTCATATAACCCCATATGCCTTCACATCTAATCTTTTACATCACATCCATTCTCGCCCTATCACAACCTATATACATCTTATCCTATCACATACACTTCTTACCTCATCCCATACACATCTTATTACATCTTAATTCATCTTATCACCTCCTAACTTATTTCATAAGCATCTTATCACCTCTTATCACATCTTATACACCTCTTATCACATCCTATCACATCGCATATCTATTTATAGAATACAAGAGAATTCTTATATTTGATATAAGATTTCTTTACACATTTATTTATGCATAAATTCCATTTAAGGAGATTAATACTTTCGAAGTAAAAATCAATCTTTTATGCATCTTCCTATGCATAAATTCATTTTAAGTGAAAATGACACTTTTGAATTAAAATTCAATCTTTTATGCATCTTCCTATGCATAAATTCAATTTAGATGAGAATGACACTCTTGAATCAATCTTTTATGCATCTTCCTATGCATAAATTCAATTTGGTAGGAATTACACTTTTAGAATAAAAGAATTTCTCTTATGCATCTAAGTTATGCATAAAATCCATTTATGATGAAAATCACACTTTTAGTATAAAAAGACTATCTTTTATGCATACTTCTATGCATGAAATCAAAATATGATAAAAGTAACACTTTTATAATAAAATAATCAACTCTTATGCATACTTCTATGCATGAAATTCAATTGTGATAAAAGTAACACTTTTATAATAAAATAATCAACTTTTATGCATACCTCTATGCATGCAATCCAAATATGATAAAAGTAACACTTTCATAATAAAATAATCAACTCTTATGCATACTTCTATGCATGAAATTCAATTGTGATAAAAGTAACACTTTTATAAAAAAATAATTAACTTTTATGCATACCTCTATGCATGAAATCCAAATATGATAAAAGTAACACTTTTATAATGAAATAATCAACTCTTATGCATACTTCTATGCATGAAATTCAATTGTGATAAAAGTAACACTTTTATAATAAAATAATCATTTTTTATGCATACCTCTATGCATGAAATCTAAATATGATAAAAGTAACACTATAATAAAATAATCAACTCTTATGCATACTTCTATGCATGAAATTTAATTGTGATAAAAGTAACACTTTTATAATAAAATAATCAACTTTTATGCATACCTCTATGCATGAAATCTAAATATGAAAAAAGTAACACTTTTATAATAAAATAATCAACTCTTATGCATACTTCTATGCATGAAATTCAATTGTGATAAAAGTAACACTTTTATAATAAAATAATCAACTTTTATGCATACCTCTATACATGAAATCCAAATATGATAAAAGTAACACTTTTACATTAAAATAATAATCTTTTATGCATACCTCTATGCATGAAAATCAATTATGCATAATATAAAAATCAATTTCTCTATGATTACAATGAATATCTTTCAATTAATCTAGGATGATAATTCCTAGAATATGGTAGGAAGTCCTCTTTTCATGCTTTGAATGAAATTATTTTATGCGTAATTTTTATAAAAATTTTGCCATAGCTCCGCTGCTATGACTGATAAATCTCAAATTTTCTAAGGGATATTAACTATCATTGATCAATTAACTTCAATAGTATTCATCAAATTATGTAACTCTTCACTACCATTCATCAATTAACTTCAATAACATTCAAAAACCATTCCAATTAAGCTTCTCAAGCTTGAGAGGGGTTAAGAAGAGAGAAACATTGAGAAATTATGAAAAATGATCAAAATTCACTAATTACCTTACAAATTGCTTGATTCTTTGTTCACGGTAGAGGCCCCCAACCAATCAATTGGTTAAGTATGTTGATGGAGCCACTAATGGGGATTGAAGAAAGAGGGAAGCTCCAAAAACTAGTGAATTATTAATGAATTCACAGTTCTTGGCTTAGGTGGAGTAGAGTAATGATGCATAAACACTATATATTTTTCAATAAGGGGGAGGCTTCTATTTATAGGAAAAATTGAGCTTCTAACCAAACAAACTGATTCTAGAATTTTCCAAATCAGTTTGGTCAATTTTTGACCATTTTTAGGTCAGTTAAGCTAACTTTTTGGAACTAGACTTGAATGAGGAGAGAGGAGAGATGAAATATCTCAATTTTTATGAGTTTAAAACTCATTCAAGCATGTGAAATATGCACCTCCTTTAAAGAACTCCCCTTCCTTACATAGGGTTTTGGAGTAGGTGGTGGCTTTTGTTTTAAGTATGACGTAGACCGCTGTGTGTATGATGTAGACCGCTGTGTGTGTATGATCGCGTGTATGGTTACATTGCAGCACAAATACACGCGTTTTTACATAGGATAAATGCATAGATACATGCATTTTTACACAGAGTAGATGGGCTGTTACATGCAATTTGAGATAGTGTAGACGTGGTTATACACGCGATACAGAGACTTTTTATACTTTGATTAAAAACTGATATGATTATGTATTTGCTCTTTTGTACACAGGATGTCATCAACCTCCTCAAGCAGTTCTGGTGAAGATGAGACAATGCGTCACCGTAATCGCGATGTGTGGTTGGGACAAAGGATCAAGTGTATGTGTAATCGATGTCAAGGATGCATTGTAGGAGCGCGTCGAATTACCTTGAATCACATCTCCATGTATGGAGAATGGAAGCAAACAGGTTTAGAGGTGAGTAGATGTAAATTGATAGAATCCAAATGACTCATGGTGTCCAAATGAATGGAGTTGTTAATATATATACTCTAATTGGAGCAGGATGCAGTACTTCCCTCCTCTCGACACTTCGAGACTTGAAAGTAGTGTTGATGTGGACAATGCATGACTTTCCAGGATACAGCGATTGTTCTCATAAGAATTCAAATAAGTCCCTACTCTAATACTATTGGTTATATTAATTACAACTATTGACTAACCCACGGGACTAGGCTTGACTGATGGATCCCTAAATTGAGACTCGATTCTATTATGGTACGATAGATCATGTAAATCCCGAACAAAAATTGTTCTATGGAAAAGAATCAACGGCGGCTGTGCCTCTCAATGAGGAAAAAAGCGTTGGTCTCTATGATCCAAGTGCAATCATTTTCCTGATCTGACTATGGGACTTACGGGTTTGATCAATCACTTCAGTTAATTAAGGCTTTTGACTACATTAGAGAAAAACTTATCCTGGAGGAATCGCTCGTGCTTTTCGAGCAAGGAAATTTTTTCGGGTTCAGTCTTGGAAGAGCGGATGGATTAGTCTCTTGTCCGGATATCCGTGGGCGAGGCCCCGAGTGTGGGACCCTGCCCCACAAAAGAAGTGCTACTTCCGCTGCTAGTACCTCTGAATTCGTTGCGCGGTGGGGAGAGGGATCATTACAGCTCGTATTAGAGCAAATTGGCTAATGAGGATCAACCGAGAAGCCAAAAATGTCAAAAATTTATGAAGAAGTAGAAAAAGATTGAAATTGCGTGATAAAATTCATACAAATTGTTTTTCAAACTAAAATTCATAAATTAGTTACAGCATAGCTCAAATCTGGTTTGGTGATCGTCATGCTTCCTACTATGCGCCTACACATAGTAGGATCCTCCAAGATCTCTCCTGAATCTGCACTCAACTTGCCATTCTGATCCAATGGCACGAAAATAGGTTTACAGCCTGTCATACCATACTTGGACAACATGTCCAAGCCATACTATCTCTGCAGTAATCCAATACCATGTGGTGACCTAATCACCTCAATGCCCAAGAAATATCTGAGCTCCCCCAGATCCTTTATCTCGAACTTCTATCTAAGCAAGATCTTTACATCAAAGATCTCTGCATCATGGTCCCCCGTAAATGATCAATTCATCTACATAGATGACAACAAGCACAACCCCTCTATCACCATGTCTCACATACAGCGAGAAATCTGCATTGGCTACATGAAAGCCAATAGTGACAAGATATTCAGAAATCTTATCAGACCATGCTCTTGGTGCTTGTTTTAAGCCATACAAGGCTTTCTTCAAACTGCAAACATGCTCGGGGTGACTCAGATCCTCATAACCAGGTGGCTGCAACATATACACCTCTTCTTGCAAATCCCCATGCAAGAATGCATTCTTTACATCCATCTGATGTAAAGACCATTGCTTTGATGCAGCCACTGCTATCACAACTCTCACTGTTGCCATCTTGGCAACTAGGCTGAAAGTTTCCTCATAATCAATCCCATATTTCTACGCATATCCTTTGGCTACCAACCTAGCCTTATACCTGTTTATGCTTCCATCACTGTTATGTTTTACTTTGTACACCCACTTGCATCCAATGGCTTTCTTGCCTTCATGCAATTGCACTAAATCCCAAGTCTCATTTCCATATAGTGCATCCATCTCCTCATCCATAGCTTTCTCCCAACACACATTTCCAACAGCCTCATCAATGCATGTGGGCTCTACAACTTGCACAACCTTTGCCATATATGCATAATGATGTGCCACATAACCATCATAATGATGTTGTTAGAAAAAGTGATCTATGTCATATCATAGACAAGGTCAAAGGGATGTGGATGAATGTGGTGAAGGCTAGGAGTTATCCCACATGCAAAGGGAAAGCCCATATGGTACTTGGACCTATATAAAGGGTCATTTCAATGTAATGTAACACAACAATTCATTCTCAAGTACACAATCTCTTGGTCAAGTAAGTACATCTTGTGTTGCTTTGTATTGCTTTTATCATTTGTTTATAATCATGTTTAGCATTATGTTTGAGCCTCCATAGGCTAGCCTAGTCCTAGATCCATGATTTCCAACATGGTATCAGAGCCTGGTTGGCTATGGTTTAGCTATGGTTTAGCTTAGTTTAGTTGTTTTGCCATTTCTCTTCAATATGGTGCCCGTAAAAGGAAGTGCCATTGAGAAGAAGGAATAACAAAATTATTGCATTAGTCTTTGCACCATTAGGGATCTGGTAGGTTCAGCTCTCCAATAGCTTAGATCCTTTCTCTCTTAGCATTGATTTAGGTTTTCATTAGAAAAAGATATAAGGTTTTTTTTAAGTCTTAGGAGTTTCTCCATCTTCCTTAGCATCCACAATTAGGGATCACAAGTAGTGCTTGAATCCTTTGCAAACATAGTCACTTGAGAAGCAGCCATTTGCAAAGCAAATCCTCAGTCCTTCGAAGAGCACTAACTCCACCATCTTCACACAAAGCAATAGCAAGGAGTGTTGTATACTTTTTAAGAAAGCAAGTAATAGGGAGCTGAGTGAGTCATCACACTGCAACATTTAGAAGTGAAGAGTAAGCAAAGCACAAGTGCAAACATTATCGTCAAAAGGAGATTGCACACAGCACCATGCAGCAACAGTCGCAAGCATTGATAGATCTCTGATAATAAGGAGCTCGGCAACAAAGCAAAGACTAGCCGGCAGTAAGAGAAAGCAATAAGCTGTAGAAGTAGCATCAGAGGCGAGTGATGAGCAGCAACGAATGCGCCAGTAGTTGCAGATACAGCCAGCCGGAAGAGGGACGCTGCATACAGAGACACCGCCTTGCAGAGGTGATCATGAGAAAGCACTGCTGCTATTCGTGAGGGAGCTGAGGACCTGCTGACGGCGGCGACTGGGTTGCACAGCTCCTAGTGAGGACAAACAGAGGGAGTGCTTGAAGAAGAAGCAGGCGATGCAGATGATCCAGAATCGGCAGCGTGGATAGATCCGAAATCAGCACAGCAGCCGCCGGTGAAATAAAAGCTGGCCGTTTTTGCATTTGAAATAAAAGATTCTCTTTTATTTTTTTTGAGACTAAGGTTTAAAGACCTTAAAGTAATATAAGAGGTTGTTCATATGGCATTTAAGGAAGGATGTTCTTTTACCTCTTTTTTGGAAAATTCTCTGCATTATGCCGATGCCTCAAGGATGGGAATGCACGCACAGTCTATGTGCAATGTCAAGACGAAGAAGATGTTATGCAGAATAAAGATGCAGACCAAGATGCAAAAATGGATGAAGACAAAGACAAAGATGTCAATGAAGATGAACAAGATGCTGTCTATGTTGATTCTTATGTCATGGCTCACATGTCATAATGACGAATGAATTATGCCCTCTCTTACCCAAATGTTTATGTATGGACACCTCTAACCAACGATGATGTAGGTTATGTGTTTTTATGATGCTCACAATATCTCTCAGTAGGCCATGTAGCCCTCAAGGGGGGATTGATGGGGAGTTGGGTCTCCATGACCAACAAATGATGACAGATGATGATGATGCCCATAAATATGATGATGATGCTATGATGATGATGGGGTATGGGAGAGGAATTTTTTTTATGTCATTTTCTTTTCGCAATGTAGAAGCTATGCTCTCTATGAGCGATGCTAATTTCTTTTATGTACTGTAGAGCTATACTCCTTATGAGTTAAGCTTTTCCTTTCATGTAATGTTAGAAGCAAGGAAGGGCATTATGATATGCCATGATCAAGGAAGGGTGTTAGAAAAAGTGATCTATGTCATATCATAGACAAGGTCAAAGGGATGTGGATGAATGTGGTGAAGGCTAGGAGTTATCCCACATGCAAAGGCAAAGCCCATATGGTACTTGGACCTATATAAAGGGTCATTTCAATGTAATGTAACACAACAATTCATTCTCAAGTACACAATCTCTTGGTCAAGTAAGTACATCTTGTGTTGCTTTGTATTGCTTTTATCATTTGTTTATAATCATGTTTAGCATTATGTTTGAGCCTCCATAGGCTAGCCTAGTCCTAGATCCATGATTTCCAACAGATGTGCCACATAACCATCATAGGTAAACCTTTGCACAGGGTTTTTCACTCTCCCAAATCTTTGCAGCTTTTCATTCATGGCTTCCATAGCCTTCTTGGTGTTCTCATAGAGCTGGGATCCCAAGCTCCTCATCAAGGCTCATTTCTGAGCCACTAGACTCTCCATCAACATGAGAATGCCCTGTAGAAATGTCAGGCATACCAAGGGGCTCAACCACTTTCTCTTTTCCTTTACGTGATGATGTACTAATCACATTTACAGGACTGGTATTATGAGACGAAGCCTGCCACTGTCTATCCAACAGACCCACTAGATGAGGACTCTCCTGGTCCACTCAAAGACTGTGATTGCTGACCTATATTCTGTGCAACCACACTTCCACTCACATCAGCCCCAGCAGCTTCTTTTTCAGCAGCATACCAGCTGCTCATCTCATCAAAGACAACATCCTTGCTTACCCTCAACTCACGTGTAGCAGGGTTATAACACCTCTATCCCTTTTGCTCAAGGGAGTATCCAATAAACACACATTTTTCAGCTTTTGGATCCAGCTTAGTTCTCAGCTCATCTGGCACATGCGCATATGCAATGCATCCAAAGACTTTCAGATGAGACAAATCAGGTTTTCTGCCAGTAAACCTCTCCTCTGGAGTTACATCATGTATGGCTGCAGCAGTTGGAGTCCTGTTCATGATGTATACTGCTGTAGAAACAGCCTCAGTCCAATAGCTATGCGGCATATTTTTCTCTTCCATCAATGCTCATGCAATCTCAGCAATGTGCCTGTTTTTCCGCTCAGCAACTCCATTTTGCTGCGGAGTGTATCTGCATGTAAACTGTCTCCGAATACCATTCTTCTTCAAAAATTCAGAGAACTCATTAGAGAAGTACTCTCCCCCTCCATCTGACCTTAGGCACTTTACATATTTCCCTGTTTGCTTTTCAACCAAAAACCTGAAATTCTGAAAGTGAGTGAACACCTCACTCTTCTCCTTCATGAAGTATACCCACACTTTCCTTGTGTGGTCAATGAATGTCATATAATACCTGCAGCCTCCCATAGACATGGTCTTCGTAGGACCCCATACATCTGAATGCAGTGCATTTCTGCTCGCATATCTGTTATGTGGAAATACATGCTTTGTTTGCTTTCCAAATTGGCATGCTTCACATATTCTCTGCATACCTTCCACTTCAAGCTTTGGCAGCCCTGTCACAATTCCTTTAGTCTGCATAGACTTCGATCTCTGCACATTCACATGTCCAATTCTTTTATGCCAAATGTATGTGTCTGCAACAATTTTTGAACCTTTTGCAAACATCACAGCACTCATTTCAGGCATGTCTACATTCAACATAAACATTCTGCCCACTCTGTTGCCTTTTGCAACCAACCTGCACTTGTCTTTAAAATCTTCAACATAACAACCATCAGGGTTAAACCGAACTTGCAAACCCTGCTCAATCATCTGGCCAACTGAAACCAGATTCTTTGTTATGTTTAGAACGTGAAGTACATCTGCAAGGTACTTCACTTTGCCATCCTGCATAGACAATGGCACATCTCCAACATGGGCAATTGGATGAGCAGTGTTATCCCCTGTTTCCACAAAACCTAGTCTTTCAAGGTTTTTCATCTCCTTGAACCACTCCCCATGACTTGTCATGTGGTTCGAAGCACCTGAATCCACATACCATACATCATCTTTTTGTGCTGCTTCAACATTTTCAGACATGGCATTCACGACATGCTGCATAACAAACAACCTTTCATTATCCTCATTGTTTCTGCTTGAGGATGCATAGTTGTTCTGTTGCACTTTTCTATTTTGCATGTAAGCCTTCTTCTTATAACATTCTGCCTGCACATGTCCAGGCTTACCACAATAAAAGCATTCACGTGCATCATTATATTGCCTTTGCCAATTTCCACGTCCTCTTTGACTCCCCGTGCCTCTAAATTTGCCTCTTCCACCTGTGTGTTGTTGATTTTGTTGTTGTGTATTCTGGGACTGTTGTTGTTGCTGCTCTACTGGCCATAGTTTTGATTACCTGTTCGGCCACCTCCTTGACTGCGTCCACGGCCTCCTCTACCTCGTCCTCTTCCTGAACTTGTGTAGAAGGCCTGTTGCTCTGAACTGTTTTTGTTTTGTGAAGACTGTTTGTGCGCTCTTGCCGCAGAGGTCGTACTGGGGACTTGTCGGACACCGTATGCGAGCCACGAATGGCCGAATGGCTGCAAGCACACAACCAGGGAAGGAAGCTCAAACAGAATGCAAAGGGTGTGTCACTCACCGCTCAACCGCTGCCTTGAAGGATTCCTGCGTCGCAGTGAAGAAGGAGCCGCCGTCGCGCTGCTCTACCGCCCCGCCGCCGTGCCGCTACACAGTGCTCGATCGCTCTCTCACTCTCTCTCTCTCTCTCACACACGCAGGAGAAGGAAACCAAAGAGATAAGGCAAGAGCACTCTTGTATTCACAACACATGAGAATGAGGATTTTAGGGTTACATTTGACTCTTATAGGTGACTTGGCCGTTCACAGTTGGGCGCCCATACATGGTCGGCCGATCCTAACCCTTATCCTACTGATATTCAAGGTGCACCTCTCATCGACGATCACCCAATCCCTTCATCCTTAACATATGGTGCCGACAAGCCCGGCCCATGACTCAGAATATTTAAATTAATGACGTAAAACATAGTACGTCTCAATGTCATAGGTTAACATGCCCCCCTTCCTGATGTAGATTCCGTCTCCTCGGAAGCTATGGTATGGTAAGCTCGAGAGGGTTGTTGTGGTAGACCATCTACAAAACAGGGAAGTGAAGTGAAGGTATGCTGGAATTCAAAAGATATAAAGAGTATAAATTCAAGCATGTTAGACCACAATGGATGTTGCTATGAGAACTTAGTTTAAGGGTCACATGAATGAGCTAGTGTAGCAAATTAACAGGAGTTTAAAATTATTGAAAGTAAATCAAGAGTTAGCAAGGTGTCAAAGGTTAATCAAAGAGGCACATCAGTGTGAAAAATTAAAGACTCGTTTAAGCAATCCAAACTAGAAAAAACTTGAAAACTCTAACCTACCTACCAGTCACCACACTACTAGAAAAAACTTGAAAACTCTAACCTACCTACCAGTCACCACACTACTACTGAGGATACGGTAAGAGGATGTTGTAGAGTCTTGGCTCTAGCCCTAAGGCTAAGCCTCTATCCGCATCATCCAAATAAATAAAGTCAACCTCAGTAGTGCCATGAGTTTCATCCGTCCATTCATCATTGTCAGATATTTCTGTTTCATTTTCCCATCCACATAAACTCATCAAGAATGTAACCATGCGAGGATAGTCATCTTGTGGAAAAGGAAGGCATTGGGCTATCGGGGATATTTCCTCTACGGAGTAGGGGTCAGTCATGGTCAATAGGCGAATTAGCCATTCTAATTCCTCAACATTTTCCTCTCTGGCTAGTACATCTATATGATCCCATTCAGTTTCAATTACAGGATAGCACATGTGAAATATCTGAGAAAGGTATAGATGATACCTCTCACCAAAGGTGGGAGTGGATGAAGTGTATGATGATCGTGCATCTGCCATATCTACAAACACAGATATAGCATCAGTAGGTTTATGACAGGTCAATCTAGTTCTTGATTGTATATGGATATTTATCCTCTTTTTGTGCTCTTGCTCTTTTTACTATTTTTTGTTTTTGTTTTCTTTGTTTCTTTTTTTAATGTATGAAGCTATATATATACATCCCCTTGAATTTGGAAATTACATGGTCAGGGGAGAAGGTTCTGGAGGAAGCATTATAATGTCGAGCATGAGTACATGCTTCCCCTTTCCTTGGGTAGATCATATTATTTGTAATGATGTTGCAGTCTCTTGGAACCAATTTGTCCAGCGGGTCATAGGTTGTGATGTGGGCAGATAGCTTTTTATGACCCTTGTGGCCACATCCAATTGTAGAGATGGTAGTGTACGCTCCCATTGACGAATGGAGGAAATGGTTTCCGACGATACTATTACAAGGGGAGACGTAGACTCATCGGTTTTTTGTTGGGTGTTGACAAGAGTAGGTGTAGAGCATGTAGAAACTTCTATATGAGTGTGTGCCTGGCATGAGGAGCTAGAAGCTTCATGTGGCTCCCCCCTTCCTGAGCTAGGTGGTAATGATCGATATCGTTTGGGAATCCAAACTAACTCTGGAAGAAGTGGTGCGGAGCACTCTGTTACCTTTCCCTTACCACGGTCTTGAATTGTCATTGGGGTGGCAACAATTGGTTTGCAAGGTTTTACAGGTGACGTAGAGGGATTTAGCTTATGTTTAGGGACCCAAATCTAGTCATTCCCCTCGTAGTACCCTTGGGCTACTAATAATTTTTTAGGGATCCATCGCGATGTTACATTGCCCTTTCTCGGGTGGGTAGCTGCTTTCCTTTTACGAGGCTTCTTGGTAGCTGAACGAGATTGAGCAGGGGAAGTAGCTATTAACGAAGCTTTTGGGACCCATTTGTATGTGTTTTTTGGCATAGTAAGCGGAGCTTTAGAGACCACCCTGCATGTTTCCACTCTTGGCGTTGAAGCGTTAGAGGGGTGGCAAACAATCAAAGATGGTTTTGCAACTGGACTTTGTGATTTTTCGTTATCCAACATTTTGTCCAGAGTTGATGGCTTAGGAGCGGGATTTTGAGCGGTCAGACCTAGTGTTGGTTCTTGCGTCGTGACTCGTCTGGTTGCCCAATCGATATTGCATTTGGTGGCCATCATCCATTTGCACCCTAAGTTTACAGTCCCTTCCATGGTACCAGCAGGCATAACCAAAAAGCTTTGAATTATGGTTCCCTTGTCATAGGCAACCGGAGTGTGCAGAATTCCTGAGACAGGGGTTTTCTTCTTGTTGATACCTTGAACTTGGATAGCACTCTTGGATAAAGGTGGTTTTCCAAGTTGACACCACACGCCATATGATAACAAATTGTGTTGAGCCCCTGTATCCAATAATGCATTATACAGCACCTCCCCGTAAGGACTCTGTAACTCAATTGGGTATCTTAGAGGTGGGTTAGATTCCAGTGAATCCTCCTCTGCCTCCTCGAAAAATACTTGTGTAATTCCCAAGTTGGCTTCTCGTTGGTGCCTAGCATGCTGTTGACGTTCTTTGGCTTCAACTCTCGCTTGTATTTTCTTAAGCTCAGCTTGTTCTTTAGCTGCCTTCTTTTGATGGATTGCATATAACTCCTCTTGGCTCAGGGGGTCATAGTATCTTTTGAATTTACTCCCATTAAGGAATCCAATGGTTTCAACTCCGTCGAGAGTCTCCACTCTAATGATACCTTGCGGGGTAATTTCACATACTCTATATGGTCCCTTACCAGCATATTTGAGCTTCTTCTTTTCATTACGCACTCCATACATCAGGACTTTATCCCCAACCTTGATGCCCTTGTCCTTGAGGTGGCGATCAAACCATTTTTTCCTTCTATCCTTCTCCACAAGGGCATTGTACACAGCCAATTCTCTTTCTTCGTTTAGCCGCTCAAGGATATACAGACGCTCTACTAAGGGATTACCATCCCAACCCTCTTGAGTAGCAACACGAAGACTAGGAATGATAAATTCCCACGGCATGACTCCTTCTTGGCCATATACCATTTTGAATGGTGTGCAATTAATAGCCACTTTGTACGCAGTACGATAGGCCCATAAAGCTGTTGTAAGCTTTAGATCCCAATCCGTGCGATGAGCTTCAACTGTCTTTGTCAAAAAAGAGATTAATGTCTTGTTTGTACTCTCGGCTTGGCCATTCGCTTGCGGATAATAAGGAGTAGATTTATGATGGGATATCATGAAATTTGTTGTGAGCTCCTTAATCACTTCATTTATAAAATGCGTACCATTGTCGCTCACAAGTTCAAAAGGACAACCGAATCGTGTGATTATATTTTCAAAGAGGAACTTGGCTGTTGTCCTTGCATCTACCTTACGTGTCGCTTTCGCTTCAGCCCATTTGGTCATATAGTCAGTGGCCACAATAATATAGCCAGATTGTGTGTTTCGGGCCGTTGGGCTAATTAGACCTACAAAGTCTAAACCCCACTTTTCAAATGGTTGGTTTACTTTGATTGGATGTAGGGACATCTGATCTTTCCGTTGGGGTTTCTTGTATCGTTGGCATTCATCGCAACCCTTCACAAAGAGTGATGCATCTTGGAACATAGTGGGCCACCAATACCCCGATTGTAAGATCTTTCGTGCAGTTAAGTCTCCTGAGAAGTGACCACCGGCTACGCCCATATGTGCCTCTTGCAAAATGTATAGATACTCATCCTCTCGGGCACAACGCCTAAGAACGTCATCCTTTCCTCTTTTATAAAGAGTCCCGGCTATCAGGCAATAGGGTTCGCATTCTTTGATCAGCTTTCGAGCTAGATCTTTACGAAGCTCCTTGGGTGGAAAGCCATTAACCAAAAAGTTAACAATCTTCTCACTCCATTCAGGCATTGTCTCCACCATGAACAGGGAAGTGTCAGGTAAGTCATCATCAACCCCCGTAAGAGCCTCACCATTAGGTATGCGAGACAAATGATCAGCCATAACATGTTTTTTGCCAGGTCTCACAACAACAGTGAAATCAAACTCAAGAAGAATCAATAGCCATCGTGTGATTCTTCCTGTGGAGCATGGTTTGTTTACCAGATACAACAATGCTTGATGATCCACATAGAAAACAAACTTGGTGGCAAGGAGGTAATAACAAAATTTCCTTACTACATATATCATTGCCAACCCTTCTCGCTCCGTAGTGGTGTAGTTCATCTCAGCATCGTTCAACTGGCGACTGGCAAAGCTAATGGGGTAGTCTAGCTTGTGTTCTCCAGGTTGAGTTAACACACACCCAATAGCAAAGTTTGATGCATCAATATGCACATGGAAGAGTAAATCCCAGTTAGGCATTCTCAAGATTGGAGCACTTGCCAAGGCCTTCTTTAATAGCTCATAGGCACGGTCACATTCTTCGGTCCAAATAAACTCGATGAGAAGCTTATACAATGGTCGAGCTATCTCGACGAAGAATAGAATAAACCTTCGATAATAACCAACGTGGCCCATAAAGCGTTGGACTCCCTTATAGTTGGTGGGTGGGGGTAATTCCAGAATGACCTTGATTTTACTCTCGTCAGTGGAAATCCCATTTTTGGACACTATATGCCCTAAGATAACTCCGTGTTTAACCCATAATTGGCATTTGAAAGGATTCAAGGATATGCAATATAATCTACACCTTTCAAATATTTTTCGTAAACACATCAAGTGCTCATCCCAAGAGGAATGAACACAAAGATCATCTAAGAAAGCTTCACAGAAGTCCCTTAGATATTCCTTAAAGGCCGTGTTTATCAATCGTTGGAATGTTGCAGGTGCATTGGTCAAGCCAAAAGCCATGACGCGAAAGGCAAACACTCCAAACTTCGTGATAAAGGCTGTTTTAGCTTGGTCCTCGACTGCAATTGTGATCTGATTGTAACCCGAGTACCCATCTAAAAAGCTATATGCCTCCTTGCCTGCCACTCTTTCAAGGACATGTTCAGAATATGGCAAGGGGTAATGATCCCTTTTGGTGGCTGCATTAACCTTTTTGAGATCAACGCACACTCTGAGTTTCCCATTCTTCTTTGGTACGATGACTATCAGAGAAACCCATTCTGAGTGCTCAATAGGGTATATGAATCCACATTTTACAAGCTTTTCAATTTCCTCTTGTACAATCTTTGCGTACTTAGGATTCATTGGGTAGGGACGTTGCTGGACTGGTTTAGCAGCGCTAATCATTAGAATCGTGTGTTGCACCACCGAGGGTGGAACACCCTTCACATCATGATATGTCCAAGCAAATATGTCCTTGAATTCTTTAAGAAGCTTTGTAAGTGCAACTTCTTCCGCCTTGGTGAGGTCTTGAGCAATAAAAACTGGTTTAGACTCCTCACCCGGATCTGCTAAGTCTATCTCCTTAACTACCGCAGGGCCATCATAGACACCGCTACTCCCATTGGTAGGCGTTCGTTGGGCTTTTGTGTAGACCACTTTACGTTCCCCTGTGGTGAATGATTTGAAATGCTCGGGTGCGGGGTGTAAGTCTACTGGTTCTTGTTGTGCTAGGCTTTTTTCTTTCAATTCCGCTTCCCTTTGTTGCTGAGCCAACTCTTGGTTTTGCCGCCTTCTTGCAGTATGACTTAGTTTCGGCTTCTCTTCGATTTCTAATTGGGCGACGTCATGAGGTTGCGGAATACACCACATGACACTTTGGAGGTATTGTCCCCAATTATCCGGCTAACTTCTGATGAGCATCAATGGCTCCTACATAACTGAGCCATTTTGCAGTGGATCTTTCCTTGTTTATTGCAGTGCGTACATTAGCTCGATAGCGTTGGCGCTTATGTCTCGTTTTCTTCTTACCAAGTTTTTGATTTTTGTTTCTATCAGATTCGGACTCACTTGGTCGATCTTCACTTTCGGATGAACTGCAGGAGGTCACTGTCCTAGGCCTTGAGCACCTTGCTTCCACATTTGGGTGAATATTTGATTCATCCCCCCCATCAAGCTCAGAGTAAGTTTCTTCTTGAGATTCATACTCAGAGTTGCATTGGTCAGAGTCTTCGCTACTTTCAGTGTCAGTGGAGTTTGCCACTTTCTCGCCATCAGGAGTCAAGTGCATAACACCTATCATGTTTATTGGCACTAACGGTGGCATATCTTGCCCCTTAGGTGTTACCCAACTTGTGCCTCTATTTCCCCATGTGTCTATGGTTGCTGCTAGGTGTACCCAATCCACGTTATCCGACTCAGTCATACCTGGTAGGACATCCATATAAGGAGAATCTTTCCCATCATCAGTCTCTATTTTGCATGTATAGCAATACCTTAATGGGGCAGAGTGAACAGTGGTATCCGATTGATTCAATGATAACCTTGCTTCCTAAAGGATGTGCACGACCATTCTCAAGATCAACTCAAATGACAGAGTCCTAGAATTGTAGGTAGACATGGTTTTTCGACCAATCATGCACCATTTGTGCTTCCCTCATGAAAGGACGTCCTAAGATCATTTGATATGACATAGGATGCTTGGAGAAATCCATTACAATGAAGGTATGTCTTACCTTATACCCCAGAACCTTGATCTTAAGGTCCCTTAACATTCCAATAGGTTTAGCAATAGTTCCGTTTGCCATCTTAACCACTATGTTTGTGACTTCGAGGTGAGGTCTCCCCATAGATTCCCAATAGTTTTTAGTCACAATGCTCACGCCAGCACCACCATCAAGGATTCCCTTTAGAGTTAATCCCTTGGTAGTAATGGGGAGGGTTGCATTAGATTCGTCCCCTTCAAAGTACTGTCCCAACTTGTTAACAGGTATTTCCACGACCGAGTTTTCATCTAGGTTGGGTTGTAGATCCCAATGTTCCTCCTCATCTTGAAGCGTGTCAGGTCTATCCATATTTGCAAATTGTGGTAGCCCCGCCTTTAGTTCTCCATTGAGAAATGCCCGAAGAGCTAAGAATAGCTCAGGATCTCCGTATAATTTGGATATGATCATGGTTCTGATTTCAGAGGACATGAAATCCATTAGCTTAGACACATTCAACGGTACTTTTCGAGACATCGCCCCTTGACTAGGGACTGGTGAAGATGGAATCACTTCCTCTTCAATGGGGTTAGGCATTCCCTCACTAAACATTGTTTCCAGCAAGAAGGGTGTTTGCCCACTTCCTGATGTCCTATCCTCACTTTCTTTGTGAGATCCCTGTTCCCACCGAGCAACGGATTCAGGATACTGGCAGCGGAAGTAACACATCATGCGCGGGTAGGGGTCTCACACTCTCGGGGCCTCACCCACGGATATCCGGACAAAAGACTAATCCGTCGGTTTTTCCAAAACCAGACCCGGAAAAACTTCCCTTATCCGGAAAGCACGGGCGATTCCACCAGGATAATTTTTACTCTAACGTAGTCAAAACCCTTACTGATCAAACAGATCCGACTGCATCTATAAAGATACTTGGTCAGATCAAGGAAGAAACTTGCACTTGGATCATTGGGATCAACGCTTTTTTCCCCACCAAGGAGGCACAGCCGTTGATTCCTATCCATAGAACAATTACTATCCGGGATTTACTTTATCTATCGTAATAACAGAAATTGAGTCTCGATTTACGGATCCATCAGTCCAGCCTAACCCCATCCGATCCCATGGGTTAGCCAACCGCCCAACCACTGTAGTGATGGGATCCAATTTGGAATTTGGTTAGGTTTTGTCTCGGGTACCAAGGAAAAGAGTTCCAAGGCCCCCTAGCCAGAATTTCATGCAAACATAAAACTAGCCACACCACTTACACACCCAATATGAAAATTGCCTTTTTCTTAGCATCAGCTAACTTTAAAACAATCCTTTAATGAAACCATAGTACCACTGATCACAATCTCCCAATTTATCCAGTTGATTCATAATTTCCCATCATTCCTTCATCAGAGTATCTATGGCATCATTGGCAACTAGAACGCTCACCACCTGTCCACACAGGGGCCGTTTCAATAGTTCCTAGCCCATAATACTCAACAATATAATCACTTATCAAGATGGACTCTCGTTGAAGATCACCAAGATCAACCAACAAATCCATATAAAAGAGCCATGGACTCATCCGTTGAGGACCAGCAAGGTCAGTCAACCAGATCCATGCCCGGTTCCAGAAAACAACTCTTACTCCTTGTTCCAATATCTTCCTCGACGCACGCGTGGGTATCCTAGGCGACCCAGAGCCCGAGCACCGTATGGTCAGCACCCTCTAGGATCCTTCGCAGGTGACCTAGCGCTTCACTCATAGGCCGCTTCCTTGGTCCCTCATCCACCGTATCGGAAGCTCACCATTTTAATCGCACCGAGGCTGGTCAAGACCTCGGCCGACCTTGCTACGCGAGACGTCCTCCATTGACTCTCCGTCACAGCAGTTGCAACTTTATCAGTTAGGTCTCCACGACCTTAATCACAAGACGGTCAAAATGCTTTCCCAGCATTCTTGACATAAAACAGCCATTTACAAACAGCATTTACAAACAGTTTACAATTACAATTTCTATATTACTCTAATTTTTCCACATTATCCCTCATATAATCCACATTACTTATTCCTCATTCCATTTATATGTGTACTCATCCAATCACATCATTTTCCATCTCTTCACTTCATATTCCTTCACATCACATATCATATATTCACATCCATACATCCACATCCACATCCACATTCACATCCATACATCCACATCTACATGCTTACCTCCATTTTCACATCCTCATTTATACATCCACATCCCATATCCACATTCATACATACACATCCATACATCCACATCCACATGCATACATCCACTATCACGTCCTCATTCATACATCCACATCCACATGCATACATCCACTATCACGTCCTCATTCATACATCCATATCCACATACATACATACATCCACATCCACATTCCCATTCACATCTATACATCCACATCTACATCTACATGCATACATCCACTATCACGTCCTCATTCATACATCCATATCCACATACATACATACATCCACATCCACATTCTCATTCACATCTATACATTCACATCTACATCCACATACATACATCCACATCCACATTCCACATTCACATCTATACATCCACATCTACATCCATATACATACATACATCCACATCCACATTCCACATTCACATCTATACATCCACATCTACATCCACATTCACATATATCCACATCCACATTCCCATTCACATCTATACATACACATCTACATCCACATACATACATACATCCACATCCACGTTCCACATTCACTTCTATACAACCACGTCTACATCCACATTCACATCTATGCATATACATCTTCATGCATACATCCATTTTCACATGCATACATCCACATACATACATCCATTTTCACATTCCCATTCATATAACCCCATATGCCTTCATATCTAATCTTTTATATCACATCCATTCTCACCCTATCCACAACCCATATACATCTTATCTCATCTCATACACTTCTTATCTCATCCCATACACATCTTATCACATCTTAACTCATCTTATATGCATCTTATCATATCTTATCACTTCCCATATCTTTTATGCATACTTCTATGCATGAAATTCAATTATGGTAAAAGTAACACTTTTATAATAAAATAATTATCCATTATGCATACTTCTATGCATGTAAATAAAAATGATAAAAGTAACACTTTTGATATAAAAATTTATTCTTCATGCATAATATAAAAATTCAATTTCTCCATGATTATAATGAAATTCTTTCAATTAGTCTAGGATGATAATTCCTAGAATATGGTAGGAAGTCCTCTTTTTATGCTTTGAATGAAATTATTTTATGCATATTTTTTTATAAAAATTTTGCCATAGCTCCGCTGCTATGACTGATAAATCTCAATTTTTTCTAAGGGATAAAGCTTATCATTAAGGAAATAATTAAAATGATCTCTAATTGGATCATTAATCTATAATGGATTGAATCATCAATATGCATAAACTAAAAGCATATGAAAAAGCTATTAATTTAGCCTCAAGCATAGCTTAATCTTGGATTAAGGAAAAGCTTTATGAAAAGCCTCATGTGGATTGAGAATGGGTCATGAGTATGACCATTTCTTGAGTGAGAGAGAGAAATTACATAAAAACCATTAGAGTTTAAACATAAATAAAAATTAACTTCAATAGCATTTATTAAATTATGTAACTCTTCACTACTATTCACCAATTAACTTTAATAGCATTTAAAAAAAACCATACCAATTAAGCTTCTCAAGCTTGAGAGGGGTTGAGAAGAGAGAAACATTGAGAAATTATAGAAAAGAGCAATATTCACTAATTACCTTACAAATTGCTTGATTCTTTGTTCACGGTAGAGGCCCCCAACCAATCAATTGGTTAAGTATGTTGATGGAGCCATTAATGGGGATTGAAGAAAGAGGGAAGCTCCAAAAACTAGTGAATTATTAAATGAATTCACAGTTCTTGGCTTAGGTGGAGTAGAGTAACGATGCATAAACACTATATATTTTTCAACAAGGGGGAGGCTTCTATTTATAGGAAAATTTGAGCTCCTAACCAAACAAACTGATTCTAGAATTTTCCAAATCAGTTTGGTCAATTTTTGACCATTTTTAGGTCAGTTAAGCTAATTTTTTGGAACTAGACTTGAATGAGGAGAGAGGAGAGATGAAATATCTCAATTTTTATGAGTTTAAAACTCATTCAAGCATGTGAAATATGCACCTCCTTTAAAGAACTCCCCTTCCTTACATATGTCATATTTTTAATATTGCTCATAATTTTTTACTAATAAACCTTGTACATTTTCAACTCTTCATCTTATGTGAAATATGCACCTCCTTTAAAGAACTCCCCTTCCTTACATATGTCATACTTTTAATATTGCTCATAATTTTTTTACTAATAAACCTTGTACATTTTCAACTCTTCATCTTATGTGAAATATGCACCTCCTTTAAAGAACTCCCCTTCCTTACATATGTCATACTTTTAATATTGCTCATAATTTTTTTACTAATAAACCTTGTACATTTTCAACTCTTCATCTTATGTGAAATATGCACCTCCTTTAAAGAACTCCCCTTCCTTACATATGTCATACTTTTAATATTGCTCATAATTTTTTACTAATAAACCTTGTACATTTTCAACTCTTCATCTTATGTGAAATATGCACCTCCTTTAAAGAACTCCCCTTCCTTACATATGTCATACTTTTAATATTGCTCATAATTTTTTACTAATAAACCTTGTACATTTTCAACTCTTCATCTTATGTGAGCATTTACTCATTTTTGGGTATCTTCTTTTACAAATAGGATTTATCTCCTCCCTACACATGGATTGATGCTATTGGCCCATAGGAACCTTAATTGGACCATAATCCAAAAATTTCTGAAAATCTAGACCCTTAGGCTAAGGTCCTTTATACCCATTTCTAATTAATTCCAATTGCACATTGGAAAGTTCTTTTTGAATTTCCGTTTCAGGGGAACTTATTTTAATAAGATGAGATAATTTTCTATCCAAAAATATTTAAAATCTGAATATTCTCTCTCTAGAATATTTTCTCTCTCTAGGTTAAAACAGTTAGAAACAAGTCTTTTATATTTCTGAAGAGGGATTGATTTTAGGAGAAGATGCTGGACATTTTGAGAGGCTGGGGAGGAATCTTACATTCTTCCCGAATGATACTAGGTATAGCTAACAGTTTATGGTTCCTGTGAGGCTGAACTTGCGTAGGAAACACTGTGTCTGAAATTTTGATTTTTCTCGGGTTTGGCTCCAGTTCTCTTTGTGTTTCTTCCACCAAACCCCTTAAGTGTTGCACTTGTTCAATCTCCTCAACTGGGTTTGGGTAAGTTCCAATCTTTTTCTTGAGGGTTTTTGGCCCACGTGGCTTGTCTTGGGGAGTCTCAGTCAGTTTGGGTGGTCGAGAGGGCATTAACTAACTTGGTTGTGGGGCCGAGAAAGTTTCCTTCTTTTTTCCCTTATTTATGTGCTCACTTGATTCTCCTTCATTGAGCTTCCGAGTGGGTTCCTCCCTTAAGGTAGTGGCTTTGGTCCCCATGGTTTCTATTGAATCGGAATCATCTCCTATCCCTATGTTAGTCTTTGAACTAGGCTTGGAGCTCGTGGTTTTCTATACACGGGGTCGTCTCCTATCCCTATGTTAGTCTTTGAACTAGGCTTGGAGCTCTTGGTATTAAGCGATCTCTTCCACCGTGTTTTCTTTTTCTTTGCCTGAGCGATTGATGCAGTATCCCTCTCTTCAAGAATATAGTTTTGATTTTGAAGCATTGACCGTGTAACTACATTCGCGGGTACAACGGGTGTGGTTCCTCGTGCTTGGTTGGTGACCTCAACCAAATTCAATGGCTTAATCTTGGGTGCATTAGGATTATGTGGACATTGAGCGATCAAATGATCTATGCCACAACGATTACATGTAAGTACCGGCATTCCCGATGTGCTCCCTTGATTTGGTTGCATTTGAGTAGCGATCTTCTGTAGCCTATTAGGGCACTCCGCTACACAATGCGGTCCACCACAATCGTAGCATTGAAGAGGTGGTCTCCTCGCCAAGGTATGAAGGTTTTGCCCGCTTGTGGCGAGAGCAGCCGCTTGATATACAGGCTTGACTTGCCCGAAATGATCCTCCATGTAGTACTGGGGAATCATTTCAAACATATCAATCCCGTATGGAGCAGTAGGGTCTATCTCCTCTTCATAATCCCCACATGCACTATGTGACTCACAACCCATCTGGTTTATTGGGGTTATCCTTTGGATGTGGAGGTTGTGGTCCTAGCACTGGCGGTGGTAAAAACGGCATAGACTGGACTACATTCGGATTCCTTGGAACTATGTGCTGTGACGGTTGCTCGACAGGTTGTGCAGGCATCAGCGTGGGTACTTGAGGTGTGTTTGACCAAGCTAGTGGTGCCTGATTTGCCAACATTCGCTTAAGTACTAGGCAATCTTTGGATTGATGGCCATACTTACCACATGCATTGCAATTTCCATTGAATTTGACTTTGAATGTGGGACATTCACTCGTGCTATGTGGTCCTAAGCACACCGAACACCATTGTTGCTCTCTCCTTGGGTACATATGGCTATTTTGAGGAGCTCGATTACCCCTAAAGTATTCTTGGAGAGCCTTAGTAAGGTCGGTCACAGACATTTTAGATATCTTGGGCTCCTTGGCAATAGGTTTCATCGTCATTGGCTCGTGCCCAGATACTTGCGAACTAACGAATTTTGTCTCCGAAGACACCTTTTTACCTGCAATCATCAAGTTGTCTTCTAATTGGATTGCATTGGCAGTGATACTGCTTCCCACGTTGTAAGACCTCTAATGACTAGGCCATTGTATATGTCCTCGTGGCGCAATCCTCGGATGAATCTATTGAGCAGTTGGTTATTATTGAAGCGCTCATTAGGAGTGCACCGAGAATTTAGATGCTTCAATCGACTTATAAAGTCTCTCACTGACTCCCCTTCCTCGCGTTCAGCTTTTTGGAGTTGAGATGCTACTCCCCAAAGCACACCCTCACGTATGTATTCTTTCAAGAACAATCTCTTGAGAGTGGGGTAGTGAGTGCGCTCTTCAACCCTTAAGGTTCGATACCAATCACCAGCCTTTTCACTCAAGGTTAAGCCTAAGGCTTTACACTTATGCAGCTCATTGTGCTCTTCCAAGGAATCACACACGTGTTCAAAGACTTCAATGTGCTTCCTAACATCCTCGTTACCACTGAAGTTTTGAGTGAGCTTAGCCACTTGTACTGCCTTGCTTCTAGGTTCTCTCTCAGGCATACCCCGCATGTTTTCCGCAATAGATCGTCCGATTGTCTGAGCAAACGCTGCGAGATCACCTAGGTGCGCAGGCATAGCTGGTGGAGGCACTTCTGGGATAGCCTGGCTGATAGGAGTTGGCGTTGCTCTGAGTATGTTGGCAAATGACGTAGGATATGATATGTGACTAGGCCTAGCTCCTATTGGATAAGGGTGGTGATAAGGCGGTCGTGGAGTTTACGCCATCGGCATACTAAGAGACGTAGGAGCTACATGAGCATGAGTAGAGATAGGTACATAGGGTCGATAGGCACTGGCACGCACTGTTGTAGGTACTGTTCCTACAACATAGGTTCACTCCCCTATTTTGCCTCTCAATTTGGATAATTCTATGAATAACCTCACATATCATTTGTTGTTGCTCCTCTAGATTAGTGGCGCTAGATGTAGATCGTAGGACTTCTAACCAACCTACATGGTATGTGTAACCCGTGTATAGGTCAGTTAGAGTCTCTGTGTGTAGATCATATTCCCAATTTTCATTGAGAAATATCCCATCCAGACTTGGTGTGCCAAACGGTTCTCTTAAAGTGGACGCAATGTCACTTCTTATGGATTGGCTTCTAGGGACCTCTACTTTAGGAAGAGCATCGGAAGTTGGTAGCTCAGTAGGGCCCTCATTAAACGAAGTGGGTAGAATATCCACATGGACACTCTTTGGGAGGGTAGGGTCTACATAAGATGTGAATGGTGAATCTACTACCCCTCCTTCTTCATTTACTTCGCTTGTCGCATGCTCAGAGCGTGTAGCTTTACTAAAGGTCTCTATTAGACGACTAAACATGCTAGATCCGAGTTGTGGGGCCCAACCTGGCATGTTTTGGCTTGTCTCCTCAGGGTTCTTGGTAAGGTGCCCTTCCATGGCTTCTGAGTCAGAGGACGAGTCACTATCCACTATTCGTGGATCTTGGGTTGCACTCCTTCCAGCCGAAGGCCAAGATGCTAACGTGGAGGGATGGTGTGAGCCTGCGTAAACTGAAACGCTTTCTAGTGGCTCAGGCTCTAGCACCCGACCAGAACCTCGAGACCAGAACGTAGATGCATGTGACGTGGGTACCCTACGTGCGTTGGTAACTACCCTTGAAACTCACACAAGTGGTTTCTTAGGTGTTTCGCACCCCGTTTTTACTTGTTTTTAGATTGTTTTTAACTCGTTTTTGACCCCCTTACTTACGGTCGAACTTGGACTAGGGCGTGTGATAGCTCGAAACGAGCGTATCATTCAAAGGGTCCTAGAGTGCTTTACAGCACCGTGTTTGCCTATCCGGAGCTCTCGTGGTCCTCAAAACAGTCCGTTTTCCTATGGGGGAAGGGGCGAAAGCCTATTTGCTTGTGGAGGAAAGGGTGAGGGCTTTATCCCACATGCTCACTTTACTCCTTGGGGAGTGGGCTACATATATAGGGCACAACTTCCCATAAGCTCTCACTTGAAAGAAAGCTATGAAGGCTCACTCTCCTATATATATATATCAAAAGACCGAGCCCGAGCCCGAGCGCGAGGCCGGGTCATGGGTCAATTGGGGTTTTTTCTTTTCAAAATTTTTTTCTCCAATTAAAAAATCTTTCCTCTCCACATGTTTGGTTTTTTTCTTTAAAAATAAAATTTAATTTTTTATTATTTTTTAGAATTTTTATTTTTATTTTTTTTTGAGAAAAGTTTTCTAGGGTTTCTTTCTAGGTTTTAGCCTTGGCCGCGGCGCGGTTCGCACACAGCACAGGTTGGGGATTCAGAAATCCCCCTCGCATGTAGAAAACCAGATAACAAAACACACGCCCACACGACGCGGAGCGAAAAAAATAACAAAAGAAACAGAAATGCAGAAGACAAATTGCAGAAACAGATTGCAAAACACGGAAACACCTCAACAACAAACACAGAGTCGCTTTCCTGCAGTGTAAATTAAACTTCACGCAACAGCCCGAGCTGTAAACTGGAGCTTGGTGCAGGGCAACTCCCCGGCAGCGGCGCCAAAAATGTGCGCTCTTGCCCCGCAGCATAGGTCGTAGCTGGGGACTTGTCGGACACTGTATGCGAGCCACGAATGGCTGCAAGCATACAACCAGGGAAGGAAGCTCAAACAGAATGCAAAGGGTGTGTCACTCACCGCTCAACCGCCGCCTTGAAGGATTCCCGCGTCGCAGTGAAGAAGGAGCTACCGTCGCCGCTCTACCGCCTCTCCGCCGCGCCGTGCCGCTACACAGTGCTCGATCGCTCTCTCACTCTCTCTCTCTCTCCCACACACGCAGGAGAAGGAAACCAAAGAGATAAGGCAAGAGCACTCTTGTATTCACAACACATGAGAATGAGGATTTTAGGGTTACATTTGACTCTTATAGGTGACTTGGCCGTTCACACTTGGGCGCCCATACATGGCCGGCCGATCCTAACCCTTATCCTACTGATATTCAAGGTGCGCCTCTCATCGCCAATCCCTTTATCCTTAACATATGGTGCCGACAAGCCCGGCCCATGATTCAGAATATTTAAATTAATGACGTAAAACATAGTACGTCTCAATGTCCGTCACATAAGTTAACACTGTTGGTCTTCACCCAAGCTCTTCTCTTCTATAATCAGCATAGACACCAAATCTTTAAAGTTGGGAATGTTTTCCCGAGTCTGAATAGACGTCTTGAACGCCTTGTATTGTGGCTCGAGACCACGTAGACAGACTTCCACCTTATCATCATCATCTACCTACTGACACACCAATAGATGCAAGGGATTCCAAAATACCCTTTATCTTCAATGCATAGTCATTCACAGACATGCTCTTTTTCTCCACACTATGAAGTTCATTCTTCAACTGTATCTTACGTGCCTTGGTATTTGTTTCATAGAGTTTTACCAAGGTGTCCCACGCCTCCTTAGGGAACTTGGCATCCTGAATGTGCCCAATCATGGTGTCTTGTATACTAATGGAGAGCCAATACATAACTTTCCTGGCTCCTTGGTTCCAGTCTTTAAACTCTTTCACATCTACAGCAGTCAGATTTATGTCCGGTATCTCCGGTGCCTCTTCATGCTCACCTTCTATGTAGTCCCAATAGCCCTTTCCCATCAGGAAATTCGTCAACCTGAACCTCTAAGCATGGAAGTTTTTCTTATCAAGCTTCTCTGCCACAATCTGGGTTATTCCATCATTTGACATCTGGCGAGACACACAAATTTACCAGAAATAGCACTCTGGTTTGTCCTGCACAAACTGCTATATTTCCTGTAGCGGTACTGTAGTACTCTCAAATGTCACCAACCAATGACTTCAATATGCATACATACACCCAATGGAAACTGTTGACCTCTTTGCATCACCCACAGTGTCTGCACAGCCAATCTATCTTCCTGCAGTTCTTAAAACAGAGTTCTCCAAAGAATCAATATTGAAGTCACCAACCAGTGACTTCAATATGCTTACATACACCCAATGGAAACTGTTGACCTCTTTGCATCACCCACAGTGTCTGCACAGCCAATCTATCTTCCTGCAGTTCTTAAAACAGAGTTCTGCAAAGAATCGATGACTTACCCGCAGTGCTCGCGAAATCGCCTGCTTTCTGAAAAATGGAGGTCCAGACGCGCCCGAAACGCATTTTCGGCCCAGAAAATTTTCTCCGATAGGGCAAAATTGTTGCCCTATAGCTTTACTCCCACGAAGAAATCTCCTCAATCAGAGATCGTTTACCGGTGCCTCCTGTAGGGCTCCCGACAAGGGTGTAGTCACCAACACAAATAGGGAAGAGTAGTTGAAGCTCTTACCCTCGTACCGCTTCCTGTGGTTCTCTTGCTTGCAGCTCAACCCTTGGCAACGAGCCAGGCTCTGATACCATGAAAAGATGCAGGGGGGAAGAGAGCTTGAGCTCTTGCAAGCACACACACATACTCACAAAACCCTAATAGAGAACACACAAGGTGAGAGGCTGAAAATCTTCTACTTCTTCACTCAACACTCAACACACCATATACAAGATAAGAGTACACACAATATGAAAGGTACTCAACCAAATACATACAAGGGTTCTCTATAGTGTGAACCCAACTAAATGAGCTGGCGCTATAACTATGCTAGTCTCTAGAATGGCTGTCACACAGCCTATCATCCCACTGGCCGCATATCACCCAAGATCTCACCAACCATGCTAGTGGTGTAAGTGTGGGGCCTATCCCCCAGGCGGGTCATCAGTGTCCACCGTCTCACTAGACGAGCTCGATATCTCAACAAGGTTCCTATGGACCAATAAGATTAATCCAAATGAAGGGAGGAGATAAATTAAAGAATAAAAGAAAATCCCCTAAAAATGAGTAAATACTCACATAAGATGAAGAGTTGACTAAGAACAAGGTTTATTAGTTAAAAAGAAGAGATATTTAGAGGAAATGATGCATTTTTTAAACCTAAGTTTGGGGAATTCACCTCATGAAGGAGGCAACTATTTCACATGTGTGGAGTTTTAAACTCACAAATAATGAGATATTTTCATCTCTCCTCTCTCCTCAACTAGATCTAAAAAGTAAGCTAAACTGACCTAAAAATGGTCAAAAAGTGACCAAACTGATCTGGAAAATTCTAGAATCAGTTTGCTTGGTTAGAGGCTCACTTTTTCCTATAAATAGAAGCTTCCTCCCTTTGTAAAAGCTTAATTGTGTTTATGCACTGTTACTCTGCTTCTGTCCCGAGCCATTTAACATTGAATTTCTTGATAGTTCAATTGTTTTTTGGCCTAATCCTCTCCAAGTGAATTTGGTGGCCACTCTTGCTGCAAACAAGCGTAGAACCCTCAATCCCTCAAGCCAAAGGAAAGCTTAGAAGCTCTATGTAAGCTTAATTCTTACTTATATAGTGAATTTTTAAATTCATGGTTTTCTCAAATTTTATGCTTTGTAAATGTTGAATTAAAATCTGATGCTATGCCTTGATGGAAAGGCCACCCCCTTCTCTTCTTTACAATTCAGCCCTTCTCAATCCTAGAGAAAGTTAAATTAAAAGATTGATTAAACTCTTTTCATTGTTTAATCTCTTGATTTTTAGAAAATGGATTAGATTAGAGACATTAGAATTCAAATTGGATTAATTCAAGTTATAAATTGAATGATAAAATTGAAAAATGGTCAGCCATACAAAGGAGGTTATGGCAAAATTTTCTTAAATTTTGTGAAACTAAAGTTTATCATTAGGTTATTCTAAAAGAGTAATTCCCTCCATTTGTGCATTCTAAAAGATTTATTTTTATATCAAAAGTTCTATTCTCATTAAAATTAAATTTATGCATAGAAAGATGCATAAAGGATTTATTTTTATTTCAAAAGTGTCATTCTCATTAAAATTGAATTTATTCATAGAAAGATGCACAAAAAGATTTATTTTTATTTCAAAAGAGTAATTCTCATTAAAATTGACTTTATGCATAGAAAGATGCATAAAAGATTTATTTTTATTTCAAAAGTGCCATTCTCATTAAAATTGAATTTATGCATATGCATAAATAAATGCGTAACAAATCTTTATATCAAAAATTAGAATCCTCTTAAATTCTATGTTTAAATTCTATGAATATAAGTGATGAGAACGTAAATAAATGCGTAACGAATCTTTATATCAAAAATTAGAATCCTCTTAAATTCTATGTTTAAATTCTGTGAATATAAGTGATGAGAATGTGAATATAAGTGATGAGAATGTGAGGTGAATAGATGTGATGAGATAAGATATGAATCAGATAGATGATTGGATAGATGTGATGTGAATAGAAGTGATGAGAATATGAGGCGAATAGATGTGATGAGATAAGATGTGAATTAGATAGATGAGAAGAATGAATGGATGGATGTGGTGTGAAGAATAGAGGTGATGAGAATATGAGACGAATAGATGTAATGAGATAAGATGTGAATTAGATAGATGAGAAGAATGAATGGATGGATGTGGTGTGAAGAATAGAGGTGATGAGAATATGAGGCGAATAGATGTAATGAGATAAGATGTGAATTAGATAGATGAGAAGAATGGATGGATGGATGGATGTGGTGTGAATAGAGGTGATGAAAATATGAGGTGAATAGATGTGAGATCTAATGTGAATAGAAGTGATAAGAATATGAGGCGAATAGATGTGATGAGGTAAGATGTGAATCAGATAGATGATTGGATGTATGGGTGTGATGTGAATAGAGGTGATGAGATGTGAGGCGAATAGATGTGATAAGATAAGATGTGAATTAGATATATGATTGGATAGATGTGATGTGAATAGAGGTGATGAGATGTGAGGCGAATAGATGTGATAAGATAAGATGAGATGTGATGTGAATAGAGGTAATGCGATGTGAGGTGAATATATGTGATGAGATAAAATGTGAATTAGATAGATAAGATGTGAATTAGATAGATGAGATGTGAGGTGAATATATGTGATGAGATAAGATGTGAATTAGATAGATGAGATTTGAGGTGAATATATGTGATGAGATAAGATGTGAATTAGATAGATGATTGGATAGATGTGATGAGATAAGATGTAATAGATGATTGGATAGATGTGAGGTGAATATATGTGATCAGATAAGATGTGAATTAGATAGATGATTGGATAGATGTGAGGTGAATATATGTGATGAGATAAGATGTGAATTAGATAGATGATTGGATAGATGTGATGTGAATAGAGGTGATGAGATGTGAGGTGAATATATGTGATGAGATAAGATGTGAATTAGATAGATGATTTGATAGATGTGATGTGAATAGAAGTGATGAGAATATGAGGTGAATTGTAAGATTCCTCCCCAGCCTCTCAAGATGTCCAGCGCCTTCCCCTGTAATCAATCCCCTCTTCAGAAATATAAAAGATCTTGTCTCTGCCTATTTTGACATAGAGAGAGAAAAATATTCTAGAGAGAGAATATTCAGATTTTTAATATTTTTAGATAGAAAAATTTCTCATATTATTAAAATGAATTCCCCTGAAACAGAAATTCCAAAAGAACTTTCCAATGTGCAATTGGAATTTATTGAAAATGGGTATAAAGGACCTTAGCCTAAGAGTTTAGATTTTCAGAAATTTTTGGATTATGGTCCAATTAAGGTTCCTATGGGCCAATAGCATCAATCCATGTGTAGGGAGGAGATAAATCCAATTTGTAAAAGAAGATACGCAAAAATGAGTAAATGCTCACATAAGATGAAGAGTTGACTATGTACAAGGTTTATTAGTAAGAAACTATGAGCAATATTAAAAATATGAGATATTTTGGGTATCCAAAAATGAGTAAATGCTCACATAAGATGAAGAGTTGAAAACGTACAAGATTTATTAGTAAAAAACTACGAGCAATATTAAAAATATGAGATATTTTGGGTATCCAAAAATGAGTAAATACTCACATAAGATGAAGAGTTGAAAATGTACAAGGTTTATTAGTAAAAAACTATGAGCAATATTAAAAATATGAGATATTTTGGATATAATGATTCCATTTTGACACATATGAAAGGAAGGGGAGTCCATTAAAGGACGTGCATATTTTACATGCTTGAATGAGTTTTAAACTCATAAAAATTGAGATATTTTGTAAGATTCCTCCCCCACCCCCTTTTTGATGTCTAGTATCTTCTTCTATAATCAATCCCTCTTCAGAAATATAAAAGACTTGTTTCTAACTGTTTTAACCTAGAGAGAGAAAATATTCTAGAGAGAGAATATTCAGATTTTTAATATCTTTGGATAGAAAATTATCTCATCTTATTAAAATAAGTTTCCCTGAAACAGAAATTCAAAAAGAACTTTCCAATGTGCAATTGGAATTAATTGGAAATGTGTATAAAGGACCTTAGTCTAAGGGTCTAGATTTTCAGAAATTTTTGGATTATGGTCCAATTAAGGTTCCTATGGACCAATAGCATCAATCCATGTGTAGGGAGGAGATAAATCCAATTTGAAAAAGAAGATACCCAAAAATGAGTAAATACTCACATAAGATGAAGAGTTGAAAATGTACAAGGTTTATTAGTAAAAAATTATGAGCAATATTAAAAGTATGACATATGTAAGGAAGAGGAGTTCTTTAAAGGAGGTGTATATTTCACATAAGATGAAGAGTTGAAAATGTACAAGGTTTATTAGTAAAAAATTATGAGCAATATTAAAAGTATGACATATGTAAGGAAGAGGAGTTCTTTAAAGGAGGTGCATATTTCACATAAGATGAAGAGTTGAAAAAGTACAAGGTTTATTAGTAAAAAATTATGAGCAATATTAAAAGTATGACATATGTAAGGAAGGGGAGTTCTTTAAAGGAGGTGCATATTTCACATAAGATGAAGAGTTGAAAATGTACAAGGTTTATTAGTAAAAAAACTATGAGCAATATTAAACTGATTCCATTATGACACATATGTAAGGAAGGGGAGTTCTTTAAAGGAGGTGCATATTTCACATGCTTGAATGAGTTTTAAACTCATAAAAATTGAGATATTTCATCTCTCCTCTCTCCTCATTCAAGTCTAGTTCCAAAAAGTTAGCTTAACTGACCTAAAAATGGTCAAATATTGACCAAACTGATTTAGAAAATTCTAGAATCAGTTTGTTTGGTTAGGAGCTCAATTTTTCCTATAAATAGAAGCCTCCCCCTTGTTGAAAAATATATAGTGTTTATGCATCGTTACTCTACTCCACCTAAGCCAAGAACTGTGAATTCATTTAATAATTCACTAGTTTTTGGAGCTTCCCTCTTTCTTCAATCCCTATTAGTGGCTCCATCAACATACTTAACCAATTGATTGGTTGGGGGCCTCTACCGTGAACAAAGAATCAAGCAAGTTGTAAGGTAATTAGTGAATATTGATCTTTCTATAAATTCTCAATGTTTCTCTCTTCTCAACCCCTCTCAAGCTTGAGAAGATTAATTGGTATGGTTTTTTTTTAATGCTATTGAAGTTTGAATAGTAGTGAAGAGTTACATAATGCTATTGAAGTTAATTTTCATTTATGTTTAAATTCTAATGATTTTTATGTAAATTCTCTCTCACTCAAGAAATGGTCATACTCATGAACCGTTCTCAATCCAAATCAAGCTTTTCATAAAGCTTTTCCTTAACCCAAGATTAAGCTATGCTTGAGGCCAAATTAATGGCTTTTTTCTATGCTTTTAGTTTATGTATATTAATGATTCAATCTATTATGGATTGATAATCCAATTAGAGATTATTTTAATTATTTCCTTAATGATAAGCTTTATCCCTTAGAAAAATTGAGATTTATCAGTCATAGCAGCGGAGCTATGGCAAAATTTTTATAAAAATTATGCATAAAAAATTTTCATTCAAAGCATAAAAAGAGGACTTCCTATCATATTCTAAGAATCATCATCCTAGATTAATTGAAAGAATTTCATTATAATCATGGAGAAATTGAATTTTAATATTATGCATAAAGGATAAATTTTTATATCAAAAGTGTTATTTTTACCATTTTTATTTTCATGCATAGAAGTATGCATAATGGATAAATTTTTATATCAAAAGTGTTACTTTTATCATTTTTACTTTCATGCATAGAAGTATGCATAAAGGATAAATTTTTATATCAAAAGTGTTATTTTTACCATTTTTATTTTCATGCATAGAAGTATGCATAATGGATAAATTTTTATATCAAAAGTGTTACTTTTATCATTTTTATTTCATACATAAAAGTATGCATAAAAGAAAATTTTTATATCAAAAGTGTTACTTTTATCATTTTTAATTTTCATGCATAGAAGTATGCATAAAGGAAAATTTTTATATCAAAAGTGTTACTTTTATCATTTTTAATTTTCATGCATAGAAGTATGCATAAAGGAAAAATTTTTATATCAAAAGTATTACTTTTATCATATTGGACTTCATGCACATAGGTATGCATAAAAGATATTCTTTTTATACTAAAAGTATGATTTTCCTCATAAATGGATTTTATGCTTAACTTAGATGCATAAGAGAAATTCTTTTATTCTAAAAGTATAATTCCCTACCAAATTGAAATCATGCATAAGAAGATGCATAAAAGATTGATTTTAATTTCGAAAGTGTTAGTCTCCTTGAATGGAATTTATGTATAAATAAATGTGTAGAGAAATCTTATATCAAATAAAAGAATTCTCTTTAAAAAAAAAAAAGATATGAAATGTGATAAGATGTGATAAGAGGTGTATGAGATGTGATAAGAATTGATAAGATGCGTATGGAAAGTGATAGGATGTGATAAGAGGTGTGATAAGAGGTGATAAGATACTTATGAAATAAGTTAGGATGTGATAAGATGAATTAAGATGTGTATGGGGGGATGAGGTAAGAAGTGTATGTGATAGGATAAGATGTATATGGGTTGTGATAGGGCGAGAATGGATGTGATGTAAAAGATTAGATGTGAAGGTATATGGGGTTATATAAATGGGAATGTGAAAATGGATGTATGTATGTGGATGTGTGGATATGGAGATGGGAGTGTGGATGTATGAACATGAAAATGGATATATGCATGAAGATGTATATGCATAGATGTAAATGTGGATGTAGATGTGGATGTATAGATGTGAATGGATGTGGATGTATAGATGTGAATGGAAATGTGGATGTGGATGTATGTGAATGTGGATGTAGATGTGGATGTATAGATGTGAATGTGGAATGTGGATGTGGATGTATGTATGTATGTGAATGTAGATGTGGATGCATGTATGTGAATGTGAATGTAGATGTGAATGTGGAATGTGGATGTATAGATGTGGATGTATGGGAATGTGGATGTGGATGTATGTGAATGTGAATGTAGATGTGGATGTATAGATGTGAATGTGGAATGTGGATGTGGATGTATGTATGTATGTGGATGTAGATGTGGATGTAGATGTGGATGTATGGATGTGTATGTATAAATGTGGATATGGGATGTGGATATATAAATGAGGATGTGAAAATGGAGGTAAGCATGTAGATGTGGATGCATGGATGTGAATGTGGATGTGGATGTGGATGTGGATATGGATGTGTATGTATGAATGTGGATATGGGATGTGGATGTATAAATGAGGATGTGAAAATGGAGATAAGCATGTAGATGTGGATGTATGGATGTGAATGTGGATGTGGATGTGGATGTATGGATGTGGATATGGATGTGAATATATGATATGTGATGTGAAGGAATCTGAAGTGAAGAGATGGAAAAGGAGGTGATTGGATGAGTACACATATACATGGAATGTGGAATAAGTAATGTGGATTAATGAGGGATAATGTGGAAAAATGAGAGTTAATATAGAAACTGTATTTGTAAACTGTTTGTAAATGCTGTTTGTAAATGGCTGTTTTATGTCAAGAATGCTGGGGAAGCATTTTGACCGTCTTGTGATTAAGGTCGTGGAGACCTAACTGATAAAGTTGCAACTGCTGACGGAGAGTCAATGGAGGACGTCTCGCGTAGCAAGGTCGACCGAGGTCTTGACCAGCCTCGGTTCGATTAAAATGGTGAGCTTCCGGTACGGTGGATGAGGGACCAAGGAAGCGGCCTATGAGTGAAGCGCTAGGTCACCTGCGAAGGATCCTAGTGGGTGCTGACCATACGGTGCTCGGCCTAGGATACCCACGCGTGCGTCGAGGAAGATATTGGAACAAGGAGTAAGAGTTGTTTTGTGAAACCGGGCATGGATCTGGTTGACTGACCTTGCTGGTCCTCAACGGATGAGTCCATGGCTCTTTTATATGGATCTGTTGGTTGATCTTGCTGATCTTCAACGAGAGTCCATCTTGATAAGTGATTATATTGCCGAGTATTATGGGCTAGGAACTATGGAAACGGCCTCTGTGTGGACAGGTGGTGAGCGTTCTAGTTGCCAATGATGCCATAGATACTCTGATGAAGGAATGATGGGAAATCATGAATCAACTGGATAAATTGGGAGATTGTGATCAGTGGTACTATGGTTTCATTAAAGGATTGTTTTAAAGTTACCTGATGCTAAGAAAAAGGCAATTTTCATATTGGGTGTGTAAGTGGTGTGGCTAGTTTTATGTTTGCATGAAATTCCGGCTAGGGGGCCTTGGAACTCTTTTCCTTGGTACCCGGGACAAAACCTAACCAAATTACAAATTGGATCCCATCACTACAGTGGTTGGGCGGTTGGCTAACCCATGGGATCGGATGGGGTTAGGCTGGACTGATGGATCCGTAAACCGAGATTCAACTTATGTTTTTACGATAGATAAAGTAAATCCCGGATAGAAATTGTTCTATGGATAGGAATCAACGGCTGTGCCTCTTGATGGGGAAAAAAGCGTTGATCCCAATGATCCAAGTGCAAGTTTCTTCCTTGATTTGACCAAGTACCGTTAAAGGTGCAGTCAGATCAGTTGATCCGTAATGATCTTGACTACGTTAGAGTAAAGAGTTATCCTGGTGGAATCGCCCATGCTTTCCGAGTAAAGGAAGTTTTTCCAGCTTCGGTTTTGGACAAACCGACGGATTAGTCTCTTGTCCGGATATCCGTGGGCGAGGCCCCGAGTGTGAGACCCCTACCCACGCATGATGTGCTACTTTCGCTGCTAGTACCCCGAATCCGTTGATCGGTGGGAAACAGGGATCTCACATATTTCATCTCTCCTCTCTCCTAATTCAAGTCTAGTTGCAAAAAGTTAGCTCAACTGACCTAAAAATGGTCAAAAATTGACCAAACTGAATTGAAAAATTCTAGAATCAGTTTGTTTGGTTAAGATCTCACTTTTTCCTATAAATAAAGGCCTTCCCCTTTGTTGAAACTCAACAATGTTTAATGCATTGTTACTCTACTCCACCTAAGCCAAGAACCGTGAATTCATTAATAATTCACTAGTTTTTGACAATTCCCTCTTTCTTCAATCCCCATTGGTGGTTCCATCAACATACTAAACCAATTGATTGGTTGGGGGCCTCTACCGTGAACAAAGAATCAAGCAATTTGTAAGGTAAATGGTGAATTTTGATCTTTTCTATAATTTCTCAATGTTTCTCTCTTCTCAACCCCTCTCAAGCTTGAGAAGCTTGATTGGAATGGTTTTTTGAATGCTATTAAAGTTAATTGATGAATGGTAGTGAAGAGTTACATAATTTGATGAATGCTATTGAAGTTAATTGATTAATCATAGTTAAGAATTACATAAATTTCCATTTGTAAGATTCCTCCCCCAACCCCTTTTTGATGTCTAGCATATTCCCCTGTAATCAATTTCTTTTCTGAAATATAAGAGATCTTGTTTGTGGCTGTTTTAACCTAGAGAGAGAAAATATTCTCGAGAGAGAATATTCAGATTTTGAATATTTTTGCATAGAAAAATATCTCACCTTATTAAAATGAATCCCCCTGAAACAGAAATTCAGAAAGAATTTTCCAATGTGCAATTGGAATTAATTGGGAATAGGTATAAAGAACCTTAGTCTAAGGGTCTAGTTTTTTAGAAATTTTTGGATTATGGTCGAATTAAGGTTCCTATGGGCCAATAGCATCAATCCATGTGTAGGAAGGAGATAAATCCAATTTATAAAAGAAGATATCCAAAAATGAGTAAATGCTCACATAAGATGAAGAGTTGAAAATGTACAAGGTTTATTAGTAAAAAACTATGAGCAATAAAATTTGACACATATGTAAGGAAGGGGAGTTTTTTAAAGAAGGTGCATATTTTACATAAGATGAAGAGTTGAAAATGTACAAGGTTTATTAGTAAAAAACTATGAGCAATAAAATTTTGACACATATGTAAGGAAGGGGAGTTCTTTAAAGAAGGTGCATATTTCACATAAGATGAAGAGTTGAAAATGTACAAGGTTTATTAGTAAAAAACTATGAGCAATAAAATTTTGACACATATGTAAGGAAGGGGAGTTCTTTAAAGAAGGTGCATATTTCACATAAGATGAAGAGTTGAAAATGTACAAGGTTTATTAGTAAAAAAACTATGAGCAATAAAATTTTGACACATATGTAAGGAAGGGGAGTTCTTTAAAGAAGGTGCATATTTCACATAAGATGAAGAGTTGAAAATGTACAAGGTTTATTAGAAAAAAAACTATGAGCAATAAAATTTTGACACATATATAAGGAAGGGGAATTCTTTAAAGGAGGTGCATATTTCACATAAGATGAAGAGTTGAAAATGTACAAGGTTTATTAGAAAAAAAACTATGAGCAATAAAATTTTGACACATATGTAAGGAAGGGGAATTCTTTAAAGAAGGTGCATATTTCACATGCTTGAATGAGTTTTAAACTCAAAAATAATGTGATATTTTTATCTCTCATCTCTCTTGAACCAAACCAAATCAAAATGGAACCAAATCGAATCAAAAAGTAACCAAACTAGGTCCAAATCTAGTCCAAATTCAACCAAACTGACTTAGAAAATTCTAGAATCAGTTTGTTTGGCTAAGAGCTCAATTTTTCCTATAAATATAATCCTTCCCTTGTTGAAAAAAATATAGTGTCTTATGCATTATTACTCTTCTCCACCTAAGCCAAGAACTGTGAATTCTTTAATAATTCACTAGTTTTTGACACTTCTCTCTTTCTTCAATTCCCATTGGTGACTCCATCAACATACTAAACCAATTGATTGGTTGGGGGCCTCTACCGTGAATAAAGAATCAAGCAAATTATAAGGTAAGTATAATGAATTTTGATCTTTTCTATAATTTCTCAATGTTTCTCTCTTCTCAACCTCTCTCAAGCTTGAGAAGCTTAATTGGTATGGTTTTTGAAATGCTATTGAAGTTAATTAATTAATGATAGTAAAGAATTACATAAATTTTCATTTATGTTTAATTCTAATGGTTTTTCTCTCTCTCTCTCACTTAAGAAATGGTCATACTCATGACCCATTCTCAATCCAAATGAAGCTTTTCATAAAGCTTTTTCTTAATCCAAGATTAATCTATGCTTGAGAATAAATTAATAATTTTTTTTAATCTATGCTTTTAGTTTTTGATTATTTTTATTTAATCCATTAAGGGTTAATGATCCAATTAGGGATCATTCTAATCATTCCCTTAAAGATAAGCCTTATCTTTAAAATAATTGAGATTTATCAGTTATAGTAGCGAAGCTATGGCAAAATTTTATAAAAATTTACACATAAAATAATTTCATTCAAAGCATGAAAAGAGGACTTCCTACCATATTCTAGGAATTATCATCCTAGATTAATTAAAAGAATTTTATTGTAATCATGGAGGTGTGGAGGTATGCATGTAGATGTAGATGTATAGATATGGATGTGAATGGAGATGTGGATGTATGCATGTAGATGTAGATGTATAGATGGGGATGTGAATGGAGATGGCATGTAGATGTATAGATGGGGATGTGAATGGAGATGTGGATGTATCCATGTAGATGTATAGATGTGGAGGTGAATGGAGATGTGGATGTATGCATGTAGATGTAGATGTATAGATGGGGATGTGAATGGAGATGTGGATGTATGGATGTAGATGTATAGATGTGGATGTGAATGGAGTTGTGGATGTATGCATGTAGATGTAGATGTATAGATGTGGATGTGAATGTGGAGGTGGATGTAAGCATGTAGATGTAGATGTATGGATGTGAATGTGAATGTGGATGTGGATGTATGCATGGAGTTGTGGATGTATGCATGTAGATATGAATGTATGCATGTAGATGTGGATGTATGGATGTGAATGTGGATGTATGGATGTGAATGTGGATGTGGATGTGGATATATGTATGGATGTGAATATATGATATGTGATGTGAAGGAATCTGAAGTGATGAGATGGAAAATGATGTGATGGGATGAGTACACATAAAAATGGAATGTGGAATAAGTAATGTGGGTTGATGAGGGATAATGTGAAAAAATGAGAGTTAATATAGAAACTGTATTTGTAAGTTGTTTGTAAATGCTGTTTGTAAATGATTGTTTTATGTCAAGAATGCTGGGAAAGCATTTTGGCCGTCTTGTGATTAAGGTCGTGATGATAAAGTTGCAACTGCTGACGGAGAGTCAATGAAGGACGTCTCGCGTAGCAAGGTCCCGGCCGAGGTCTTGACCAGCCTCGGTGAAATTAAAATGGTGAGATTCCGGTACGGTGGATGAGGGGCCAAGGAAGCGGCCTATGAGTGAAGCGCTAGGTCACCTGCGAAGGATCCTAGAGGGTGCTGACCATACGGTGCTCGGGCTCTGGGTCGCCTAGGATACCCACGCGTGCGTCGAGGAAGATATTGGAACAAGAGTAGGAGTTGTTTTCTGAAATCGGGCATGGATCTGGTTGATTGACCTTGCTGGTCTTCAATGGATGAGTCCATGGCTCTTTATATGGATCTGTTGATTGATCTTGCTGATCTTCAATGAGAGTCCATCTTGATAAGTGATTATATTGCCGAGTATTATGGGCTAGGAATTAGGAAACGGCCCCTGAGTGGACAGGTGGTGAGCGTCCTAGTTGCCAATGATGCCATAGATACTCTGATGAAGGAATGATGGAAAAATTAAGAGTTAACTGGATAAATTGGAAGATGGTGATCAGTGATACTATGGTTTTATTAAAGGATTATTTTAAACTGGTTGAATCTGTGAAAAGGCAATTTCATATTGGGTGTGTGAGTGGTGTGACTAGTTTTATTTTTGCATGAACATCTGGCTAGGGGGCCTTGGAACTCTTTTCCTTGGTACCCAGGACAAAACCTAACCAAATTCTTAATTGGATCCCATCACTACAGTGGTTGGGCGGTTGGCTAACCCATGGGATCGGATGGGCTGGACTAATGGATCCGTAAATCGAGACTCAAACTTTTGTTTTTTACGATAGATAAAATAAATCCCGGACAGTAACTGTTCTATGGATAGGAATCAACGGCTGTGCCTCTTGAATGGGGAAAAAAGCATTGATCCCAATGATCCAAGTGCAAGTTTCTTCCTTGATCTGACCAAGTATCTTATTGGATCACCTCGATCAGAAATGATCTTGACTACGTTAGAGTAAAAAATTATCCTGGTGGAATCGCCCGTGCTTTCCGGTAAAGGAAGTTTTTTTGGGTTCGGTTTTGGAACAACCGACGGATTAGTCTCTTATCCGGATATCCGTGGTGGGTGAGGCCCCGAAAGTGGGACCCCTGTCCTGTGCGAGAAGTGCTACTTCCGTTGCTAGTACCCGAATCCGTTGCTCGGTGGGAACAGGGGGATCTCACACCATTTATGCTTAATTCTAATGGTTTTTATGTAATTTCTCTCTCTCACTCAAGAAATGGTCATACTCATGACCCATTCTCAATCCAAATGAAGTTTTTCATAAAGCTTTTCCTTAATCCAAGATTAATCTATGCTTGAGGCCAAATAAATGGTTTTTTTCTATGCTTTTAGTTTATGAATATTAATTCAATCCATTATGGATTAATGATCCAATTAGGGATCATTCTATTTATTTCCTTAATGATAAGCTTTATCCCTTAGAAAATTTGAGATTTATCATTCATAGCACGGAGCTATGGTAAAATTTTTATAAAAATTATGCATAAAATAATTTCATTCAAAGCATGAAAAGAGGACTTCCTACCATATTCTAGGAATTATCATCTTAGATTAATTGAAAGATATTCATTGTAATCATAGAGAAATTGATTTTTATATTATACATAATTGATTTTCATACATAGAGGTATGCATAAAAGATTATTATTTTAACATAAAAGTGTTACTTTTATCATAATTGGATTTCATGCATAGAGGTATGCATAAAAGATTATTATTTTAATGTAAAAGTGTTACTTTTATCATAATTGGATTTCATGCATAGAGGTATGCATAAAAGATTATTATTTTAATGTAAAAGTGTTACTTTTATCATAATTGGATTTCATGCATAGAAGTATGCATAAAAGATTATTATTTTATTATAAAAGTGTTACTTTTATCATATTTGAATTTCATGCATAGAGGTATGCATAAAAGTTGATTATTTTATTATAAAAGTGTTACTTTTATCACAATTGAATTTCATGCATAGAAGTATGCATAAGAGTTGATTATTTTATTATAAAAGTGTTACTTTTATCATAATTGGATTTCATGCATAGAAGTATGCATAAAAGATATTCTTTTTATACTAAAAGTGTGATTTTCATCATAAATGGATTTTATGCATAACTTAGATGCATAAGAGAAATTCTTTTATTCTAAAAGTGTAATTCCTACCAAATTGAATTTATGCATAGGAAGATGCATAAAAGATTGATTCAAAAGTGTCATTCTCATCTAAATTGAATTTATGCATAGGAAGATGCATAAAAGATTGAATTTTAATTCAAAAGTGTCATTTTCATTTAAAATGAATTTATGCATAGGAAGATGCATAAAAGATTGATTTTTACTTCGAAAGTATTAATCTCCTTAAATGGAATTTATGCTTAAATAAATGTGTAAAGAAATCTTATATCAAATATAAAAATTCTCTTGTATTCTATAAATAGATATGAGATGTGATAGGATGTGATAAGAGGTGTATAAGATGTGATAAGAGATGATAAGAGGTGATAAGATGCTTATGAAATAAGTTAGCAGGTGATAAGATGAATTAAGATGTGTATGAGATGAGGTAAGAAGTGTATGTGATAGGATAAGATGTATATGGGTCGTGATAGGGCAAGAATGGATGTGATGTAAAAGATTAGATGTGAAGGCATATGGGGATATATGAATGGGAATGTGGAAATGGATGTATGTATGTGGATGTGTGAATGTGGAGATGGGAGTGTGGATGTATGAATGTGAAAATGGATGTATGCATGAAGATGTATATGCGTAGATGTGAATGTGGATGTAGATGTGGATGTATGTATGTGTGTGGATGTATAGATGTGAATGGGAATGCGGATGTGGATGTATGTATGTATGTGGATGTAGATGTGAATGTATAGATGTGAATGGGAATGTGGATGTGGATGTATGTATGTATGTAGATGTGGATATATGAATGATGACGTGATAATGGATGTATGCATGTAGATGTGGATATATGGATGTGAATGTGAATGTGGATGTGGATGTGGATGTGGATGTGGATGTATGGATGTAGATACGGATATGGATGTATGTATATATGTGGATGTAGATGTGGATGTATAGATGTGCATGGAAATGTGGATGTGGATGTATGAATGTGAATGTGGATGTGGATGTGGATGTGGATGTATGGATGTGGATATGGATGTGTATGTATGAATGTGGATGTATAAATGAGGATGTGAAAATGGATGTATGCATGTAGATGTGGATGTATGGATGTGAATGTGAATGTGTATGTGAATTAATGTGTCGTCGATATGAGGAAATTGATGAGAATGAGTACACATTGAATGTGAATTAATGTGTCGTCGATATGAGGAAATGGATGAGAATGAGTACACATTGAATGGAATGTGAAATAAGTAATGTGGACTAAGGAGGGATAATGTGGAAAGACGAGAGTTCGATTTAGAAACTGTATTTTGTGACTGTTTGTAAATGACTGTTTTATGTCAAGAATGCTGGGGAAGCATTTTGACCGTCTTGTGGATTAAGGTCATGAAGACCTAACTGTTAAAGTTGCAACTACTGACGGAGAGTCAATGGAGGCGTAGCAAGATCGACCGAGGTCTTGATCAGATTTAAATGGTGAGCTTCCGGTACGGTGGATGAGGGACCAAGGAAGCGGCCTATGAGTGAAGCGCTAGGTCACCTGCGAGGATCCTAGAGGGTGCTGACCATACGGTGCTCGGGCTCTGGGTCGCCTAGGATACCCACACGTGCGTCGAGGAAGATATTGGAACAAGGAGTAAGAGTTGTTTTCTGAAACCGGGCATGGATCTGGTTGATTGATCTTGCTGGTCTTCAATGGATGAGTCCATGGCTCTTTTTATGGATCTGTTGGTTGATCTTGCTGATCTTCAATGAGATTCCATCTTGATTTTTATAAGTGATTATATTGCCGAGTATTATGGGATAGGAACTATTGAAAATGCCCCTGGGTGGACAGGTGGTGAGCGTTCTAGTTGCCAATGATGCCATAGATACTCTGATGAAGGAATGATGGGAAATTATGAATCAACCGGATAAATTGGAAGATTGTGATCAGTGGTACTATGGTTTCATTAAAGGATTGTTTTAAAGCTAGCTGATGCTGCTAAGAAAAAGGCAATTTCATATTGGGTGTGTAAGTGGTGTGGCTAGTTTTATATTTGCATGAACTTCTGGCTAGGGGGCCTTGGAACTCTTTTCCTTGGTACCTAGGACAAAACCTAACCAAATTCCAAATTGGATCCCATCACTACAGTGGTTGGGCGGTTGGCTAACCCATGGGGGATCGGATGGGGTTAGGCTGGACTGATGGATCCGTAAATCGAGACTCAATTTCTCATTAGGACCTCAATGGAAGGCTTCTTGGGCCCTTTTATTTGGCAGTTTAAGGAGTCAAACCTTTTCTCTTAAGAAGAAACGTTTTCTAATTAGAAGCTTCAAAACGGCTACTTTATTCGAATTTGAATTTTGGGAGGAAAATGGAATTTAAAATCTAGCGGACAAACCATATCATGTAACATATCTATGGAAAGCTCTTGATGCGTAGATCACGGATCTATAATCTCCGCTCAAATCGGAGCTTGTATGTAGAAGTTATGGAGGTCTGAAAATTGTAAAATTACCTCCCTCCCTTTTTGGGGGAAAAAGTGCACCCTTTGACCACTCTTACACCTCTCTTACAAACCCAACATTTCAGTCCACATGGCAACCCCCCATTTGGCTATTCCTTAATCACCTTGATTAGGCTTGGGCAAATTAAAGGGCCCAAGAAGACCCCATTCACTTCCTAATGGTTACTACGATAGATAAAGTAAATCCCGGGTAGTAATTGTTCTATGGATAGGAATCAACGGCTGTGCCTCTTGATGGGGAAAAAAGCGTTGATCCTAATGATCCAAGTGCAAGTTTCTCCTTGATCTGACCGAGTATCTTTATAGCTGCAGTCGGATCAGTTTGATCACTAATGGTCTTGACTACGTTAGAGTAAAAGTTATCTTGGAGGAATCGCCCGTGCTTTCCGGATAAGGGAAGTTTTTTCGGGTTCGGTTCTGGAAAAACCGACGGATTAGTCTTTTGTCCGGATATCCGTGGATGAGGCCCCGAAGTGTGGGACCGTGCCTCACGCATGAACTGCTACTTCCGCTGCTAGTACCCCGAATCCATTGCATGGTGGGAACAGGGATCTCACATGAATAGATGTGATGAGATAAGATGTGAATCAGATAGATGATGATTGGATGGATGGATGTGATGTGAATTAGATAGATGTGAATGAATGGATGGATGGGTGTGATGTGAATAGAGGTGATGAGATGAGAGGTAATTAGATGTGATGTGAATTAGATAGATGTGAATGGATGGATGGATGTGGATGTGAATAGAGGTGATGAGATGTGAGGTGAATAGATGTGAGATGTGATGTGAATCAGATAGATGGGAATGAATGAATGGATGAATGTGATGCGAATAGAGATGATGAGAATGTGAGGTGAATAGATGTGATGAGATGCGATGTGAATAGATGTGATGAGATGCGATGTGAATCACAGATAGATAGGAATGAATGGATGGATGGATGTGATATGAATAGAGGTAATGAGATGTGAGGTGAATAGATGTGATGAGATGTGATGTGAATCAGATAAATGTGAATGAATGGATGAGATGTGATGTGAATCAGATAAATGTGAATGAATGGATGAGATGTGATGTCATGTGAATCAGAATATAAATGATATAAGATGTGAGTGAATGTGTATGTGAAGAATGGATGTGAATGAGTATGTGAAAGAATGGATAAGGATGCGTATGTGAAGAATGGATGTGAATGAGTATATGAAAGAATGGATAAGGATGTGTATGTGAAGAATGGATGTGAATGTGTATGAGAAGAATGGATGTGAATGAGTATGTGAAAGAATGGATGTGGATGTATGAAAGCATGGATATAGATGTGTATGTGAAAGAATGTGATGTGATGTAAAGAGATGAGCTGTGAAATGAATATATGTGGATGTGAAGTAATAGATATGAATGTAGGGATAGATGCGAGTAGTCATACATGTGAACGACTAGATGGATGTGGATGAATGAGATGAGATGTGTATGAATAAGATATGATGTGGATAGAAGTGATGTGATATAATGGTGATGAGAATGGATGTGATAGATATGAATGAAAGTGAATGTGATGGATATGAATGAATGTGATGTGATGGGATGTGAATCGGGATAGATGTGAATGAATGAGATGTGAATCAGTCGGGATAGATGTGAATGAATGAGATGTGAGGTAAAATGAATGAGATGTGAGGTAAAATCAATGTGATGTGATGTGAGTGAATGTGATGTAGTCTGAATGGATGAGATGTGAGTGAATGTGATGTAGTCTGAATGGATGTGATGTGAGTGAATGTGATGAGATGTGAGTGAATGTGATGTAGTCTGAATGGATGAGATGTGAGTGAATGTGATGTGGTCTGAATGGATGAGATGTGAATGAATGTGATGTGATGAGATGTGAATGAAATTGATGTGATGAGATGTGGTTATGGGTAGATGTGATGAGATGTGAGTAGATGTGGTTATGGGTAGATGTGATGAGATGTGAGTAGATGAGATCTGATGAGGATAAATTGAGGAAAGATGTGATGAGATTAAAATGATGTGATTGGATGAGAATAGGAATACTTATGAAATGGTTGTGAAATTAATTAATGTGGATTGATGTGGAGTAATGCTGAAAGACGAGAGTTCGGTATAGAAACTGTATTTTTGAACTGTTTTTAAATGACTATTTTATGTCAAGAATGCTGGAGAAGCATTTTGACCGTCTTGTGAGAATGAGGTCGTTGGAGACCTAATCTGATAAAGTTGCAATAGCTGATGGAGAGTCATTAGAGGACGTCTTGCGTAGCAAGGTCGGACCAGCCTTGGTTCGATTAAAATGGTGAGCTTCCATACGGTGGATGAGGGACCAAGGAAAAAGCGGCCTATGAGTGAAGCGCTAGGTCACCTGCGAAGGATCCTAGAGGGCACTAACCATACGGTGCTCAGGCTCTGGGTTACGGACAATACCCACAGGTGCGTCGTGGAAGATATTGGAACAAGGAGTAAGAGTTGTTTTCTGAATTCGGGCATGGATGTGGTTGATTGACCTTGCCGGTCCTCAAACGGATGAGTGCATGGCTCTTTTATATGGATCCGTTGGTTGATCTTGCTGATCTTCAACAGAGATTCCATTTTTGATATGTGAATATATTGTTGGTTACTATGAGCTAGGAACTATCAAAAAGGCCCCTGAGTGGATAGGTGGTGAGCGTTTTGGTTGCCAATGAAGCCATAGGTACGCCGATGAAGGAATGATTGGAAATAAGAATTCAACCAGAGATTTTGAGGATTATGATCAGTGACACAATGGTTTCATTAAAAGATTGTTTTTTTTTTAAGATAGTTGATTCTCTCAAAAAGGCAATTTCATATTGGGTGTGTAAGTGGTGTGACTAGTTTTAAGTTTGCATGAATATCCAGCTAGGGGGCCTGGGAACTCTTTTCCCTTGTACTTGGGACAAAACCTAACCAAATTTTTAATTGGATCCCATCATTACAGTGGTTGGGTGGTTGGCTAACCCACGGGACTGTAGGCTAGGCTGATGGATCCCTAAATTGAGACTAAATTCTGTTATGGTATGATAGATGAAGTAAATCTCGGACAAAAATTGTTCTATGGAAAAGAATCAACGGGTTGTGCCTCTCAATGAGGAAAAGAGCGTTGGTCTCAATGATCCAAGTGCAATCTTTTTCCTGATTTGGCTATTGGACTTACGGGTTTGGTCAAATCAGTTCAGCTAGTTAAGGCTTTTGACTACATTAGAGAGATTTTTCTTGGAGGAATCGCCTGTGCTTTCTGGGCAAGGGAAGTTTTTCTGGATTGAATTTCGGTTTTGGAAGAACCGATGGATTAGTCTCTTGTCCGGATATCCGTGGGCGAGGCCCCGAGTGTGGGACCCTGCCCCGCACAAGAAGTGCTACTTCCGCTACTAGCACCCTTGAATTCGTTGCTTGATGGGGACAGGGATCATTATAGATGTAGTCTGAATGGATGAGATGTGAATGAATGTGATGTGATGAGAAGTGGATATGGGTAGATGCGAGTGGAGGAGATCTTATGAGGATAAATTGAGGAAAGATGTGATGAGATGAAAATGATGTGATTGGATGAGAATAGAAATGGTTGTGGAATTAAATAATATGGTTTGATATGGAGCAATGTGGAAAGACGAGAGTTCGTTATAGAAACTGTATTTTTGAACTATTTTTAAATGACTGTTTTATGTCAAGAATGCTGGAGAAGCATTTTGACCGTCTTGTGAATGAGGTCATGGAGACCTAATCTGATAAAGTTGCAACAGCTGACGGAGAGTCAATGGAGAACATCTCGCGTAGCAAGGTCGGCTGAGGTCTTGACCAGCCTCGGTTTGATTAAAATGGTGAGCTTTCTCGTACATTGGATGAGGGACCAAGGAAGCAGCCTATGAGTGAAGCGCTAGGCCACCTGCGAAGGATTCTGTGAGATCCCTGTTCCCACCGCGCAACGGATTCGGGGTACTAGCAGCGGAAGTAGCACTTCTTGCGCGAGGCAAGGTCCCACACTCGGCGGGGCCTCATCCACGGATATCCGGACAAAAGACTAATCCGTCGGTTTTTTCCAAAACCAGACCCGGAAAAACTTCCCTTATCCGAAAAGCACGGGCGATTCCACCAGGATAATTTTTTACTCTAACGTAGTCAACACCCTTACTGATCAAACAGATCCGACTGCATCTATAAAGACAATTGGTTAGATCAAGGAAGAAACTTGCACTTGGATCATTGGGATCAACGCTTTTTTCCCCACCAAGGAGGCACATCCGTTGATTCCTATCCATAGAACAATTACTATCCGGGATTTACTTTATCTATCGTAATAACAGAAATTGAGTCTCGATTTACGGATCCATCAGTCCAGCCTAACCCCATCCGATCCCATGGGTTAGCCAACCGCCCAACCACTGTAGTGATGGGATCCAATTTGGAATTTGGTTAGGTTTTGTCCCGGGTACCAAGGAAAAGAGTTCCAAGGCCCCCTAGCCGGAATTTCATGCAAACATAAAACTAGCCACACCACTTACACACCCAATATGAAAATTGCCTTTTTCTTAGCATCAGCTAACTTTGAAACAATCCTTTAATGAAACCATAGTACCACTGATCACAATCTCCTAATTTATCCAGTTGATTCATAATTTCCCATCATTCCTTCATCAGAGTATCTATGGCATCATTGGCAACTAGAACGCTCACCACCTGTCCACACAGGGGCCGTTTCAATAGTTCCTAGCCCATAATACTCAACAATATAATCACTTATCAAGATGGACTCTCGTTGAAGATCAGCAAGATCAACCAACAGATCCATATAAAAGAGCCATGGACTCATCCGTTGAGGACCAGCAAGGTCAGTCAACCAGATCCATGCCCGGTTCCAGAAAACAACTCTTACTCCTTGTTTCAATATCTTCCTCGACGCACGCGTGGGTATCCTGGGCGACCCAGAGCCCGAGCACCATATGGTCAGCACCCTCTAGGATCCTTCGCAGGTGACCTAGCGCTTCACTCATAGGCCGCTTCCTTGGTCCCTCATCCACCGTACTGGAAGCTCACCATTTTAATCGAACCGAGGCTGGTCAAGACCTCGGCCGACCTTGCTATGCGAGACGTCCTCCATTGACTCTCCGTCAGCAGTTGCAACTTTATCAGTTAGGTCTCCACGACCTTAATCACAAGACGGTCAAAATGCTTTCCCAGCATTCTTGACATAAAACAGCCATTTACAAACAGCATTTACAAACAGTTTACAAATACAATTTCTATATTAACTCTCATTTTTCCACATTATCCCTCATACAATCCACATTACTTATTCCACATTTCATTTATATGTGTACTCATCCAATCATATCATTTTCCATCTCTTCACTTCAGATTCCTTCACATCACATATCATATATTCACATCCATATCTACATCCATACATCCACATCCACATCCACATTCACATCCATACATCCACATCTACATGCTTAACTCTATTTTCACATCCTCATTTATACATCCACATCCCATATCCACATTCATACATACACATCCATATCCACATCCATATCCGCATTCATACATACACATCCATATCCACATCCACATGCATACATTCATTATCACATCCTCATTCATACATCCACATCCACTTACATACATACATACATCCACATCCACATCCACATTCCCATTCACATCTATACATCTATATCTACATGCACATTTCATCCATACATCCACATCTATATCCTCATTCACATCCATACATCCACATTCATGCATCCACATCTACATGCTTATCTCCATTTTCACATCCTCATTTATACATCCACATCCCATATCCACATTCATACATACGCATCCATATCCACATCCACATGCATACATATATCCACATCCACATTCCCATTCACATATATACATCCATATCTACATGCACATTCACATCCATACATCCACATCTATATGCTCATTCACATCCATACATCCACATTCATGCATCCACATCTACATGCATACATCCATACATCCACATCCACATTTACATCCATGCATCCACATCTACATGCTTAACTCCATTTTCACATCCTCATTTATACATCCACATCCCATATCCACATTCATACATACGCATCCATATCCACATCCACATGCATACATATATCCACATCCACATTCCCATTCACATATATACATCCATATCTACATGCACATTCACATCCATACATCCACATCTATATGCTCATTCACATCTATACATCCACATTCATGCATCCACATCTACATGCATACATCCATACATACACATCCACATTTACATCCATGCATCCACATCTACATCCTCATTCACATCCATACATCCACATTCATGCATCCACATCTACATGCTTATCTCCATTTTCACATCCTCATTTATACATCCACATCCCATATCCACATTCATACATACGCATCCATATCCACATCCACATGCATACATGTATCCACATCCACATTCCCATTCACATATATACATCCATATCTACATGCACATTCACATCCATACATCCACATCTATATGCTCATTCACATCCATACATCCACATCTACATGCATACATCCATACATCCACATCCACATTTACATCCATGCATCCACATCTACATGCTTAACTCCATTTTCACATCCTCATTTATACATCCACATCCCATATCCACATTCATACATACGCATCCATATCCACATCCACATGCATACATATATCCACATCCACATTCCCAATCACATATATACATCCATATCTACTTGCACATTCACATCCATACATCCACATCTATATGCTCATTCACATCTATACATCCACATTCATGCATCCACATCTACATGCATACATCCATACATACACATCCACATTTACATCCATGCATCCACATCTACATCCTCATTCACATCCATACATCCACATTCATGCATCCACATCTACATGCTTATCTCCATTTTCACATCCTCATTTATACATCCACATCCCATATCCACATTCATACATACGCATCCATATCCACATCCACATGCATACATATATCCACATCCACATTCCCATTCACATATATACATCCATATCTACATGCACATTCACATCCATACATCCACATCTATATGCTCATTCACATCCATACATCCACATTCATGCATCCACATCTACATGCATACATCCATACATCCACATCCACATTTACATCCATGCATCCACATCTACATGCTTAACTCCATTTTCACATCCTCATTTATACATCCACATCCCATATCCACATTCATACATACGCATCCATATCCACATCCACATGCATACATATATCCACATCCACATTCCCAATCACATATATACATCCATATCTACATGCTCATGCACATTCACATCCACATCCACATTCCCAATCACATATATACATCCATATCTACATGCACATTCACATCCATACATCCACATCTATATGCTCATTCACATCCATACATCCACATTCATGCATTCACATCTACATGCATACATCCATACATACACATCCACATTTACATCCATGCATCCACATCTACATCCTCATTCACATCCATACATCCACATTCATACATCCATACATCCACATTCATACATCCACATCCACATCCACATTCACATCCATACATCCACATCTACAAGCTTATCTCCATTTTCACATCCTCATTTATACATCCACATCCCATATCCACATTCATACATACACATCCATATCCACATCCACATGCATCTTATCATATTTTATCACTTCCCATATCTTTTATGCATACCTCTATGCATGAAATTCAATTATGCTAAAAGTAACACTTTTATAATAAAATATTCAACTTTTATGCATACCTCTATGCATGAAATCCAATATGATAAAAGTAACACTTTTGATATAAAAAAATTATCCTTTATGCATACTTCTATGCATGAAAATTAAAAATGATAAAAGTAACACTTTTGATATTAAAAAAATTATCCTTTATGCATGATATTAAAATTCAATTTCTCCATGATTATAATGAAATTCTTTCAATTAATCTAGGATGATAATTCCTAGAATATGGTAGGAAGTCCTCTTTTTATGCTTTGAATGAAATTATTTTATGCATAATTTTTATAAAAATTTTGCCATAGCTCCGCTGCTATGACTGATAAATCTCAATTTTTTCTAAGGGATAAAGCTTATCATTAAGGAAATAATTAAAATGATCTCTAATTGGATCATTAATCTATAATGGATTGAATCATCAATATGCATAAACTAAAAGCATAGAAAAAAGCCATTAATTTGGCCTCAAGCATAGCTTAATCTTGGATTAAGGAAAAGCTTTATGAAAAGCTTCATTTGGATTGAGAATGGGTCATGAGTATGACCATTTCTTGAGTGAGAGAGAGAAATTACATAAAAACCATTAGAATTTAAACATAAATAAAAATTAACTTCAATAGCATTTATTAAATTATGTAACTCTTCACTACTATTCACCAATTAACTTTAATAGCATTTAAAAAACCATACCAATTAAGCTTCTCAAGCTTGAGAGGGGTTGAGAAGAGAGAAACATTGAGAAATTATAGAAAAGATCAATATTCACTAATTACCTTACAAATTGCTTGATTCTTTGTTCACGGTAGAGGCCCCCAACCAATCAATTGGTTAAGTATGTTGATGGAGCCACTAATGGGGATTGAAGAAAGAGGGAAGATCCAAAAACTAGTGAATTATTAAATGAATTCACAGTTCTTGGCTTAGGTGGAGTAGAGTAACGATGCATAAACACTATATATTTTTCAACAAGGGGGAGGCTTCTATTTATAGGAAAAATTGAGCTCCTAACCAAACAAACTGATTCTAGAATTTTCTAAATCAGTTTGGTCAATAATTGACCATTTTTAGGTCAGTTAAGCTAACTTTTTGGAACTAGACTTGAATGAGGAGAGAGGAGAGATGAAATATCTCAATTTTTATGAGTTTAAAACTCATTCAAGCATGTGAAATATGCACCTCCTTTAAAGAACTCCCCTTCCTTACATATGTGTCATAATGGAATCATTTTAATATTGCTCATAGTTTTTTTTACTAATAAACCTTGTACATTTTCAACTCTTCATCTTATGTGAAATATGCACCTCCTTTAAAGAACTCCCCTTCCTTACATATGTGTCATAATGGAATCATTTTAATATTGCTCATAGTTTTTTTACTAATAAACCTTGTACATTTTTAACTCTTCATCTTATGTGAGCATTTACTCATTTTTGGATACCCAAAATATCTCATATTTTTAATATTGCTCATAGTTTTTTACTAATAAACCTTGTACATTTTCAACTCTTCATCTTATATGAGCATTTAAGGGACTCCCCTTCCTTACATATGTGTCATAATAAAATCATTATACCCAAAATATCTCATATTTTTAATATTGCACATAGTTTTTTTACTAATAAACCTTGTACATTTTCAACTCTTCACCTCATGTGAGCATTTACTCATTTTTGGGTATTTTCTTTTTACAAGTTGGATTTATCTCCTCCCTACACATGGATTGATGCTATTGGTCCATAGGAACCTTAATTGGACCATAGTCTAAAGATTTATGAAAATCTAGACCCTTAGGCTAAGGTTCTTTATACCTATTTTCAATTAATTCCAATTGCACATTGGAAAATTCTTTTTGAATTTCTGTTTCAGGGGAACTCATCTGAATTAGAAGAGATATTTTTCTATCCAAAAATATTCAAAATCTGAATATTCTCTCTCTAGAATATTTTTCTCTCTCTAGGCTAAAACATATAGAAACAAGGTCTTTATATTTCTGAAGAGGGATTGATTACAGGGAAAGATACTAGACATCAAAAAGGGGGTGGGGGAGGAATCTTACATTCTACCCCACTTAAAAAATGGGAGATGTCCTCATCTCGCAAACTGGGATAATTTGGCAAGATGCACGAATATGAGACTTAGAGAAAAATTTTAATCAAGATTAACCACCAAGAAACGTCTTAAAGAGAGCAAGATTCAAAATAAGAACAAGATTTAAACTTTATTTATTCTCGAAACTTATACAGTAAAGATAGAATAACTCTTTACACTTCCATAAGCCCGTCCATCATATGATCACAAAAGCAGTCCTCACAAGCTGCACAAGTATAAGGTAACTCATCTATGGGAATAATTCTGTTGGTTATTGCTGCACCTATCTCAGTGGTATGAGGTGATCTAACAAAAGGACCTCTGAGAGGCAAGCCAAAAACGGGATAAAGGCATATCTTCTCATGAGGAAGAAAACATGCCAGTAAGAAGACCCGCTCAGAAAACCCAAGATGCCTTGATCTCATGACACAGTAATATCGGGGACCCAAACCCAAAGCTTCAATAACCATGGCCAAGCGGACATTGTTACGAAAGTGCTGCTGACCCCAGGGTGTTACCCTAGTTATGTTTTGATAGGTCCGCCATTTGGTTTGCGCTACAGAAGTTCCCAAGTGAGGGAAAAGTGAGCGCTCATACTGCTCTATAAAATCCTTCTTCACAGATTCACTTGCGTCTTGAAGGTGAGGAATCATTATGGATAAAACTAGTTCTTGTTGCCAAGCCATGAAGGAGATTAAGAAAGAAAGGAGATCGATGGAAGTAAGATTACTGTGAGCGACAAGTAAAAGTTACGACTTATATAAAGGAAGGAGCTAGCGTAACTTAGAAGCCAACGGTAACTTGCCACTGAAGTTTTACCGTCTTTCCATGATTTGGGTTTGACACATTTTTCTATAGAAGGCATTAAGAATTTTGAGATGAAGAGATAAAAGAAGCTTGTAGGCTAAGTAACCTACTTTCATTGAATTCAGATATAACGCTCACAATATCTGGGGGATAACTTCATATACTCCCCAAGAGATAAAGAACTTCTTTTGGGCCGTACTCGAATGAAGACCAAAACCTTGATATCCAAAACATCGATTCTCACTTCTGAACTCATTGTTCTGAATCCTTAAAACATGTGGGACTCTTGAGAAGTATTCTAGAAAAAGGGTCTTCCTTTGTTAAACAGAACTTTCTTTTATTTTAGAGAGGGAATAATTATAAGATCAGAAAGGGAGATTCTTACTCCTGTATACCTCGAAGGCTGGGGAGGAATCTTACATTCTACCCCACTTAAAAAGTGCGAGATGTCCTCATCTCGCAATGTAGAGGACAACTCTTTTTCTTAACATCCAATTTTATTTTGGGGTTCCTTATATTCTGGTCAACCCAACAGAACACTGGGATAAATATCCTTTATATAGAACTCATCATTAATATTCAGATCATATCATTCATATCTTTAACATGATAATGGTCCATTAGACCGAAAAATTTCTTTCTGAACATTCCTCCATGGGAATTTCAGTCAAGCAAGTTCTCAATTTGTCATCCCTTAACTTGATCTACTGATCAAGTGTTAATAGTAACAATTTGACAGCACAACCCACTAATCTCATAGTGATTTGCTGAATTCATTATCATCATTCCAGTTATGAATATCATCACTAGGACTCGTCCCATTCATCCTCATTGTGGTTTTGTTCAGATTTTTATATTTCAACTAATTTTAGAAATCATCATTTTTCAATCAGAATTTTCAATCAGAATCCAATTCAATTCATCAATTCTCAAACAGAATTAAAAATCATATCAACCACATTTGAATTCATCATCTGGATAGCATTAACGCTTATAATTTCAAGTCTTAGATTTACTCGTATATACTGTCAGTAAAGAGCTGCAGTATACTCTCGGTATATACGGGTAGTCGTGGCTCTTGGAATTATAAGGTAAATACCATCATGTCTAGGCCTCAAGCAAGTCAGGGATTCTATATAATTGCGGTACTTCTATCTGAAGACCCAATTACCAAATTACGAATTTCAGTTTTGTATGAATTATATCACACAATTACAACCTTTTTGTGTTTCTACATAAATTTTTGACATATTTGTCTTCTCAGTTGATCTTTATTAACCAATTCGCTCTGATACCAACTGTGAGATCCCTGTTCCCACCGCGCAACGGATTCGGGGTACTAGCAGCGGAAGTAGCACTTCTTGCGCGAGGCAGGGTCCCACACTCGGCGGGGCCTCATCCACGGATATCCGGACAAAAGACTAATCCGTCGGTTTTTTCCAAAACCAGACCCGAAAAAACTTTCCTTATCCGAAAAGCACGGGCGATTCCACCAGGATAATTTTTTACTCTAACGTAGTCAAAACCCTTACTGATCAAACAGATCCGACTGCATCTATAAAGACAATTGGTCAGATCAAGGAAGAAACTTGCACTTGGATCATTGGGATCAACGCTTTTTTCCCCACCAAGGAGGCACAGCCGTTGATTCCTATCCATAGAACAATTACTATCCGGGATTTACTTTATCTATCGTAATAACAGAAATTGAGTCTCGATTTACGGATCCATCAGTCCAGCCTAACCCCATCCGATCCCATGGGTTAGCCAACCGCCCAACCACTGTAGTGATGGGATCCAATTTGGAATTTGGTTAGGTTTTGTCCCGGGTACCAAGGAAAAGAGTTCCAAGGCCCCCTAGCCGGAATTTCATGCAAACATAAAACTAGCCACACCACTTACACACCCAATATGAAAATTGCCTTTTTCTTAGCATCAGCTAACTTTGAAACAATCCTTTAATGAAACCATAGTACCACTGATCACAATCTCCCAATTTATCCAGTTGATTCATAATTTCCCATCATTCCTTCATCAGAGTATCTATGGCATCATTGGCAACTAGAACGCTCACCACCTGTCCACACAGGGGCCGTTTCAATAGTTCCTAGCCCATAATACTCAACAATATAATCACTTATCAAGATGGACTCTCGTTGAAGATCAGCAAGATCAACCAACAGATCCATATAAAAGAGCCATGGACTCATCCGTTGAGGACCAGCAAGGTCAGTCAACCAGATCCATGCCCGGTTCCAGAAAACAACTCTTACTCCTTGTTTCAATATCTTCCTCGACGCACGCGTGGGTATCCTGGGCGACCCAGAGCCCGAGCACCATATGGTCAGCACCCTCTAGGATCCTTCGCAGGTGACCTAGCGCTTCACTCATAGGCCGCTTCCTTGGTCCCTCATCCACCGTACTGGAAGCTCACCATTTTAATCGAACCGAGGCTGGTCAAGACCTCGGCCGACCTTGCTATGCGAGACGTCCTCCATTGACTCTCCGTCAGCAGTTGCAACTTTATCAGTTAGGTCTCCACGACCTTAATCACAAGACGGTCAAAATGCTTTCCCAGCATTCTTGACATAAAACAGCCATTTACAAACAGCATTTACAAACAGTTTACAAATACAATTTCTATATTAACTCTCATTTTTCCACATTATCCCTCATACAATCCACATTACTTATTCCACATTTTATTTATATGTGTACTCATCCAATCATATCATTTTCCATCTCTTCACTTCAGATTCCTTCACATCACATATCATATATTCACATCCATATCTACATCCATACATCCACATCCACATCCACATTCACATCCATACATCCACATCTACATGCTTAACTCTATTTTCACATCCTCATTTATACATCCACATCCCATATCCACATTCATACATACACATCCATATCCACATCCATATCCGCATTCATACATACACATCCATATCCACATCCACATGCATACATTCATTATCACATCCTCATTCATACATCCACATCCACTTACATACATACATACATCCACATCCACATCCACATTCCCATTCACATCTATACATCTATATCTACATGCACATTTCATCCATACATCCACATCTATATCCTCATTCACATCCATACATCCACATTCATGCATCCACATCTACATGCTTATCTCCATTTTCACATCCTCATTTATACATCCACATCCCATATCCACATTCATACATACGCATCCATATCCACATCCACATGCATACATATATCCACATCCACATTCCCATTCACATATATACATCCATATCTACATGCACATTCACATCCATACATCCACATCTATATGCTCATTCACATCCATACATCCACATTCATGCATCCACATCTACATGCATACATCCATACATCCACATCCACATTTACATCCATGCATCCACATCTACATGCTTAACTCCATTTTCACATCCTCATTTATACATCCACATCCCATATCCACATTCATACATACGCATCCATATCCACATCCACATGCATACATATATCCACATCCACATTCCCATTCACATATATACATCCATATCTACATGCACATTCACATCCATACATCCACATCTATATGCTCATTCACATCTATACATCCACATTCATGCATGCACATCTACATGCATACATCCATACATACACATCCACATTTACATCCATGCATCCACATCTACATCCTCATTCACATCCATACATCCACATTCATGCATCCACATCTACATGCTTATCTCCATTTTCACATCCTCATTTATACATCCACATCCCATATCCACATTCATACATACGCATCCATATCCACATCCACATGCATACATATATCCACATCCACATTCCCATTCACATATATACATCCATATCTACATGCACATTCACATCCATACATCCACATCTATATGCTCATTCACATCCATACATCCACATTCATGCATCCACATCTACATGCATACATCCATACATCCACATCCACATTTACATCCATGCATCCACATCTACATGCTTAACTCCATTTTCACATCCTCATTTATACATCCACATCCCATATCCACATTCATACATACGCATCCATATCCACATCCACATGCATACATATATCCACATCCACATTCCCAATCACATATATACATCCAAATCTACATGCACATTCACATCCATACATCCACATCTATATGCTCATTCACATCTATACATCCACATTCATGCATCCACATCTACATGCATACATCCATACATACACATCCACATTTACATCCATGCATCCACATCTACATCCTCATTCACATCCATACATCCACATTCATGCATCCACATCTACATGCTTATCTCCTTTTTCACATCCTCATTTATACATCCACATCCCATATCCACATTCATACATACGCATCCATATCCACATCCACATGCATACATATATCCACATCCACATTCCCATTCACATATATACATCCATATCTACATGCACATTCACATCCATACATCCACATCTATATGCTCATTCACATCCATACATCCACATTCATGCATCCACATCTACATGCATACATCCATACATCCACATCCACATTTACATCCATGCATCCACATCTACATGCTTAACTCCATTTTCACATCCTCATTTATACATCCACATCCCATATCCACATTCATACATACGCATCCATATCCACATCCACATGCATACATATATCCACATCCACATTCCCAATCACATATATACATCCATATCTACATGCTCATGCACATTCACATCCACATCCACATTCCCAATCACATATATACATCCATATCTACATGCACATTCACATCCATACATCCACATCTATATGCTCATTCACATCCATACATCCACATTCATGCATTCACATCTACATGCATACATCCATACATACACATCCACATTTACATCCATGCATCCACATCTACATCCTCATTCACATCCATACATCCACATTCATACATCCATACATCCACATTCATACATCCACATCCACATCCACATTCACATCCATACATCCACATCTACAAGCTTATCTCCATTTTCACATCCTCATTTATACATCCACATCCCATATCCACATTCATACATACACATCGATATCCACATCCACATGCATCTTATCATATTTTATCACTTCCCATATCTTTTATGCATACCTCTATGCATGAAATTCAATTATGCTAAAAGTAACACTTTTATAATAAAATATTCAACTTTTATGCATACCTCTATGCATGAAATCCAATATGATAAAAGTAACACTTTTGATATAAAAAAATTATCCTTTATGCATACTTCTATGCATGAAAATTAAAAATGATAAAAGTAACACTTTTGATATAAAAAAAATTATCCTTTATGCATGATATTAAAATTCAATTTCTCCATGATTATAATGAAATTCTTTCAATTAATCTAGGATGATAATTCCTAGAATATGGTAGGAAGTCCTCTTTTTATGCTTTGAATGAAATTATTTTATGCATAATTTTCATAAAAATTTTGCCATAGCTCCGCTGCTATGACTGATAAATCTCAATTTTTTCTAAGGGATAAAGCTTATCATTAAGGAAATAATTAAAATGATCTCTAATTGGATCATTAATCTATAATGGATTGAATCATCAATATGCATAAACTAAAAGCATAGAAAAAAGCCATTAATTTGGCCTCAAGCATAGCTTAATCTTGGATTAAGAAAAAGCTTTATGAAAAGCTTCATTTGGATTGAGAATGGGTCATGAGTATGACCATTTCTTGAGTGAGAGAGAGAAATTACATAAAAACCATTAGAATTTAAACATAAATAAAAATTAACTTCAATAGCATTTATTAAATTATGTAACTCTTCACTACTATTCACCAATTAACTTTAATAGCATTTAAAAAACCATACCAATTAAGCTTCTCAAGCTTGAGAGGGGTTGAGAAGAGAGAAACATTGAGAAATTATAGAAAAGATCAATATTCACTAATTACCTTACAAATTGCTTGATTCTTTGTTCACGGTAGAGGCCCCCAACCAATCAATTGGTTAAGTATGTTGATGGAGCCACTAATGGGGATTGAAGAAAGAGGGAAGATCCAAAAACTAGTGAATTATTAAATGAATTCACAGTTCTTGGCTTAGGTGGAGTAGAGTAACGATGCATAAACACTATATATTTTTCAACAAGGGGGAGGCTTCTATTTATAGGAAAAATTGAGCTCCTAACCAAACAAACTGATTCTAGAATTTTCTAAATCAGTTTGGTCAATAATTGACCATTTTTAGGTCAGTTAAGCTAACTTTTTGGAACTAGACTTGAATGAGGAGAGAGGAGAGATGAAATATCTCAATTTTTATGAGTTTAAAACTCATTCAAGCATGTGAAATATGCACCTCCTTTAAAGAACTCCCCTTCCTTACATATGTGTCATAATGGAATCATTTTAATATTACTCATAGTTTTTTTTACTAATAAACCTTGTACATTTTCAACTCTTCATCTTATGTGAAATATGCACCTCCTTTAAAGAACTCCCCTTCCTTACATATGTGTCATAATGGAATCATTTTAATATTGCTCATAGTTTTTTTACTAATAAACCTTGTACATTTTCAACTCTTCATCTTATGTGAGCATTTACTCATTTTTGGATACCCAAAATATCTCATATTTTTAATATTGCTCATAGTTTTTTACTAATAAACCTTGTACATTTTCAACTCTTCATCTTATGTGAGCATTTAAGGGACTCCCCTTCCTTACATATGTGTCATAATAAAATCATTATACCCAAAATATCTCATATTTTTAATATTGCACATAGTTTTTTTACTAATAAACCTTGTACATTTTCAACTCTTCACCTTATGTGAGCATTTACTCATTTTTGGGTATTTTCTTTTTACAAGTTGGATTTATCTCCTCCCTACACATGGATTGATGCTATTGGTCCATAGGTGTTGAAATGTAGAGAGAAAGAGACGAGACAAGAGACACATCATGTACGCTCCCAAAGACTGATTCATATTGAGGACAAGATACATATATATAGGTGAGACCAAGTTAGGTAGAGTGAGCCATATATAGAGCTCCAACACCCCCACTCAAACAAGGGTCTCTAGCTATGGATGAAAAAAACCCTTGGGGAGTACAAGGGAAAAACCCAAGCCCCTATACAAATGTGAAAATATGAACCAGAAGTAATGATGTGAAAGTGCATTGTGCATCTATGTACAAATATACAAAATGACCAAGAGGTCATAGTGAGCATTTGTGGAATGTGCAAAGTGCATGGTGTCTAGAAGATTACAACGATATATGTACAAAGCTACCATAAGAGTAAAGAGCCTAATCTAGAAAGAGTGAGCCCGAGGCAACTCCAAGCTCTGAGCGCAAGAGAATGAAGCGTGACTCATTGAGACCTTTGGTAAGAATATCTGCAATCATCTGGTCACTTGGACAATGTTCAATCATGATAGTGCCTTTGCGTACTTCGTATCGAACATAATGGTAATGCACAGCAATATGTTTTGACTTGTTATGTTGGACATAGTCTTTTGCAAGACTAATAGCACTCTGATTATCACACCGCAAGGGTGTACTAGAAAGAGGAGAATGGCCGATATCTGTCAACACTTGTCGGAGCCAAATGAGTTCACGAGCTGCAAGTGATGCCGCAACATATTCAGATTCGGTTGTAGAAACTGCAACACAACGTTGTTTCTTGCTGGTCCAAGAAATAAGACAACCATTAATGAAGAAACAATTGCCACTAGTAGATCGCATAGATAAATGTGAGCTGGCCCAATCTGCATCTGTGTAACCCAAAAGAGAAAGAGATGGAATGGAGTCGGATGTGAATTGTCGTTGATAAACCAAACCATAATCTATAGTGCCTTTCAAGTATTTCAACACGCGCTTTGCTGAAGACCAATGCTTAAGAGAAGGACATGCAAGGTGTTGCCCGAGATAGTTAGCAATAAACAAAATGTCAGGATGAGTGTTCAAACCAACAACTTGAAGACATCCAACCAAATTAGCATATGGTTGATTTGTAACAAGCTGGCCACCACCATCAGAAGTGTTTTTCATGGAACTCGCAAGACAAGGAGTAGTTGCTGAATGTGCAGATTCCAAACCAAACTTCTTAATAGTATCTTCAATAAACTTTGACTGTCGAAGTAATAAAATACCTTTACTGCGATCCTTTTGAATCTGAATGCCAAGACACGAGTGAAGCTCTCCAAGATCCACCATATCAAATGACAAAGATAACAACTGCTTACTTTGGTGTAGAAATCCCAAATCATTGGAAACAAGGATTGTATCATCCACATAAAGGGCAAGGATTACAAAACTACCATTTTGGTGTTTGGTAAATAAGTTGGGATCAGAAGAGCAAGAGAGAAAACCATGGGAGGTAAGAAAAAGATCAAACTTGATGTACCAGGCCCGTGAAGCTTGTTTAAGACCATATAAAGCCCTATGAAGACGAGCAACAAGATCTTCCTTCCCTGCAATAACAAATCCTTCTGGCTGCTCCATGTAAATTTCTTCATTCAAATCTCCATTCAAGAAAGCTGTGCGCACGTCCATCTGATGAATTTCTAAGTCAAATTGAACAGCAAATGCCAATAAAACCCGAATACTAGTAATGCGAACAACTGGTGAAAAGGTTTCGTGATAATCAACGCCAGCAACTTGAGAATAACCTTTGGCAACTAAACGTGCCTTGAATTTGTCAAAGGATCCATCTGCTTTAAATTTTGTCTTATATACCCACTTACACTTATGGCAGTACGGCCAGGAGGTAGCTCAGTGAGTATCCATGTACCTTTAGAGATAAGAGAATCATACTCTGCTTCCATAGCCTCTTGCCATTGATCCTTTTGTGGAGAACATATAGCATCACTGTACGTGGCTGGATCTTCAGAAGTAGAGAAAAAATTAGCCTCAAAATCTTCATCATAAACATGACAAGAACCATGCTCAAAATCAATAGGCAGATCAATAAAAATGTCAACATCATCAATGACAGCATTCGGAATCAATGGTTGTGAAGAGGAAAGTTGCTCTTTAGATGGTTGTGAAGAGGAAATTTGCTCTATAGAAGAAGATTCATCATCACACAAGAATGGAAAAGCTTGAAGCAAAGATTTAGTATCATCAGAATCATCCATGGACCATGCACCGCCCATAAGCTGTTCATTGAAAATAGCATCACGATTCACAAGCACTTTCTTGGAGGACGGGTCATAGAATTTGTAGCCTTTGGAAGTGTCAGAATACCCAATAAAAATAACTTTAAGGCCAGGAGCATCAAGCTTTGCTCGTGTTTCTTTAGGAACATGAATGTAAGCAATACATCCAAAGGTTCGAAAATGAGATACAGAAGGAATTTCACCTGTCCATGCTGTGATGGGTATCTTACCAGAAGGAGCAGTAGTAGGAAGATGATTCTGAACAAAGACTACTGTCAAGAGAGCTTCACTCCAGAAGACACGAGATAACCCAGAATGAATCAGCATACATCGTATAGCATTGATAATAGTGCGATTCTTACGTTCAGCAACACCGTTCTGTTGAGGTGAATATGGAATTGTATGTTCATGATGAATACCATGGCCCGTACAATAACTCTCAAACTCACGAGACACATATTCTCCACCATTATCGCTGCGAAGTTTCTTGAGGCGACGTCCAGTTTGAAGTTCGGCAGCCTTGTGAAATTGCTTAAAAACAGATAACGCCTCAGATTTTTGTTGAAGCAAGAAAACAACTGTATACCGTGAGTAATCATCAATAAACGTAATGAAATAACGATGTTGTGTTCTCGATGGAGGCAAAGGTCCACAAATGTCGGTATGAACAAGATCCAACAAATCATGAGAATGAACTGAATTCGAGAGAGGAAAGGGTTTACGATTGTGTTTGCCAAGAGCACAAAACTCACAGATTCCCATATGAGGATGAGCTTTAAGATCCATTCCGCGTACAAGACCTTGACAATGAAGATTAAGAAGCTTTGAGAAATCAGCATGAACAAAGCGATGATGCCATATCTTGCAATCATGATCCCCTGGAGCAGTGACAACATTTGCTACAGCATCATTAAGAGAGAGCTCAAACAAATTGCCATTACGAGAAGCAGTTGCAATAATCTGTCCATCTTTCTCAATGCGGCATTTGGTGTGGTCGAATCCAACAAACAAACCAAGATCAACAAGTCTTGCAACTGAAAGAAGATTACGTTGAAGTTCTGGGACATGTAAAACCCCTCGTAAAACTCGAGTTGAAGAAGATAAGGTGCCAAGATATAAATCTCCAATGCCCTTGACTTGGCAAGTTGTATCATCAGCAAGATAAACAACACGCTTAACAGGTAAAGAACGATAGTTATGTAGCCACTTAGATTCATATGTCATATTTCCTGTAGCACCAGAATCAATAATGAAAAGTGAACCATCACGTACATGAAGTATTCTGTCTGGGGGAACTGAACATAAAACACAACTTGTTTCAGGCATAACATTATCATGATGCTCGGCTGCATATGCTCGATTTCGATCTACATCAAATCGACGCTTAAAGCACATGGAAGAGGGATGATCAGATTTTCCACAATAATCACAAGAAGAAGAATCTCTAGATAAACGTGGTTGTTTTGTGGTAATGTTGTGTTCTTCATCATATTGACGTGCCCAACAGTCATCTTCAGTATGACCATTCCTATTGCAGTAAGAACAATGCTTGTTAGGAAATTTGAGACGAGAGAAACTACCACCACGACGACCACCTCTACGGTTGCCTCGTTGAAAAGAACGCCTTCGCACATTAAAGGCCCGTTCCAACTGTTGTGACTCAGGCTCCTCTTGTTGTGAAAACATAACTGCATCATGACCAACACTACGTCGTTGTTGACGTTGAGAATACTCAATCAAAGATATGCAAGTTTGGTCAAAATCAAGACCGTCCTTGTTAGAAAGAATGGTAACAATGTTGTCATAAGACGGATCCTTTATTGTATCAAGAAGAATTATAATAAGTTGCTTTCGTGGAACAGGATCACCCGCAGCAAGTTGATTAATAATAGATTTGAAAGAATCAATATGTCCCGTCATAGCAGTACCAACTTCATATTGTAACTTTGAAAGCAAACCTCTCAAATAAAGTGTTTCTGTAACAGACTTTTTCTGAAAATTTGCTATAAGATACTCCCATACGTCATGGGAAGTAGGAAAGTCATACACATCAAGCATGAGAGAATCACTAAGAGCAGAAAGAATATACCGACGAGCTGCTTTATCACGCTTCTGCCAATCCATATAAGCAAGACGCCATGCATCAAAAACAGGGCCTTCCGTGATAAGAACGTTGTCAGAATTCGGAATAATAGGCTGAGACGGACATAGAGAATTGCCAATAACAACATCTGAGAGCTCATCGCCTTCAAGAATTAACAGCATCTTTGCTTTCCAACCGGGAAACCCTTGGCCTTGAAAAGAAGGAATAGAACGTTGGCCAGAAGGAAAACCATTGACGAGAACAGTCATAGCCATATCTATCTGTGAGAAGACGTATAAGATAAAATCACAAAATCTGCACACCATAGACAAGGACGACTGCAAGAGATAAGAGACGTCAATAAGAAAAGAGTCCTCAAAATAGCGAGAGCTCTATATATGGCTCACTCTACCTAACTTGGTCTCACCTATATATATGTATCTTGTCCTCAATATGAATCAGTCTTTGGGAGCGTACATGATGTGTCTCTTGTCTCGTCTCTTTCTCTCTACATTTCAACATGGTATCAGAGCTCCAACAATAGGAACCTTAATTGGACCAAAGTCTAAAGATTTCTGAAAATCTAGACCCTTAGGCTAAGGTTCTTTATACCTATTTTCAATTAATTCCAATTGCACATTGGAAAATTCTTTTTGAATTTCTGTTTCAGGGGAACTCATCTGAATTAGAAGAGATATTTTTCTATCCAAAAATATTCAAAATCTAAATATTCTCTCTCTAGAATATTTTTCTCTCTCTAGGCTAAAACATATAGAAACAAGGTCTTTATATTTTTGAAGAGGGATTGATGACAGGGAAAGATACTAGACATCAAAAAGGGGGTGGGGGAGGAATCTTACAGATTCTAGAGGGTACTGACCATACGGTGCTCGGGCTCTGGGTCACCGATGATACCCATGCGTGCGTCGAGGAAGATATTGGAACAAGGAGTAAGAGTTGTTTTCTGAATTCGGGCATGGATGTGGTTGATTGACCTTGCTGGTCCTCAACGGATGAGTCCATGGCTCTTTTATATGGATCCGTTGGTTGATCTTGTCGATCTGCAATGAAGATTCCATTTTGATATGTGAATATATTGCCAGTTACTATGAGCTAGGAACTATCGAAAAGGCCCCTGAGTGGACAGGTGGTGAGTGTTCTGGTTACCAATGATGCCATAGGTACACCGATGAATGAATGATCAGAAATAAGGATTCAACCGGAGATTTTGAGGATTATGATAAATGATACAATGGTTTTATTAATTGATTGTTTTTAAAGAAAGCTGATTCTGTGAAAAAGGCAATTTCATATTGGGTGTGTAAGTGGTGTGACTAGTTAAGCTTGCATGAATATCTGGCTAGGGGGCCTGGCAACTCTTTTCCCGATAGATAAAGTAAATCCGGAACAAAAATTGTTCTATGGAAAAGAATCAACGGTTGTGCCTCTCAATGAGGAAAAAAGAATTGGTCTCTATTGTAAGATTCCTCCTCAGCTTGAATATCAAATAAGCCTCTACTTTAATCCCTTGTAATCATTCTATGATTCTAAATACAAGAAAATATCATTTTTTCTTGTTTTACCTAGTGAGATAAAAAAATTATAGAGAGTGGTAAATCAAAATTGGGATATTTTTGGATAAATAAATTATTCAAATATCAAAAAAATATTTCCTTGAAACACAAAATCAAAATAGATTTTCCAAGGTGCATTTGGAATTAATTAAAATTGATTAAGAAGACCTAAGCCTAAGGGTCCACATTTTCGAAATTCTTTTTATTATGGTCCAATTAAGGTTCCTATAGACCAATAAGATTAATCCAAGTGTTGGGATAAGATAAATCCAAAGAATAAAAGAAAATACCCAAAAATGAGTAAATGCCCACATAAGATGAAGTGTTGACCAAGTACTAGGTTTATTAGTTAAAAATTATGGTGTATTAATAAAAAATAAGATATTTTGGAGTAATCATTTATTTTTGACACGTGTAATGAAAAGGGAGACCTTTAAGGAGGCACCTATTTCACATGCTTAGATGAGTTTAAAACTCAAAAATAATAGGATATTTTTATCTCTCCTCTCTCTAAATCAAACCAAATAAAAAAGGGAGCCAAACTAGTCCAAAACTTGTCCAAATTCAGCCAAATTGAAGCTGGAAAATTCTAGAACTCAGTTGGACTCCCTCTCCTATAACTCATTTGGACTCAGTTAGTGGCCTCCCTCTCTTATAAATAAACCCTCATTCCTTTGTATTATTATATGTGAGCTAAACTATGCTGGTATTACTCTAAACTACGCTTAATTTCTATTATCCTCTAAAAACCTCAACAAAATTGAAGAGATTGGAGCTTCTCTCTCTCTTCAATCTTCCTTGGTGACTCCTACGACATACCAAACCAATTGATTGGTTGGGAGCCTCTACAGTGACTAAAGAATCAAGCATTTTAGGAGGTAAAGACTGGATTATGGTCTTTTTTCTATAATTTCTAAATGTTTCTTTCTTCTCAACCCCTCTCAAGCTTGAGAAGCTTTAATTTGAATGGCTTTTGAATATTATTGAAATGCTTTAATGTATTGTATTAAAGAAACACATAAATTTTTATTTATGCTTAATTTTAATAGTTTTTAAGCATTTCTCTCTCTCTCTCCCCAAAGAAAGGTAATTCCTATGACCTATTCTCAATCCAAATGAAGCTTCTCATGAAGCATTTCTCTAATCCAAAAGTAATTTTTATGCTTGTTTAATTGGAGGCCAAAATATTGGCTTTTTAATGCTTTAAAGATATTTATTTCATAGAGAAATTATGAATCAATCCATAATTGGATAATGATCCAATTAGTGGTCATTCTAATTATATTAATAATATTAAACTTCATTCTCTCAATTAAATTGAGAATTATCAGTAATAGCAGCGGAGCTATGGCAAAATTTTTATAAAATAAACACATAAAACATTTTCATTCATAATATGAAAAGAGGACTTCCTACCATATTCTAGGAATTATCATCCTAGATTAATTGAATGATTCTCATTGTTTGTAATGAAGAAATTTATTTTTATGATTATGCATAATTAGTAAATTAGGAAAAAGTGGAATTTTTGGTAATTTATTTTTATGTTAAAAGAGTAATCCCCAAGACATTGGAAATCCATGTATTCCAATGATTTTGAGAATAAAATTGGAATGCTAAAATAATGTATAATTTATGAAAGATTTTAGTTAAATTTATCTTTTTATATAGATAAACTTTTATGGTGAAAGAGGAAATCCCACCATATTGAAATTCAAATATTTAAACAAGGGAAGTATAATTCCTAGTGCAAAGGAATTAATGAAGGAATTTATTTAATTTTAGAAGAAAATATAGTTAAATTTATCTTTTTGTATAGATAAATTTTTAAGTGATGAGGAATTCCCACCATATTGGAATCCAATTAATTAAATGAAGAAAGTGTAATTCCTACTGCAAAGTAATTAATGGAGATTTTTATTTAAATTTTAAGAGAAAAGTTTAATTAAATTTATCTTTTTTCATAGATAAGTTTAAACGATAAAAGAGGAATTCCTACTATATTGGAATTCAAATGTTTAGATGAGAAATGTGGAATTTTTAGCTTAAAGGAATTAATGGTTATTTTTATGTAATTTTTAAGAAGAATTTTAATAGATTTAATTTAGGGAAAAGAGGAATTCCCATGATAATTGGATTGCACTCATCGAAATGAGAAAAAGAAGGATTTCAAGTTTATTAAAAAAATAGGTATTGATATTTTAGTTAAAAGATGAGTTTCCATGATAATTGAGAAAAAATGGATTTGAATTAAATTCTAATGTCAAAAGATGAATTTCCATCATAATTCTACCTAATGAATCAAGGTTGAGAATTTATGTGGGAAAAAGAAATTCTTGGGATAATTGAATTGGTAAAATCACTAAATGGATATTTACCCAAAAACTAGATGTTTAGTTGAAAGTAATCTTGGTAGAACTAAACTGAATGAATTTAGTTAGACTACGTGAGGTCAAACAGTAAACCTAATTGTCCTTCTCTCGATCTGAATCAGACAAACACTTCGTGACCAATTCCAGTTACTAAATCCAAAGAATAGACTACCGGAACTAATCTAGTTTTTCCCTGACCAATCTCACCAAGAATCTAGTTGGATAAACGGATAAAATGACGGGTAGATTACCCTCATGAGAGATCAAGGATCCTCATTATGAAACTGGGAATTATTGGAAAAAGGGTCTTTGGAACCAATCTCAAACTGGAATCTCACTTGCATTGGAAACTCTTTTTTTCATTCAAAGGACTGTTTTTCGCCAGAATGCTAGAGGAAGAATTTGGCTTTTGTTTTTCTAAAGGAGGTTCGTTTTGGAAATGCTGGCGTGGGGAGTCATGAAGGGACATCACCCGCGGCAAAGCCTGTCGAGGTCTTGACCAACCTTGGTACGGTTAAAATGGTGCGCTTTCAGTACGATGGGCGAGGGCTGACGAAGCAGTCCCTCAGTGAAGTGCTAGGACACGTAAGGAGGATCCTAGAGGGTTTTGATCAGGCGATGCATGGGCTCACGGTTGCTAGGACACCCAGGCGTACGTCAAGGAAGATATCTAAGGGTGGACAAAAAGGAAAGGTTTTTGGGAACAAAAATTTGATACTGCATCTCGTTGGTTGGCCAGCTGGTCTTCAACAGAGAGTTCAGATGATGCATTTTTGTAATACAATGGACTTGGAATTTTGAAAAATGAGGATCGAAAATATTATGATTTTATTCAAGGATTGTCTTAAAGCCAGTCGAATCTGTTATAAATGGCAATTTCATATTGGGTGTGTTTGTGGTGTGCGTATTTGATTTTTGTATGAATCGCCGGCTAGGGGACCTGAGAACTCTTTTCCTCGGGTACCCGGGCAAAAACCCAATCAAATCTTTATAAAGGAATCCCACCAATTCACGGGTGGTTGGCTCACCCATGGGCCGCCACCCATGGGCCGGATGGGGTTAGGCTGGATCGGAGGATTCCTGAGAAACAACTAGATACGATTAGTTACGTTAATCAGTTTAAATCCTGAGAAGACCTTGTTCTATGGGAAGGGATCATCGAAAATGAGGAAAAAAGCGGTGATTCCATGGACCAAGTGCAAGTCTCTTCTTGATCTGACCATGTGACTTCAGGCTTGGTCTAGATCAGTTTAATCTAGTCAAGACTTGACTTGTTAGAGTAATCTCCTAGTTAAAAGATTTTTCAACTTCTTGGCAGAATCGCCCCTGTTTTCCGAGCAAGGGGAGTCTTATGGGCCCAGGACCGCCCCCCAGGCTAGCCTCTTGTCCCGAACATCCGCGGGTGAGGCCCCGCGAGTGTGTAGGACCCCCGCCCCGCGCGGGAGGCTAACGTCGCTTTCGCCGCCAACGACAGGAGCCCCGGAGCGGGCGGGCGGGGACCTCACACATCTGGTATCAGTGTTGAAAGCTAATAAGGATAAACAAATTCTTATGAGAAATTGATAATAAAACTTAAAAAAAATATTTTTCATAATGTATTTTCATTTCGTAAGTTTTTTTAATAAAGAATTTTTAATCAAAGAATTTCTTTTTATAGATGAAAATTCCCTATTTATCTGGTATTCTCGACCTCACCCAGTCTCAAGATATGACTGCGTTCGCCTTCGAGTATCTCATCTCTTCCGCTTCAACTCGAACAAGCCGATCAAGACTCGCACACCATTTTGAGGATTTATATTTTCCTAAGAGACGACAACATAAGTGGTTTGCAGGGAAGTATGTCCACGCCGACCGACGTGCAATGCTGAGGCTGAACCTCTCATTGGCAATGATTCTGTTAAAATTGAAAATGGTACGTGGTGTCATTCTATATCATTCAACGCCTTAGAATTTTAGACTTTCATGCCAAGTCTACAGACTCCTTAGTTGCTTTCTTCCTAAGGAGAAGATAATAGCTCCCTTGTCAGTATAAGTGAATGTTTGTATCAGGGCATGGCAGTACCGTTGTCTTATGCATCTCCCGAGGAGATTTTGAATTCTGGAGCCGAGCTGCTCTATGTACATATTGTAACTTTTATATAAATAAAGAAATGTTTTTTGGAAAAAAATTCCCTATAGTATGTGATTGTTTATGGATGAACTGTTAAAGAAAAATCTGTTATTAGACATATGTCATAGATCTCCAAATAAGATCATTGTCTTGTTTAAGAAGTTGTTTTCCGAACTTCTTAAGTCTTAGGATCTCGTGGACGATATCAAAATAAAAATTTAATAATATATAATTTTTGGCAGAATCATGAGACGAGGAAACCGTGGCCGTTAGCCAGACCCTCTCTCTAAAGATGATGAGCTTGACCTTGATGTTCACAAGGCTCTTCATAGGACTCAGCTAGAACCCTTCATAGGAGAAGGGGAGAACATGGGCAAGGCTGTGGAGAAATGGGTGGAAGCCATGGAAGAATATTTTGACGTCACACGCTACAGTGAGTGGAGGAAAATGGCTCTTGAACAGGTTGAAAATAGTGGAAACAGCCAGGGTGGCATGGAGGAACCACTGTGACACCAACCGTCTGGACAAAAATACTCAATCCTGGACCGACCTCAATCCTGGACCAACCTTAAAACCTATTTGAGAAAGAAATTTTGTCCCCCTGGATTTTTGGAAACCAAAATGAACGAATTCTTAGAGCTAAAGCAGGGGAGCAAAACCATCGAGGAATATCACCAGACCTTTGCTCTTCTACTCAAATATTCACCACCTCTAGATGAAGAGCAACTCATGGCCAGGTTCATTCGGGGAATGAATGAACCCTTGGAAACACACGTCAAAAATGCCAAGCCAGTGTCCATGGCAGAAGCTGCCAGAATGGCCAAGGACTTTGCCAAAGCCTTCATTGTCATAAAAGTCCCGCCAAAGCTAGCTCCCTCACCCTTCAAGAGATTTCAGACACCGGGAAGTTCTTCCAACTTTTCGCCTCCAAAGAGACACCAAGGTTCTAACCAGAATGTGGATACGGGAAGCTTCAGAAATGAAGGAAGACCTTTCCCCCGAAGTACATTCTCAGGAACTCCGGCTCTCTCTAGAATACAAAGGGAAGACCTTCGAAGCAAGAACAGATGCTTCTGATGTCAAGGACTTGGGCACCAGCTCAGGGATTGCCCATATCCTTCTGTGGGCCAAGGAGGCTAGGGTCCCAGAGTTCCGAGACAGACTCCTTCATATCAGTCCAATGAGGGTCCCCAGTGCCAAAATCAAGGTAGCCCTAGAAGAGTGCCAGCTCAGCCTGCAGCCTCCATGCAAAGCAGTCTTCGAACTCCCTTCCAGAACTAGAATAACCAAAGAGAGAGAGTTCCACCTCAGACCGCAGCATCGAGAGTAGTCACCATAGTTGAGGAAGTGGAGGAAGAGAAAGGACATATCTATGCAGCAATTGAGCATCAGGGGAATAACCGTCAATTCTCAGTCCTCCAAACTCCAGCAGAGTACCAAGGTAAGAAATTCAAGCTTTTGATTGATTCTGGCAATACTCATTCTTTTATTTCCCTAGGATGTCTGCGTAAATTAGTCCTAAATCAAAAATCACGGAAACCTATGCAAGTGGAATTAGCCAGTGGTGGAAAGATTCTTTTCACTCACCTTGAGACTGACCTTATTTAGTTTAGCTTATATGGAAATGTAACAGAGTGCCAGCTCAGAGTCCTACCCCTGGGAATATATGACGGAGTCCTTGGAATGGATTGGCTCCAAAAGAATCAGGCTGACATTCATTGTCACAAAGGAACCATCTCTTTCCTAGACCTTCACGGGAATAAAGTTCTAGGAATTGGAATTTCCGGATCCCCAGTGCTACAATTAGTCAAGGCTTCCAAATTATTAAAAGGGCTCAGAAAAAGGCAAGCTGTGTATATCGTTAAAATGAATCCGATAGACATAAAATGCAAGGCTAAAGAACCAAAGTGGTTAAGTGAGTATGCACATGTATTTCCTGAAGAGCTGACTGAGACGCCTCTGTCTCGTGAAGTAGATCATGAGATCGAATCAACCCCCGGGGAGCTCAGCCCGGTAGCCCAGCCTACATACAAAATGCCAGTCCCTGAAGCCATAAAACTTAAGGAGCAGTTAAAACAACTATTAGAGTAGGGATTCGTCAGACCCAGTGTCTCACCTTGAGGTGCGCTCGTTCTCTTTCAAAAGAAGAAAGATGTAATGTTAGGACTCTGTATTGACTACAGAGGACTGAATCAATTAACAATTAAGAATAAGTATCCTATTCCTAGGATTGATGAACTTCTGGATCGGTTAAGTGGTACCCAAATGTTTACAAAGATAGATCTCAAATCCGGGTACTACCAGATCAGAATCAAGGAGCAAGACATCCCAAAGACAACATTCAATACTTGCTATGGGCATTATGAGTTCACAGTCATGCCGTTTGGATTAACTAATGCGCCCGACGACATTCAATCGTCTTATGCAAGATATTCTCAGTGGATGATTTTGTTCTTGTCTTCTTTGATGATATCTTAGTATACTCGAAGAATGCTGCAGACCCATGAAGATCATGTGCGCAAAGTCCTGTAAATCCTAAGGAAACACCAACTCTTTGCAAAGAAGAGAAAGTGTTCCTTCTCTATTGACCAAGCTGAATACTTGGGATTCATAGTGTCAAAGGATGGGATTTCTCCTGACCCCACAAAGATCCAAGAAGTAGTTGAATGGCTAGAACCCAAGTCAGTAAAGGAAGTCAGAGGATTCCTAGGGTTAACCGGATGGTATAGGATCTTTATACCTAGGTATGCTGAGATAGCATCCCCCCTTTAACTAACCTTCTCAAGAAAAGTACACTTTTTTAGTTGACTGCAATGTGTCAGAGTGCCTTTGACAAGCTGAAGACAGCCTTAGTGACCAACCCTATCCTTAAATTGCCATATTTTACCAAACCCTTTGAGGTAGTTATTGATGCCAGTGGATTTGCCTTAGGCGGTGCTCTAATGTTGGTGGAAGGTCATGCAGTGGCCTATGAATCCAGAAAACTCACAACACATGAGAGGAATTGTGCTGTCCATGACTTAGAGTTACTCTCAGAAGTGTATTCTCTGAAATTGTAGAGACATTATCTTTTGGGACAAAGATTCACCTTAATGACAGATCATCAAAGTCTGAAGTGGATCTTCAAAGTCTGTGAGATCCCTGTCCCCACCATGCGACAGATTCGAGGTACTAGCAGCGGAAGTAACACTTCATGCACGGGGCGAGGACCCACACTCGGAGCCTCGCCCACCACGGATATCCGGACAAGAGACTAATCCGTCGGTTTGTCCAAAACCGAAACCGAAAAAACTTCCTTTACCCGGAAAGCACGGGCGATTCCACCAAGATAATTCTTTACTCTAACGTAGTCAAGATCATTACTGATCAAACTGATCTGACTGCACCTTTAACGGTACTTGGTCAAATCAAGGAAGAAACTTGCACTTGGATCATTGGGATCAACGATTTTTTCCCCATCAAGACGCACAGCCGTTGATTCCTATCCATAGAACAATTTCTATCTGGGATTTACTTCATCTATCGTAATAATAGAAATTAAATCTCAATTTATGGATCACTTAGTCCAGCCTAACCCCATCCGATCCCATGGGTTAGCCAACCGCCCAACCACTGTAGTGATGGGATCCAATTTGGAATTTGGTTAGGTTTTGTCCCGGGTACCAAGGAAAAGAGTTCCAAGGCCCCCTAGCCGGAAGTTCATGCAAACATAAAACTAGCCACATCACTTACACACCCAATATGAAATTGCCTTTTTCTTAGCATCGGCTAACTTTAAAACAATCCTTTAATGAAACCATAGTACCACTGATCACAATCTTCCAATTTATCCGGTTGATTCATAATTTCCCATCATTCTTTCATCAGAGTATCTATGGCATCATTGGCAACTAGAACGCTCACCACCTGTCACAAAGGGGCCTTTTCAATAGTCCCTAGCCCATAATACTCGGCAATATAATCACTTATAAAAATCAAGATGGACTCTCGTTGAAGATCAGCAAGATCAACCAACAGATCCATATAAAGAGGCATGGACTCATCCATTGAAGACCAGCAAGGTCAATCAACCAGATCCATGCCCGGTTTCACAAAACAACTCTTACTCCTTGTTCCAATATCTTCCACGACGCACGTGTGGGTATCTTCGGCGACCCAGAGCCCGAGCACCGTATGGTCAGCACCCTCTAGGATCCTTCGCAGGTGACCTAGCGCTTCACTCATAGGCCGCTTCCTTGGTCCCTCATCCACCGTACCGGAAGCTCACCATTTTAATCGAACCGAGGCTGGTCAAGTCCTCGGTCGACCTTGCTACGCGAGACGTCCTCCATTGACTCTCCGTCAGCAATTGAAACTTTATCAGTTAGGTCTCCACGACCTTAATCACAAGACGGTCAAAATGCTTCCCCAGCATTCTTGACATAAAACAGCCATTTACAAACAGTTTACAAATACAATTTCTATATTAACTCTCATTTTTCCACATTATCCCTCGTTAATCCACATTACTTATTCCGCATTCCATTTATATGTGTACTCATCCAATCACATCATTTTCCATCTCTTCACTTCAGATTCCTTCACATCACATATCATATATTCACATCCATATCTACATCCATACATCCAAGAGAAATATTGAATATATATCATTTGAGAAATTGACAATGAATATGGAAATAGTCGTCAAGAAAAAGAACCTTTAATTAGGCCAAATAATTGGCAAAAATTTAGAAAAAGTCCCATTATCGGGATCAACCTAGAAAAACCTACTAAATGGGTTTAGCATGTGAATGGATGAGATAAGGTGAAAATAGGATGCGATGAGATGTGTATGGGATGTGATAGGATGTGATAAGATGTAAAAGAGATGCGATAGAATGAAAATGGATGTGATAAGATGTGTATGGGATGTGATAGAATGTGAATGGATGTGATAAGAGGTAAATGTGATGTGATAGAATGAATATGGATGTGATAAGATGTGTATGGGATGTGATAGAATGTGAATGGATGTGATAAGAGGCGTATGGGATGCCATAGAATGAAAATGGATGTGATAAGATGTGTATGGGATGTGAATGGATGTGATAAGAGGTGTTGATGTGATAGAATGTGAATGGATGTGATAAGATGTGTATGGCATGTGATAGAATGTGAATGGATGTGATAAGAGGTGTATGGGATGTGATAGAATATGAATGGATGTGATAAGATGTGTATGGGATGTGATAGAATGTGAATGGATGTGATAAGAGGTGTATGGGATGTGATAGAATGTGAATGGATGTGATAAGATGTGTAGGGGATGTGATAGGATATGATAAGATGTGATGTAATGAGAATGAATGTGGATGTGTATATGGAAGAATGAATGTGGATGTGTATGTGAAAGAATGGATGTGGATGTGTATGTGGAAGAATGCATGTGGATGTGTATGTGGAAGAATGCATGTGGATGTGTATGAGGAAGAATGGATGTGGATGTGTATGTGGAAGAATGAATGTGGATGTGTATGTGGAAGAATGAATGTGGATGTTTATTGAATGAGATGAGATGTGAAATGAGTGAGGTGTGATGGGATGTGAATATGGGTTGATGCGAGTGGATGAGATGTGATAGCTGATCTTCAACGGAGATTCCATCTTGATTTTTATAAGTGAATATATTGTCGGGTACTATGAGCTAGGAACTATCGAAAAGGCCCCTGAGAAACAGGTGGTGAGCGATCTGGTTGCCAATGATGCCATAGGTACACCGATGAAGGAATGATTGGAAATTAGGATTCAACTGGATATTTTGGTGGATTATGATCAGTGACACTATGGTTTCATTAAATGATTGTTTTAAAGATAGCTGAATCTGTGAAAAAGGCAATTTCATATTAGGTGTGTAAGTGGTGTGACTGGCGTTAAATTTGCATGAATATTTGGCTAGGGCGCCTGGGAACTCTTTTCCCTGGTACTCGGGACAAAACCTTACCAAATTCCTACTTGGATCCCATCACTACAGTGGTTACCGATGGGACTAAGGCTAGACTGATGGATCCGTAAAATGAGACTCAATTCTGTTGTAGTATAATAGATGAAGTAAATTCCGGATAATAATTGTTCTATGGAAAAAGAATCAACGGCTGTGCCTCTCGATGGGGAAAAAAGCGTTGGTTTCTATGATCCAAGTGCAAGTTTCTTCCTTGATCTGACGACCAAGAGACTCACAGATTCGGTCAGATCTGTTTGGTCAGTAATGACCCCCCTTGACTACGTTAGAGTAAAGATATCCTAGAGGAATCGCCTGTGCTTTCTCGGCGAGGGAAGTTTTTTGGAGTTCGATTTTTGAAGAACCGAGGGATTAGTCTCTTGTCTGGATATCCGTGGGTGAGGCCCCAAGTGAGGTATCCTGCCCCGTGCAAGGAGCACTACTTCCGCTACTAGCACCCCCGAATCCGCCGTTGTGCGGAGGGGGCAGGGATCTATGAGCTGGTATCAGAGCGAGTTGACTAAAGTGGATCAACTAAAAAGCCAAAAATGACAAGAAATTGTGAAGTAACATTAAAAGGTTGTAGTTGTGCGATAAAATTCATATAAATTGATATTAAGAATGAAGATTCATAAAATTGAAAGTGGGTCTTCAGATGTAGTACCGCAATTGTATGGAAATTCTTGACTTGCTTGAGGGCTAGTCATGATGGTATTTACCTTATAATTCCAAGGACCGTGACTACCCGTATATACCGAGGGTATACCTGAAGCTCTTTACTGGCAGTATATACGAGTAAATCTAAGACCTTGAAATGATAAGTAAAAATGCTATCCAGATGATGAATTCGAATGTGGTTGATATGATTTTAAAATTCTGGTTGAGAATTGATGAGTTGATTTGGATTCTGATTGAAAAAAAGATGATTCTTGAATTTTGGTTGAAAAGCGATCAGTTGAACAAAGCCACAATGAGGATGACTGGGACGAGTCCTTGTGATGATGTTCGTAAACTGGAATGACGATAAGGACTTCAGCAAATCACTACGAGATTAGTGGATTGTGCTGACAGATTGCTACTGTTAACACTTGACCTAGTGGATCCAGTTAAGAGATGACAAATTAAAAACCTGCATAACGGAAACTTCCATGGAGGAATGTTTAGATGAAATTTTCGGTCTGATGGACCATTATTGTGTTAAGAATATGAATGATATGTTCTAAATGAATTGTTATCTAATAATGAGTTCTATATAAGGGATCTTTATCCCATGATTCTGTGTAGAGCTGACCAATCTAAAGAACCCCAGAATCAGTTGGATCTAAAGTCAGAATTGAATTATAAATAAAAGGACTTAACAAGAATTTTTGTATTGATAGGATCATGGATCGAGGTCATCATGGTAGGAATGATAACCCCCAACTCGATGAGGAAGAGCTCGACTTGGATGTCCATAAAACTCTTCGTAGATCACAGCCTGGACCTTTCAAGGGTGAAGGGGAAAACTTGGGCGAGACTGTGGAGAAGTGGATCGAAGCAATGGAAGAGTACTTCGATGTCATCGAAGTATAATGAGAAGAGCAAAATGGCTCTTGCAAGACTGAAGATAGTAGAAACAGCCAGAGTAGCATGGAAAAACCACTGCGAGACAAACCATGTGGATCGAAACACTCAGACATGGAATGATCTCAAAATTTACTTAAGGAAGAGATTCTCTCCTCCCGGCTTTTTGGAAACAAAGATGAACGAATTCTTAGAGTTAACCCAAGGGCGCAGAACTATTGAAGTATATCACCAAGCATTCGCTCTCCTCCTCAAATACTCGCCACTGCTGGATGATGAACAACTGATGGCCAGGTTCATCCGGGGACTGAACGAACCTTTGAATATTCTAGTGAAGAATGCCAAGCCAGTTTCCATGGTCGAAGCAGTGCGGATGGCGAAGGATTTCGCCAAGGCCTTTGATGTCAAGGTCCCGCCGAAGCCAGCACCATCACCTTTCAAAAGTTTTTTAGCTCCAGAAGGTAATTCCAACCTTCCACCATCTAAGAGATATAAGGGTCAAGCCCAGGATATGGGAAGTTCCAGAATGGAAGAAATGTCCTTTTTTCGTAACTTAATCCCTTGGAATTCAACTTGAGAAGTTCCACCCTTGAACAAGGGAGTGAAACGCTATAACTATCAAGGATTTGGACATCGCATTATGGATTGCCCAACTCCTTTTGGAACAAGGTTTTCACGGTGAGAAAATCAAGGATCAAGATTCCAGACTCCAGCTCCTTCCTTCCAGAGTAATCAGGTTTCTTTCCGCCACCAAAATCAGAGAAATCCCAGAGGTAGACCCTCCAACCAACCCACAGCTTTAATCCAAGGAAATGCAAGACCTTCGCCTCAAAATAGGGGAAGTCAAAGAGAGATGTTCCCAAATCGGCTGTTCACTTCCAAGGCAGTAACGCTCGAAGTAATTGAAGAAGAAGAAGAAGATGAAAGAGATCATATTCCACCTACGAGATGAGGACATCTCGCGTTTTTCAAGTGGGGTAGGATGTAAGATTCCTCCCTCTAGCTTTTGAGGTGTACAAGTGTAAGAACCTCCCCTTCTGATCTTGTAATTATTCCCCTCTTTGAAATAAAAGAAAGATTCTGTTTTACCCTGTTTTGACCTAGAGAGAGAAAATATCTACAAAGAGATAATCCAAAATTGAGATATTTTTGGATATAAAAATCCTCCTAGTGTCTAAAATGGTTTCCCCTAAAACAAAAATTCAAAAAGAACTTTCCAATGTGCAATTAGAATTAATTGAAAATAGGTAAAAGGACCTTAGCCTAAGGATCCAGATTTTAAGAAATTTTTGAATTATGCTCCAATTAAGGTTCCTATGGACCAATAGGATCAATCCAAGTGTGGGGAGGAGATAAATCCAATTTATAAAAGAAAAACCCCCAAGAATGAGTAAATGCTCACATAAGATGAAGAGTTGACTAAGGACAAGGTTTATTAGTAAAAAACTATGAGTATTACTAAAAAAATGAGATATTTTTGGTATAATGATTCAATTTTGACACCTTGGTAAGGAGAAGGGAGCTCTTCAAGGAGGTGCCTATTTCACATGTGTGGTGGAGTTTTAAACTCAAAAATATTGTGATATTTTTATCTCTGCTCTCTCTAAGATCAAACCAAATCAAAAGGGAGCCAAACTAGGTCCAAATCTTGTCCAAATTCAGCCTAACTAAACCTGGAAAATTCTAGAAACTAGTTGGACTTGGTTAGAGGCCTCCCTCACCTATAAATAGATCCTTAGACCTTTGTAAAAAAATATGAGAACTATACCATGCCAGTATTATACTGAAATAATGATATTTTCTATAATCCTCTACAAATTGAAGAGATTGGAGCTTCTCTCTCTCTTCAATCTTCCTTGGAGACTTCATTAACATACCAAACTAATTGATTGGTTGGGGGCCTCTACTTTGATCAAAGAATCAAGCAATCTAGGAGGTAAATTATGGTTTATGGTCTTTTTTCTTTAATCTCCAAAAGCTTCCCTCTTCTCAACCCCTCTCAAGCTTGAGAAGCATTCAATTGAATGGCTTTTGAAATGCAATTGAAGTTCTTTAATGAATTTTATGATAAAACACATAAATTTCCATTTATGCTTAAGTTAAATGTTTTTTTTAAAAGCATGGCTCTCTCTCCCCCAAAGAATGGTCATTCCTATGACCTATTCTATATTCAAATGAAGCTTCTCATGAAGCAATTCTCTAATGTAAAAGTAAATTCTATGATTGTTAACCCATGGCGGACGCACTATGTTTTACGTCATTAATTTAAATATTCTGAGTCATGGGCCGGGCTTGTCGGCACCATATGTTAAGGATAAAGGGATTGGGTGATCGCCGATGAGAGGCGCACCTTGGATATCAGTAGGATAAGGGTTAAGGTCGGCCGGCCATGTATGGGCGCCCAAGTGTGAACGGCCAAGTCACCTATATGAGTCAAATGTAACCCTAAAATCCTCATTCTCATGTGTTGTGAATACAAGAGTGCTCTTGCCTTATCTCTTTGGTTTCCTTCTCCTGCGTTTGTGAGAGAGAGAGAGAGAGTGAGTGAGAGAGCGATCGAGCACTGTGTAGCGGCACGGCGGTGGCGGAGAGGCGGTAGAGCGGCGACGGCGGCTCCTCCTTCACGGCTGCGACGCGGGAATCCTTCAAGGCGGCGGTTGAGCGGTGAGTGACACACCCTTTGGCATTCCGTTTGAGCTTCCTTCCCTGGTTGTATGCTTGCAGCCATTCGTGGCTCGCATACGGTGTCTGGCAAGTCCCCAGCTACGACCTGTGCGACAAAAGCGCACATTTTTGGCGCCGCTGCCGGGGAGTTGCCCTGCACCAAGCTCCAGTTTGCAGCTCGGCTACTGCGTGAAGTTTAATCTACACTGTAGGAAAGCGACTGTGTGTTTGTTGTTAAGGTGTTTCTGTGTTTTGCAATCTGTTTCTGCAATTTGTCTGTTGCATTCTGTTTCTTTTGTTATATTTTCGCTCCGCGTGTGGGCTTGCATCTGTTATCTGGTTTCTGCGTGTGAGAGGGATTTCTGAATCCCCAGATCTGTGCTGTGTGTGCGAACTGCGCCGCGGCCAAGGTTGAACCCTAAGGAAACCCTAGAAAACTTATCAAAAAAAAATAGAAAAAAAAATATAAAAAATATAAAATAAAAAATTAAATTTTATTTTCAAAGAAAGAACCGAACGTGTGGAGAGGAAAGGTTTTCTAATTGGAGAAAAAAATTTTGAAAAGAAAGAACCCCAATTGACCCACGACCCACGACCCCGGCCCCGGTCTCGGTCTCGGTCTCGGTTTTTTGATATATATATATAGGAGAGTGAGCCTCCATAGCTTTCTCTCAAGTGAGAGCTTATGGGAAGTCGTGCCCTATATGTAGCCCACTCCCCAAGGAGTAAAGTGAGCATGTGGGATAAAGCCCTCACCCTTTCCTCCACAAGCAAATAGGCTTTTGCCCCTTCCCCCCAAGGGAAACGGACTGTTTTGAGGACTACAAGAGCTCTAGATAGGCGAACACGGTGCTGTAAAGCACACTAGGATCCTTTGAACGATACGCTCGTTTCGAGCTATCATACGCCCTAGTCCAAGTTCGACCGTAAGTAAGGGGGTCAAAAACGGGTTAAAAACAACACAAAAACAAGTAAAAACGGGGTGCGAAACACCTAAGAAACCACTTGTGTGAGTTTCAAGGGTAGTTACCAACGCACGTAGGGTACCCACGTCACATGCATCTACGTTCTGGTCGGGTACTAGAGCCTGAGCCACTAGAAAGCGTTTCAGTTTACGCAGGCTCACACCATCCCTCCACGTTGGCATCTTGGCCTTCGGCTGGAACCCAAGGGAGTGCAACCCAAGATCCACGAATAGTGGATAGTGACTCATCCTCTGACTCAGAAGCCATGGAAGGGCACCCTACCAAGAACCATGAGGAGACAAGCCAAAACATGCCAGTGTGGGCCCCACAACCCGGATCTAGCATGTTTAGTCGTCTAATCGAGACCTTTAGTAGAGCTACACGCTTTGAACATGCGACAAGCGAAGTAAATGAAGAAGGAGGGGTAGTGGATTCGCCATTCACATCCTATGTAGACCCTACCCTCCCAAAGAGTGTCCATGTGGATATTCTACCCACTTCGTTTAATGAGGGCCCTACTGAGCTACCACATTTCGATGCTCTTCCTAAAGTAGAGGTCCCTAGAAGCCAATCCATAAGAAGTGACATTGCGTCCACTTCAAGAGAACCATTTGGCACACCAAGTCTAGATGGGATATTTCTCAATGAAAATTGGGAATATGATCTACACACAGAGACTCTAACGGACCTATACACGGGTTACACATACCATGTAGGTTGGTTAGAAGTCCTACGATCCACATCTAGCGCCACTAATCTAGAGGAGCAACAGCAAATGATATGTGATGTTATTCATAGAATTATCCAAATTGAGAGGCAAAATAGGGGAGTGGACCTAGTTTCCACTGGCCCTATGAGGTTTTTGGATACGGGCAAGGCCAAACAACCAACCCTATCACAATTGGAGACTCCCTCGGTGAGTCCCATAGACCCTTCGTATGTTGTTTCGCCTGGAGTCTCAATGCAGGTTGAGCCCACGAGCAGTAACTTTAGTTTTCCAACCTTGTCTCAACTTTCCATTAACGAATCCGCAATGCTTACCCCAATGATGAGCATAGCTGAAAGTGCACCTGTTACCGCTGTAGTTAGTACGACACCGCTACCTAGTGGAATAGTACCTACAACAGTGCGTGCCAGTACCTATCGACCTTATGTACCTATCGCTACTCATGCTCAGGTAGCTCCTACGCCTCTTAGTATGCCAATGGCTTATGCTCCACGACCGCCTTATCATAACCATTATCCAAGGGGAGCTAGGCCTAGTCACATATCATATCCTACGTCATTTGCCAACCTACTCAGACCAACGCCAACTCCTATCAGCCAGGCTATCCCAGAAGTGCCTCCACCAACTATGCCTGCTCACTTAGGTGATCTCGCAGCATTTGCTCAGACGATCGGACGATCCATTGCAGAAAACATGCGGGGTATGCCTGAGAGAGAACCTAGAAGCAAGGCAGTACAAGTGGCTAAGCTCACTCAAAACTTCAGTGGTAACGAGGATGTTAGGAAGCACATTGAAGTCTTTGAACACGTGTGTGATTCCTTGGAAGAGCACAATGAGCTGCACAAGTGTAAAGCCTTAGGCTTAACCTTGAGTGGGAAGGCCGGAGATTGGTATCGAACCTTAAGGGTTGAAGAGCGCACTCACTACCCCACTCTCAAGAGATTGTTCTTGAAAGAATACATACGCGAGGGTGTGCTTTGGGGGGTAGCATCTCAACTCCAAAAAGCTGAACGCGAGGAAGGGGAGTCAATGAGAGACTTTATAAGTCGATTGAAGCATCTAAATTCTCGCTGCACTCCCGATGAACGCTTCAATAACAACCAACTCCTCGATAGATTCATCCGAGGATTGCGCCACGAGGACATTTACAATGGCCTAGTCATTAGAGGTCTTACAACGTGGGAAGCAGTCACTGCCAATGCAATCCAGTTAGAAGACAACTTGATGATTGCAGGTAAAAAGGTGTCTTCAGAAACAAAATCCGTCAGTTCGCAAGTATCTGGGCACGAGCCAATGACGGTAAAACCAATTGCCAAGGAGGCCAAGATATCTGAAATGTCTGTGACCGACCTTACTAAGGCTCTCCAAGAATACTTCAGGGGTAATCGAGCTCCTCAGAATAGCCATATGTACCCAAGGAGAGAGCAACAATGGTGTTCGGTGTGCTTAGGACCACATAGCACGAGTGAATGTCCCACATTCAGAGTCAAATTCAATGGGAATTGCAATGCATGTGGTAAGTATGGCCATCAATCTAAAGATTGCCTAACACTTAAGCGAATGTTGGCAAACCAGGCACCACTAGCTTGGTCAAACACACCTCAAGTACCCGCGCTAATGCCTGCACAACCTATCGAGCAACCGTCACAGCACATAGTTCCAAGGAATCCGAATGTAGTCCAGTCTGTGCCGTTACCACCGCCAGTGCTAGGACCACAACCTCCACATCCAAGGATTACCCCAATAAACCAGATGGGTTGTGAGTCACATAGTGCATGTGGGGATTATGAAGAGGAGATAGACCCTACTGCTCCATACGGGATTGATACGTTTGAAATGATTCCCCAGTACTACATGGAGGATCATTTTGGGCAAGTCAAGCTTGTATATCAAGCCGCTGCTCTCGCCACAAGAGGGCAAAACCTTAATACCTTGGCGAGGAGACCACCTCTTCAATGCTACGATTGTGGTGGACCGCATCGCGTAGCAGAGTGCCCTAATAGGCTACAGAAGATCGCTACTCAGATGCAACCAAATCAAGGGAGCACATCGGGAATGCCGGTACTTACATGTAATCGTTGTGGCATAGATCATTTGATCGCTCAATGTCCACATAATCCTAATGCACCCAAGATTACGCCATTGAATTTGGTTGAGGTCACCAACCAAGCGCGAGGAACCACACCCGTTGTACCCGCGAATGTAGTTACACGGTCAATGCTTCAAAATCAAAACTACATTCTTGAAGAGAGGGATACTGCATCAATCGCTCAGGCAAAGAAAAAGAAAACACGGCGGAAGAGATCGCTTAATGCCACGAGCTCCAAGCCTAGTTCAAAGACCAACATAGGGACAGGAGACGACCCCGTGTATATGAATGATCCTGAAGATGATTCTGATTCAATAGAAACCATGGGGACCAAAGCCACTACCTTAAGGGAGGAACCCACTCGGGAGCTCAATGAAGGAGAATCAAGCGAATACATGAATAAGGGGAAACAGAAGGAAACTTCCTCGGCCCCACAACCAAGTCAGTTAATGCCCTCTCGACCACCCAAACTGACTGAGACTCCTCAAGACAAGCCACGTGGGCCAAAAACCCTCAAGAAAAAGATTGGAACTTACCCAAACCCAGTTGAGGAGATTGAACAAGTGCAAAACTTAAGGGGTTTGGTGGAAGAAACACAAAGAGAACTGGAGCCAAACCCTAGAAAAATCAACATTCCAGACACAGTGTTTCCTACGCAAGTTCAGCCTCACAGGAACCATAAACCGTTAGCTATACCTAGTATCATTCGGGAAGAAAGTGAGGACAGGACATCAGGAAGTGGGCAAACACCCTTCTTACTGGAAAGAATGTTTAGTGAGGGAATGCCTGACCCCATTGAAGAGGAAGTGATTCCATCTTCACCAGTTCCTAGTCAAGGAGCAATATCTCGAAAAGTACCATTGAATGTGTCCAAGCTAATGGATTTCATGTCCTCTGAGATCAGAACCACGATCATATCCAAATTATACGGAGATCCTGAGCTATTCTTAGCTCTTCGGGCATTTCTCAATGGAGAACTAAAGGCGGGGCTACCACAATTTGCAAATATGGATAGACCCGACACACTTCAAGATGAAGGGGAGCATTGGGATCTACAACCCAACTTAGATGAAGATTCGGTCGTTGAAATACCTGTGAACAAGTTGGGACAGTACTTTGAAGGTGACGAATCTAATGCCACCCTCCCCATTACTACCAAGGGATTAACTCTAAAGGGAATCCTTGATGGTGGTGCTGGAGTGAGCATTGTGACTAAAAACTGTTGGGAATCTATGGGAAGGCCTCACCTCGAAGTCACAAACATAGTGGTTAAGATGGCAAACGGAACCATAGCTAAACCTATTGGAATGTTAAGGGACCTTAAGATCAAGGTCCTGGGATACAAGGTAAAACATACCTTCATTGTAATGGATTTCTCCAAGCATCCTATGTCATATCAAATGATCTTAGGACGTCCTTTCATGAGGGAAGCACAAATGGTGCATGACTGGTCGAAAAACCATGTCTATCTACAATTCCAGGACTCTGTCATTCGAGTTGATCTTGAGAATGGTCTTGCGCATCCCTTAGGAAGCAAGGTTATCATTGATAATCGATCGGATACCACTGTTCACTCTGCCCCATTAAGGTATTGCTATACATGCAAAAAAGAGACTGATGATGGGAAAGATTCTCCTTATATGGATGTCCTACCGGGTATGACTGAGTCAGATAACGTGGATTGGGTACACCTAGCGGCAACCATAGACACATGGGGGAATAGAGGCACAAGCTGGGTAACACCTGAGGGGCAAGATATGCCACCGTTAGTGCCAATAAACATGATAGGTGTTATGCACTTGACTCCTGATGGCGAGAAAGTGGCAAACTCCACCGACACTGAAAGTAGCGAAGACTCTGACCAATGCAACTCTGAGTATGAATCTCAAGAAGAAACTCACCCTGAGCCTGATGGGAAAAATGAATCAAATATTCACCCAAATGTGGAAGCAAGGTGCTCAAGGCCTAGGACAGTGGCCTCCTGCAGTTCATCCGAAAGTGAAGATCGACCAAGTGAGTCCGAATCGGATAGAAACAAAAATCAAAAACTTGGTAAGAAGAAAACGAGACATAAGCGCCAACGCTATCGAGCTAATGTACGCACTGCAATAAACAAGGAAAGATCCATTGCAGAATGGCTTAGTTATGTAGGAGCCATTGATGCTCATCGGAAGATAGCGGATAATTGGGGACAATACCTCCAAAGTGTCATGTGGTGTATTCCGCAACCTCATGACGTCGCCCAATTAGAAATCGAAGAGAAGCCGAAACTAAGTCGTACTGCAAGAAGGCGGCAAAACCAAGAGTTGGCTCAACAACAAAAGGAAGCGGAATTGAAAGAAAAAAGTCTGGCACAACAAGAACCAGTAGACTTACACCCCGCACCCGAGCATTTCAAATCATTCACCACAGGGGAACATAAAGTAGTCTACACAAAAGCCCAACGAACGCCTACCAATGGGAGTAGCGGTGTCTACGATGGCCCTGCGGTAGTTAAGGAGATAGACTTAGCAGATCCGGGTGAGGAGTCTAAACCAGTTTATATTGCTCAAGACCTCACCAAGGCGGAAGAAGTTGCACTTACGAAGCTTCTTAAAGAATTCAAGGATATATTTGCTTGGACATATCATGATATGAAGGGTGTTCCACCTTCGGTGGTGCAACACACGATTCCAATGATTAGCACTGCTAAACCAGTCCAGCAACGTCCCTACCCAATGAATCCTAAGTACGCAAAGATTGTACAAGAGGAAATTGAAAAGCTGGTAAAATGTGGATTCATATACCCAATTGAGCACTCAGAATGGGTTTCTCCGATAGTCATCGTGCCAAAGAAGAATGGGAAACTCAGAGTGTGCGTTGATCTCAAAAAGGTTAATGCAGCCACCAGAAGGGATCATTACCCCTTGCCATATTCTGAACATGTGCTTGAAAGAGTGGCAGGCAAGGAGGCATATAGCTTTTTAGATGGGTACTCGGGTTACAATCAGATCACAATTGCAGTCGAGGACCAAGCTAAAACAGCATTTATCACGGAGTTTGGAGTGTTTGCTTTTCGCGTCATGGCCTTTGGCTTGACCAATGCACCTGCAACATTCCAACGATTGATAAACACGGCCTTTAAGGAATATCTAAGGGACTTCTGTGAAGCTTTCTTAGACGATCTTTGTGTTCATTCCTCTTGGGATGAGCACTTGATGTGTTTACGAAAAATATTTGAAAGGTGTAGATTATATCGCATCTCCTTGAATCCTTTCAAATGCCAATTCTGGGTTAAACACGGAGTTATCTTAGGGCATATAGTGTCCAAAAATGGGATTTCCACGGATGAGAGTAAAATCAAGGTCATTCTGGAATTGCCACCACCCACCAACTACAAGGGAGTCCAACGCTTTATGGGCAACGTTGGTTATTATCGAAGATTTATTCTATTCTTCGCCGAGATAGCTCGACCATTGTATAAGCTTCTCATCGAGTTTATTTGGACCGAAGAATGTGATCGTGCCTATGAGCTATTAAAGAAGGCCTTGGCGAGTGCTCCAATCTTGAGAATGCCTAACTGGGATTTACTCTTCCATGTGCATATTGATGCATCAAACTTTGCTATTGGGTGTGTGTTAACTCAACCTGGAGAACACAAACTAGACTACCCCATTAGCTTCGCCAGTCGCCAGTTGAACGATGCTGAGATGAACTACACCACTACGGAGCGAGAAGGGTTGGCAATGATATATGCAGTAAGGAAATTTCGTTATTACCTCCTTGCCACCAAGTTTGTTTTCTATGTGGATCATCAAGCATTGTTGTATCTGGTAAACAAACCATGCTCCACAGGAAGAATCACACGATGGCTATTGATTCTTCTTGAGTTTGATTTCACTGTTGTTGTGAGACCTGGCAAAAAACATGTTATGGCTGATCATTTGTCTCGCATACCTAATGGTGAGGCTCCTACGGGGGTTGATGATGACTTACCTGACACTTCCCTGTTCATGGTGGAGACAATGCCTGAATGGAGTGAGAAGATTGTTAACTTTTTGGTTAATGGCTTTCCACCCAAAGAGCTTCGTAAAGATCTAGCTCGAAAGCTAATCAAAGAATGCGAACCCTATTGCCTGATAGCTGGGACTCTTTATAAAAGAGGAAAGGATGACGTTCTTAGGCGTTGTGCCCGAGAGGATGAGTATCTATACATTTTGCAAGAGGCACATATGGGCGTAGCCGGTGGTCACTTCTCAGGAGACTTAACTGCGCGAAAGATCTTACAATCAGGGTATTGGTGGCCCACTATGTTCCAAGATGCATCACTCTTTGTGAAGGGTTGCGATGAATGCCAACGATACAAGAAACCCCAACGGAAAGATCAGATGCCCCTACATCCAATCAAAGTAAACCAACCATTTGAAAAGTGGGGTTTAGACTTTGTAGGTCCAATAAGCCCAGCGGCCCGAAACACACAATCTTGCTATATTATTGTGGCCACTGACTATATGACCAAATGGGCTGAAGCGAAAGCGACACGTAAGGCAGATGCGAGGACAACAGCCAAGTTCCTCTTTGAAAATATAATCACACGCTTCGGTTGTCCTTTTGAACTTGTGAGTGACAATGGTACGCATTTTATAAATGAAGTGATTAAGGAGCTCACAACAAATTTCATGATATCCCATCATAAATCTACTCCTTATTATCCGCAAGCGAATGGCCAAGCCGAGAGTACAAACAAGACATTAATCTCTGTTTTGACAAAGATAGTTGAAGCTCATCGCACGGATTGGGATCTAAAGCTCACGACAGCTTTATGGGCCTATCGTACTGCGTACAAAGTGGCTATTAATTGCACACCATTCAAAATGGTATATGGCCAAGAGGCAGTCATGCCGTGGGAATTTGTCATTCCTAGTCTTCGTGTTGCTACTCAAGAGGGTTGGGATGGTAATCCCTTAGTAGAGCGTCTATATATCCTTGAGCGGCTAAACGAAGAAAGACAATTGGCTGTATACAATGCCCTTGTGGAGAAGGATAGAAGGAAAAATTGGTTTGATCGCCATCTAAAGGACAAGGACATCAAGGTTGGGGATAAAGTCTTGATGTATGGAGTGCGAAACGAAAAGAAGAAGCTCAAATATGCTGGTAAGGGACCGTATAGAGTATGTGAAATTACACCGCAAGGTACCATCAGAGTGGAGACTCTCGACGGAGTTGAAACCATTGGATTCCTTAATGGGAGTAAATTCAAAAGATACTATGACCCCCTGAGCCAGGAGGAGTTACACGCAATCCATCAAAAGAAGGCAGCTAAAGAACAGGCTGAGCTTAAAAAGATACAAGCAAGAGTCGAAGCCAAAGAACGTCAACAGCGTGCTAGGAGACAACGAGAAGCCAACTTGGGAATTACGCAAGTATTTTTCGAGGAAGCAGAGGAGGATGCATTGGAATCTGACCCACCTCTAAGATACCCAATTGAGTTACAGAGTCCTTACGGGGAGGTGCTGTATAATGCATTATTGGATACAGGAGCTCAACACAATTTGCTATCATATGGCGTGTGGTGTCAACTGGGAAAACCACCTTTATCCAAGAGTTCTATCCAAGTTCAAGGAATCAACAAGAAGAAAACCCCTGTCTCAGGAATTCTGCACACTCCGGTTGCTTATGACAAGGGAACCATAATTCAAAGCTTTTTGGTTATGCCTGCTGGTACCATGGAAGGGACTGTAATCTTAGGGCGCAAATGGATGATGGCCACCAAGTGCAATATCGATTGGGCAACCAGACAAGTCACAACGCAAGAACCAACACTAGGTCTGACCGCTCAAAATCCCGCACCTAAGTCATCCACTCAAATATTAGATAACGAAAAATCACAAAGTCCAGTGGCAAAACCATCTTCGATTGTTGGCCACCCCTCTAACGCTTCAACGCCAAGAGTGGAAACAGGCAAGGTGGTCCCTAAAGCTTCGCTTACTATGCCAAAGAGTACATACAAATGGGTCCCCAAAGCTTCGTTAACAGCTACTTCCCCTGCTCAATCTCGTTCAGCCACCAAGAAGCCTCGTAAAAGAAAAGTAGCTACCCACCCGAGAAAGGGCAATGTAACATCGCGATGGATCCCTAAAAAATTATTAGTAGCCCAAGGGTACTACGAGGGGAATGACCAGATTTGGGTCCCTAAACATAAGGTGAATCCCTCTACATCACCTATAAAACCTTGCAAACCAATTGTTGCCACCCCAATGACAATTCAAGACCGTGGTAAGGGAAAGGTAACAGAGTGCTCCGCACCACTTCCAGAGTTAGTTTGGATTCCCAAAAGATATCGATCATTACCACCTAGCTCAGGAAGGGGGGAGCCACATGAAGCTTCTAGCTCCTCATGCCAGGCACACAATCATATAGAAGTTTCTACATGCTCTACACCTACTCTTGTCAACACCCAACAAAAAACCGATGAGTCTACGTCTCCCCTTGTAATAGTATCGTCGGAAACCATTTCCTCCATTCATCAATGGGAGCGTACACTACCATCTCTACAATTGGATGTGGCCACAAGGGTCATAAAAAGCTATCTGCCGACATCACAACCTATGACCCGCTGGACAAATTGGTTCCAAGAGGCTGCAACATCATTGCAAATAATATGATCTACCCAAGGAAAGGGGGAGCATGTACTCACGCTCGACATTCTAATGCTTCCTCCTTAACCTTCTCCCCTGACCATGTAATTGCCAAATTCAAGGGGATGTATATATATAGCTTCATACATAAACAAAACAAAGAAAACAAAATAAAAAAATAGTAAAAAGAGTAAGAGCACGTTAAGAGCAGAGATATCCGTATACAATCAAGAACTAGATTGACCTGTCACAAACCTACTGATGCTATATCTGTGTTTGCAGATATGGCAGATGCACGATCATCATACACTTCATCCACTCCTACCTTTGGTGAGAGGTATCATCTGTACCTTTCTCAGATATTCCACATGTGCTATCCTGTAATTGAAACTGAATGGGATCATATAGATGTACTAGCCAATGAGGAAAATGTTGAGGAATTAGAATGGCTCATTCGCCTATTGACCATGACTGACCCCTACTCCGTAGAGGACATATCCCCGATAGCCCAATACTTTCCTTTTCCACAAGACCACTATGCTCGCATGGTTACATTCTTGATGAGTCTATGTGGATGGGAAAATGAAAAGGAAATATCTGACAATGATGAATGGACGGATGAAACTCATGGCACTACTGAGGTTGATTTTATTTATTTGGACGATGCGGATAGAGGCTTAGCCTTAGGGCTAGAGCCAGGACTCTACAACATTCTCTTACCGTATCCTCAGTAGTAGTGTGGTGACTGGTAGGTAGGTTAGTGTTTTCAGGTTTTTTCTAGTTTAGATTCCTTAAACGAGTCTTGAAATTTTCCACACTGATGTGCCTCTCGAGGTATAGTGCTTGTTAGTTGATTGTACAGGTTAAAAGGTTTGAGGTGGGTTCGCTTTCAAGTCCTGAGACTGCCGCAACGTTCATCAAAATATATCTACATCAAATTGCAAGCTGTCTCGTCAAATCAAGGAGATCTCCAATTACAGGTGTAATTCTTCCATACCCACTCTCTTTCGTTTTTACTGTTCAATTAATTTCATAAACTATAAGGCATGACCACATGGAAATTGTCAATGTACTACTTAGTTCTTGAAGTTGCTTGCATGCTAGTGTAAATCATTAATGAGCTTAACTTTATTGGAAATATTCCTAGGCAGCATGACGTCTTTAGTTAACCTTGGAATACGATTGTCTTAGGTCTAAGGTCAAACCATCTTAATGTTTGAACACCTGGCTGTGTGTGTGTTGACCTCTAGGACATAGCTTTTACCCCTTGTCGAAAGGATGTAAGAACACATTTTAGTTCAGGAGCGAAGATCAAAAGAAACTTTATAAAAATAAAAAAAAACAAGCCTACAATAAATGGCAATACAAGTCTATGATGTGCTTTAATGTTGGCCTGATACTTGGTAGGCGAGGAGTATTCTACTCCAGACCGATGCCTTGGTTGGTAGGGGGTAGCCTTGCCTAAAGTGAGCTAATAGATTCCTGGATAATGCCTTGTGTTAAACATGGTACCAGGATCGATGTTAGTTTTGCCTTAGGAAGGTCGCCATTGTGTATAAAAATTGTCACGTGTGTGAAGAAATAAAGGCAAAAGGCTCCTGTAACTCTAATGTTTCTTGTGTCCCTAAGCTCGTGGTATAAACTTGTTCTTAGAATAGACACAGTGTGGTCATCTGTTTATTTATTAAGCTTGGTTCTTTTCCTTGACTTAGGCCAGTTATAAACCTTGATTAACCTTTGACACCTTGCTAACTCTTGATTTACTTTCAATAATTTTAAACTCCTGTTAATTTACTACACTAGCTCATTCATGTGACCCTTAAACTAAGTTCTCATCATCCATTGTGTTCTAGCATGCTTGAATTTCTACACTTTATATCTTTTGAATTCTAGCATACTTTCACTCTACTTCCCTATTTTGCAGACGGTCTACCACAACAACCCTCTCGAGCTTACCATACCATAGCTTCCGAGGACGGAATCTACATCAGGAAGGGTGTAAGATCCCTGTTCCCACCGAGCAACGGATTCGGGTACTGGCAGCGGAAGTAGCGCTTCTCGCGCGGGACAGGGGTCCCACACTCGGGGCCTCGCCCACGGATATCCGGATAAGAGACTAATCCGTCGGTTGTTCCAAAACCGAACCCGGAAAAACTTTCTTAACCGGAAGCATGGGCGATTCCACCAGGATATCTTTTTACTCTAACGTAGTCAAGATCATTTCTGATGGAGATGATCCAATTACATCTATAAGATACTTAGTCAGTTCAAGGAAGAAACTTGCACTTGGATCATTGGGATCAACGCTTTTTTTCCCATTCAAGAGGCACAGCCGTTGATTCCTATCCATAGAACAGTTACTGTCCGGGATTTTATTTTATTTTATTTTTTCTATCGTAAAAGCAAAAGTTTGAGTCTCGATTTACGGATCCATCAGTCCAGCCTAACCCCATCCAATCCCATGGGTTAGCCAACCGCCCAACCACTGTAGTGATGGGATCCAATTAAAAATTTGGTTAGGTTTTGTCCCGGGTACCAAGGAAAAGAGTTCCAAGGCCCCCTAGCCGGATGTTCATGCAAAATAAAACTAGTCACACCACTCACACACCCAATATGAAATTGCCTTTTTTCAACCAGATTCAACCAGTTTAAAACAATCCTTTAATAAAACCATAGTATCATTGATCACCATCTTCCAATTTATCCAATTGATTCTTAATTTCCCATCATTCCTTCATCAGAGTATCTATGGCATCATTGGCAACTAGAACGCTCAGGAGCCGTTTCGATAGTTCCTAGCCCATAATACTTGGCAATATAATCACTTAACAAGATGGACTCTCGTTGAAGATCAGCAAGATCAACCAACAGATCCATATAAGGAGCCATGGACTCATCCATTGAAGACCAGCAAGGTCAATCAACCAGATCCATGCTCGATTTCAGAAAACAACTCCAACTCTGTTCCAATATCTTCCTCGACGCACGCGTGGGTATCCTAGGCAACCCAGAGCCCGAGCACCGTATGGTCAGCACCCTCTAGGATCCTTCGCAGGTAACCTAGCGCTTCACGCATAGGCCGCTTCCTTGGCCCCTCATCCACCGTACCGGAAGCTCACCATTTTAATCGCACCGAGGCTGGTCAAGACCTCGGCCGACCTTGCTACGCGAGACGTCCTTCATTGACTCCCCGTCAGCAGTTGCAACTTTCTCATCACGACCTTAATCACAAGACGGTCAAAATGCTCCCCCCAGCATTCTTGACATAAAACAATCATTTACAAACAGCATTTACAAACAGCATTTACAAACAGTTTACAATACAATTTCTATTTTAACTTTCATTTTTCCACATTATCTCTCATCAATCTACATTACTTATTCCATATTCCATTTATATGTATACTCATCCCATCACATCATTTCCATCTCATCACTTCAGATTCCCTCACATCACAATCGTATATTCACATCCATACATCCACAACTATATGCGTACATTCACATCTACATGCATACATCTACATCCCTATGCATACATCCACATCCACATTCACATTCACCTCCATACATCTACATCTACATGCATACATCCACTCCACATTCACATCCACATCTATACATCTACATCTACATGCATACATCCACCTCTACATCCACATCTACGTCTATACACCTACATCTACATGCATACATCCACATCTCCATTCACATCTACATCTATACATCTACATCTACGTATACATCCACATCTCCATTCCCATCTACATCTATACATCTATATCTACATGTATAATCACCTCCATACATCTACATCTACATGCATACATCCACTCCACATTCACATCCACATCTATACATCTACATCTACATGCATACATCCACCTCTACATCCACATCTACGTCTATACACCTACATCTACATGCATACATCCACATCTCCATTCACATCTACATCTATACATCTACATCTACGTATACATCCACATCTCCATTCCCATCTACATCTATACATCTACATCTACATGTATACATCCACATCTCCATTCTCACTTACACCTATACATCTACATCTACATGCATCCACCCACCTCCACATCTACATCTACATCTATACATCTACATCTACATGCATACATCCACCTCCACATTCACACTCACATCCATACCTCTACATCTACATGCAAACATCCATATGCATAATAATATTCTTTTAATTAATCTAGGATGATAGTTCCTAGGATATGGTAGGAAGTCCTCTTTTTATGCTTTGAATGAATTTATTTTATGCGTGATTTCTATAAAAATTTTGCCATAGCTCCGCTACTATGACTAATAAATCTCAATTTTTTTTTTCTAAGGGATAAAGCTCATTATTAAAGAAATAATTAGAATGGTCTCTAATTGGATCATCAATCCATAATGGTCTCTAATTGGATCATTAAGAAAACAATTAGAATGGTCTCTAATTGGGTCATCAATCCATAATGGATTGAATCATCTATGTGCATAAACTAAAAGCATAGCAAAAAGCCATTAATTTGGCCTCAAGCATAGCTTAATCTTGGATTAAGGAAAAGCTTTATGAAAAGCTTCATTTGGATTGAGAATGGGTCATGAGTATGACCATTTCTTGACCATTAGAATTTAAATATAAGTGGAAATTAACTTCTATAGCATTTATTAAATTATTAACTACTATTCACCAATTAACTTCAATAGCACTTAAAAAAAACCATACCAATTAAACTTCTCAAGCTTGAGAGGGGTTGAGAAGAGAGAATCATTGAGAAATTATAGAAAAGATCAAAATTCAATATACTTACCTTATGATTTGCTTGATTCTTTATTCACGGTAGAGGCCCCCAACCAATCAATTGGTTTAGTATGTTGATGGAGCCACCAATGGAGATTGAAGAAAGAGAGAGGTATCAAAAACTAGTGAATTATTAAAGAATTCACAGTTCTTGGCTTAGGTAGAGTAGAGTAACAAGGCATAAGACACTATATATTTTAGCTTAGGTGGAGTAGAGTAACAAAGCATAAGACTCTATCTAATTTGGCTTAGGTGGAGTAGAGTAACAAAGCATAAGACTCTATCTAATTTGGCTTAGGTGGAGTAGAGTAACAAGGCATAAGAGACTATATATTTTGGCTTAGGTGGAGTAGAGTAACAAAGCATAAGAGACTATATTTTTTTCAACAAGGGGAGGCTTCTATTTATAGGAAAATTTGAGCTCCTAACCAAACAAACTGATTCTAGAATTTTCTAAGTCAGTTTGGTCACTTTTTGACCATTTTTAGGTCAGTTAAGCTAACTTTCTGGAACTATACTTGAATGAGGAGAGAGGAGAGATGAAATATCTCAATTTTTATGAGTTTAAAACTCATTCAAGCATGTGAAATATGCACCTCCTTTAAAGAATTCCCCTTCCTTACATATGTGTCAAAATTGTATTGCTCATAGTTTTTTACTAATAAACCTTGTACATTTTCAACTCTTCATCTTATGTGAAATATGCACCTCCTTTAAAGAACTCCTCTTCCTTACATATGTGTCATAGTTTTTTTACTAATAAGCCTTGTACATTTTCAACTCTTCATCTTATGTGAAATATGCACCTCCTTTAAAGAACTCCCCTTCCTTACATATGTGTTTATTTACTAATAAACCTTGTACATTTTCAACTCTTCATCTTATGTGAAATATGCACCTCCTTTAAAGAACTCCTCTTCCTTACATATGAGTTTATTTACTAATAAACCTTGTATATTTTCAACTCTTCATCTTATGTGAGCATTTACTCATTTTTGGGTATCTTCTTTTACAATTTGGATTTATCTCCTCCCTACACATGGATTGATGCTATTGGCCCATAGAAACCTTAATTGGACCATAGTCTAAAGATTTCTGAAAATCTAGGCCCTTAGACTAAGGTTCTTTATACCTATTTCCAATTAATTCCAATTGCACATTGGAAATTTCTTTTTGAATTTCTGTTTCAGGGAAACTTATTTTAATAAGATGAGTTATTTTTCTATCCAAAAATATTCATAATCTGAATATTCTCTCTCTAGAATATTTTCTCTCTCTAGGTTAAAACAGTTAGAAACAAGGTCTTTATATTTCTGAAGAGGGATTGATTACGGGGGAAGATACTAGACATCAAAAAGGGGGTTGGGGGAGGAATCTTACATTCTACCCCACTTAAAAAACGCGAGATGTCCTCATCTCGCAACTTTGGAATAATTTCGCAAGATGCACGAATATGAGACTTAGAGAAAAATTTTAATCACGATTAACCACCAAGAAAAGTCTTAAAGAGAGCAAGATTCAAAATAAGAACAAGATTTAAACTTTATTCATTCTCGGAACTTATACAGTAAAGATAGAGAAACTCTTTACACTTCCATAAGCCCGTCCATCATATGGTCACAAAAGCAGTCCTCACAAGCTGCACAAGTATAGGGTAACTCATCTATGGGAATGATTCTGCTGGTTATTGCCGCACCTATCTCAGTGGTATGAGGTGATCTAACAAAAGGACCTCTGAGAGGCAAGCCAAAAACGGGATAAAGGCATATCTTCTCATGAGGAAGAAAACACGCCAGTAAGAAGACCCGCTCAGAAAACCCAAGATGCCTTGATCTCATGACACAGTAGTATCGGGGACCCAAACCCAAAGCTTCAATAACCATGGCCAAGCGGACATTGTTACGAAAGTGCTGCTGACCCCAGGGTGTTACCCTAGTTATGTTTTGATAGGTTCGCCATTTGGTCTGCGCTACAGAAGTTCCTAGGTGAGGAAAAAGTGAGCGCTCATACTGTTCTATAAAGTCTTTCTTCACAGACTCTCTTGCGTCTTGAAGGTGAGAAATCATCAGGGATAAAACTAATTCCTGTTGCCAAGCCATGAAGGAGATTAAGAAAGAAAGGAGATTGATGGGAGTAAGATTACTGTGAGCGACAAGTAAAAGTTACGACTTATAAAAAGGAAGGAGCTAGCGTAACCTAGAATCCAACGGTAACTTGCCACTGAAGTTTTACCGTCTTTCCATGATTTGTGTTTGACACATTTTTCTATATAAGGCATTAAGAATTTTGAGATGAGGAGATAAAAGAAACTTGTAGGCTAAGTCACCTACTTTCATTGAATTCAGATATAAGGATCACAATATCTGGGGGATAACTTCTTATACTCCCCAAGAGATAAAGAACTTCTTTTGGGCCGTACTCGAATGAAAACCAAAACCTTGGTATCCAAAACACCGATTCTCACTTCTAAACTCATTGTTCTAAATCCTTAAAACAGGCGTGACTCCTGAGAAGTATTCTAGGAAAAGGGTCTTCCTTTTTATTAAACAGAAACTTTCTTTTATTTTAGAGAGGGAATAATTATAAGATCAGAAAGGGAGATTCTTACTCCTGTATACCTCGAAGGCTGGGGAGGAATCTTACATCCTACCCCACTTAAAAAGTGCGAGATATCCTCATCTCGCAAGGTAGAGGACAACTCTTTTTCTTAAGATCCAATTTTATTCTGGGATTCCTTATATTCTGGTCAACCCAACAGAATACTGGGATAAATATCCCTTATATAGAACTAATAACAACTCATTCAAATCATATCATTCATAACTTTAACACGATAATGGTCCACTAGACCGAGAAGTTTCTTTCGGAACATTCCTCCACGGAAATTTTAGTCAAGCAAGTTCTCAATTTGACATCCCTTAACTTGATCTACCGGTCAAGTATTAACAGTAGCAATCTGACAGCACAACCCACCAATCTCATAGCGATTTGCTGAATTTGTTATCATTATTCTAGTTATGAATATCATCACAGGGACTCGTCCCATTCCCCCTCATTGTGGTTTCATTATATTTCAACTAATTTTTAAAAATCAACATTTTTCAATCAGCATTTTCAATCAGAATCCAAATCAATTCATCCATTCTCAAACAGAATTAAAAATCATATCAATCACATTCGAAATCATCATCTGGATAGCATTAACGCTTATAATTTCAAGTCTTAGATTTACTCGTATATACTGTCAGTAAAGAGCTACAGTATACTCTCGGTATATACGGGTAGTCACGGCCCTTGGAATTATAAGGTAAATACTATCATGTCTAGGCCTCAAGCAAGTCAGGGATTCTATATAATTGTGGTACTTCCATCTGAAGACCGAATTACCAAATTACGAGTTTCAGTTTGAATATCGAATTGTATGAATTATCTCACACAATTATAACTTTTTTGTGTTTCTTGATAAATTTTTGATATATTTGTCTTCTCAGTTGATCTTATTTAACCAAATGCTCTGATACCAACTGTAAGATCCCTGTTCCCACCGAGCAACGGATTCGGGTACTGGCAGCGGAAGTAGCGCTTCTCGCGCGGGACAGGGGTCCCACACTCGGGGCCTCGCCCACGGATATCCGGATAAGAGACTAATCCGTCGGTTGTTCCAAAACCGAACCCGGAAAAACTTTCTTAACCGGAAGCATGGGCGATTCCACCAGGATATCTTTTTACTCTAACGTAGTCAAGATCATTTCTGATGGAGATGATCCAATTACATCTATAAGATACTTAGTCAGTTCAAGGAAGAAACTTGCACTTGGATCATTGGGATCAACGCTTTTTTCCCCATTCAAGAGGCACAGCCGTTGATTCCTATCCATAGAACAGTTACTGTCCGGGATTTTATTTTATTTTATTTTTTCTATCGTAAAAACAAAAGTTTGAGTCTCGATTTACGGATCCATCAGTCCAGCCTAACCCCATCCAATCCCATGGGTTAGCCAACCGCCCAACCACTGTAGTGATGGGATCCAATTAAAAATTTGGTTAGGTTTTGTCCCGGGTACCAAGGAAAAGAGTTCCAAGGCCCCCTAGCCGGATGTTCATGCAAAATAAAACTAGTCACACCACTCACACACCCAATATGAAATTGCCTTTTTTCAACCAGATTCAACCAGTTTAAAACAATCCTTTAATAAAACCATAGTATCATTGATCACCATCTTCCAATTTATCCAATTGATTCTTAATTTCCCATCATTCCTTCATCAGAGTATCTATGGCATCATTGGCAACTAGAACGCTCAGGAGCCGTTTCGATAGTTCCTAGCCCATAATACTTGGCAATATAATCACTTAACAAGATGGACTCTCGTTGAAGATCAGCAAGATCAACCAACAGATCCATATAAGGAGCCATGGACTCATCCATTGAAGACCAGCAAGGTCAATCAACCAGATCCATGCTCGATTTCAGAAAACAACTCCAACTCTGTTCCAATATCTTCCTCGACGCACGCGTGGGTATCCTAGGCAACCCAGAGCCCGAGCACCGTATGGTCAGCACCCTCTAGGATCCTTCGCAGGTAACCTAGCGCTTCACGCATAGGCCGCTTCCTTGGCCCCTCATCCACCGTACCGGAAGCTCACCATTTTAATCGCACCGAGGCTGGTCAAGACCTCGGCCGACCTTGCTACGCGAGACGTCCTTCATTGACTCCCCGTCAGCAGTTGCAACTTTCTCATCACGACCTTAATCACAAGACGGTCAAAATGCTCCCCCCAGCATTCTTGACATAAAACAATCATTTACAAACAGCATTTACAAACAGCATTTACAAACAGTTTACAATACAATTTCTATTTTAACTTTCATTTTTCCACATTATCTCTCATCAATCTACATTACTTATTCCATATTCCATTTATATGTATACTCATCCCATCACATCATTTCCATCTCATCACTTCAGATTCCCTCACATCACAATCGTATATTCACATCCATACATCCACAACTATATGCGTACATTCACATCTACATGCATACATCTACATCCCTATGCATACATCCACATCCACATTCACATTCACCTCCATACATCTACATCTACATGCATACATCCACTCCACATTCACATCCACATCTATACATCTACATCTACATGCATACATCCACCTCTACATCCACATCTACGTCTATACACCTACATCTACATGCATACATCCACATCTCCATTCACATCTACATCTATACATCTACATCTACGTATACATCCACATCTCCATTCCCATCTACATCTATACATCTATATCTACATGTATAATCACCTCCATACATCTACATCTACATGCATACATCCACTCCACATTCACATCCACATCTATACATCTACATCTACATGCATACATCCACCTCTACATCCACATCTACGTCTATACACCTACATCTACATGCATACATCCACATCTCCATTCACATCTACATCTATACATCTACATCTACGTATACATCCACATCTCCATTCCCATCTACATCTATACATCTACATCTACATGTATACATCCACATCTCCATTCTCACTTACACCTATACATCTACATCTACATGCATCCACCCACCTCCACATCTACATCTACATCTATACATCTACATCTACATGCATACATCCACCTCCACATTCACACTCACATCCATACCTCTACATCTACATGCAAACATCCATATGCATAATAATATTCTTTTAATTAATCTAGGATGATAGTTCCTAGGATATGGTAGGAAGTCCTCTTTTTATGCTTTGAATGAATTTATTTTATGCGTGATTTCTATAAAAATTTTGCCATAGCTCCGCTACTATGACTAATAAATCTCAATTTTTTTTTCTAAGGGATAAAGCTCATTATTAAAGAAATAATTAGAATGGTCTCTAATTGGATCATCAATCCATAATGGTCTCTAATTGGATCATTAAGAAAACAATTAGAATGGTCTCTAATTGGGTCATCAATCCATAATGGATTGAATCATCTATGTGCATAAACTAAAAGCATAGCAAAAAGCCATTAATTTGGCCTCAAGCATAGCTTAATCTTGGATTAAGGAAAAGCTTTATGAAAAGCTTCATTTGGATTGAGAATGGGTCATGAGTATGACCATTTCTTGACCATTAGAATTTAAATATAAGTGGAAATTAACTTCTATAGCATTTATTAAATTATTAACTACTATTCACCAATTAACTTCAATAGCACTTAAAAAAAACCATACCAATTAAACTTCTCAAGCTTGAGAGGGGTTGAGAAGAGAGAATCATTGAGAAATTATAGAAAAGATCAAAATTCAATATACTTACCTTATGATTTGCTTGATTCTTTATTCACGGTAGAGGCCCCCAACCAATCAATTGGTTTAGTATGTTGATGGAGCCACCAATGGAGATTGAAGAAAGAGAGAGGTATCAAAAACTAGTGAATTATTAAAGAATTCACAGTTCTTGGCTTAGGTAGAGTAGAGTAACAAGGCATAAGACACTATATATTTTAGCTTAGGTGGAGTAGAGTAACAAAGCATAAGACTCTATCTAATTTGGCTTAGGTGGAGTAGAGTAACAAAGCATAAGACTCTATCTAATTTGGCTTAGGTGGAGTAGAGTAACAAGGCATAAGAGACTATATATTTTGGCTTAGGTGGAGTAGAGTAACAAAGCATAAGAGACTATATTTTTTTCAACAAGGGGAGGCTTCTATTTATAGGAAAATTTGAGCTCCTAACCAAACAAACTGATTCTAGAATTTTCTAAGTCAGTTTGGTCACTTTTTGACCATTTTTAGGTCAGTTAAGCTAACTTTCTGGAACTATACTTGAATGAGGAGAGAGGAGAGATGAAATATCTCAATTTTTATGAGTTTAAAACTCATTCAAGCATGTGAAATATGCACCTCCTTTAAAGAATTCCCCTTCCTTACATATGTGTCAAAATTGTATTGCTCATAGTTTTTTACTAATAAACCTTGTACATTTTCAACTCTTCATCTTATGTGAAATATGCACCTCCTTTAAAGAACTCCTCTTCCTTACATATGTGTCATAGTTTTTTTACTAATAAGCCTTGTACATTTTCAACTCTTCATCTTATGTGAAATATGCACCTCCTTTAAAGAACTCCCCTTCCTTACATATGTGTTTATTTACTAATAAACCTTGTACATTTTCAACTCTTCATCTTATGTGAAATATGCACCTCCTTTAAAGAACTCCTCTTCCTTACATATGAGTTTATTTACTAATAAACCTTGTACATTTTCAACTCTTCATCTTATGTGAGCATTTACTCATTTTTGGGTATCTTCTTTTACAATTTGGATTTATCTCCTCCCTACACATGGATTGATGCTATTGGCCCATAGAAACCTTAATTGGACCATAGTCTAAAGATTTCTGAAAATCTAGGCCCTTAGACTAAGGTTCTTTATACCTATTTCCAATTAATTCCAATTGCACATTGGAAATTTCTTTTTGAATTTCTGTTTCAGGGAAACTTATTTTAATAAGATGAGTTATTTTTCTATCCAAAAATATTCATAATCTGAATATTCTCTCTCTAGAATATTTTCTCTCTCTAGGTTAAAACAGTTAGAAACAAGGTCTTTATATTTCTGAAGAGGGATTGATTACGGGGGAAGATACTAGACATCAAAAAGGGGGTTGGGGGAGGAATCTTACAAAGGGGGGCATGTTAACCCATGGCGGACGCACTATGTTTTACGTCATTAATTTAAATATTCTGAGTCATGGGCCGGGCTTGTCGGCACCATATGTTAAGGATAAAGGGATTGGGTGATCGCCGATGAGAGGCGCACCTTGGATATTAGTAGGATAAGGGTTAAGGTCGGCCGGCCATGTATGGGCGCCCAAGTGTGAACGGCCAAGTCACCTATATGAGTCAAATGTAACCCTAAAATCCTCATTCTCATGTGTTGTGAATACAAGAGTGCTCTTGCCTTATCTCTTTGGTTTCCTTCTCCTGCGTTTGTGAGAGACAGAGAGAGAGTGAGTGAGAGAGCGATCGAGCACTGTGTAGCAGCACGGCGGTGGCGGAGAGGCGGTAGAGCGGCGACGGCGGCTCCTCCTTCACGGCTGCGACGCGGGAATCCTTCAAGGCGGCGGTTGAGCGGTGAGTGACACACCCTTTGGCATTCTGTTTGAGCTTCCTTCCCTGGTTGTATGCTTGCAGCCATTCGTGGCTCGCATACGGTGTCTGGCAAGTCCCCAGCTACGACCTGTGCGACAAAAGCGCACAATGATAGAGGCGAAATAGGTGGCGTTTTAATGCTTTTATGCTATTTAATTTATGGAGAAATTAAGAATCAAGTCCATAATTGGATATTGATGCAATTAATGGTTAGTCTAATCATAAGGATATTACTAAACTTTATGCTTTCAAATAATTGAGAATTATCAGTAAGCAGCGAAGCTATGGTAAAATTTTTAGAAAAATTAACACAAATCGTTTTCATTCATAATATGAAAAGAGGACTTCCGACCATATTCTAGGATTATTCATCCTAGATTAATTGAATGATTGTCAATTAATCATCCTAGAATAATTGAATGATTCTCATTATAATCATGGAAAATTTAATTTTTATGTTTATGCATAAATAGTTAATTAGGAAAAAGTGAAATTTCTAGTAATCCATTTCTATGTTAAAAGAGTAATCCCCCTATGACAATCGAAATCCATGTATTCCAATGAAGTAAGAGAAAAATTGGGATGCTAAAATAATGTAAATTTTACTTAAAATTTAAAGAAGGATTTTAGTTAAATTTATCTTTTTGCTTAGATAAATTTAAATGATGAAAGAGGAATTTCCACCATATTGGAATTCAAATATTTAAATGAGGAAAGTGTAATTTTTAGCATATTGGAATTAATGAGTATTATAATTAAATTCAAAGATGAATTTTAGATAAATTTATTTTAACTATGAGAAATATTTAAATGTTAAAAGAGGGATTCCTATGACATTTGGAACTCCATCATTTAGATGGGAAAAGAGAAATTCCTAGCATATTGAAATTAATGAGTATTGTATTTAAATTCAAAGATGAATTTTAGACAAGTTTATTTTATCTATGAGAAATATTTAAATGTTAAAAGAGGAATTCCTATGACATTTGGAATTCTATCATTAAGATGGAAAAAGAGAAATTCCTAGCATATTGAATCAATGGGTACTTTATTCTAGACGAAATTATTTTATGAGAAATATTTGATGACAAAAGAGGAATACCCATGACATTGGAATGCAATTAATTAAATGCAAGAAGTGGAATGCCCATGGTATTTGAGATCCAAGAAAGTAAATGAGAAGAAGAGGAATTAATAGTATAATTCAATTTATGATTAATTATCAAAAGTTGAAATATGGGTAGAATTGATTTCTGTAAATCCCATGAATTCTTTTATTCAAAAGAGGAATATTGAATATAATTCATTTGAGAAATTGAGAATGAATATGAAAATAGTCATCGAGAAAAAGAACCTTTAATTAGGCCAAATAATTGGTAGAAATTTAGAAAAAGTCCCATTATCGAGATCAGCCTAGAAAAGCCTACTAAATGGGACTAGCATGTGAATGGATGAGATAAGGTGAAAATAGGATGCGATGAGATGTGTATGGGATGTGATAAGATATAAATGGGATGTGATAGAATGGAAATGGATGTGATAAGATGTGTATGGGATGTGATAGAATGTAAATGGATGTGATAAGAGGTGTATGAGATGTGATAGAATGTGAATGGATGTGATAAGATGTGTATGGGATGTGATAGAATGTGAATAGATGTGATAAGATGTGTATGGGATGTGATAGAATGTGAATAGATGTGATAGAATGTGAATAGATGTGATAAGATGTGTATGGGATGTGATAGAATGTGAATGGATGTGATAAGATGTGTATGGGATGTGATAGAATATGAATGGATGTGATAAGATGTGTATGGGATGTGAGAATGTGAATGGATGTGATAAGATGTGTATGGGATGTGATAGGATGTCATAAGATGAAAATAGGATGTGATAAGATGTGATGTAATGAGAATGAATGTGGATGTTGTCAGGCGTTTTTTTGAGAGGTCTTTTTGGTCAATGTACATATGGATGCGTGGCGTGTGTAAGGGTTTTGCCTGTGAATGCGTTGGCAGAGTGATTTTGTGGATGGTTTTGTTTTGAGACCGGTCTGGAACATGGTTAGCTTGAGTTGATATCAGCTCTTCGATGGCCGGATATGTGTACGTGTCCCCAAGGATAAGCAGGTCGTAATTGAAGGTATGGAAGCATGGGCATTAAACACTGAGAGGGCCGGTGTTACCTTGAGAAAGAGGTGTGTGGAAAGCGTGGAGTTTTTTTAATGATTGATGGCCCAATGCAACCATTAGCAATTTGTGTGTAAAGGTATTTGAGGTAAAATAAAAAATATATAATATTAAAAGGCCAAAAAAGAAAAGAAGGCGTGGAGCTTCACTACGCTGCCAACGCAACGTTCTGGAAAGGCAGAGAAGGTGGCGAGTCGGCAACGTGCAAGAAAAAGGCGAGAGGCCGTATTGTTCATGGGGGGTTCCTAGGCGCAACACCAGGATTGCAGAGAAAGGAACGGCGAGCTGGTGGCGTTAAGGACAACGTGTGGCTGGTGTAGAGGCCAACGGGGAGCCTCGCAGGTGAAGTGACTGATGGTGTATGGCCATCGTGTACAGGCATCGTGTACAGGCAGCGTGGGCTTTGGAGCGCAGCTGGTCAAGCACAGACAGGCAGCAAAGGCTGGTGGGGCCTCCCGTATGAAAGAAGAGTGTGGTCGAGCAGACAGGTGTGGCTGCAGCGTGAAGTGAGAGTGCCGACGGTGGCTGGCGTGGTTGAAGCACAGGAAGAGAAGCGCAGCTGTTTGTGAAGTGGCAGCTGCTCTGCAGACGAATGCAAAGAGGGCCGACAGTGGTTGAGAAGGAAACTGCAAGCGTATGGGTTTCGGCTAGGTGAAGATGGTGAAAAGGCAGAGAAGTGGCAGACAAAGAAGGCTGCTGGTTGACGAGCTGGAGGTGCTAGTCGAAGGGCAGATTGGTTGGTGAGCGTGGAAGGCACGCGTAAGCAGAGAGCTAAGAGAGCAGCCGTGTGTGGGAGCTGCTGGCGTCAAGGTGTAAGGAAAGAGTGGGCTGCCTTGCAGAGGCATGGTGAAGAGCAGATAAGCTGCAGGTGAAAGGCAGGCTGGTGTGGGCCGCCTTGGAGACAGGACAGTGGACAGAGCAGGGTGCCGAGTGAGATAGAGAGAAAGGTTGGTGTTGCTGCTTGGTGGTGGACCGGTAGCAAGGCAGATAAGCTCCCTGGGTTTGTTGCGATTGAGAGAGAGACGTGTTTGGGTAGCTGCTTGCTGACGACACATGCAGAAGTGATGGGTCGCAGGGGACTCGAGGGTTAGCTGGTGTGGGCGGCTTCTGGAGTGAGAGTGGCCGGGTTCATTCTGGTGTGGTTGGTACAGCAGGCAGGCGAGAGGTTCGTTGGTGATCAGGGATGTGGTGTATCCTCGGCTGCCAGGCCTGAGTGAGTGTTTTGTTTGTAAGTTGTGTGAGTAAGGCTTCTGTGTCGGGAGAAGCTTGTATGAAATGTTGTGATCTGGGAATATATTGCTGGGTGTTTGCTTTGTGTCTATGGTGCCCCTTGTTTTTTGCTGTCTGTTTGGCGTGGGTTGGTTGGCGTGGGTTGGGTGGTGAGTGCGAGAAGTGTTCCAGCCGGTGGCTGGTGGTGCCCCCGTTCGTGTGTGTGATTCCAAGTTTGCGAGGTGGAAGGGCTATAGAGGCAGGGTTTCCTTTCTTTTCTTCACCTCACATCCTTCTGGTGCCCCCACTGAGGAGTTGCTCTGGCATTGTTTGACTGAGGAGAGCTCAAGGATTGTTACAGGCTGTCATGATGTGGCCTTATCCAGAGTTTCATGGCAGGAAGGGTGAAGATGTGGTTGACTTCTTGGAGCAGATGGAGTTGGCATGCATTAGCAATCATGTGACAAATGAAGAGCAGGTTCTGAGGTTGATAAGGATTTTCTTGAAGGGAGATGCCCGAAGCTGGCTTAAAGATTTTGAAGCACAGGATGCGGCAGGTGGGATACATGGTGTTTTGACCTTAGACAGGTTGAAAGAAGGCCTTTTGGAGCGTTTTCAGCAAATGGAGGATCCTAGTGTGCTTTGGCAGGAGAGCTGAGCATCTTGAAGCAGGTACATGGGCAATCACTGGATGATTTTGTGAAGGTATTTACATGTTTGTGGAGTAAGTGGTGTATGACATTGAAGCAGGAAGTTCCTCCTATGTTTCTGAAGAAGAGTTTGTTTATTGATGGTCTGTTACCCCATTTGAGGGTCAGGGTTGAGTTGAAGACGAGGTTGAAGAATCCCAGGTCATTTGATGATGCAGTTAGGGTTGCTAGGGAAAAGGAAGGCAAGGTTTTGAAGCAGATGGAGATGGGTATATATCCGTATGAAGGTGTTGTGTCTGCAAGGGATAAGCAGGTAAATTTGGTTGAGGTGGATAAGAGTTCTATGCAAGGTCTGATTAGACAGGAGCCTCAAAGGCCGATACAGGTGCAAAGGGGGATGTTCTATATGCCTTCTGACTTTTTTCCAAAGTCTTTAAAGCATGTGCAGGTGGATGAGAAGTAGGTGAAGGAGCAAAGTGCAGATAAGAAGTTGCCAGTGGATTCTTCTTTGGATTTGGACGCTATGGCTGTACATGACAGTGACCTGGATGACATGCATGCACATGGAAGCAAAGAGGATGATGCCTTGGGATTGGCTAATGATGAGAAGGAAGAGGAGCTAGATACAGGGTGCTTTGAGGATGATTCTTTGCGAGATTCTACAAGGGAGGAGGATGGAGTAGAGACTTCTGATGAAGTGAAGATGGTTCATGATGCGGATCTGGAGAGCGTGGAGGAAGACTCCATCATCTTGGATTTTCTTGGACAGCTGGATGGTATGGTACCTGCGATGAATGATGTGGATGTTGTTCCATTTGATGCATTAGGTGCTGGGGAGTCTTTGGACGATGATACCAGGGGGGTTGGCAACACTGAAGAAGGTATGCATGAAGATTTGGCTGATGAAGAGCGTCGTGAGGTGAGTATTGTGCCTGAGGATGATATATGGGAAGTTGCTAGCCTTGATGAGCAGGAGCCAGCGGTGGAGATGGATGCTGATATGGTGGAGAGTGTAGCTAAGGCTACCTTACGGATTGCTAAGATGCTGAAGGCAAAGTCCGTGGAGGACAAGGGTTCTGAGCCAGTTGAGCTGTATGATTGTGAAGGGATGCCTGAACCAGATAAGCTGGAAGTGCTGGTGGACGCAGCTGTTGGAGAGGATGTGGATTCCTCTGTGAAGAAGGGTCAAGATGCTGGAACCTGGCCTTCATTGGTGTTGATGGATGGGATGCTAAATGCTGTAATGCCACAGGTTTTGAAAACAAGGAGGTTGGTTGTGGGTGAAGAGCAAAGGCTTGAAGATGATGCTGTGTGGTCAGAGTCGGTGAATGCTGATCAGATAATGGACAGAAATGATTTTGTGATACGCGTGGTTGATGTTTGGTATGCAGTGATACAGCCATGGTGTTTGAGGGATGTTGGGAAATGGGATGGTGAGTTGGAGCTGTTCCCTTTTGATCCTGGTGGATGACTACTGGAATTGTGTTTTGCTGCTGAGCATAAATGCTCTAGCAGATGGGGGGGTGGCAAAGTATGTCAGGCGTTTTTTTGAGAGGTCTTTTTGGTCAATGTACATATGGATGCATGGCGTGTGTAAGGGTTTTGCCTGTGAATGCGTTGGCAGAGTGATTTTGTGGATGGTTTTGTTTTAAGACCGGTCTGGAACATGGTCAGCTTGAGTTGATATCAGCTCTTCGATGGCCGGATATGTGTACGCGTCCCCAAGGATAAGCAGGTCGTAATTGAAGGTATGGAAGCATGGGCATTAAACACTGAGAGGGCCGGTGTTACCTTGAGAAAGAGGTGTGTGGAAAGCGTGGAGTTTTTTTAATGATTGATGGCCCAATGCAACCATTAGCAATTTGTGTGTAAAGGTATTTGAGGTAAAATAAAAAATATATAATATTAAAAGGCCAAAAAAGAAAAGAAGGCGTGGAGCTTTACTACGCTGCCAACGCAACGTTCTGGAAAGGCAGAGAAGGTGGCGAGTCGGCAACGTGCAAGAAAAAGGCGAGAGGCCGTATTGTTCATGGGGGGTTCCTAGGCGCAACACCAAGATTGCAGAGAAAGGAACGGCGAGCTGGTGGCATTAAGGACAACGTGTGGCTGGTGTAGAGGCCAACGGGGAGCCTCCCAGGTGAAGTGACTGATGGTTTATGGCCATCGTGTACAGGCAGCGTGGGCTTTGGAGCGCAGCTGGTCAAGCACAGACGGGCAGCAAAGGCTGGTGGGGCCTCGCGTATGAAAGAAGAGTGTGGTCGAGCAGACAGGTGTGGCTGCAGCGTGAAGTGAGAGTGCCGACGGTGGCTGGCGTGGTTGAAGCACAAGAAGAGAAGCGCAGCTGTTTGTGAAGTGGCAGCTGCTCTGCAGACGAAAGCAAAGAGGGCCGACAGTGGTTGAGAAGGAAACTGCAAGCGTATGGGTTTTGGCTAGGTGAAGATGGTGAAAAGGCAGAGAAGTGGCAGACAAAGAAGGCTGCTGGTTGACGAGCTGGAGGTGCTGGTCCAAGGGCAGATTGGTTGGTGAGCGTGGAAGGCACGCGTAAGCAGAGACTAAGAGAGCAGCCGTGTGTGGGAGCTGCTGGCGTCAAGGTGTAAGGAAAGAGTGGGCTGCCTTGCAGAGGCATGGTGAAGAGCAGATAAGCTGCAGGTGAAAGGCAGGCTGGTGTGGGCCGCCTTGGAGACAGGACAGTGGACAGAGCACGGTGCCGAGTGAGATAGAGAGAAAGGTTGGTGTTGCTGCTTGGTGGTGGGCCGGTAGCAAGGCAGATAAGCTGCCTGGGTTTGTTGCGATTGAGAGAGAGACGTGTTTGGGTAGCTGCTTGCTGACGACACATGCAGAAGTGATGGGTCGCAGGGGACTCGAGGGTTAGCTGGTGTGGGCGCCTTCTGGAGTGAGAGTGGCCGGGTTCATTCTGGTGTGGTTGGTACAGCAGGCAGGCGAGAGGTTCGTTGGTGATCAGGGATGTGGTGTATCCTCGGCTGCCAGGCCTGAGTGAGTGTTTTGTTTGTAAGTTGTGTGAGTAAGGCTTCTGTGTCGGGATAAGCTTGTATGAAATGTTGTGATCTGGGAATATATTGCTGGGTGTTTGCTTTGTGTCTATGGTGCCCCTTGTTTTTTGCTGTCTGTTTGGCGTGGGTTGGTTGGCGTGGGTTGGGTGGTGAGTGCGAGAAGTGTTCCAGCCGGTGGCTGGTGGTGCCCCCGTTCGTGTGTGTGATTCCAAGTTTGCGAGGTGGAAGGGCTATAGAGGCAGGGTTTCCTTTCTTTTCTTCACCTCACATCCTTCTGGTGCCCCCACTGAGGAGTTGCTCTGGCATTGTTTGACTGAGGAGAGCTCAAGGATTGTTACAGGCTGTCATGATGTGGCCTTATCCAGAGTTTCATGGCAGGAAGGGTGAAGATGTGGTTGACTTCTTGGAGCAGATGGAGTTGGCATGCATTAGCAATCATGTGACAAATGAAGAGCAGGTTCTGAGGTTGATAAGGATTTTCTTGAAGGGAGATGCCCGAAGCTGGCTTAAAGATTTTGAAGCACAGGATGCGGCAGGTGGGATACATGGTGTTTTGACCTTAGACAGGTTGAAAGAAGGCCTTTTGGAGCGTTTTCAGCAAATGGAGGATCCTAGTGTGCTTTGGCAGGAGAGCTGAGCATCTTGAAGCAGGTACATGGGCAATCACTGGATGATTTTGTGAAGGTATTTACATGTTTGTGGAGTAAGTGGTGTATGACATTGAAGCAGGAAGTTCCTCCTATGTTTCTGAAGAAGAGTTTGTTTATTGATGGTCTGTTACCCCATTTGAGGGTCAGGGTTGAGTTGAAGACGAGGTTGAAGAATCCCAGGTCATTTGATGATGCAGTTAGGGTTGCTAGGGAAAAGGAAGGCAAGGTTTTGAAGCAGATGGAGATGGGTATATATCCGTATGAAGGTGTTGTGTCTGCAAGGGATAAGCAGGTAAATTTGGTTGAGGTGGATAAGAGTTCTATGCAAGGTCTGATTAGACAGGAGCCTCAAAGGCCGATACAGGTGCAAAGGGGGATGTTCTATATGCCTTCTGACTTTTTTCCAAAGTCTTTAAAGCATGTGCAGGTGGATGAGAAGTAGGTGAAGGAGCAAAGTGCAGATAAGAAGTTGCCAGTGGATTCTTCTTTGGATTTGGACGCTATGGCTGTACATGACAGTGACCTGGATGACATGCATGCACATGGAAGCAAAGAGGATGATGCCTTGGGATTGGCTAATGATGAGAAGGAAGAGGAGCTAGATACAGGGTGCTTTGAGGATGATTCTTTGCGAGATTCTACAAGGGAGGAGGATGGAGTAGAGACTTCTGATGAAGTGAAGATGGTTCATGATGCGGATCTGGAGAGCGTGGAGGAAGACTCCATCATCTTGGATTTTCTTGGACAGCTGGATGGTATGGTACCTGCGATGAATGATGTGGATGTTGTTCCATTTGATGCATTAGGTGCTGGGGATCTTTGGACGATGATACCAGGGGGGTTGGCAACACTGAAGAAGGTATGCATGAAGATTTGGCTGATGAAGAGCGTCGTGAGGTGAGTATTGTGCCTGAGGATGATATATGGGAAGTTGCTAGCCTTGATGAGCAGGAGCCAGCGGTGGAGATGGATGCTGATATGGTGGAGAGTGTAGCTAAGGCTACCTTACGGATTGCTAAGATGCTGAAGGCAAAGTCCGTGGAGGACAAGGGTTCTGAGCCAGTTGAGCTGTATGATTGTGAAGGGATGCCTGAACCAGATAAGCTGGAAGTGCTGGTGGACGCAGCTGTTGGAGAGGATGTGGATTCCTCTGTGAAGAAGGGTCAAGATGCTGGAACCTGGCCTTCATTGGTGTTGATGGATGGGATGCTAAATGCTGTAATGCCACAGGTTTTGAAAACAAGGAGGTTGGTTGTGGGTGAAGAGCAAAGGCTTGAAGATGATGCTGTGTGGTCAGAGTCGGTGAATGCTGATCAGATAATGGACAGAAATGATTTTGTGATACGCGTGGTTGATGTTTGGTATGCAGTGATACAGCCATGGTGTTTGAGGGATGTTGGGAAATGGGATGGTGAGTTGGAGCTGTTCCCTTTTGATCCTGGTGGATGACTACTGGAATTGTGTTTTGCTGCTGAGCATAAATGCTCTAGCAGATGGGGGGGTGGCAAAGTATGTCAGGCGTTTTTTTGAGAGGTCTTTTTGGTCAATGTACATATGGATGCATGGCGTGTGTAAGGGTTTTGCCTGTGAATGCGTTGGCAGAGTGATTTTGTGGATGGTTTTGTTTTAAGACCGGTCTGGAACATGGTCAGCTTGAGTTGATATCAGCTCTTCGATGGCCGGATATGTGTACGCGTCCCCAAGGATAAGCAGGTCGTAATTGAAGGTATGGAAGCATGGGCATTAAACACTGAGAGGGCCGGTGTTACCTTGAGAAAGAGGTGTGTGGAAAGCGTGGAGTTTTTTTAATGATTGATGGCCCAATGCAACCATTAGCAATTTGTGTGTAAAGGTATTTGAGGTAAAATAAAAAATATATAATATTAAAAGGCCAAAAAAGAAAAGAAGGCGTGGAGCTTTACTACGCTGCCAACGCAACGTTCTGGAAAGGCAGAGAAGGTGGCGAGTCGGCAACGTGCAAGAAAAAGGCGAGAGGCCGTATTGTTCATGGGGGGTTCCTAGGCGCAACACCAAGATTGCAGAGAAAGGAACGGCGAGCTGGTGGCATTAAGGACAACGTGTGGCTGGTGTAGAGGCCAACGGGGAGCCTCCCAGGTGAAGTGACTGATGGTTTATGGCCATCGTGTACAGGCAGCGTGGGCTTTGGAGCGCAGCTGGTCAAGCACAGACGGGCAGCAAAGGCTGGTGGGGCCTCGCGTATGAAAGAAGAGTGTGGTCGAGCAGACAGGTGTGGCTGCAGCGTGAAGTGAGAGTGCCGACGGTGGCTGGCGTGGTTGAAGCACAAGAAGAGAAGCGCAGCTGTTTGTGAAGTGGCAGCTGCTCTGCAGACGAAAGCAAAGAGGGCCGACAGTGGTTGAGAAGGAAACTGCAAGCGTATGGGTTTTGGCTAGGTGAAGATGGTGAAAAGGCAGAGAAGTGGCAGACAAAGAAGGCTGCTGGTTGACGAGCTGGAGGTGCTGGTCCAAGGGCAGATTGGTTGGTGAGCGTGGAAGGCACGCGTAAGCAGAGAGCTAAGAGAGCAGCCGTGTGTGGGAGCTGCTGGCGTCAAGGTGTAAGGAAAGAGTGGGCTGCCTTGCAGAGGCATGGTGAAGAGCAGATAAGCTGCAGGTGAAAGGCAGGCTGGTGTGGGCCGCCTTGGAGACAGGACAGTGGACAGAGCACGGTGCCGAGTGAGATAGAGAGAAAGGTTGGTGTTGCTGCTTGGTGGTGGGCCGGTAGCAAGGCCGGACATTTTCGTCAAATAAAATTTTTTGACCCCCCCGGGGCGGCGGGCGGCCGGCGTGGGCCCCACCACGGGCGCCGCCCGTGAAAAAAACCGACAATCCGCCCGGGACACCCAAGCGTGTACACGACCTAGACGCACCCTCCAGCACACCCCTACACGTACCCCCTCCTCCCAGAACCCTCTATCCACAGGTGTCGCGCTCTCTCTCTCTTGGGGACACCTCCACCCCCATGTGTCACACTTTCTCTCTCCTCGAGACACCTCCACCCCCAGGTGTCTCACGCCCACACCTCTCCCGGACACCTACACCACCCAGGTGTCACCCTCCCGTACCCGGACGTCCACCCTCCAGCACCTATAAAAGGACCCTCCCAGCCCCCTTCTCCAGACAAGCCCCCAGCAAGCCTCTACGCGCAAGCTCTCTCTCAAGCTCTAGGACATGTCCTACACTCTTCTCCCCCCCCCCCCCCCCCCCGTGTGAATAGACTTTAAGTGTGCCTCTCCTCCAACCCTTGCCTTACTCTTCCCTAGGCCTCCCTAGACGTACACTCTTCTCAAGAGCTCTCCAGGTTAAGGACACCCCTCTCAATTCCCCCCCCCCCCCCATATATGCGGCGACTTAAACTTAGGCTAAGAGGTCGTTCCTGCCCATAAGCCCAACAAGCTTTTCCTACCCCAAACGGACTCCGTTTTCGAATCCGTTTGAACCTATAGAATTCTCTCTTTTCTCTCCACGCTCCCAACCTCTTATATTCACCTCGTTTTCTCTCTATCCTCTTAAAACTCTAGTGCTCCTATGGCGCCGAAACGCCGCCGAATTGAAGAACCGCGCGCTGCCCAAGGAGGGAACGAGGCGAATCGCATCCCTGTAATCGACTTCGCCCCTCTTGAAGCGAATAGGCATGAAAATGATAACCAGGTTGGTCATTTAATAAGTTTAACTAAAAATTCTCTCTTATGTAGTTTAATGCAAAGATTCGAAATAATAGGAAAGGAACCAAGGTTAAACCCTAGTATAGATGGCCTAAAGTACCTTATGGTTACTCTTAAGTAAAGTTATAGGAAAATAATCTTGCTTTTGAATCATTGTCTTTCCAAAACGATGGTTTTTGTTAATGTGTGAATTCATTGAACAAAGGCTATGTCTTTCTTTCTATTGGATATACTGCTGGTTTATTGCTAACATGCAGGTACAGCTTCTCCCCCCCTTAGCTAACTCCGTGCTTGCCTGTGTAGACGGGCGGAGGATATAGCGAGGCCGGGAGTCGGCCCAGGGCAATCCCCTCCTATGCCACTGGGGATTGGTTTTCACCACCAGGGTGATGTATATATGCTGCCTAGTTCTGTGGGTCCAGGCTAGTGCGGTGACTTAACCCCCACCTCATGAGGAGACGTCCCCTCCGAAGAGCGAGAGGGTTTGGTACAAGCGTCAGTACCTGAGGGGGTGACAGGACGGCTTGGCCCTCATCGGCTGGCTGACGACGAGGGGAGACGGTCCGTGAGGTTTACCCAGCTGGTTGAGGCTGGAAGATCGAATTCTAGATTATCGATGTAGTTGTGGTTATGGTTATGGTTTGGACATGAGTTTGGATTGGAATATCGGCCCGGTTTCAGGGTCTTTGTAAATATTTTTTCACTGTAAGTATGTTCGTTGATTTCAATGTTATGCTAAGGAAGATTTCCTTTAAGGAATCAAGTGTAATTAATTAACAAAGGAATTTGTTTTTAAGTGTTTCACAGTGTGGTAGGACTTAATTAGAAAATTAATTGAATGGGTGAGTGCGTGGAAAGTGGGAGAATGGATGCCCTGACGGTACCATTCTAAGGATGGGTGGACCCGATCAGTCGGGTAGCTTTCTACTAGTCGTAACTTACGATACTTAGGGAATAATAGAGTCACGAACAAGACTTGTTTTAGGGGACCGAGCCAGCGGCCGTGCCTCTTGAAATACGGGGGAAAAAGGCGTTGGCTTCCTTGAACCAAGTGTGGGTCTTGTTCCATCTCCACGCACATTCCGTGCTGGAGGTTAGAATTTCCTTTAGGATGACTACGCTTCCCCTGCGAGATAGCATTAGGTCCGTCCGTTTGCTCGTAACCTCGTATTTCTACGAGATCGAGGTGTCGTCAATCGGAAAATAACACGAGACTTAACTGCCTATCAAAAGGATTCCCCCGCCCTACGGGTCGGGGGCCTTACACGTGGTATCAGAGCGCGTTTAGACTTGGGAGATTTTATATTGTATTCTCTTGTTACTCTAGAAATTCTTGTTAAACTAATCTAGTTACGGCTGGATGCAGGAGGACGAGATGGATCCCTATTCTCGCTTCCTGGTATTCCAATGCATGTTCATGACTGCTTGTCGCTCTTCCGAATTCGAGTTCCGTGACACTATGATGCACATTGTAGACAAGCTAACCCTTCCTCTTTACACTCGCATCGAAAGGGGATGGAACAGAACTGAGTATTGGCATCGTCGATCTACCTACTTCATCATTCGAGCTGAGCACGTCAGCAATCTCACCAACGACTTGAGGCGGATCCGATATGCCGAGATGTTGCGGATGGTTCGCCTGTTCTGGTTTATTGGCACTCCTCGTAACACCTATGTCACTATCGATGGGAATCGCATGCTGCAGAATCGTTGGGTTTATGATAAGGTGACTCAAGTTGTATCCCCTGATAGAGTAGCCGTTACCCGTCTTTCTAGACGAGGTTTACCTCCCCTACCAGAGACTTATCGAGTTCTTGAAACCATGGGAGAACCCCCCTACTTTTTCAATGCTACCACCGCAGATCTTTATTAGGTTTCTTAGAGGACTACCATGTAAATAAATAAGATTGGATTTAGTCCAATCCTTGTAAATGGCTTGGTTTACTTGTAAATGGCTTGGTTTACTTGTAAATATTAAAGCTTGGAATAAAAGGTTTTGATTTTCACACTCATTGTCTTATGTGTATTAAACCGCCTAAGTGACATGATTCTAAATTTAGCTTCATATTGATAACCAGGATCGTCAACTTCTTGCTCCCAATGCATTATATACAGATACACAGGAGAAGAAGCTTCTCCTCAAACAAATGCAACCTCCCTCATTTAATGGGGCAGGTTCAAAGATTGAAAGGGATGCAGAAGTTTGGATAGAAGCCATGGACGATTACTTTTCGGCTGCTGGTACAGGAATTGGGAATCAATCTATGCTTGCCAGATTCCGTCTTACCGGGGACGCCAAACTTTGGTGGAAGCAATGGTGCCGAGATAAGGGCGTCACTGAAGATACCCAAACCTGGAGTGACATTAAGCAAGCTGTGAAGGGCCGTTATCTTCCCCCATCTCATGAATCTATTAAGATGAACGAGTTCTTCAGCCTCAAGCAGCTTAGCTTAACCTTGGAGGAATACTACTCAAAATTTGTCACACTTGGCAAATATGCTCCACCTATGTCGATCACTCAACAAGTGGCCCGATTTTGCCAAGGGCTGAATGAACCTTTGGATTCTCGCCTTGAAGCAATGAGGCCAACTACTTTACAAGATGCTCTTACCCGAGCCAAACCTCTAGCTAAAGAAGTAAAGAGTGGTCAAGCAAAGAAGAGAGTCTATCCTGAGTCTAACCCAAGGGGGCGCCTTCAGAGGAATTACCAATCGAATTTCCGCCACAATACTATTGGTCAGTACCCCAATAATTTTGTCCCCCGCAGTTATGCTAATTCCACTTCAGAATCCTATGGGGACCAAAGGTGCTTTTATTGCAATGAAGTTGGCCACTTCCGGAATGAATGCCCCAAACTTGCAAGATCCTCTCTCAATCCTAATGTCATTCCTGCTCCACAAGGCGGCCGGGGAGTTCAAGGTCATGGGACTCCTAATAACCGCCAGGCTGGACGAGGTGGTGGTGGACGTGGTAGAGGTCGTGGAGTGACTGCCCGTGTCTGCTCTATGATTGGTGAACCGACTTTAGAGATGGAAGAAGAAGAGCAAGCCACCATTCATGCAGCCATAGAACATCAAGGACCTAATCAGCAGTTTTCTGTTATCCAAGCTCCGGCTACTTATCAAGGTAGATCTTTCCAGCTTTTGGTTGATTGTGGTAGTACGCATTCATTTCTTTCTCCAAAATGCTTGCGTAAGTTACGGTTAGATCAAAAACCAGCCCAAGCAATGATTGTTGAGTTAGCTAGTGGAAAAGAAGAAGTATCCCGACATTGTGTGGGAGATCTTGAATTTGAATTGGATGGTGAATCAACCCATGGGTATTTTAGAAGCTTACCATTAGGGATTTATGATGGAATCCTTGGTATGGATTGGTTAATTGCAAACAATGCTGACATTCACTGTGCTGAAGGAAGCATCACTTTTAAGAATAGTCAAGGACAGGTAGTATCAGCCCAGGGAAAAACAGGTAAACCCAAATTTCATTTGGTCAAAGCTAATCGACTTCTTAAGGGAGTGCGCAAGGGCCAACAGATCTTCCTTGTCAAACTCAACAAGGTAGAAGAAAGCAACCCAGATTTAGAACCCTCTTGGCTCCAGGAGTTTTCAGATATCTTTCCAGAGGAACTTACAAAACTACCCCCATCTCGAGAAGTAGATCATGGGATTGAGTTAATCCCTGGTGCTGAATCAGTTTCAAGGAGACCTTACAAAATGTCTCTTCCCGAAGCCATAGAGCTCAAGGAACAACTTAGGCAGCTCATTGATCAAGGATTCATTCGCCCTAGTAATTCCCCATGGGGAGCGCCTGTTCTTTTCCAGAGAAAGAAGGATGGCTCGCTTCGGCTTTGTATTGACTACCGAGGCCTAAACAAGGTCACTGTCAAAAACAAATACCCCATTCCTCGCATCGACGAACTTCTTGACAGACTTTATGGATCCAAAGTTTTCTCCAAGATGGATTTAAGGTCTGGCTACTATCAAATTAGGATCAAGGAATCAGATATCTCAAAAACCGCTTTCAATACCCGCTATGGCCACTATGAATTTACAGTCATGCCATTCGGATTAACCAATGCTCCCGCCACCTTCAACCGCCTGATGCAGGATATCTTCCGACCCTACTTGGATGAATTTGTCCTTGTCTTCTTCGATGACATCTTGGTCTATTCTCAGTCAAAAGAGGAACATGAGGAGCATGTACGCAAAGTATTGCAAATACTGCGCGAACATAAGCTCTATGCCAAGAAAAGCAAATGTACCTTCTTCACTTCCCAAATTGAATATCTAGGGTTCATTGTCTCCTCAAAGGGCATCTCAGTAGACCCTGCCAAAGTCAAGGATATATTGGAATGGCCACCCCCTAGGACAGTCAAAGAAATCCGTGGGTTTCTAGGCATCACAGGATGGTATAGGATCTTCATCAAGGATTATGCCAAGATAGCCGCACCCTTAACTGATCTCCTCAAGAAGGAATGCAAGATAGTATGGTTACCAATCCACCAAATCAGTTTTAGCCAACTTAAAACTATCCTCACCTCAGCACCAGTTCTGAAGCTCCCTGACTTCACCAAAGAGTTTGAGGTTGTCACTGATGCTAGTGGCCTTGCACTTGGTGGTGTCTTAATTCAAGAAGGAAGGCCTGTGGCTCACACTTCTCGTAAGCTTAAATCCTATGAAGTCAATTATGCCACCCATGATTTGGAACTCCTTGCAGTTGTTCATTGTTTCAAGTTATGGAGACACTATCTCCTAGGCCGTAAGTTTCTACTTGTAACTGACCACCAGAGTTTAAAGTGGATCTTCACCCAGCCCAATCTCAACATGAGGCAAAGAAGGTGGATTGAGATTCTGCAAGAGTTTGATTTTGATATCAAATTTCGTCCTGGAAAGGATAATGTTGTAGCAGATGCCCTCAGTCGCAAATCCTTCCTAAGTGCAATCTCTATGCCAAATAACCCCATCCTAGAGAAGGTAAAGCAGGTTTCACTTCATGACCCTGATTACCAAAAGCTAGTAAGCCTGGTTCACAAGGAGGCACCCACAGAAAAGGAAAATATATTGATCAAGGGATACACCCTCGATGATGAATGCCTCTACTTCATGCATAGGTTATGTATTCCCAAAGATCTTGCACTAAAGAAGATGATCTTGTATGAAGCTCATGATAGCCCCGTAGCAGGACACCCAGGTTATGCAAAAACCCTGAATGCCTTAAGGAGAAGTTACTTTTGGCCTGGAATGAAGAGAGATATCCTTCAATACATCAGACAATGCCTTTCATGTCAAAGGATTAAAGCTGAAAGAATTAAAATGCCCGGGAAACTCCAACCTCTTGACATTCCTCAAATGAAGTGGGAATGTATCAGTATGGATTTTGTCACAAGTCTTCCCACAACACAAGGAGGATATGATTCTATTTTAGTAGTTGTGGATATGCTTACCAAAGTCACCCATATTATCCCAATAAAGAAGACATTTAAATCTTCTGATATTGCCCGCCTTTTCATCAAGGAAATCTTTAGGCTTCATGGATTGCCAAAAAGAATAGTCAGTGACCGGGACTCTGACTTCACTTCAAAGTTCTGGACATCATTATTCCAGGCTATTGGAACACAACTTTGTTTCAGTACAGCTTACCACCCAGAAACAGATGGTCAAACTGAGAGAGTTAATCAGGTTATAGAAGACATCCTGAGAGCCTATTGTGGGCGTGAACCAAAGAAATGGATTCAGTATCTCTCTCTAGTGGAATTCTCTTACAATACATCCTATCACCAAAGCATAGGGATGTCACCATTCAAAGCTCTTTATGGTCAGGAGTGTTTATCTCCCTTAAATTTCTCTGACCCCACACTAAAGGTTGAAGCCTCCAGGATAATGCTTGAAGAAATGGAAGAACAAACCAAAGCTATTCGTAAGGATATTAAAGCCGGCCAGGATCGACAGAAGCATTATGCTGATACCAAAAGATCTGACAGAATTTTTCAGCAAGGAGACAAAGTTTTTCTTCGAGTGCGGCCAAAGAGAAGTTCTTTATCTCTTGGAAAATTTAGGAAACTGAGTCCAAGGTATTGTGGGCCTTATGAAGTCATCAAATGTTTGGGAAAACATGCCTACAAACTTCGCCTCCCAACCCACCTCAAGATCCATGATGTATTCCATGTTAGCTTACTAAAGCCATATGTGCCTCATCCTGATCATGTTCTTGATGATGAACAAATTGTAATGCCAACTCAGGGAGTCCTTGAAATGAGACCTAATAGAATCATCGACTCTAGAGAAAGAGTGCTTCGCAATAGAATCCTTAGGGAACATTTAGTGGAATGGAAAGATTACCCTGAGGAGGATGCCACTTGGGAGGAAGAGTCAACCCTCCAAAAGAATTACCCAGAGTTCGTGCCGAGATGAGGACATCTCGAGTTCTTTTAGTAGGGAAGGATGTAACATACCCATTGTAAATAACACTGTACTTGCTTCAGAGTTGAAAAATATATCTTAGCTTGTCATTTTTCCGATCAAAAAACTTCTATTTTTGGAAAATGAGCCATTTTTGCTTAGAAATTTGTAATTCTGAATCCAAATTTGGAATCTACGTGTAATTTTACGCTTAAAATAGTTTTTTCTGAACTAAAAACGGGTACCCGGAATGGGTTTAATTAAACTTTTAAGCCCTTAAATCTGCGAACTTCCGACCAAAAATAGTAACTATCCAGGCGTCTAATCAACGAACGGAACACGCCCCCATGGTCACGGGGCAAGGCCGGACATTTTCGTCAAATAAAATTTTTTGACCCCCCCGGGGCGGCGGGCGGCCGGCGTGGGCCCCACCACGGGCGCCGCCCGTGAAAAAAACCGACAATCCGCCCGGGACACCCAAGCGTGTACACGACCTAGACGCACCCTCCAGCACACCCCTACACGTACCCCCTCCTCCCAGAACCCTCTATCCACAGGTGTCGCGCTCTCTCTCTCTTGGGGACACCTCCACCCCCATGTGTCACACTTTCTCTCTCCTCGAGACACCTCCACCCCCAGGTGTCTCACGCCCACACCTCTCCCGGACACCTACACCACCCAGGTGTCACCCTCCCGTACCCGGACGTCCACCCTCCAGCACCTATAAAAGGACCCTCCCAGCCCCCTTCTCCAGACAAGCCCCCAGCAAGCCTCTACGCGCAAGCTCTCTCTCAAGCTCTAGGACATGTCCTACACTCTTCTCCCCCCCCCCCCCGTGTGAATAGACTTTAAGTGTGCCTCTCCTCCAACCCTTGCCTTACTCTTCCCTAGGCCTCCCTAGACGTACACTCTTCTCAAGAGCTCTCCAGGTTAAGGACACCCCTCTCAATTCCCCCCCCCCATATGCGGCGACTTAAACTTAGGCTAAGAGGTCGTTCCTGCCCATAAGCCCAACAAGCTTTTCCTACCCCAAACGGACTCCGTTTTCGAATCCGTTTGAACCAATAGAATTCTCTCTTTTCTCTCCACGCTCCCAACCTCTTATATTCACCTCGTTTTCTCTCTATCCTCTTAAAACTCTAGTGCTCCTATGGCGCCGAAACGCCGCCGAATTGAAGAACCGCGCGCTGCCCAAGGAGGGAACGAGGCGAATCGCATCCCTGTAATCGACTTCGCCCCTCTTGAAGCGAATAGGCATGAAAATGATAACCAGGTTGGTCATTTAATAAGTTTAACTAAAAATTCTCTCTTATGTAGTTTAATGCAAAGATTCGAAATAATAGGAAAGGAACCAAGGTTAAACCCTAGTATAGATGGCCTAAAGTACCTTATGGTTACTCTTAAGTAAAGTTATAGGAAAATAATCTTGCTTTTGAATCATTGTCTTTCCAAAACGATGGTTTTTGTTAATGTGTGAATTCATTGAACAAAGGCTATGTCTTTCTTTCTATTGGATATACTGCTGGTTTATTGCTAACATGCAGGTACAGCTTCTCCCCCCCTTAGCTAACTCCGTGCTTGCCTGTGTAGACGGGCGGAGGATATAGCGAGGCCGGGAGTCGGCCCAGGGCAATCCCCTCCTATGCCACTGGGGATTGGTTTTCACCACCAGGGTGATGTATATATGCTGCCTAGTTCTGTGGGTCCAGGCTAGTGCGGTGACTTAACCCCCACCTCATGAGGAGACGTCCCCTCCGAAGAGCGAGAGGGTTTGGTACAAGCGTCAGTACCTGAGGGGGTGACAGGACGGCTTGGCCCTCATCGGCTGGCTGACGACGAGGGGAGACGGTCCGTGAGGTTTACCCAGCTGGTTGAGGCTGGAAGATCGAATTCTAGATTATCGATGTAGTTGTGGTTATGGTTATGGTTTGGACATGAGTTTGGATTGGAATATCGGCCCGGTTTCAGGGTCTTTGTAAATATTTTTTCACTGTAAGTATGTTCGTTGATTTCAATGTTATGCTAAGGAAGATTTCCTTTAAGGAATCAAGTGTAATTAATTAACAAAGGAATTTGTTTTTAAGTGTTTCACAGTGTGGTAGGACTTAATTAGAAAATTAATTGAATGGGTGAGTGCGTGGAAAGTGGGAGAATGGATGCCCTGACGGTACCATTCTAAGGATGGGTGGACCCGATCAGTCGGGTAGCTTTCTACTAGTCGTAACTTACGATACTTAGGGAATAATAGTGTCACGAACAAGACTTGTTTTAGGGGACCGAGCCAGCGGCCGTGCCTCTTGAAATACGGGGGAAAAAGGCGTTGGCTTCCTTGAACCAAGTGTGGGTCTTGTTCCATCTCCACGCACATTCCGTGCTGGAGGTTAGAATTTCCTTTAGGATGACTACGCTTCCCCTGCGAGATAGAATTAGGTCCGTCCGTTTGCTCGTAACCTCGTATTTCTACGAGATCGAGGTGTCGTCAATCGGAAAATAACACGAGACTTAACTGCCTATCAAAAGGATTCCCCCGCCCTACGGGTCGGGGGCCTTACAAAAGAGGGCCGACAGTGGTTGAGAAGGAAACTGCAAGCGTATGGGTTTTGGCTAGGTGAAGATGGTGAAAAGGCAGAGAAGTGGCAGACAAAGAAGGCTGCTGGTTGACGAGCTGGAGGTGCTGGTCCAAGGGCAGATTGGTTGGTGAGCGTGGAAGGCACGCGTAAGCAGAGAGCTAAGAGAGCAGCCGTGTGTGGGAGCTGCTGGCGTCAAGGTGTAAGGAAAGAGTGGGCTGCCTTGCAGAGGCATGGTGAAGAGCAGATAAGCTGCAGGTGAAAGGCAGGCTGCTGTGGGCCGCCTTGGAGACAGGACAGTGGACAGAGCACGGTGCCGAGTGAGATAGAGAGAAAGGTTGGTGTTGCTGCTTGGTGGTGGGCCGGTAGCAAGGCAGATAAGCTGCCTGGGTTTGTTGCGATTGAGAGAGAGACGTGTTTGGGTAGCTGCTTGCTGACGACACATGCAGAAGTGATGGGTCGCAGGGGACTCGAGGGTTAGCTGGTGTGGGCGCCTTCTGGAGTGAGAGTGGCCGGGTTCATTCTGGTGTGGTTGGTACAGCAGGCAGGCGAGAGGTTCGTTGGTGATCAGGGATGTGGTGTATCCTCGGCTGCCAGGCCTGAGTGAGTGTTTTGTTTGTAAGTTGTGTGAGTAAGGCTTCTGTGTCGGGAGAAGCTTGTATGAAATGTTGTGATCTGGGAATATATTGCTGGGTGTTTGCTTTGTGTCTATGGTGCCCCTTGTTTTTTGCTGTCTGTTTGGCGTGGGTTGGTTGGCGTGGGTTGGGTGGTGAGTGCGAGAAGTGTTCCAGCCGGTGGCTGGTGGTGCCCCCGTTCGTGTGTGTGATTCCAAGTTTGCGAGGTGGAAGGGCTATAGAGGCAGGGTTTCCTTTCTTTTCTTCACCTCACATCCTTCTAGTGCCCCCACTGAGGAGTTGCTCTGGCATTGTTTGACTGAGGAGAGCTCAAGGATTGTTACAGGCTGTCATGATGTGGCCTTATCCAGAGTTTCATGGCAGGAAGGGTGAAGATGTGGTTGACTTCTTGGAGCAGATGGAGTTGGCATGCATTAGCAATCATGTGACAAATGAAGAGCAGGTTCTGAGGTTGATAAGGATTTTCTTGAAGGGAGATGCCCGAAGCTGGCTTAAAGATTTTGAAGCACAGGATGCGGCAGGTGGGATACATGGTGTTTTGACCTTAGACAGGTTGAAAGAAGGCCTTTTGGAGCGTTTTCAGCAAATGGAGGATCCTAGTGTGCTTTGGCAGGAGAGCTGAGCATCTTGAAGCAGGTACATGGGCAATCACTGGATGATTTTGTGAAGGTATTTACATGTTTGTGGAGTAAGTGGTGTATGACATTGAAGCAGGAAGTTCCTCCTATGTTTCTGAAGAAGAGTTTGTTTATTGATGGTCTGTTACCCCATTTGAGGGTCAGGGTTGAGTTGAAGACGAGGTTGAAGAATCCCAGGTCATTTGATGATGCAGTTAGGGTTGCTAGGGAAAAGGAAGGCAAGGTTTTGAAGCAGATGGAGATGGGTATAAGCAGGTAAATTTGGTTGAGGTGGATAAGAGTTCTATGCAAGGTCTGATTAGACAGGAGCCTCAAAGGCCGATATAGGTGCAAAGGGGGATGTTCTATATGCCTTCTGACTTTTTTCCAAAGTCTTTAAAGCATGTGCAGGTGGATGAGAAGTAGGTGAAGGAGCAAAGTGCAGATAAGAAGTTGCCAGTGGATTCTTCTTTGGATTTGGACGCTATGGCTGTACATGACAGTGACCTGGATGACATGCATGCACATGGAAGCAAAGAGGATGATGCCTTGGGATTGGCTAATGATGAGAAGGAAGAGGAGCTAGATACAGGGTGCTTTGAGGATGATTCTTTGCGAGATTCTACAAGGGAGGAGGATGGAGTAGAGACTTCCGATGAAGTGAAGATGGTTCATGATGCGGATCTAGAGAGCGTGGAGGAAGACTCCATCATCTTGGATTTTCCTGGACAGCTGGATGGTATGGTACCTGCGATGAATGATGTGGATGTTGTTCCATTTGATGCATTAGGTGCTGGGGAGTCTTTGGACGATGATACCAGGGGGGTTGGCAACACTGAAGAAGGTATGCATGAAGATTTGGCTGATGAAGAGCGTCGTGAGGTGAGTATTGTGCCTGAGGATGATATATGGGAAGTTGCTAGCCTTGATGAGCAAGAGCCAGCGGTGGAGATGGATGCTGATATGGTGGAGAGTGTAGCTAAGGCTACCTTACGGATTGCTAAGATGCTGAAGGCAAAGTCCCTGGAGGACAAGGGTTCTGAGCCAGTTGAGCTATATGATTGTGAAGGGATGCCTGAACCAGATAAGCTGGAAGTGCTGGTGGACGCAGCTGTTGGAGAGGATGTGGATTCCTCTGTGAAGAAGGGTCAAGATGCTGGAACCTGGCCTTCATTGGTGTTGATGGATGGGATGCTAAATGCTGTAATGCCACAGGTTTTGAAAACAAGGAGGTTGGTTGTGGGTGAAGAGCAAAGGCTTGAAGATGATGCTGTGTGGTCAGAGTCGGTGAATGCTGATCAGATAATGGACAGAAATGATTTTGTGATACGCGTGGTTGATGTTTGGTATGCAGTGATACAGCCATGGTGTTTGAGGGATGTTGGGAAATGGGATGGTGAGTTGGAGCTGTTCCCTTTTGATCCTGGTGGATGACTACTGGAATTGTGTTTTGCTGCTGAGCATAAATGCTCTAGCAGATGGGGGGGTGGCAAAGTATGTCAGGCGTTTTTTTGAGAGGTCTTTTTGGTCAATGTACATATGGATGCATGGCGTGTGTAAGGGTTTTGCCTGTGAATGCGTTGGCAGAGTGATTTTGTGGATGGTTTTGTTTTGAGACCGGTCTGGAACATGGTCAGCTTGAGTTGATATCAGCTCTTCGATGGCCGGATATGTGTACGCGTCCCCAAGGATAAGCAGGTCGTAATTGAAGGTATGGAAGCATGGGCATTAAACACTGAGAGGGCCGGTGTTACCTTGAGAAAGAGGTGTGTGGAAAGCGTGGAGTTTTTTTAATGATTGATGGCCCAATGCAACCATTAGCAATTTGAACACCATATTAGATAATTTGGGAAAAATCCCATTCCCATTTGAAAAATGGGAGCATGGTGAACTTGTCCAAAAGTTTGTCAAAACCCCCTCATGTGACATATCATCGGAAAGATCTTGAAGAGTAGAATCTAAATCTATGATCTCCGACAAATTTGGAGTTAGTACGTTTAAGATATGTCCAAAACTATATGGAATAATTGATTCCCAAAATGTGAGATTTTTCCCAAATTACCTAATATTGACTTTTTGTGTGTAAAGGTATTTGAGGTAAAATAAAAAATATATAATATTAAAAGGCCAAAAAAGAAAAGAAGGCGTGGAGCTTTACTACGTTGCCAACGCAACGTTCTGGAAAGGCAGAGAAGGTGGCGAGTCGGCAACGTGCAAGAAAAAGGCGAGAGGCCGTATTGTTCATGGGGGGTTCCTAGGCGCAACACCAAGATTGCAGAGAAAGGAACGGCGAGCTGGTGGCATTAAGGACAACGTGTGGCTGGTGTAGAGGCCAACGGGGAGCCTCCCAGGTGAAGTGACTGATGGTTTATGGCCATCGTGTACAGGCAGCGTGGGCTTTGGAGCGCAGCTGGTCAAGCACAGACGGGCAGCAAAGGCTGGTGGGGCCTCGCGTATGAAAGAAGAGTGTGGTCGAGCAGACAGGTGTGGCTGCAGCGTGAAGTGAGAGTGCCGACGGTGGCTGGCGTGGTTGAAGCACAAGAAGAGAAGCGCAGCTGTTTGTGAAGTGGCAGCTGCTCTGCAGACGAAAGCAAAGAGGGCCGACAGTGGTTGAGAAGGAAACTGCAAGCGTATGGGTTTTGGCTAGGTGAAGATGGTGAAAAGGCAGAGAAGTGGCAGACAAAGAAGGCTGCTGGTTGACGAGCTGGAGGTGCTGGTCCAAGGGCAGATTGGTTGGTGAGCGTGGAAGGCACGCGTAAGCAGAGAGCTAAGAGAGCAGCCGTGTGTGGGAGCTGCTGGCGTCAAGGTGTAAGGAAAGAGTGGGCTGCCTTGCAGAGGCATGGTGAAGAGCAGATAAGCTGCAGGTGAAAGGCAGGCTGGTGTGGGCCGCCTTGGAGACAGGACAGTGGACAGAGCACGGTGCCGAGTGAGATAGAGAGAAAGGTTGGTGTTGCTGCTTGGTGGTGGGCCGGTAGCAAGGCAGATAAGCTGCCTGGGTTTGTTGCGATTGAGAGAGAGACGTGTTTGGGTAGCTGCTTGCTGACGACACATGCAGAAGTGATGGGTCGCAGGGGACTCAAGGGTTAGCTGGTGTGGGCGCCTTCTGGAGTGAGAGTGGCCGGGTTCATTCTGGTGTGGTTGGTACAGCAGGCAGGCGAGAGGTTCGTGGTGATCAGGGATGTGGTGTATCCTCGGCTGCTAGGCCTGAGTGAGTGTTTTGTTTGTAAGTTGTGTGAGTAAGGCTTCTGTGTCGGGAGAAGCTTGTATGAAATGTTGTGATCTGGGAATATATTGCTGGGTGTTTGCTTTGTGTCTATGGTGTCCCTTGTTTTTTGCTGTCTGTTTGGCGTGGGTTGGGTGGTGAGTGCGAGAAGTGTTCCAGCCGGTGGCTGGTGGTGCCCCCGTTCGTGTGTGTGATTCCAAGTTTGCGAGGTGGAAGGGCTATAGAGGCAAGGTTTCCTTTCTTTTTTTCACCTCACAGATGTGTATATGGAAGAATGAATGTGGATGTGTATGTGAAAGAATGGATGTGGATGTGTATGAGGAGGAATGGTGGATGTGGATGTGGATGTGTATGTGGAAGAATGGATGTGGATGTGTATGAGGAGGAATGGATGTGGATGTGTATGAGGAAGAATGGATGTGGATGTGTATGTGGAAGAATGGATGCGGATGTGTATGTGGAAGAATGGATGCGGATGTGTATGTGGAAGAATGGATGCAGATGTCTATGTGGAAGAATGGATGTGGATGTGTATGTGGAAGAATGGATGCGGATGTATATGTGGAAGAATGGATGTGGATGTGTATGTGAAAGGATGTGATATCCATGTGAGTGAATGAATGAGATGTGATGTGATGTGAATCGGGATATGAATAAATGAGACGAGATGTGAAGTAAATTGAGACAAATGTGAAATGAATGAGGTGTGATGGGATGTGAATATGGGTTGATGCGAGTGGATGAGATGTGATGAGAATAAATGAGGAAAGATGTGATTAGATGGAAAATGATGTGTGAGAATGGATATACATATGAATTCGATATGGATTAAGTAATGTGGACGGATGTGGAACAATGTGAAAGGCGAGAGTTCATTATAGAAAATGTATTTATGACCTGTTTTGAAATGATTGTTTTATGTCAAAAATGATGGGGAAGTATTTTGATCGTCTTGAGAATGAGGTCGTGGAGACCTAACTGATAAACTTGCAACAGCTGAGACGGAGAGTCAACGGAGGACGTCTCTCATAGAAAGGTCGGCCGAGGTACGGTGGATGAGGGACCAAAGAAGCGGCCTATGAGTGAAGCACTAGGTCACCTGCAAAGGATCCTAGAGGGTCCTGACCATACGGTGTTCGGGCTCTGGGTCGCCACCAAAGATACCCACACGTGCGTCGAGGAAGATATTGGGACAAGGATTAAGAGTTGTTTTCTGAAACTGGTCATGGATCTGGTTGATTGACCTTGCTGGTCCTCAACGGATGAGTCCATGGCTCTTTTATATGGATCTCTTGGTTAATCTTGCTGATCTTCAACGGAGATTCCATCTTGATTTTTATAAGTGAGTATATTGTCCAGTACTATGAGCTAGGAACTATCAAAAAGGCCCCTGTGGTGAGCGTTCTGGTTGCCAATGATGCCATAGGTACACCGATGATTCAACTGGATATTTTGGCGGATTATGATCAGTGACACTATGGTTTCATTAAATGATTGTTTTAAAGATAGCTAAATCTGTGAAAAAGGCAATTTCATATTGGGTGTGTAAGTGGTGTGACTGGCGTTAAATTTGCATGAATATTCGACTAGGGGACCTGGGAACTCTTTTCCCTGGTACCCGGGACAAAACCTAACCAAATTCCTAATTGGATCCCATCACTATAGCGGTTGGGCAGTTGGCTGGGCGCTAACCCATGGGACTGGATGGGCGGTTGGCTAACCCATGGATCCATAAAATGAGACTCAATTATGTTATAGTACGATAGATGACGTAAATTCCGGATAGTAATTGTTGTATAGAAAAAGAATCAACAACTGTGCCTCTCAATGGGGAAAAAAGGGTTGGTTTCCATGATCCAAATGCAAATTTCTTCCTTAAGTAATCTGACCAAGAGACTCACAGGTTCGGTCGGATCAGTTTGGTTAGTAATGACCCTAACAACGTTAGAGTAAAAATATCCTGGAGGAATTGCCCGTGCTTTCTGGGCGAGGGAAGTTTTTTCGGGTTCGGTTTTTGAAGAACCGAGGGATTAGTCTCTTGTTCGGATATCCGTGGGCGAGGCTCCGAATGAGGGATCCTACCCTGTGCAACAAGGAGTGCTACTTCCATTGCTAGCACCCCCGAATCCATTGCACGGAGGGGGCAGGGATCTATCAGCCCAAGATCCTCATCAAGGCTTAGCTCAGAGCCGCTAGAGTCACCATCCACATATGAGTGACTTATTGACAGATAAGGCATAAAGGGTTGATCTACCTTTTTCTTTCCTTTGTGTGATACATGGGTACCTACATCTGTCCTCAACCTACCTGACCATGGGCTAACATTGGATCCACTGTTAGAGGACTCTCCAAGTCAACTAAAAATCACCTCTAATTGTTGTTCTACATGTGGTGCAACATCAGCACTTCTTACATTTGCATCTTCTGTTGCCTTCACTGATCTTGTCACAAAAATAACATATGTTCTTACTCACATCTCACGAGTGGTAGGGTTATAACATCTATAACCTTTCTGTTCCATATAATAACAAATAAAGATACATTTCTCTGACGTTGGATCCAACTTTGTTCTCACTCCATCAGGAACATGCACATATACAATACAACCAAACACTTTCAAGGGAGACAGATCCGGTCTTATGCATGTAAACTTCTGTTCAAGCATCATACCATGAATAGCTGCAGTGGGTGTCTTGTTCATAATGTACACTGCAATCGCTACTGCTTCTACCTAAAAATAATGTGGCATATTCTTTTCATCCATCAAGGCATGTGCCACTTCTACAATATGCCTTTTTTTCTTTCTGCAACGCCATTCTGTTGCGGAGTGTACCTACATGTAAACTGTCTCTTGATTCCCTGATTCCTCAAAAAATCCATGAGCTCATTGGAGAAGTATTCCCCCCCCACCATTTGATCTCAGGCATTTTATTTGCATGCCTTTCTTCTTCTTGACCAAGGCTTTAAAATTTCTGAAAGGGAGCAAATGCCTCTTTTTTCCCCTTCATGAAGTAAACCCACTCTTTCCTAGTGTGGTGTAAGATTCCTCCCTCCAGCTTTTGAGGTGTACAGGTGTAAGAACCTCCCCTTCTGATCTTATAATTATTCCCCTCTCTGAAATAAAAAAAAGATCCTGTTTTACCCTGTTTTGGCCTAGAGAGAGAAAATGTCTAGAGAGAGGTAAGTCAAAATTGAGATATTTTTGGATATAAAAATCCTCCTAGTGTCTAAAATGATTTCCCCTAAAACATAAATTCAAAAAGAACTTTCCAATGTGTGGAATAAATTGAAAAAAGGTAAAAAGGACCTTAGCCTAAGGGTCCAGATTTTTAAAAAAAATTAGATTATGGTCCAATTAAGGTTCCTATGGACCAATAAGATTAATCCAAATGTAGGGAGGAGATAAATTCAAGAATAAAAGAAAACCCTCTCAAAAATAAGTAAATGCTCACATAAGATGAAGAGTGGACTAAGGACCAAAGAAAACAATTAAAAAATTGAATTTTGACACCTCAGTGTGGGGATCTCCCCTCATGAAGTAGTAGGCACCTTTTTTCTCATCATTACTCCAATTTTAAATCAATAAAATAAGATATTTCATCTCTCCTGTCTCCTATTTCAAAACTAGATCCAAAAAGTAAGCTGAACTGACCCAAAAATGGTCGAAAATTGACCAAACTAATCTGGAAAAATCTAGAATTGGTTTTCTTGGTTAGAGGCTCACTTTTTCGTATAAATAGAAACCTCCCCCTTTGTAAAAGCTTAATGGTGTTTATGCACTGTTTCTCTGCTCCTGTCTTGTGGAGCAATCTACATTGAATTTTTTAATAATTCAATTGTTTTTGGCCTAATCCTCTCCAAAGTGAATTGGTGGTCACTCTTGCTTCAAACAAGAGTAGAACCCTCGATCCCTCAAGCCAAAGGAGAGCTAACAAGCTCTATGTAAGTTAATTTTCTTACTTATTTACAAATTTTAAGTCTATGGTTTTCTTGATTTTTATGTTTTGCAGTTAATTGAATTAAATTCAAATTCTATGCCTTGATGAAAAGGCCACCCCCTTCTCTTCTTCACATTCCAGCCTTTCTTAATCCTAGAAAGATTAACTAAGAGATTAATTAAACTCTTCTTATTGTTTACTCTCTTGAATTTTAGAAAATTGTGTAGATTCGAGTTCTATGAATCTAATTTGGGTTAATTTAAGTTAAAATAGAATGATAAAAATGAGAAATGGTCATTCATACAAAGGAGGTTGTGGCAAAATTTTCCAGAATTTTGTGGAAAAGAAAGTTTGTCTTTATGTTATTCCAACAGAGTAATTTCCACCATTTTTGTATCTAAAAGAAATATTCTAATTACTCCATGTACATATTCACCTATGAATATGCATGGATATCACTAATATTAATTATTAAATTGGATTCTTATGCATAGAAAGATGTATAAAGAAAATTTTTTATTACAAAAGTGTTGTTCTCATTAAATTTCATTTCTATGCATAGAAAGATGCATAATGGAATTTTTTTAATTATAAAAGTGTTATTCTCATTAAATTTGATTTTTATGCATAGAAAGATGCATAAAGGAAATTTTTAAATTATAAAAGTGTTATTCTCATTAAACTTAATTTCTGTGCATAGAAAGATGCATAATGAAAATTTTTTTAATTATAAAAGCATTATTCTTATAAAAATTGATTTTCATGCATAAATAGATGCATAAAGAAATTCAATAAAATAGTAACTGAATTATCAAACCTTTTCGAGAAAGATAGATCAAGAAAAATCTTATCCGACTCGAACCTTGAATCACACTATGACCAAGACCCAACTCTTTCGTCAGTTTTTTGAGGAAAGAAGGTGTGACCAGTTTAGAAAAATACACTCAAAACTCTTGCCAAATCTGAAACTAAGTTTGAGACCCTTCAAATTGATTTGTAAATCAAGGTTATAGAGTTTGAGGAATTCTGGTATGAAATTTAGAATTCTGATCAAGACGTTTTGGGGATACTGATTTAAGAAATACTCCTTGTATTCAAAAGAAAATCAAACTCAAAACTGCATAGAAATGAGATGTGATGTGAATAGAGGTGATGATATGTGATGTGATAGATGTGATGAGATGCAATGTGAATCAGATAGATGTGAATGAATGGATGAGATGTAATGTGATGTGAATCGGGATGTGAAATTATGAATAAGATGTGAATCAAGATAGATGTGAATGGATGAGATGTAAAGTGATGCGAAACGGGATGCGAATATATGAGATGTGATGTCATTGGAATCGGGATGTAAATGAATGATATGGGATGTGAAGAATGGATGTGAATGTGTATGTGAAGAATGGATATGGATGTGTATGTGAAGAATGGATGTGAATGTGTATGTGAAGAATAGATGTAGATGTGTATGTGAAGAATGGATGTGAATGTGTATGTGAAGAATGGATGTGGATGTGTATGTGAAAGAATGGATGTGGATGTGTATGTGAAAGAATGTGATGTGATGTGACATGAATATATGTGGATGTGAAGTGATAGATATGAATGTATGGATAGATGTGAGTAGTCGTACATGTAAACGATTGGATGAATGTGGATTAATGAGATGAGATGTGTATGAATGAGATATGATGTGGATAGAAGTGATGTGATATAATGTGGATAGAATGCATGTGATGGGATGGTTATGAGAATGAATGTGGTGGATATGAATGAATGAATGTGGTGGATATGAATGAATGTGATGTGATGGATGTAAATGGATGTGATGTAAATGAATGTGATGGACATGAATAGATGTGATGTGATGTGAATCGGGGTGTGAATGAATGAGATGTGATGTCATGTGAATTGGGATTGGAATGAATGAGATGTGATGTAAATTGGGATAGATGTGATATGTGATGTGAATGAATATAATGTGATGAGATATGGATCTGGGTAGATGCGAGTGGATGAGATTTGATGTGGATATGGGTAGATGCGAGTGGATGAGATTTGATGCGGATAAATGAGAACAGATGTGATGAGAATGGGAATACATATGAAATAAATAAGGATTGATGTGGAAAGACGAGAGTTTGTTATAGATAGAAATTGTATTTATGACCTGTTTTTAAATGACTGTTTTATGTCAAAAATGCTGGGGAAGCATTTTGACCGTCTTGTAAATGAGGTCATGGAGACCTATCTCATAAAGTTGCAATAGCTGACAGAGAGTCAACGGAGGACGTCTCGCGTAGCAAGGTCGGCCGAGGTCTTGACCAGCCTCGATTTAAATGGTGAGCTTCCGGTACGATGGATGAGGGACCAAGGAAGCGGCCTATGAGTGAAGCGCTAGGTGACGTGCGAAGGATCCTAGAGAGTGCTTACCATACGATGCTCGGGATTTGGGTTGCCGAAGATATCCACACGTGCATCGGGGAAGATATTGGAACAAGGAGTAAGAGTTATTTTCTGAATTCGGGCATGGATCTGGTTGATTGACCTTGTTGGTCCTCAACAGATGAGTCCATGGCTCTTTTTTATGGATCTGTTGGTTAATCTTGCTGATCTTCAATGGAGATTCCATTTTGATTTTTATAAGTGAAAATATTACCGGTTACTAATAGAGCTAGGAACTATCGAAAAGGCCCCTGAGTGGACAAGTGGTGAGCATTCTGGTTGCCAATGATGCCATAGGTACACCAATGAAGGAAAAATTGGAAATTAGGATTCAACCAGATATTTGAGAGGATTATGATCAGTGATACTATAGTTTGATTAAATGATTGTTTTAAAGACAGTTGAATCTGTGAAAAAGGCAATTTCATATTGGGTGTGTAAGTGGTGTGTCTAGTTTTAAGTTTGCATGAATATCCGGCTAGGGGGCCTGGGAACTCTTTTCCCTCTGGTACCCGAGACAAACCTTACCAAACTCTTAAATGGATCCCATCACTACAGTGTGGTTGGCAGTTGGCTAACCCACGGGATAGGCTGGACTGATGGATCCCTAAAATGAGACTCAATTCTGTTATGGTACGATAGATGAAGTAAATCTCGGATAAAAATTGTTCTATGGAAAAGAATTAACGACTGTGCCTCTCAATGAGAAAAAAAGCATTGGTCTCTATGATCCAAGTGCAATATTTTGCTTGATCTCACTATGGGACTTACGGGTTCGGTCAGATAAGTTCAGTTAGTTAAGGCTTACAGGTTCGGTCAAATAAGTTCAGCTAGTTAAGGCTTTTGGGACTTACGGGTTCGGTCAGATAAGTTCAGTTAGTTAAGGCTTTTGACTACGTCAGAGTAAAAATATCTTGGAGGAATCGCCCATGTTTTTCGGGGTGAGGGAAGTTTTTCCGGGTTCGGTTTTGGAAGAACCGAGGGATTAGTCTCTTGTTTGGATATACGTGGGCGAGGCCCTAAGTGAGGGACCCTACTCGGTGCAAGAAGTGCTACTTCCACTGCTAGCACCCTAGAATTCGTTGCGCAGTGGGGTCAGGGATCTTTTAGCTGGTATCAGAGCGAATTGGCTAAAGTGGATTAACCGAGAAGCCAAAAATGTCAAAAAATTATGAAGTAACAGTAAAAAGTTAGAAATGTGTGAGGATGAAATTCATACAAATTGATATTCAAACTGAAACTCATAAATTAGTAATTGGGTCTTTAGATGGAAGTACCAAAATTTCATGGAATCCCTGACTTACATGAGGCCTAGACATGATGGTATTTACCTTATAATTCCAAGGACCGTGACTACCCATATATACCGAGGGTATAACTGCACCTCTTTACTGGCAGTATGCACGAGTAAATCTAAGACCTTGAAATTATAAGAAAAAATGCTATCCAGATGATGAATTCAAATGTGGTTGATATGATTTTAAAAACTCTCGTTTTGAGAACTGATGAGTTGATTTGGATTTTGATTGAAAAATGATGATTCCTGAGTTTTGGTTGAAAAGCGATAAGCTGAGCAAAACCACAATGAGGATGAATGGGACAAGTACCTTTGTGATGATGTTTGTAACTAGAATGACGATAATGACTTCAGCAAATCACTATGAGATTAGTGGATTATGCTAATAGTTTACTACTGTTAACACCTGACCCAGTGGATCAAGTTAAGGGATGTCATTAAAAATCTGTATAATTGAGATTCCCATGGAGGACTGTTCATCAGATGGAAATTTCGGTCTAATGGACCATTATTGTGTTAAAGATATGAATGATATGATTTTGCAAACTCATGTAAAGCATCCAGATGATGCTGCATAGAGTCAGAGATCAACACAATATCATCAGCATAACAATAGTGGGATCCATCCAATCTCTCAATGTAGTCAGAAGCCTCATCCACATACATACCAAAGGGGCAACCTTGCTTCACTCCTATAGTGGAGTGAACCAAAGTAGAGACCTCCTCTAGGGTACGTACCTGTCCTGCAACTGATCTATATAAAGCCATAATCCCCCATATGAGCTTTGTGGGTACCTCCATCTCCTGTAATCACCTCATCAATCAGGCTCTGGGCACTGTATCAAATGCTTTGCGGAAGTCCACAAATCTGATGATGAGTTCTATATGAGGGATCTTTATCTCAGGGTTTTGTTGGGTTCACCAGACTAGAAGGAACCCTAGAATCAGTTGGATCTTAAGGGAAAGAGTTGTTCTCTAGTTTGCGAGATGAGGACATCTCACATTTTTTAAGTGGGGTAGGATGTAACATTCCTCCCTCTAGCTTTTGAGGTGTGCATGTGTAAGAACCTCCCCTTTTGATCTTATAATTATTCCCCTCTCTGAAATAAAAGAAAGATCTTGTTTTACCCTGTTTTGGCAGAGAGAAAATGTCTAGAGGGAGGTAATTCAAAATTGAGATATTTTTAGATATAAAAATCCTCCTAGTGTCTAAAATGATTTCCCATAAAACATAAATTCAAAAAGAACTTTCCAATGTGCAATTGGAATTAATTGAAAATAGGTAAAAAGGACCTTAGCCCAAGGGTCCAGATTTTCAAAAAAATTTGGATTATGGTCCAATTAAGGTTCCTATGGACCAATAAGATTGATCTAAATGTAGGGAGGAGATAAATTGAAGAATAAACCCCCCCCAAAAAATGAGTAAATGCTCACATAAGATGAAGAGTGGACTAAGGACCAAAGAAAACAATTAAAAAACTGAATTTTGACACCTCAATGTAGGGATCTCCCCTCATGAAGTAGGCACCTTTTTTCTCATCATTACTCCAATTTTAAATACAAAAAATGAGATATTTCATCTCTCGTCACTCCTATTTCAAAACTAGATCCAAAAAGTAAGCTGGACTGGCCCAAAAATGGTCGAAAATTGACCAAACTGATTTGGAAAATTTTAGAATCGGTTTGCTTGGTTAGAGGCTCACTTTTTCCTATAAATAGAAGCCTCCCTCTTTGTAAAAGATTAATGGTGTTTATGCACTGTTACTCTGCTCCTGTCCTAAGCCATCTACATTGAATTAATAATTCAATTGTTTTTGGCCTAATCCTCTCCAAAGTGAATTGGTGACCACTCTTGCTTCAAACAAGAGTAGAACCCTCGATCCCTCAAGCCAAAGGAGAGCTTACAAGCTCGATGTAAGTTAATTTTCTTACTTATTTACAAATTTTAAATCTATGGTTTTCTTGATTTTTATGTTTTGTACTTAATTGAATTAAATTCAAATGCTATGCCTTGATGAAAAGGCCACCCCCTTCTCTTATTTACATTCCAGCCTTTCTTAATCCTAGAAAGATTAACTAAGGAATTAATTAAACTCTTCTTATTGTTTACTCTCTTGAATTTTAGAAAATTGTGTAGATTAGAGTTCTATGAATCTAATTTGGATCAATTTAAGTTAAAATAGAATGATAAAAATGAGAAATGGTCAACCATACAAAGGAGGTTATGGCAAAATTTTCTAGAATTTTGTGGAAAAGAAAGTTTGTTTTTATGTTATTCGAAAAGAGTAATTTCCACCATTTTTGCATCTAAAAGAAATATTCTAATTACTCCATGTACATATTCACCTATGAATATGCATGGATATCACTGATATTAATTATGAAATTTGAATTTTATGCATATAATTTTTTTTAAACAAAAGTGTTATTCTCATTAAATTTAATTTCTATACATAGAAAGATGCAGAATGGAAATTGTTTTTATTATAAAAGTGTTATTATCATTAAACTTGATTTTTATGCATAGAAAGAAGCATAAAGGAAATTTTTTATTACAAAAGTGTTATTCTCATTAAATTTGATTTTTATGCATAGAAAGATGCATAAAGTAATTTTTTTATTACAAAAGTGTTATTCTCATTAAAATTGATTTTTATACATAGAAAGATGCATAAAGAAATATTTTTATTACAAAAGTGTTGTTCTCATTAAATGTGATTTTTATGCATAGAAAGATGCATAAAGGAATTTTTTTATTACAAAAGTGTTATTCTCATTAAATTTGATTTTTATGCATAAAAAGATGCATAAAGGAATTTTTTTTAATTATAAAAGCGTTATTCTTATAAAAATTGATTCTTATGCATAAATAGATGCATAAAGAAATTCAATAAAATAGTAACTGAATTATCAAACCTTTTCGAGAAAGATAGATCAGGAAAAATCTTATTCGACTCGAACCTTGAATCAGACTATGACCAAGACCCAAACTCTTTCATCAAATTGATTTGTGGATCAAGGTTATAGAGTTCGAGGAATTCTGGTATAAAATTCAGAATTTCGATCAAGAAATTTTGGGGATACTGATTTAAGAAATACTCCTCGTATTAAAAAAAATCAAACTAAAAACTGCATAGAAATGAGATGTGATGTGAATAGATGTGATGATATGTGATTAGATAGAATGTGAATCAGATGGATGTGGATGAATGGATGAGATGTAATGTGATGTGAATCGGGATGTGAATGAATGAGATGTGATGACATGTGAATCAGGATAGATGTGAATGAATGAATGGATGAGGTGTAAAGTGATGTGAAATGAAAAGAATCAACGGCTATGCCTCTCAATGAGGAAAAAAGTATTGGTCTCTATGATCCTACTGCAATCTTTTCCTTGATCTGACTATGGGACTTACGGGTTTGGTCAGATCAATTCAGTTAGTTAAGGCTTTTGACTACGTAAGAGTAAAAATATCCTAGAGGAATCGCCCGTGTTTTTCGGGTGAGGGAAGTTTTTCTAGGTCCGGTTTTGGAAGAACCGAGGGATTAGTCTCTTGTCTAGATTTACGTGGGCGAGGTTGCGAGTGAGGGACCCTGCCCCCGAGTGAGGGACCGTGCACTTTCGCTGCTAGCACCCCAAAATTCGTTGCGCAGTGGGGACAGGGATCTTTCATGTGGTGATGATCAATGAATGTAACATAATACCTGCAATTGTTGCAATCTTCATCGGTCCCCATACATTTGAATGTATGACATCTAATGGCCTTGCACTAACATGATTTTTCGTTTGGGAAAGCATGTTTGGCTTGCTTACCAAGCTGGCATGCTTCACATACTTTGTGCATAACATCAACCTTAAACTTTGACAAACCTACAACAATATTTTGGGCTTGCATAGACTTCAATTGTTGTACATTCACATGACCAATACGCTTATGCAATATGTGAATATCTGCAATGACACCTAATCCATGCGCAAACATGGCTGCCTTTACTTCACATGACCAATGCGCTTGTGCAATATGTCAATATCTGCAATGACACTTGTTCCATGCGCAAACATGGTTGCCTTTACTTCAGGCATGTTCACATCCAAGGTGAACATCCTACCATTTCTGTTATCCTTTGCAACCAAGCGACACTGAATTTTGAAGTCTTCCACAACATATCCTTGAGGATTAAACCTCACTTGCAGACCCTTCTCAATCTGTCCAACAAAAACTAGGTTCTTTGTAATATTTGGAACATGAAGTACATCTGCCAAGTACTTCATTTTTCCATCCTGCATAGACAATGGCACTTTACCAACATGCCCAATGGGATGCACAGTATCATCACCTATTTCTACATAACTTGGGTTTTCCATTTTTTTCATGTCTTTAAAGCACTTAGCATGACTGGTCATGTGGTTAGAGGCACCAAAATCCACATACCATGTATCTTGATATCTTTACACATCTCCTGTTATGGAACTAAGCATGTGTTGCATCACAAACAGCTACACACTTCTGTCATTATCTCCCTGTTTACTAGATGATGCATAGTTTCCTTGTTATAACTTTCCACTTTTAATGTCATTCTGATTTTTATATCAGTCCTTTGCCATGTGCCTTGGTTTTCCACAATAATAGCTCTCTATGCTATTTGCCAACCAACTCGAACTCTTTGGCTCCCCCTGCCTCTAGATTAGCCTCTTCTACCAGTGTATGATTGCTAATTGTGAACCATTGGATTGTTGTTGTCCAGAATTTTTATTTCCTTGTCGGCCACGATTGGGTTTTTGCCCGGGTACCGAGGAAAAGAGTTCCCAAGCCCCCTAGCCGGCGATTCATACAAAAATCAAATAGGCACACCACATACACACCCAATATGAAATTGCCATTTATAATAGATTCGACTGGCTTTAAGACAATCCTTGAATAAAATCATAATATTTCCGATCATCATTTTCCAAAATTCCAAGTCCATTGTATTACAAAAATGCATCATCTGAACTCTCCGTTGAAGACCAGCTGGCCAACCAACGAGATCCAGTATCAAAGTTTTGTTCCCAAAAACCTTTCCTTTTTGTTTACTATCAGATATCTTCTTCGACGTACGCTTGGGTGTCCTAGCAACCGGGAGCCCGTGCATCGCCTAGTCAGAACCCTCTAGGATCCTTCATAGCATTTTAACCGTACTGAGGCTAGTCACTCAAGACCTCGAGACAGGCTTTGCTTGCGGCGGGCGACGTCCCTTGACGACTCCCCGCCAGCAGCTGTTCCAACAAACCTCCTTTAGAAAAACATAAGCCAAATGCTTCCTCCCAACATTCTGGCGTAAAACAGTCCTTTGATTGAAAAACAGAGTTTCCAATGCAAGTGAGATTCCAATTTGAGATTGGTTCCAAAGACCCTTTTTCCAATAATTCCGAGTTTCATAATAATGAGGATCCTTGATCTCTCATGAGGGTAATCTACCTGTCATTTTATCCATTTATCCAACTAGATTCTTGGTGAGATTGGTTAGGGAAAAACTAGATTAGTTCTGGTAGTCTATTCTTTGGATTTAGTAACTGGAATTGGTCACGAAGATTTTGTTTGATTCAGATCGAGAGAAGGACAGTTAGGTTTACTATCCGACCTCATGTAGTCTAACTAAATTCATTCAGTTTAGTTCTACCAGGATTACTTTCAACTAAACATCTAGTTTTTGGGTAAATATCTGGGTAAATATCCATTTAGTGATTTTACCAATTCAATTATCCAAGATTTTCTTTTTCTCACATAAATTCTCAACCTTAATTCATTAGATAGAATTATGATGGAAATTCATCTTTTGACATTAGAATTTAATTCAAATCCATCTTTTCTCAATTATCATGGAAACTCGTCTTTTGTGTTGAGATATCGAGCTCGTCTAGTGAGGCGGTGGACACTGATGACCCGCCTGGGGGATAGGCCCCACACTTACACCACTCGCATGGTTGGTGAGATCATGGGAGATATGCGGCCAGTGGGATGACAGGCTATGTGATAGCCATTCTAGAGATTGGCACAGTTATAGCGCCAGCTCATTTAGTCAGGTTCACACTATAGAGAACCCGTGTATGTATTGGTTGAGTACCTTTCATATTATGTGTACTCTTATCTTGTATATGGTGTGTTGAGTGTTGAGTAGAGAAGAAGAAGATTTCAGCCTCTCACCTTGTGTGTTCTCTATTAGGGTTTTGTGAGTGTGTGTGTGTGCTTGCAAGAGCTCAAGCTCTCTTCCCCCCTGCATCTTTTCATGGTATCAAAGCCTGGTTCGTGCTAAGGGCTGAGCTGCAAGCAAGAGAACCACAGGAAGCAGTACGATGGTAAGAGCTTCAACTACTCTTCCCTATTTGTGTTGGTGACTACACCTTGTCGGGAGCTCTACGGGAGGCACCGGCAAACGATCTCTGATTGAGGAGCTTTCTTCGCAGGAGTAAAGCTATAGTGCAACTATACTATCCTATCGGACGACATTGTCTGGGCCAAAAACGCGTTTCGGGCGTGTCTGGACCTCTGTTTTTCAGAAAGCAGGCGATTTCGAGCACTACGGGTAAGTCATCGATTCTCTGCAGAACTCTGTTTTAAGAACTGCAGGAAGACAGATTGACTGTGCAGACACTGTGGGTGCTGCAAAGAGGTCTACAGTTGCCATTGGTTGTATGTATGCACATTGAGGTCATTGGTTGTGACATTTGAGAGTATTACAGTACCGCTGCAGGAAATACAACAGTTTGTGCAGAAAAACCAGAGTGCTGGTTCTGGTAAAATTGTGTGTTTGGCAAGATGTCAAATGATGGGATAACCCAAATTGTGGCTGAGAAGCTTGATAAGAATAACTTCCATGCTTGGAGGTTCAGGTTGACGAATTTCCTGATGGGAAAAGGCTATTGGGACTACATAGAAGGTGAGCATGAAGAGGCACCGGAGATACCAGCGACTGCTGTGCAGATGTGAAAGAGTTTAAAGACTGGAACCAAGGAGCCAGGAAGGTTATGTATTGGCTCTCCATTAGTATGCAGGACACCATGATTGGGCACATTCAGGATGCCAAGTCCCCCAAGGAGGCGTGGGACACCTTGGTAAAGCTCTATGAAACAAATACCAAGGCACGTAAGATACAGTTGAAGAATGAACTTCATACTGTGGAGAAAAAGAGCATGTCTGTGAATGACTATGTGCTGAAGATAAAGGGTATTGTGGAATCCAACACTCCCAGAATCAACAACAACAACAACACGCAGGTGGAAGAGGCAAATTCAGAGGTAGGGGGAGTCAAAGAGGCCGTGGAAATTGGCAAAGGCAATACAATGATGCACGTGAATGCTATTATTGTGGTAAGCCTGGACATGTGCAGGCAGAATGTTATAAGAAGTAGGCTGACATGCAAAATGGGAAAGTGCAGCAAAACAACTATGCATCCTCCTCAAGCAGAAATAATGAGGATAATGAAAGGTTGTTTGTTATGCAGCATGTCGTGAATGCCATGTCTGAAAATGTTCATGCAGTACAAAAAGATAATGTATGGTTTGTGGATTCAGGCGCTTCGAACCACATGACGAGTCATGGGGAGTGGTTCAAGGAGATGAAAAACCCGAAAAGACCAGGTTTTGTGGAAACAGGGAATGACACTGTGGAGAGACGGAAAAACTCTCTCACTTGTAGCAAGAGTAGTATGATCCACACTTAGCTCAATCCAATGAGATTTGCATCCCTTTCGGAGCTAGGGATTCAACCCGTACCGGTGCACAAAAGCTTATCCATTTGATGGAGAGAATGCTAAGAAAACTACTACTATTGACATGGACTTAACACACACACAAGCTCAGTCTTGCCATACTCATTCACTCCTCATCCCACTCCTTCATGCATCCAAAACAAGAAGAAAGCTAAGCTATTGCATACACAAGCTCAAAGCATCCTTCATTCTCAAGCTCTTACTCCCTAGCATGCACACAAACCTTGAAGCTATCAACCAAGAAACATGCATACTAGAGAATTGACATGAGAAGAGAGACAAACATCATCTCATTGCATGGAATTAACAAAAGAACTTACAATAATGTAGATGGGGAGAGAGAAGAGCTTGCACCTCTATGGGAAAAGAGGGAGAGCTAGTCTCAAGAGAGCTCAAATATGAGTTTGCCCAATGTGTCCATGCTCTCAAATGAGCCACCTTTTATACAAAAATTCTATAACTCTCAAAAGTTCCCATGTGGGATTATTGTGAAGCCCTCTCCCACATACATCTACAAAGTGGAACTCTTTACAAGAGCCCTAAGTATCTTTTTTGTTGCATCCTTGTATTAATCTTCAACACTCCCCCCTTCCTATTTTGCGCACGTCCTCGAGCGCGGTAGTAGCAAGAGCTGCAACAAAAAAACAATTGATACGAGTAAAGTCCTTTATTGAAAAGAAAAGAAAAGAAAAGAAAAATCAGCAATGATGATTTCACACGTGAGCATACAAGTGCAGGGCTGATTAAAGTTTTAATGAGTACTAAAATAGGTGAGTAAAGTCTAAGCAAAGTGAGACTTAAGTGGTAGATAGTGCTATGCAAAGGCAAGTGTGCTTTGTACACCGCCGGTTATGACCGCAGTCTCAATGTCCTACAAGTATGTAAGTTATTCCTAAGTGGCAAACCTACTCCTAAATATGAGCAAAGGTGATTGGAATTCTCTTGTTTTTTTTTTATATTTTTTATATATTTTTTTGATGTGTGTGTAGAAGGTGATAAAGATTAAGGTTCTATCCCAAAGAGACCCAAGCAATGGCCAAGAGACCTCCGCCAAGAGAATCTAAAGACCGCTAAGTATCTCAAGGGCGACAGACCCTTTTTCTTTCTTTTATGACCTAAGGAGTACCCCATGAAGATGAGGGCATCGGTCTCGAGGGCCCATAGTGTACCCCAGAGTCCTACCAACATCTATCAAGGCGATAGATTCCTCAAAGGTCTTCTTCTGAAGCTTCTAGACATCAGTGTTCACCCCATGGAAACCAAGGCATCGGCCCCAAGGTGCTGAGACATCCCCAGGTCCTACCAAGTACTTCACATGGCGGTAGACACTTTATGTTGTAATTCACTTTGTATATATATATATTTTTTAGGGTATATTTTCATAAATTTTTATTACTCCTAGCACCTAGCTCATATCTAAGAGGTAACTACCACTAGGGATAACTAATATACCTTGAAAACATAAGTACTTGGCATACTCCATTGGTATATATCCTACACTGTCTTTAAATAGAAATATCTTTTACTAAGTCTTCTAAGACTCTAGAATTCACTCACCATATTTTAACAACTAATCAAAAACTTAAACCAGCCAACATTGTGTGAACATGCAAACCATATATTCGAAAGATAAGAGCACAAAAAGAAGTAAAGATTAAGATTTGAATACACCTGTTGTAGTGCCATGTTGATGTTGTTCGTTTGCATTGATGCATTGCTGTTTTTGTGCAGATTACTCCTCCTTGATCTTTGTAAGCGTAGCATGTCTCCCCCCTTCCTAATTTGTTTTCACGATAGGTGGACTATTGGGGCGTGTTTAATGCTCTTGTTTTAGCAAAGATCTCTGCAAAATTTTTATTAACAAACAAGAAAAGAAAAGAAAAAAATAAAATTTGCCATTGGTGCCAAACACCGAATATAGCCGAGGGGAAAAAACCCAATGGGAGAAAAGTGCCCTGGCTTGTCCATCTTATTGTGGAGTCGTTGAACTTACCCTTGCGCTGGTGGTGGAGATTATCTCAAAAAGAACATAATCCTTTAAAGGCGTAAGGCACCACACTATTCAAACATTGATCTACCAAAGAGCTTCATTTGTAGTGCTAATGCCTTATCTTTGGTTTTAGGTATGTCCTTTTTGGGTGGGAATTTTCTCAATTGTCGAGGAATTTGAGCAAGATAAGAGGATTTAGGCTTTGAAGTTCTAGAATCTATGCTCAAATGAGACTCATTTGGACTTGTCCTAGGTACACCAGTTGATGGTGGAATTGTGTAACAAGGAGAATTTGGGACAACTGGTGACTCATTACATGTTTTAGGAAGAGCAACACAAGTAGATTTGTAGGTGCTATCACAGCCACCTATCCTATCTTGAAAAGTTTGCGTTGATTTCTTTTGCACCCACTGATATGGAAAATCAAGGGTGGCTCTTGGAACCTTTTTGAAACATTCTTTTACCCTTAGCAAAGCATGGCATTTTGGAAGCCAAATTGCTGTTGCACCCTCATAATAACCTTGTGCTTTAAGAACCTGTTTTGGGACCCATCGAGTAACAATCCGAGGTTTAGGCTTGGAAATGATGTGCTTCTTAAGAGGCTTAGCAACTGGACTAGATGGTGCAAGTTTGTACGCATATTTGGGTAGCCACATTGATAATTCCTTCTTGCCCGGCCTTCTTTGAGCAGCAACTAGAGTAGTTGGAACATGCCAGCCATGGCCCTCACTTGAGTACTCATCAATTATCCACATCATTTGTGTTGGAGCTTGTGTCTCTTTCTTATCAGCATCATTAACAGATTTGAGTGTTAAATTCTCAACTGAGACTTCCTCGACATGCATAGCTGTTGTTTTGGATGTATCCCTATAGTACAAATGATCTAGAAGAGCACGTGGTTGTACCATTCGTATAGGTATAATGTCATATCCATCTGAGTCACAAAATTGAATTGGCTTCGGTAAAGCACATGTCGATAATGTTGCAAGGACATGACTCCATTCTAATGGATCAATTAAATGCTCAGGGAAGGGTTGTGGAATGTATGCCTCGTCTGATACACTTCGATTACCCTTAAGTCTCTCAGTGTTGAAATCCCTACATGAGGCTCCACACATCCACAGATCTTCTCGTCCATCTGACAATGTAACTTTTGAGCCCTCAGATGAAGCAGAATCAAATTCATCTATTGGAGACCTTGTTACATCACGATATGAGTGATTCCTTAGGTTGACCCTGGTGATGACAGAATCATGTCGGAGGTACAAATAATTGTATCCCCAATCTTGAATCATTTGAAATTGTCGCATGAATGGTCTACCCAATATCACTTCGTAGTTTGGATGCTTTCCAAAATCCACTACTGCAAAGGTGTGCTCATATTCAATCCCACATGTGGTGACCAATATGTTCTCAAGCAGCCCAAGGGGATGTTCTAAGCTTCCATCTGTTAGCTGCAAGTGCATCCTTGTACTCCTAATAGCTGGTTTGCCCCATTTTTCCCAAATGGACCGTGTTACAATGCCCACTCCTGCACCACTATCAAGTATTGCAATTGAAGATACTTTTTGCACTTCTAATGGCAGGGTAGCATTTCCCTGATCGTCTTCACAAAATTTTCCTACTTTGTTGATAGGAACTGGCATAACATGTTTTGTCTCAGGGTGTATAGTACACTCATGGTGACCCTTTTGTAGCAATACCTGCTCTGACAAACATGTGGCAATATCATTCCACCACACAGGTCGAATTTTTATCAAATCAAGCAAAGGTAAGGTACAAGCCACTGGTGCTGACAAAATAGCCTACACCATACTCATATCTTTCTCCTTTGTCAACCTTTTATTCATGGAGGGTATCCTCAAGGTTTGAGAACAGTTCTCATATTCTCCCAGATATGATCGTAAGGTTTTCATTGTATGCTTACTTCTAGGAGAAACAATTGTTTGACCTTCCTCTTGGATGCTTGGGCGTCCAAAGTTGTTTTCCGAGTCTCTGGTAAAATCCACCTCAGAGAATGGAGGCGAACTAACAGAAGACATGTTCTCATTAATTTTCTCATTTACTGAGGCCCACATCTCATTTGCCATGTCCTCATTAGCATCAATAACTTCATCATTACATGGGAAGACAAGGCTAGGTGATGGCAGAATGTCATCTTTCAATGGAGTGTCAATTGGTGCAGACCTTTCGCTATGAGCTTGTGAAATGAGCTCACTTTTCATTTCCCGACTCGATGACACTTCTGGTATAGTTTCTAATGTTGGCTTAAGAGAGGTTGGGCCCCGAGGAATAGGTGGTGGTGGTCCCTCAAGTATTGACTGAGCTTCCCTAATGAGTTGCTGATGTACAGCTAGATTGATCTTCTCCTCACGAGGGTTTGGGTATTCTTGAAGCTTTTTGGGTAGCTCAGATAAAGCTGCAATGCGACTTCTATGAGCATCAATGATGGCCTCTAGAGTCTCATTCACTTTATCCACAAAAACAGAACCCCCAGAACTAACCTCAGTCGTACTAGCCTCATCTTGTTTAACACTAGGCTCAGGTTGAGGTTGATGTTCCTCACGCACTTCTCGGGATGTAAAAGTTTTATCCCTTATGTTTTGTTTAGAGGTTTCTTGAGAACTAGTGGATGTACTTTTAGTTTGCTTGTTTCGGTTCTTCTTCCTCCTAGTGGTCTTTTTTCTATTGGACTGTAGGGTCTTGTCCACTAGATTTGTCTTTGCACCCTAGTTCGAGGTGTCTCATCAGTCTGTATTTCGGCATTTTGTGTCTGTGATCTAGTCATGACTCTAAGTGGCACGACATCCTCATTCTCAGATGAAGGTGGCGATGGAACTGTGCCTACAAGGTTGAGTGAAACCTTTGGTTGAGAGGTGCCTTCCTCATATGGTTTCAGCAGACAGTCTTTTGGGAAGTGTTCTACACAACACCCTAGACAATATCTTTCAATTGGTGGAAACTGTTGTACTGTTGTATTTGACCGAGATGCTTACCTTGAGCGATGTGGACAATCACGAGCCCAATGGGGTTCTCCGCACTCATAACAGGGGCCCATTGGTTTGGCCTCTACTTTCCTTGGCTGCCATTGACCTGAGGGGCCTGGAGTCCTAGGTTGGTAGCCGCCTAGCAACATTAAAGAGTTTTGTTCCCCTGGTTGAGCGTCCAGTGCTGGGCTTGGGTATGCGGGATTTTCAAAGAGATTATCCTTGGATGAATATGATGCGTAATCTTCTTCCACATAGCCTGGGTTTACCAAGTCTCTACACATATTTGAATTGTCGTAGTCGACAACCCTCACAGGAGCAGTCCCTGGAGCAGGAGGTTGAGCACCAAGAACAGGTCGTGCTTGCTCATGTGCCATCGGTGGCTTACGTTCAAAACTAGTATACTGTTGATACATTTGTGGAGCCACTCCACCCCTCGGCTGCTCACGTTCCTGTCTCATTCTCGCGATGCGAGTACATTCCTGTGTAGTGTGGGTAAAGTTCCAAGCACAGGCTTGGCAGCACTTCTTTGTGGGTTGGTTTGTGACTAGAGGAGAAAAGGTATTACAGTCCTCTGTTTTATGGTCACCGCCACATGCTCCACAAAGATGAGGACCTGTAGGAAGCACACTCCTCATTCTCTGCTGCTGTTGTTGTGGCTGCATGGGTGGACGATAGGTTTGTCCTAATCTCCTTAGCACTAGGTTAGCTATCTGGTCTGGATTTACTAGCGCGCTAGACCCTGATCTTTGGTCATCACCCCACTGATCTCTAGGTTTCACCTCAGGGCCAGAACCATCCTGGAACTTGAAGTTATCGGTGAAATCCATAGCATCATGGCAACACTCATTGAAATTTGTATGTTTCTTCGCATAGAGATGTGTATGCAGTGTCGAATTTTTGAGGCCTTTTAAGAAGAGAGAAATTAATCGACTTTGGGCGGGCTTCTCATCTTCTGGGCAACGATTAATGTACTGCTTCATTCTATTTACACAGTCTCTAACACTCTCGTTCTCGCCTTGTTTGAAAGAGTAGATGTGTGCTACTGTGTCATGTTGAATTCCCATCAAGGAAAAAGCAGCAATGAATCTCTCTTCCAAAACTCGCAAAGAAGATTTGTCTGAAGCCTCTAATGCCTGAAACCAAGCCAGAGCTTTTCCCTCAAGAGTGAGCCCAAACCCTTCAATTTGAGTATTCTTGTCAGCCACTTGCTCAGCTCGAACTGCTTGCCTAAAAGCTGCTACATGGTCGTATGGATCTCCCGACCCTTCATACTTCTTTACCAGTTTCTGAAGAGTTGATGGTCTTACTTGTCTTGAATACTCGTCATAGGGCCTACGGCCTCTCGCTCTTAGTGGGAATCGTTCCTCTATTTGGAAAGACAGTCCACATGTTTCCAAAATTGGTGTGGGTATCCTTTTACCAGCCTCACCAAATCCCTCCAAAGATCTTGTCACCCGCATTTCAGGAGGTGCATTTTTAGGAGGCCGAGTTGGCTCCCCTATCCTCCGATTGTTATAATGAGAAAGATGTTGTTGTGGTGTGACCGGTGGTCGCACATTTGGTGTAGGACGATATCTTGGTGCTAGAGTTGGGCTACTAGCAGTGGTCCACTTAGATGTTGAGGGTCCCTCTCTAGTGAACTCTCGTAAGGGAGGAGCAACAGTTTCTCCAAGAAAGGCTGTCTCTCCTGGTTTGGCTGTATTTGTTGAGAACACTTCCATAAATAATGGTTGTCCTTTCCACGTGAGTTCCCGAATCTCTTTCCAATCTAAGGTTTGGTATTCATTGGCCCATTTATCAACTATTCTGTTCATGTGTCCTGCGAGCTTCTCAACTACCACCACATGAGCTAGAGGAAGATCCAGCTGTGGCAATCTAGTTGTGGCATAATATCCCTCTAACGAGTCCTTATAGACCTCTTGAAGTGGGTCATCCTGTAAGACCTTTGTCACAGGAATTTGTCGTACAAACTCCCATTGGCTTCCAGCCCCCTGATCCATTTTACTCTTGCCTTTCCTATCCCTTTCCAAATTTAGATCTACAAGAAGTAAATCATCTATGGTGGATGGCTTTGAGGACTGGGCATTGGATGGTCCAGGCATGTCCGGCTCGATGAGCCAGTCATCTCTAGACTCCCTTGCTATGGAAAGTTCTGATAAGTCTAAGAACTCGGTTTTAGAGAGCTCCCCTAATTTGTCTACCTTTTATGGATGGTAGGTGACTTCGTAGCGAACACCATCTCCACCCATATACATGTTACCCTGGTCATTGACTAGAGGTGCTCTATCAAGTTCTGAGAGAATGTCTGCGATCTTAACAAGATACCTTTGTTGTGGATCCCTAAAGATCTCAGCTCCTTGAGCATTTATGTAGACATATTGGAGTCTCACATTGAGTGTTAACCCCTTGGTGTCGGCTTCAAATGGATTAAAGGATCTTGAGGGTGTCCTATTTGGGGCTACGGGATGACTATTTGTCGGCCCTAGATCGTCCATGGACAATGAACTAGTTGTTCTAGAGGAAAGGGTATCGGATTGGGATTCAGAAAGGGTTTCAGCAATATCTGCCAAATTGCCTACCGATTGGGTCCCACTTTCTTGCGTAGGTACTCTAGAAGGTGCTCTAGGCCCTATGGCAGAATCTACAAGACGTCCCGACCGCAAGTGCATAAGGTCAAATTTTTTTGGTTTTTGGGTTTTTATGTGTTTTTGTTTTTGTTTTTTTTTTGTTTTGGTTTTGGTTTTTGTGTTTTGTTTTTTTGATAAAAATATATATATATATGTATATATATATATATTTTTACTCTACTTAACCACTAAAGGCAATTAAAAAGAATATGTGTAGTGTACTATCTATCCTATTTTTTTAATTATTTGTTTAAATTTTTTTTTTAAAATGATTTTACGATTTTATGATTTTTACTTTTTTTTAAATAATATACACAAGATTATGAATCACACTAAAAAAATACTAATTATGCACAAAGTTACAAAAAAATTAAAAATTAAAAAATACAGGTTACACTAATTATGCAAAAATTGAAGAATTACAAAATATGCACAAAAGTAGACTCCAAAAAAATACTTAATTTATCAAATTTTTTTAATTTTCTTTTGTTGTTTTTTTTTTGTTGGTTTTTGTTTTTGTTTTTGTTTTTTTTGTTTTTTTTAAATAAAACTAATAAATTTCGTACCTAATTACAAAAATTATGAATTTACTAATTATGCATTCAATTACCAAAAATTCTAAAAAATAAAAATAAAAAATGCAAGCTACTTTAATTATGCAAAAATTTAAATAATGAACAATGGTTTCAAAATACAAAAATAAAAATTGTTTTCCTTTTTTTTTTCTCTCTCTCTCTCTCTCTTTTAAAAAAAAAAATAAATTTATTGTTTTATGTTTTTTTTCTTTTTTTTTCTTTTTCTTTTTTAATCTCTCTTTTTTTAATTTAATTTTTTTTTCTTTTTATTTTTTTTAAAAAAATACAAAAATTAAAAAAAAATAAAATATCCACTAACCTTATCCACAGCTTCGCCGCTCGCTTCCGAATTTCCCACCGGCGCACCGTTTTCGTCTTCCTCTGCACCTTCGCCTTCACCAGCTCTGCTGCCTGTAGGCGCCTTGGCTTCTTTTAAAGCAGCCTTCAACGGCCACCAACCTTCGTCGGCCAGCTTTCCACACCTCTCTCGCGCGTCGTCGGCCAGTCAACAGCCGCCTTCTTTTTTTTTGCTCGCTTTTGCTGCTGCGCCACCGCCTACAGCCACGTCACCTGCAGCCAACCTCTACGCAGCCTCCCTTAGCTGCAGCTCCACACCGGCCAACGCTCTGCAGGCTGCGCCCACTGTGCAGACGCCGCGCTCAATGCAGACGACCCCCTCCAACTCGCACAGCCCGCCGCCTACTGCTTCATTCGCTTCCAGCAGTCAGCCTTCGCTCTCTGCAGGTCGCCTTCTTATCTCTGGCCCCTCACACTGCAGCGCCTGCGCTTCAACCTCCACGCCTTCTTCGCGAGTCAGTCGCCTCCTGCTGTGCAGCCCGCCTATACTGCCCTTCAATGGCCCTGCAAACAGCAGCAGCAGCCGGTCAGTCAACTCCCCGCCACCACCGCCTTTTTATCTCTGGCCCCTCACAACTGCAGCTACCGGCGCTTCAGCCGCTTCAACCAACGCTCCTCCCCACGCCTTCGCTTGTTGGCCTTGCGACCGCCACCTCCACTCCACACGGCTTCGTCTGCCTCTCTTCGCAGCACTCCCAGCCGGCCGCCCACAGCCTCTCCTTTTTCTTCTTGCGGCCACCTCGACTCCACGCTGCCTGCAGCGCTCAATGCAGAGCTCTTTCACATTAATGTATAATATATATATATATATATATATATATATATATATATATATATATATATATATATATAAAGCCGCCTTGCTACAGCTTACAGCTGGCCGCCCAACAGATGCACGTATATATATATATATATATATAAATAGATATATATATATATGTCTATTTATTTTTTTCTTTTCTGCGCTTATGGAGACGCCTCTCCTCACAATAACAAATCAAAACAATAAAAGAAAGGCCGCCTCCTATGCTTTCAACCTACCTCTTGCCAATCCTAGAAAAAATACAAAAAAAGAAAGTACTTAAATTCTGATTAATGGCGGGATTACTCAACCGCAATGGGGTTTAAATTTTTTTCTTGCTTCTCATCAAAAAAATGAAAACACACAAGGCGCCCTTGAGATCACACACTCAATGCCCTAAACCTCAAAATAAAAAGAAATAGTGGTAGTAATGCAAGCTTCTCAACCGGTTTTGAGTCTTCTCCCCGGCAGCGGCGCCAATGGAGAGACGGAAAAACTCTCTCACTTGTAGCAAGAGTAGTATGATCCACACTTAGCTCAATCCAATGAGATTTGCATCCCTTTCGGAGCTAGGGATTCAACCCGTACCGGTGCACAAAAGCTTATCCATTTGATGGAGAGAATGCTAAGAAAACTACTACTATTGACATGGACTTAACACACACACAAGCTCAATCTTGCCATACTCATTCACTCATCATCCCACTCCTTCATGCATCCAAAACAAGAAGAAAGCTAAGCTATTGCATACACAAGCTCAAAGCATCCTTCATTCTCAAGCTCTTACTCCCTAGCATGCACACAAACCTTGAAGCTATCAACCAAGAAACATGCATACTAGAGAATTGACATGAGAAGAGAGACAAACATCATCTCATTGCATGGAATTAACAAAAGAACTTACAATAATGTAGATGGGGAGAGAGAAGAGCTTGCACCTCTATGGGAAAAGAGGGAGAGCTAGTCTCAAGAGAGCTCAAATATGAGTTTGCCCAATGTGTCCATGCTCTCAAATGAGCCACCTTTTATACAAAAATTCTATAACTCTCAAAAGTTCCCATGTGGGATTATTGTGAAGCCCTCTCCCACATACATCTTCAAAGTGGAACTCTTTACAAGAGCCCTAAGTATCTTTTTTGTTGCATCCTTGTATTAATCTTCAACACACTGCTCATCCAATTGCCCATGTTGGAGATGTGCCATTGTCTATGCAGGATGGCAAAGTGAAGTACCTTGCAGATGTACTTCATGTACCGAACATAACAAAGAATCTGGTTTCAGTTGGCCAGATGATTGAGCAGGGTTTGCAGGTTCGGTTTAACCCTGATGGTTGTTATGTTGAAGACTTTAAGGACAAGTGCAGGTTGGTTGCAAAAGGCAACAGAGTGGGCAGAATGTTTACATTGTGTGAGATCCCCCTGTTCCCATCGAGCAACGGATTCAGGATACTGGCAACGGAAGTAGCACTTCTCGCACGGGACAGGGGTCCCACATTCGGGGCCTCACCCACGGATATCCGGATAAGAGACTAATCCGTCGGTTGTTCCAAAACTGAACCCAAAAAAACTTCCTTTACCGGAAAGCACGGGTGATTCCACCAGGATAACTTCTTACTCTAATGTAGTCAAGATCATTTCTGATCAAGCTGATCCAATTGCATCTATAAGATACTTGATCAGATCAAGGAAGAAACTTGCACTTGGATCATTGGGATCAACGCTTTTTTCCCCATTCAAGAGGCACAGCCGTTGATTCCTATCCATAGAACATTTACTGTCCGGGATTTACTTTATCTATCGTAATAACAAAAGTTGAGTCTCAATTTACGGATCCATCAGTCCAGCCTAACCCCATCCCGATCCCATGGGTTAGCCAACCGCCCAACCACTGTAGTGATGGGATCCAATTTGGAATTTGGTTCCCGGGTACCAAGGAAAAGAGTTCCAAGGCCCCCTAGCCGGAAGTTCATGCAAATATAAAACTAGCCACACCACTTACACACCCAATATGAAATTGCCTTTTTCTTAGCATCAGCTAACTTTAAAACAATCCTTTAATGAAACCATAGTACCACTGATCACAATCTTCCAATTTATCCGGTTGATTCATAATTTCCCATCATTCCTTCATCAGAGTATCTATGGCATCATTGGCAACTAGAACGCTCACCACCTGTCCACACAGGGACCTTTTCAATAGTTCCTAGCCCATAATACTCGGCAATATAATCACTTATAAAAATCAAGATGGACTCTCGTTGAAGATCAGCAAGATCAACCAACAGATCCATATAAAGAGCCATGGACTCATCCATTGAAGACCAGCAAGGTCAATCAACCAGATCCATGCCCGGTTCCACAAAACAACTCTTACTCCTTGTTCCAATATCTTCCTCGACGCACGCGTGGGTATCCTAGGCGACCCAGAGCCCGAGCACCGTATGGTCAGCACCCTCTACGATCCTTCGCGTCACAGGTGACCTAGCGCTTCACTCATAGGCCGCTTCCTTGGTCCCTCATCCACCGTACCGGAAGCTCACCATTTTAATCGAACTGAAGCTGGTCAAGACCTCGGTCGATCTTGCTACGCAAGACGTCCTCCATTGACTCTCCCTCAGCAGTTGCAACTTTATCAGTTAGGTCTCCACGACCTTAATCACAAGACGGTCAAAATGCTTCCCCAGCATTCTTGACATAAAACAACCATTTACAAACAGCATTTACAAACAGTTTACAAATACAATTTCTATATTAACTCTCATTTTTTCACATTATCCCTCATTAATCCACATTACTTATTCCACATTCCATTTATATGTGTACTCATCCAATCACATCATTTTCCATCTCTTCACTTCAGATTCCTTCACATCACATATCATATATTCACATCCATATCCACATCCATACATCCACATCCACATCCACATTCACATCTATACATCCACATCTACATGCTTACCTCCATTTTCACATCCTCATTTATACATCCACATCCCATATCCACATTCATACATACACATCTATATCAAATCCATACATCCACATCCACATCCACATGCATACATCCACTATCATGTCTTCATTCATACATCCACATCCACATACATACATACATCCATGTCCACATTCACATCTATACGTCCACATACATACATACATCCACGTCCACATTCACATCTATACATCCACATCTTCATCCACATTCACATCCACATTTCCATTCACATCTATACATCCACATCTACATCCACATACATACATACATCCACATCCACATTCCACATTCACATCTATACAGCCACATCTACATCCACATACATACATACATCCACATCCACATTCCACATTCATATCTATACAACCACATCTACATCCACATTCACATCTATGCATATACATCTTCATGCATACATCCATTTTCACATTCATACATCCACACTCCCATCTCCACATCCACACATCCACATACATACATCCATTTCCACATTCCCATTCATATAACCCCATATGCCTTCACATCTAATCTTTTACATCACATCCATTCTCGCCCTATCACAACCCATATACATCTTATCCTATCACATACACTTCTTACCTCATCCCATACACATCTTATCACATCTTAATTCATCTTATCACCTCCGAACTTATTTCATAAGCATCTTATCACCTCTTATCACATCTTATACACCTCTTATCACATTCTATCACATCTCATATCTATTTATAGAATACAAGAGAATTCTTATATTTGATATAAGATTTCTTTACACATTTATTTATGTATAAATTCTATTTAAGGAGATTAATACTTTCGAAGTAAAAATCAATCTTTTATGCATCTTCCTATGCATAAATTCATTTTAAATGAAAATGACACTTTTGAATTAAATTTCAATCTTTTATGCATTTTCCTATGCATAAATTCAATTTAGATGAGAATCAATCTTTATGCATCTTCTTATGCATAAATTCAACTTGGTAGGAATTACACTTTTAGAATAAAAGAATTTCTCTTATGCATCTAAGTTATGCATAAAATCCATTTATGATGAAAATCACACTTTTAGTATAAAAAGAATATCTTTTATGCATACCTCTATGCATGAAATCCAAATATAAATCAATTTTTATGCATACCTCTATGCATGAAATCCAAATATGATAAAAGTCACACTTTTATAATAAAATAATCAACTTTTATGCATACCTCTATGCATGAAATCCAAATATGATAAAAGTCACACTTTTATAATAAAATAATCAACTTTTATGCATACCTCTATGCATGAAATCCAAATATGATAAAAGTCACACTTTTATAGTAAAATAATCAACTTTTATGCTTACCTCTATGCATGAAATCCAAATATGATAAAAGTCACACTTTTATAATATAATAATCACTTTTTATGCATACCTCTATGCATGAAATCCAAATATGATAAAAGTCACACTTTTATAATAAAATAATCAACTTTTATGCATACCTCTATGCATGAAATCCAAATATGATAAAAGTCACACTTTTATAATAAAATAATCAACTTTTATGCATACCTCTATGCATGAAATCCAAATATGATAAAAGTCACTTTTTTATAATAAAATAATCAATTTTTATGCATACCTCTATGCATGAAATCCAAATATGATAAAAGAAACACTTTTATATTAAAATAATCAACTTTTATGCATACCTCTATGCATGAAATCCAAATATGATAAAAGAAACACTTTTATATTAAAATAATAATTCTTTTATGCATACCTCTATGCATGAAAATCAATTATGCATAATATAAAAATTAATTTCTCTATGATTACAATGAATATCTTTCCATTAATCTAGGATGATAATTCCTAGAATATAGTAGGAAGTCCTCTTTTCATGCTTTCAATGAAATTATTTTATGCGTAATTTTTATAAAAATTTTACCATAGCTCCGCTGCTATGATTGATAAATCTCAAATTTTCTAAGGGATAAAGCTTATCATTAAGGAAATAAATAGAATGATCCCTAATTGGATCATTAATCCATAATGGATTGAATCATCAATATTCATAAACTAAAAGCATAGAAAAAAAAACTATTAATTTGGCCTCAAGCATAGATTAATCTTTGGATTAAGAAAAAGCTTTATGAAAAGCTTCATTTGGATTGAGAATGGGTCATGAGTATGACCATTTCTTGAGTGAGAGAGAGAAAAATTATAAAAACCGTTAGAATTAAGCATAAATGAAAATTTATGTAATTCTTAACTATCATTAATCAATTAACTTCAATAGCATTCATCAAATTATGTAACTCTTCACTAACATTCATCAATTAACTTCAATAGCATTCAAAAACCATTCCAATTAAGCTTCTCAAGCTTGAGAGGGGTTGAGAAGAGAGAAACATTGACGAATTATAGAAAAGATCAAAATTCACCATTTACCTTAAAAATTGCTTGATTCTTTGTTCATGGTAGAGGCCCCCAACCAATCAATTGGTTAAGTATGTTGATGGAGCCACTAATGGGGATTGAAGAAAGAGGGAAGCTCCAAAAACTAGTGAATTATTAATGAATTCACAGTTTTTGGCTTAGGTGGAGTAGAGTAACGATGCATAAACACTATATATTTTTCAACAAGGGGGAGGCTTCTATTTATAGGAAAATTTGAGCTCCTAACCAAACAAACTGATTCTAGAATTTTCTAAATCAGTTTGGTCAATATTTGACCATTTTTAGGTCAGTTAAGCTAACTTTTTGGAACTAGACTTGAATGAGGAGAGAGGAGAGATGAAATATCTCAATTTTTATGAGTTTAAAACTCATTCAAGCATGTGAAATATGCACCTCCTTTAAAGAACTCCCCTTCCTTACATATGTGTCAAAATGAAATCATTATACTCAAAATATCTCATATTTTTAATATTGCTCATAGTTTTTTACTAATAAACCTTGTACATTTTCAACTCTTCATCTTATGTGAAATATGCACCTCCTTTAATGAGGAGAGAGGAGAGATGAAATATCTCAATTTTTATGAGTTTAAAACTCATTCAAGCATGTGAAATATGCACCTCCTTTAAAGAACTCCCCTTCCTTACATATGTGTCAAAATGAAATCATTATACTCAAAATATCTCATATTTTTAATATTGCTCATAGTTTTTTACTAATAAACCTTGTACATTTTCAACTCTTCATCTTATGTGAAATATGCACCTCCTTTAATGAGGAGAGAGGAGAGATGAAATATCTCAATTTTTATGAGTTTAAAACTCATTCAAGCATGTGAAATATGCACCTCCTTTAAAGAACTCCCCTTCCTTACATATGTGTCAAAATGAAATCATTATACTCAAAATATCTCATATTTTTAATATTGCTCATAGTTTTTTACTAATAAACCTTGTACATTTTCAACTCTTCATCTTATGTGAAATATGCACCTCCTTTAAAGAACTCCCCTTCCTTACATATGTGTCAAAATGGAATCATTATACCCAAAATATCTCATATTTTTAATATTGCTTATAGTTTTTTACTAATAAACCTTGTACATTTTCAACTCTTCATCTTATGTGAGCATTTACTCATTTTTGGGTATCTTCTTTTACAAATTGGATTTATCTCCTCCCTACACATGGATTGATGCTATTGGCCCATAGGAACCTTAATTGGACCATAATCCAAAAATTTCTAAAAATCTAGACCCTCAGGCTAAGGTCCTTTATACACATTTCCAATTAATTCCAATTGCACATTGGAAAGTTCTTTTTGAGTTTCTGTTTCAGGGGAACTTATTTTAATAAGATGAGATAATTTTCTATCCAAAAATATTAAAAATCTGAATATTTTCTCTCTAGAATATTTTCTCTCTCTAGGTTAAAATAGTTAGAAACAAGGTCTTTTATATTTCTGAAGAGGGATTGATTATAGGGGAAGATGTGGGACATTTTGAGAGGCTGGGGAGGAATTTTACACATTGAATGTAGACATGCCTGAAATGAGTGCTGCGATGTTTGCAAACGGTTCAGGAATTGTTGCAAACACAGACATTTGGCATAAAAGGATTGGACATGTAAATGTGCAAAGATTGAAGTCTATGCAGACAGAAGGAATTGTGACAGGGCTGCCAAAATTTAAAGTGGAAGGTATGAAGAAAATATGTGAAGCATGCCAATTTGGGAAGCAAACAAAGCATGTGTTTCCACGTAACAGATATGTGAGCAGAAATGCACTAGATGTTGTGCATTCAGATGTATGGGGTCCTACGAAGACCATATCTATGGGAGGCTACAGGTATTATGTGACTTTCATTGATGACCACACAAGGAAAGTGTGGGTATATTTCATGAAGGAGAAGAGTGAAGTATTCACTCACTTTCAGAATTTCAGAGTTTTGGTTGAAAAGCAAACAGGGAAATATGTAAAGTGCCTAAGGTCAGATGGAGGGGAGAGTACTTCTCCAATGAGTTCTCTGAATTTTTGAAGAAGAATGGTATTCGGAGACAGTTTACATGCAGATACACTCCGCAGCAAAATGGAGTTGCTGAGCGGAAAAACAGGCACATTGCTGAGATTGCGCGAGCATTGATGGAAGAGAAGAATATGCCGCATAGCTATTGGGCTGAGGCTGTTTCTACAGCAGTATACATCATGAACATGACTCCAACTGCAGCCATACATGATGTAACTCCAGAGGAGAGGTTTACTGGCAGAAAACCAGATTTGTCTCATCTGAAAGTCTTTGGATGCATTGCATATGTGCATGTGCCAGATGAGCTGAATCCAAAAGCTGAAAAATGTGTGTTTATTGGATACTCCCTTGAGCAAAAGGGATACAGGTATTATAACCCTACTACACGTGAGTTGAGGGTAAGCAGGGATGTTGTCTTTGATGAGATGAGCAGCTGGTATGCTGCTGAGAAAGAAGCTGGATCCAAAAGCTGAAAAATGTGTGTTTATTGGATACTCCCTTGAGCAAAAGGGATACAGGTGTTATAACCCTGCTACACGTGAGTTGAGGGTAAGCAGGGATGTTGTCTTTGATGAGATGAGCAGCTGGTATGCTGCTGAAAAAGAAGTTGTTGGGGCTGATGTGAGTGGAAGTGTGGTTGCACAGAATGCAGGTCAACAATCACAGTCTTTGAGTGGACCAGGAGAGTCCTCATCTAGTGGGTCTGTTGATAGACCATGGAGTGGCAGGCTGCGTCATAATACCAGCCCTGCAAATGTGATTAGTACATCACGTAAAGGAAAAGAGAAAGTGGTTGAGCCCCTTGGTATGCCTGACATTTCTGCAGGGCATTCTCATGTTGATGGAGAGTCTAGTGGCTCAGATATGAGCCTCGATGAGGAGCTTGGGATCCCAGCTATGAGAACACCTGGTGTAAAGAAGACTATGGAAGCCATGAATGAAAAGTTGCGAAGATCAGGGAGAGTGAAGAACCCTGTGCAGAGATTTACATATGATGGTTATGTGGCACATCACTTTGCATATATGGCAAAGGTTGTGCAGGTTGTAGAGCCCACATGCATTGATGAGGCTGTTGGAAATGTGTGTTGGGAGAAAGCTATGGATGAGGAGATGGATGCACTATATGGAGTGCAATTGCTTGAAGGCAAGAAAGCCATTGGATGCAAGTGGGTGTACAAAGTTAAACATAACAGTGATGGAAGCATAAACAGGTACAAGGCTAGATTGGTAGCCAAAGGATATGCGCAGATATATGGGATTGATTATGAGGAGACTTTCAGCCCAGTTGCCAAAATGGCAATGGTGAGAGTTGTGATAGCAGTGGCTACGTCAAAGCAATGGTCTTTACATCAGATGGATGTAAAGAATGCATTCTTGCATGGGGATTTGCAAGAAGAGGTGTATATGTTGCAGCCACCTGGTTATGAGGATGTGGGTCACCCCGAGCATGTTTGCAGGTTGAAGAAAGCCTTGTATGGCTTAAAGCAAGCACCTAGAGCATGGTTTGACAAGATTTCTGAATATCTTGTCACTATTGGCTTTCATGTAGCCAATGCAGATTTCTCGTTGTATGTGATACATGGTGATAGAGGGGTTGTGCTTGTTGTCATCTATGTAGATGACTTGATCATTACGGGGGACCATGATGCAGAGATCTTTGATGTAAAGATCTTGCTTAGACAGAAGTTCGAGATGAAGGATCTGGGGGAGCTCAGATATTTCTTGGGCATTGAGGTGATTAGGTCACCACATGGTATTGGATTACTGCAGAGACAGTATGGCTTGGACATGTTGTCCAAGTATGGTATGACAGGCTGTAAGCCTATTTCCGTGCCATTGGATCAGAATGGCAAGTTGAGTGCAAATTCAGGAGAGATCTTGGAGGATCCTACTATGTATAGGCGCATAGTAGGAAGTTTGATCTACATGACGATCACCAGACCAGATTTGAGCTATACTGTTGGGTTAGTGAGTCAGTTTATGCAGGTTCCACGGAAACCGCATTTGGATGTAGTGAGACGCATACTGAGGTATGTGAGGTCTACTTTTCATTGTGGACTATTCTATGAGACTGGGACAAAGATATGTGTACATGGGTACACAGATGCTGATTGGGCTGGTAGTATCTCAGATAGAAGATCTACCAGTGGATTCATGTTTTCTTTGGGGAGTGCTGCTGTGACTTGGAGCAGCAAGAAGTAGCCTACGGTTGCTCTATCGAGTACAGAGGCCGAGTACAGAGGAGCTGCTATGGCAGCATGTGAGGTAGCTTGGTTGAGAAAGCTACTTGCAGATTTGGGTCTATCAGTGGGTGGATAGACAAGTTGTCATTTTCTGTGACAACATTAGCAGTATACAGTTGGCCAGAAACCCAGTCTTTCATGCTCGTATGAAGCATATAGAGGTCCACTACCACTTCGTCAGAGAGAAGGTCTTGGCAAGAGATACTGACCTTGTTTATGTCAGCACAGAGGATCAGGTAGCTGACATCTTCACCAAAGCATTGGGTACAGAGAAGCTCCGTAGATTCAGGGCTTCGCTTGGTGTACATGAGATGGAGTTGAGCTCGAAGGGGAGTGTTGAGATATCGAGCTCGTCTAGTGAGGCGGTGGACACTGATGCTGGGGGATAGGCCCCACACTTACACCACTGGCATGGTTGGTGAGATCATGGGAGATATGCGGCCAGTGGGATGACAGGCTGTATGACAGCCATTCTAGAGACTGGCATAGTTATAGCGCCAGCTCATTTAGTCAGGTTCACACTATAGAGAACCCGTGTATGTATTGGTTGAGTACCTTTCATATTATGTGTACTCTTATCTTGTATATGGTGTGTTGAGTGTTGAGTAGAGAAGAAGAAGATTTCAGCCTCTCACCTTGTGTGTTCTCTATTAGGGTTTTGTGAGTGTGTGTGTGTGCTTGCAAGAGCTCAAGCTCTCTTCCCCCCTGCATCTTTTCATTTTGACATTAGAATTTAATTCAAATCCATCTTTTCTCAATTATCATGGAAACTCATCTTTTAACTAAAATATTAATATCTATTTTTTTGAATAAACTTGAAATCCTTCTTTTTCTCATTTCGATGAGTGCAATCCAATTGTCATGGGAATTCCTCTTTTCCCTAAATTAAATCTATTAAAATTCTTCTTAAAAATTACATAAAAATAACCATTAATTCCTTTAAGCTAAAAATTCCATTTTTCTGCTCTAAACATTTGAATTCCAATATAGTAGGAATTCCTCTTTTATTGTTTAAACTTATCTATGCAAAAAGATAGATTTAATTAAATTTTTCTCTTAACATTATTTTAGCATTCCAATTTTATTCTCTAAATCATTGGAATACTTTTGCAATGTCTTGGGGATTACTCTTTTAACATAAAAATAAATTACCAAAAACTCCTCTTTTTCCTAATTTACTAATTATGCATAATCATAAAAATAAATTTATTCATTACAATGAGAATCATTCAATTAATCTAGGATGATAATTCCTAGAATATGGTAGGAAGTCCTCTTTCATATTATGAATGAAAATGTTTTATGTGTTTATTCTATAGAAATTTTGCCATAGCTCCGCTGCTATTACTAATAATTCTCAATTTAATTGAGAGAATGAAGTTTAATATTATTAATATGATTAGAATGACCACTAATTGGATCATTATCCAATTATGGATTGATTCATAATTTCTCTATGAAATAAATATCATAAAAGCATTAAAAAGCCATTATTTTGGCCTCCAATTAAACAAGCATAAAAATTACTTTTGGTAAAATCTGGCAATTTAAGGACAGGGTTGGTTACTAAGGTTGTCTTCAGCTTATCAAAGGCACTCTGACACATTGCAGTCCACTAAAAAAGTGTACTTTTCTTGAAAAGGTTAGTTAAAGGGGATGCTATCTGAGCATACCTACGTATAAAGATCCTATACCATCTGGTTAACCCTAGGAATCCTCTGACTTCCTTTACTGACTTGGGTTCTGGCCATTCAACTACTTCTTGGACCTTTGCGGGGTCAGGAGAAATCCCATCCTTTGACACTATGAATCCCAAGTATTCAGCCTGGTCAACAGACAAGGAACACTTGCTCTTCTTTGAAAAGAGTTGGTGTTTCCTTAAACACTATATTCGTGAGTTTGGGAATTTCCCAACTCCCATTTTTTGAATACTAAAAAGGTGGGACCTGGATAACCCTAGGAATCCTCTGACTTCCTTTACTGACTTGGGTTCTGGCCATTCAACTACTTCTTGGACCTTTGCGGGGTCAGGAGAAATCCCATCCTTTGACACTATGAATCCCAAGTATTCAGCCTGGTCAACAGACAAGGAACACTTGCTCTTCTTTGAAAAGAGTTGGTGTTTCCTTAAACACTATATTCGTGAGTTTGGGAATTTCCCAACTCCCATTTTTTGAATACTAAAAAGGTGGGACCTGGATAACCCTAGGAATCCTCTGACTTCCTTTACTGACTTGGGTTCTGGCCATTCAACTACTTCTTGGACCTTTGCGGGGTCAGGAGAAATCCCATCCTTTGACACTATGAATCCCAAGTATTCAGCCTGGTCAACAGACAAGGAACACTTGCTCTTCTTTGAAAAGAGTTGGTGTTTCCTTAAACACTATATTCGTGAGTTTGGGAATTTCCCAACTCCCATTTTTTGAATACTAAAAAGGTGGGACCTGGATAACATGCCTATAAGTTTTTCAAAACCATATCATGCGACCTATTGTTGGAAAGCGCTTGGAAAATGAAATCTAGTGAGCTATCGAGCGCTCAATTTGGAGTAACGATGTTCAAGTTATGATTAATCCAAAGATTTGACCACATGTCCCAAACTTATGGAAAATTCCCATATTCCCCAATATGGTGTTCTTAGGATTTACAGGACTTTGCGCACATGATCTTCATGGTCTGCAGCATTCTTCGAGTATACTAAGATATCATCAAAAGAAGACAAGAACAAAATCATCCAGGTATTCTCTGAGAATATCTTGCATAAGATGATTGAATGTCGACGGGGCATTAGTTATTCCAAATGGCATGACTGCGAACTCATAATGCACATAGCGAGTATTGAATGCTGTATTTGGGATGTCTTGCTCCTTGATTCTGATCTGGTAGTACCCGGATTTGAGATCTATCTTTGTAAACATTTGGGTACCACTTAACCGATCCAAAAGTTCATCAATCCTAGGAATAGGATACTTATTCTTAATTGTTAATTGATTCAGTCCTCTGTAGTCAATACAGAGTCCTAACATTACATCTTTCTTCTTTTGAAAGAGAACGGGCGCACCTCAAGGTGAGACACTGGGTCTGACGAATCCCTACTCTAATAGTTGTTTTAACTGCTCCTTAAGTTTTATGGCTTCAGGGACTGGCATTTTTTATGTACGCTAGGCTACCGAGCTGAGCTCCGGGGGTTAATTCGATCTCATGATCTACTTCACGAGACAGAGGCGTCTCAGTCAACTCTTCAGGAAATACATCTGCATACTCACTTAACCACTCTGGTTCTTTAGCCTTGCATTTTATGTCTACGGGATTCATTTTAACGACATATACAGCTTGTTCTGAGCCCTTTTAATAATTTGGAAGCCTTAACTAATTGTAGCACTGGGAATCCGAAAATTCCAATTCCTTGAACTTTATTCCCGTGAAGGTCTAGGAAAGAGAGTTCCTTTGTGACAATGACTGATTCTTTTGGAGCCAATCCATTCCAAGGATTCCATCATATATTCCCAGGGGCAGGACTCTGAACTGGTACTCTGTTACGTTCCCATCTAAGCTAAACTAAATATGTCAGTCTCAAGGTGAGTGAAAAGAATCTTCCCACTGGCTAATTCCCACTTGCATAGGTTTCCCTGATTTTTGATTTAGGACTAATTTACGCAGACATCCTAGGGAAATAAAAGAATGAGTACTGTCTCAATCAATCAAAAGCATTTCTTACCCTGGTACTCTGCTGGAGTCTGGAGGACTGAGAATTCACGGTTATCGCTGCATAGATCTGTCCTTTCTCTTCCTCCACTTCCTCAACTATGGTGACTACTCTCGCTCCTGTGGTCTGATGTGGAACTCTCTCTCTTTGGTTATTCCAATTCTGGGAGGGAGTTCGGAGACTGCTTTACATGGAGGCTGCAGGCTGAGCTGGCACTCTTCTGGGGTTACCCTGATTTTGGCGCTGGGGACCCTGATTGTGGACTGATATGAAGGAGTCTGTCTCGGAACTAAGGGACCCTGGCTTCCTTGGCCCAAAGAAAGAGATGGGCAATCCTTGAGCTGGTGCCCAAGTCCTTGACATCCAAAGCATCTGTTCTCGCTTTGAAGGTCTTCCCTTTGTATTCTAGAGAGAGTCGGAGTTCCTGAGAATGTACTTCGGGGGAAAGGTCTTCCTTCATTTCTGAAGCTTCCCATCTTCACATTCTGGTTAGAACCTTGGTGTCTATTTGGAGGCAGAAAGTTGGAAGAACTTCCCGGTGTCTGAAATCTCTTGAAGGATGAGGGAGCTGGCTTTGGCAGGACTTTTTACAACGATGAAGGCTTTGGCAAAGTCCTTCGCCATTCTGACAGCTTCTGCCACCATGGACACTGGCTTGGCATTTTTGATCAGTGTATCCAAGGGTTCGTTCATTCCCCGAATGAACGTGGCCATGAGTTGCTCTTCATCTAGAGGTGGTGAATATTTGAGTAGAAGAGCAAAGGCCTGGTGATATTCCTCGATAGTTTTGCTCCCCTGCTTTAGCTCTAAGAATTCGTTCATTTTGGTTTCCAAAAATCTAGGGGGACAAAATTTCTTTCTCAAATAGGTTTTAAGGTCGGTCCAGGATTGAGTATTTCTGTCTAGATGATTGGTGTCACACTGGTTCCTCCATGCCACCCTAGCTATTTCCACTATTTTCAGCTTGTCAAGAGCCATTTTCCTCTGCTCATTGTAGCCTATGACGTCAAAATATTCTTCCATGGCTTCCACCCATTTCCCCAGCCTTGCGCAGGTTCTCCCCTTCTCCTTTGAAGGGTCCTCGCTGAGTCCTATGAAGAGCCTTGCGAACATTAGGGTCAAGCTCATCATCTTCAGAGAGAGGGTCTGGCTGATGGCCACGGTTTCCTCATCTCATGGTTCTGCCAAAAATTATATATTATTAAATTTTTATTTTGATTTCATCCACGAGATCCTAAGACTTAAGAGGTTCGGAAAACAATTTCTTAAAGTAATCTCCTAGTTAAAAGAATTTTCACCTTCCTAGCGGAATCGCCCGTGTTTTTTGGGCAAGGGGAGTCTTCCGGGCCCGGCCTCGGAGGGACCGCCCTAGCCTCTCGTCTCGGACATCCGCGGGTGAGGCCCCGAGTGTGCAGGACCCCCGCCCCGTGCGGGAGGCCAACGCCGCTTCCGTCGCCCACGACGGCATGAGCCCCGGAGCGGGCGAGCGGGGATCTCATAGGCTGGTATCAGAGCATTGTTGAAAGCTAGTAAGGATAAACAATTTCTTATCAGAAATTGATAATAAAAACTCAGAAAAAGTATTTTTCATAATGTATTTTCATTCCGTAAGATTCTTTAATGAAGTATTTTTAATCAAAGAATTTCTTTTGATAGATGGAAGTTTCCTATTTATCTGGTATTCTCGACCTCACTCAGTCTCAAGATATGATTGCGTTTGCCTTCGAGCATCTCATCTCTTCCGCTTCAACTCCAACAAGCCGAGCAGGACTCACATGCCATTTCGAGGATTTATATTTTCTTGACCCAGCCAAGAGACGACAGCATAAGTGATTTGCAGGGCAGTATGTCCACGCCTCTTGCGACCGACATGCAATGTTGAGGCAGAACCTCTCATTGGCAATGATTCTGTTAAAGTTAAAAATGGTGCATGGTGTCATTCTATATCATTCAACGCCTCAGAATTTCAGACTTTCATGCCAAGTCTACAGACTCCTTAGTTGCTTTATTCCTAAGGAGAAGATAATAGCTTCCTTGTGAGTAAGTGAACGTTTGTATCAGGGCATGGCAGTACCATCGTCTTATGCGTCTCCCAAGGAGATTTTGAATTCTAGAGCCGAGCTGCTCTATTTACATATTGCAACTTTCATATAAATAAAGAAATGTTTTCTGGAGAAAAATTCCCTATTGTATAAGTGATTGTTTATGGATGAACTGTTAAAGAAAAATCTGTTATCAGACATATGTCATAGATCTCCAAAAAGATCATTGTCTTGTTTTAACTAGATTAAACTGATCTGACCAAGCTTGAAGTCACATGATTAGATCAAGAAGAGATTTGCACTTAGTCCATGGAATCACCGCTTTTTTCCTCATTTCTGAGGCACAACCGCGATGATCCCTTCCCACAGAACAAGGTCTTCTCAAGATTTAAACTGATTAACGTAACTAATCGTATCTAGTTGTTTTTCTCAGGAATCCTTCGATCCAGCCTAACCCCATCCGCGGCCCATAGGTTAATCAACCACCCGACCACTGAGTTGGTGGGATTCCTTTATAAAGATTTGATTGGGTTTTTGCCCGGGTACCGAGGAAAAGAGTTCCCAGGCCCCCTAGCCCGCGATTCATACAAAAATAAAATAGACACACAACATACACACCCAATATAAAATTGTCATTTATAACAGACTCGACTGGCTTTAAGACAATCCTTGAATAAAATCATAATATTTCCGATCCTCATTTTTCAAAATTCCAAGTCCATTGCATTACAAAAATGCATCATCTGAACTCTCTGTTGAAGACCAGCTGGCCAACCAACGAGATTCAGTATCAAATTTTTGTTTCCAAAAACCTTTAATTTTTGTTTAAGGTTCCTATGGACCAATAAGATTAATCCAAGTGTTGGGACAAGATAAATCCAAAGAATAAAAGAAAATACCCAAAAATGAGTAAATGTCCACATAAGATGAAGAGTTGACCAAGTACTAGGTTTATTAGTTAAAAATTATGGTGTATTAATAAAAAAATGAGATATTTTGGAGTAATCATTCATTTTTGACACATGTGTAAGGAAAAGGGAGACTTCAAGGACGCGCCTATATTTTTATCTCTCCTCTCTCCTAAATCAAACCAAATCAAAAAGGGAGCCAAACTGGTCCAAAACTTGTCCAAATTTAGCCAAACTGAAGCTCAAAAATTCTAGAACTCAGTTGGACTCAGTTAGTGGCCTCCCTCTCCTATAAATAAACCCTCATTCCTTTGTATTATTATCTGTGAACTAAACTATGTCGGTATTACTCTAAACTAAGCTTAATTTCTATTATCCTCTAAAAACCTCTACAAAATTGAAGAGATTGGAGCTTCTCTCTCTCTTCAATCTTCCTTGGTGACTCTTATGACATACCAAACCAATTGATTGGTTGGGGGCCTCTACAGTGACTAAAGAAGTGGATTATGGTCTTTTTTCTATAATTTCTAAATGTTTCTTTCTTCTCAAAAGCTTGAGAAGCTTTAATTTGAATGGCTTTTGAATATTATTGAATATTATTGAAAAGCTTTAATGTATTGTAATAAAGAAACACATAAATTTCCATTTATGCTTAATTTTAGTGGTTTTTAAGCATTTCTCTCTCCCCCCAAAAGAAAGGTCATTCCTCTGACCTATTCTCAATCCAAATGAAGGTTCTCATGAAGCATTTCTCTAATCCAAAAGTAAATTTTATGCTTGTTTAATTGGAGGCCAAAATAATGGTTTTTTAATGCTTTTATGATATTTATTTCATAGAGAAATTATGAATCAATCCATAATTGGATAATGTGGTCATTCTAATCATATTAATAATATTAAACTTCATTCTCTCAATTAAATTGAGAATTATCGGTAATAGCAGCGGAGCTATGGCAAATTTTTTGTAAAATAAACACATAAAACATTTTCATTCATAATATTAAATTGAGAATTATCGGTAATAGCAGCGGAGCTATGGCAAATTTTTTGTAAAATAAACACATAAAATATTTTCATTCATAATATAAAAAGAGGACTTCCTACCATATTCTAGGAATTATCATCCTAGAATAATTGAATGATTCTCATTGTAATGAAGAAATTTATTTTTATGATTATGCATAATTAGTAAATTAGAAAAAAGAGGAGTTTTTGGTAATTTATTTTTATGTTAAAAGAGTAATCCCCAAGACATTGCAAAATCCATGTATTCCAATGATTTAGAGAATAAAATTGGAATGCTAAAATAATGTTAAGAGAAAATTTTAATTAAATCTATCTTTTTGCATAGATAAGTTTAAACGATAAAAGAGGAATTTCTACTATATTGGAATTCAAATGTTTAGATGAGAAAAGTGGAATTTTTAGCCTAAAGGAATTAATGGTTATTTTTATGTAATTTTTAAGAAGAATTTAATAGGTTTAATTTAGGGAAAAGAGGAATTCCCATGATAATTGGATTGCACTCATCGAAATGAGAAAAAGAAGGATTTCAAGTTTATTCAAAAAAATAGGTAGTGATATTTTAGTTAAAAGATGAGTTTCAATGATAATTGAGAAAAGATGGATTTGAATTAAATTCTAATGTCAAAAGATGAATTTCCATCATAATTCTACCTAATAAATTAAGGTTGAGAATTTATGTGGTAAAAAGAAAATCTTGGATAATTGAATTGGTAAAATCACTGAATGGATATTTACCCAAAAACTAGATGTTTAGTTGAAAGTAATCCTAGTAGAACTAAACTGAATTAATATAGTTAGACTACGTGAGGTCGGACAGTAAACCTAATTGTCCTTCTCTCGATCTGAATCAGACAAAAACTTCGTGATTCCAATTACTAAATCCAAAGAATAGACTATCGGAACTAATCTAGTTTTTCCCTGACCAATCTCACCAAGAATCTAGTTGGATAAATGGATAAAATGACGGGTAGATTACCCTCATGAGAGATCAAGGATCCTCATTATGAAACTGGGAATTATTGGAAAAGGGTCTTTGGAACCAATCTCAAACTGGGGAATCTCACTTGCATTGGAAACTGTGTCAAGGATTTCCTCAGGTTGGAGTACCATCTGGCCTTGAGTCGGAGAGATCAATTGCTCATAACCAAGCACGTGATTTGGGCTAGATACATACTTCTTAAGCAAACCTTGAGATGGGGAGGCAGATGAAGTTTGTAGGCTAGATCACCCACTTTCTTTATGAGAGCATACAGCCCACAGTATCTGGGAGAGAGCTTCTTGTACTTCCCTAAGGATAAGGAACTTCTTTTTGGTCGTACTCGAATCAGATCTCTTTTTATCTGCATACTGCTTTTGCCTATCTTGGGCTGCCTTTATATCTTTACGGATTGATTGCATCTGTGCTGGTCCATGTCATCAAGCATTTTTCTGGACATTTCGACTTTGATCAATGGGTCAAACCAAGTCAATGGTGTAAGGCAATCTTGTCCATACAAAGCTTTGAAAGGACTCATCCCAATGCTCCGATGATAAGAAGCATTGTAAGCAAATTCGAGATGCAAATGACTTAACCACTTCTTGGGTTCCCTACTCTGCCGCATGACCGAAGGATATCTTCAATTACTTGATTCACCCTTTCCGTCTGGCCATCTGTTTTGGGGTGGTAGGTTGTGCTAAGATCCAAGAAAGTTCCTACAGCTTCAAAGAATGTAGCCCAGAATTTCGATGTGAGTTTGGGATCTAGGTCACTTACTGTCCTCCTAGGTAAACCATGCAATCTGAAGATCTCCTTAAGGAAAAATCTAGCAACATCCACTACAGAGTATGTTTCTTTCACTGGAATCAGATGGGAAACTTTGGTTAGCCTATCAAAACTACCACAAAAATGGAGTTGTAACCTGATTGCACTGAAGGTAATCTAGTGACAAAGTCCATACTGATGCATTCCCACTTCATCTGTGGAATGTCTAGAGGCTGCAATTTCCCTAGCATCTTGACTCTCTCTGCCTTGACTCTTTGGCACACATTAAGCATTTCCTTACATGATCAAGTACATCCTTTTTGAGTCCTGGCCAGAAGAAGCTTTTCTTCACAGACATATAGGTTTTTATAACCCCTGGATGTCCAGCTAACAGGCTATCATGGGCTTCTCTCAGAATTCTTTCCTTTATTTCTACATCATTGGGGATACATAGCCGATTATTATAATACATGCATCCTTCATCCAGTTTGTATCATCCAAGAACTCGACTCATTTCCTGAGGAGTCTTGCTTTCCTGCATCAGAAGGGTAGCAATAGGGGCAAAGAATTTGTTCTGCATGATTTTCTCCTTTGCTTCATTGATCAATGGATTTGACACCACTGTAATTGCAAGCAAGGAGGCTTTTCTGCTGAGCGCATCTGCAACCACATTTTCTTTCCCCGGCCGATACTTTATTTCAAAATCAAATTCTTGCAAGGTCTGCATCCATCTCCTTTGACGCATGTTGAGATCCCTTTGGGTGAAGATCCACTTTAGACTTTGATGATCTGTCATCAAGGTGAATCTTTGTCCCAAAAGATAATGTCTCCACAACTTCAGAGTATACACTACTGAGAGTAACTCCAAGTCATGGATGGCATAACTTCTCTCATGTGTTCAGACTTTGTAAGATTCCTCCCCAGCCTCTCAAAATGTGCAGCATCTTCCCCTGTAATCAATCCCTCTTCAGAAATATAAAAGACTTGTTTCTAACTGTTTTAACCTAGAGAGAGAATATTCAGATTTTTAATATTTTTGGATAGAAAATTATCTCATCTTATTAAAATAAGTTTCCGTGAAATAGAAATTCAAAAAGAACTTGCCAATGTGCAATTGGAATTAATTGGAAATGGGTATAAAGGACCTTAGCATAAGGGTCTAGATTTTTTGAAATTTTTGGATTATGGTCCAATTAAGGTTCCTATGGGCCAATAGCATCAATCCATGTGTAGGGAGGAGATAAATCCAATTTGTAAAAGAAGATACCCAAAAAAATGAGTAAATGCTCACATAAGATGAAGAGTTGAAAATGTACAAGGTTTATTAGTAGAAAAACTATGAGCAATATTAAAAATATGACATATGTAAGGAAGGGGAGTTCTTTAAAGGAGTTGCATATTTCACATAAGATGAAGAGTTGAAAATGTACAAGGTTTATTAGTAAAAAACTATGAGCAATATTAAAAATATGAGATATTTTGGGTATAATGATTCCATTTTGACACATATGTAAGGAAGGGGAGTTCTTTAAAGGAGGTGCATATTTCACATGCTTGAATGAGTTTTAAACTCATAAAAATTGAGATATTTCATCTCTCCTCTCTCCTAATTCAAGTCTAGTTACAAAAAGTTAGCTCAACTGACCTAAAAATGGTCAAAAAATGACCAAACTGAGTTGGAAAATTCTAGAATCAGTTTGTTTGGTTAGGAACTCACTTTTTCCTATAAATAGAGTCCTTCCCCTTTGTTGAAACTCAACAATGTTTAATGCATTGTTACTCTACTTCACCTAAGCCAAGAACTGTGAATTCATCAATAATTCACTAGTTTTTGACTCTTCCTTCTTTCTTCAATCCCCATTAGTGGCTCCATCAACATACTAAACCAATTGATTGGTTGGGGGCCTCTACCATGAACAAAGAATCAAGCAATTTGTAAGGTAATTAGTGAATATTGATCTTTTCTATAATTTCTCAATGTTTCTCTCTTCTCAACCCCTCTCAAGCTTGAGAAGCTTAATTGGTATGGTTTTTAAATGCTATTGAAGTTAATTGATGAATAGTAGTGAAGAGTTACATAATTTGATGAATGCTATTGAAGTTAATTGATTAATGATAGTTAAGAGTTACATAAATTTCCATTTATGTTTAATTCAAATGGTTTTTATGTAATTTCTCTCTCTCACTCAAGAAATGGTCATACTCATGACCCATTCTCAATCCAAATGAAGCTTTTCATAAAGTTTTTCCTTAATCCAAGATTAATTTATGCTTGAGGCCAAATTAATGGCTTTTTTTTTCTATGCTTTTAGTTTATGTATTTCGTGAATATTGATGATTCAATCCATTAGGGATTAATGATCCAATTAGGGATCATTCTAATTATTTTCTTAAAGATAAGCTTTATCCCTGAGAAAAATTGAGATTTATCAGTCATAGCAGCGGAGCTATGGCAAAATTTTTATAAATCCTAGAGAAATTGATTTTTATATTATGCATATTGAATTTCATGCATAGAGGTATGCATAGAGATGAATATTTTATTATAAAAAGAGTTACTTTTAGCTTAATTGAAATTCATGCATAGAGGTATGCATAAGAGATGAATATTTTATTATAAAAGTGTTACTTTTAGCATAATTGGATTTCATGCATAGAGGTATGCATAAGAGATGAATATTTTATTATAAAAGAGTTACTTTTAGCATAATTGGATTTCATGCATAGGGGTATGCATAAGAGATGAATATTTTATTATAAAAGTGTTACTTTTAGCATAATTGGATTTCATGCATAGAGGTATGCATAAGAGATGAATATTTTATTATAAAAGTGTTACTTTTAGCATAATTGGATTTCATGCATAGAGGTATGCATAAGAGATGAATATTTTATTATAAAAGTGTTACTTTTAGCATAATTGAATTTCATGCATAGAGGTATGCATAAGAGATGATTATTTTATTATAAAAGTGTTACTTTTAGCATAATTGAATTTCATGCATAGAGGTATGCATAAGAGATGAATATTTTATTATAAAAGTGTTACTTTTAGCATAATTGAATTTCATGCATAGAGGTATGCATAAGAGATGAATATTTTATTATAAAAGTGTTACTTTTAGCATAATTGAATTTCATGCGTAGAAGTATGCATAAAAGATATGGGAAGTGATAAGATATGATAAGATGCATATAAGATGAGTTAAGATGTGATAAGATGTGTATGGGATGAGATAAGAAGTGTATGAGATGAGATAAGATGTATATGGGTTGTGATAGGGTGAGAATGGATGTGATATAAAAGATTAGATATGAAGGCATATGGGGTTATATGAATGGGAATGTGGAAATGGATGTATGTATGTGGATGTGTGGATGTGGAGATGGGAGTGTGGATGTATGCATGTGAAAATGGATGTATGCATGAAGATGTATATGCATCGATGTGAATGTGGATGTAGATGTGGTTGTATAGAAGTGAATGTGGAATGTGGATATGGATGTATGTATGTATGTGGATGTAGATGTGTATGTATAGATATGAATGGGAATATAGATGTGGATATAGATGTGAATGTGAATGTGGATGTAGATGTGGATGTGAATGTAGATGTGGATGTATGTGAATGTGGATGTAGATGTGGATGTATAGATGTGAATGTGGAATGTGGATATGGATGTATGTATGTATGTGGATGTAGATGTGGATGTATAGATGTGAATGGGAATGTGGATGTGGATGTATGTATGTATGTGGATGTGGATGTATGAATGAGGACGTGATAGTGGATGTATGCATGTGGATGTGGTTGTATAGATGTGAATGTAGAACGTGGATGTGGATGTATGTATGTATGTGGATGTAGATGTGGATGTATAGATGTGAATGGGAATGTGGATGTGAATATGGATATATGTGAATGTGGATGTATAGATGTGAATGGGAATGTGGATGTGGATATATGTGAATGTGGATGTAGATGTGGATGTATAGATATGAATGTGGAATGTGGATGTGGATATATGTATGTATATGGATGTAGATGTGGATGTATAGATGTGAATGTGGAATGTGGATGTGGATGTATGTATGTATGTGGATGTAGATGTGGATGTATAGATGTGGAATGTGGATGTAGATGTGGATGTATAGATGTGAATGGGAATGTGGATGTGGATGTATGTATGTATGTGGATGTGGATGTATGAATGAGGACGTGATAGTGGATGTATGCATGTGGATGTGGATGTATGAATGCGGACGTGATAGTGGATGTATGCATGTGGATGTGGATGTATGGATGTGGATATGGATGTGTATGTATGAATGTGGATATGGGATGTGGATGTGTATGTATGAATGTGGATATGGGATGTGGATGTATAAATGAGGATGTGAAAATGGAGGTAAGCATGTAGATGTGGATGTATGGATGTGAATGTGGATGTGGATGCTGAATAAAAGAATTCATGGGATTTACGGAAATCAATTCTACCCATATTCTCCCTTTTGATAATTAATCATAAATTGAATTATACTAAAAATTCCTCTTCTTCTCATTTAATTTCTTGGATCTCAAATACCATGGGAATTCCACTTTTTGCATTTAATTAATTGCATTCCAATGTCATGGGTATTCCTCTTTTGTCATCAAATATTTCTCATAAAGTAATTTCATCTAGAATAAAGTACCCATTGATTCAATATGCTAGGAATTTCTCTTTTCCCATCTAAATGATAGAATTCCAAATGTCATAGGAATTCCTCTTTTAACATTTAAATATTTCTCATAGATAAAATAAATTTGTCTATAATTCATCTTTGAATTTAAATACAATTCACATTAACTCCAATAAGCTAGGAATTTCTCTTTTCCCATCTAAATGATGGAATTCCAAATGTCAAAGGAATTCCTCTTTTAACATTTAAATATTTCTCATAGATAAAATAAATTTATCTAAAATTCATCTTTGAATTTAATTAAAATACTCATTAATTCTAATATGCTAAAAATTACACTTTCCTCATTTAAATATTTGAATTCCAATATGATGGAAATATCTCTTTCATCATTTAAATTTATCTAAGCAAAAAGATAAATTTAACTAAAATCCTTCTTTAAATTTTAAGTAGAATTTACATTATTTTAGCATCCCAATTTTTTTCTTACTTCATTGGAATACATGGATTTCGATTGTCATGGGGATTACTCTTTTAACATAGAAATGGATTACTGAAAATTCCTCTTTTTTCTTATTAACTATTTATGCATAAACATAAAAATAAATTTTTCCATGATTAGGATGAGAATCATTCAATTAATCTAGGATGATTAATCCTAGAATATGGTAGGAAGTCCTCTTTTCATATTATGAATGAAAATGATTTATGTGTTAATTTTTTCAAAAATTTTACCATAGCTTCGCTGTTATTATCGATAATTCTCAATAATTTGATAGCATAAAGTTTAGTAATATCCCTATGATTAGAATAACCATTAATTGGATCAATATCCAATTATGGACTTGATTCTTAATTTTTTCATAAACTAAATAGCATAAAAGCATTAAAAAGCCACTTATTTGGCCTCTAGCATAGAAATTACTTTTAGATTAAAGAATTTCTTCATGAGAAGCTTCATTTGAATATAGAATAGGTCATAGGAATGACCATTCTTTGGGGGAGAGAGAGACATGCTTTTTAAAAAAAAACATTTAACTTACGCATAAATGGAAATTTATGTGTTTTATCATAAAGTTCATTAAAGAACTTCAATTGCATTTGAAAAGCCATTCAATTGAATGCTTCTCAAGCTTGAGAGGGGTTGAGAAGAGGAAAGCATTTGGAAATTAAAGAAAAAAAGACCATAAACCACAATTTAACTCCTAGATTGCTTGATTCTTTGATCAAAGTAGAGGCCCCCTACCAATCAATTAGTTTGGTGTCTCCAAGGAAGATTGAAGAGAGAGAGAAGCTCCAATCTCTTCAATTTGTAGAGGATTTTTAGAGGCTAATAGAAAATATCATTATTTCAGTATAATACTGGCACAGTATAGTTCTCATATTTTTTTACAAAGGACTAAGGATCTATTTATAGGTGAGGGAGGCCTCTAACCAAGTCCAACTAGTTTCTAGAATTTTCCAGGTTCAGTTAGGCTGAATTTGGATAAGATTTGGACCTAGTTTGGCTCCCTTTTGATTTGGTTTGATCTAGTAGAGAGGAGAGATAAAAATATCACAATATTTTTTAGTTTAAAACTCCACCACACATGTGAAATAGGCACCTCCTTGAAGAGCTCCCTTCTCCTTACCATTGTGTCAAAATTGTATCATTATACCCAAAATATCTCTTTTTTTTAGTAATACTCATAGATTTTTACTAATAAACCTTGTCCTTAGTCAACTCTTTATCTTATATGAGCATTTACTCATTTTTGGGGATTTTTCTTTTGTAAATTATCTCCTCCCCACACTTGGATTGATCCTATTGGTCCATAGGAACCTTAATTGGAGCATAATTCAAAAATTTCTTAAAATCTGGACCCTTAGGCTAAGGTCCTTTTTACCTATTTTCAATTAATTCCAATTGCACATTGGAAAGTTCTTTTTGAATTTTTGTTTCAGGGGAAACCATTTGAGAAACTAGGAGGATTTTTATATCCAAATAAAAATCTCAATTTTGGATTACCTCTCTGTAGATATTTTCTCTCTCTCGGTCAAAACATGGTAAAACAGAATCTTTCTTTTATTTCAAAGAGGGGAATAATTACAAGATCAGAAGGGGAGGTCTTACACCTGTACACCTCAAAAGCTGGAGGGAGGAATCTTACATTGGCATTCCATCTGTGGTTACTCGTGGTGTAAGGAGAACGAGGGATGTTTTGAGGACACCTGGTAGTGATCCAAGTGTATGCAGGTCTACGAGGGTTAGGTACCCTTTTGACAGGTTGTGATATGATGGATATATAGCTCATCATTATGCTTACATGGTTAAAATAATAGAATAATTGGAGCCACTTGTTTTGAGAAGGCACTTGGAAATAAGAAATGGGAAGATGCCATGAATGAGGAGATGGTAGCATTGGATACAAATGCAGCATGGGAGTTAGTGCTTATGCATAAGGAAAAGAAGGCAATTGGATTTAAGTGGGTGTATAAAGTCAAGAATAACGTTGATGGTTTAACACTAGTTTGGTACCAAAACAGAACACTTGAGTGTCCTTTTTTGGGGGTTGCGAAAAAAAATCAAACTCCTAATGTAGGCTTTAAAAACCAAAATGCTTCATTGGGCATGTAGAACATAACCCTATGCTTATGTAAAAAATGCTAAACATATAAAATGCCTTTTTATTTGGAAGTACATAAGCAACAAAGTAGCATATGTCTTGAAAATGAACATTTTTCAGGATTTTTCAGGATTTTTCCAAATATGCAAGCATCATTCTCTCAAAAAAAAAATCCAATGATATCAATAGCATTTTTCCCAAGATATTTTGATAGCATACATCAGTCCAAGGAGGTAGAAGTTCACCAAAAAAATCATTTTCCTTTCCTAGAATTTTTTCCAAAAAAGTTGTATAAAATCAGCAAAAGTAACACGTATTATCAAAACTCAATCACGCCACTAAAAAAAATTGTAGCCCTATCAATGAGAATGTTGATTATTGGTTTTCATGCTTGAGATGAGATAAATAAGCCATAATTTGATGTGTATGACACTAACTTAGCCTCCACTTAAGTAGGTTCTTATCGCCTAGTTCTAAAAAAACTGTAAAAAACAAAAATACAAAATTTGATCATCTTTTTTCAAAAACTAATCATAACTATGCTTGCACAAATAGTATACACCTATAGTTACAACAAATAATGCACTTACACAGCTTTCCCCTTTGATGAAAATAAAAATTAGGCTCATAATTAGACATTTTACGTATTAAAAACAGGTTGCGCAAAAGGCCATGTATGAGAAGAGGCCCAAAAAGTGGCTCTAAAGTTTTGGAAAATTCAAAACAAAGTAGTATTTACCCTATATAACATGGGTGCACCTCAAGTTTCACATTATTAGCTTGCATATGGAAGGAGAAAAATTCATGCTCCACCTGTATAAAAAACATCATTTCAATATTAGCGAGTCAAAAATTTATCCAATAATTATCGTTTGATGATTCCAAGATTTAGTTTACATCATGGGCTTTCCATCAAGCCAAGTTTCATGATCAAACTATGTCCCTTCTAAAAGTTATGTACAAATTACTACTATTTTGAAAACAGCAAAAATCATGCGTTTTATCAGCATGCGTCTAAGAAAATTAAAATACTGCCTTGCAAAAGCTAAGAAAAGTGCAATTTAAAAAATCTCAATTTTTTTTTGGGTCTTGAGGAACATCTGTGGATGTTAAGCATTTCAAAACTCTTAATAGATTGCCCACAAAAATTCAAGAAAAATGCTAACTTTCAGGACACTTTAGTGTCCTCAGGACACTTTAGTGTCCAATTACAGAACTAGTGTTAACGAGAAGGTATGAGGCAAGATTGGTGGTCAAAGGCTTTGTGCAGACTTATGGCATTGACTATGAAGAGACATTCAACCTGGTTACAAGAATGACAACTGTGAGATCTGTCATTGCTATTGCTGTGCAGGCAAAGGATTGGTCTTTACATCAGATCGATGTAAAGAATCCTTCTTGCATGGTGATTTTCAAGAATAAGTTTATATGATGGCAGCCACCAGGTTATGAGAGTGATGCACACCTAAATTTTGTGTGCAGGTTACGCAAAGCCTTGTATGGCTTAAAGAAGGCACCTAGAGCATGGTCAAACAAGATCGGGGAGTATCTTGTTACCATTGGATTTTAGATATCCAATGGAGATTTTTCACTTTATGTGAAAACAACAGATAGAGGGATCATGCTATTAGTCATCTATGTGAATGACTTAATTATCACTGGTGATAGTGATGTTGACATACATGATGTTAGGAGGCTTTTGAAGCAAAATGAAGGATTTGGGTGAGCTGCGGTATTTCTTGGGCATAGAGGTGGTGAGATAACCTCATGGCATTTTGTTATTGTAGAGGCAATATGGCGTGGACATGTTGTCCAAGTATGGTATGATAGGTTGTAAGCCTATTTTAATTACATTGGAGCAAAACATAAAGCTTTTCGCTGCAGATACAGGTGAGCTTTTGGAGGACCCCACTACATATATACAGGCGCATAGTGGGTAGCTTGATTTAAATGACCATTACTAGGTGCCAGACTTGAGTTATGCTATTGGACTTGTGAGTCAATTTATGGAAGCCCCTAGGAAGCCACACTTGGATGCGGCTAGATAGATTCTTAGGTAAATAAAGTCCACATTTGGTTATGGACTCTTCTATGAGTGTGGTATAGAGATACAGCTACATGGGTACACAGATGCTGATTGGCCTGGTATAGTGTTGCAGACAGGAGATCTACCAGTGGTTTTATCTTCTCATTTGGGAGTGCTGTTGTGAGTTGGAGCAGTAAGGAGTAGCCAACAATTACCTCTTCTCAAGTACAGAGGCAGAGTACAAGAGTTGTGCTATGGCATCTTGTGAGGTAGCTTGGTTTCCGAAGATACTTGTGTTAATCCAATTCTACAATTAACAAGGTCTACCGCCATTATCTTACATCAAGGAGTCACGGTAGATACACCAAAGGGTCATACATTCAAGATATCAAGCAATAGTGTCCAAAGCTATAACTCAAGTAGTTGTAGAGCTTAGAGACCTCAAGGGTTACGAGCTTGACCATTGGAAAGATCCTCACTCTCACGACAGTTACAGTTCACCAGGTAATCTCTTTTTGGATGTGTTTCAAGGAGGGTTAGGGTGAGCCTTAACATTTATGACGCCGCTGTCGGGGAGCCATCCCTTGGCTTTTTCCATTGTTTTGTCTCTAATCTACGCATAACCCATTGCCCATTATCTTGAGTGGTTTTCCATGAAAAAGATGTAGATTTGATGGTGATTTGTGTGAGATTTGGTGTAGAATAGCTCTCTTTTTTGTTTTTGAAAAGAATACTTTTTGCTTAATTTTTAGATTAATTTGTTATTTTTGTTGTTGTTTTTATAGTTTTTCATGTTCTTAGGGCTCGGACATAGTTTGTATTAGGCTTAGTTTGCATCCATTATATCAAACAATGTAAGAAAATGCATTTCTTAGTGAATGTTAGCTCTCTTTAGATTAAACATAGAACTAAGATCATTAATTTTAGTTTAATTGTGTGTTTTTTGTTGAAATTGTTTGGATTAGAATGTTAGTAAGCATTAGGAGTAGCTTAATCTTTCAAAAAAGTTCTTAAAACCATCAAAAAACCCTTGAATTTGACTAATTTCTTTTAATGGACTGGTTTTTATCATTAAGAGTGATTAATCTTGTTCAAAGAGCAGGGATTTCATTAACGTCTTCACAATTTCGTGATCACGTTAACAAAACCTATTGTTAACATATTAAAACTTGTGATCACATTGTATATTCACATGACCTGAGCAATGACCTGCCAGAACCCACTAGTCCCGTAACACCTCCGGGCTTTTAATTTTCCCGGCGGGCCCGCCGAGAAAACCAAAGAACACCGGCGGGGTTCTATTCTGTATATAAACACTGCCCGACACCCATCGTGGAACTTTTGGGGAGATAGTCCTTGTTTTGGGGGCGTGATATCTCTCCTCAAAGTACTTGTAGAGCTCTCGAGTTGCTAGAAGTGTCCTCTTGGGAAGAATGTCCTTATCTTAGGGGCTGTCGTCTTTCCTTGTAGGCACTCCTAAGGCTATTGAGCCACTCATCTCCTTAGTTCTTTGAATTGGGGGTAGGGTGTGGTTCGTAGCTAATACTTGTAGAGATTTAGGGACAAATTTGGAGTCATTCAGCTTTGCATTTGAGCTACGTAGGTAATCTACCTCATTCTGCTTTATGAATGGTTTGATGGAGCCAAGAGTCCTTCTTAGGGGCTTTGTATTGGTTCTTGATACTTGATATAGTTTAGAGTAGACAAGGGTCTATTGTCCTATACTAGAGTATTGGGCAAGCATAGATCTTTGATTTTCTTTGTGAATGTTAGAGAAGGTCTATTGTCCTATACTAGAGTATTGGGCAAGCATAGATCTTTGATTGTGTAAAGTATCCTTAATTGGGTACAAAAGGCATCCTTCATTGGGGGTGCAATGTGCATGATAGTTTCGAAGTAGTTTTGTAGTCAGACCTTCCAAGATAGTTTCGAAGTAGTTTTGTGTTATGTGATGATCTTTTATATTTGTCAAGATAGTTTCGAAGTACAAGGTCTGAGTGAGTGACTTTATTGTTTTTTCATTTGTGTATTCATTGTTATATGCTTGGTTGAATAGGTTATTTGTTGAGATGGAGGACAATGTTGGATCCAGTGGTGATACCTCCAATAGAGTCCAAATTTCAAATAGCAGGAAAAAAAAGGCACTTGGGATAGAGTGGCAATATGCAATTAACGTTGGTGATCGATTCATAGATTGGGAGTGTAAGCTATGCCATGCAGTAAAATCAGGTGGGGCACCTCGACTAAGAGAACACTTTTTAGGCGAACCGAAGAAAAAGTCATGTACCCACCCCTCTGCACCTGTAGTGGCCAAACGCATAAGAGAAGAAATTCAAAAGAAAGATTCAAGAAAACATGACACTCCTACCGTTAATGTATCAAGGCAGCAAGAACACTGTTGTTCTAATCATCAAACTCCCGCTACATCGCCTGCTTGTACCCCGAACGTCAATGTGCAACCAGAAAGTAATCTACCCAGTGCATCTTCCTGCAAGCGAAACTTTGACGTAGGAAATATACCCATGCGTCAAACTTCATTGCAAGAAAGCCTACGTCAAGGTCGACTCGATGATGCACAACTCGCCCTTGCTGAAGCGATTTACTTTTCTGGGAGTGCTATGATGGGACAGTGAGCATTGGAAGAGAGCATGGAAGAAAATTGGTGAGTTTGGACTAGGGTTTTCACCGCCTACGTACCATGCTATGCAAAATGATCTATTAGAGAAATGTTATGCGCAAGTAAAAGAACGTGTACTTAGCAATATAGAGCTTTCTGGATGTAGTATAGTAAGTGATGGATGGTCTAATGTACAAAGAAAACCATTAATTAATATAATGGTTATTTCACCTAGAGGTGAGACTTTCATCCGTGCCGTGGATTCAGCTGGTTCAATCAAAACTGGGGCTTACATTGCTCAAGTCATTGGCTTTGTGATAGAGGAAGTGGGTGCCAAAAATGTAGTCCAAGTCGTCATGGACAAAAATGCATCCAAAATCCTACAGCGACAATATCCACATGTTTTTCCGGTAGGCTGTAATACTCATAGTTTGAATCTTGTATTAAAAGATTGGTATAAAAGTGATGATACCAAATGGTTTGCCTCAATCGTCGACACTGCTCGCCAGCTTGTGAGATTCATGCTCAAGAGACAGAGAGTATTAGATATTTTTCAGCCTCGCATGTCAGTTATGTTAAAGCTTCCAGCGGAGACTAGGTTTTGCACTCACTTTTACACTTTTGAGTCTCTTCTTCGAAATAAAGATGCAGTTTGCGAAACATTTACATGCATGGTATTTCATGATTGGGAGAGCACTCAACTTGAAAAAGTGAAAGAGAAAATCAAAGTCTTGAAGGCAGCGCTTACGAGAAGAAGTTGGTGGAACAGTGTGATGGATGCATACCATGTAATGATGCCTGTTATGTATGCCGTACGAAGTCTTGATCAAAGAGCGCCTAATCTCAGAAAAGCATGGATGCAGCGGAGTTTGAAGTGTCCTGAGAAATTAGAGCATTCAGTGGTGGAAAAGCAATGGCGTGTACCATTCTCCAGTAGACAAAGAAAAGTCCTATTGAAGTACTTTCATGCTAGATGGATTGGAGCGCATTCACCACTACACAGTGCTGCTTACATGTTAGATCCTAAATATTGGAATATGGATTTGATGTCCACAACGTTGAGGTAGTGCAAGATTTTTATAAAGTGGTAAACACTTTCTATAATAATGTTGATGATCGTGTAAAGTGCATAAAGGAGATGACCTCATTTCGATTGAAAGAGGGTTTATTTTCCAACTCCCTTGTTCAACAAATGGCTAAAGAGCAACCTGCATGGAAGTGGTGGATGATGAATGGTGGTGAGCATTATGCTTTATTGCGCAACCTTGCGATGAAGGTTCTAAGTCAATGCTCTTCAAACTCGGGCTCAGAAAGAAACTGGAGCATGTACAAATATATTCACAGTACTATTCGCAAATCGACTTCTTGCAGATCGAGCAGATAAACTTGTTTACATGTATTGCAATGAAAAGATCTTGCGAGACATTGAAAGCGAAAAGTATGAAGAAGATATGCCGAGATGGATGTACAATTGTGATGATGTAGTAGACGAGAACTTTGATGTTGGACGCACATCGTGCACCACCCTTGAGATAGAAGACAATTTAGACATTGACTTAGATGAGCTTAATTTAGCAGACGAGAGGGTAAACGGTGAAAGAATTTTGGAGCAAGATATTGACATAGAGGAAGAAGTCATTTCATTAATTTCATAAAAAGTACTTGTACAAATGATCGTATTTGGAGAAATTATCAATACAAAAGTAGGATTTCTGTCCTTCTTAGCTTTCATCTTGAAATAAATTACGAATTGCACTAGGAGTTGCATCTAAAGGTCCTGGTGGTTTATATTTGCTAGCCATGCCGAACACTGTATAAATACCTTGATTTATTGGGACACTGCACAATGCACATGTGGAAATATTTTGCATTTGCCTCACTAAACATATTAAGTGGTAGTAGTGTCCACAGGGTAGTGTATACTGGCCGCTCCACCCATCGAATACTTTGTAACATACAGGACATTGGGTGGTGGAGGAACTAGTAGCCTCAGCAGAAACTTCCACAAGATCAGGATGTATCAAAACATGAGATGTGGTTTCCTTGGCGCACAGGAGCAATACGTGAAGAGATGGTGTGTACATCTTGGCTGATCTTTGTGATCTGCTCTTGAATCCCTCTATTGGCCGGGGGAGGAGTTGACGCTTGAGATAATTGCTCAGCTTCATTCTCCTTCTCTGCTAGCTGTGCCCCTAAGCTTTCTTTGACCTTGTTTAACTCCAATCCAGTGCCCTCCACCATGAGAGCAAGTTCCTCCCTTGTGAATGTCACTGTCTCTTCATGTATGTCGTGGGTGTTGGCAATGGCCTCTCTGGAGGCGAAGTCCACTGGAGTTTCCAGGATAAATTGTGCATATAGCATCTTAGCAAAATAGAGTGGAGCGTCGGCGTTATGGAGAGGACGACCGTGCACTCGACATTAATTTTGATATCATTGTGAGTGCAACGTGAAATCTTCCATCTTCCTTTCTTAATCTCGCCATCTGGACATGGCCATATTTTCTTTATCATCTCTGTGTTGTGCCCTCGTTGGGTCAGTATTTAGTGATCTAAAAAATTTCACTTCTTGCAAAATTGATTTTCGCTCATCGCGATTAGGCAGGCACATCCAATTTTTGACTCCATAAATAATAGTATCCATGGTAGCTTTGTCATAGGAACTATTGTCCATCCACAACTCTAGTACTTTCTGCCAAAAGTCATATAAAGTTTGTAATAAGTATCCTGAAGCAAAAACGTCAGATGCAGGAGTGTATGCATCTGCCAAAAACGGATCATAAAGTTCCGGGGCTATCCACGGCCGTTTATTTCACTCTCTGTTTGCGTAGGAGACCGCCTGTGCCACCTTCTCAGGGTTCTTGTCTGCTTCAAATACAAAATTGAGAGACACCCGTTTTTTGGGCGCTCTCAGCAGTAACCCCCAATCGATAATACCTATGCGTGGCTTCAACTCTTTTGTGAAATCCAACACTACATTGAATGGATGTAGGTCGGTATGTACAATTCCTGCCAGATGTGCTGCCGCTAGGCCTTCCACCACGGCATGCATAATATGTGGCATGGTTATTACTATTTGTTTTATTTTAGAAAGTTCTAGATGACTTAAAGGAATATTATCGGGCGGGGGTTGTCTCCATCCTCGATCCAAACGGAAAATTGCTCTGGTGAACTCACTGAATCTGAAGGGGACCTTCAGAAGAGTATCACAAAGCGAGCCGCCATTATAGTATGGAAAAATAGTGATCCAAGGAGATTCTTTTGTGAAGGCAATACACCTGACAATTGATGGGTGTAGAACCTGCATGCCCTGCTCTGCCTGGAAGCTCTCAAACTTGGTGCTGCCTTCTCCTTTGTAGTGCTTTCCGCAAAAAGTAATGTGCTCCGGCAAAAATGATATACCTTTAACTATATACTCTTTTACTGTGCCAAAACACCAGAGCCTATTGTTCGCCCTTGGAACAGAGCCTCATGCGGGATGCCAATGAGGTGTGTGCACATAGAATTGTAGATTGTACGATTAATGACACCTGTCCCACTCGCATCTGCCTGGCTGGACATTGCAGCGAAGTCCTGGGCAATGCGCACTCTTTTGGGGAGTGACTCTGCATCCAGCGCCTTTATGCGCTTGTTCTTGGCTCTTTGCTCGCTCCATACAACGTCCCATAACTGTAGACGTTGCATATTAGCTTCAGGCAGGGCAGCATCTCTAAGATCATTGCATATGCTACACGCATGCTCCCCAAAATGGTTCGTGTTATATGTTGATGGTTGAAATCTGCTATCTTCTGTCTATCAAGCAACTCAGCGTTGCCTCCGCTTCGAAGTCCGCTTCGAAGTCGACGCTATGCAGTTTTCCATATCTGGTCTATTAGATCTCGCATGAGTATCTCAGACTCATTGATCTTTTTGATGACGTCATCAGCACATTGTGACACTGTGATGACTGCTTCAATGCGAATTGCTCGTAGAACGATTTTACGCTCTTCAGGGGAAGGCATGCTGGTCGTCTTCGTAAATCTAGCAAATATCACTAAACACAAAAAAACAGAATATTAAACAACATTACTGAAATCAACATCAAGCAAACGTGAGAGAACAGCAACAAGTGTATCATTACTTATCAATGTTCAAACAAAAACGGAATATCAAATAATTTTACTGAAATCAACATCATCCAATACATCATCAAACGTGAGAGAACAGCAACAAGTGTATCATTGCTTATCAATGATCAAACAAAAACGGAATATCAAACAATATTACTAAACTCAACATCATGCAATACATTATCGAACGTGAGACAACTGCAACAAGTGCATTATTACTTATCAAGTGTATACATGTTGCACTCCTCATCTACACACCTATCGTGTGACAGAGAGAGAAAGAGAGAGTTGTGAAGGGTATTATGAGAGAGAGAGAGGGGGAGGAAGAGAGAGAGGTGTGACAGAGAGAGAGGGAACATTAGATGACATTTTTAATAGTTTTGTGAGTTCCTAAAGAGAGGAAAATAATGTTTTGTATTCCTAAAGCACTCCTCATCTACACACCTATCGTGATAGAGAGAGAGTTGTGAAGTGTATCATGAGAGAGAGAGAGAGAGAGAGAATTGTGAAGTGTATCATGAGAGAGAGAGAGAGAGAGAGGAGAGGAAGAGAGAGAGTTGTGACAGATAGAGAGAATTGTGAAGTGTATCATGAGAGAGGAGAGGAAGAGAGAGAGTTGTGACAGATAGAGAGAAAAACATTAGATGACATTTTTAATATTTTTGTGAGTTCCTAAAGAGGAAAATAATGTACTGTTTTAATTTTTAAGTAAATAGAGGGAGAAAAAAGAAATTATTAAGAATTATGTATATTTTAAGAGGAAAAAAAAGAAATCCTTATCTACACATCTATCGTGTTGTGAAGTGTATCATGTGAGAGAGAGAGAGAGAAAGAGTTGTGAAGTGTATCATGAGAGAGAGAGAGGGGGGCAGGAAGAGAGAGAGAGATATTCATTTTTTCGAGCTACGAATCACGATATTATAAAATAAAACATTTAGACAATATGATGTAAACTTTGATCCATGAAATACTCATGCGCGTTAGCAACCAAGTATTGCATGGATCAAACACAATAAAAACAATACAAGTCAAATCAAACAAATTTACGACATTTTTTCGACCGCGTTAACGATCATATGCCGTAATGCAAGCAAATTTACGACATTTTTTCGACCGCGTTAACGATCAAATGCCGCAATATGCAAAAAACAATATATGTACTAGCGGACGACACCAACTTGTCGCGTTAACGACAAAATGCCACCCGATTCTATAGGAATACGAATAGGATACGAACATACACTGGCCGCGTTACCGACCATATGTCCGCATTTGACAAAGGGAAGGGAAGGGAAGGTGACATCACCATAACGATACTATGCTTGATGCGTTAATGACTAGTACTGCTACGGTGTGCCATACTTACCATAGGACACATACTAGCCGCGTTACCGACTAAGTGCCCTAGGGTAAGCACCATTCCGAAGAATGGCCTTACACACACACCCCTCGTCTGGCGGACCACCCACATCCTGCCGCGCATTGCGACAATGGGCGGCTGCCCGCACGAACGCACACCCACACACACACACACACACACAAACACAAGTTTCATTACCTATGTAGTTAGCAATGAACTCCCAAAGGGCCCCCCGGGCCCATATATATAGGAAATTGTACCCCGTCGGGCTGAATGACGACCCCTCCGGGACCCGCCGGGGATTCTTTTTTCCCGGCGGGACTGCCGGGTATTGTAAAACCCCGGCGGGATTTTATCCGGTTATCCGGGAGCTTCCCACCGGCTTTTTTGGGAACATATTAACATGTTAACATGTTATTAACAAAAAAAAAAGTTGTGATCACGTGAATATAAAATCATCGTCAAAGAGGCTAAAAATTTAGAAAATGTGTTAATTGGGATCTAAATTGATTGTATAAGTAGTCAAAATTAGGGTTTTTGAGTGTTTAGAGAGCATCTGCATGCATCAAAACCCCTAATCACATCAATTTTTTGATCAATTGGAGAAATTTGACTCTCTACTTAATTTTGCCTTAAAAAGGAGACTATAATTAAGAGTCTAATTAATCTCCTAATTTAGATTAATTTATACAATTGTTGATGCACATACATTATTTTTCCTTGCTCTATCCAATGGTGTGCTCAATTGTGTGAATTAATTAGGGATTAGTTAGAGCCCTTAATTAGTGTAAAAGAGGAAAAGATTAGTGGAAAGAATTAATCATGGCTTAATCCTTAATCACCTTTTGAAATAACTCATTAAGGCTACTGAGCATTCAATGAGAAGATGCTCATGAGTTGTCAATTTGTCCACTTTGGGGGTCATTTATGAAGGGTGTAAGGTGTGTCATTAAAGGGTTGACTTTTTTTTATTCCACTTACCTTTTTTTGGAAAAATGCCCATATCCCTTTTATTCTAAATTCAAAAAATATTCCCCCCAAAAAGGAAAACTCGTATTTCCCACTAGACCAAAAAAAAAACCCCACGTGAACGGAAATCTCACGTGAACGGAAAAATCACGTGAATGGAAAAATAACATGAACGGAAATCTCACGTGAACGGAAAAAGGACGTGACCGGAAAAATCTCACGTGACCGAAAAAATCACGTGAAGGAAAATCTTACAAAAAAAATCAAAATTTAATCCCACGTAAAGTCCACTTCACGCGTGAAAAGTTTTCCACAGCGTGAAACAGCAGTTCAAGCGGCAAAAAAAAAAATTCAAAATTTAATCCCACGTGAAGTCCGGTTCACACGTGAAAAGTTTTTCACAGTGTGAAACAGTAGCTCACACGGCGAATTTCTTTTTTTTTTGAAATTTAATTTCCACGTGAAGTCCAGTTCTTGTGTGAAGATTTTTTTACAGCGTGAAACAGAAGTTCACGCAGCCAAAAAAAATAAAATTAAATAAAATTAAAATTTAATCCCAGGTGAAGTCCGGTAATCACGTGAAGAGTTTTTCCACGGCGTGAAAAAGAAGCTCATGGGGCCAAAAATAATAATAATAATAAATAAATAATCAAAATGGGTGGTTGCAAGATCAGGGTGCCCAGTTTTGTCCACTCAGGCACCCTGTAAACAGCAAAAAAACAGGCATTTGTTTACCTTTAGTGGCTAATCTCTCCTAGTAAATGAAGGAATTTTGTTTCAAGTTCTTTTGTTAGAACATCATATTCAAAGTTGGAAATATAGTTGCATAATTTGATTAAGCATTAGATAGTCAAAAGTCCTCATTTTCTTAGGTACAAAGTCAATGTATACACCCTGTCCCAAATTTGAGCTGATTCCATAAAATGCTAATATCTTTTACATATAAACTCATATGAGATTCCCACTTTGTACCTTAGATCTTCACATAATATGGAGCTTAACTTGATTTTTCGAGAAAATTTTAAGATATTTGTCTATTTTCTTTAAATATTTCAAGGTCTTTAAAGTGTTATAGTATACGCCACTTTTTGTACCCACAATAGCTACCACTTAAAATCCTCAATCTTGTAGATCAAAAGAGTGGGTAGATACTGAGACATTAGTAGAATGTGGCGGTTAGTGAAAATTGCAAATCCAATGGTTGGATTTTTAATAATCTCTTTTTTAAAATTCTTCCAGACTATCAGAAGGCCTGCAAATATTAATAATCTAATTAGTAAAATTACATTTTTGATGTGAATCATCTAAAACCTATAGGGACTAGTGTACTTGTAATGGTGCGTCTACGGAAAAATAAATTGGATCACTCTAAGTATGGAAAGATCATTTATTTATCATTTTATCATATTTTTAATTAATTAGACTAATTTATATTAATTTAAGCTATATTAGGTTAATTTGAGGTCAAGCATATTTTCTATTATTTACTTGATCTCATTTTAATTACCTTGCTCCCTAAAATTTGCTCTCCAAGCATTGTCCCAGTCCAGCAGAAACTGGATAAAACTGGACACCCTGATCTTGCAACAACCCAAATATAATCCCACGTGAAGTTCGGTTCACGCGTGAAAAGTTTTTCACGACGTGAAACAGCAGTTCACGAGGTTTTAAAAAAACCAAAAATCAAAGTTTAATTTCCGCGTGAAGTCTGGTTCATGCGTGGAGTTTTTCATGTGCGGCCAAAAAAAAAAAACTCTGGAAGACTCTATCATGGTATGGTTGGATTTCCCTACAGGAAATCATGTTTAGCATAAACGCGTATTGATTAGCCCTCGAGCAAGTCATAACATCATGATAATAGACACTTGGATGTCATTGGGACAACCTGAACTCACCCTGACAAGCAATAGTCTTGTAAAAGGACCTAATGAACAAAACATGGAAGTTCCAGGTTACTTTAGATACACTACTCAAACATTGAAGTTCCAGGTTACTTTAGATACACTACTCAAACAATCGAACATACAATGAACATACAATGTATATTGAAACTAACCCCCTCACTTGCAAGCTTTTTGTGGTTGAGTATGTGTTGGAAGCAGATTTGATCTTGGAGCATAAATGGACTATTGCTACCCAAGCACCACTGTGCTTTGCTAGCGTAGAGTCATCATGATGGTCAATGACAAAAAGTTGACAATACCATACTGAGAGGAAGAAGATCCAAATTTAATGGATATCTATGATGCTGAACACAAAAGGATACAAGCCTCTTCCACAAAAGCCCCTCTACACAATGACCTACCAATCTGCATCAACAACCAACTCCGATAAAGTCTCTACTCCTTCAACCCCATCCTCACCTACAAAGTTCGATGCCAAAACCTTGCAATCAGCAGCTATTCCTAAAGAATTTCCCAAAGCCCAACCATCTATCTCTAATAGGAAACTCAAAGGAAAGACCTCGGAGCCTATGCATCTTCATCACTCAACAAACTTCACCAAAGGAGACAATCACATGCTCAAAGGCCTCGTCATCGAAAACGAGACTCTAACCTCATCATCAACAATGCCAATGAGTCTCAAACCTGCAGCCTCAATGCTAACCAAAGTCAAGGAGGGCCCCAAACCTTCCACATCAACCCTAAAGAAAAGTCCACTGAGACTACCACAATCACGATACCTTAATAGTATCAAAATGTGGGTGGAGAAGTAGCTCAAGGCTACTATGAAGGTGCCAATCACATTTGGGTGCCTTGATAGTCAAAACCTCTTCCTCAACAAAGCACTTAAAATCCAAGGAAGAATAAGACTACTCCACAACACCATCCACAAAAGCCTATGTGAGTTCCTCAAAGAACTCCACCAATGCAACAAGTGTGGGTACCAAAAACATTGCTGCAAGCACAAGGATACTACCAAAGAAATACCAAAGCTTGGGTCCCCAAGCGCATCACAAAGTCCCCTAAGCTCGCACAAAGAAGGAAGCCTCCACACCAAGCACATCGGCAACCAAATTAGAGTGTTCATCAAAGATGGGTGCCTATGCATGTACTTCAACAACAAGGATACCATGATGGTAATTCCATCATATGGTTGCCAAAATCGAACAATGTGAAGAAAACCTCACCACCGACTTCCACCCCAACAACTTCACCTAAAGTTTGAAAAGAATGGAGGCCCAGGAAACAACAAGAAAATCACTCAATCACTCTCGTGCATTCAGCACCAACACAAGAGCTTGTCTGTTCAAGCAAAGAATCAACAGTCTTCCCTACTGCCTTGACATCATACACAAAATAACAATGCTCTTGTCACCCCTCTGGAAATGATAAATGATCCATCCTAGCAAGTGCAAACACAGTTGTAAAGTCACGGCCTATGTCAGTCTCTGCTCTTTTATGTCATATGTTTCATGTCTTAGTCTTTCACGTCTGTAATTTCACATCATGACTTTCACGTCTACTCTTTCACGTCTTCTCTTTCACGTCATGAATTTCACGTCTGCTATTTCATATCATGACTTTCATGTCTGCTCTTTCACGTCATGACATTCACGTCTGGTCTTTCATGCCTCAATGTTTCATGTCTTAGCAATTCACGTGGAGAAAAAAAAATGAGGTCAAAATTTACAAATTCAAGGAGCCCATCTCAAGGCTTAAGAACTTGCACTTTCACGATTTAAGTCTCATCATGGATTAAGCCATATCACACAATAGCCACTATATATTTGTTAAGCTTATTGCTTACTATTCTTTTAGCTAAATTAATGTAGCAGTTTCTCCATGAGTACGAATCCATACTCATGCACTAGAGAACATTTGCACCAATGCCTCAACATCAACAATTTCCAGGTACATCTCTGGATGGGAGGGCCATGGTGGGCGAAATCCTGGTCAATGGTATAACCCATCGTCTTGAATTTTCCTTCAAATTACAAACCTCTCCAAACGATGCCACCATCTTCATAAATCAATAATCTTCAATCCTTAGTGACGATATCTATATTAGCCTCAAGTCGATGTAATTCTTTCAATCCTCACCAACAAGTCGCTACTTCAACACAGAGCAGTTCAATAAGAGTCTATATGACTCAATTTTTGTACTTCATGTAAATCATCTTCATAAGAGCACTTAAATATGCATAAAAATATCAAAAGCACATGGGAAGAAGAAGACAAGATTCGGTCCTACTCAACAACATTTGACAAGAACCTTGCCACACAAAGGGACATCATCACAAGCCAATTACTTCAAATGATTAACGTTGCTTCAATGAATCAAATGAGGAATTGAGAATCATCATCTCGTTATGATGATTAAGTCTACGTTCCTCTAGATCCTTCTCTCTCTTCTCTCCCATTATTAACATCTCTTAGTGTCCCCACTACCAAAAATCACATGTAACATTGTCGATGATTGCCAAAAACAAAGTGAGCAAAAAAAAAGGCTCACACAAATATAAAAATGCAATCACTCGCGAAAACCTTCCCACCCCGTTAGAAATACCCAATACACCATTAATCTCTTCATTCATTAACTAGCTTTTCTTATTCCTTCCGGAGAAACATAGACCATTGAACGTCATTCAAAATCAAAGCCATCGACAAAGCTTGTTCATTCTCCCCACACAAAGGTCTTCAACATGATCACGAGGATGCGATCGTCATCAGGAAGGGGGGAATGTTAATGCAATTCTAGGATTAACAAGATCTACCGCCATTATCTTACATCAAGGAGTCACGGTAGATACACCAAAGGGTCATACATTCAAGATATCAAGCAATAGTGTCTGAAGCTACAACTTGGACGGGCGCTCATAATGGTGTGACGGAGTATTTATGGCAATTCTCGCTTTTCAAGAGCGTGTGGTAGCAAGATAGGATGAAGTACTAATTGATGTACTTCATGGATATATTATGAGAGTATTCATTGTAATAGCATTAGGCCTCTTATGAGCCTAAAGTGCCCGTTCGGCCACAATTTAAGTGAGTGTGAACACTTATGGCCAGAAAACAACTCTCTCCTTGTTCTAATATCTTTCGCGATGTACGTGTGGGTATCTTCGGTGACCAAGAGCCCGAGCATCGTATGGTCAGTACCCTCTATGATCCTTCGGAGGTCACCTAGCGCTTCACTCATAGGTCGCTTCCTTGGCCGCCCCTCATCCATTGTACCGGAAGCTCACCATTTAAATCAAACCGAGGCTGGTCAGTCGACCTTGCTACGCGAGACGTCCTCCGTTGACTCTCCGTCATCACAGCAGTTACAACTTTAACAGATAGGTCTCCACGACCTCATTCACAAGATGGTCAAAATGCTTCCCTAGCATTCTTGACATAAAACAGTCATTTAAAAACAGATTTCACATACAAATATAGTTTCAACAATATTTCCATCTTTTCTCATCACTCCACATCCTTTCACATTAGACCCCATCTTTTCTCATCTTCCCACAAATTTTTTTTCTTCATCGATCCCTATCACATCACATCATTTCCACATCAAATCACATCTAATCGCATCATCCACACATTAATCCACATCATCCATACATCCATCCACATCATCCACATCAATCTACATCATCCATACATCCATCCACATCAATCCACATTATCCACACATCCATCCACATCTTCCATACATCCATCCACATCAATCCACACGTCAATCCACATCATCCATACATCTATCCACATCAATTCACATTATCCACACATCAATCAACATCATCCATACATCCATTCACGTCAATCCACATTATCCACACATCAACCCACATCATCCATACATCCATTCATGTCAATTCACATTACCCACACATCAATCCACATCATCCATACATCCATCCACATCATCCACATCAATCCACATTATCTACTCATCCATCCACATCAATCCACATTATCCACACATCAATCCACATCATCCACATTCATTTCATAAGTATTCCCATTCTCATCTAATCACATCTTTTTTTATATTTCCTCATTTATCCTCTTCAGATCTCATCCACTTGCATCTACCCATGCATCTCATCACTTCACATACATTTCATATCTATCCAGTTTACATCGCATCTTATCACATCCATTTCATATCACACCTCATTCATTCGCATTCCTTTTCATTCATTCAAATCCCTTATCATTCATTCACATTTATCTGATTCACATCACATCACATCCATTCACATCCCTTATCATTCATTCACATCCTTTATCATCATTCATTCACATCCCGATTCACATGCTATCACAAATCATTCACATCCTATATCATTCATTCACATCCTGATTCACATGCTAACACATTCATTCACATCCTATATCATTCATTCACATCCTAACATCCCGATTCACATGCTATCACATTCATTCACATCCTATATCATTCATTCACATCGTGATTCACATGCTAACACATTCATTCACATCCTATATCATTCATTCACATCCCGATTCACATGCTAACACATTCATTCACATCCTATATCATTCATTTACATCCTGATTCAAATGACATCACATCTCATCTATTCATTCACATTAAAGTGATTCACATCACATCATATCCATTCACATCCCTTATCATTCATTCACATCCCGATTCACTTGCTAACACATTCATTCACATCCTATATCATTCATTTACATCCTGATTCACATGACATCACATCTCATCTATTCATTCACATTTATTTGATTCACATCACCTCTCATCACATCTATTTACCTCTCATTCTCATCACATCCATCCATCCATTCATTCCCATCTATCTATTTCGCATTACATCTCATCACATCTATTTACCTCACATTCTCGTCACTCTTATTCTCATCGCATCCATCTATCCATTCATTCCCATCTATCTGATTCGCATCACATATCATCACATCTATTTACCTCTCATTCTCATCACATCCATTCTCTATTCATTCTCATCTATTTGATTCATATCACATCTTATCATATCTTTTTATAGAATGTAAGAGAATTCTTATTTTTGATATAAAGATTCTTTACCCATCTATTTATGCATAAGAACAACTTTAGTGGAAAATAACACTTTTATAAAAATCTGTTTATGCATCTATTTATGCATAAATTCAATTTTAAGGAGAATAACACTTTCGAAATAAAAATAAATCTTTTATGCATCTTTCTATGCATAAATTCAATTTTAATGAGAATAACTCTTTTGAAATAAAAATAAATTTCTTTATGCATCTTTCTATGCATAGGATCAAAATTGATGAGAGTAACTCTTTTGAAAAAATAAATTCTTTATGCATCTTTCTATGCATAAGATCAAAATTGATGAGAGTAACTCTTTTGAAATAAAAATAAATTTCTTTATGCAACTTTCTATGCATAAGATCAAAATTGATGAGAGTAACTCTTTTGAAATAAAAATAAATTTCTTTATGCATCTTTCTATGCATAAGATCAAAATTGATGAGAGTAACTCTTTTGAAATAAAAATAAATTTCTTTATGCATCTTTCTATGCATAAGATCAAAATTGATGAGAGTAACTCTTTTGAAATAAAAATAAATTTCTTTATGCATCTTTCTATGCATAAAATCAAAATTTGATGAAAGTAACACTTTTATAATAAAAAAATTCTTTTAGGCATCTATTTATGCATAAATTCAATGAAAGTAACATTTTTATAATAGAAAATTTCTTTTATGCATCTATTTATGCATAAAAATCAATTTTGATGAAAGTAACACTTTTATAATCAAAATATTTCCAATATGCATCTTTCTATGCAAAGAAATTAATTCTAATGAAAATAACACTTTTATAATAAAAATATTTCTAATATGCTTTTTTTTAATGCATAGAATAAAATCAATACTTTTAGAATACACAAGCGGTGGGGATTACTCTTTTTGAATAATAAAAAGATAAAACTTACTTCACCAAATTTAAGAAAATTTTTGCCATAACCTCCTTTGTATGGCTGACCATTTTTCAATTTTTTTCATTCTAAAATCTACTAGAAATTATCCAAGATGATTTAAATCATTCTAATCTAATCAATTTTCACTTTATTTTAAGAGTAAACAATATGAAAAGTTTAATTTCATCAATTTGATTACACATCCAAGATAAAGAAAGGCTGAATTCAAGAATGAAGAGAAGCGGGAAAGCCTTTCTAGAAGCAAGGCATAACATCCATTTTCATTTTAAAGAAAGAAAAAAATCAGAAAACCATAAAATAGAATAAGAAAAAGTAGAATTCCTAACTTACTAGGAGTTTTGTGAGCTTTCCTTTGGCTTGATGGTATGAGCGATCTACTCTTGTTTGCAACAAGAGTGGCCATCAATTCTTTTCAAGAGGAAATGGTCAAAAACAAATGAATTATCAATGAATTCACTGTTTTTGGCTCTGGGGAGGAGTAGAGTAATAGTGCATAAAACACTATTAACAATTTACAAAGGAGGAGGCTTCATTTATAGGAAAAAGTGAGCCTCTAACTAAGCAAACTGATTCTAGAATTTTCCAGATCAATTTGGTCAATGTTTGACCATTTTTAGGTCAGTTTAGCTTACTTTTTGGATCTAGTCGAAGCAGGAGAGAGGAGAGATGAAAATATCTCATTATTTGTGAGTTTAAAACTCAACCACACATGCGAAATAGGTGCCTCCTTCATGAGGGGAATTCCCCACAGTGAGGTGTCAAAAATGCATCATTTCTTCTTAAATATCTTATCTTTTTTAACTAATAACCTTGTCTTTAGTCAACTCTTCATCTTATGTGAGCATTTACTCATTTTTGGGAGATTTTCTTTTATTCTTCCATTTATCTCCTCCCTACATTTGGAGTAATCTAATTGGTCCATAGGAACCTTATTTTAAAAATTTCAGAAAATCTGGACCCTTAGGCTAAGGTCCTTTTTACCTGATTTCAATTTATTCCAATTGCACATTGGAAATTTCTTTTTGAGCTCCTCGATAGGGCAATTATCATTTATTATAACAACATGAGTAGCATACAGTTGGCCAGTAACCCAGTATACCATACTAGAACGAAACACATTGAGGTGAACTATCAATTTGTGAGGGAGAAGGTTCTAACAGGTGATGTAGATCTGGTATATGTCAACATAGAGGATCAAGTGGCTGACATCTTCACAAAGGCATTGGGCACAGAGAAGCTCCACAGGTTTAGGAGCTTACTTGGAGTGCAGTGTGTGGAGTTGAGCTTGAGGGGGAGTGTTGAGATATCGATCTCAACTAGTTCTACCTGTACATTAATGACCCACCTCGGGGATATCTTGCACACTTATGTCATTGGCATGGCTGGTGAGATTATGGTCGATATGCCTTCAGTGGATGATAGGCTGTGTGATAGCCACTTTGGAGTACTAGAGTTATGGCATAGTTATAGCGCCATCTCATATAGTCGGGTTCACACTATAGACCGACCACTTTGTATGTTGTAGGAGAGTACTTTCCCTTTATGTATGTACTCTTATCTTTTAGTTATATGGTTGTAGAGAAGAGAAGAAGATAGAAGAAAAACTCAAGCTCTCTCTCTCCCACACATTCTCTTTATCACTTAATAGAACCTCTATGTATCTAGTATTGTATCAAACCCTAGGCCTTATAACATCTATTGTAGGGGTGATGTTACACATGTTCTCCCACTATTTATCATTGTATGGACTCCAATGTCAAAGGGCAAATTTATACCCATAATGTGTGGAGACCGTATGAACACTCCTTATGTGAGTATAGTAGCATATTTGCATGTGTTTGGGAGTGAACAACAATTTAGGATTGGATTTGATTTTAACATGCCCATCTTCAATAGCAATATATGTCCATTTAATATATGAAATTATGGTCCTTTTTATAGTGTTAAAATAATAAAATTTATTAATTGACCATCTCCACTCGGAATCTTAAAATTTTGAGTCCAAGTTTGAAATTTGCGCATAATTTTACCCTAATAATAGATTTTACAACACTCAAAAATGGACACTAGAATAAGGCTCTATGTAAAATTTTAGTTAAATTTTGGGTGTCCATCGATTAACAAACGGACTGCACCACTGCGAGCACAAAAAGACCCCGTACAATATCACCAACAAAAACTTCTACAGCCTCATCAGATGTGCCAACACGAATATTGAGGTCGATGCCCCAAAAAGGGGCCCCCAACCCCAAAAAGATGCCTCCTTGGACTGTACACATACCAGGTCACCCATACAAATGGTCGCATACAGACTGAAGGCTGGTCACCCTAGCATATGGTCTTCATTGGCCGCATGGACACCCATGCAACCATTGGCCCGGAAGCTACATGTGATCACTGGCCTAGAAGGTACATGCATACCCCACCTTTGGCCCCTGTACAACCACCCCTTTTCTCAGACTCATGCAACCACAAATCACGTACTTTTTTCGTACACTGTCCTTTCCACCCCTCTTGGCTCTCACTTTACCTGTAGTCATGCGAGACCCTGTATAAACCCCCCAATGCCAGCATCCCCCTCTAGCCACCTCTGTGCGTGTAGGCTCTCCCCTACAGCTCTCTACAACCAAGCTCTGTCGAATGGCCCTCTCCAATCAAGCTTTCTCCAACCAAGCTCTCAACAGCTAGCCCTTTAGTATTGTGGGGGGGGTGTCCTACACTGCTCTCCCCCCTTGATGAAAAATAGGTAGAGGGAGAGGAGACACACACACAAGAGCAAACCCTAAAGTATTAAGCAAACCCTAACCATAAAGGGAAGGCATGTCCCTTCTCACATAATGCATTAAGCCATAATCCATAAGGTACAACACACTACATGTGTTGTGTCCACACACAGCTAACCCTAGCTACTATCCACACACTATGACCAGCTGGACGCGGTCATTTATGTCTCACACATGTTACTACCTAACATGCCAGCACATAGTGCAACTGGCACAAGCTGACATCGAGCTTGAATCTCAATAGCCCCTCTGAAGCTCATGATGTACTGCCATAGATGAAGATGTAGATGAGCTTGAATCTCAATAGCCCCTCTGAAGCTCATGATGTACTGCCATAGATGAAGATGTAGATGAGCTTGGGCTATCAAAGCTCTCAACTCTTCCCCTCAATCTCATCCCATGTATTCCCAACATAGTACGGAAGTACTCAAACTTCTCCCTCTCCTAAGTGGCTTTGTAAAGATGTCGTCTTCACATATTGCAAATCCATTGTACCATCCACAACACTTTCTCTCTAACAAAATGATAGTGGACCTCTATATGTTTGGTCTACGCATGAAAAGCTAGATTCTTGGCCAACTGTATGCTGCTCATGTTGTCACAATGAATGACAACCTTGCCATCAATAGGCTCACCCAAATCAGCTAAGAGACTCTTTAACCATACTCCTTCACATGTAGCTATGGCTGCTCCCTTGTATTCAGCCTCTTTACTAGATAAAGCAACAGTTGGTTGCTTCTTACGGCTCCAACTCACCACTGCACTTCCAAATGTAAAGGCATAACCACTAGTAGACCTCCTGTCATATGAGCTACCTGCCCAATCTGCGTCTGTGTAGCCGTGTACATCCAAGCCTTTACCATGCTCATAAAGAAGACCATAATGTGCAGTGGTCTTTACATAGCGCATAATGCGTCTCATTGCATCCAAATGAGGTTTTCTGGGGCTTTGCATGAATTGGCTTACTAGCCCCACAGCATAACTAAGATCCGGTCGTGTGATAGGCATGTAAATAAGACTGCCAACCATCTTTCAATACATAGACGGATCATCCAACTCTTCACCAAAATCAGCTTGCAGCTTCACATTCTGCTCCAAAGGTGTACTCATTGGCTTACACCATGTCATCCCATAATTTGCCAACATATCCAATGCATATTGGCGTTGCACTAACCATGTCCCTGCATGGTCTTTGATCACTTCAATCCCAAGAAAATATCTCAATTCACCCAAGTCTTTCATATCAAACTGCCCACTCAATGCCTTCTTGACATGCATAACATCTGTAGCATGATCTCCTGTGACAATCAAGTCATCCACATAGATGAGAAGCAAGACAATCCCATGATATATTTTCTTCACATAGAGTGAAGAATCTACTAAAGAAACCTGAAATCCAAGGGAGATGAGATATCGGCTTATCTTATCACTCCAAGCATGAGGTGCTTGCTTCAAACCATATAATGCTTTCTTTAATCTACATACATGAGTGGGGTACCTCAGGTGTACATATCCTTCTGGCTGTTCCATATAAACTTCCTCTTGTAAATCACCATTTAGAAATGCATTTTTCACATCCATTTGATGCTATGAGACCCCTCTGTCCCCTCCGCGCACCGAATTCCTGGTTGCTAGCAACGAAAGTAGTTTCCTCTTTTGCGGGTCTGGGTTTCCCACTCGGGGCCTCGCCCTCGAATGTCCGGACACAAGACTAATCTGGTGGTCATTAGGAAACCAAAATCGGGAAAATTTTCCTTGCCCGAAAAATGGGGACGATTCCACCTTTTTGATTTTCTTAACGAATTTTCTGATGGGGTCAAGAGACTAAACTATCCTTCATCTGATTAAACCAGATAGAAGGAAAACTATCACTGACTTAATTTGAAGAAATCAATGCTTTTTTCCTAACCGAAATCAAGAATAGCTGTTGATCTAAATCATTTGAGAAAATCAATGCTTTTTTCCTAACCGAAGTCAGGCACAGCCACCATTGATCTACTCATTTGAGAAATTCTTCAGGTTTTTATTTAACTACTCGAATTCTAAGCATATTCCTATTATTTCAATATTAAAACTCCACTGATTCTAGCCTAACCCCATCCGGCCCATGGGCTAGCCACCACCACCACCCAACCACTCAAATCAGTAGAACCAAACAATTACTCGAATGAATAGAACCAGACAATTACTCACCCACCCATAATTGAATGCCTTTCTTAACTTTTACTTTCGAATACATATACGCACACACTCCTCTTTAAACTTTAACGTATAAAATAATGCATTGACAAACAGTTATTGGTTACAGATGTCATAACTCAAAAATTCCATCCAGTCCCTTGTTTCTCAAAAAAAAGTATCACTCTGGACCAACTGGTCAGCAACTAGATCGAGTAACAGATTACAATAATCATTTGGTCCATCATACATATCTTCCATGATATACGCATTCATTTCGTCCATCATACATATCTTTCCCACGACATATGCATGGGTGTCATAGGCACCGGGAGCCCGTGCATCTCTTGGTCAAAAACCTCCACCCAGGATCCTCCTTAGGTGTCCTCGCACTTCACTCAGGGACCGATTCATTGGCCCTTGCCCATCGTATACCAGAAGCGCACCATTTTTCAACCATACCGAGGCTGGTCAAGACCTGGGCTTTGCCACGTGAGCTGCCCTTTGAACACTCCCCGCCAGCTGTTGCAACCAAACTTCCCTTAGAAAAACATATACCAAATGCTCCCTCCAGCATTCTCGCATAAAATAGGGTTTCTAAGCAAGTTTTTAGTTTGATTTTCTTTTGAATACAAGGAGTATTTCTTGAATCAGTATCCCCAAAACTTCTTGATGGGAATTCTAAATTTCATACCAAAATTCCTCAAATTCTATAACCTTGATCCACAGATCAATTCGAAGGGTCTCAAACTTAGTTTCAGATTTGGTGGGAGTTTTGAGTGTATTTTTCTAAATTGGTCACACCTTCTTTCCTTGAAACTGATGCTTGGTCATAGTCTGATTCAATGTTCGAGTCGGATAAGATTTTTCCTGAACTATCTTTCACGAAAAGGTTTGATAATTCAATTACTATTTTATTGAATTTCTTTCTTTGAATATTCACTTAACTGATTTCTAAATTAGTTACGAATTCCAATGAGGAATAAATTAATCATTTATATGAATATTTTGATCTTGATAGATTTCTTGAATTTTCTTTTTACAATCCGTGTGATATATAAAACAATAGAAATTTCTCTCTTAGAGGATTTAATTATTCATTTATCAAATACTCATAGAATTTAAACATAGAATTTAAGAGAATTCTAATTTTCATATAAAAATTGTTTATGCATTTATTTATGCATAAAATTAAACTTCAACGGGAATAACACTTTTATAAAAAAAATCCTTTTATACATCTATTTATGCATAAAATCAAATCTAATAGGAATAACACTTTTAAAATAAAAAGAATTTCTTTATGCATCTATTTATGCATAAAAATGAATTTTTATAAGAATAACTTTTTTATAATAAAAAAATTCCTTTATGCATCTTTCGAGGACCGGGGTGCTAGTAGCGGAAGAAGCACATCTTGTGAGGCAAGATCCCTCACTGGCGGCCTCGCCCAGGGATATCCAGACAGGAGACTAATCCATCAGTTCTTCCAAAATCGAACCGAGAAAAACTTCCCTTACCTGGAATGCACGAGCGATTCCTCCAGGATAATTTTACTCTAACGTAGTCAAAAGCCTTAACTAACTGAACTGATCTGATCGAACCCGTAAGTCCCATAGTCAGATCAAGGAAAAGATTGCACTTGGATCATAGAGACCAATGCTTTTTTCCTCATTGAGAGGTATAGCCATTGATTCTTTTCCATAGAATAATTTTTTATCGGAGATTTACTTTATCTATCGTACCATAATAGAATTGAGTCTCAATTTAGGGATCCATCAATCCACCCCATCCAGTCCCATGGGTCAGCCAACCGTGGCAACCACTGTAGTGATAGGATCCATTTAAGAATTTGGTTATGTTTTGTCCCGAGTACCAGGGAAAAGAGTTCCAAGGCCCCCCAACCAAATTTTCATGTAAACTTAAAACTAGTCACACCACTTACACACCCAATATTAAATTGCCTTTTTCATAGAGTCACCTGTCTTTAAAACAATCATTTAATGAAACCATAGGGTCACTGATCATAAACCTCTAAAATATCCGGTCGAATCCTAATTTTCAATTTTTCCTTCATGGGTGTACCTATGGCATCATTGGTAGCTAGAACACTCACCACTTGTCCGCTCAGGGGCCTTTTCAATAGTTCCTAGCTCATAGTGTAACCGGTAATATTTTCACTTATAAAAATCAAAATGGAATCTCCGTTGAAGATCAGCAAGATCAACCAACAGATCTATATAAAAGAGTCGTGGACTCATCCGTTGAGGACCAGCAAGGTCAATCAACTAGATCCATGCTCGTATTTAAAAAATAACTCTTACTCCTTGTTCTAATATCTTCCACGATGCACGTGTGGGTATCTTCGGCGACCCAGAGCCCGAGCACCGTATGGTCAGCACCCTCTAGGATCCTTCGTCTCGCAGGTCACCTAGCGCTTCACTCATAGGCCGCTTCCTTGGTCCCTCATCCACCGTACCGAAATCTCACCATTTGAATCAAACCGAGGTTGGTGAAGACCTCGACCGACCTTGCTATGCGAGACGTCCTCCATTGACTCTCGGTCGGCTATTGCAACCTTATCAGATTAGGTCTCCACGACCTCATTCACAAGACGATCAAAATTCTTCCCCAGCATTCTTGACATAAAATTGTCATTTAAAAATAGGTTATAAATATAGTTTCTATAATGAACTCTCATCTTTCCACATTGTTCCACATCAATCCACATTATTTAAATCACATCCATTTCATATGTATTCCCATTCTCATCCAATCACATCATTTTTATCTCATCACATCTTTCCTCATTTATCCTTATCAGATCTCATCAACTCGCATCTACCCATCTCCACATCTCATCACATCATATTCATTCACATCTCATCCATTCACCGTAATGTCAAGAGGCTCCCCTTTGCTGATGGCTACACCCACTAGTAGTGTTTGACAACACTTTTAGTGCTAATAAGCACACTTGGGAATGTTGAACACTTGATGAAGTTTGATGAATGAGACTTATGAACACCTCATGGTGTATGCCAACAACTTGAGAGGATCTGCAGCAAAAGCACTTTCAAGAAGCACTTAAGTGATTAAGATTAATTAAGCCAAGATTAGTGTAAAAAAACACTATTTTGAAGCTTTATTGAAGCTTCCATGGCTTCCTCACAAGGTTCCCTGGTTTTCAGCTTCTTGCGTGCGCGTCGAGAAGCCATTGAGGCTCATCTCTTGACTGTAGAACCTTGAGGCTTAGGGCTTCAAAATCCCTAAGCTTATGTGGCTTAAGCTTACCCACAGAAGGAGAATTTCTGTACGAAATGCAGCGCTACAGAAATCATGCGCGGGCGCTGCACAGATCATGCGTTGGCCTGCTTAGAGATCAATGCCGCGGCTTAGTCAACAATTGGCTATACAAAAATGAGCTCTTAGAGATGTTCTTTAGCTTCCTAGTTGAAATCACGCCAAGATATGGCCTCCACAAGAAGCTGAAAGGCCTCCACTAGGGCAGGGGGTAGATGAGATGCACTCAAAGAACACTTTTTTGACCTAGTCTACACCTTGCAAGTTGCCTAGCTCTAGATACCATGTTGAAATTCGTGGTGTTTATCCTAGATCAAGATGAGTGGAGGAGAGAGACCCACAAAATACAAGAACACGTCTTGTTTATTAAGTTGCTTATGCATACAACTTGGCCTTTGCACACTACATAATGCTTTCTAGCTTCACCTTTAAATAGGTGAGCTAGTGGACCATAAGTCCATTCACACACACACCCTTCTCCTACCCTTTTACATGACCTTAGTCTTTTAATACTACCCACATCTATTCATACATTCATATCTATCACTTCACATCCACATATATTCATGTCACATCACATCTCTTTACATCACATCACATTCTTTCACATACACATACACAACCACATCACATTCTTTCACATCACATCACATACACAACCACATCACATTCTTTCACATACACATCCACATCACATTCTTTTACATACACATCCACATCCATTCTTTCACATACATCCACATCCATTCTTTCACATACATCCACATCCATTCCACATACATAACCACATCCATTATTTCACATACATCCACATCCATTCCACATACATAACCACATCCATTCTTTCACATACATCCACATCCATTCTTCACATACATAACCACATCCATTCTTCACTTATACATTCACATCCATTTTCATCACATATCATCCACTCATATCCCATATCATTCATTTACATCCTGATTCACATGACATGACATCTCATCCATTCATTCACATTTATGTGATTCACATCGCATCTCATCACATCTATTCACCTCACATCTCATTACCTCTATTCACATCCCATCCACTCATCCATTCATTCACACCTATCTGATTCTCATCACATCTATTCACCTCACATCTCATCACCTCTATTCACATCACATCCATCCATCCATTCATTCACACCTATCTGATTCTCATCACATCTCATTCACACCTATCTGATTCTCATCACATCTCATCACACCTATCTGATTCTCATCACATCTATTCACCTCACATCTCATTACCTCTATTCACATCACATCCATCCATCCATTCATTCGCATCTATTCGATTCACACCACATCTCATCGCATCTATTCACCTCACATCTCATTACTTCTATTAACATCACATCCATCTATTCGATTCACACCACATCTCATCGCATCTATTCACCTCACATCTCATTACTTCTATTAACATCACATCGCATCTATTCGATTCACACCACATCTCATCGCATCTATTCACCTCACATCTCATTACTTCTATTAACATCACATCCATCCATCCATTCATTCACATCTGTCTGATTCACACCACATCTCCTCACACCTATTTACCTCACATCTCATTACCTCTATTCACATCACATCCATCCATCCATTCATTCACATCTATTTGATTCACAACACATCTCATCACATCTATTCACCTCACATCTCATTACCTCTATTCACATCACATCCACATCACATCCACATCACATCCATCCATCCATTCATTCACATCTATCTGATTCACACCACATCTCATCACATCTATTCACTTCACATCTCATTACCTCTATTCACATCACATCATCCATCCATCCATTCATTCACATCTCTTTGATTCACACCACATCTTTTTACATCAGTTCACCTCACATCTCATCACCTCTATTCACATCACATCCATCCATCCATTCATTTACATCTATCTGATTCACATCACATCTATTCACCTCACATCTCATCACCTCTATTCGCATCACATCCATTCATCCATTCATTCACATCTATCTGATTCACATCATATCTCATCACATCTATTCACCTCACATCTCATTACCTCTATTCACATCACATCCATCCATCCATTCACATCACATCCACCCATCCATTCATTCACATCTATCTGATTCACATCACATCTCATCACATCTATTCATAGAATTTAAACATAAAATTTAAGAGAATTCTAATTTTGATATAAAGATTCTTTACGTTGACAAGGGAAGCCAACAGCGGGGCACCTCTATAGCTTAGTCTCCTTGCCGTTTGAAAAAACAACTCACAACACAAGTTAGACCAATAAATCAAAAAAGGGTATCTCTTTTCTCTCCACTCAAGCCTAACCTTTTGGGGATTATGAGCACACGCCAACCCAAAAGACCCTGCTAGGCGAACTGAAGAGCCAGGGCTTGGAATTAATAGCACACGTCAAACAAGCCTTGAAGAGCACCCTCAAAACACCATGGATCTGTACCTCATTAATCATTCCCAAATTCTTAAAACATTAAGGCAAACTCCCAATGCCTTTCATCGAATCCCTTCGCTCCGTTCCCGACAAGACATGAACAACACCCAGCTGTTGCATGCAAAATTCTAACTTCCATTGTGCACAAATTTTCAACCTAGCACGTCAATCAAACTCAAGAAAACTCTTCATGCCTCCAAGACGCCAATCTTTTTACATGAGGAACCCCTCCTCAATGCCTAGGCAGTCTCGGGACTCCTCCTCCCCGGTGTTCCTCTCCCCCAAAACCTCCTATCTGGGCGTGATCTTTGATGATCGTGCACACCCATTTTCTATATATAGGCATCACCGACATGCAACCCATCGTCCCAACACAAGGGACATCTTGCCACCTTTTATTCCACGTATGTACATGCCAAAAGCATACAAAGCATGTCTAAGACCCAAATAACACCAATGGTGCCACCTCCAAGGTCCTAACACCTCGGTGAGGTATGTATGTGGCAGTCACCCCGCTAGGAACATATTCACAATATATACATAGCATAATCATTTCCACCATCCATGAATGAATTTACAAGTCTTTCCAAAGACCACGTGCACTTTTTTTGGTTTTACAAAAAGTGCCTAACATATTTTGCCAACCCCCTAGCCTGCTTAATCATTCATGATAAGCAGAAGCTTCTAGGGGGCAAACAACTGGTGCATGTCTTCCCCAGAAACCTCGTCCACATGACTGTTGAAATATACAAGTGAATAGGGTGTGTGTGGGAACAAGCTCTTGGATAGAGGCTGTAAAAGAGGAGATGTAATTGTGAAAGAACCTGTGAAAAGGTTAGAAGAATCTACTGGGAGAGAATAATGGGTAGCATGAGGGAATTTAGGAGTGTGGAGATATTGTGGGAGATATTCAGGGAAAAGAGAAGAGGTGGAGAGAATCAGGCAAAAGGTGGAGATATTCAGGGAGTGAATCATGGAGAAATCAATGGGATTTGATGCTTGATGTAAACTCTATAAATTGAGGCATAGCCCTAATGAGAATTTGTTGGTTTTTGAGTATCCATGCCTACATTAATCTATTTTCTAATTATTCACTAATTACGTCTTAATCATTTCTTAATCACTTTGTTAATTATGTTGATTCTAGTGTTTGATCCACCATAGCTCATCATTATGCTCAAATTTCAACATGGTATCAGAGCCATGCCTAGAATCAACCAGGTTTATGAGCCCATTAGTGAATTAATTAGGATTAGTAGGTAATTAGCAAAAAAAATCAATTTTTAGTGAGTTTTTCACCTTCCCCTTCACCCCCAGCCACAGTGGAGGATCTCTAGCACCTAGCACACATCAAATTAGGGCAAAAGCTTCTAACCATATCTAGCTAACATCCTTAGCTTCAAGCCCATCAAGAAAACGCAGCAAACCACCGGGGGCGGGTTCAGGAGAACTTCACGTTTTTTCCAGCGCTGATTTTTCTGAGTAAATTGCAGATCTCCACTTCATCAGTTCAAATTGATTCAATTCCTCCTAGCCCAAGGGGTAATCAAGCATGCTCTACAAGTTGGTGAAGACAGAATTCAGTTTCATCAAGTCTACATTGAGATCAAAGCTCTTCATCAAATCTACAGGTGACTTTGGTAAAACAGAGATTAAGCTTTCATTATTTGGTCAAATCTTATGTTTCTTGGCTTAATCCTCTACTAGACTCATTGCTATTGATGCCTTTGAAAGCATTTGAGCTCATTTGAAGTGGAAGGCACCAGATCTGGACTCCTCGCATACTCTGTTTTTTGCACACAAAACAGAGCATTAATTTGCTAATCAGTGATTAATCAGTGCTAATCACTATACTTTGGTGCAATTGAGGGTTCAAATTAACCATTAGGTATCTGATACAAATCCCTATAACTTCAGATTGAAAATCGGAGTTGGTTTGATACTCCAACCATCCCGTACAAATTGATTACCCTTAATTTAATGTAATTTCTGGGAAAATTGTGCTGATAAAATTGTGAAAATCATCATTTTGCATTTAACCCTTGGTTAATGCCTGTAAATCTCACTCAAATTCAAGATTATTCACAACCAGAGTTGCATTTTGGAATGTGCATGAGAATGAATGCTATACGCATTATGTATTGGGCACATTGCATCAGTGTAAAAATGGGAACAGACACTGCCCTTGTCCAGATTAAGGCAAGAGGTAAGACCTCCCGCATAAATTTGGGTTTGCATTGCATAATGATACAAGATAAACATAAAAAACCCAAAGGAACTGTCAGCAAAACATTGAAACATGTTGCTCACATGGAGCAAAATGACCTGACGGACGAGCTCATGGCCCCAGCCATGGAAGAAGAAGAATATCTCTTCCCAAGAAGAGGATCCACACCAAGAAGATCTGAAGGAAGACATGGACACGAGAAGAGAAGCTGCCCCAAGAAGATTGAAAGAAGAGACGGACGCGTGGAGAGAAGCTGCCACGACAAGAAGACTGAAGACAAGAGAAGATGTGAGGCTCCAAAGAGTGAGGAGCCATGTGAAAATCTCTGAGAGAGAGAGAGAGAGAGAGAGAGAGAGAGAGACCCCACAACCCAATGTAACCTACCCCAATAAAGTAAAACCACCTCTGAGCCACCGATGATGTAGGCCGCGTGGTAGATGTTTGTGTGAGCACTTTAGTCAAGGTCGCGGGCACTTATAGTAGCCTTGGACACATAGAGAGAGAGAGTGTCAAGGACTATGGAGTTTAGGGACTTGAGGCACTGGTCGCGGACTGTCAAGTAAGAAAGAAACTTGATACAGGGTCCAAGTGTGCTGAGATAACTTGAGGGGAGGAGTAGACACTAGTCGCCGACTACCAAGTAAGGGGAGGCAAACTTGGTATAGGGTCTAGGTGTACTAGGAGTATTCACTTGAGGGGAGGTGTTGAAATATACAAGTGAATAGGGTGTGTGTGGGAACAAGATCTTGGATAGAGGCTGTAAAAGAGGAGATGTAATTTTGAAAGAACCTGTGAAAAGGTTAGAAGAATCTACTGGGAGAGAATAATGGGTAGCATGAGGGAATTTAGGAGTGTGGAGATATTATGGGAGATATTCAGGGAAAAGAGAAGAGGTGGAGAGAATCAGGGAAAAGGTGGAGATATTCAGGGAGTGAATCATGGAGAAATCAATGGGATTTGATGCTTGATGTAAACTCTATAAATTGAGGCATAGCCCTAATGAGAATTTGCTGGTTTTTGAGTATCCATGCCTACATTAATCTATTTGCTAATTATTCACTAATTACGTCTTAACCATTTCTTAATCACTTTGTTAATTATGTTGATTCTAGTGTTTGATCCACCATAGCTCATCATTATGCTCAAATTTCAACAATGACAACGTCCATATTTAGATCCTCCATTTCAAGCATATCATCTTTGACAATGCACATCAAACGAGCAACATACTTCTTCAGCCTGAAACCATTCACACAGTATCCATGCCAATTGCCATCCAAGTCAGCAAGCTGGTAAGTGCCATTTGCAAATTTGTCCACAACCAAGAAAGGTCCTTCCCACTTTATTTGGAACTTCTTTTGAAATGTATGGTCCAACCTGCTATTATATCGTAATACCATGTTCCCTTTATTGATGCTTTTGTCTTTTAACATCTCATTTGCCTTCTTTTGGTTTGTCTTCAACACCTATTCATAATGTTCTAAAGCAAGGTTTCTATCCAAATGCAAACATTGAAGATGCATCATCCTCTCTTGGAATGCAGCTAAACCTTCTCTGCCCAACTCACACATCAACCTCAATGATGGAATTTCCACTTCAATGGGTAACAGGGCCTCTTTGCCAAACACCAAATGAAACGGAGAAAAACCTGTGCACATGGAAGCTCCAAATCCCACGTTTTGCCATGACTTTGAGTCATCTTTGTGAGTATCCTCATCAACTCTCCATTGATTCTTTCATTTAAGCCATTACATTGTGGATAGTAAGGAGTGGTATACTTGTGTTGTATATGTAGCTTCTCACAAAGGTAATCAACTAAATCCCCACGGAATCCGGGACCCCTATCTGATAGCAACTCCAGCTGCACACCAAACTTGCAACACATCTCCTCATAAACAAACTTCCCCACATCGTTGCTAGTGACTCGTTTCACTGCCTTTGCTTCTGCCCATTTTGACAAGTAGTCCACACAGCAAAGTGAGGTTGTAGACCTTTCCTCTACGAGTCATAGGCAATGGCCCTTATGCATGAAGATGTATGCGTAGATGTGAATGTGGATGTAGATGTGGATGTATGTATGTATGTGGATGTGGATATATGAATGAGGACGTGATAATGGATGTATGCATGTAGATGTGGATATATGGATGTGAATGTGAATGTGGATGTGGATGTGGATGTGGATGTATGGATGTAGATACGGATGTGGATGTATGTATGTATGTGGATATAGATGTGGATGTATAGATGTGAATGGGAATGTGGATGTGGATGTATGAATTCAAATGTGGATGTGGATGTGGATGTATGGATGTGTATGTATGAATGTGGATATGGGATGTGGATGTATAAATGAGGATGTGAAAATGGATGTATGCATGTAGATGTGGATGTATGGATGTGAATCTGAATGTGTATGTGAATTAATGTGTCGTCGATATGAGGAAATGGATGAGAATGAGTACACATTGAATGGAATGTGAAATAAGTAATGTGGACTAAGGAGGGATAATGTGGAAAGACGAGAGTTCGATTTAGAAATTGTATTTTGTGACTGTTTGTAAATGATTGTTTTATGTCAAGAATGCTGGGGAAGCATTTTGACCGTCTTATGGATTAAGGTCATGGAGACCTAACTGTTAAAGTTGCAACTGCTGACGGAGAGTCAATGGAGGACGTCTCACGTAGCAAGGTCGGCCGAGGTCTTGGCCAGCCTCGGTTCGATTTAAATGGTGAGCTTCCGGTACGGTGGATGAGGGACCAAGGAAGCGGCCTATGAGTGAAGCGCTAGGTCACCTGCGAAGGATCCTAGAGGGTGCTGACCATACGGTGCTCGGGCTCTGGGTCGCCGAAGATACCCACACGTGCATTGTGGAAGATATTGGAATAAAGAATAAGAATTGTTTTCTGAAACCGGGCATGAATCTGGTTGATTTACCTTGCTGGTTCTCAACGGATGAGTCCATGGCTCTTTTATATGGATCTGTGGGATGATCTTGCTGATCTTCCACGGAGATTCCATTCTATTATATAAATATATTGCCGGTTACTATAAGCTAGGAACTATGGAAAAGGCCCCTGATGAGTGAACAGGTGGTGAGCGTTCTGGTTGCCAATGATGCCATAAGTATACCGATGAATGAATGACTGGAAATAAGGATTCAACCAGAGACTATGAGGATTGTCATCAATGACATAATGGTTTCATTAAAGGATTGTTTTAAAGTTAGCTGATGCTAAGAAAAAGGCAATTTCATATTGGGTGTGTAAGTGGTGTGACTAGTTTTATGTTTGCATGAACTTCCAGCTAGGGGGCCTTGGAACTCTTTTCCTTGGTACTCGGGACAAAACCTAACCAAATTCTTAATTGGATCCCATCACTACAGTGGTTGGGCGGTTGGCTAACCCATGGGACTGGATGGGGTTAGGTTGGACTGATGGATCCGTAAATCGAGATTTAATTTCTATTATTACGATAGATGAAGTAAATCCCGGATAGTAATTGTTCTATGGATAGGAATCAACGGCTGTGCCTCTTGATGGGGAAAAAAGCGTTGATCCCAATGATCCAAGTGCAAGTTTCTTCCTTGATCTGACCAAGTACCGTTAGAGGTGCAGTCGGATCAGTTTGATCAGTAATGATCTTGACTACGTTAGAGTAAAGAGTTATCCTGGTGGAATCGCCCGTGCTTTCCGGGTAAAGGAAGTTTTTCCGGTTTCGATTTTGGACAAACCGACGGATTAGTCTCTTGTCCGGATATCCGTGGACGACTCCCCGAGTGTGAGACCCCTACCCGTGCACGATGTGCTACTTCCACTGCTAGCACCCTGAATCTGTTGCGTGGTGGAGACCGGGATCTCACAATACCAATCCTGCAAATGTGATTAGTACATCACATAAAGGCAAAGAGAAAGTGGTTGAGCCCCTTAGTATGCCTGACATTTGCAGGCATTCTCATGTTGATGGAGAAAGAGAAAGTGGTTGAGCCCCTTAGTATGCCTGTACATCACATAAAGGCAAAGAGAAAGTGGTTGAGCCCCTTAGTATGCCTGACATTTCTGCAAGGCATTCTCATGTTGATGGAGAGTCTAGTGGCTTAGAGATGAGCCTTGATGAGGATCTTGGGATACCAGCTATGAGAACACCTGGTGTAAAGAAGGCTATGGAAGCCATGAATGTAAAGCTACGAAGATCTGGGAGAGTGAAGAATCTTGTGCAGAGGTTTACCTATGATGGTTATGTGGTGGCACATCACTATGCATACATGATAAAAGTTGTACAGGTTGTAGAGCCCACATGCATTGATGAGGCTGTTGGAAATGTGTGTTGGGAGAAAGCTATGGATGAGGAGATGGATGCACTATATGGAAATGAGACTTGGGATTTAGTGCAATTGCCTGAAGGCAAGAAAGCCATTGGATGCAAGTGGGTGTACAAAGTAAAACATTACAGTGATGGAAGCATAAGAAAGTACCCAAAGGATATGCGCAGACATATGGCATTTATTATGAAGAAACTTTCAGCCCAGTTACCAAGATGGAAACAGTGAGAGTTGTGATAGCAGTGGCTGCGTCAAAGCAATGGTCTTTACATCAGATGGATGTAAAGAATGCATTCTTGCATGGGGATTTGCAGGAAGAGGTGTTTATGTTGCAGCCACCTAGTTATGAGGATATGAGTGACCCCGAGCATGTTTGCAGGTTGAAGAAAGCCTTGTATGGCTTAAAACAAGCACCAAAAGCATGGTCTGACAAGATTTTTGAATATCTTGTCACTATTGGCTTTCATGTAGCAAATGCAAATTTCTCGCTGTATGTGAGACACAGTGATAGAGGGGTTGTGCTTGTTGTCATCTATGTAGATGACCTGATCATCATTACGGGGGACCATGATGCCGAGATCTTTGATGTAAAGATCTTTCTTAGAGCAAAGGCTAAGAGCCTCTAACTCCACTGAGATTTTTTAAAATCTCGATGTAACAACACCTATATTCCTTTGAGATGAAGGATTTGGGGGAGCTCAGATATTTCTTGGGCATTGAGGTGATTAGGTCACCACATGGTACTAAATTACTACAGAGACAGTATGGCTTGGACATGTTGTCCAAGTATGGTATGACAGGCTGTAAGCCTATCTCAGTGCCATTGGATCAGAATGGCAAGTTGAGTGCATATTCAGGAGAGATTTTGGAGGATCCTACTATGTATAGGTGCATCGTAAGAACCTTGATCTACATGACGATCACCAGACTAGATTTGAGCTATGCTGTTGGGTTGGTGAGCCAGTTTATGCAGGTTCCTTAGAAGCTGCATTTGGATGCATTGAGACGCATACTGAGGTATGTGAAGTCTACTTTGCATTGTGGACTATTTTATAAAACTGGGACAGAGATATGTGTACATGGGTACACAGATACTGATTGGGCTGGTAGTATCTCAGATAGAAGATCTACTAGTGGCTTCATGTTTTCTTTGTGAAGTGTTGCTGTGACTTGGAGCAGTAAGAAGCAGCCTACGGTTGCTCTATCTAGTACAGAGGCTGAGTACAGAGGTGCTGCTATGGCAGCATGTGAGGTAGCTTGGTTGAGAAAGCTACCTGCAGATTTGGGTCTATCAGTGGATACACAAGTCATTTTCTGTGACAACATTAGCAGTATATAGTTGGCCAAGAACCCAGTTTTTCATGCTCGTACGAGAAACCATTTTAAACACTAGGAGGATTTTCATATCCAAAAATATCTCAATTTTGAATTACCTCCCTCTAGACATTTTCTCTCTCCAGGTCAAAACAGGGTAAAACAAGATCTTTCTTTTATTTCAGAGAGGGGAATAATTATAAGATCAGAAGGGGAGGTTCTTACACTTGCACACCTCAAAAGCTGGAGGGAGGCATCCTACCCCACTTAAAAAAATACGAGATGTCCTCATCTCGCAATTTAGAGGACAACTCTTTCCCTTGAGATCCAACTGATTCTGGGGCTCCTTATAGTCTGGTGCTTATAGTCTGGTGAACCCAACAAAATCCTGGGAAAAAGATCCCTTATATAGAACTCATCATCAAATAACAATTCACTCAGATCATATCATTCAAATCTTTATCACAATAATGGTCCATTAGACCAAAATTTCCATCTGAACAGTCCTTCATGAGAATTTTCAATTATACAGATTTTTAATTTGTCATCCCTTAACTTGATCCACTGGGTCAAGTGTTAACAAAAGCAATCTGTCAACATAATCCACTAATCTCATAGTGATTTTTTGAAGTCATTATCGTCATTCCAGTTACAAACATCATCACAAGGACTCGTCCCATTCACCCTCATTGTGGTTTTGCTCAGCTTATCGCTTTTCAACCAAAACCCAGGAATCATCATTTTTCAATCAGAATCCAAATCAACTCATTAGTTCTCAACCAGAGTTTTTAAAATCATATCAACCACATTCAAATTCATCATCTAGATAGCATTTTTGCTTATAATTTCAAGTCTTACATTTACTCGTAATATATAGTGCCAGTAAAGAGCTGCAATTATACCCTCGGTATATACGGGTAGTCATAGTCCTTGGAATTATAAGGTAAATACCATCATGTCTAGGCCTCAAGCAAGTCAGGGATTCCATGCAATTGCGGTACTTCTGAAGACCCAATTACTAATTTATGAATTTGAGTGTGAATATCAATTTGTTATGAATTTCATCACACAATTACAACCTTTTACTGCTACTTCATAAATTTTTGACATTTTTGGCTTCTCGATTAATCCACATTATACAAAATTAGCTCTGATACCAGTTGAAAGATCCCTATGCCCACCGTGCAATGAAATCAGGGGTGCTAGTAGCGGAAGTAACACTTCTTGCACGGGGCACGATCCCTCACTCGGGGCCTTGCCCACGGATATCCGGACAAGAGACTAATCCACCGGTTCTTCCAAAATCAAACCCAAAAAAAACTTCCCTTGCCCGGAAAGCACAGGCGATTCCTCGAGGATAATTTTACTCTAACGTAGTCAAAAAGCCTTAACTAACTGAACTGATCTGACCAAACTCGTAAGTCTCATAGTCAGATAAAGGAAAAGATTGCACTTGGATCATAGAGACCAACGCTTTTTTTCTCATTGAGAGGCACAGCCGTTGATTCTTTTCCATAGAACAATTTTTTATCCGGGATTTACTTCATCTATCGTACCATAAAAGAATTGAGTCTCAATTTAGGGATCCATCAGTCCAGCCTAACCCCATCTAGTCTCGAGGGTTAGCCAACCGCCCAACCACTATAGTGATGTGATCCATTTAAGAATTTGGTTAGGTTTTGTCCCGAGTACCACGGAAAAGAGTTCCCAGGCTCCCTAGCCCGATTTTCATGCAAGTTTAAAACTAGTCACACCACTTACACACCCAATATGAAATTGTCTTTTTCACAGAATAAACTGTCTTTAAAACAATCATTTAATGAAACCATAGTGTCACTGATCATAAACCTCCAGAATATCCGGTTAAATCCTAATTTCCAATTTTTCCTTAATCTCATTGTACCTATGGCATCATTGGCAACCAGAACGCTCACCACCTATCCACTCAGGGGCCTTTTCGATAGTTCCTAGCTCATAGTAACCGACAATATTTTCACTTATAAAAATCAAAATGGAATCTCCGTTGAAGATCAGCAAGATCAACCAACAGATCTATATAAAAGAGCCATGGACTCATCCACTGAGGACCAGAGCAAGGTCAATCAACCAGATCCATGCTCGCATTCAGAAAACAACTCTTACTCCTTGTTTCAATATCTTCCACGACGCATGTGTGGGTATCTTCGATGACCCAGAGCCCAAGCACCGTATGGTTAGCACCCTCTAGGATCCTTCACAGGTCACCTACACTTCACTCATAGGCCACTTCCTTGGCTCCTCATCCACCGTACCGGAAGTTCACCATTTGAATCAAACCGAGGCTGGTGAAGACCTCGGCCGTGACCTTGATATGCGAGACGTCCTCCATTGACTCTTCGTTGTTAGCTGTTGCAACTTTATCAGATTAGGTCTCCACGACCTCATTCACAAGACGGTCAAAATGCTTCCCTAGCATTCTTGACATAAAACATTTATTTAAAAACAGGTCATAAATACAGTTTCTATAATGAACTCTCATCTTTCCACATTGTTCCACATCAATCCACATTATTTAAATCATATCCATTTCATATGTTTTTCCATTCTCATCCAATAACATTATTTTCATCTCATCACATCTTTTCTCATTTATTCTTATCAGACCCCATCCACTCACATCTACCCATCTCCACATCTCATCACATCACATTCATTCACATCTCATCCCATTCACATCCCAATTCCCATCACATTCACTTATATCCATCACATTCATTCTCATCACCATCCTATCACATACATAACTTCACATCACATCTATCTACATCATATCTCATTCATACACATCCATCCAACCGTTCACATGTACGACTACCCACATCTATTCATACATTCATATCTATCACTTCACATCCACATATATTCATGTCACATCACATTCTTTCACATACACATCCACATCACATTCTTTCACATACATCCACATCCATTCTTCACATACATAACCACATCCATTCTTTCACATACACATCCACATCTATTCTTCACATACATAACCACATCCATGCTTTCACATACATCCACATCCATTCTTCACATACATAACCAGATCCATTATTCACTTATACATTCACATCCATTTTCATCACATATCATCCACTCATATCCCATACCATTTATTTACATCCTGATTCACATGACATCACATCTCATCCATTCATTCACATCTATCTCATTCACATCACATCTCATCACAGCTATTCACCTCACATCTCATCACCTCTATTCACATCACATCCATCCATCCATTTATTTACATCTATCTGATTCACATCACATCTCATCACATCTATTCACCTCACATCTCATGACCTCTATTCACATCACATCCATCCATCCATTCATTCACATCTATCTCATTCACATCACATCTCATCTCATCACATCTTTTCACCTCACATCTCATTACCTCTATTCACATCACATCCATCCATGCATTCATTCACATCTATCTTATTCACATCACATCTATTCATAGAATTTAAACATAGAATTCAAGAGAATTCTAATTTTGATATAAAGATTCTTTACGCATCTATTTAGGCATAAAAATCAACTTCAGTGGGAATACACTTTTCTAAAAATCCTTTTATGCATCTATTTATGCATAAAAAATGAGAATAACACTTTTGAAATAAAAATAAATCCTTTATGCATCTTTCTATGCATTAAATCAATTTTAATGAGAATAACACTTTTGAAATAAAATAAATCCTTTATGCATCTTTCTATGCATAAAATCAATTTTAATGAGAGTAACACTTTTGAAATAAAAATAAATCCTTTATGCATCTTTCTATGCATCAAATCAATTTTAATGAGAATAACACTTTTGAAATAAAAATAAATTCTTTATGCATCTTTCTATTCATAAAATCAATTTTAATGAAAATAACACTTTTATAACAAAAAATTTCCATTATGCATCTTTCTATGCATAGAAATTAAATTTAATAAAAATAAAACTTTTATAGTAAAAATTTTCTATTATGCATCTTTCTATGCATAGAAATTAAATTTAATGAAAATAACACTTTTATAGTAAAAATTTTCTATTATGCATCTTTCTATGCATAGAAATTAAATTTAATAAAAATAACACTTTTATAATAAAACAATTTCCATTATACATCTTTCTATGCATAGAAATGAATTTTAATAATAAATATCAGTGATATCCATACATATTCATAGGTGAATATGTACATGGAGTAATTTAAAATATTCCTTTAGAATCCACAAACGGTGGGAATTACTCTTTTGGAATAACATAAAAATATGTTAGAATTCCTGGTGCTCATGCTAGATTCAAACATGTGGAGAAGAGAGACCCCAAAATACAAGAAGAGATCTTGCTTATTAAGTTGCTCAAAATACAACTAAGCTTCATGCTTCATACAAATGACTTTGGCATATGCCTTTAAATAGGCTTGCTATAGTGGCCTAGGGTTAGGTGGCTCCCTTAGGACCATTCACACCCACACACCTTCTACACCCTTGTTCACTAAGGCTCCAAGGCCTATATCTTAATACCCCCCCATGAAAAAATGAGCTTGGAATGGGTGGTATTGGACATATGAAAGAAAAAAAAACTTGCCTTTATAACATTAGGCTTACAAGAATGTTCAGGGTGGTGTGGTTATCTAGGACTTACCACTATGTTCCTAGAGCCTTAGAGGCTAATACAATGATGCCATCTAAGCTTTATTTTATGTCGATGAGAATGTACACCTTAATGATGGACCTTAATGATGGTGCACCCCACTCTTTGTGTGCTTGCTTGACCTCTTCTAGTTGTTGACATGTTTTGGACATACATGCCATTGCTTCCACATGCTTTGGACATACATGCCATTGCTTCCACATGATTTCCATCACCATTCTCACACAATGATCAACACAAGGCTGCCACTCTTGCTTAAGTGGTTTGCACATAGATGTTCCTTCAACATGCTTGATGCTTCTCTGCATACCATACCTCCTCCATGGGCAATGAGGAAATTCCTTAGAGTAATGGTTTATGAGGTATATTTATATGGGAAAGGGAGAGGGAGGGTCTTACCACTTGCCTTATAGATTGGTCAAGGGCAGTGTCTACTCCATAATTACAACAAGAGTTTTTGTGCATGTTGGTTACATGATACCCAATAGGGTTTGAAAGTACAATCTTTAATGAAAGTGAGTAAGTGGCTGAGTTAAATGCTCAAACCAACAAGGTACATCATTCTTGGCTCAATAAGGTGAGGGTATGGCTCATAATGTTGCCTATGCCTCTTACAAAGACAATGCCAAGAGATGCTTATCAAAAACATAACAAACAACAAGGTAGAGCACTTAGATATGCTATGCTCAACCTTAAAACTCATCTTAGGAGATGAAAATGTTGAGTATGCAGCGGAATAACATGCCTTGGGATTGGGAAATGAGAGCATATGGCTTATGACATGCCTATGCTTCTTACAAACAAGAGCCTCAAGGGTGATACACAAAAACATTAAATATGAGCACTTAGTGTACATGTGCCCAACTTTAAACCACTCAAGGAACTGAGTTTGATGATGAAAAACTAGAAAACTTCAACCTCTTTGGCTTATGGGATGAAGACAATGGTTTATGGTTGCACCATTTCTCCTTGGAAGCTTGCCAAGGTAAGCATAGAAGCGGGTTGATGATGAAGACTTATAATGTGGCACTTATGGTGTGTGCCCGGCCTCCAATACTGATGAAGAAGAGCCTCCTTAGTGGTAAAGACCTCCTCCTTTGATGGTTATGACCATTATTAGTGTTAAGCAACACCATTAGTGCTTATAAGCACACTTTGAGAAGCTTTGTGCACTTGAAGATGTTGACGAAGCTTGATGACAATGAGGCTTATGAATACCCCATGGTGTATGCTTACCACTTCAAGGATATGGAAAAAGACCCTCACAAGAGCACTTAACAGATTAGTACTCCTTTAATGATAAGCATGAAAGCTAATTAGTGTTTAAAAACACTTTTATACAAGCTCGGGGGGTGCACTATATGGAAGCCCCTCCTACGACGTGCGTTCAAGGGGTATTTAAAAAACCCCTTATCTGTGAATTTTGAGCTGATAAAACTACCCCTTTTTCTTTATAGACTTACAGGTTTTTTTTCAAAGTACAATTAAAATACCCCTCTTGTAATTGTATTTCTATAAATTTACCCAATATTTTGGATTAAAAAAATCCCACCTAATGATCGCACGTGGTAGACTTACATTTTTTGAGGTGCACCCCCCGAGTATACAAGCTGCCATGGAATGCACAAACCCTTCTGGCTCTAGCACTCACGTTGGTGGATCATTAGGGCTGAGACTTGAGCTGTAGGACCTTGAGGCTTAGGGCTTCAAAAGCCCTAAGCTTGTGTGGCTTGAGCTTGCCCACAAGCTATGCATTGTTGTACAAAATCCAACGCTTCAGAAAAAGCGTCAGCTGCTCAGAGTGCAATGGCGCGGCTGAGAGAGGTGTAATCCAACAATTAGTTGTACGAATCTGAGCGCCCCGGGATGCTCTTCAACTTCCTAGTTGAGAGCACACCAAGATACACCGAGATACGGTTGCTAGAAGGCCTCCACTGGCTCGGGGTTCATCTCCACAAGAAGTGAGATGTGGATAACCTAGTCTACACCACACAAAATGTGACCTAATCTACCCAAGCTCTAGATACCATGTTAGAATTCGTGGTGCTCATGCTAGATTCAAACATGTGGAGGAGAGAGACCCCAAAATACAAGAAGAGATCTTATTTATTATTAAGTTGCTCAAAATACAACTAAGCTTCATGCTTCATACAAATGCCTTTGGCATGTGCCTTTAAATAGGCTTGCTAGTGGCCTAGGGTTAGGTGGCTCCCTTAGGACCATTCACACCCACACACCTTCTACACCCTTGTTCACTAAGGCTCCAAAGCCTATAACTTAATAAAATAAACTTTCTTTTCCACAAAATTCTAAATTTTTTTGCCATAACCTCCTTTGTATGGCTGACCATTTCTCATTTTTATCATTCTATTTTCAGCTTAAATTAACCCCAATTAGATGTATAGGACTCTAATCTACACAATTTTGAATTTCCAAGAGAATAAACAAAAAGAAAAGTTTAATTAATCTTTTTGTTAATCATTCTAGGATAAAGAAAGGCTGGAATGTAAAGAAGATAAGGGGGTGGCCTTTTCATCAAGGCATAGCATTAGAATTTACTTTAATCAACTATAAAACAAGAAAATCAAGAAAACCATAGATTTAAAATTAAAAAGTAAGAAAAATTTAGCTTACATGGAGTTGTAAGCTTTCCTTTGGCTTGAGGGATTGAGGGTTCTACTCTTGTTTCAAACAAGAGTGGCCACCAATTACTTTGGAGAGGATTAAGCCAAAAACAATTGAATTATCAAGAAAATTCAATGTAAATGGCTCTGGGTAGGAGTAGAGTAACAGTGCATGAACACCATTAACCTTTTACAAAGGGGAAGGCTTCTATTTATAGAAAAAATTGCGCCTTTAACCAAGAAAACTGATTCTAGAATTTTCCAGATGAGTTTGGTCAATTTTTGACCATTTTTGTGTCAGTTTAGCTTACTTTTTGTATCTAGTTGAAACAGGAGAGAGGAGAGAGGAAAAAATCTCATTATGTTTTAGTTTAAAACTCCTCCACACATGTGAAATAGGCGCCTCCTTCATGAGGGCCCACATTGAGGTGTCAAAAATGTATCATTTCCTCTAAATATCTCTTCTTTTTTAACTAATAAACCTTGTCCTTAATCAATTCTTCATCTTAACTTAGCATTTACTCATTTTTGGGAAATTTTCTTTTATTCTTCAATTTATCTCCTCCCTACATTTGGATTAATCTTATTGGTCCATAATAACCTTAATAGGACCATAATCCAATTTTTTAAAAAAATATGGATCCTTAGGCTAAGGTCCTTTATAGCTATTTTTAAATTAATTCCAATTACACATTGGAAAGTGCTTTTTGAATTTCTGTTTCAAGGGAAACCATTTTATACACTAGATAGTTATAAGATCAGAAGGGGAGGTTCTTACACCTGCACACCTCAAAAGATGGAGGGAGGAATCTTACAACATCTCGTGAGATAACCACTTGCCTAGTATATGGATTGTAACATTTATATGCATTGCGATCATGTGCATACCCAACAAAAATGCACTTTTCTGCCTTAGGATCCAACTTCTTCCTTCTCTCATGTGGCACATGCAACAGCATCCTACTTAAATAACTTGCCTTCTTTCTTGCCTTTTTTACTCTACATGCATTTTTTAAATCCTCAACGAAGCAACCATGCTCGTTGAAACAAACTTGTAAACCTTGTTCAACCATGTGACCAACTGAGGCCAAACTTTTTGTAATAGAAGGCACATACAAAACATCTGCCACCATAGACTTTGTTTCACCATTATGCATCACCAACCAACATGAGGGATAGCATGCTGGGAATCATCACCTGTCTCCACATAGCCTTTCACATCCATTGGCTTCATATGTTCAAACCATTTGTCATGACAAGTCATATGGTTTGCTGCTCTAGAGTCCATATACCAAGTGCCATCACTGTCACCATTTGTCATCATAGATCCCATGACATCATATGGTTTGTCATGACAAGTCATATGGTTTGCTGCTCTAGAGTCCATATACCAAGTGCCATCACTGTCACCATTTGTCATCATAGATCCCACGACATGTTTCATGGCAAACAAGCGATTTGCACTGCCATCATGATTGCTTGATGCAAAATTTCCACCATTTGCATAATTTCCACCATGTTGTGCAAAATTTCCACCATGTTGTGCTCTACCCCCTCTCAAATCATTTTGTTTGCGGTAATAATCATGTGCCATATGACCAAACTTCCCACAGTAATGGCATTCCACATTTTGCATAGATGTTTGTTGGCCTTGCCAACGTCCTCTTCCATGAGGATTACCTCTACCTCTCTGAGGTGTATATCCATGACCACCTCTAGCACCATATGTAGGCTGAAAATTCTGTTGTGGTGACCTATCCAGCCATCCACGACATTACAACGACTTCATGATGCGAATCTCCCCCTGCCTCTAAATCCCCTTTGTGAATAGAAAGCCTGATTCTTGTCATTATCATCATGGTGGCTAGTAGATGCATCATGAAAAGAGTCACTGAATTTGATTTCCTCAACAAGCAAGAGTGAAACCAACTCATCAAAATCTGGTAAACTTGTACTCCGAATAGAGATAGATGTATCAAAAGACTCGTACTCCTTGCCAAGACCACGTAAGGCAATGTCTACCAAATCATCATCATCAGGCATAGGGGCATTGATAGTTGCCTGTATCTTTATCTCTTGTACATAATCATGAATACTCCTTCCTTTCCGCTTCACATTATGAATCTGTTGTCTCAACTGATACTTACAAGCACTAGTATCTGTTCCACGAGAACACTCACGGGAACACGGATTATGGAAGGAGGCTGGAAGCAATTAATGCGAGACAGCGGGATTGTAGCCATAGGAACATAAAGACGCACATAATTTTTCCATATTTTTGTGCCGAAGTGCAATGTAAATCGTTTTAGGCCAATGTGGGTTCTAAATGAGAGTTCTAATTGTATTAAGCAAGGCTCACTTATGGGGTTGTCCGCCCATGTGTAAAAGAGGCCTAGGGTTAGGGTTAGTGACATCTCTATAAAAGAGATGTTAGCTAATCTAAAGAGTATGTTTTTGGCCATTCTCATAAGCTATTGAGTGAAGCTCTTGAGCTCTCAAGCTATGGCAACTCTTTAACTCTCTCTCTATTATACTCTAATGAGCATCAAGCTCTAGTGAGTATAGCTCCACTTCTTTCTCTTAATCTATTTTAACATCATTGAAGTAGATTAATCTATGATTAGTTGAATGCTTCTTTCCTTCTCTTGTGTATGCATACTTGTAGTGTGTGTGTGTGTGTGTAGTCTCCATTGATGCAAGCTCTTTCCCACTTCATTGGCAATGAGTTATTCATGGATAGACTCTCTCTATGAGCTTGTGGGTTTGTGAATGTTACATTGTATGCTTGCTTAAGCTTGTGGATTAGTAGATGCATGCTTATGGGTTTGCTTGCATTAGGGAAAGCTAAGATTTAATCAATGTTTGAATGGGATTAAGAGATTGCCATGCATTGTGTGAGATCCTTGTTCCCACCGTGCAACAGATTCGGGGTACTAGCAGCGGAAGTAGCACTTCATGCGCGGGGCAGGGACCCACACTCGGGGCCTCCTCCCACGGATATCCGGACAAGAGACTAATCCGTCGGTTTTTCCAAAAACCGAACCCGAAAAAAAACTTCCCTTACCCGGAAAGCATGGGCGATTCCACCAGGATAACTCTTTACTCTAACGCAGTCAAGATCATTACAGATCAACTGATCTGACTGCACCTTTAACGGTACTTGGTCAAATCAAGGAAGAAACTTGCACTTGGATCATTGGGATCAACGCTTTTTTCCCCATCAAGAGGCACAGTCGTTGATTCCTATCCATAGAACAATTTCTATCCGGGATTTACTTCATCTATCGTAATAATAGAAATTAAATCTCGATTTACGGATCCATCAGTCCAGCCTAACCCCATCCGATCCCATGGGTTAGCCAACCGCTCAACCACTGTAGTGATGGGATCCAATTTGGAATTTGGTTAGGTTTTGTCCCGGGTACCAAGGAAAAGAGTTCCAAGGCCCCCTAGCCGGAAGTTCATGCAAACATAAAACTAGCCACACCACTTACACACCCAATATGAAAATTATCTTTTTCTTAGCATCAGCTAACTTTAAAACAATCCTTTAATGAAACCATAGTACCACTGATCACAATCTTCCAATTTATCCAGTTGATTCATAATTTTCCATCATTCCTTCATCAGAGTATCTATGGCATCATTGGCAACTAGAACGCTCACCACCTGTCCACACAGGGGCCTTTTCAATAGTTCCTAGCCCATAATACTCGGCAATATAATCACTTATAAAAATCAAGATGGACTCTCGTTGAAGATCAGCAAGATCAACCAACAGATCCATATAAAGAGCCATGGACTCATCCATTGAAGACCAGCAAGGTCAATCAACCAGATCCATGCCCGTTTTCACAAAACAACTCTTACTCCTTGTTCCAATATCTTCCTCGACGCACGCGTGGGTATCCTGGGCGAAGACCCAGAGCCCGAGCACCGTATGGTCAGCACCCTCTAGGATCCTTCGTCGCAGGTGACCTAGCGCTTCACTCATAGGCCGCTTCCTTGGTCCCTCATCCACCGTACCGGCGGAAGCTCACCATTTTAATCGAACCGAGGCTGGTCAAGACCTCAGCCGACCTTGCTACGCGAGACGTCCTCCATTGACTCTCCGTCACAACAGTTGCAACTTTATCAGTTAGGTCTCCACGACCTTAATCACAAGACGGTCAAAATGCTTTCCCAGCATTCTTGACATAAAACAGCCATTTACAAACAGCATTTACAAACAGTTTACAAATACAATTTCTATATTAACTCTAATTTTTCCACATTATCCCCCATATAATCCACATTACTTATTCCTCATTCCATTTATATGTGTACTCATCCAATCACATCATTTTCCATCTCTTCACTTCAGATTCCTTCACATCACATATCATATATTCACATCCATACATCCACATCCACATCCACATTCACATCCATACATCCACATCTACATGCTTACCTCCATTTTCACATCCTCATTTATACATCCACATCCCATATCCACATTCATACATACACATCCATATCCACATCCATACATCCACATCCACATGCATACATCCACTATCACGTCCTCATTCATACATCCACATCCACATGCATACATCCACTATCACGTCCTCATTCATACATCCATATCCACATACATACATACATCCACATCCACATTCCCATTCACATCTATACATCCATATCCACATACATACATACATCCACATCCACATTCCCATTCACATCTATACATCCACATCTACATCCACATCTACATCTACATCCACATGCATACATCCACTATCACGTCCTCATTCATACATCCACATCCTCATGCATACATCCACTATCATGTCCTCATTCATACATCCATATCCACATACATACATACATCCACATCCACATTCCCATTCACATCTATACATCCACATCTACATCCACATACATACATACATCCACATCCACATTCCACATTCACATCTATACATCCACATCTACATCCATATACATACATACATCCACATCCACATTCCACATTCACATCTATACATCCACATCTACATCCACATTCACATATATCCACATCCACATTCCCATTCACATCTATACATACACATCTACATCCACATACATACATACATCCACATCCACGTTCCACATTCACATTTATACAACCACATCTACATCCACATTCACATACGTCCACATCTACATTCACATTCACATCTATATCCACATCTATATTCCCATTCACATCTATACATCCACATCTACATCCACATACATACATACATCCATATCCACATTCCACATTCACTTCTATACAACCACGTCTACATCCACATTCACATCTATGCATATACATCTTCATGCATACATCCATTTTCACATGCATACATCCACACTTCCATCTCCACATCCACACATCCACATACATACATCCATTTTCACATTCCCATTCATATAACCCCATATGCCTTCATATCTAATCTTCTATATCACATCCATTCTCACCCTATCACAACCCATATACATCTTATCTCATCTCATACACTTCTTATCTCATCCCATACACATCTTATCACATCTTAACTCATCTTATATGCATCTTATCATATCTTATCACTTCCCATATATTTTATGCATACTTCTATGCATGAAATTCAATTATGCTAAAAGTAACACTTTTATAATAAAATAATCATCTCTTATGCATACCTCTATGCATGAAATTCAATTATGCTAAAAGTAACACTTTTGATATAAAAATTTATCCATTATGCATACTTATATGCATGAAAATAAAAATGATAAAAGTAACACTTTTGATATAAAAATTTATCCATCATGCATACTTCTATGCATGTAAATAAAAATGATAAAAGTAACACTTTTGATATAAGAATCTATCCATTATGCATACTTCTATGCATGTAAATAAAAATGATAAAAGTAACACTTTTGATATAAAAATTTATCCATTATGCATACTTCTATGCAAGTAAATTAAAATGATAAAAGTAACACTTTTGATATAAAAACTTATTCTTTATGCATAATATAAAAATTCAATTTCTCCATGATTATAATGAAATTCTTTCAATTAGTCTAGGATGATAATTCCTAGAATATGGTAGGAAGTCCTCTTTTTTTATGCTTTGAATGAAATTATTTTATGCATAATTTTTATAAAAATTTTGCCATAGCTCCGCTGCTATGACTGGTAAATCTCAATTTTTCTAAGGGATAAAGCTTATCATTAAGGAAATAATTAAAATGATCTCTAATTGGATCATTAATCCATAATGGATTGAATCATCAATATGCATAAACTAAAAGCATAGAAAAAAAAACCATTAATTTGACCTCAAGCATAGCTTAATCTTGGATTAAGGAAAAGCTTTATGAAAAGCTTCTTTTGGATTGAGAATGGGTCATGAGTATGACCATTTCTTGAGTGAGAGAGAGAAATTACATAAAAACCATTAGAATTTAAACATAAATGGAAATTAACTTCAATAGAATTTATTAAATTATGTAACTCTTCACTACTATTCACCAATTAACTTCAATAGCATTTAAAAAACCATACCAATTAAGCTTCTCAAGCTTGAGAGGGGTTGAGAAGAGAGAAACATTGAGAAATTATAGAAAAGAGCAATATTCACTAATTACCTTACAAATTGTTTGATTCTTTATTCACGGTAGAGGCCCCCAACCAATCAATTGGTTAAGTATGTTGATGGAGCCACTAATGGGGATTGAAGAAAGAAGGAAGCTCCAAAAACTAGTGAATTATTAAATGAATTCACAGTTCTTGGCTTAGGTGGAGTAGAGTAACGATGCATAAACACTATATATTTTTCAACAAGGGGGAGGCTTCTATTTATAGGAAAAATTGAGCTCCTAACCAAACAAACTGATTCTAGAATTTTCCAAATCAGTTTGGTCAATTTTTGACCATTTTTAGGTCAGTTAAGCTAATTTTTTGGAACTAGACTTGAATGAGGAGAGAGGAGAGATGAAATATCTCAATTTTTGTGAGTTTAAAACTCATTCAAGCATGTGAAATATGCACCTCCTTTAAAGAACTCCCCTTCCTTACATATGTCATATTCTTAATATTGCTCATAGTTTTTTACTAATAAACCTTGTACATTTTCAACTCTTCATCTTATGTGAAATATGCACCTCCTTTAAAGAACTCCCCTTCCTTACATATGTCATACTTTTAATATTGCTCATAATTTTTTACTAATAAACCTTGTACATTTTCAACTCTTCATCTTATGTGAAATATGCACCTCCTTTAAAGAACTCCTCTTCCTTACATATGTCATACTTTTAATATTGCTCATAATTTTTTACTAATAAACCTTGTACATTTTCAACTCTTCATCTTATGTGAGCATTTACTCATTTTTGGGTATCTTCTTTTTCAAATTGGATTTATCTCCTCCCTACACATGGATTGATGCTATTGGCCCATAGGAACCTTAATTGGACCATAATCCAAAAATTTCTGAAAATCTAGACCCTTAGACTAAGGTCCTTTATACACATTTCCAATTAATTCCAATTGCACATTGGAAAGTTCTTTTTGAATTTTTGTTTCAGGGGAACTTATTTTAATAAGATGAGATAATTTTCTATCCAAAAATATTAAAATTCTGAATATTCTCTCTCTAGAATATTTTCTCTCTCTAGGTTAAAACAGTTAGAAACAAGTCTTTTATATTTCTGAAGAGGGATTGATTATAGAAGAAGATACTAGACATCAAAAGGGGGTTTGGGGGAGGAATCTTACATTCTACCCCACTTAAAAAAACGCGAGATGTCCTCATCTCGCAAACTGGGATAATTTCGCAAGATGCACGAATTATGAGACTTAGAGAAAAATTTAAATCAAGATTAACCACCAAGAAAAAGTCTCAAGGAGAGCAAGATTCAAGATAAGAACAAGATTTAAACTTTATTCATTCTCGGAACTTATACAGTAAAGATAGAAGAACTCTTTACACTTCCATAAGCCCGTCCATCATATGATCACAAAAGCAGCACTCACAAGCTGCGCATGTATAAGGTAACTCATCTATGGGAATAATTCTGTTGGTTATTGCTGCACCTATCTCAGTGGTACGAGGTGATCTAACAAAAGGACCTCTGAGAGGCAAGCCAAAAACGGGGTAAAGGCATATCTTCTCATGAGGAAGAAAACACGCCAGTAAGAAGACCCGCTCAGAAAACCCAAGATGCCGTGATCTCATGACGCAGTAGTATCGGGGACCCAAACCCAAAGCTTCAATAACCATGGCTAAGCGGACATTGTTACGAAAGTGCTGCTGACCCCAGGGTGTTACCCTAGTTATGTCTTGATAGGTCCGCCATTTGGTCTGAGCTACAGAAGTTCCCAAGTGAGGGAAAAGTGAGCGCTCATACTGTTCTATAAAATCCTTCTTCACAGACTCACTTGCGTCTTGAAGGTGAGGAATCATTATGGATAAAACTAATTCTTGTTGCCAAGCCATGAAGGAGATTAAGAAAGAAAGGAGATCGATGGGAGTATGATTACTGTGAATGACAAGTAAAAGTTACGACTTATATAAAGGAAGGAGCTAGCGTAACTTAGAAGCCAATGGTAACTTGCCACTGAAGTTTTACCGTCATTCCATGATTTGGGTTTGGCACATTTTTCTATAGAAGGCATTCAGAACTTTGAGATGAGGAGATAAAAGAAGTTCGTAGGCTAAGTCACCTACTTTCATTGAATTCAGATATAAGGCTCACAATATCAGGGGGATAACTTCTTATACTCCCCAAGAGATAAAGAACTTCTTTTGGGCCGTACTCGAATGAAAACCAAAACCTTGGTATCCAAAACCCCGATTCTCACTTCTGAACTCATTGTTCTAAATCCTTAAAACAGGTGGGACTCCTGAGAAATATTCTAGGGAAAGGGTCTTCCTTTTTTTAAAAACAGAAACTTTCTTTTATTTTAGAGAGGGAATAAATATAAGATCAGAAAGGGAGATTCTTACTCCTATATACCTCGAAGGTTGGGGAGGAATCTTACATTCTACCCCACTTAAAAAAGTGCGAGATGTCCTCATCTCGCAAGGTAGAGGACAACTCTTTTTCTTAAGATCCAATTTTATTCTGGGGTTCCTTATATTCTGGTCAACCCAACAGAACACTGGGATAAATATCCCTTATATAGAACTCATCATTAAATAACAATTCATTCAGATCATATCATTCATATCTTTAACACGATAGACCAAAAAATTTCTTTCTGATTCCTCCACCACGGGGATTTCAGTCAAGCAAGTTCTCAATTTGTCATCCCTTAACTTGATCCACCAAGTCAAGTATTAATAGTAGCAATCTGACAGCACAATCCACTAATCTCATAGTAGTGATTTGCTGAAATTATTATCATCATTCCAGTTATGAATATCATCACAGGGACTCGTCCCATTCATCCTCATTGAGGTTTTGCTCAGCTTATTACATTTCAACCAATTTTAAGGGATCATCATTTTTCAATCAGAATCCAAATCAATTCATCAATTATCAAACAGAATTAAAAATCATATCAACCACATTCAAAATCATCCTCTGGATAGCATTAACGCTTATAATTTCAAGTCTTAGATTTACTCGTATATACTGTCAGTAAAGAGCTGCAGTATACTCTCGGTATATACGGGTAGTCACGGCCCTTGGAATTATAACGTAAATACCATCATGTCTAGGCCTCAAGCAAGTTAGGGATTCTATATAATTGCGGTACTTCCATCTGAAGACCCAATTACCAAATTACGAATTTCTGTTTGAATCAGGGATTTCACTGACGTAAACGAGAACATGTGAACATGTTAATAACATATGTTAATAACACAAAAAATCTTGTGATCACATGTTATATTCACAAAGCTTTCACAAGGGCCTAAAAAAATTATCTTTGTCGGGCATAAAAAATCTTCTTAGGTGGCCACTGACCTGCTATTATGTGAAGATGGTAACATGAGAACATGTGAATAGCTTATTCCCATGTGTAGCCAAGCTTTTAAGGTGTTCCCAAATGGCAAGTGACCTGTTATTTTGTGAACGGTAACATGAGAACATGTGAATAACTTGTTCACATGTGTTATTATCACAAAAAATCTTGTGATCACGTGAATATTAAATCCCTGGTTTGAATATCAAATTGTATGAATTATATCACACAATTATAACCTTTTTGTGTTTCTTGATAAATTTTTGACATAATTGTCTTCTCAGTTGATCTTTATTAACCAAATGCTCTGATACCAACTGTGAGATCCCTGTTCCCACCGTGCAACAGATTCGGGTTACTAGCAGCGGAAGTAGCACTTCATGCGCGGGGCAGGGACCCACACTCGGGGCCTCGTCCACGGATATCCGGACAAGAGACTAATCCGTCGGTTTTTCCAAAAACCGAACCCGAAAAAAAACTTCCCTTACCCGGAAAGCATGGGCGATTCCACCAGGATAACTCTTTACTCTAACGCAGTCAAGATCATTACAGATCAACTGATCTGACTGCACCTTTAACGGTACTTGGTCAAATCAAGGAAGAAACTTGCACTTGGATCATTGGGATCAACGCTTTTTTCCCCATCAAGAGGCACAGCCGTTGATTCCTATCCATAGAACAATTTCTATCCGGGATTTACTTCATCTATCGTAATAATAGAAATTAAATCTCGATTTACGGATCTATCAGTCCAGCCTAACCCCATCCGATCCCATGGGTTAGCCAACCGCCCAACCACTGTAGTGATGGGATCCAATTTGGAATTTGGTTAGGTTTTGTCCCGGGTACCAAGGAAAAGAGTTCCAAGGCCCCCTAGCCGGAAGTTCATGCAAACATAAAACTAGCCACACCACGTGACACACCCAATATGAAAATTGCCTTTTTCTTAGCATCAGCTAACTTTAAAACAATCCTTTAATGAAACCATAGTACCACTGATCACAATCTTCCAATTTATCCAGTTGATTCATAATTTCCCATCATTCCTTCATCAGAGTATCTATGGCATCATTGGCAACTAGAACGCTCACCACCTGTCCACACAGGGGCCTTTTCAATAGTTCCTAGCCCATAATACTCGGCAATATAATCACTTATAAAAATCAAGATGGACTCTCGTTGAAGATCAGCAAGATCAACCAACAGATCCATATAAAGAGCCATGGACTCATCCATTGAAGACCAGCAAGGTCAATCAACCAGATCCATGCCCGTTTTCACAAAACAACTCTTACTCCTTGTTCCAATATCTTCCTCGACGCACGCGTGGGTATCCTGGGCGACCCAGAGCCCGAGCACCGTATGGTCAGCACCCTCTAGGATCCTTCGCAGGTGACCTAGCGCTTCACTTATAGGCCGCTTCCTTGGTCCCTCATCCACCGTACCGGAAGCTCACCATTTTAATCGAACCGAGGCTGGTCAAGACCTCGGCCGACCTTGCTACGCGAGACGTCCTCCATTGACTCTCCGTCAGCAGTTGCAACTTTATCAGTTAGGTCTCCACGACCTTAATCACAAGACGGTCAAAATGCTTTCCCAGCATTCTTGACATAAAACAGCCATTTACAAACAGCATTTACAAACAGTTTACAAATACAATTTCTATATTAACTCTAATTTTTCCACATTATCCCTCATATAATCCACATTACTTATTCCTCATTCCATTTATATGTGTACTCATCCAATCACATCATTTTCCATCTCTTCACTTCAGATTCCTTCACATCACATATCATATATTCACATCCATACATCCACATCCACATCCACATTCACATCCATACATCCACATCTACATGCTTACCTCCATTTTCACATCCTCATTTATACATCCACATCCCATATCCACATTCATACATACACATCCATATCCACATCCATACATCCACATCCACATGCATACATCCACTATCACGTCCTCATTCATACATCCACATCCACATGCATACATCCACTATCACGTCCTCATTCATACATCCATATCCACATACATACATACATCCACATCCACATTCCCATTCACATCTATACATCCATATCCACATACATACATACATCCACATCCACATTCCCATTCACATCTATACATCCACATCTACATCCACATCTACATCTACATCAACATGCATACATCCACTATCACGTCCTCATTCATACATCCACATCCTCATGCATACATCCACTATCATGTCCTCATTCATACATCCATATCCACATACATACATACATCCACATCCACATTCCCATTCACATCTATACATCCACATCTACATCCACATACATACATACATCCACATCCACATTCCACATTCACATCTATACATCCACATCTACATCCATATACATACATACATCCACATCCACATTCCACATTCACATCTATACATCCACATCTACATCCACATTCACATATATCCACATCCACATTCCCATTCACATCTATACATACACATCTACATCCACATACATACATACATCCACATCCACGTTCCACATTCACATCTATACAACCACATCTACATCCACATTCACATACATCCACATCTACATTCACATTCACATCTATATCCACATCTATATTCCCATTCACATCTATACATCCACATCTACATCCACATACATACATACATCCATATCCACATTCCACATTCACTTCTATACAACCACGTCTACATCCACATTCACATCTATGCATATACATCTTCATGCATACATCCATTTTCACATGCATACATCCACACTTCCATCTCCACATCCACACATCCACATACATACATCCATTTTCACATTCCCATTCATATAACCCCATATGCCTTCATATCTAATCTTCTATATCACATCCATTCTCACCCTATCACAACCCATATACATCTTATCTCATCTCATATACTTCTTATCTCATCCCATACACATCTTATCACATCTTAACTCATCTTATATGCATCTTATCATATCTTATCACTTTCCATATATTTTATGCATACTTCTATGCATGAAATTCAATTATGCTAAAAGTAACACTTTTATAATAAAATAATCATCTCTTATGCATACCTCTATGCATGAAATTCAATTATGCTAAAAGTAACACTTTTGATATAAAAATTTATCCATTATGCATACTTCTATGCATGAAAATAAAAATGATAAAAGTAACACTTTTGATATAAAAATTTATCCATCATGCATACTTCTATGCATGTAAATAAAAATGATAAAAGTAACACTTTTGATATAAAAATTTATCCATTATGCATACTTCTATGCATGTAAATAAAAATGATAAAAGTAACACTTTTGATATAAAAATTTATCCATTATGCATACTTCTATGCAAATAAATTAAAATGATAAAAGTAACACTTTTGATATAAAAACTTATTCTTTATGCATAATATAAAAATTCAATTTCTCCATGATTATAATGAAATTCTTTCAATTAGTCTAGGATGATAATTCCTAGAATATGGTAGGAAGTCCTCTTTTTTTATGCTTTGAATGAAATTATTTTATGCATAATTTTTATAAAAATTTTGCCATAGCTCCGCTGCTATGACTGATAAATCTCAATTTTTCTAAGGGATAAAGCTTATCATTAAGGAAATAATTAAAATGATCTCTAATTGGATCATTAATCCATAATGGATTGAATCATCAATATGCATAAACTAAAAGCATAGAAAAAAAAACCATTAATTTGGCCTCAAGCATAGCTTAATCTTGGATTAAGGAAAAGCTTTATGAAAAGCTTCTTTTGGATTGAGAATGGGTCATGAGTATGACCATTTCTTGAGTGAGAGAGAGAAATTACATAAAAACCATTAGAATTTAAACATAAATGGAAATTAACTTCAATAGCATTTATTAAATTATGTAACTCTTCACTACTATTCACCAATTAACTTCAATAGCATTTAAAAAACCATACCAATTAAGCTTCTCAAGCTTGAGAGGGGTTGAGAAGAGAGAAACATTGAGAAATTATAGAAAAGAGCAATATTCACTAATTACCTTACAAATTGTTTGATTCTTTGTTCACGGTAGAGGCCCCCAACCAATCAATTGGTTAAGTATGTTGATGGAGCCACTAATGGGGATTGAAGAAAGAAGGAAGCTCCAAAAACTAGTGATTTATTAAATGAATTCACAGTTCTTGGCTTAGGTGGAGTAGAGTAACGATGCATAAACACTATATATTTTTCAACAAGGGGGAGGCTTCTATTTATAGGAAAAATTGAGCTCCTAACCAAACAAACTGATTCTAGAATTTTCCAAATCAGTTTGGTCAATTTTTGACCATTTTTAGGTCAGTTAAGCTAATTTTTTGGAACTAGACTTGAATGAGGAGAGAGGAGAGATGAAATATCTCAATTTTTATGAGTTTAAAACTCATTCAAGCATGTGAAATATGCACCTCCTTTAAAGAACTCCCCTTCCTTACATATGTCATATTTTTAATATTTCTCATAGTTTTTTACCAATAAACCTTGTACATTTTCAACTCTTCATCTTATGTGAAATATGCACCTCCTTTAAAGAACTCCCCTTCCTTACATATGTCATACTTTTAATATTGCTCATAATTTTTTACTAATAAACCTTGTACATTTTCAACTCTTCATCTTATGTGAAATATGCACCTCCTTTAAAGAACTCCTCTTCCTTACATATGTCATACTTTTAATATTGCTCATAATTTTTTACTAATAAACCTTGTACATTTTCAACTCTTCATCTTATGTGAGCATTTACTCATTTTTGGGTATCTTCTTTTTCAAATTGGATTTATCTCCTCCCTACACATGGATTGATGCTATTGGCCCATAGGAACCTTAATTGGACCATAATCCAAAAATTTCTGAAAATCTAGACCCTTAGACTAAGGTCCTTTATACACATTTCCAATTAATTCCAATTGCACATTGGAAAGTTCTTTTTGAATTTTTGTTTCAGGGAAACTTATTTTAATAAGATGAGATAATTTTCTATCCAAAAATATTAAAATTCTGAATATTCTCTCTCTAGAATATTTTCTCTCTCTAGGTTAAAACAGTTAGAAACAAGTCTTTTATATTTCTGAAGAGGGATTGATTATAGAAGAAGATACTAGACATCAAAAGGGGGTTTGGGGGAGGAATCTTACATTCTACCCCACTTAAAAAAACGCGAGATATCCTCATCTCGCAAACTGGGATAATTTCGCAAGATGCACGAATTATGAGACTTAGAGAAAAATTTAAATCAAGATTAACCACCAAGAAAAAGTCTCAAGGAGAGCAAGATTCAAGATAAGAACAAGATTTAAACTTTATTCATTCTCGGAACTTATACAGTAAAGATAGAAGAACTCTTTACACTTCCATAAGCCCGTCCATCATATGATCACAAAAGCAGCACTCACAAGCTGCGCATGTATAAGGTAACTCATCTATGGGAATAATTCTGTTGGTTATTGCTGCACCTATCTCAGTGGTACGAGGTGATCTAACAAAAGGACCTCTGAGAGGCAAGCCAAAAACGGGGTAAAGGCATATCTTCTCATGAGGAAGAAAACACGCCAGTAAGAAGACCCGCTCAGAAAACCCAAGATGCCGTGATCTCATGACGCAGTAGTATCGGGGACCCAAACCCAAAGCTTCAATAACCATGGCTAAGCGGACATTGTTACGAAAGTGCTGCTGACCCCAGGGTGTTACCCTAGTTATGTCTTGATAGGTCCGCCATTTGGTCTGAGCTACAGAAGTTCCCAAGTGAGGGAAAAGTGAGCGCTCATACTGTTCTATAAAATCCTTCTTCACAGACTCACTTGCATCTTGAAGGTGAGGAATCATTATGGATAAAACTAATTCTTGTTGCCAAGCCATGAAGGAGATTAAGAAAGAAAGGAGATCGATGGGAGTATGATTACTGTGAACGACCAGTAAAAGTTACGACTTATATAAAGGAAGGAGCTAGCGTAACTTAGAAGCCAACGGTAACTTGCCACTGAAGTTTTACCGTCATTCCATGATTTGGGTTTGGCACATTTTTCTATAGAAGGCATTCAGAACTTTGAGATGAGGAGATAAAAGAAGTTTGTAGGCTAAGTCACCTACTTTCATTGAATTCAGATATAAGGCTCACAATATCAGGGGGATAACTTCTTATACTCCCCAAGAGATAAAGAACTTCTTTTGGGCCGTACTCGAATGAAAACCAAAACCTTGGTATCCAAAACACCGGTTCTCAAATTAAATTCTCTTTATTGTCTTGCAATTTGAGTGCGATTGGCTAGCTACGCCTCTCCCTTGAGGTCTGGACAAGGATTCAACACACGGGAAGGACTGGAGGTAGGCGCTAAACCTACCAATTTCAATTTGTGTGCGAAAGAGAGAGGCCTGATTTGTATTTTTGTCATTCTATTTTGAGGATAATTTTTGCTGTCTGAGGTTAATTTTTACAGTTTCAATTTTGTGCATGTTCGTTTTATTTTCTATTCTTAGCTTAGTTTTTTGCATCTTTAATTTAGTGCAATATAGTTCTCTGTTAAACCTACACCTGTAGAGAAACTGAAATCTGTACACACACATGAAGATTGAACATTTCGATTTCCCTGCAAATCTCACAGCTGCACACGCATTGAATTCCCTGCACACGCATTGAGCATGCACTTCAAAAAAGAAAAAAATAATAATAAAAGAAGGTGCCTATGCGTGAACAACGCACCGCACGGAGAGACCCACACACCGCACCATAAAGACTGCCAGTGCACCGGATAAAGGGGTGCAAAAAAAAAAAAACAAGTCTGGAAAATTTTTCATTTTCTCCGTAAAAAATTGGGAGGTTTTCTAACTTTTCGAGAGGAGGTAGAAAACACCCATCGTCAAAATTTTGGTCCCGGAACCATTTTCCCATAGAATTCAGTATGGGAAACTGGTAAATTAGGTAACTTTTTATCCTAAAAAATATGCTATTTTTTTGGCCTAACGTGTTCGAGGGGGTTCAAAATGGGTTTTGGCAAAGTTTGAGCCAACTTGAAAATTCTTGGATTTTTTTCCCAAAAAAAAAACTTAAAAATTTGACCTTATGCACTTGCGGTCGAGACATCATATAGACACCGCCATAGGGTCTAGGGCACCTTCTAGAGTACCTACGCAAGAAAGTGGGACCCAATCGGTAGGAAATTTGGCACATATTGCTGAAACCTTTTCCGAATCCCAATCTGATACCCTTTCCAGGACAACTAGCTCATTGTCTATGGACAATCTAGGGCCGTCAAATAGTCATCCCTTAGCCCCAAATAGGACACCCACAAGATCTTTTAATCCATTTGAAGCCGACATCATGGGGTTACCACTCAATGTGAGGCTTCAATATGTCTACACGAATGCTCAAGGAGCTGAGATCTTTAGGGATCCACAACAACAGTATCTAGTTAAGATTGCAGACTTTTTCTCAGAGCTTGATAAAGCACCTCTAGTCAATGACCAGGGTAACATGTACATGGGCGGAGATGGTGTTCGCTCTACGAAGTCACCTATCATCCAGAGAATGTAGACAACTTAGGAGGGCACTCTAAGAGTGAGTTCCTAGACTTATCAAAGCCTTCCAGAGCAAGGGAGTCTAGAGATGATTGGCTCATTGAGCCGGACATGCCCGGACCATCCAATGCCCAGTGCTCAAAGCTATCCATAGATGATTTACTTTTTGTAGATCTAAATTTGGAAAGGGACAGGAAAGGCAAGAGCAAAATGGATCAGGGGGCTAAGAACCAATGGGAGTTTGTACGACAAATTCCAGTGACAAAGGTCTTTCAGGATGACCCACTTCAAGAGGTCTATAAGGACTCTTTAGAAGGATATTATGCCACAACTAGATTGCCAGAGCTAGATCTTCCTCTAGCACTTGTGGTGGTAGTTGAGAAGCTTGCAGGATACAAGAACCGAATCGTTGATAAATGGGCCAATGAATATTGAACCTTAGATTCGAAGAAGATTCATGAGCTCACGTGTAGAGGACAACCATTATTCATGGAAGTGTTCTTAACTAATACAGCTAAACCAGGAGAGACAGCCTTTCTTGGAGAAACTGTTGCTCCTCCCCTACGAGATTTCACTAGAGAGGGACCCTCAACATCAAAGTGGACCACTACAAGTAGCCCAACTCTAGCACCAAGATATTATCCTACACCAAAAGTGCGACCACAGATCACACCACAACAACTTTTCTCTCACTATGACAATCGGACGGTGGGGGAGCCAACTCGGCCTCCCATAAATGCACCTCCTGAAATGCGGGTAGCAAGATCTTTGGAGAGGGTTGGTGAGGAAGGTAATAGGGGATCCACGCCAATTTGGGATGCATATGGACCATCTTACCAAAGAGAGGAACCACTCATGGGAACACTCACGAGAACACCAATTATGGAAGGAGGCCACAAGCAATTAATGTGAGAGAGCGGGATTGTAGCCATGGGAACATAAAGACGCACATAATTTTTCCATATTTTTGTGCCGAAGTGCAATGTAAATCGTTTTAGGCCAATGTGGGTTCTAAATGAGAGTTCTAAGTGTATTAAGCAAGGCTCACTTATGGGGTTGTCTACCCATGTGTGAAAGAGGCCTAGGGTTAGGGTTAGTGACATCTCTACAAAAGAGATGTTAGCTAAAGAAAGTGGATGTTTTTGGCCATTCTCATAAGCTATTATGAGAAACTAGTAAATTTTAGGCGATTTTCGATCCAAAAAATACGCTATTTTTTTGGCCTAATGTGTTCGAGGGGGATCCACAACAACGGTATCTCGTTTAAGATCGCAGACTTTTTCTTAGAGCTTGATAGAGCACCTCTAGTCAATGACCAGGGTAACATGTACATGGGTGGAAATGGTGTTCGCTCTACGAAGTCACCTATCATCCAGAGAATGTAGACAAATTAAGGGAGCTCTCTAAAAGTGAGTTCTTACACTTATCAAAGCCTTCCAGAGCAAGGGAGTCTAGAGATGATTGGCTCATTGAGCCAGACATGCCTGGACCATCCAATGCCCAGTCCTTAAAGCCATCCATAGATGATTTACTTTTTGTAGATCTAAATTTGGAAAGGGACACGAAAGGCAAGAGCAAAATGGATCAGGGGGCTGAGAACCAATGGGAGTTTGTACGACAAGTTCCAGTGACAAAGGTCTTTCAGGATGACCCACTTCAAGAGGTCTATAAGGACTCTTTAGAAGGATATTATGCCACAACTAGATTGCCAGAGCTAGATCTTCCTCTAGCACTTGTGGTGGTAGTTGAGAAGCTTGCAGGATACAAGAACCGAATCGTTGATAGATGGGCCAATGAATACCGAACCTTAGATTGGAAGGAAATTCGTGAGCTCACATTGGAGAGGACAACCATTATTCATGGAAGTGTTCTCTACTAATACAGCTAAACCAGGAGAGACAGTCTTTCTTGGAGAAACTGTTGCTCCTCCCCTACGAGAGTTCACTAGAGAGGGACCCTCAACATCAAAGTGGACCACTGTAAGTAGCCCAACTCTAGCACCAAGATATTATCCTACACCAAAAGTGTGACCACAGATCACACCACAACAATGTTTCTCTCACTATGACAATCGGAGGGTAGGGGAGCCAACTCGGCCTCCCATAAATGCACCTCCTGAAATGCGGGTATCAAGATCTTTGGAGGGGGTTGGTGAGGCAGGTAATAGGGGACCCACACCAATTTGGGATGCATGTGGACCATCTTACCAAAGAGAGGAACAGTTTCCACTGAGAGTGAGAGGCCGTAGGCCCAATGTGATGAGTATTCAAGATGAGTAAGGCCATCAACTCTTCAGAAACTGGTAAAGAAGTATGAAGGATCGAGAGATCCATATGACCATGTAGCAGCATTTAGGCAAGTAGTTCGAGCTGACAAGCATACGCAAATTGAAGGATTTGGGCTCACTCTTGAGGGAAAGGCCCTTGCTTGGTTTCAGGCACTAGAGGCTTTAGACAAATCTTCTTTATGAGTTTTGGAAGAGAGATTCATTGCTGCTTTTTCCTTGATGGGGATTCAGCATGACACAGTAGCAAACATCTACTCTTTCAAGCAAGGCGAGACTGAGAGTGTTAGAGACTGTGTAAATAGGATGAAGCAGTACATTAATCGTCGCCCAGAAGATGAGAAGCCCACCCAGAGTCGATTAATTTCTCTCTTCTTAAAAGGACTTAAAAATTCAACACTGCACACATCTCTATGCAAAGAAGCATACAAATTTCAATGAGTGTTGCCATGATGCTATGGATTTCACTGATAACTTCAAATTCCAAGATGGTACTTGCCCTGAGTTGCAACCTAGAGATTAGTGGGGTGATGACCAAAGTTCAGGGTCTAGCGCACTAGTAAATTGAGGCCACATAGCTAACCTAGTACTAAGGAGATTGGGACAAACCTATCGCCCACCCATGCAGCCACAACAATAGCAGCGAATGAGGAGTGTACTACCTACAGGTCCTCATCTTTGTGGAGCATGTGGCGGTAACCATAAAACCGAAGAATGTAATACCTTTTCTCCTCTAGTCACAAACCAACCCACAAAGAAGTGGTGCCAGGCTTGTGCTTGGAATTATACCCACACCACACAGGAATGTACTCTTATTGCAAGAATGAGACAGGAGCGTGAGCAGCAAAGGGGTGCAGTGGCTCCACAAATGCATCAACAGTATAGTAATTTTGAACATAAGCCACCGATGGCACAAGAGCAAGCACGACCTGTACCTTGGAGCTCAACCTCCTGCTCTTGGGACTGCTCCTGTGAGGTTTGTTGACTACGACAATTCAAATATTTGTAGAGACTTGGTAAACCCAAGCTATGTGTGGAGGAGGAATATGAATCATATTCATCCAAGGAAAATCTATTTGCAAGTCCCGCATATCCAAGCCAAGCACTGGAGCCTCAACCGGGGGAACAAAATCCTTTGATGTTGCTAGGCGGCTACCAACCTAGGACTCCATGCCCCTCAGGTCAATGGTGGCAGCAAAGGAAAGTAGAAGCCAAACTAATGGGCCCCTATTATGAGTGCGGAGAACCCCATTGGGCTTGTGATTGTCCACATCGCCCAAGGCAAGGAGCTCGATCCAATACAACAGTACCACAGTTTCCACCAATTGAAAGATATTGTCTAGGGTGTTGTGTAAAGGATTGTTTGCTGAAACCACATGAGGAAGGCACCTCTCAACCAAAGGTCTCACTCAACTTTGTAGAGGCAGTTCCATCGCCACCTTCATCAGAGAATGAGGATGTCGTGCCACTTAGAGTCATGACTAGATCACAGACACGAAATGCCGAAATGCAGACTGATGAGACACCTCGAACTAGGGATGCAAAGGCAAATCTAGTGGACAAGACCCTACATTCCAATAGAAAAAAGACCACTAGGAGGAAAAAGAACCGCAACAAGCAAACTAAGAGTGCATCCAGTAGTTCTCAAGAAGTCTCTAAACAAAACATGAAGGATCAAGCTTTTACATCCCAAGAAGTGCATGAGGAGCATCAACCTCAACCTGGGCCTAGTGCTAAACAAGATGAGGCTAGTGGGGGTTGTGTTTTTGTGGATAAGGTGAACAAAACTCTAGATGCCATCATTGATGCTCATAGAAGTCACATTGCAGCTTTATCTGAGCTACCCAAGAAGCTTCAAGAATACCCAAACCCTCGTGATGAGGAGAAGATCAATCTAGCTGTACATCAGCAACTCATTAGGGAAGCTCAATCAATACTTGAGGGCCTACCTCCACTTATCCCTCGGGGCCCAACCTCTCTTAAGCCAACATTAGAAACCATACTAGAAGTGTCCTCAAGTTGGGAAATGAAAAGTGAGCTGATCTCACAAGCTCATAGCGAGAAGTCTGCACCAATTGACACCCCATTGAAAGAAGGCATATTGCCACCACCTAGTCTTGCCTTCCCATGCAATGATGAAGTTATTGATGCTAACAAGGACATGGCAAATGAGATGTGGGCAGCAGTTCATGAGAAAGTTAATGAGAATATGTCCTCCATTATTTCACCTCCATTCTCTGAAGTGGATTTTACCAGGGGCACAGAAAACAACTTTAGATGCCCAAGCACCCAGGAGGAAGTTCAAACAATTGTTTCTCCTAGAAGTAAGCATACAATGAAAACCTTACCATCTTATTTGGGAGAATATGAGAACTATTTCAAACCTTGAGGATATCCTCCATGCATAGAAGGTTGACAAAGGAGATGGATATGGGTATCGTGCAAGCTATTTTGTCACAGGAGTGGCTTGTACCTTACCTTTGCTTGATTTGATAAAGCTTCGACCTGAGTTGTGGAATGATATTGCCACATGTTTGTCAGAGTGGGTATTGCTACAAAAGGGTCACCATCATTGTACTATACACCCTGAGACAAAGCATGTTATGCCAGTTCCTTTCAACAAAGCAGGAAAATTTTGTGAGGAGGACGATCAGGGAAATGCTACCCTCCCATTAGAAGTGCGAAAAGTAGCTTCAACTGCAATACTTAATAGTGGTGCAGGAGTGGGCATTGTGGCAAGGTCCATTTGGGAAAAGTGGGGCAAACGAGCTATTAGGAGTACCAAGATGCGTTTGCAGCTAGCAGATGGAAGCTTAGAACATCCCATTCGGTTGCTAGAGAACATATTGGTCACCACATGTGGGATTGAATATGAGCACGCATTTGCAGTAGTGGATTTTGGAAAGCATCCAAACTATGAAGTGATATTAGGTAGACCACTCATGCAACAATTTCAAATGATTCAAGATTGGGGATACAATTATTTGTACCTCCGACATGATTATGTCATCACAAGGGTCAACCTAAAGAATCACTCATATCGTGATGTAACAAGGTCTCCAATAGATGAGTTTGATTTTGCTTCATCTCAGGGCTCCAATAGATGAGTTTAATTCTGCTTCATCTCAGGGCTCAAGAGTTACATTGTCAGATGGGCGAGAAGATCTGTGGATGTGTGGAGCCTCATGTAAGGATTTCAACACTGAGAGACTTAAAGGTAATCGAAGTGTATCAGATGAGGCATACATTCAACAACCCTTCCCTGAGCACTTAAGTGATCCCCTAGAATGGAGTCATGTCCTTTCAACATTATCGTCATGTGCTTTACCTAAGACAATTCATTTTTGTGACTCAGATGGATATGACATTATTCCTATATGAATGGTACAACCACGTGACCTTCTAGATCATTTGTATTATGGGGATGCATCCACAACAGCACTGCATGTAGAGGAAGTCTTAGTGAAGGATTTAACACTCGAATCTGCTAATGATGCTGATAAGGAAGATGGATGGGACTCTGATTTTGATGATGATGTGATAATCCCCGAGGAAGAGTTAGGAAAGGCACGCCTACTCTTGAGAGGAAGGGAGGTTCAAGTAGAGATCCCTCGAAGCCAACCTAAACGTAAATGCTGTAAAAGCCATAAGAGAATCCGTAAACAAGATGAGAGGGAACGACGTGAGAGAATACAAAAAGAAAACAAGGCGTTTAAGAATGAACACTCTCGACCACCACCTCACTTCTCAGGAAAGAATGGATATCTATACTATGTCCAAGCACAAGATAGTATCAAAGACCAAGTAAAACGATCAGATGGATTCCAACCAGGAGAAAAGCTAAAAACTGTTAGAGCAAAAATCGCAAAAAAATGAAGAAACCAAAACAAAAACTCAAGTCTCTAACCGATTCAAAAGAGAGTGTCGAAAGTGCAAAGATAACGGTTGAACAAAAAACTCTGATGCAAGATTGCAAAAGAGAGCTCAAAACTCTTTTGCAAGATTGCAAAAGAGAGCTCAAAACCGCATGGTCTTCAATTAGTGATGACTCAAGTGGACAAGAACAAGGTCTCAATGTTCCCCCCAACTTCACACAGTACACTCCTCAAGATCGGAAGATTGTTCTTCAATAGCCCATGCGACAAAAGCCAAGCATGCCAGCGGTTTCATATGATGGTCCAGAAGATGCAAAAAATTTTGATATCGCTGAGCCAGGAAAAGAGCCTCGCTATGTGTGGATTGCCACAGACTTGTCCTTAGATGAGGAGAAGTTATTAATTCAAACAATAAAGGAGTATCACGATGTTTTTTCTTGGAGTTATAAAGACCTCAAAGGAGTTGATCCAAGCATATGTCAGCATATAATTCCATTGCGAGAGGATGCAAAGCCTTCCAAGCAATGTCCTTATACTTACAATGAGAATTTCGCACGAAAGATAAAAGAAGAAATAGACAAGCTCTTAGAGGCAAAACTTATGAGATTGAACACACTGAATGGGTCTCCCCTATTGTAGTGGTGCCCAAGAAAAATGGAAAACTTCAAGTATGTGTAAACCTCAAGAAGGTAAATGCAGCTACTGTACGTGATCATTACCCACTTCCAATCACGGATCATGTTTTGGAATGAGTTGCAGGGAAGGCATATAGTTTCTTGGATGGATTATCGAGTTACAATCAATGAGTTACAATCAAGTGTCAATTGATCCAAAGGATCAACACAAGACAGCCTTCTACTGAAGATGGCATCTTTGCCTATCGTGTTATGCCATTTGGTCTAACAAATGCACCTGCAACCTTTCAGCGGGTTAATGAGTCATGAATTAAAGGAGTACCTTAGGCTATTTCTTGAGATCTTCATGGATGATTTATGTGTTCACTCACAAGAGCGTGATGATCATATAGAACACCTCAAACTTGTGTTTCAAAAGTGTCAAGTTTATCGTATATGCTTGAATCCTGACAAGTGCTTAGACTTGTGTTTCAAAAGTGTCAAGTTTATCGTATATGCTTGAATCCTGACAAGTGCAAATTCATGGTAAGACAAGGGAAAATTTTGGGCCATATTGTTTCTTGAAATGGGATTTCAACAGATATGAATAAAATTGATGTCATTGTCTCATTACCTCGGCCTATCAACCCTAAAGGGGTACAAATATTCATGGGACATTGTGGCTATTATCGTCGATTAATCTACATGTACGCTGTCCTAGCCAGACCATTATATGCTCTTCTTGTGTAAAGTTTAATTGGACTGACGAGTGTGAGGAATCCTTTGAAAAGTTGAAGCAAGCATTAGTGTCTGCACCCATCTTACGGGCGGCACCAGATTGGAACCAAATCTTTCATGTCCATATTGATGCTTCAAACTTTGCAATTGGATGTATTTTGGCTCAATCGGGAGAACATAATAAGGATTTTCCAATCTCATATGCTAGAATTATACCACAACAGAAAGAGAAGGTTTGTCCATGATATATGCAGTGAAAAAGTTTCGCCATTACCTTTTGGCAAACAAATTTATATTTTTTGTGGACCATCAAGCACTGCTATATTTGGTGAATAAGCCTTGTGCGACTGGAAGGATTGTGAGGTGGTTTGTCATCCTTCTTGAGTTTGATTTTGAAGTGGGAGTCCGAAGAGAGTCCGAAAAGGAACAACTCATCTTAGAGAAGATCATTTGTCTCGAATCACCTTTGGAGAAGCTCCTGTGGGTGTGGATGATGATATGTTAGATTCAACACTTTTCCTTGTAGAGACAGCTCCTAAATGGTCTGAACCCATCTTAGAAATTTTGACAAGTGGGCAGATACAACTAGCGGGTCCTAATGTGGACCTATGGCAACCATTCAAGTTAATCTTAGGGAGATTATATCGTCAGGGTAATGATGGAGTGTTGCGGCTTATACCTAACCCTAACCAATATGAGGAGATCTTGGAATGGGCACATGAGGGTATTGGTGGAATCCATGCATCAGCTACTACTTGTGTGCGACGTATAACTCAGGATGGGCAATGGTGGCCTACCATGCATGCGGATGCTGAAAAATTTGTTCGTAACTGTGCTTCATGTCATATTCAACAACCAATTCATAATGCCACATTATTCCAAATTTCAAATACACCAAGTTGGAGTAAGTATATTGTGGACTATCTTAAGCATGGTCATACTGATCGAACAATTCCTAAACATCGAAAGCGTGCTATTGAAGTTGAAGCGGCCAACTATGTGCTGTGATAGAGGGCCAACTCTACAAGAGGGGCAAGGATGGCAACTTGGGCATGTGTGTATGTGAAGCTGACTACTTTAAAATCTTGACTCATGCACATGTAGGTGTTGGGGGTGGACACTTTTCGGGCAATATCACAGCTAAGTTGATTAGGTGGTCTAGGCTTTGGTGGCCAACCTTACAAATGGATGCCGAAGAATATGTGAAATGTTGTGACGATTGTCAAAGGACCAAACCTCCCATCACAAAGGACAATATGCCATTGCGGCCTATGTTAAAAACACGTGCGTTTGCCAAATGGGGTATTGATTTTGTCGGTCCCATTAAACCTCCAGCTCGTCACACGCATGCCGAATATATTATAGTCACAACTAACTATTTGACCAAATGGGTAGAAGCAAAGGCTACAGTCAAAAATGATGCCAGAACCACAGCCAAGTTCTTGTATGAGTACGTGTTTACACGCTATGGCTTACCTATTGAAATCGTTAGTGATCAGGGTGTGCAGTTTGTGAATTAGGTCATAGACTTTTTACTTCAAAATTTTATGGTAATTCACGTGTTCTTCACCCTATCATCCACAGACCAATGGTCAGGCTGAGAGTACTAACAAGATTCTCTGCACAGTACTCACAAAGATTGTTGAGGGACATAGGACTGATTGGGAGCAAAAGTTGCACTCAGTTCTTTGGGCATATAGAACAGCCTATAAAACATCTATGGGCACAACCCCATTTGAGCTTGCTTTTGGGCTAGATGCAATTCTTCCCATTGAATTTCTTGTACCTACTCTACGAGTTGCTAAACAATTGGACTGGACTGGTCATGAGCTTTCTCAATGCATTGATGAATTGGAAAATCTGGATGAGACCCGCTTATTGGCGGTAATGGGGATGTATGTCGAGAAGAGGAGACAAAAGCAATGGTATGATCGAAATATAACAACTGGCCGTTTAAAAAAAGGGGACCTTGTGCTCTTGTACACACTTAAGAAGCATAAGCGAAAGCTCAAGAAACGTGGCTTAGGACCGTTTGTGATTAATGAGCTTACTCCTAGTGGTGCAGTGCGTTTAGAGACACTAGCAGGTGAGCAAATGCCTAACTTCATTAATGGAAGTCGTCTCAAGAAATACAATGAACCATTAACTGAAGCCATGCTTCAACAAATCCATGCTACCCACACACGGAAAGAAGCACATGACCTACTTAAACGTCAGGCTCAAGAAGAAGCTAAAGCTAGAGTTGCAAGAGCCAAGGAGCATCACAAGGCTTCTGTGTTGACCTTACAGTTGGCTACTAATGAACAATATGTCGATCCTTTCAATATTCACGTGTGTCTTCATCTTCATGAGACTACCTACTTTGTCTCTGCCTTAATTGACTCTGGTGAAGATTATAATGTTCTCTCATTTGACACATGGGTAGCCTTGGGACAACCAACACTTGTGCACATTCCTATTGACTTACGAAGCTTCTCAGGTGAAGATAACCCTATAAAGGGAAAATGTGTCATTATGATGTCCATTCAGGATCACCAGATGTCAGTTCCCTTTTATGTGGCTAGTAAGTCCAAGGTAGTGGTAGAGGCTGTTCTTGGTTAAGTGCTACCAATTGTTCATTAGATTGGAAGAATAGACAATACAAATTGCAAATTGATTCTGATTGCATCTTGGGATCTTCTGCTCCATGAGTTTTATCATGTCAAAAGGGTGGTAGTTCTAACTTACACAACCCACTTTCAACATCTGCTCTTCAAGCTCCAAGACAAATGATGTGGATAATCTATGAGTCCTCAAATGAGGGCCATGGATGGCATGTTCCAACTACTCTAGTCACTGCTCAAAGAAGGCCAGGCAAGAAGGAATTGTCAATTTGGCTACCCAAAGATGCATACAAACTTGTACTATCTAGCCTAGTTGCTAAACCTCCTAAAAAGCATATCTTTTCCAAGCCTAAACCTCAGATTGTTACTCATTGGGTCCCAAAGCATGTTCTTAAAGCACAAGGATATTATGAGGGTGCAACAGCACTTTGGCTTCCCAAATGCCATGGTTTGCTAGAGCCAGAAGAGTGTATCAATAAGATTCCAAAAGCCACTCTTGGTTTTTCATATCAGTGGGTGCAAAGGAAATCAACACAACCTCTTCAAGATAGGATAGGTGGTTGTAATAGCACCTACAAATCTACTTGTGTTGACCTTCTCCAAACATGTATTGAATCACCAGTTGTCCCAATTTCTCCTTGTTACACAATTCCACCATCAACTTGTGTACCTAAGACAAATCCAACTTTACATGAGTCTCCTTTGAGCATAGATTCTAGCACTTCACTGCCTAAATCATCTTATCTTGCTGAAATTCCTCGAAAATTGCTAACCTTCCCACCTCTTAAGAAGGACATACCAAAAACCAAAGGTAAGGCATTAACACTACAATTGGTAGATCAGTGGTGGTTGAATAGTCTCACTTTTACTGATGTGGTTCCTTATGCCTTTACAGGATTGTGTTCTTTTTGAGATGATCTTATCTACATTGTTTTTGATAGGGATTGTAATGATGGATATGAGTGTATAAAGTTTGAAGTTTCTAAATTTCATTGTTCTACGCCTAGATACCTCCTGATGGATACTTGGCGAGATACATGTCCACCATGCATTGACCCTGATAGAACTCAACCTGAACATCGCGGGGGTTATAGTGCTCCTCCTTTTCAAACTCATTCTAGGTAATTTTATGCTCCTTTAGGTGAAATTTGCTGTGGGCATCACTTTGTCACTTTATTCTATCAACAGCATCACCCATTTCCACATTGTCAAGAGTGTGCACCACTCGTATTAGGAGAAGCTTCACACATTTGTTGGCTATGTCGTTCTTACTTTCGACGATATGGCACGGGCTTAATGAAACAAATTGTGGGAATTACACCCCAACGCCATAACCTTCTTGATGTGAGAGTACCAGACCGAGGACCAAATCAACATAGATTACCTGAGGAGGTTCAAGCACAACAATGGAGAGATACATGCATAAATGACTTGCAACCACCTATCTTGCAAGCCCTCCTTCCCCCAGCCTCAACATGTCAATTTTGGATCACTATGAGAACCTATATTGAGCAATTCCAAAATCAGAATTGTCTGCTTAACCTTCCCATAGAACCAATGCCATATTTTAGCGACGAAGCACTCCTTCCTCTACCACCTTCTTTAGAGGCCGGCTTTTGTATAGGGTTGTCCTTGCATCCTGAAGTGATTGATACCATCTTTCTAGCAGAAGTGGACACGGATCCACTACCAGTGCAAGGGTAACCTCATCAACTCCACAATAAGATCAACAAGCTAGGGCACTTTTCTCCCACCACTGGGTTTTTCCCCTCGGCTATATTCGATGATTGGCACCAATAACAAATTTTATGCTTTTCTTTTCTTTTATTGTTTGTTAATAAGACATTTTGCAGAGGTCTTAGATAACAAGAGCATACAAACAGGCCCCAATAGTCCACCTACTATGCACACAAATTAGGAAGGGGAGAGACATGCAATGCCTACAAAGAGCAAAGAGAAGCAATCTGCACAACATCAGCAATGCATCAATGCAAATGCACAACATCAACAAGCAACATCAACGAGCACTATAACAGGTGTATTCAAATCATAATCTTTTGTTCTTTATGTGCTTTTCACTTTTGCATATATTGTTTGCATGTTCACACACAGTTGGCTGGTTTAAGTTTTAAATTAGTTGTTACCATATGGTGAGTGATTTCTAGATTCTTAGAGGACTTAGTAGAAGGTATTTCTATTTGAAGACGGTGTAAGATATATGCCAAGTTCTTATGCTCTCGAAGTATATTAGTTATCCTTAGTGGTAGCTACCTCTTAGGTATGGGCTAGGTGCTACGATTAATAAAAAATTTACGAAAATCATGCCCTAAAAAATATATACAAGCGAATCGAGACATGACGTGTCTACAGCCATGTGGAATGCTTGGTAAGACCTTGGGTTGTCTTAGCACCTTGGGGCCGATGCCTTGGTTTCCATGGGGTAAACATTGACGTCTAAAAGATTAAGAAGAATACCTTCAAGGACTCTATCGCCTTGATGCTGGTAGGACTCTGGGGTACATTATGGGCCCTCGAGACCGATGCCCTCATCTTCATGGGGTACTTCTCATGTCAAAAAGAAAGAAAAGGGTCTATCGCCCTTGAGATACTTAGCGGCCTTTAGATTCTCTTGGCGGAGGTCTCTTGGCCATTGCTTAGGTCTCATTGGGATGGAACCTTCCTCTTTATCATCTTTTACACACACACACACACACACACACACAAAAAGAGAGAGAAAAATAGAAAGAAAGAAAGAAAAGTCCAATCACCATTGCTCATATTTAGGAGTAGGGTTGCCACTTAGGAATAACTTAAACACTTGTAGGACATTGAGATTGCGGTCATAACCTGCGGCGGCGGTGTACAAGCACACTTGCCTTTGCATAGCACTATCTACCACTTAGTCTCACTTTGACTAGTCTTTACTCACTTCTTTTAGCACTCTATAAAACTCTAATCGGCCTTTCACTTGCATGCTCACGTGTGAGATTGTCATTGCAGTTTTTTTTTTCATAAAAGGCTTTACTTGTCTTCCATTGTTTTTTGCAGCTTTTGCTTCTACCGCGCCCGAGGACGTGCACGATCTAGGAAGATTTAGGAAGGGGGGAATGTTTCATGAGAACACGGATTATGGAAGGATGCCGGAAGCAATTAATGCGAGAGAGCGGGATTGTAGCCACGGGAACATAAAGACGCACATAATTTTTTCATATTTTTGTGCCGAAGTATAATGTAAATCGTTTTAGGCCAATGTGGGTTCTAAATGAGAGTTCTAAGTGTATTAAGCAAGGCTCACTTATGGGGTTGTCCGTCCATGTGTGAAAGAGGCCTAGGGTTAGGGTTAGTGACATCTCTACAAAAGAGATGTTAGCTAAAGAAAGTGGACGTTTTTGGCCATTCTCATAAGCTATTGAGTGAAGCTCTTGAGCTCTCAAGCTATGGCAACTCTCTAACTCTCTCTCTATTGTACTCTAATGAGCATCAAGCTCCAATGAGTATAGCTCCACTTCTTTCTCTTAATCTATTTCAGCATCATTGAAGTAGATTAATCTATGATTAGTTGAATGCTTCTTTCTTTCTATTGTGTATGTTGCATGCTTGTAGTGTGTGTGTGTGTAGTCTCCATTCATGCAAGCTCTTGCCCACTTCATTGGCAATGAGTTGTTCATGGATAGACTCTCTCTATGAGCTTGTGGGTTTGTGAATGTTACATTCTATGCTTGCTTAATCTTGTGGGTTAGTAGATGCACGCTTATGGAATTGCAGGCATTAGGGAAAGCTAAGATTTAATCAATGTTTGAATGGGATCAAGAGATTGCCATGCATTGCTTGTTCTCTTGATTAGTGTAGTGGATTTAAGGGATTGAGAGATTGATTGAGGTGTTGAATGGTTGAATCGTCAAGTGGTGGTTTGTGTATGTGAGCTCTCCCTCATGGGATAAGCCTTCATGCACTAATCGGGTCGAGTCCTCGGATTGACATTGTGTTTCTTAACACATTTGTTGATCGGTAGTACTCTATGAGCACTATATTGCACGGTAGAGAGAACCGCTCTACAGTCAACCTAAAGAATCACTCATATCGTGATGTAACAAGGTCTCTAATAGATGAGTTTGATTCTGCTTCATCTCAGGGCTCAAGAGTTACATTGTCAGATGGGCGAGAAGATATGTGGATGTGTGGAGCCTCATGTAAGGATTTCAACACTGAGAGACTTAAGGGTAATCGAAGTGTATCAGATGAGGCATACATTCCACAACCCTTCCCTGAGCACTTAATTGATCCCCTAGAATGGAGTCATGTCCTTGCAACATTATTGACATGTGCTTTACCTAAGCCAATTCAATTTTGTGACTCAGATGGATATGACATTATTTCTATACGAATGGTACAACCACGTGACCTTCTAGATGATTTGTACTATGAGGACGCATCCACAGCATTGCATGTAGAGGAAGTCTCAGTGGAGGATTTAACACTCGAATGTGCTAATGATGCTGATAAGGAAGATGGATGGGACTCTGATTTTGATGATGATGTGATAATCCTCGAGGAAGAGTTAGGAAAGGCACGCCTACTCTTGAGAGGAAGGGAGGTTCAAGTAGAGATCCCTCGAAGCCAACCTAAACGTAAATGCTGTAAAAGCCATAAGAGAATCCGTAAACAAGATGAGAGGGAACGACGTGAGAGAATACAAAAAGAAAACGAGGCGTTTAAGAATGAACACTCTCGACCACCACCTCACTTCTCAGGAAAGAATGGATATCTATACTATGTCCAAGCACAAGATAGTATCAAAGACCAAGTAAAACGATCAGATGGATTCCAACCAGGAGAAAAGCTAAAAATTATTAGCAAAAATTGCAAAAAAACAAAGAGACCAAAACAAAAACTCAAGTCTCAAACAGATTCAAAAGAGAGTGTCGGAAGTGCAAAGATAAAGGTTCAACGAAAAACTCTTGTGAGATCCCTGTTCCCACCGCGCAACAGATTCAGGATACTAGCAGTGGAAGTAGCACTTCATGCGCGGGGTAGGGACCCACACTCAAGGCCTCGTCCACGGATATCCGGACAAGAGACTAATCCGTTGGTTTTTCCAAAACCAAACTCGCAAAAACTTCCCTTACCCGGAAAGCACGGGCGATTCCACTAGGATAACTTTTTATTTTAACGTAGTCAAGATCATTACTGATCACGCTGATCCGACTGCATCTATAAAGATACTCGATCGGATCAAGGAAGAAACTTGCACTTGGATCATTGGGATCAACGCTTTTTTCCCCATCAAGAGGCACAGCCGTTGATTCCTATCCATAGAACAATTACTATCCGGGATTTACTTCATCTATCGTAATAACAGAAATTGAGTCTCGATTTACGGATCCATCAATCCAGCCTAACCCCATCCCCGATCCCATGGGTTAGCCAACCACCCAACCACTGTAGTGATGGGATCCAATTTGGAATTTGGTTAGGTTTTTTCCCGGGTACCAAGGAAAAGAGTTCTGTGAGATCCCTGTTCCCACCGAGCATCAATTTCGAGGTACTAATAGCGGAAGTAGCACTTCTCGCGCGGGACAGATCCCACATTCGGGGCCTCGTCCACGGATATCCGGACAAGAGACTAATCCGTCGGTTTTTCAAAAACCGAACCCGAAAAAACTTCCCTTACCCAGAAAGCATGGGCGATTCCACCAGGATAACTCTTTACTCTAACGTAGTCAAGATCATTACTGATCAAACCGATCCGACTGCACCTCTAACGGTACTTGGTCAGATCAAGGAAGAAACTTGCACTTGGATCATTGGGATCAATGCTTTTTTCCCCATCAAGAGGCACAGCTGTTGATTCCTATCCATAGAACAATTACTATCCGGGATTTACTTCATCTATCGTAATAATAGAAATTAAATCTCGATTTATGGATCCATGAGTCCAACCTAACCCCATCCAGTCCCATGGGTTAGCCAACCGCCCAACCACTGTAGTGATGGGATCCAATTAAGAATTTGGTTAGGTTTTGTCCCGGGTACCAAGGAAAAGAGTTCCAAGGCCCCCTAGCTGGAAGTTCATGCAAACATAAAACTAGTCACACCACTTACACACCCAATATGAAATTGCCTTTTTCTTAGCATCAGCTAACTTTAAAACAATCCTTTAATGAAACCATTATGTCATTGATGACAATCCTCATAGTCTCGCAAGATGTCCTCATCTCGCAAGGTAGAGGCCAACTCTTTTTCTTAAGATCCAATTTTATTCTAAGGTTCCTTATATTCTGGTCAACCCAACAGAATACTGGGATAAATATCCCTTAGAACAACTCATCATTAAATAACAATTCATTCAGATCATATCATTCATATCTTTAACATAATAAAGGTCCATTAGACCGAAAAATTTCCTTCTGAACATTCCTCCACGGGAATTTTAGTCAAGTAAGTTCTCAATTTGTCATCCCTTAACTTGATCTAACGGTCAAGTGTTAACACTAGTTCTGTAATTGGACACTAAAGTGTCCCGAGGACACTAAAGTGTCCTGAAAGTTAGCATTTTTCTTGAATTTTTGTGGGCAATCTATTAAGAGTTTTGAAATGCTTAACATCCACAGATGTTCCTCAAGACCCAAAAAAAAATTGAGATTTTTTAAATTGCACTTTTCTTAGCTTTTGCAAGGCAATATTTTAATTTTTTTAGACACATGCTGATAAAACGCATGATTTTTGCTGTTTTCAAAATAGTAGTAATTTGTACATAACTTTTAGAAGGGACATAGTTTGATCATGAAACTTGGCTTGATGGAAAGCCCATGATGTAAACTAAATCTTGGAATCATCAAACGATAATTATTGGATGAATTTTTGACTCGCTAATATGGAAATGATGTTTTTTATACAGGTGGAGCATGAATTTTTCTCCTTCCATATGCAAGCTAATAATGTAAAACTTGAGGTGCACCCATGTTATATAGGGTAAATACTACTTTGTTTTGAATTTTCCAAAGCTTTAGAGCCACTTTTTGGGCCTCTTCTCATACATGGCCTTTTGCGCAACCTATTTTTAATACGTAAAATGTCTACTTATGAGCCTAATTTTGATTTTCATCAAAGGGGAAAGCTGTGTAAGTGCATTATTTGTTGTAACTATAGGTGTAGACTACTTGTGCAAGCATAGTTATGATTAGTTTTTGAAAAAAGATGATCAAATTTTGTATTTTTATTTTTTACAGTTTTTTTAGAACTAGGCGATAAGAACCTACTTAAGTGGAGGCTAAGTTAGTGTCATACACATCAAATTATGGCTTATTTATCTCATCTCAAGCATGAAAACCAATAATCAACATTCTGATTGATAGGGCTACAATTTTTTTAGTGGCGTGATTGAGTTTTGATAATACGCGTTACTTTTGCTGATTTTATACAACTTTTTTTAGAAAAAATTCTAGGAAAGGAAAATGATTTTTTTGGTGAACTTCTACCTCCTTGGACTGATATATGCTATCAAAATATCTTGGGAAAAATGCTATTGATATCATTGGATTTTTTTTTTGAGAGAATGATGCTTGCATATTTGGAAAAATCCTGAAAAATCCTGAAAAATGTTCATTTTCAAGACATATGCTACTTTGTTGCTTATGTACTTCCAAATAAAAAGGCATTTTATATGTTTAGCATTTTTTACATAAGCATAGGGTTATGTTCTACATGCCCAATGAAGCATTTTGGTTTTTAAAGCCTACATTAGGAGTTTGATTTTTTTTCGCAACCCCCAAAAAAGGACACTCAAGTGTCCTGTTTTGGTACCAAACTAGTGTTAATAGTAGCAATTTGACAGCACAATCCACTAATCTCATAGTGATTTGCTGAAATCATTATCATCATTTATCATCAACAGGGACTCGTCCCATTCATCCTCATTGTAGTTTTGCTCAGGTTATTATATTTCAACTAAATTTCAGAAATCATCATTTTTCAATCAGAATCCAAATCAATTCATCAGTTCTCAAACAAAATTAAAATCATATCAACCACATTCGAAATCATCATCTGGATAGCATTAACGCTTATAATTTCAAGTCTTAGATTTACTCGTATATACTATCAGTAAAGAGCTGCAGTTATACTCTCGGTATATACGGGTAGTCATGGCCCTTGGAATTATAAGGTACATACCATCATGTCTAGGCCTCAAGCAAGTCAGGGATTCTATATAATTGCGGTATTTCCATCTGAAGACCCAATTACCAAATTACGAATTTCAGTTTGAATATCAAATTGTATGAATTATATCACACAATTACAACCTTTTTGTGTTTCTTGATAAATTTTTGACATATTTGGTTTCTCAGTTGATCTTTATTAGCCAAAGGCTCTGATACCAACTGTGAGATCCCTGTTCCCACCGAGCATCAATTTCGAGGTACTAGCAGCGGAAGTAGCACTTCTCGTGCGGGACAGGATCCCACATTCGGGGCCTCGTCCACGGATATCCGGACAAGAGACTAATCCGTCGGTTTTTCAAAAACCAAACCCGAAAAAACTTCCCTTACCTGGAAAGCATGGGCGATTCCACCAGGATAACTCTTTACTCTAACGTAGTCAAGATCATTACTGATCAAATCGATCCGACTGCACCTCTAACGGTACTTGGTCAGATCAAGGAAGAAACTTGCACTTGGATCATTGGGATCAACGCTTTTTTCCCCATCAAGAGGCAGAGCCGTTGATTCCTATCCATAGAACAATTTACTATCTGGGATTTACTTCATCTATCGCAATAATAGAATTTAAATCTCGATTTTACGGATCCATCAGTCCAGCCTAACCCCATCCGATCCCATGGGTTAGCCAACCGCCCAACCACTGTAGTGATGGGATCCAATTTGGAATTTGGTTAGGTTTTGTCCCGGGTACCAAGGAAAAGAGTTCCAAGGCCCCCTAGCCAAAAGTTCATGCAAACATAAAACTAGCCACACCACTTACACACCCAATATGAAAATTGCCTTTTTCTTAGCATCAGCTAACTTTAAAACAATCCTTTAATGAAACCATAGTACCACTGATCACAATCTTCCAATTTATCCAGTTGATTCATAATTTTCCATCATTCCTTCATCAGAGTATCTATGGCATCATTGGCAACTAGAACGCTCACCACCTGTCCACACAGGGGCCTTTTCAATAGTTCCTAGCCCATAATACTCGGCAATATAATCACTTATAAAAATCAAGATGGACTCTCGTTGAAGATCAGCAAGATCAACAAACAGATCCATATAAAGAGCCATGGACTCATCCATTGAAGACCAATAAGGTCAATCAACCAGATCCATGCCCGTTTTCATAAAACAACTCTTACTCCTTGTTCCAATATCTTCCTCGATGCACGCGTGGGTATCCTGGGCGACCCAGAGCCCGAGCACCGTATGGTCAGTACCCTCTAGGATCCTTCGTCTCGCAGGTGACCTAGCGCTTCACTCATAGGCCGCTTCCTTGGTCCCTCATCCACCGTACTGGAAGCTCACCATTTTAATTTAACCGAGGCTGGTCAAGACCTCGGTCGACCTTGCTACGCGAGACGTCCTCCATTGACTCTCCGTCAGCAGTTGCAACTTTATCAGTTAGGTCTCCACGACCTTAATCACAAGACGGTCAAAATGCTTTCCCAGCATTCTTGACATAAAACAGCCATTTACAAACAGCATTTACAAATAGTTTACAAATACGATTTCTATATTAACTCTCATTTTTCCACATTATCCCTCATATAATCCACATTACTTATTCCACATTCCATTTATATGTGCACTCATCCAATCACATCATTTTCCATCTCTTCACTTCAGATTCCTTCACATCACATATCATATATTCACATCCATACATCCACATCCACATCCACATCCACATCCACATTCACATCCATACATCCACATCTACATGCTTACCTCCATTTTCACATCCTCATTTATACATCCACATCCCATATCCACATTCATACATACACATCCATATCCACATCCATACATCCACATCCACATCCATACATCCACATGCATACATTCACTATCACGTCCTCATTCATACATCCATATCCACATACATACATACATCCACATCTATATCCACATTCACATACATCCACATCCACATTCCCATTCACATCTATACATCCACATCTACATCCACATACATACATACATCTATATCCACATTCCCATTCACATCTATACATCCACATACATACATCCACATCTATATCCACATTCACATACATCCACCTCCACATTCCCATTCACATCTATACATCCACATCTACATCCACATCCACATACATCCACATCCACATTCCCATTCACATCTATACATCCACATCTACATCCACATACATACATACATCCACATCCACATTCCACATTCACATCTATACATCCACATCTACATCCACATTCACATACATCCACATCCACATTTCCATTCACATCTATACATCCACATCTACATCCACATATATACATACATCCACATCCACATTCCACATTCACATCTATACAGCCACATCTACATCCACATTCACATCTATGCATATACATCTTCATGCATACATCCATTTTCACATTCTTACATCCACATACAATCATCCATTTCTACATTTCCATTCATATACCCTCATACGCCTTCACATCTATTCTTTTTCATCACATCCATTCTCGCCCTATCACAACCCATATACGTCTTATCTCATCTCATACACTTCTTATCTCATCCCATACATATCTTATCACATCTTAACTCATCTTATCACATCCTAACTCATCCCATAGGTCTCTTATCACATCTTAACTCATCTTATCACATCCTAACTCATCTTATCACAGCATAACTCTTCTCATATACATCTTATCACATCTCATACATCTCTTATCGCATCTTATCCCTTCCCATATTTATTTATAGAATATAAGGGAATTCTTATATTTGATATAAAATTTCTTTACGCATCTAATTATGCATAAATTCCAATTAAGGATACTAACACTTTCGAAATAAAAATCAATCTTTTATGCATCTTCCTATGCATAAATTCATTTTAAATGAGAATGACACTTTGAATTAAAATTCAATCTTTTATGCATCTTCTTATGCATAAATTCAATTTAGTAGGAATTACACTTTTAGAATAAAAGAATTTCTCTTATGCATCTAATTTATGCATAAAATCTATTGATGATGAAAATCACACTTTTAGTATAAAAATATCCATTATGCATACTTCTATGCATGTAAATAAAAATGATAAAAGTAACACTTTTGATATAAAACTTTATCCATTATGCATACTTGCATGAAAATAAAAATGATAAAAGTAACACTTTTGATATAAAAATTTATCCATTATGCATAATATAAAATTTTAATTTCTCCATGACTATAATGAAATTCTTTCAATTAATCTAGGATGATAATTCCTAGAATATAGTAGGAAGTCCTCTTTTTATGCTTTGAATGAAATTATTTTATGCATAATTTTTATAAAAATTTTGCCATAGCTCCGCTGCTATGACTGATAAATCTCAATTTTTCTAAGGGATAAAGCTTATCATTAAGGAAATAATTAGAATGGTCTCTAATTGGATCATCAATCCATAATGGATTGAATCATCAATATGCATAAACTAAAAGCATAGAAAAAAGCCATTAATTTAGCCTCAAGCATAGCTTAATCTTGGATTAAGGAAAAGCTTTATGAAAAGCTTCATTTGGATTGAGAATGGGTCATGAGTATGACCATTTCTTGAGTGAGAGAGAGAAATTATATAAAAACCATTAGAATTTAAACATAAATGGAAATTAACTTCAATAGCATTTATTAAATTATGTAACTCTTCACTACTATTCACCAATTAACTTCAATAGGATTTAAAAAACCATACCAATTAAGCTTCTCAAGCTTGAGAGGGGTTGAGAAGAGAGAAACATTGAGAAATTAAAGAAAAGATCAATATTCACTAATTACCTTACAAATTGCTTGATTCTTTGTTCACGGTAGAGGCCCCCAACCAATCAATTGGTTAAGTATGTTGATGGAGCCACTAATGGGGATTGAAGAAAGAGGGAAGCTCCAAAAACTAGTGAATTATTAAATGAATTCACAGTTCTTGGCTTAGGTGGAGTAGAGTAACGATGCATAAACACTATCTATTTTTCAACAAGGGGGAGGCTTCTATTTATAGGAAAAATTGAGCTCCTAACCAAACAAACTGATTCTAGAATTTTCTAAATCAGTTTGGTCAATATTTGACCATTTTTAGGTCAGTTAAGCTAACTTTTTGGAACTAGACTTGAATGAGGAGAGAGGAGAGATGAAATATCTCAATTTTTATGAGTTTAAAACTCATTCAAGCATGTGAAATATGCACCTCCTTTAAAGAACTCCCCTTCCTTACATATGTGTCATAATGGAATCATTATACCCAAAATATCTCATATTTTTAATATTGTTTATAGTTTTTTACTAATAAACCTTGTACATTTTCAACTCTTCATCTTATGTGAAATATGCACCTCCTTTAAAGAACTCCCCTTCCTTACATATGTGTCATAATAGAATCATTTTAATATTGCTCATAGTTTTTTACTAATAAACCTTGTACATTTTTAACTCTTCATCTTATGTGAAATATGCACCTCCTTTAAAGAACTCCCCTTCCTTACATATGTGTCATAATGGAATCATTTTAATATTGCTCATAGTTTTTTACTAATAAACCTTGTACATTTTCAACTCTTCATCTTATGTGAGCATTTACTCATTTTTGGGTATCTTCTTTTACAAATTGGATTTATCTCCTCCCTACACATGGATTGATGCTATTGGCCCATAGGAACCTTAATTGGACCATAATCCAAAAATTTCTGAAAATCTAGACCCTTAGACTAAGGTCCTTTATACTCATTTCCAATAAATTCTAATTGCACATTGGAAAGTTCTTTTTGAATTTCTATTTCAGGGGAGCTTATTTTAATAAGATGAGATAATTTTCTATCCAAAAATATTAAAAATCTGAATATTCTCTCTCTAGAATATTTTCTCTCTCTAGGTTAAAACAGTTAGAAACAAGGTCTTTATATTTCTGAAGAGGGATTGATTACGGGGGAAGATACTAGACATCAAAAGGGGGGTTGGGGAAGGAATCTTACATTCTACCCCACTTAAAAAACGCGAGATGTCCTCATCTCGCAAACTGGGATAATTTCGCAAGATGCACGAATTATGAGACTTAGAGGAACATTTAAATCAGGATTAACCACCAAGAAAAGTCTCAAAGAGAGCAAGATTCAAGATAAGAACAAGATTTAAACTTTATTCATTCTCGGAACTTATACAGTAAAGATAGAAGAACTCTTTACACTTCCATAAGCCCGTCCATCATATGATCACAAAAGCAGCACTCACAAGCTGCGCATGTATGAGGTAACTCATCTATGGGAATAATTCTGTTGGTTATTGCTGCACCTATCTCAGTGGTATGAGGTGATCTAACAAAAGGACCTCTGAGAGGTAAGCCAAAAACGGGGTAAAGGCATATCTTCTCATGAGGAAGAAAACACGCCAGTAAGAAGACCCGCTCAAAAAACCCAAGATGTCTTGATCTCATGACGCAGTAGTATCGGGGACCCAAACCCAAGGCTTCGATAACCATGGCCAAGCGGACATTATTACGAAAGTGCTGCTGACCCCAGGGTGTTACCCTAGTTATGTCTTGATAGGTCCGCCATTTGGTCTGAGCTACAGACGTTCCCAAGTGAGGAAAAAGTGAGCACTCATACTGCTCAATAAAATCTTTCTTCACAGACTCACTTGCATCTTGAAGGTGAGAAATCATCATGGATAAAACTAATTCCTGTTGCCAAGCCATGAAGGAGATTAAGAAGAAGGGAGATCGATGGAAGTAAGATTACTGTGCGCGCGACAGGTAAAAGTGACGACTTATATAAAGGAAGGAGTTAGCGTAACCTAGAAGCCAACGGTATCTTGCCACTGAAGTTTTACCGTCTTTCCATGATTTGGGTTTGGCACATATTTCTATGAAATACATTAAGAACTTTGAGATGAGGAGGTAAAAGAAGCTTGTAGTCTAAGTCATCTACTTTCATTGAATTCAGATATAAGGCTCACAATATCTGGGGGATAAGTTCTTATACTCCCCAAGAGATAAAGAACTTCTTTTGGGCCGTACTCGAATGAAAACCAAAACCTTGGTATCCAAAACACCGATTTTCACTTCTTAACTCATTGTTCTGAATCCTTAAAACAGCGTGACTCTTGAGAAGTATTCTAGGGAGAGGGTCTTCCTTTTTTAAACAGAATCTTTCTTTTATTTTAGAGAGGGAATAATTCTAAGATAAAAAAGGGAGATTCTTACTCCTGTATACCTCGAAGGTTGGGGAGGAATCTTACATTCTACCCTACTTAAAAAAGTGCAAGATGTCCTCATCTCGCAAGGTAGAGGCCAACTCTTTTTCTTAAGATCCAATTTTATTCTGAGGTTCCTTATATTCTGGTCAACCCAACAGAATACTGGGATAAATATCCCTTAGAACAACTCATCATTAAATAACAATTCATTCAGATCATATCATTCATATCTTTAACATAATAAAGGTCCATTAGACCGAAAAATTTCCTTCTGAACATTCCTCCACGGGAATTTTAGTCAAGTAAGTTCTCAATTTGTCATCCCTTAACTTGATCTAACGGTCAAGTGTTAATAGTAGCAATTTGACAGCACAATCCACTAATCTCATAGTGATTTGCTGAAATCATTATCATCATTTATCATCACAGGGACTCGTCCCATTCATCCTCATTGTAGTTTTGCTCAGGTTATTATATTTCAACTAAATTTCAGAAATCATCATTTTTCAATCAGAATCCAAATCAATTCATCAGTTCTCAAACAAAATTAAAATCATATCAACCACATTCGAAATCATCATCTGGATAGCATTAACGCTTATAATTTCAAGTCTTAGATTTACTCGTATATACTGTCAGTAAAGAGCTGCAGTTATACTCTCGGTATATACGGGTAGTCATGGCCCTTGGAATTATAAGGTACATACCATCATGTCTAGGTCTCAAGCAAGTCAGGGATTCTATATAATTGCGGTATTTCCATCTGAAGACCCAATTACCAAATTACGAATTTCAGTTTGAATATCAAATTGTATGAATTATATCACACAATTACAACCTTTTTGTGTTTCTTGATAAATTTTTGACATATTTGGTTTCTCAGTTGATCTTTATTAGCCAAAGGCTCTGATACCAACTGTGAGATCCCTGTTCCCACCGAGCATCAATTTCGAGGTACTAGCAGCGGAAGTAGCACTTCTCGCGCGGGACAGGATCCCACATTCGGGGCCTCGTCCACCACGGATATCCGGACAAGAGACTAATCCGTCGATTTTTCAAAAACCGAACCGAAAAAACTTCCCTTACCCGGAAAGCATGGGCGATTCCACCAAGATAACTCTTTACTCTAACGTAGTCAAGATCATTACTGATCAAACCGATTCGACTGCACCTCTAACGGTACTTGGTCAGATCAAGGAAGAAACTTGCACTTGGATCATTGGGATCAACGCTTTTTTCCCCATCAAGAGGCACAGCCGTTGATTCCTATCCATAGAACAATTTACTATCTGGGATTTACTTCATCTATCGCAATAATAGAATTTAAATCTCGATTTACGGATCCATCAGTCCAGCCTAACCCCATCCGATCCCATGGGTTAGCCAACCGCCCAACCACTGTAGTGATGGGATCCAATTTGGAATTTGGTTAGGTTTTGTCTCGGGTACCAAGTGTTGAACTACAGATAGAATACATAATAGTTGCCTAATAGTTGCTTAGTCGGATATATGTATCTTTGCTCAGTCAGAATTCTACTCAGTCGGATTATTGATCAGTCGGAGTTTGTTATGATCTGGTTAGTCGGATATCATCTGTTAGTGTCTTGTGACATTCTAGTTACAACCGTCTAAACTGTCTGAAGTCGCCTATTTATAGGGGCTTTGTAGTCGTCTTTTACAAGAAGAAGAAGAAGAAGAAGAAGAAGAAGAAGAAGATGAAGAAGAAGAAGAAGAAAGCAATGTATGAATCATTTTGATCAATCAAACATGGTATTTCAGTTCTGTTCTATTATTCTCTATCTTGTTTAACAAATCTCTGTTCAATCCGTGTTCTCTATGCTCTGTTTGCGTTTAGCCTGATGTGGGAATTGAGGTTAGTGTTACCTAATGGGGGTGTCTTTGCTGTGTCAGAAGTAGTTAGTTGTGTTGTGTTTGAGAACCCCAAACACATTGGCGATCCCGCTGGTCCCGTTCTGTTACGAGAAGGGAAATGAATGTCAGAGGGGGACAGAAGAGTAGGAAGGGTTTACTATACCAGGGCTCAGGCCCGAATTGGTAACACTGACCCGTTTCATTATGCTGACGAGGGTGAAGATGATCAGGAACACCAAATCCCTGAAGCAATTGTTGTAGGCCAAAGGGGGGAAAGTTCAGTTGCACCAGAGAAGAGGCTAGTGGGGGGACTTCTAGGCGCCCTAATCCTGACAGGAAGGTCTGCAGGAGTTAGAAGGAGTCTTCAGTTCAACCCATTAAGGGGGGCTACCAGGCAAAGACCTAGGAAACCACCTCAGCCAAATCCGATGGCTCAACAACTACCCAACCCTAGGGTGAAAGCAGCTAAATGCAGAGTAGAATCTAAGGAGGATGCTGATTGTCATGTAGCTCAGTTTGAGACAAAATGGGAAGCAAATGGGTATACTGTGTTGTACAATGATGCAGTTAAATTGCAGCAATTTGCAGCAACTCTAGAAGGGAAGGCCATGAGTTGGTTTAGCCAATATGGGATACCACACTTCCCAACATATGATGATCTTAGAACAGCCTTTTTACAGAGATTCAGGAGGGAAAAGACTCCAACAGATATTTTAAGAAAACTCCGAGACATCAGACAGAAGAAGATGCTTGTAGAGGACTATGCTCAGAAATTCAGAATTCTGGTTGAAAGGTTACAGGGAAATGAGAGACCCACCAATGAGATGCTGGCAGGTTATTTTCTGAAAGGATTGAGAAGTGGGCTGAAAAATGCAGTGGCTAGCATTGATATTGCAGGTGGAATTAATGATTTGGTAATTGCAGCAGCTAGAGTAGAGAAAAGACTTGGAAGCGGCAAGGGCAAACACACCAGAAAGAATGATTCGGATTCAGATGACCAGCCAGAGTCAGCATCAGATTTTGAGGAGGAGGATTCAGAAGCAGGATCCGACAGTGAGGAAGAAGAGGTGAAGACAAAGAAAAAGCACAAGACCAAAGCAAAGCAATCCAAAGAGGAGGATTTGGTAAGTAAATTGAGAAAGATAGGTTATTCTGTTGCAGCACCAAAAGAAAAGACGTTCTGTGAAATTTGTGACAAGGATGGGCATAAGACAGCTTTATGTTGGTATAATCCCAAGAACAGGGGTCAGACTACACCTTATGCAGGAAGAGGCAGGGGTGAGGTTGCAGCAAACCAGGCTGTTCCAACTAGGGGCAGAGGAGGATTTCAGAGAGCAAGATCTGATAGACCACCATGGAGGGAACAGGAAAACAATGAAGGAAGACAGGCAAGAGTCATGCCTTGTGTTTATTGTTCAGCACCAGATCATTGGATCGGGCCAAATTGTGCCTTATGGGTGAAACATAGAGAAGAAAGAGGTGTCCCAGTGATTAGGTTCAATCAGAATAACCAGCAGGGGCAGCAGCAACAACAGAATCAACCAGCAGCTCAAGCAAATGTAATCATGATTCAATTAGCAGATGAACAGGTACAGGTAAAGCAAGGTCCAAACATACAGGAGCAGCAAAGCAAAGAGCATACTGAGGATATTGAGGATATTGAGGTATTGGCTGTTACCAGGTCTAAACAGAAAGGACCAATTGATTGGAAGGAACAAAAAGGCATCAGGGACCAGGTACAAAGAAGAATTTTGAAGAATCAGGACAAGCAAGAAGAATCAGAGTTGGAGGATGAAGAAGAGTTAGTTCTGCATCAGTCAGAAAGCAATGTGAAGATGAAGGATGAAAGGGACAAAGATTGGTTTGAGGTACTCATAAATTCTCCCTTGCAATTATCATTAGATCAGTTGTTAGCTTTGGTTCCAGCATTTAAGGAAAGATTGCTTAAAAGACTTCAGGATCAGCAGTCAAGAGATAATCCGACTTTGGTTCCAGCAGTTAATAGCATTGATCCAGCAGATGTTGACTTTGTGGTTCCTGTCATTAAGGTTGAGTACCAGGGCAGGGTGTTTGATGAAGTTCTTTTGGATGGAGGATCAGGGGTTAACATTCTCCCTGAAATTGTATACAAAGAAATGGGTGCAGCAAGTTTAGCCCCAGCACCATTTCAGGTGAAAATGGCAGATCAAACCAGGGTGCAACCATTGGGAATTCTGAAGCAGCAGGAAATTGAAGTTGCAGGTATGGGATTCTTGGTAAATTTTGTGGTAATCAGAATGTCAGAATCACTATCACCTTATGAAATGTTACTGGGTAGGCCTTGGTTTAGAATGGCTAAAGTTAAACAGGATTGGGGATTGAATGTGGTGGTTCTGACCAAGGGGAAAAAGAAGATTACTGTAACCATGCAAGGTAAGAGAAATATGTCTCTTAAAGAAAAGCCATTGTTTGCACAGACAATTAATCTTGCTGAAGAAATAGAAGATGATGAGGAGGAACAGTTTTTAATGGCTAATCCAACAGTGGTGCCAGTATTTGATGTTGATGTAGAAAGAATATTGCAGCTTGTGGAATATCAGAATCAGGAAGAGTTTGAGTTCTTGCCAGGTCAAGAGATTGAAGGGACAGTGTTCAGACAGTTGCTGGAACAGAAAACAGAGATTGCTACCAAGGAACAGATGGAACAAGAGCAAAAGGAGGCAGGAGAGATGGCTGTAAGGATTTATGACAAGAAGTATGGCACGTCCAGTCGGGTTAAAGAAGATGATCTTAAGGAACTGAATTTGGGTACAGATGCAGAACCAAGGATGGTGAAAGTAAGTGTGCAGGTGGAAGGACAATTTTTGGAGGATCTTTTGCAGTTGTTACAGGACTATATAGATGTCTTTGCTTGGGAGTATTCTCAGGTGAAGGGTATCGATCCTGCATTACATCAGCATAGGATTAATTTAAGAACAGATGCAGTTCCAGTGGTGCAGCAAAGGTATAGGATGAATCCGAATTTTGCATTGCAGGTGAAGGAAGAAATAGATAAGTTGTTGGCAGTAGGGTTCATTAAACCTGTGAGCCAGGTGACATGGTTATCTCCAATAATTGTGGTGCCTAAGAAAAATGGGAAGCTGAGAGTATGTGTTGATTACAGGAAACTCAATGCAGCAACCATAACAGATCCTTTTCCAATGCCATTTTGTGATGCAGTGTTAGATGCTGTAGCAGGTCATGAAATGTATAGCTTTCTGGATGGCTTTTCAGGTTACAATCAGATTAGTGTTGCTGAGGAGGATCAGCATAAAACTGCTTTCATCACTGAGTTTGGTGCATATGATTTTACTGTCATGAGTTTTGGTTTGAAAAATGGACCACCATCATTCAATTATGTGGCACATAAGGTTTTTGAGCCACACTTACAAGACTTCATGAGAGTATTTGTTGATGATTTCTCTGTTTTTGGTAAGAAGGACTTACATCTGATGCATCTGAAGTTGTGTTTGGAGAGGTGTAGGCAGTTCAGACTGGCCTTGAACCCTTACAAGAGTGTGATTGCTGTGAAGAGTGGGATTTTGTTGGGCCATGTGATCTCACAGGAAGGCATGGCAATTGATGTGAAGAAGGTTGAGGCTATTCAAACAGCAAAGTCTCCTACCAGTGTGAAGGAAGTAATGAGGTTTGTGGGTCAGATCAAATGGCATGCCAGGTACCTCAGATATTTAGCCAATATTTGTGCACCATTGACACATTTAACTAAGAAGGATGTGGCTTTTGTGTGGGCTGAGCCTCAAGAGAAGGCATTTCAATTGTTGAAGAAGATGGTAGCTGTTGCACCAGTTTTGCAGCCACCAGATTGGACTCTACCTTTCCATATTTTTGTTGATGCCTCAGATGTAGCATTAGGGGCAATTCTGATGCAGGAGAGGGTGAAAGGATGGTACAGGCCAGTATTTTATGCCAGTCGGATATTATCATCTGCAGAAAGGAATTATGCTGTGACTGAAAGAGAAGCTTTGGGTATGGTATATTCCTTGAATAAGTTCAGGCATTATTTGTTGGGGAACAAGGTAATATTTCATGTGGATCACCAAGCCCTGCTGTATCTGATTAAGAAGCCATTGTTGACAGGAAGATTAGCCAGGTGGATGCTTTTGTTACAGGAATTTGACTTTGTGATTGTCCATACTCCAGGAAAAGAGCATGCTATTGCTGATTACTTTAGTAGGTTGGAAACTGGAGAAGCACCAAGTGGGGTGGATGATGATCTACCAGATGCCCCATTGTTTGACGTTCAGGCTGCTGAGTCGGATTCCTGGTATGATCAGTTTTTGCAATTTTTAACTGAGGGATTTATGCCAGTAAAATTTACTCCAGATCAGAGAAGGAAGTTTGCTTTGAAGAGTAGACCATTCTTAGTGATTGCTGGAGCATTGTACAAAAAAGGAATTGACCAGGTGATAAGAAGATGTGTACCTGAGTATGAGCAGAAGGCAGTAATTCAGGAAGCACATTCAGGAACATCAGGAGGACATTTCTCAGGGGATATTACAGGAAAGAAAATATTGCAGGCTGGTTTGTGGTGGCCTACAGTTTTGAAAGATGCCCATGAATATGCCAAGAGATGTGTGATTTGTCAAAAGCTTGGACAGCCAAATAATTCAGATAGGATATCAAATCATCCTATTTTGCCTTTGGAACCATTTCAGAAGTGGGGAATTGATTTTGTGGGACTTGTCAAACCAACAACTCAGAGAGGTAACAGGTATATCCTTGTTGCTACTGATTATTGTACAAAATGGGCTGAGGCTGTAGCTCTGAAGGATAACAAGGCTGCAAGTGTTGCAAAGTTCTTGTATCACAATATCATGACTAGGTTTGGGTGTCCCGTAGAACTGGTAAGTGATAGGGGAACTCACTTTTTGAATGATGTAATTTCTGAATTAACAAGAACTCATATGATTATGTACAAAAAGTCTACAGCTTATCATCCCCAGGCGAATGGACAAGCTGAGAGTACCAACAAGACATTGGTAAGGATCCTAAAGAAGATTGTGCAGGACAACCAAAAAGATTGGGACTTGAAGCTGGACTCTGCTTTGTGGTCTCATAGAACAGCTTTTAAAGTTACAACAGGGATGACACCATTCAGGTTGGTATATGGATTAGAAGCAGTTGTGCCTATGGAATTTGTGGTACCAAGTTTAAGAGTAACTGCTGAGAAAATGTCTCCAAGTTTGTCAGTGAAGTACAGGAGCAGGTATTTGATGTAGTTGGAAGAGGACAGATTAGTATCTACATGCATACATCCACATCCACATACATACATACACATCTACATGCATACATCCACATCCACACTTCCATTTCCACATCCACACATCCACATTCATATTCATACATCCACATTCACATACATAGATACACATCCGTATCTACATCCATACATCCACATTCACATTCATACATACACATCTACATGTATACATCCACATCACATTCATACAACCATATTACATCCATTCTCATCCTAACACATCCCATATACATCTTAACACATCCTAACTCATCTTAACACATTCTATCACATCTCATACACCTCTTATCATATCTTATCACATCTCATACACATCTTATCACATCTTTTCACATCTCATATACCTCTTATCACATCCTATCACTTCCCATACGCATCTTATCACATCTTATCACATCTCATACACCTCTTATCACATCTTATCACATTTCATATCTTTTTATAGAATACAAGAGAATTCTTATATTTGATATAAGATTTCTCTACACATTTATTTATGCATAAATTCCATTTAAGGAGACTAACACCTTCGAAATAAAAATCAATCTTTTATGCATCTTCTTATGCATAAATTCAATTTGGTAGGAATTACACTTTTAGAATAAAATAATTTCTCTTATGCAAAGTTATGCATAAAATCCATTTATGCAAAGTTATGCATAAAATCCATTTATGATGAAAATCACTTTTAGTATAAGATTTCTCTACACATTTATTTATGCATAAATTCCATTTAAGGAGACTAACACCTTCGAAATAAAAATCAATCTTTTATGCATCTTCTTATGCATAAATTCAATTTGGTAGGAATTACACTTTTAGAATAAAAGAATTTCTCTTATGCAAAGTTATGCATAAAATCCATTTATGATGAAAATCACACTTTTAGTATAAAAGAATATCTTTTATGCATACCTCTATGCATGAAATCCAAATATATTAAAAGTCACACTTTTAAAATAAAATAATCAACTTTTATGCATACCTTTATGCATGAAATTCAAATTTAATAAAAGTCACACTTTTATAATAAAATAATCAACTTTTATGCATACCTTTATGCATGAAATTCAAATATGATAAAAGTCACACTTTTATAATAAAATAATCAACTTTTATGCATACCTTTATGCATGAAATCCAAATATGTTAAAAGTCACACTTTTATAATAAAATAATCAACTTTTATGCATACCTCTATGCAAGAAATCCAATTATGATAAAAGTAACACTTTTACAATAAAATAATCATCTTTTATGCATACATCTATGCATGAAATCCAAATATGATAAAAGTAACACTTTTATAATAAAATATTCAACTTTTATGCATATCTTTATGCATGAAATTCAAATATGATAAAAGTCACACTTTTATAATAAAATAATCAACTTTTATGCATACCTCTATACATGAAATCCAAATATGATAAAAGTAACACTTTTATAATAAAATAATCAACTTTTATGCATACCTCTATGCATGAAATCCAAATATGATAAAAGTCACACTTTTATAATAAAATAATCAACTTTTATGCATACCTTTATGCATGAAATCCAAATTAGAATATTTTCTCTCTCTAGGTTAAAACAGTTAGAAACAAGTCTTTTATATTTCTGAAGAGGGATTGATTACAGGGAAAGATGTTGGACATTTTGAGAGGCTGGGGAGGAATCTTACATTCTCTCCCACTTGAAAAACGCGAGATGCCCTCATCTCGCAAACTGGGAGTAATTTCGTAAGATGCACAAGTATGAGACTAAGAAAAATTTTTTAATTAAGATTAATCACCAATTAAAAAAAGTCTCAAAGAGAGTAAGGGTCAAGACAAGAACAAGATTTAAACTTTATTCATTCTTGGAGCATATACAGTAAAGATAGAAGAACTCTTTACACTTCCATAAGCCCGTCCATCATATGATCACAAAAGCAGCACTCACAAGCTGCGCACGTATAAGGTAACTCATCTATGGGAATAATTCTATTGGTTATTGCCGCACCTATCTCAGTGGTATGAGGTGTTCTAACAAAAGGACCTCTGAGAGGCAAGCCAAAAACGGGGTAAAGACATATCTTCTGATGAGGAAGAAAACACGCCAGTAAGAAGACCCGCTCAGAAAACCCAAGATGTCTTGATCTCATGACGCAGTAGTATCGGGGACCCAAACCCAAAGCTTCAATAACCATGGCCAAGCGGACATTGTTACGAAAGTGCTGCTGATCCCAGGGTGTTACCCTAGTTATGTCTTGATAGGTCCGCCATTTTGTCTGCGCTACAGAAGTTCCCAAGTGAGGGAAAAGTGAGCGCTCATATTGTTCTATAAAATCTTTCTTCACAGACTCTTGCGTCTTGAAGGAGAGAAATCATCATGGATAAAACTAATTCTTGTTGCCAAGCCATGAAGGAGATTAAGAAGAAGGGAGATCGATGGAAGTAAGATTACTGTGCGCGCGACAGGTAAAAGTTACGACTTATATAAAGGAAGGAGCTAGCGTAACTTAGAAGCCAACGGTAACTTGCCACTGAAGTTTTTCCGTCTTTCCATGATTTGGGTTTGGCACATATTTCTATGAAATACATTAAGAACCTTGAGATGAGGGAATAAAAGAAGTTCGTAGGCTAAGTCACCTACTTTCATTGAATTCAGATATAAGGCTCACAATATCTGGGGATAACTTCTTATACTCCCCAAGAGATAAAGAACTTCTTTTGGGCCGTACTCGAATGAAAACCAAAACCTTGGTATCCAAAACACCGATTCTCACTTCTGAATTCATTGTTCTAAATCCTTAAAACCGGTGGGGCTCCTAAGAAGTATTCTAGGGAAAGGGTCTTCCTTTTTTAAACAGAAACTTTCTTTTATTTTAGAGAGGGAATAATTATAAGATCAAAAAGGGAGATTCTTACTCCTGTATACCTCGAAGGTTGGGGGAAGAATCTTACATTCTACCCCACTTAAAAAAAATGCGAGATGTCCTCATCTCGTAAGGTAGAGGACAACTCTTTTTCTTAAGATTCAATTTTATTGTGGGGTTCCTTATATTCTGGTCAACCCAACAGAATATTGGGATAAATATCCCTTATATAGAACTCATCATTAAATAACAATTCATTCAGATCATATCATTCATATCTTTAACATGATAATGGTCCATTAGACCGAAAAATTTCCTTCTGAACATTCCTCCACGGAAATTTCAGTCAAGTAAGTTCTCAATTTGTCATCCCTTAACTTGATCTACCGGTCAAGTGTTAAAAAACAGTAACAATTTGACAGCACAACCCACTAATCTCATAGTGATTTGCTGAAATCATTATCATCATCCTAGTTATGAATATCATCACAGGAACTCGTCCCCATCATCCACATTGTGGTTTCGCTCAGTTTATTACATTTCAATCCATTTTCAGGGATCATCATTTTTCAATCATAATCCAAATTAGCTCATCAGTTCTCAAACAAAATTAAAAAATCATATCAACCACATTCGAAATCATCATTTGGATAGCATTAATGCTTATAATTTCAAGTCTTGGATTTACTCGTATATACTGCCGGTAAAGAGCTGCAGTTATACCCTCGGTATATACGGATAGTCATGATACTCGAAACTATAAGGTAAATACCATCATGTCTAGGCCTCAAGCAAGTCAGGGTTCCATACAATTGCGGTACTTCCAATTGAAGACCCAATTACTAATTTACGAATTTCAATTTGAATTAACAATTTGTATGAATTTTGTGCGTCGTGATAAACTTTTGACATAATTGGCTCCTCAGTTGATCTTATTAGAGATCTATGACATATGTCTGATAAATAGATTTTTCTTTATCCGATCGTCCGTAAACAATCACTTTTTAAAAAAAAACATTTGTATATTTATATACAAGTTGCAATAAGTACATAGAGTGGCTTGGCTCCAAAATTCAAAATCTCCTCGAGAGACGCATAAGACGATGGTACTGGGCCATAGTCATGTCCTGTTACATAATTTCTCTAATTGCGAAGGGAGCTATTATTTTCTCCTTAGGGATAAATCGACTAAGGAGTTTATAAACTCGGCAAGCAAGTCTGAAATTTTGAGGTGTTTGAAGATATAGAATGACACCACGCGTCATTTTTAGCTTTATCAAAATCATGGCCAATGAGAGATTCTGCCTCAGCATTGCACGCCGGTTGTAAGAGGCGTGGATATATAGCCCTGCAAACCACTTATGCTGTTGTCTCTCCACTAGGTTAGGAAAATATAATTCCTCAAAGTGGCGTGCGAGTGCTCGGCTTGTTCGTGTTGAAGCGGAAGAGATGAGATGCTCGAAGGCAAATGCAATCATATCTTGAGACTGGGTGAGGTCGGGAATACCAGATAAATGGGGAACTTCCATCTATAAAAACAATTTCTTTGATTAAAATTTCTTTATTAAAGAAGCTTACGGTATGAAAATACATTATGAAAATGCTGTTTTTGAATTCTTATTACCAATTTCAGATAAGAATTTAATTATCTTTATTAGCTTTCAATTTCGCTCTGATATCAACTGTGAGATCCCTGTTCCCACCGCGCAACAGATTCGGGATACTAGCAGCGGAAGTAGCACTTCATGCGCGGGGTAGGGACCCACACTCAAGGCCTCGTCCCCACGGATATCCGGACGAGACTAATCCGTTGGTTTTTCCAAAACCAAACTCGAAAAAACTTCCCTTACCCAGAAAGCACGGGCGATTCCACCAGGATAACTTTTTACTCTAACGTAGTCAAGATCATTACTGATCACGCTGATCCAACTGCACCTATAAAGATACTCGGTCGGATCAAGGAAGAAACTTGCACTTGGATCATTGGGATCAACGCTTTTTTCCCCATCAAGAGGCACAGCCATTGATTCCTATCCATAGAACAATTACTATCCGGGATTTACTTTATCTATCGTAATAACAGAAATTGAGTCTCGATTTACGGATCCATCAGTCCAGCCTAACCCCGTGCAATCCCATGGGTTAGCCAACCACCCAGCCAACCACCCAACCACTGTAGTGATGGGATCCAATTTGGAATTTGGTTAGGTTTTATCCCGGGTACCAAGGAAAAGAGTTCCAAGGCCCCCTAGCCAGAAGTTCATGCAAACATAAAACTAGTCACACCACTTACACACCCAATATGAAATTGCCTTTTTCTTAGCATCAGCTAACTTTAAAACAATCCTTTAATGAAACCATTATGTCACTGATGACAATCCTCAAAGTCTCTAGTTGAATCCTTATTTCCAGTCATTCATTCATCGCTATACTTATGGCATCATTGGCAACCAAGACGCTCACCACATGTTCACTCAGGGGCCTTTTCCATAGTTCCTAGCTCATAGTAATAACCGGCAATATATTCATATAATAGAATGGAATCTCCGTGGAAGATCAGCAAGATCAACCCACAGATCCATATAAAAGAGCCATGGACTCATCCATTGAGGACCAGCAAGGTCAATTAACCAGATCCATGCCCGGTTTCAGAAAACAACTCTTACTCCTTGTTCCAATATCTTCCACGACGCACGTGTGGGTATCTTCGGCGACCCAGAGCCCGAGTACCGTATGGTCAGTACCCTCTAGGATCCTTCGCAGGTGACCTAGCGCTTCACTCATAGGCCGCTTCCTTGGTCCCTCATCCACCGTACTAGAAGCTCACCATTTAAATCGAACCGAGGCTGGTCAAGAACCAACGGATTAGTCTCTTGTCCGGATATCCCTGGACGAGGCCTTGAGTGTGGGTCCCTACCCTGCGCATGAAGTGCTACTTCCGCTCTGCTAGTATCCCGAATCTGTTGCGCGATGGGAACATGGATCTCACAGTATATATTAAAAGTCACACTTTTATAATCAAATAATCAACTTTTATGCATACCTCTATGCATGAAATCCAATTATGATAAAAGTAACACTTTTACAATAAAATAATCATCTTTTATGCATACATCTATGCATGAAATCCAAATATGATAAAAGTAACACTTTTATAATAAAATAATCAACTTTTATGCATACCTTTATGCATGAAATTCAAATATGATAAAAGTCACACTTTTATAATAAAATAATCAACTTTTATGCATACCTCTATACATGAAATCCAAATATGATAAAAGTAACACTTTTATAATAAAATAATCAACTTTTATGCATACCTCTATGCATGAAATCCAAATATGATAAAAGTAACACTTTTATAATAAAATAATCAACTCTTATGCACACTTCTATGCATTAAATTCAATTGTGATAAAAGTAACACTTTTATGGTAAAATAATAATCTATTATGCATACCTCTATGCATGAAAATCAATTATGCATAATATAAAAATCAATTTCTCTATGAATATCTTCAATTAATCTAGGATGATAATTCCTAGAATATGGTAGGAAGTCCTCTTTTCATGCTTTGAATGAAATTATTTTATGCGTAATTTTTATAAAAATTTTACCATAGCTCCGCTGCTATGACTGATAAATCTCAATTTTTTTCTAAGGGATAAAGCTTATCATTAAGAAATAATTAGAATGATCCCTAATTGGATCAATAATCCATAATGGATTGAATCATCAATATTCATGAAATACCTAAACTAAAAGCATAGAAAAAAAATACCATTAATTTGGCCTCAAGCATAGATTAATCTTGGATTAAGGAAAAACTTTATGAAAAGCTTCATTTGGATTGAGAATGGGTCATGAGTATGACCATTTCTTGAGTGAGAGAGAGAAATTACATAAAAACCATTTGAATTAAACATAAATGGAAATTTATGTAACTCTTAACTATCATTAATCAATTAACTTCAATAGCATTCATCAAATTATGTAACTCTTCACTACTATTCATCAATTAACTTCAATAGCTTTTAAAAACCATACCAATTAAGCTTCTCAAGCTTGAGAGGGGTTGAGAAGAGAGAAACATTGAGAAATTATAGAAAAGATCAATATTCACTAATTACCTTACAAATTGCTTGATTCTTTGTTCATGGTAGAGGCCCCCAACCAATCAATTGGTTTAGTATGTTGATGGAGCCACTAATGGGGATTGAAGAAAGTGTAAGAAAGCATTATGGGCCCAAGGCCATGGACAACTAGTAAGTAGGTGTGAACTCTTGGGTGGAGTATAAATACCAATGTAAATGGGATTATGGCTCATTCATGATAATGTTATCTGTTCCAAGAATCAATGGTGAGCTTCTCCCGTGAGATGCTAAGTGGTGACTCCTTCATGAGCCACTCCCTTGGTGAGGGACTAACCCACCCTGTTACTTTCTTGCATTGGTATCAGAGCCTTGCTTAGATCCATGATGTGAGTAAATTTTTTTTTCTTTCTTCTCTTCAATTTCTGAAAATTCATTTCTAAGGTTTCATGGAGAAAATGGAAGAAAATGGCCAAAAATGGGGGGAAATGGCCATGGAAATAGGTTTTTGGACCAAATTTTTTGAAAAGTTTGGACCAAATTTGGGGGAAATGGCTAATCGTGATTAGGAATCTTAAGCCAAAAACGTTTTTGCTACTGTGGAGATTTCCTGCAACCCTAGCCATGGAAACCTCAACCAAACCTCAAGCAAATGAGTCATAAGCAAGGTATGAGCACTTCATATGATTGTTTTGCTTCAAAACGTGGCGATTTTCACGATTTTCAGGCGCAGCCTAACGGCGAAACTGCGCCGTTTTCATGCTGAAAATGGAGATGGCTTGCTTGCCTACCCTTCCATGGAGCATAAGCTAAGCTTTCCTCATGTTTTGGCAACCTTTTCATGTCCCTTTCATGAGCAAATGTGACCTTCCTCATGGCTGCAAATCAGTGCTCAAGTGGCCACGTTTTTCATCAAAGTGAAGCATTCTTCAACAATTTTCAGCCATTGAAGCTCATGGGATGCCATTGGTGAGTGCTTCCATCAATTCCTTGCTATTTTGAAGCATTTGTGGTGCTTTGGGAGTTGATTGGGGTTGATTACACTCAGAAACCCTAAATTTCAGAAATGAAGCATTTGGCTTGATGGTTTACATGCCAATGATGCTTGTCTATGCATTAGTGCTTGCATTTGTGCAAAGGATTGCTTCCACATGAGCCTTGGCCAAACAATGGATCATATTTTTGGAGATTCTCTTCATTTTGGTTCATTTGGCATGCCATTCATGGAAGTATCAAGCTTACACAATGCTTTTGGGAGCCATTCATGCTTGTCTTCATGCCATATGATGCCTTGAATCATCTACATAGCCATTCAATGCTATGATTTGCATTTTGGCATAAGGAAGCATAGCTCTTGGATCAATTTTGGGGGATTGAAATCATATTTCACAAGTGGCAATGTGTTGTTGGATGTGTTGTTGGATGTTGTTGATGATGGAATTGTAATGGAGCTATAAAAGAGCATGGTGATGAGGCCATTATGATATGTAAAATGATAAAAGCATGAGTCATGCTTACACATGTAAGTCATCTCATCCATGACATTCATTTCATTTTGAGATTCAAGTTACATACACCTCACGATTGCTTTCACTCACATCAAATTCTAGTGAACTAGCAATGTGTGAGGGTACCTTGGCAATGGGTGGAGAGGCCAAGGGGAGAATGTTTTGAATCTACCGTGCCGTGATTGCCTTGGGAAAGCGGTACGGTGGAGGATTAGGTACATGGTGGTGAAGACATGGCCTCAACCTTCACCTTGGAGGAAAACTTGGTGAAGGGGTGAGAAGTGCTTGGCCGGGAGATCGGCAAGCATCAACGCGCTTCATCGACAACCAAGCCATACTTGAGCCAAAGCAAAGCAAAGCAAAGCCACAAACCTCTACATCAACTCAAGTTGCATCATGACAAAAGGGTGATGCCATATGGATTTGCAATGGTCAAAATGCTTTGTGGTTGATGCCTTGCAATAGTCAAAATGCTTTGTGGTTGATGCCGTGCATTGGTCAAGTGATAAATGATTGATGCATGTGCTTGGGTAGATTGAGATTTGCAAGCAAAAGCGGGGAAGTTATGGCAAAATTTTTGCAAAAACTTGCCTAGTTGCAGTCAGGGCAGAACCCTAAATTTTAGGGTTTACAGAGATTATTCCAAATCTATCCTTGATAATTCTTAATCTACACATCAAGAGCTTTCTAACAAGCCGAAGATCTCTGAAATCGGAGAAGTTTGGAGCGGTCAAAGTCAAAGTTTGACTTTCAGCTGGGACAGTTGATTGGTCAAAGGCAGTTGACTTTTTTTTCAAATCTGTTTTTGGGGATCCTTAATAGTCTCATCGAGAGCTTTCCAACGATATAAAGATCATCAAAATCCGATATCGTTTGGATAGTGAACTAAAAGTTGGGCCTCAATCGCAAACCCTAAAACAGAGAGTACTAGCACACCAGATTTTTCTAGCCCCAGGCATTCAGCTCCAAGATCTTATCATTACGGATCTATCGAGCTAAAGAGAAGCAAAATCGGACTTGTCTCCAAAGAGTTTTGGCAAAATTGGTGATTTGGTCACATTTTGGAGCAAAACAGTGAGCTAGTTTGCAAGTGGGACCAAATTCCATGCATGGAAATGACTAGAGGGGGACAAAACAAAGGAGTTCGGAGTGAGCAAGATGCTAAGCAACCCGAACCATTCATGGCTAGTGGATCTTCTACAAGAGTTGGGGAGAATTCGACTACAAATGACACTAGTGATTCACAGCCATTGGAGACTTCTCAACCCATGGTGGGGACTACTCCGGTCACGATGGACATGATGCTTAAAGCCATGGAGAGTATGTTCCAACGGGTTGAAGGTAACCTAGCTAGTCGGCAACAACAGTTTGGTGAGCAACTCATGGAACGCTTTGACAAGCGCCAACACTATCTTGGTGATATGATGCAGACGGGATTTAGAGACTTGGGTAATGCTATCAGTGGGTTGGCTTCTTCCAAGTCTAATCAAGAAGTGGATGACAATGTAATGGATAGTGCACACCATGAGTTCTGACATGAAAGATTGCCGCCTATGCATGAGGTAAACCATGGGAGACAGATGATGTCACACTCTTCTCAAGTGGATAAAGGAAAAAGGCCTATGGGTGATGCTTATCATGAGAAGCCAAATGCCAATGTTCCAAAAGCTACGTCCTTTATGCAGGATGCCAGAAGAAGTTATGAGCACAGAGGGCTAAAGGATGCATGTGATTGGGATTGGGAAGATGAGCAAATGCAAAGACACTTGGGTGAAGGAAGAGGATTTGATGATCCTAGAACACGGCAAAGAGGGCCAAGAATGCAGAATGACATGGATAAGACCGTGAAGGACAAAATCACATTCACAAAGTTCAAGGGAGAGTCAAACTCTATCGAAGACTTTGAAGAATGGGCAAACAAAATGGACCTCTACTTCGAGATCAGCCCGAGAAGTGAAATGTCAAAGGTTTACTTTGCTTCATTGCATTTGGAAGGCTTTGCTCATACTTGGTGGAGAAGGAAGCAATCACATGGTTATGTTATTTCTACTTGGGAAGCATTCAAGAATGACATGGCAGAGGAGTTTACTTCTCGAATGCAAAGGGATAACCACATTGTAGAATGGGACAAGATTGAACAAGTCACAACGGTGAAGGCCTATTCTCAAAAGTTTCTAAAACTTCTATTATACTTGGATGATTTTGATGAGCATTATCTAGTCGTCAAGTATATAAGGGGTTTGAAGACTCCTATTGGTGGTGATGTCCAAGCTCAAGAGCCCGCAACTTTGAAGAAAGCAATGATGCTTGCAGAAATTCATGAGGAAAAATATATGTCAAAGTGGGCTAACAAAGGCAACACCAAGGGAGAAGTGGTTACAAGAACGGATTTGAGTTCTCATGCAAATGCAAATGCAAGGCCTAACCTTCCAAGGTTTCCTACCGTGTATGGTAGAGGGTCTAATAGACTTCCATTTAAACCACCATTTATGTCCAACAAAGCTACATACAATGAGTCCAAGCCAGCAAATGGGGGTTCAAAAAGCAAGGTTATCAAGGAGGACCGTTTGCATGAAATGAGGCTCAAAGGTCTATGTTTCAAATGTGGAGAAAAATGGAACAAGGATCACTTCAAAGTATGCAAATCCAAGGATATGTCCATAAGCTACATTATCACTGAGGACAATGCTAATCATGAGGAGGAGGAATTCCTTGAATGCAATGATGCCTTAGGATGGGGAGATCCTCATGAGGGTGGAGGTTCTCATGATGATGGTTTTGATGAAGAAAATCCCAAGTTTCCTTTTGATCCGGGTGGGAAACTAAAGTTTGCTCATGACAAAATGGATAATGGGATGCCTCTATGCGTGTGGGATGAAGACAATAGTGCACATACTACCTTGTGTACAATCTCTCATGATGCTTATGCGGGAAGTAAGGGTGCCAACACATTGAGATTGAAGATCAAGGTGAATGGGAGAACAACATATGCACTCATTGATACTGGAAGCACGCATAGTTTTGTCAATAAAAGGTCTTTGAACACTCTCAAAATGCAACCAACTTCTTTACCAAACAAGCACATGGTGCAAGTGGCCAATGGTGATTCAATGAGTTGCAATATGAAGTGTCAAAGTACAAAATTGGAGTTGTCCAAGAAATACTCTTGCAAAGTTGATCTTTTGGTGATTGAGTTGGGACCAATTGACATAGTACTTGGATGTGATTGGCTGTCCACTTTGAACTCTTTTACCATGAACTTACAGAAAAGTTTCATGAGTTTTGTGCATCATGGAAGGGTTATTACATTGAATGGAATGCAAGGGTCCAAGCTCTTCATGATCAATGCTACTCAAATGAAGAAAGAGTTCAAGAAAGAGGGCTATGTTTATGTACTACAGCTTTGCAAAGAGGAAGATAATAGCAAAAAGGATTGCATCGAAAATGTGGACATGGTTAAGCTACTCAAGGATTATGAAGATGTGTTTACCATGCCAAAATCAATGCCGCCAAAGAGGAGTGTTGATCATGCTATTGATTTGGAACCAAATGCCAAACCAATCAACAAGCCTCCCTATCGTTTGTCAAAGGTTGAAAAGGAAGAGGTGGCAAAGCAAGTCAAAGAACTCATTGACATGGGATGGGTTGAACCAAGTCAATCTCCTTTTGCTTCTCCGGTGCTACTTGTGAAGAAAAAGGATGGTACTTTTCGCATGTGCATTGATTACCGTGATTTGAATAAGATCACCATCAAAAATCGATTTCCAATACCAAGGGTGGATGATCTTTTGGATGAGTTGAAGGGTGCCACATGCTTTTCAAAGATTGATTTGCGTTCCGGATACCATCAAATAAGGATGAAAAGTGGTGATGAGTTCAAAACAGCATTTCGTACAGAAAGGGGTCTTTACCAATTCATGGTTATGCCGTTTGGATTATGCAATGCACCGGCAACTTTTCAAGCATTGATGAACAAAGTGCTTCAACCTTTCCTCTACAAGTTTGTATTGGTCTTTTTCGACGACATACTTATCTATAGCAAAGATGAGGAAGTGCATTTGAAGCACGTGAAAGAGGTTTTGGAGGTCTTGAGGCAAAACAAGTTGTATGTTAAGGAGACAAAATGTACCTTCATGGCACATGAGGTGGAATATTTGGGTCACATTGTGAGCAAGGATGGCATTTGTGTGGATCCAAAGAAAGTGGAATGTATTAGGAATTGGCCGGTTCCTTCAAACACTACTCAATTGAGGGGATTTTTGGGGTTATCTTCATTCTATAGGCGCTTTATTGCCCACTATGCAGAAATTGCAGCCCCAATGACGGATAAATTGAAGAAGGAAACCTTCTTTTGGGATGCCATTGCCAACAAAAGCTTTGAAGATATGAAGAAGATGCTCACATCAGCACCTATTTTGGTATGTCCAGACTTCACCAAACCTTTCACAATAAGGGCGGATGCAAGTGGAAGAGGGATTGGTGCGGTACTTTACCAAGACCATGGAGTCATTGCTTATGAAAGTAGAAAGCTGAATGACAAAGAAAGAGAACTCCATGTGTATGAGCAAGAGATGATTGCTATACTCCATGCTATCAAGAAATGGCACCATTACTTATATGGGAGTCATTTTTATGTGAGAAGTGATCATAGGGTGCTGAAGTATTTCCTCACACAACCCAATTTGTCTCCTAAGCAAAGAAGGTGGGTAGCAACACTACAAAACTATGATTTTGAAATCACGTACACAAAGGGCAAAGAAAATGTGGTTGCCGATTCCTTGTCTCGTATGTGGGCCTGCTCATTGTATGCTATTTCTGAGGTGCATAAAGATTGGATCATGGAGATACAAGAAGAGTACTTGTTTGATGAAGAAACCTCACAAATAGTGCAGAAATTACAGCAAGGTGTATGTGAAGAGTTACCCCATTATGAGCTGAAAAATGGTCTCCTCTACTACAAAGGAAAAGTCTACTTGGTTCCTACTTCATCATTTATCAAGAAGATCATGGAAGAGATGCATTGTACTCCTATGGCTGGTCATTTGGGTGTCTACAAAACCTTTGATGCAATAAGGAAAAGTTTCTTTTGGAAGGGGATGTGGAAGAGCATTCATGCTTATGTAAGTGGGTGTCGGTCATGTCAATTGAACAAGGATCCTACACATAAACCGGGAGGTTTGCTTCAGCCATTGCCCATTCCCGAAGGCAAATGGAGTCATATATCAATGGATTTCATTACTAACCTTCCACGCACAAAGAAAGGGTGGGACAGCTTGTATGTTGTGGTGGATAGATTGACCAAAGTGGCCCATTTCATTCCTTCCAAGGTCACATATTCAGCCCAAAATGTTGCCAAGCAATTTGTTGATGGGGTTTTCAAGTTGCATGGTATGCCGTCACAAATTGTGAGTGATCGCGATGTCAAATTCATGAGCACCTTTTGGAGAACATTGTTTGAATATATGGGAACCAAGCTTACTCCAAGCACCGCCTATCATCCCGAAACCGATGGTCAAACAGAAAGAGTAAACAAATGGGTGGAAACATATCTACGCCACTATTGTCATGATACTCAAAGCACATGGGATGATTGGTTACCTTTGGCTGAGTTTGCTTACAACTCAACATATCATGTGAGCATTGGCATGTCACCCTTTGAGGCTTTATATGGTTACAAGGTCAATTTGCCTATGTTGGTGGGTACATATGAGACTTCTAACCATAATGCCAAGGAGGAAGCTGAAAGGATGCAAGCTTTGTTGCAACAATGCAAAAGTAATTTGAAGGTTGCACAAGAGAAAATGAGACAATATGCCAATGTTCATCGAAGACCATTGGAATTCAAACTGGGAGATTGGGTTCTTTTGAGAATACCAAAGTCAAGATATGCGTCTTTGAAGGGAAGCACAAACACCAAACTAGCTCATCGCTATTATGGTCCTTATCAAGTGATACGAAGAGTTGGGGAGGTTGCATATCAACTCTTACTTCCATCTACAACAAAGATTCATGATGTGTTTCATGTCTCTCACTTGAAAGGATATGTGGGTATGATCGATCAAATGGTTGATGAGTTACCTCCAATGAATGAAGAGGGAATGATTGAATACATTCCAGAAGCTATCTTGGGTACAAGGAAAAAGGTACTTCGCACTCGTACCTTGGTGGAGTATCTTGTTCAATGGAAGGGTTTACCTAAGGAAGAAGCTTCATGGCAACCTATTTCAGCATTGGAGGGATATGAAGCATTGATAGAGCAATATGGGTTGGTGTAAATTCAGCCACATGGAACATTCTTCTCTGAATTTGGGGTATTCATTTGAGGTTTCGAGGACGAAACCATTGGGGAAGGGATGGTTTGTAAGAAAGCATTATGGGCCCAAGGCCATGGACAACTAGTAAGTAGGTGTGAACTCTTGGGTGGAGTATAAATACCAATGTAAATGGGATTATGGCTCATTCATGATAATGTTATATGTTCCAAGAATCAATGGTGAGCTTCTCCCGTGAGATGCTAAGTGGTGACTCCTTCATGAGCCACTCCCTTGGTGAGGGACTAACCCACCCCTGTTACTTTCTTGCAGAAAGAAGGAAGAGTCAAAAACTAGTGAATTATTAATGAATTCACAGTTCTTGGCTTAGGTGAAGTAGAGTAACAATGCATTAAACATTGTTGAGTTTCAACAAAGGGGAAGGCCTCTATTTATAGGAAAAAGTGAGTTCCTAACCAAACAAACTGATTCTAGAATTTTCCAACTCAGTTTGGTCAATTTTTGACCATTTTTAGGTCAGTTGAGCTAACTTTTTGTAACTAGACTTGAATTAGGAGAGAGGAGAGATGAAATATCTCAATTTTTATGAGTTTAAAACTCATTGAAGCATGTGAAATATGCACCTCCTTTAAAGAACTCCCCTTCCTTACATATGTGTCAAAATGGAATCATTATACCCAAAATATCTCATATTTTTAATCTTGCTCATAGTTTTTTACTAATAAACCTTGTACATTTTCAACTCTTCATCTTATGTGAAATATGCACCTCCTTTAAAGAACTCCCCTTCCTTACCTATGTCATATTTTTAATATTGCTCATAGTTTTTTACTAATAAACCTTGTACATTTTCAACTCTTCATCTTATGTGAAATATGCACCTCCTTTAAAGAACTCCCCTTCCTTACATATGTCATATTTTTAATATTGCTCATAGTTTTTTACTAATAAACCTTGTACATTTTCAACTCTTCATCTTATGTGAAATATGCACCTCCTTTAAAGAACTCCCCTTCCTTACATATCTCATATTTTTAATATTGCTCATAGTTTTTTTACTAATAAACATTGTACATTTTCAACTCTTCATCTTATGTGAGCATTTACTCATTTTTTTGGGTATCTTCTTTTACAAATTGGATTTATCTCCTCCCTACACATGGATTGATGCTATTGGCCCATAGGAACCTTAATTGGACCATAATCCAAAAATTTCTGAAAATCTAGACCCTTATGCTAAGGTCCTTTATACCCATTTCCAATTAATTCCAATTGCACATTGGCAAGTTCTTTTTGAATTTCTATTTCAGGGAAACTTATTTTAATAAGATGAGATAATTTTCTATCCAAAAATATTAAAAATCTGAATATTCTCTCTCTAGAATATTTTCTCTCTCTAGGTTAAAACAGTTAGAAACAAGTCTTTTATATTTCTGAAGAGGGATTGATTACAGGGGAAGATGTTGGACATTTTGAGAGGCTGGGGAGGAATCTTACAACTCTGATGCAAGATTGCAAAAGAGAGCTCAAAACTGCATGGTCTTCAATTAGTGATGACTCAAGTGGACAAGAAGAAGGTCTCAATGTTTCCCCCAACTTCACACAGTACACTCTTCAAGATCGGAAGATTGTTCTTCAACAGCCCATGCGACAAAAGACAAGCATGCCAGGGATTTCATATGATGGTCCAGAAGATGCAAAACAAATTGATATCGCTAAGCCACGAGAAGAGCCTCGCTATGTGTGGATTGCCATAGACTTGTCAGATGAGGAGAAGTTATTAATTCAAACAATAAAGGAGTATCGCGATGTTTTTGCTTGGAGTTATAAAGACCTCAAAGGAGTTGATCCAAGAATATGTCAGCATACAATTCCATTGCGAGAGGATGCAAAGCTTTCCAAGCAACGTCCTTATACTTACAATGAGAATTTTGCACGAAAGATAAAAGAAGAAATAGACAAGCTCTTAGAGGAAAAATTTATCTATGAGATTGAACACACTGAATGGGTCTCCCCTATTGTAGTGGTGCCCAAGAAAAATGGAAAACTTCAAGTATGTGTAAACCTCAAGAAGATAAATGCAACTACTACTGTACATGATCATTATCCACTTCCAATCACGGATCATGTTTTGGAACGTGTTGCAGGGAAAAAGGCATATAGTTTCTTGGATGGATTCTCCGGTTACAATCAAGTGTCAATTGATCCAAAGGATCAACACAAGACAGTCTTTGCTATACTGAAGAATGCATCTTTGCCTATCGTGTTATGCCATTTGGTCTAACAAATGCACCTGCAACCTTCAGTGGTTAATGACTCATGTATTCAAGGAGTACCTTAGGCTGTTTCTTGAGATCTTCATGGATGATTTATGTGTTCACTCACAAGAGCATGATGATCATATAGAACACCTCAGACTTGTGTTTCAAAAGTGTCAAGTTTATCGTATATGCTTGAATCCTGACAAGTGCAAATTCATGGTAAGACAAGGAAAGATTTTGGGCCATATTGTTTCTCGCAATGGTATTTCAACAGATATGGATAAAATTGATGTCATTGTCTCATTACCTCGGCCTATCAACCCTAAAGGGGTACAAATATTCATGGGACATTGTGGCTATTATCGTCGATTCATCTACATGTACGCTGTCCTAGCCAGACCATTATATGCTCTTCTTGTAAAGTTTCATTGGACAGACGAGTGTGAGGAATCCTTTGAAAAGTTGAAGCAAGCATTAGTGTCTGCACCCATCTTACGGGACACCAGATTGGAACCAAATCTTTCATGTCCATATTGATGCTTCAAACTTTGCAATTGGATGTATTTTGGCTCAATCGGGAGAACATAATAAGGATTTCCCAATATCATTTGCTAGTCGAGAGTTGAACAATGCTGAGAAGAATTATACCACAACAGAAAGAGAAGGTTTATCCATGATATATGTAGTGAAAAAGTTTTGCCATTACCTTTTGGCAAACAATTTATATTTTTTGTGGACCATCAAGCACTGCTACATTTGGTGAATAAGCCTTGTGCAACTGGAAGGATTGTGAGGTGGTTTGTCATCCTTCTTGAGTTTGATTTTGAAGTGGCAGTCCGAAAAGGAACAACTCATCTTAGGGCAGATCATTTGTCTCGAATCACCTCTGGAGAAGCTCCTATGGGTGTGGATGATGATATGTTAGATTCAACACTTTTCCTTGTAGAGACAGCTCTAAATGGTCTGAACCCATCTTAGAAATTTTGACAAGTGGGCAGATACAACTAGCGGGTCCTAATGTGGACCTATGGCGACCATTCATGTAAGATCCCTGTTCCCACCGAGCAACGGATTCAGGGTACTGGCAGCGGAAGTAGCGCTTCTCGCACGGGACAGGGGTCCCACACTCGGGGCCTCGCCCACGGATATCCGGATAAGAGACTAATCCGTCGGTTGTTCCAAAACCGAACTCGGAAAAACTTCCTCTACCGGAAAGCACGGGCGATTCCACCAGGATAACTTTTTACTCTAACGTAGTCAAGATCATTTCTGATCGAGATGATCCGATTACATCTATAAGATACTTAGTCAGTTCAAGGAAGAAACTTGCACTTGGATCATTGGGATCAACGCTTTTTTCCCCATTCAAGAGGCACAGCCGTTGATTCCTATCCATAGAACAGTTTCTATCCGGGATTTTTTTTTTTTTTTATCGTAAAAACAAAAGTTTGAGTCTCGATTTACGGATCCATCAGTCCAGCCTAACCCCATCCAATCCCATGGGTTAGCCAACCGCCCAACCACTGTAGTGATAGGATCCAATTAAAAATTTGGTTAGGTTTTGTCCCGGGTACCAAGGAAAAGAGTTCCAAGGCCCCCTAGCCGGATGTTCATGCAAAATAAAACTAGTCACACCACTCACACACCCAATATGAAATTGCCTTTTTCAACCAGATTCAACCAGTTTAAAACAATCCTTTAATAAAACCATAGTATCATTGATCACCATCTTCCAATTTATCCAATTGATTCTTCATTTCCCATCATTCCTTCATCAGAGTATCTATGGCATCATTGGCAACTAGAACGCTCAGGAGCCGTTTCGATAGTTCCTAGCCCATAATACTTGGTAATATAATCACTTAACATGATGGACTCTCGTTGAAGATCAGCAAGATCAACCAACAGATCCATATAAGGAGCCATGGACTCATCCATTGAAGACCAGCAAGGTCAATCAACCAGATCCATGCTCGATTTCAGAAAACAACTCCAACTCTGTTCCAATATCTTCCTCGACGCATGCGTGGGTATCCTAGGCGACCCAGAGCCCGAGCACCGTATGGTCAGCACCCTCTAGGATCCTTCGCAGGTAACCTAGCGCTTCACGCATAGGCCGCTTCCTTGGCCCCTCATCCACCGTACCGGAAGCTCACCATTTTAATCGCACCGAGGCTGGTCAAGACCTCGGCCGACCTTGCTACGCGAGACGTCCTTCATTGACTCCCCGTCAGCAGTTGCAACTTTCTCATCACGACCTTAATCACAAGACGGTCAAAATGCTCCCCCCAGCATTCTTGACATAAAACAATCATTTACAGACAGCATTTACAAATAGCATTTACAAACAGTTTACAATACAATTTCTATTTTAACTTTCATTTTTCCACAATATCCCTCCTCAATCTACATTACTTATTCCATATTCCATTTATATGTATACTCATCCCATCACATCATTTTCATCTCATCACTTCAGATTCCCTCACATCACAATCGTATATTCACATCCATACATCCACAACTATATGCGTACATTCACATCTACATGCATACATCTACATCCCTATGCATACATCCACATCCACATTCGCATTCACCTCCATACATCTACATCTACATGCATACATCCACTCCACATTCACATCCACATCTATACATCTACATCTACATGCATACATCCACCTCTACATCCACATCTACGTCTATACACCTACATCTACATGCATACATCCCCATCCACATCCACATCTACATCTATACATCTACATCTACATGTATACATATACATCTCCATTCACAACTACATCTACATGCATACATCCATATCTCCATTCCCATCTACATCTATACATCTTATGCCTTGTTACTCTACTCCACCTAAGCCAAAATATAGAGTGTCTTAGGCATTGTTATTCTACTCTACCTAAGCCAAGAACTGTGAATTCTTTAATAATTCACTAGTTTTTGATACTTCTCTCTTTCTTCAATCCCCATTGGTGGCTCCATCAACACACTAAACCAATTGATTGGTTGGGGGCCTCTACCGTGAATAAAGAATCAAGCAAATTATAAGGTAAGTATATTGAATTTTGATCTTTTCTATAATTACTCAATGATTCTCTCTTCTCAACCCCTCTCAAGCTTGAGAAGTTTAATTGGTAAGGTTTTTTTTTATGCTATTGAAGTTAATTGGTGAATAGTAGTGAAGAGTTACATAATTTAATAAATGCTATAGAAGTTAATTTCCACTTATATTTAAATTCTAATGGTTTTTATAATTTCTCTCTCTCACTCAAGAAATGGTCATACTCATGACCCATTCTCAATCCAAATGAAGCTTTTCATAAAGCTTTTTCTTAATCCAAGATTAAGCTATGCTTGAGGCCAAATTAATGGCTTTTGCTATGCTTTTAGTTTATGCACATTGATGATTCAATCCATTATGGATTGATGACCCAATTAGAGACCATTCTAATTGTTTTCTTAATGAGCGTAACAAAGCATAAGAGACTATATGTTTGGCTTAGGTGGAGTAGAGTAACAAAGCATAAGACTCTATCTAATTTGGCTTAGGTGGAGTAGAGTAACAAAGCATAAGAGACTATCTAATTTGGCTTAGGTGGAGTAGAGTAACAAAGCATAAGAGACTATATGTTTGGCTTAGGTGGAGTAGAGTAACAAAGCATAAGACTCTATCTAATTTGGCTTAGGTGGAGTAGAGTAACAAAGCATAAGAGACTATCTAATTTGGCTTAGGTGGAGTAGAGTAACAAAGCATAAGAGACTATATTTTTTTCAACAAGGGAAGGCTTCTATTTATAGGAAAATTTGAGCTCCTAACCAAACAAACTGATTCTAGAATTTTCTAAGTCAGTTTGGTCACTTTTTGACCATTTTTAGGTCAGTTAAGCTAACTTTCTGGAACTAGACTTGAATGAGGAGAGAGGAGAGATGAAATATCTCAATTTTTATGAGTTTAAAACTCATTCAAGCATGTGAAATATGTACCTCCTTTAAAGAATTCCCCTTCCTTACATATGTGTCAAAATTGTATTGCTCATAGTTTTTTACTAATAAACCTTGTACATTTTCAACTCTTCATCTTATGTGAAATATGCACCTCCTTTAAAGAACTCCTCTTCCTTACATATGTGTCATAGTTTTTTTTACTAATAAGCCTTGTACATTTTTAACTCTTCATCTTATGTGAAATATGCACCTCCTTTAAAGAACTCCCCTTCCTTACATATGTGTTTATTTACTAATAAACCTTGTACATTTTCAACTCTTCATCTTATGTGAAATATGCACCTCCTTTAAAGAACTCCTCTTCCTTACATATGAGTTTATTTACTAATAAACCTTGTACATTTTCAACTCTTCATCTTATGTGAGCATTTACTCATTTTTGGGTATCTTCTTTTACAATTTGGATTTATCTCCTCCCTACACATGGATTGATGCTATTGGCCCATAGAAACCTTAATTGGACCATAGTCTAAAGATTTCTAAAAATCTAGGCCCTTAGACTAAGTTTCTTTATACCTATTTCCAATTAATTCCAATTGCACATTGGAAAATTCTTTTTGAATTTCTGTTTCAGGGGAACTTATTTTAATAAGATGAGTTATTTTTCTATCCAAAAATATTCATAATCTGAATATTCTCTCTCTAGAATATTTTCTCTCTCTAGGTTAAAACAGTTAGAAACAAGGTCTTTATATTTCTGAAGAGGGATTGATTACGGGGGAAGATACTAGACATCAAAAAGGGGGTTGGGGGAGGAATCTTACAATTCAAGTTAATCTCAGGGAGATTATATCGTCAGGGTAATGATGGAGTGTTGCGGCTTATACCTAATCCTGACCAATATGAGGAGATCTTGGAATGGGCACATGAGGGTATTGGTGGAATCCATGCATCAACTACTACTTGTGTGCGACGTATAACTCAGGATGGGCAATGGTGGCCTACCATGCATGCGGATGCTGAAAAATTTGTTCGTAACATGCTTCAGGATGTTGTTGATTACAGGTAAACCATTCAGTCATAGTAGTCTTGCCTACATTTTCCCTCTGAAAAATATCTGCAATATTATCATCATATCTGAAGATAACATTATGACCCCCATCTAAGTGTACCTGCAACCGTTGCACATCAGGCTTCTCATTGTGTAAATCATACTCAAAGAGTCTCCAACATGCTTCATGTCAAATTCAACAACCAATTCATAATGTCACATTATTCCAAATTTCAAATACACCAAGTTGGAGCAAGTATATTGTGGACCATCTTTAGCATGGTCATACTGATCAAACAATTCCTAAATATCGAAAGCATGCTATTGAAGTTGAAGCGGCCAACTATATGCTGATAGAGGGCCAAATCTACAAGAGGGGCAACGATGGCAACTTGCGCATGTGTGTATGTGAAGCTGACAACTTGAAAATCTTGACTCATGCACATGCAGGTGTTGGGGGTGGACACTTTTCGGGAAATACCATAGCTAAGTTGATTAGGTGGTCTGGGCTTTGGCGGTCAACCTTACAAATGGATGCCGAAGAATATGTAAAACGTTGTGACGATTGTCAAAGGACAAAACCTCCCATCACAAAGAACAATATGCCATTGCGGCCTATGTTAAGCACACATGCTTTTTCCAAATGGGGTATTGATTTTGTCGGTCCCATTAAACCTCCAGCTCGTCACACGCATGCCGAATATATTATAGTCGCAATTGACTGTTTGACCAAATGGGTAGAGACAAAGGCTATAGTCAAAAATGATGCCAGAACCATAGCCAAGTTCTTGTATGAGTACGTGTTTACACGCTATGGCTTACCTATTGAAATCATTAGTGATCAAGGTGTGCACTTTGTGAATGAGGTCATAGAGTTTTTACTTCAAGAATTTATGGTAATTCACAGCGTTCTGCACCCTATCATCCCCAGACCAATGGTCAAGTGGAGAGTACTAACAAGATTCTCTGCACAGCACTCACAAAGATTTTTGAGGGACATAGGACTGATTGGGAGCAAAAGTTGCACTCAGTTCTTTGGACATATAGAACAGCCTATAAAACATCTGTGGGCACAACCCCATTTGAGCTTTCTTTTGGGCTAGATGCAATTCTTCCCATTGAATTTCTTGTACCTACTCTACGAGTTGCTAAACAATTGGACTGGACTAGTCATCAGCTTTCTCAACGCATTGATGAATTGGAAAAGCTTGATGACACCCGCTTATTGGTGGTAATGGGGATGTATGCTGAGAAGAGGAGACAAAAGAAATGGTATGATCGAAATGTAACAATTGGCCGATTCAAAAAAGGGGACCTTGTGCTCTTGTACACACTTAAGAAGCATAAGCAAACGCTCAAGAAACGTGGCCTAGGACTGTTTGTGATTAATGAGCTTACTCCTAGTGGTGCAGTACGTTTAGAGACACTAGAAGGTGAGCAAATGCCTAACTTCATTAATGGAAGTCGTCTCAAGAAATACAATGAACCATTAACTGAAGCCATGCTTCAACAAATGCATGCTACCCACACACGGAAAGAAGCACATGACCTACTTAAACGTCAGGCTCAAGAAGAAGCTAAAGCTAGAGTTGCAAAGGCCAAGGAGCGTCGCAAGGCTTCTGTGTTGGTCCCTTACAGTTGGCTACTGATGAGCAATATGTCGATCCTTTCAATATTCACGTATGTCTTCATCTTCATGAGACTACCTACTTTGTCTCTGCCTTAATTGACTCTGGTGCAGATTATAATGTTCTCTCATTTGACACATGGGTAGCCTTGGGACAACCAAAACTTGTGCACATTCCTATTGACTTACGAGAAGCTTCTCAGGTGAAGATAACCCTATAGAGGAAAAATGTGTCATTATGATGTCCATTCAGAATCACCAGATGTCAGTTCCCTTTTATGTGGCTAGTAAGTCCAAGGCACTGGTAGAGGTTGTTCTTGGTCGATCATGGTTAAGTGCTACCAATTGTTCATTAGATTGGAAGAATAGACAATACAAATTGCAAATTGATTCTGATTGCATCTTGGGATCTACTGCTCCACGAGTTTTATCATGTCAAAAGGGTGGTAGTTATACCTTACACACCCCACTTTCAACATCTGCTCTTCAAGCTGCAATTCGTAATTTGGTAATTGGGTCTTCAGATGGAAATACCGTAATTATATAGAATCCCTGACTTGCTTGAGGCCTAGATATGATGGTGTTTACCTTATAATTCCAAGGGCCGTGAGTACCCGTATATACCGAGAGTATACTGCAGCTCTTTACTGACAGTATATACGAGTAAAGCTAAGACTTGAAATTATAAGCGTTAATGCTATCCAGATGATGATTTCGAATGTGGTTGATATGATTTTTAATTCTATTTGAGAATTGATGAATTGATTTGGATTCTGATTGAAAAATGATGATTTCTGAAATTTAGTTGAAATATAATAACCTGAACGAAACCACAATGAGGATGAATGGGACGAGTCCCTGTGATGATATTCATAACTGGAATGATGATAATGAATTCAGCAAATCACTATGAGATTAGTGGATTGTGCTGCCAGATTGCTACTGTTAACACTTGACCCGTAGATCAAGTTAAGGGATGGCAAATTGAGAACTTGCTTAACTGAAATTTCCGTGGAGGAATCTTCAGAAGGGAAATTTTTGGTCTAATGGACCATTATCATGTTAAAGATATGAATGATATGATTTGAATAAATTGTCATTTAATGATGAGTTCCATTTAAGGGATAATTATCCCAGTATTCTGTTGGGTTGACCAGAATATAAGGAACCCAGGAAAAAATTGGATCTTAAGAAAAAGAGTTGTCCTCTACCTTGCGAGATGAGGACATCTCGCACTTTTCAAGTAGGGTAGAATGTAAGATTCTCCCCCAGCCTTCGAGGTATACAGGAGTAAGAATCTCCCTTTCTGATCTTATAATTATTCTCTCTCTAAAATAAAAGAAAGATTCTGTTTAAAAAAGAAAGAGTTTTGGTCTTCATTCGAGTACGGCCCAAAAGAAGTTCTTATCTCCTGGGAAGTATAAGAAGTTATCTCCCAGATATTGTGGACCAAAGAAAGTAGGTGATTTAGCTTAGGAACTTCTTTTATCTCCTCATCTCAAAATTCTGAATGCCTTCTATAGAAAAATGTGCCAAACCCAAATCATGGAAAGACGGTAAAACTTCAGTGGTAAGTTACCATTGGCTTCTAAGTTACGCTAGCTCCTTCCTTTATATAAGTCGTAACTTTCACAGTAATCTTACTCCCATTGATCTCCTTTATTTCTTAATCTCCTTCATGGCTTGGCAACAAGAATTAGTTTTATCCATAATGATTCCTCACCTTTAAGACGCAAGTGAGTCTGTGAAGAAGGATTTTATAGAACAGTACGAGCGCTCACTTTTTCCTCACTTGGGAACTTCTGTAGCTCAGACCAAATAGCGGTCGGACCTATCAAGACATAACTAGGGTAACACCCTGGGGTCAGCAGCACTTTCATAACAATGTCCGCTTAGCCATGGTTATTGAAGCTTTGGGTTTGGGTCCCCGATACTACTGCGTCATGAGATCAAGACATCTTGGGTTTTCTGAGCGGGTCTTCTTACTGGCGTGTTTTCTTCCTCATGAGAAGATATGCCTTTACCCCGTTTTTGGCTTACCTCTCAGAGGTCCTTTTGTTAGATCACCTCATACCACTGAGATAGGTGCGGCAATAACCAACAGAATTATTCCCATAGATGAGTTACCTTATACTTGTGCAGCTTGTGAGTGCTGCTTTTGTGACCATATGATGGACGGGCTTATGGAAGTGTAAAGAGTTCTTCTATCTTTACTGTATAAGTTCCGAGAATGAATAAAGTTTAAATCTTGTTCTTATCTTGCTCTCTTTGAGACTTTTCTTGGTGGTTAATCTTGATTAAAATTTTTCTCTAAGTCTCATATTCGTGCATCTTGCGAAATTACCCCAGTTTGCGAGATGAGGACATCTCGCGTTTTTTAAGTGGGATAGAATGTAAGATTCTTTCCCTACCCCCTTTTTGATGTCTAGTATCTTCCCCTGTAATCAATCCCTCTTCAGAAATATAAAAGACTTGTTTCTAACTGTTTTAACCTAGAGAGAGAATATTCTAGAGAGAGAATATTTAAAATTTTAATATTTTTGGATAGAAAATTATCTCATCTTATTAAAATAAGTTCCCCTGAAACAGAAATTCAAAAAGAACTTTCCAATGTGCAATTGGAATTAATTGGAAATGGGTATAAAGGACCTTAGCCTAAGGGTCTAGATTTTCAAAAAATTTTGGATTATGGTCCAATTAAGGTTCCTATGGGCCAATAGCATCAATCCATGTGTAGAGAGGAGATAAATCCAATTTGTAAAAGAAGATACCCAAAAATGAGTAAATGCTCACATAAGATGAAGAGTTGAAAATGTACAAGGTTTATTAGTAAAAAACTATGAGCAATATTAAAAATATAAGATATTTTGGGTATCCAAAAATGAGTAAATGCTCACATAAGATGAAGAGTTGAAAATGTACAAGGTTTATTAGTAAAAAAACTATGAGCAATATTAAAATGATTCCATTATGACACATATGTAAGGAAGGGGAGTTCTTTAAAAGAGGTGCATATTTCACATAAGATGAAGAGTTGAAAATGTACAAGGTTTATTAGTAAAAAACTATGAGCAATATTAAAATGATTCCATCATGACACATATGTAGGAAGGGGAGTTCTTTAAAGGAGGTGCATATTTCACATGCTTGAATGAGTTTTAAACTCATAAAAATTGAGATATTTCATCTCTCCTCTCTCCTCATTCAAGTCTAGTTCCAAAAAGTTAGCTTAACCGACCTAAACATGGTCAAATATTGACCAAACTGATTTAGAAAATTCTAGAATCAGTTTGTTTGGTTAGGAGCTCAATTTTTCCTATAAATAGAAGCCTCCCTCTTGTTGAAAAATATATAGTGTTTATGCATCGTTACTCTACTCCACCTAAGCCAAGAACTGTGAATTCATTTAATAATTCACTAGTTTTTTGGAGCTTCCCTCTTTCTTTAATCCCCATTAGTGGCTCCATCAATATACTTAACCAATTGATTGGTTGGGGGCCTCTACCGTGAACAAAGAATCAAGCAAATTGTAAGGTAATTAGTGAATATTGATCTTTTCTATAATTTCTCAATGTTTCTCTCTTCTCAACCCCTCTCAAGCTTGAGAAGCTTAATTGGAATGGTTTTTGAATGTTATTCAAGTTAATTGATGAATGTTAGTGAAGAGTTACATAATTTGATGAATGCTATTGAAGTTAATTGACTAATGATAGTTAAGAATTACATAAATTTCCATTTATGTTTAATTCTAATGGTTTTTATGTAATTTCTCTCTCTCACTCAAGAAATGGTCATACTCATGACCCATTCTCAATCCAAATGAAGCTTTTCATAAAGCTTTTCCTTAATCCAAGATTAAGCTATGCTTGAGGCCAAATTAATGGTTTTTTTTCTATGCTTTTAGTTTATGTATATTGATGATTCAATCCATTATGGATTGATGATCCAATTAGAGACCATCCTAATTATTTCCTTAATGATAAGCTTTATCTCTTAGAAAAATTGAGATTTATCAGTCATAGCAGCGGAGCTATGGCAAAATTTTTATAAAAATTATACATAATATAATTTTATTCAAAGCATGAAAAGAGGACTTCCTACCATATTCTAAGAATTATCATCATAGATTAATTGAAAGATATTCATTGTAATCATAGAGAAATTGATATTATGCATAATTGATTTTCATGCATAGAGGTATGCATAAAAGATTATTATTTTAACATAAAAGTATTACTTTTATCAATTTTCATTTTCATGCATAGAAGTATGCATAAAGGATATTTTTTTTAATATTAAAAGTGTTACTTTTATCATTTTTAATTTTCATGCATAGAAGTATGCATAAAAGAAAAATTTTATATCAAAAGTGTTACTTTTATCATTTTTAATTTTCATGCATGGAAGTATACATAAAGGATAATTTTTTTATATTAAAAGTGTTACTTTTATCATTTTTCATTTTCATGCATAGAAGTATGCATAAAGGATAATTTTTTTATATCAAAAGTGTTACTTTTATCATTTTTAATTTTCATGCATAGAAGTATGCATAAAGGATATTTTTTTTAATAGTAAAAGTGTTGCTTTTATCACATTTGAAATTATTGCATAGAGGTATGCATAAAAGATGATTATTATATTGTAAAAATGTTACTTTTATCATAATTGGTTTTGATGCATAGGGTTATGCATAAAAGATATTTTTATACTAAAAGTGTGATTTTCATCATAAATAGATTTTATGCATAACTTAGATGCATAAGAGAAATTCTTTTATTCTAAAAGTGTAATTCCTACCAAATTGAATTTATGCATAGGAAGATGCATAAAAGATTGATTCAAAAGTGTCATTCTCATCTAAATTGAATTCATGCATAGGAAGATGCATAAAAGATTGAATTTTAATTCAAAAGTGTCATTTTCATTTAAAATGAATTTATGCATAGGAAGATGCATAAAAGATTGATTTTTACTTCGAAAGTATTAATCTCCTTAAATGGAATTTATGCATAAATAAATGTGTAAAGAAATCTTATATCAAATATAAGAATTCTCTTATATTCTATAAATAGAAATGAGATGTGATAGGATGTGATAAGAGGTGTATAAGATGTGATAAAAGGTGGTAAGATGCTTATGAAATAAGTTAGGAGGTGATAAGATGAATTAAGATGTGCATGGGATGAGGTAAGAAGTGTATGTGATAGGATAAGATGTATATGGGTTGTGATAGGTCGAGAATGGATGTGATGTGATAAGATGTATATGGGTTGTGATAGGTCGAGAATGGATGTGATGTAAAAGATTAGATGTGAAGGCATACGGGGTTATATGAATGGGAATGTGGAAATGGATGTATGTATGTGGATGTGTGGATGTGGAGATGGGAGTGTGGATTTATGAATGTGAAAATGGATGTATGCATGAAGATGTATATGCATAGATGTGAATGTGGATGTAGATGTATGCATGAAGATGTATATGCATAGATGTGAATGTGGATGTAGATGTGGATGTATAGATGTGAATGTGAATGTAGATGTATGCATGAGGATGTATATGCATAGATGTGAATGTGGATGTAGATGTGGATGTATAGATGTGAATGGGAATGTGGATGTGGATGTATGTGAATGTGGATGTAGATGTGGATGTATAGATGTGAATGTGGAATGTGGATGTGGATGTATGTATGTATGTGGATGTAGATGTGGATGTATAGATGTGAATGGTAATGTGGATGTGGATGTATGTATGTATGTGGATGTGGATGTATGAATGAGGACGTGATAGTGAATGTATGCATGTGGGTGTGGATGTATGGATGTGTATGTATAAATGTGGATACGGGATGTGGATGTATAAATGAGGATGTGAAAATGGAGGTAAGCATGTAGATGTGGATGTATGGATGTGAATGTGGATGTGGATGTGGATGTATGGATGTGGATATGGATGTGAATATATGATATGTGATGTGAAGGAATCTGAAGTGAAGAGATGGAAAATGATGTGATTGGATGAGTACATATATAAATGGAATGTGGAATAAGTAATGTGGATTATATGAGGGATAATGTGGAAAAATGAGAGTTAATATAGAAATTGTATTTGTAAATGCTGTTTGTAAATGACTGTTTTATGTCAAGAATACTGGGAAAGCATTTTGACCGTCTTGTGATTAAGGTCGTGGACCTAACTGATAAAGTTGCAACTGCTGACGGAGAGTCAATGGAGGACGTCTCGCGTAGCAAGGTCGGCCGAGGTCTTGACCAGTTCGATTAAAATGGTGAGCTTCCAGTACGGTGGATGAGGGACCAAGGAAGCGGCCTATGAGTGAAGCGCTAGGTCACCTGCGAAGGATCCTAGAGGGTGCTGACCATACGCTGCTCGGGCTTTGGGTCGCCTAGGATACCCACGCGTGCATCGAGGAAGATATTGGAACAAGGAGTAAGAGTTGTTTTGTGAAACCGGGCATGGATCTGGTTGATTGACCTTGCTGGGTCTTCAATGGATGAGTCCATGGCTCTTTATATGGATCTGTTGGTTTATCTTGCTGATCTTCAACGAGAGTCCATCTTGATTTTTATAAGTGATTATATTGCCGAGTATTATGGGCTAGGAACTATTGAAAAGGCCCCTGTGTGGACAGGTGGTGAGCGTTCTAGTTGCCAATGATGCCATAGATACTCTGATGAAGGAATGATGGGAAATTATGAATCAACTGGATAAATTGGAAGATTGTGATCAGTGGTACTATGGTTTCATTAAAGGATTGTTTTAAAGTTAGCTGATGCTAAGAAAAAGGCAATTTCATATTGGGTGTGTAAGTGGTGTGGCTAGTTTTATGTTTGCATGAACTTCCGGCTAGGGGGCCTTGGAACTCTTTTCCTTGGTACCCGGGACAAAACCTAACCAAATTCCAAATTGGATCCCATCACTACAGTGGTTGGGCCGTTGGCTAACCCATGGGATCGGATGGGGTTAGGCTGGATTGATGGATCCGTAAATCGAGATTTAATTTCTATTATTACGATAGATGAAGTAAATCCCGGATAGAAATTGTTCTATGGATAGGAATCAACGGCTGTGCCTCTTGATGGGGAAAAAAGCGTTGATCCCAATGATCCAAGTGCAAGTTTCTTCCTTGATTTGACCAAGTACCGTTAAAGGTGCAATCAGATCAGTTGATCCGTAATGATCTTGACTATGTTAGAGTAAAGAGTAATCCTGGTGGAATCGCCCATGCTTTCCGGGTAAAGGAAGTTTTTTCGGTTTCGGTTTTGGACAAACCGACGGATTAGTCTCTTGTCCGGATATCCGTGGGCGAGGCCCCTAGTGTGAGACCCCTACCCGCGCACGATGTGCTACTTCCGCTGCTAGTACCCCGAATCTGTTGCATGGTGGGGACAGGGATCTCACATTGATAGTACTCAACCTGAACATCGCGGGGGTTATAGTGCTCCTCCTTTTCAAACTCATTCTAGGTACTTTTATGCTCCCTTAGGTGAAATTTGCTGTGGGCATCACTTTGTCTCTTTATTCTATCAACAGCATCACCAGAGTGTGCATGACTCGTATTAGGAAGCTTCACACATTTGTTGGCTATGCCGCTCTTACTTTCGACGATATGGCACGGGCCTAATGAAACAAATTGTGGAAATTACACCCCAACGCCATAACCTTCTTGATGTGAGAGTACCAGACCAAGGACCAAATCAACGTAGATTACCTGAGGAGGTTCAAGCACAACAATGGAGGGATACATGCATAAATGAGACTTGCAACCACCTATCTTGCAAGCCCTTCTTCCCCCAGCCTCATCATGTCAATTTTGGATCACTATGAGCAACTACATTGAGCAATTCCAAAATCAGCATTGTCTGGTTAACCTTCCCATAGAAACAATGCCATATTTTAGCGAGGAAGCACTCCTTCCTTTACCACCTTCTCCAAAGGCCGACTTTTGTACAGGGTTGTCCTTGCATCCTGAAGTGATTGATACAATCTGTCCAGCAGAAGTGGAGACAGATCCACCCCCAGTGCAAGGATAAGCTCATCAACTCCACAATAAGATCAACAAGCCAAGGCACTTTTCTTCCACTGGGTTTTTCCCCTCGGCTATATTCGGTGATTGGCACCAATAACAAATTTTATTCTTTTCTTTTCTTGTTGTTAATAAGACATTTTGCAGAGATCTCAGCTAAACAAGAGCATACAAACACGCTCCAACAGTCCACCTACCGTGCACACAAATTAGGAAGGGGGGAGACATGCAATGCCTACAAAGATCCAAAGAAGCAATCTGTACATCAGCAATGCATCAAGACAAACACGCCACATCAACGAGCACTACAACAGGTGTATTCAAATCATAATCTTTTGTTCTTTATGTGCTTTTCACTTTTGCATATATTGTTTGCATGCTCACAAACAGTTGGCTGGTTTAAGTTTTAAATTAGTTGTTACTATGTGGTGAGTATTTCTAGATTCTTAGAGGACTTAGTAGAAGGTATTTCTATTTGAAGACGGTGAAAGACATATACCAACGGAGTATGCCAAGTTCTTATGCTCTAGAAGTATATTAGTTATCCCTAGTGGTAGCTACCTCTTAGGTATGGACTAGGTGCTACGATAAACAAAAATTTACGAAACACATGCCCTAAAAAATATATAGAAGTGACTTGAGACATGACGTGTCTACGGCCATGTGGAATTCTTGGTAGGACCTTGGGTTGTTTTAGCACCTTGGGGCCGATGCCTTGGTTTCCATGGGGTGAACATTGATGTCTAAAAGACTAAGAAGAAGACCTACAAGGACTCTATCGCCTTGATAGATGCTGGTAGGACTCTTGTTGGGTACATTATGGGCCCTCGAGACCGATGCCCTCATCTTCATGGGGGGTACTCCGAGGGTACTCCTTATGTCAAAAAGAAAGAAAAGGGTCTGTCGCCCTTGAGATACTTAGCGGCCTTTAGATTCTCTTGGCGGAGGTCTCTTGGCCATTACTTGGGTCTCATTGGGATGGAACCTTCCTCTTTATCAAATTAAAAATAATAATTCTCTTTAATCTTCTGCTCTTTACACAAAAAAAAAAACAAGAAAGGTCCAATCACCATGGCTTATATTTAGGAGTAGGGTTGCCACTTAGGAATAACTTAAACACTTGTACGACATTGAGACTGCGGTCATAACCTGCGGCGTACATGCACACTTGCCTTTGCATAGCACTATCTAACCACTTAGTCTCACTTTGGCTAGTCTTTACTCGCTTCTTTTAGCAATCTTTAAAACTCTAATCGGCCTTTCACTTGCATGCTCACGTGTGAGATTGTCATTGCTGGTTTTTTTTCAATAAAAGGCTTTACTTGTCTTCCATTGTTTTTTGCAGCTTCTATTTCTACCGCGCCCGAGGACGTGCGCGATTTAGGAAGGGGGGAATGTTCCATGGGAACACTCACGGGAACACGGATTATGGAAGGAGGCTGGAAGCAATTAATGTGAGAGACGGGATTGTAGCCATAGAGGGAAGCCATGTACCTTCTCACACAATGCATTAAGCCATAATCCATAAGCTACAACACACTACATGTGTTGTGTCCACACACAGCTAACCCTAGCTACTATCCACACACTATAACCAGCTGAACGTGGTCATTTATGTGTCACACATGTTACTACCTAACATGCGAGCACATAGTGCAGTTGGCACAAGCTGACATCAAGCTTAAATCTCAACACCCCCCCCCTCGGCGGGTGTGAATAGACTTAAGGGGAGAGCCCTTCTCCTCCCCCAGCCCTCTAGTTGTTCCCAACTTAAGGACACTCTAGTTTTCTTCCCCCTATATAAAGATACTTAAGCAAGCACACTTTTGCTCTAAGAGGTGGTTTCTACATAAGAGTTTTTTTGCTCATAAAGTGAGCAAAGAAACTCCAAATCACAATGTATCTGGAGCATTGACTTCATGATTGCACGAACTACAAGAGGGTGGATAGTACGACTCCTCTTCAAGATGCTAAAATGCTACCTTGGGAAGTGTGCACGACAACAACACAAGAGGGAAAGCTCCGAACGCGGCCCCAACTCTTCCCTTGCCTGATGGAGGAAATGGCCAGGTTAGCTTAAAAATGATTAAAAATAGGTTTTTAGATTAATCCTTGATGTTAGCATTAATTTAGAAAGATAAAGGATGCTATTTATTTTTCCTTATTTTAAAAATATCAAATCTCATGTAGAATAGTTACTTTCTTGAAAAGATAGTGTGGTGGTTTCTTGTATCGTATAAGGTTGGATTGAATTATTATATTGCTATCTTGCTTAAATTAAAGTAGAGGTACATCTTCTCCCTGCCTTGATGCTAACCATGTTCTTGTGCTTGTGTATCCAGCCCCGGTGTGCGACGTTAGTAGAGCAAGGCCCGAACTTGGCCCAAGGTATCCCTCATAGCATTGGGAAGTTGAAACTCACTAGTTTGATGAGAAATATGGATACTGCCTAGTTCTAAAGGCACTGGCTAGTGTGGTAAATAAGCCCATCCTAGAGTGTAGATATCCCTCTGAGGAGCGGGAGGATCAAGTGACGAAGCTTGATAGGGCAATAGGTCGGCTTGAGTCCTCACCGGCTACTGAGACGATGAGGTGTATGGTCCAATAGGGATTGCAAAGTCTATGGAGACTGGAAGGCCAAATTTGGCAGGATAAAACATGGAATAAGAAATCTTGGATCTCGCTATCGTTGGATTTGAACCTTTATAATTAATTTTAATGAATATCGTGTTCCTAATTAATGCACTTATCTATGTATGTCGTACAATGTGTAATATTCCTAATTAATGCACTTATCTATGTATGTCGTACAATGTGGTAGGATTAAATAGAAAACAAAAATTGACAGGTGAGTTGGGTGGAAAGTGGGAGGATGGGTGGACCCAATTAGTTGGGTCCACCCAATTAGTTGGGTAGTCCAACAAATCTAGTCAATCGCATTATGCTAGGTAAATAAGTTTTTGGAAAATTCTATTTTACAGAACTAGGTCAGCAGAGCGGCCGTACCTTGCATAAAAGGGAAAAGAGGCGTTGCTTCTAGGAATCAAGGATAGAGATTACCCAAGATAAGTCGATCACTCTACGGGTCTCAATCAATTTTTACGATCTTTTAGGAGACCACGCTGTGTGAAATTTTGTGGAAACCTCAAACTCAACTTGTACATGTGTACATGAGTGATGTTCGTGTTGTGATAAGGTCATGGGAGCACCCATTGACTTAGTGTGGGCATCGTGGATGTAGCAATCAAGCTAGGGGCCTTGATGGAAGTGTATATGCAGGAAAAATGTTGAGATTCTAGGAGCGCAGGCCTGTCCGGAACGAGGGTCGGCTGGTGATAATATTAGCTGCTTGGTCGTCTTGGAGTGTGTATGTGTCCTGAATTAAATGGCATTGGAAAGTTGCACCTTGAAAAGGTATGGAGGTATGGGCATTGGTGTGAAAAGAGATGTTATGGTGGCCATTTTCCAAATAAATAAAAATAAATAAAATAAAATAAGAATGAACGTGACTTTCTGGAAAGGTGGCGTGGAGGTTTGAGCTGCCGCCAGCGAGGTTCTTCTGGAAGCTGGCGAAGACGCCTTGCATGGAAGGGGGGCTTTTGAAAGCGAAGGAGCGCAAGACAGTATGGGTGTGTGTTTTTGTGTGGCTAGCGGTAGCCACAGGCGAGCGCGCAGAGAAAACGTGGGCTAGGAAGGGTTCACGTGTGTGGTGTCTGGGGGCTCTCTGGTGTAGCTGCAGGACCAGAGCCCAAGAAGCGCTGGGCGCGGGTGATTCTGCTGGGAACCGACAGGGAGAGGGGCTGCCTTGTGCAGAAGGTCGCTCAGGCGCTGCAGAAGAGGGGACGTTGGGGCGTGTGCAGCCATAGGCGCAGAAGAGCAGAAGCGTGGAGCCGCTTAGTAAGAAGAGGTGTGCTGGTGATTGTGCAGCTGCAGCCGTCTGGTGTGAAGGTAGAGCGCAGCTTTGTGCAGGTGATAAGCTACAGTTGCCCATGCAAGCAGGCAAGAGAGAAGCTGCTGGCAACATTGAGGGGAGCTGCCATAGGGTACGTCAGCGAAGGAGGGCGCCGGATGCATGGAAGGTTGACGCCAGAGTTGACAGCCTTGGGTTGTTTTTGGGGGTCGCTGGTGATTAGCGACCAAAGACAATGGTCAGTTTTTTTTGCGTGGTGAAGTTGGCGCAAGAGCTGCCTGGCGAGCTGAACCAGGTTACAATGTGGTGACCGCCTCGTGGAAGAGAGGTGCTGGAGAGCAGGTAGAACGCAACTGATTATTAGTACTGGCAAGTGCCTGACGGGTTGGTGATAGTGGAGAGCAAAGGCTACCTTTGAGGTGTTGGCAGCACAGAGACAGGCTGCATGTGAAGAGGACAGTGTTGAGTGGTGTGTTTACTGGATGCCCAGGAGGGCTCACAAATAGTGGAGGATCGCCGCCGTGAAGAAAGGAGAAGACTGGCTAGTAAGGACAAAGAGGTTGCTTTGGGTTTTGCTTTGGGAACTGGCAGTGTGCTGGTGGTGTAGGAGAGAGTGGACCTCAGTTGAGGTGCAGAGCAAAGAACAAAGAGGTCGGCTGCAGAGAAGCAAGAGGGAACGGATTTGGAGCGACCAGGAGCTGGAGAGGGCTGATTGCGAGCGGGTGCTTGATGAAGCTGGTGTTGTGGTGTGTTTGCATGCATGTGTGGAAGTGTGGCATTCTATAAAGGCGTAGACAGCTCTACCGCTTCCGTGCCATCACTTTTTGGTGCCTGATGAGTTTGAGTATGGATATGACTTGGATGATCTTTTTGATTTAGAAAAGAGTAATGACTTGTAGGTGCCAGTACTTCAGCCAGTCAAGGTAGGAAGTAATGATCAAGGTGTTACTAATGAAGATACTGTGGATGGAGTATGTATGGATGATCCGGGTGATGAGTTGGATATTGCAGCCTGTGAGAGTGTGGATGGTGAGCTGGACAGTGTTCTTGATAATGCATTGGATGATCTGTTGGAGTTGGCTTCCTTGAAGAAGGTAACAAATGCTTGCATGCTAGTTGTGCAGCAAGAAGGGAGTGATGGTGTGACTGATGATGGGTTAGATGCTATTTCGGGTGATGGTGTGATAGATTTTGGATGTGTGGTTGCTGATCATAAGATGTGTGTTCCTTGTCATGCCCAAGAGAATGAGTTGGTTGCGAGTGGTGAGAATGCATGTGAGGCTATTGTTGTTGGTTAGGGGGACCAAGATGCTTTGTCTGGCAGTTTGGGGAGCTTAGACTTGGTAGGGATGCCTGTGCAAGATGTGGAGAATCTTGAAGGATCGCCAGTGGTCTTGAAGCTGGAGAAACTGAAAGCGACAATGATGAGTCTACAGTGCATGAAGTTACTGTGTTTGGTGTTGATGGGCTGAAGGGAAATGGGTTTATGGTAGACACACCACATGTTGATGCTCAGCATATGGATGAGTGGTTTGATTATAGTCCTTGTCTGGCAATTTGTCCAGAGGGAGAGTTGGAAGCCAATGATGTAGGCTGCAAGTTGGATTGCGACCATGAGATGGGAGTTGATGATGAGATGTCTGTTATTTCGGTATATGATTATGAGTGGGAATTAGATGTGTCAGAGGGGAGTAAAGGTGAGGGATGGATGTTTCCGTCACAAAACTGTGTGAGCTGGTGTGGAGGAGGAAGTGCAACAATAGATGGTGATGAGGCCATATATAAAGAGCAAAGGGGGTTGCTGGAAACACAAGGTCATGACAGGGTGTATCAATGGTTGTTTAACAGAGAAAAATGCTTGAAGGATTGGAAGGTAGATGCACCAAGATTTCTGTTTGATCCAGGGGGATAAATGGTTTCTATTTGTGCAGCTGCTGGACATAAATGTCTCAGTAGAAAAAAGGGGGTTGCTAAATATGTGTGAAGTTTTGTGGAAACCTCAAACTCAACTTGTACATGTGTACATGAGTGATGTTCGTGTTGTGATAAGGTCATGGGAGCACCCATTGACTCAGTGTGGGCATCGTGGATGTAGCAATCAAGCTAGGGGCCTTGATGGAAGTGTATATGCAGGGAAAATGTTGAGATTCTGGGAGCGCAGGCCTGTCCGGAACGAGGGTCGGCTGGTGATGATATTAGCTGCTTGGTCGTCTTGGAGTGTGTATGTGTCCAGAATTAAATGGCATTGGAAAGTTGCACCTTGAAAAGGTATGGAGGTATGGGCATTGGTGTGAAAAGAGATGTTATGGTGGCCATTTTCCAAATAAATAAAAATAAATAAAATAAAATAAGAATGAACGTGACTTTCTAGAAAGGTGGCGTGGAGGTTTGAGCTGCCGCCAGCGAGGTTCTTCTGGAAGCTGGCGAAGACGCCTTGCGTGGAAGGGGGGCTTTTGAAAGTGAAGGAGCGCAAGACAGTATGGGTGTGTGTTTTTGTGTGGCTAGCGGTAGCCACAGACACAGAGAAAACGTGGGCTAGGAAGGGTTCACGTGTGTGGTGTCTGGGGGCTCTCTGGTGTAGCTGCAGGACCAGAGCCCAAGAAGCGCTGGGCGCGGGTGATTCTGCTGGGAACCGACAAGGAGAGGGGCTGCCTTGTGTAGAAGGTCGCTCAGGCACTGCAGAAGAGGGGACGTTGGGGCGTGTGTAGCCATAGGCGCAGAAGAGCAGAAGCGTGGAGCCGCTTAGTAAGAAGAGGTGTGCTGGTGATTGTGCAGCTGCAGCCGTCTGGTGTGAAGGTAGAGCGCAGCTTTGTGCAGGTGATAAGCTACAGTTGCCCACGCAAGCAGGCAAGAGAGAAGCTGCTGGCAACATTGAGGGGAGCTGCCATAGGGTACGTCAGCGAAGGAGGGCGCCGGATGCATGGAAGGTTGACGCCAGAGTTGACAGCCTTGGGTTGTTTTTGGGGGTCGCTGGTGATTAGCGACCAAAGACAATGGTCAGTTTTTTTTGCGTGGTGAAGTTGGCGCAAGAGCTGCCTGGCGAGTTGAACCAGGTTACAATGTGGTGACCGCCTCGTGGAAGAGAGGTGCTGGAGAGCAGGTAGAACGCAACTGATTATTAGTACTGGCAAGTGCCTGACGGGTTGGTGATAGTGGAGAGCAAAGGCTACCTTTGAGGTGTTGGCAGCACAGAGACAGGCTGCATGTGAAGAGGACAGTGTTGAGTGGTGTGTTTACTGGATGCCCAGGAGGGCTCACAAATAGTGGAGGATCGCCGCCGTGAAGAAAGGAGAAGACTGGCTAGTAAGGACAAAGAGGTTGCTTTGGGTTTTGCTTTGGGAACTGGCAGTGTGCTGGTGGTGTAGGAGAGAGTGGACCTCAGCTGAGGTGCAGAGCAAAGAACAAAGAGGTCGGCTGCAGAGAAGCAAGAGGGAACGGATTTGGAGCGACCAGGAGCTGGAGAGGGCTGATTGCGAGCGGGTGCTTGATGAAGCTGGTGTCTGAGGATATTTGGGTTATCCATCTCTGTAAAGATAAAGGTCTGTTCTGAAATATAAGTCTTGTTCATGCTCTTTGGTCTGGTGTTCTGGTGTGTTTGCATGCGTGTGTGGAAGTGTGGCATTCTATAAAGGCGTAAACAGCTTTACCGCTTCCGTGCCATCAACGCTCCCCTTGTGAGATAGAGCTAGGTCTTAGTTGTCATGTCCTCTTATCTCTACACCGCCGAGGTGTCAATGGACTAGAAAATTCATTGAAAGGCTTAGTAGACTATCTAAGGATTCCCTCTTTTAGGTTGGGAACCTCACAAAATTGGTATCACATCATAGTTTTAGTCCCTAGGATTTGTTATTTAGGCTTGTTGTGAAGTATATGTTTTACTTAGTTAGATGTTGCTTGTTGATAAACTACCTTACTAGTACAACTTGACTGGTGATTGAATGATTGTAGAAGGAGGAAGACACTTACTCGAGGTTCCTAGTCTTCCAATGCATCTTCAAGACAGCTTGTCGTTCCTCAAATTTTGAATTCCATGATATGATGATGCAAATACTTGAGATTCAGTTGTCCATCCCTCATCCCTCTCGTATCCAAAGAGGGTGGGGTAGAGACCACTTTTAAAATCATGGACCGAGATACTTTATTATCCCGAGAAAACTAAATTAGGAATCTCATAAATCGATTTGAAGTGGATTTGCTGGATTGAGAAGCTAAACCTGGTTCTCTTATTCTCATTCAAGGTACCCCTGGACCAGACAACTACATGACCATACAAGGGAACCATATACCATAGAACTGTTCGGTGTATGACCAACTAATGCAATTCTTACCCCCGATTGAGTAGCTGTTATGGAATGCAATACAATCCATAGTCTACCTCTCCTACCATCAGTTTTTTGTATCTTAGAAACCACAAGGGAACCCCTATATTTCACCACAGCAGAACCCCCATATTTCACCTACATCATGAACTGCTCAGCTCTTATGCCCTAAATAAGCCTAGAAGCCTCTTTTATGATGAACAAAACTAAATACATTAGTCTCAAATCCTAGTTAAGCCTAGAAGTCTCTTTTATGATGATTAAGACTAAATGCATTAGTCTCAAATCCTTGTAATCAATCTTGTCCTTGTAAATATTTGTATTGAGAAATAAAATGATTTCAAGGTTTGTCTTTTATATCATGAGCATATTGTAAAGTATAAGTCCTAAATTTAATCTTTCAATGATGGAGAGATCGATCAATTTACTCCCCCCAAAGCGCTATACACAGACACACAAGAGAAGAAGCTTCTACTCAAATTATGCAATCTTCCTCCTTTAAAGGGGAAGGTTCACAAATTGAGAAGGATGTCGAGATATGGATTGAAGCAAGGAACGATTACTTCTCAGCTGGCAGTATTAAAGCTGCAAACCAATCTATGCTTGCATAGTTTTGCCTCACTGGGGATGCTAATCTCTGGTGGAAGAAATGGTTCCACGATAAGGAAGCTACCAAGCACTCCCAAACCTGGGATGACATTAAACAAGCTATGAAGGAGCGGTATCTTTCCCCATATCATGAGTCTATCAAGATGAATAAGTTCTTTAGCCTCAAGTGGCTTAGCTTATTAACTCTGGAGGAGTACTAATCTAAGTTAATAACTCTCCAAAAATATGCCCAACCCATGAATACAGGTAGCCCGCTTTTGTGAAGGCTTGAATGAACCTTTAGATTCTCGCCTCAAAGCAATGAGGCTAGATGCATTGCAAGATGATCTCATACAAGCCAAGCCTCTTGTGAAAGAGCTAAATTCTGGCAAAGCTAGGCCCCAGAAGAGATCTCACCCTGAATCTAACCCTAAGGATCAGTCTTACAAGAAGCCTTAGCCAAATGCCTCCAGCTAGAAGCGAGGTCAGCTAACCAATCTCTTTGTTTCTTGCACATATACTGGTTCTACTAGAGAGGCCATTGTGTGTTTCCATTGTAATGAGCCTAGAAATTTTTAAGCTAATTGTCCTAGCTTGCGACATCCTTTCCTCAAAGTGGTCGAGCAAATCAGGGTCGTGGAACCCCCATCCGCCAAGGTGCAAGAGGTGGACATGGTAGAGTTCGCAAGGCAGTTTCCCACACTTGTGCTATAAATGAAGAACTAACTTTGGAAATGGCCAAAGAAGAGTGAGCCACCATCCATGGGGCAGTAGAGAATCAAGGTCCTAACAAGAAATTTGGTGTTATTCAAACCCTGGCTACTCATCATGGTAAGCCATTCCAACTTTTGTTTGATTATGGTAGTACCCATTCATTTCCTTGTCCAAGGTGTTTACGGAAATTAAACTTGGATCAAAACCAACTAGGAAAATGGTTGTAGAGTTAACTAATGGGAAGGAAGTAGTATCTCACCACTTTGAAGGAAACCTTGATTTTGAATTGGGTAGTGAGCCAACTCATGGCCATTTAAGAGTCCTACCATTACTTTGAATTGGGTAGTGAGCCAACTCATGGCCATTTAAGAGTCCTACCATTACGCATTTATGATGGGATCCTTGGGATGGGCTGGTTAGTTGCAAACAATTGTAACCAGGGGAGCGTCACTTTTAAAAATGAGCATGGATAAGTAGTAGTAGTTCAAGGGAAGATAGGTAAATCCAAGTCCAGGGTAATCAAAGCAAAACATCTTCTCAAGGGAGAATGTAAGGGACAACAAGTTTTCCTTGTAACAAAGCTGCTGAACCGAGTAAAGAATCAGAACCCTCTTGGCTCCAAGAATTATCTGACATCTTTCCGAATGAGCTTATAGGACTACCACCCCCTCAAGAAGTTGACCATGAGATTGAGCTAATTCTTTGTGCTCAACCTGCCTCCAAAAGACCCTATAAGATGTCTCTCCCTGAAGCCATTGAGATCTAGGAGAAACTTTGCCAAATCATTGAGCAAGGTTTTGTATGCCCCAACATCTCTCCTTGGGGAGCACCCATTCTTTTCCAAAAGAAGAAGGACGTCACTCTTCGTCTTTGCATATAGAATATCGGGGACTAGATCATGTCACTGTCAAGAATAAGTACCCAATCCCTCGCATTGACAAGCTTCTTGATAGGCTTCATGGGGCCAAGGTTTTATCTAAGATAGATTTAAGGTCTAGTTACAAGGTTTTATCTAAGGTTTTATCTAAGATAGATTTAAGGTCTAGTTACAATCAGATTAGAGTCAAGGAAGTAGATATATCCAAGATAGCTTTCAATACCTGATATGGCCACTATGAGTTTATTGTGATGTCATTTGGGTTAACCAATGCTCTAGCAACTTTCAACTTCCTAATGCAAGATATATTTCATCCTTACTACCTCGATAAATTTGTTCTTGTCTTTTTTGATGACATTCTAGTCTACTCCAAGTTGGTGGAAGAGCATGAGGAGCATGTGCCTATTAGAGTCTTACAATTGCTACGTAGACTTAAACTCTATGCTAATAAAAGTAAATGTACCTTCTTTACTCATGAGATTGAGTATCTTGGGTTCATTATGTGCTGAGATAGTATCTCAATAGATCCCACCAATGTCAAAGATATACTCGAATGGACACCCCCAAATTCAGTCAACGAAGTTCATGGATTTTTGGGAATCACAGGATGGTACAAGATTTTCATCAAAGATTACTCTCAGGTAGTTACATCCTTGATCTATTTTCTTAAGAAGGATTGCAAAATAGTGTGCCTCTGACTTCAGTTCAAAGTTCTGGAAGTCCTTATTTTAGGCGTTAGATACTCAATTTTACTTCAATACAACTTATCATCCAGAGACCGATGGCTCGACTGAGAGAGTTAACCAAGTAATTGAAGACATTATCCGAGCATATTGCAAGGAGGATCCAAGAAGATGGATTAAATACATTTCTCTAGTAAAATTTTCCTATAATACATCTTATCACACCGGAGAATTTAAAGTACTCTATGGGAAGAAATGCTCATCTCCTCTAAATTTCTTTGATCCAGCCTTAAGAGTTGAAGCCTCCAGAAAAATGCTTGAGGATATGGAAGAGCATACCAAGGCTATCCAAAAAGATATTAAAGCTGCTCAAGATTGGCATAAACATTATGCCAACACAAGGAGGTATGAAAGGATATTCAAGGAAGCGGGACAAAGTTCTTCTGTGGGTGCGGACCCAAGCGTAGCTCTCTATCACTAGCTAAAATCTCAGCTCAGGATATTATAGAACCTATATAAGCGTTTGGGGAGAAGTGCCTATAAGCTTCAGCTCCCAGCCCATGTTAAGGTCCACAATGTATTTCATGTAAGCTTATTGAATCCTTATGTGCCCAGTCGTCTTGATCATATTCTTGATGTGAGAAAGTTGTAATCATAACTCAAGGAGCCCTTGAGTTTCAGCCTAGTAGGATTATACATTCTAAAGAAAGGCAACTCCATAATCAAACTCTTATAGAACATCTAGTGCAATGGAAAGACTACCCTAAAGAGGATACAACTTGGGAAAATAAAGGTACATTCTTAAGAGATTACCCCAAATTCATGACGAGATGCCATCTTCAATAATAACATATGTCCATTTAATAGTAGATGAAATTATGGTCCTTTTATAGTGTAAAAATCACCAATTTTAATAATTGAGCTATTTCCACTTGGAATCTTAAAATTTTGACTTCAATTTTGAAATATGGGTGCAATTTTACCCTAGTACTAGATTTTACAGCACTCAAAATGGGCACCAAAATAAGTCTCTACATAAAATTTTAGTTAAAGTACTGTAAACTTCCGATCTTAATAAATACATGTCCAAGTGTTCGATTATCAAATGGAATGCACCCCTGACCGCGTATAATTTCACCAAAAGCATGTCCGGGTGTCCGATTAGCGAACAGACTACACCCCTGCGACTAAGAAAACACCCTAGATACGACATGCCAGAATGCATATCGAGGTTAGTGCCCCGAAAAATGGATCTCACCCCAAAAAGATTTTGCCTTGGACTATACACACACCACGGTGCCCATACAAATGGTCGCGTATACAGACCGAAGGCCGATCGCCCTAGCGTACGGTCTCCACACTGGCCGCCACGTGGACACCCATGCAACCACTAGCCCAGAAAGTACCTGCGTACCCCAAATATGGCCTGTGTACAAGCACCATCCTTTTCCTCAGACTCATGTAGCCATAGATGGCATACTTTTTCGTAGACTATCCTTTCCACCCCTCTTTGCTTTCTCTTTACCCGTACCTGTACTGTACTAGACCCTATATAAACCCCCCACCCCCAACACCCCCCTCTATGCCCGAAAGCTACCTTTGTGCATGTAGGCTCTCCTGCAGCTAAGATATGACTAGCGTCCCTATTTAGCCAAGCTCCCTCCAACAACCCTTTCCAGCCAAGCTCTTAACAGCTAGCCCTCTAGTTTTGTGGAGGGGGTGCTCTCCCCCACTGTGTGAATAAACTTAAGGGGAGAACCCTTCACCTCCCCCCAGCCCTTTGGTTCATTTTTCAGCCATCCCTTGTTGCCAACTTAAGGACACTCTACTTTCCCACTCCCCATATAAAGAGACTTAAGCAAGCACACTTTTGCTCTAAGAGGTGGTTTCCACAAAAGAGTTGTTTTGCTCATAAAGTGAGCAAACGAACTCCAAATCGCAATCCGTTTGGAGCGTTAATTTCGCAAGTACGCGAGCTACGAGAGGGTGGATAGTATGTCTCCACCTTGAAGATGCAAAAATTTAACCTTTGGGAATCATGCACGACGACGCAAGAGGGAATGCTCCAAACGCAGTCGCAACTGTTCCCTTGGGAGTCCCTCATGGAGAAAATGGCCAGGTTAGCTTAAAATTTATTTAAAAGAGGTTTTTGGATTAATCCTTGATGTTAGGATTAATTAAGATAGATAAAGGATGCTATTTGTCTTTCCATGTTTTGAAAATATCAAATCTCATTTAGAATTGTTACTTTCTTGAAAAGATAGTGTCGTTTCTCGTATCTTATAAGGTTGGATTGAATTATTATGTTGCTATCTTGCTTAAATTAAAGTAGAGGTATATCTTCTCCCCACCTTGATGCTAACTCCATTCCTGTGTTTATGTAGCCGGGGCATCAACATTAGTGAGGCTCGGAGTTGGCCCAAGGTACCCCTCATACCATTGGGAAGCTGGAATTCACCAATTTGGTGAAAAATATGGATATTGTCTAGTTTTGTGGGGCCCAAGCTAGTGTAGTAAATAAGCCCACGCTAGCATGCAGACATCGCTCCGATGAGCAGGAGGATCAAGTGATGGATCTTGAGAGGACGATAGGCCGTCTTGAGTCCTTTCCAGCTACCAAGGTATGGTCCCGTAGGGATTGCCTAGTCTATGGAGACTCGAAGGCTGAATTCTAGATCATCAACAGAATAAAATATAGAATAAGAAAGCTTGGATCTGTCTATAGTTAGATTTGAACTTTGTAATTAATTTTAATGAAGTTCTTTGTTTCTAGTATTGTTGTATCATTGTTTTAAGTCAAACAGTTGTTTTAATAAACATCGTGTAAGATTTCTAATTTTACTGAACTTTTCTACGTATGCCGTAGAGTGTGGTATAATTAATTAGCAAACAAAAATGATAGGTGAGTTGGGTGGAAAGTGGGAATATGGATCGCCCTAAGGGCTCCATCCTATGGACAGGTGGACTCGATTAGTTGGGTAGCTTTCCAACAAATCTAGTCAGTCATGCTACGCTAGGTAAATAAGTCCCTGGGAAAAAGGCGTTGCTTCTAGGAATCAAGAATAGAGATTGCACAAGATAGGTCCATCACTCTACGGGTGAATCAATTTTTGGGATCATTTAGGAGACCCCACTCCCCCTGCGAGGATAGTGCTACGTCTTACCTAGTTGTCATTTCCTTGTATCTTTACACGGTCGAGGTGTCGATGACTAGGAAATTCATTCAAAGGCTTAGTAGACTATCTAAGGATTCCCCCTTTTAGGTTGGGGGACCTTACAGATATTGTGTAAATGTGTGTGCAAGTGTGTAGGAAGTTTTGTTAGGGAGATTTAGTCCTTGATTTGATTGAGTCAAAATATAATGCTACTTGCCTATAAAAATCATGTACTTGGTGGAGGTTACACATCAACCTAAAAGGTCCCCCTTTTAGGTTGGGGAACCTTACAGATATTGTGTAAATGTGTGTGCAAGTGTGTAGGAAGACTTAGCCCTCAATTTACACAATATCTGTAAGGTTTCCCCTTTTAGGTTGGGGAACCTTACAGATATTGTGTAAATGTGTGTGCAAGTGTGTAGGAAGACTTAGCCCTCGATTTGATTGAGTCAAAATATAATGCTACTTGCCTATCAAAAGCATGTACTTGGTGGAGGTTACACATCAATCTAATCATCAGTGAGTCAAGAATAGAGATTTCCCAAGATAGGTCCATCACTCTACGGGTGAATCAATTTTTGGGATCATTTAGGAGACCCCACTCCCTACGAGGATAGTGCTACGTCTTACCTAGTTGTCATTTCCTTGTATCTTTACACGGTCGAGGTGTCGATGACTAGGAAATTCATTCAAAGGCTTAATATAAGGATTCCCCCTTTTAGGTTGGGGGACCTTTCAAATATTGTGTAAATGTGTGTGCAAGTGTGTAGGAAGTTTTGTTAGGGAGACTTAGTCCTTGATTTGATTTAGTCAAAATATAATGCTACTTGCCTATAAAAAGCATGTACTTGGTGGAGGTTACACATCAATCTAATCATCACTGACCTATGCAATCTTGAGCATTATCACATCTCTCTCTCTCTCTCTCTCTCTCTCTCTCTCTATATATATATATATATATATATATCTCTATTTCTCTCTTTTCATCTCTTAGCTATGGAATTCTTTGAGCCTCCATATAAGGCTATGAAACAGTCCATAATACCAAGAATCTTGGCTATGGTGTGATTGCTAATGCTAAACCCTAAACTTTATTAGTGTGACCCGACCTAAGGTGGGTGCAGTAGTCTAATTACACACATGATGATGATGAAAAGATTATTCTAGCCGAGCTTAAGACTCAAGAACAATTAGGCTACAAAATTGATACTTATACTCATAAAGAGGATTGAGAGCTTTGCTTTATATTTCATTTCTTGAGCTAGCTCCTTTTTATATGATGAGGTACACCCTTAGGCTTGTACATCAATGTGGGATAATTTTACTTACATACATATATTTATATATATATATATATATATATATATATAATATGCATAAGTATGTATGTATGTGTTTATATATATGTATGTATGTATGTATGTGTTTATATATATATACATACATACATACATACATACATACATACATATATACATACATACATATATATATATATATATATATATATATATATAAGGGAGGGCTTCCCGACTCCATAAGCGAGGGGCTTCGCACTCGACTCCGACGGGAAATCCTCCTTTTTTTCTCATTATGTAAGTAATCATTTCTTTGCTCATGTGGCTTCTTGTTGGACTTTTCTATTTCTTAGATACACATACTCACTCTGTGAAATCCTTGTTCCCACCGAGCAACGGATTCGGGGTACTAGTAGCGGAAGTAGCACTTCTCGTGTGGGATAGGGGTCCCACATTCGAGGCCTCGCCCACAGATATCTGGACAAGAGACTAATCCATCGGTTTCTCCAAAACCGAACCCGAAAAAACTTCCTTTACCCGGAAAGCACGAGCGATTCCACCAGGATAACTCTTTACTCTAACGTAGTCAAGACCATTACTGATCAAACTGATCCAACTGCACCTATAAAGGTACTCGGTCAGATTAAGGAAGAAACTTGCACTTGGATCATTGGGATCAACGCTTTTTTCCCCATCAAGAGGCACAGCCGTTGATTCCTATCCATAGAACAATTACTATCCGGGATTTACTTCATCTATCGTAATAACAGAAATTGAGTCTCGATTTACGGATCCATCAGTCCAGCCATCCAGTCCCATGGGTTAGCCAACCACCCAACCACTGTAGTGATGCGATCCAATTAGGAATTTGGTTAGGATTTGTCCCGGGTTCCAAGGAAAAGAGTTCCAAGGCCCCCTAGCCGGAAGTTCATGTAAACATAAAACTAGTCACACCACTTACACACCCAATATGAAATTGCCTTTTTCTCAGCATCAGCTAACTTTAAAACAATCCTTTAATGAAACCATTATGTCACTGATGACAATCCTCAAAGTCTCTGGTTGAATCCTTATTTCCAGTCATTCATTCATCGGTGTACTTATACCATCATTGGCAACCAGAACGCTCACCACCTGTTCATTCAGGGGCCTTTTCCATAGTTCCTAGCTCATAATAACCGGCAATATATTCATATAACAGAATGGAATCTCCGTGGAAGATCAGCAAGATCAACCCACAGATCCATATAAAAGAGCCATGGACTCATCCGTTGAGGACCAGCAAGGTCAATCAACCAGATCCATGCCCGGTTTCAGAAAACAACTCTTATTCCTTGTTCCAATATCTTCCACGACGCACGTGTGGGTATCTTCGACGACCCCGAGCCCGAGCACCGTATGGTCAGCACCCTCTAGGATCCTTCGCAGGTGACCTAGCGCTTCACTCTCATAGGCCGCTTCCTTGGTCCCTCATCCACCGTACCGGAAGCTCACCATTTAAATCGACCTTGCTACGCGAGACGTCCTCCATTGACTCTCCGTCAGCAGTTGCAACTTTATCAGTTAGGTCTCCATGACCTTAATCCACAAGACGGTCAAAATGCTTCCCCAGCATTCTTGACATAAAACAATCATTTACAAACAGTCACAAAATACAGTTTCTATATCAAACTCTCGTCTTTCCACATTATCCCTCCTCAATCCACATTACTTAATCCACATTCCATTCAATGTGTATTCATTTTCATCCATTTACTCAGATCGACGACACATTATTTTCCATACGCATTCACGTTCATTATTCTACATACACATCCATGCATACATCCATTTTCACATCCTCATTCATACATCCACATTCTCATTCACATCCATACATCTACATCTACATGTATACATCCGTTTTCACATTCATACATCCACACTCCCATTTCCACATCCACACATCCACATACATACATCCATTTTCACATTCCCATTCATATAGCTCCATACGCCTTCACATCTATTCTTTTACATCACATCCATTCTTGCCCTATCACAACCCATATACATCTTATCTCATCACATACACTTCTTATCTCATCCCATACACATCTTATCATATCTTAACTCATCTTATCACATCCTAACTCATCTCATATGCATCTTTTCACCTCTTATCACATCTCATACACCTCTTATCACATCCTAACTCATCTCATATACATCTTATCACATCTTAACTCATCTTATCACATCCTAACTCATCCCATATATATGTTATCACATCTTAACTCATCTTATCACATCCTAACTCATCCCATAAGTATCTTATCACATCTCATCACATCTCATACACCTCTTATCACATCCTAACTGATCCCATAAGTATCTTATCACATCTCATCACATCTCATACACCTCTTATCACATCCTAACTCATCCCATAAGTATCTTATCACATCTCATACACCTCTTATCACATCCTAACTCATCCCATAAGTATCTTATCACATCTCATCACATCTCATACACCTCTTATCACATCCTAACTCATCTTATATACATCTTATCACATCCTAACTCATCTTGTCACATCCTAAATCATCTCATATACATCTTATCACATCTCATACATCTCTTATCACATCCTATCCCTTCTCATATCTATTTATAGAATACAAAAGAATTCTTTTATTGATATAATATTTCTTTACGCATCTAATTATGCATAAATTACATTCAAGGAGACTAACACTTTTGAAATAAAAATCAATCTTTTATGCATCTTCCTATGCATAAATTCATTTTAAATGAGAATGACACTTTGAACTAAAATTCAATCTTTTATGCATCTTCCTATGCATAAATTCAATTTAGATGAGAATGACACTTTTGAATTAAAATCAATCTTTTATGCATCTTCTTATGCATAAATTCAATTTAGATGAGAATGACACTTTTGAATTAAAATCAATCGTTTATGCATCTTCTTATGCATAAATTCAATTTAGATGAGAATGACACTTTTGAATTAAAATCAATCTTTTATGCATCTTCCTATGCATAAATTCACTTTAGATAAGAATGACACTTTTAAATAAAAATCAATCTTTTATGCATAAATTCAATTTAGATGAGCATGACACTTTTGAATTAAAATCAATATTTTATGCATTTTCATATGCATAAATTCAATTTAGATGAGAATGACACTTTTGAATTAAAATCAATCTTTTATGCATCTCTTATGCATAAAATTCAAATGTGATAAAAGTAACACTTTTATAATAAAATAATCATTTTTTTGTAACATTTTTACAATAAAATAATAAAATTTTTTTTCACCTCTGCACGAAATTCAATATGATAAAAGTAACGTTTTTATATTAAATATATTTTTTTTCTTTATAGTTTTATAATAAAATAATCATTTTTTAATACCTCTATGCATGAAATTCAATATGCTAAAAGTAACACTTTTACAATAAAATATTCATCTTTTATGCATACCTCTATGCATGAAATTCAATTATGCTAAAAGTAACACTTTTATAATAAAATATTCATCTTTTATGCATACCTCTATGCATGAAATTCAATTATGCTAAAAGTAACACTTTTATAATAAAATATTCATCTTTTATGCATACCTCTATGCATGAAATTCAATTATGCTAAAAGTAACACTTTTATAATAAAATAATCATTATAAAAACTTGACATTAATCAATTAACCATTCACCTAGGATAGAGAATGGTTGGTTTTGTTAGAAAAGAGAGGGAAATACCTTTTTGTAATGAGGTATAACATTTTTAGAGAAGACATAAAACATAAGAACCCATAAAAATCATAAAATAAGTGAAAAGAAGAATCACCAACTTACTAATGACTTTGAAAGCTTTCCTTTGGCTTGATGGTTTGAGGGTTCAACTCTTGTTTGGACAAGAGTGGCCAACCAATCTTTGGAAGAGGAAACTGTCAAAAACTAATGAATTATTAATAAATTCATAGTTCTTGGCTTGGGTGAAATAGAGTAACAATGCCTTAAACACTATATTTTCAACAAGGGGGAGGCTTCTATTTATAGGAAAAATTGAGCTCCTAACCAAACAAACTGATTCTAGAATTTTCCAAGTCAGTTTGGTCAATTTTTGACCATTTTTTGGTCAGTTAAGCTAACTTTTTGGAACTAGACTTGAATGAGGAGAGAGGAGAGAGGAGAGATGAAATATCTCAATTTTTGATGATAAAAAACTCAATTTGCCCATGTGAAGTAGGCGCCTCATTGAAGGCCCTCCCCTTCCTTACATATGTGTCAAAAATGGAATCATTATACTCAAAATATCTCATATTTTTAATATTGCTCATAGTTTCTTACTAATAAACCTTGTACATATTCAACTCTTCACCTTATGTGAGAATTGAAGGGACTCCCCTTCCTTACATATGTGTCAAAATGGAATCATTATACCCAAAATATCTCATATTATTAAAATTACTCATAGTTTCTTATTAATAAACCTTGTACATATTCAACTCTTCATCCATTTACTCATATCGACGACACATTATTTTCCATACGCATTCACGTTCATTATTCTACATACACATCCATGCATACATCCATTTTCACATCCACATTCTCATTCACATCCATACATCTATATCTACATGTATATATTCGTTTTCACATTCATACATCCACACTCCCATTTTAACATCCACACATCCACATACATACATCCATTTTCACATTTCCATTCAAATAGCCCCATACGCCTTCACATCTATTCTTTTACATCACATCCATTCTCGCCCTATCACAACCCATATACATCTTATCTCATCACATACACTTCTTATCTCATCCCATACACACTGTCTTATCACATCTTAACTCATCTTATCACATCCTAACTCATCTCATATGCATCTTATCATATCTTATCACATCTCATACACCTCTTATCACATCTCGTACACCTCTTATCACATCCTAACTCATCTTATCACATCCTAACTCATCTCATATACATCTTATCACATCTTAACTCATCTTATCACATCCTAACTCATCCCATATGTATCTTATCACATCTTAACTCATCTTATCACATCCTAACTCATCCCATAAGTATCTTATCACATCTCATCACATCTCATACATCTCTTATCACATCCTAACTCATCCCATAAGTATCTTATCACATCTCATCACATCTCATACACCTCTTATCACATCCTATCCCTTCCCATATCTATTTATAGAATACAAGGGAATTCTTATTGTAAGATTACTCCCCCAACCCCTTTTTTGATGTCTAATATCTTCCCCTGTAATCAATCCCTCTTCAGAAATATAAAGACCTTGTTTCTAACTGTTTTAACCTAGAGAGAGAAAATGTTCTAAAGAGAGAATATTCAGATTTTGAATATTTTTGGATAGAAAAATATCTCACCTTATTAAAATGAATTCCCCTGAAACAGAAATTCAGAAAGAATTTTTTAATGTACAATTGGAATTAATTAGAAATAGGTATAAAGAACCTTAGTCTAAGGGTCTAGATTTTCAGAAATTTTTGGATTATGGTCCAATTAAGGTTCCTATGGGCCAATAGCATCAATCCATGTGTAGGGAGGAGATAAATCCTATTTGTAAAAGAAGATACCCAAAAATGAGTAAATGCTCACATAAGATGAAGAGTTAAAAATTTACAAGGTTTACTAGTAAAAAACTATGAGTAATATCAACAAAATGAGATAAATTGAGTATCCAAAAATAAGTAAATGCTCACATAAGATGAAGAGTTGAAAATGTACAAGGTTTATTAGTAAAAAACTATGAGTAATATAAAAAAAATGAGATAAATTGAGTATCCAAAAATGAGTAAATGCTCACATAAGATGAAGAGTTGAAAATGTACAAGGTTTATTAGTAAAAAACTATGAGCAATATTAAAAATATGAGATATTTTGGGTATAATCATTCCATTTTGACACATATGTAAGGAAGGGGAGTTTTTTAAAGGAGGTGCATATTTCACATGCTTGAATGAGTTTTAAACTCAAAAATAATGTGATATTTTTATCTCTCATCTCTCTTGAACCAAACCAAATCAAAATAGAACCAAACCGAATCAAAAAGTAACCAAACTAGGTCCAAATCTAGTCCAAATTCAACCAAACTGACTTGGAAAATTCTAGAATCAGTTTGTTTGGTTAGGAGCTCAATTTTTCCTATAAATAGAAGCCTCCCCTTGTTGAAAAAAATATAGTGTCTTATACATTGTTACTCTACTCCACCTAAGCCAAGAACTATGAATTCTTTAATAATTCACTAGTTTTTGACACTTCTCTCTTTCTTAAATCCCCATTGGTGGCTCCATCAACATACTAAACCAATTGATTGGTTGGGGGCCTCTACCATTAACAAAGAATCAAGCAAATTATAAGGTAAGTATAGTGAATTTTGATCTTTTCTATAATTTCTCAATGATTCTCTCTTCTCAACTCCTCTCAAGCTTGAGAAGCTTAATTGGTATGGTTTTTGAAATGCTTTTGAAGTTAATTAATTAATGATAGTAAAGAATTACATAAATCTCCATTTATGTTTAATTCTAATGGTTTTTTTTCTCTCTCTCACTTAAGAAATGGTCATACTCATGACCATTCTCAATCCAAATGAAGCTTTTCATAAAGCTTTTTCTTAATCCAAGATTAATCTATGCTTGAGAGTAAATTAATAGTTTTTTTTATCTATGCTTTTAGTTTATGATTATTTTTGACTTAATCCATTAAGGGTTAATGATCCAATTAGGGATCATTCTAATCATTTCCTTAAAGATAACCTATCTTTTAAAATAATTGAGATTTATTAGTTATAGTAGCGGAGCTATGGCAAAATTTTATAAAAATATACACATAAAATAATTTCATTCAAAGCATGAAAAGAGGATTTCCTACCATATTCTAGGAACTATCATCCTAGATTAATTAAAAGAATTTTATTATGCATGGAGATGTGGATGTTTGCATGTAGATGTAGATGTATGGATGTGAGTGTGAATGTGAGTGTGAATGTGGATGTGGATGTATGCATGGAGATGTGGATGTATGCATGTAGATGTAGATGTATAGATGTGGATGTGAACGGAGATGTGGATGTATGCATGTAGATGTATAGATGTGGATGTGAATGGAGATGTGGATGTATGCATGTAGATGTAGATGTATAGATGAGGATGTGATTGGAGATGTGGATGTATGCATGTAGATGTAGATGTATAGATGTGGATGTGAATGGAGATGTGGATGTATGCATGTAGATGTAGATGTATAGATGTGGATGTGAATGGAGGTGTGGATGTATGCATGTAGATGTAGATGTATAGATGTGGATGTGAATGGAGATGTGGATGTATGCATGTAGATGTAGATGTATAGATGAGGATGTGATTGGAGATGTGGATGTATAGATGAGGATGTGATTGGAGATGTGGATGTATGCATGTAGATGTAGATGTATAGATGTGGATGTGAATGGAGATGTGGATGTATGCATGTAGATGTAGATGTATAGATGTGGATGTGAATGGAGGTGTGGATGTATGCATGTAGATGTAGATGTATAGATGTGGATGTGAATGGAGATGCGGATGTATGCATTTAGATGTATAGATGTGGATGTGAATGGAGATGTGGATGTATGCATGTAGATGTAGATGTATAGATGTGGATGTGGATGTATGCATGGAGATGTAGATGTATGCATGTAGATGTAGATGTATGGATGTGAGCGTGAATGTGGATGTGGATGTATGCATGGAGATGTGGATGTATGCATGTAGATGTAGATGTATAGATGTGGATGTGAATGGAGATGTGGACACATGGGTGCTGACAAAGTGACAGTATGGTAGATAGATATCATGTGGTGTGTTTATGACCGCGTCCAGCTGGTCATGTGTGGTGTGGACATTACATTAGGTTTACTTTGTAGTGTGGACATAACACTATGTTGTGTTCTCCTTTGTGTGTGTGAGAGAGATGGTGACTATGGCTTCTCTCCTTCTTTATGATTGATGGATATGGATTAGGGTTTGCTTCTCTTGTGTGTGCTCCTTCCTGCTTCTGTTTTTTATCATGGTATCAGAGCCTGGTGCTCAACATTAGGGTTTGTGAGTGAGTGAGAGAAGAGGGAAGAAGAAGAAAAAGCTGTGAAGGAAGCCATTGGAGCTTGGAGCAAAGGAGAAGCTGTGGAGTACACATCGGCATCAGATCTGAGAGCTAAGGACCATTGGTAAGTGTAGCAAGACCCCCTCTGCGGATTGCACGTATCAAGAGCAAGTGTAAGAGAAGATTAAAGGTGCAAAAGCAAGCAGAAAATTTTTGTTTTGAAGCTTTAATGGAAAGCTTATGAAGGAGTGTGTCTTGGCAAATGTATTGTATCAAATGCAAAGCAAACACTGAGGCTCTCATGTATTGTGAATGAACACATGTATTAGCAACTTTGGGGCAAGTCATTGCATGGAAAATTGATGCATTACAGGCAATTTGAGAAGGAAAAAATTCTGGTTTTTTGGACTCTACAAAAACAGAGAACATATGCCCGGTGGAGGATCGAATGCGGAATATTGAAACAAAATTGAGCCAAACCCTTCAAGAACAAGTTGGTTTAGGTCATTGCTAAGAATCTTATCACCTCAATTGTGAATTGCCCTACTCCTATAGCCCTCTGGAACAAGCGGCGCCTTCTCGAAGAGCTTCTTGGACAGTTTGCAATGATTATGGTCTAATTCTCTCATTTGGACACCAAATTGGATGCTTTAAAGCTTGGAGTACTTAGCAAAAGTGTGATTGAGAGAAAGATAACATTTGGGGCAGCTCATTTGATGTATTTAGAGCTCATTGAACTCAATTAGCAGAGGTTTGAAGGTTTGCAAAAAATCTGTCCAGAAACAGAGCATTATTAATCAAGGAATTAATCCTTGTATATATCAAATTGGCCTAATTCCTTTGGTACAAGTAGAGTCCTATGAGTTGCTAAACTTTTGATTCAAAAATTTTTGAATTTGGATAAGATTTGAAGGAGATAGAGCACTTTTAGTGAGAGGTGGTACCTGACAGATGCAGAAAAAGGCAAACCATAGAGCTACAAAAATTGGTGGTTCTCATTCACCTTGAAGAATTTGATCAAACCCTTCTAGGATATGTTGGAGAAATGTGTTTGGAAGCCAATGCAAGTTGAATCATTTCATTTGGACAAGATTTGAAGGATTTAGAGCATAATCTATACTGGCGAGAAATTACTGGCGAGAAAAAACCAAAAAATTCAACTTTACCCCTTTTCAATTTTGATGATACAAATGAAGTTATTATGCAACATGAAGTCATTTGTGGTGTGAATGCATATGTATAGCACATATTGAGCTTGGTTCATAATCATTTGGAGCTTTGGAAAGCATCGGGAAGAGTGTTACATCAGGGTATACATCACAGGTATTCAAAATGGGAGATGGCCCAGTACAAATTGTTGGAGAGAAGCTTGACAGAACTAACTTCCAAGTGTGGAAGTTTCAAATGAAGAGGTTTTTGAAAGGCAAAGGATTGTGGAGCCTTGTATTGGCCAGAGCCATTCCTACCTCCTCAACCAAATAATGCTCAGATGTTGGCTCACAAGCAATGGGTAGAGCGGTCTTCGAAAGTGTTGCATTACTTTTCAATATGTGTAACAGATGCCTTGCTTATTCACATCCAAGATGCAGATACACCAAAAGAAGCATGGGGTATATTGTGCCGAATGTATGGTGCAAGGAAAATTCAACTAAAGCAACAGATTCACAGTGTAACACGAAGGAATAGGAGTATACATGAGTATGTTCAGGAAATCAACGGTTATGCAGATTCCTTGTCATCAATCCATGCCCCAATGGATGATGATGATTTGGTTGCTCTCACATTGCATGGTTTAGGCAAAGAATACAAATCTTTTGACACTTCCATCTTAGTAAGGTTGGGAGGAATGCCAGACTTTAATGAGCTTGTGTCATTGCTCATTGTGGAAGAATTGAAGCTTGGACTTGGTGGTATGAGTCTTACAGGTGGTGCATCCTCGTCAAGCAATGATGAGCATGCAAGGAATCAGGCTTTTTACTTATCTAGAGGCTTTCGAGGCAGGGGGAGATTTACTCCTCGAGGCCGTGGAGGACGTGGTTGGAATGACAGGTCTACTCAACCACAATCAAATCAGAATATTCAGAATTCACAGTCATCATTTGGATCACGTGGAGGTCGTGGATTTCAATCCCATAGGGGGAGAGTTGGAACAGGTGCTCGTGGTAGAGGACGATGGCAAGGTCCTCAACAAAATTTGAATGGGATTGAATGTCACTATTGTGGCAAACTTGGACATATGGCAAAAGATTGTTACAAAAAGCAGAATGATGTCAGGAATGGAAGACCGCAACATGGAAATTATGCATCTACTAGTAACAATGATGGGAGTTCAAATCATCTTTTTGCAATGAAGCACATTATGGGGACAATGGATTCTCAGAATGCTGGAGATGAGTCATGGTATATGGATTCAAGTGCCTCAAACCACATGACATGTCATGGTGAGTGGTTTGAGAAGATGCAACCATTGGATACAAATGGTTATGTGGTCACAGGAGATGATACTCAGCATCTTATAACACATGTTGGCAGTGTGCCTTTGAGGATGCATGATGGAAATGTGAAGAATATGTCAGAAGTGCTATATGTACCATCCATTACAAAGAATTTGGCATCAGTAGGCCAAATGGTTGAGCAGGGACTACAAGTAAGATTCAATGAGAATGGCTGTTTTGTGGAAGACTTTAAGCATGGCTGTAGATTGATTGCCAAGGGCAAGAAGGAAGGAAGGTTGTTCAAATTGGATGCAGGCATACCAGAATTGAGCTCAGCCATGTTTTCAAAGAGCAATGGGATTGTGCAGGACATTGACATGTGGCACAAGAGGATTGGACATGTCAATATACAGAGATTAAAGAACATGCAAACAAGAGGCATTGTCAGTGGATTGCCTAGATTCAAATATGATGGACATATGCATGTTTGTGAAGCCTGTCAAATTGGAAAGCAGGCAAGGTTGAGGTTTCCTAGAGAAGGAAATATGAGTAACAGGCCACTTGAGATAGTACACAGTGATGTATGGGGCCCTGCACAAAATCCATCTATCACAAAGGCAGTCTATACTATGTGACATTTATAGATGATTTCAGCAGGATGACATGGATATACTTTCTGAGAGAGAAGAGTGAAGTGCTGGAAAAGTTCATGGATTTCAAAGCTCTTGTAGAAAAGCAATATGGCTGTTGGATTAAATGTTTGAGAACAGATGGAGGTGATGAATACACCTCAAAAGCTTTTGAGCATTTCTTGAAGAAGCATGGGATAAGAAGACAGTTGACATGCAGGTATACACCTCAGCAGAATGGTGTGGCTGAGAGAAAGAATCGAGTCACATGTGAAGTGGCAAGGGCAATGCTCAATGAAAAGAGCATGCCAGATTACTATTGGGCAGAAGCATGTGCTACTGCAGTGTATATCCTGAACAAAACACCTACAGCAGCCATTCATGGAAGCACGCCAGAGATGCGGCTTACAGGTTACAGGCCAGACATTGGACATCTCAAAGTCTTTGGATGCGTAGCTTATGTCCATGTGCCTGATGAAAGAAGACGGAAGTTGGATCCTAAGGTAGAGAAATGTGTATTTGTTGGATATGCACAGGATCGAAAGGCCTACAAATGTTATAACCCTCAAACTAGACAAGTAGTCATCTCACGAGATGTGGTGTTTGATGAGCTTGCTAGTTGGTACAAAGCAAAAGATGAGGGAGTCATTGACTCACTTGAGGCTAATGTGCCTGTGAACTTGCCATCACAAGCAATTTCTAGTTCTACTACTATGTCTGGGCCAGCAGAGCAGAAGCTGAGAGTAGCAGTGTACGTCCATGGTCAGGACGTTTGAGGCATGAGAGTGTGAGCACAGGGAGTAGTGCTATGGATAAAGGCAAGAAGAAAGTCAAAGGAATTGGAATCACAGGTTATGAGTCATCTAATTCTGAGAGTTTGGATGAGGAGCTCGGCATACCTGTTTTACGCACACCTGGTGCTAGGCAGGACAGATATGTGCCACCACATGCTAGAGTTACAGGTGTACAGAGTGACCCGCATGCATTGCGGAGATCCCAGAGAGTCAGGTATCCAGTTGAAAGATTGACATATCGAGATTTTGCTATGCACTATGCATACATGACATCTATGGTGAAGCATGTGGAACCTACATGCTATATAGAGGCTATTGGAGAGCATGTATGGGAGAAAGCCATGGATGAAGAGATGGATGCTTTGGACAAAAATGATACATGGGAATTGGCTGAGTTACCTCAAGGAAAGAATGCAATTGGTTGCAAATGGGTGTATAAGGTAAAGTGCAAGTCAGATGGTAGCCTAGAGAGACATAAGGCAAGGCTGGTCGCTAAAGGATATGCACAAACTTATGGTCTTGATTATGATGAAACTTTCAGCCCAGTGGCAAAGATGGCTACAGTGAGGTCTATCATTGCACTAGCAGCACAAAAAGGTTGGGCTTTACATCAAATGGATGTAAAAAATGCTTTCTTGAATGGTGAACTACAAGAAGAGGTGTACATGGAACAGCCAGAAGGATATGTACATTCAAAATATCCGACTTTTGTTTGCAGGTTAAAGAAAGCAATCTATGGTTTGAAGCAAGCACCTCGTGCTTGGAGTGACAAGATCAGCAGATATCTTGTCAGTATTGGATTTGTGGTTGGCAATGCAGAATCTTCACTTTATGCGAAGAAGACACATGATGGTATCGTGATGATAGTCATTTATGTTGATGATTTGATTATCACAGGTGATTGTGGGAAAGGCATTGATGAAGTTAAGGCCTCTTTATGCAAAGAGTTTGATATGAAAGACCTTGGTGATTTAAGGTTCTTTCTTGGCATTGAGGTGATTAGAACAAGCAAGGGTATATGGTTGGTGCAAAGGCAATATGCACTTGACATGCTGGCAAAGTATGGTATGAGAGCATGTAAACCAATGTTGACACCATTAGAGCAAAACATAAAGCTTAGCGCTGATTTGGGTGATGAGCTTGATGATATCACCATGTACAGGAAAATGGTTGGTAGCCTTATCTACTTGACCATTACGAGGCCAGATCTCAGTTATGCAGTTGGTTTGGTGAGTCAGTTTATGCAGAGTCCTCGTAAACCTCACTTGGATGCTGTGAGACGTATTCTGAGATTCGTCAAAACTACCGTGCATTATGGTCTTTTCTATGAGGCAGGAAAAGACATGCATGTCTATGGATATACAGATGTAGATTGGGCCGGTAGTGCATATGACAGGAGGTCTACCAGTGGCTATGTTTTCAGCCTTGGTAGTGGAGCTGTGAGTTGGAGCAGTAAAAAGCAACCTATAGTTGCTTTATCTACCACAGAGGCAGAGTATCGTGGAGCAGCCATAGCTGCATGTGAGGCTATGTGGTTGAAGAAGTTGCTAGAGGATGTCAGGTTACAGAGTGATATGAGAGTTGTCATTCATTGTGACAACATGAGTACTATTCAGCTTGCTAGCAACCCAGTTTATCATGCCAGGACCAAACATATTGAGGTCCACTATCATTTCATCAGAGAGAAGGTGCTAGATGGGCATGTTGATTTGACATATGTACAGACAGATGAGCAGGTTGCAGATATCTTTACCAAAGCACTTGGTAAGGATAAGTTCGAGTATTTCCGTACTAGATTGGGAGTCCTAGAGATGGACATGTCGAGCTTGAGGGGGAGTGTTGAAATGTCAAGCTCGTATACAGCTGGAGGATAGCACACATGGGTGCTGATAGAGTGACAGTATGGTAGATAGATATCGTGTGGTGTGTTTATGACCGCGTCCAGCTGGTCATGTGTGGTGTGGACATTACATTAGGTTTACTTTGTAGTGTGGACATAACACTATGTTGTGTTCTCCTTTGTGTGTGTGAGAGAGATGGTGACTATGGCTTCTCTCCTTCTTTATGATTGGTGGATATGGATTAGGGTTTGCTTCTCTTGTGTGTGCTCCTTTCTGCTTCTGTTTTTTATCAGATGTATACATATAGATGTAGATGTATAGATGTGGATGTGAATGGAGATGTGGATGTATGCATGTAGATGTAGATGTATAGATGTGGATGAGAATGTGGAGGTGGGTGTATGCATGTAGATGTAGATGTATGGATGTGAATATATGATATGTGATGTGAAGGAATCTAAAGTGAGGAGATGGAAAATGATGTGATTGGATGAGTACACATATAAATGGAATGTGGAATAAGTAATGTGGGTTGATGAGGGATAATGTGGAAAAATGAGAGTTAATATAGAAACTGTATTTGTAAACTGTTTGTAAATGCTGTTTGTAAATGACTGTTTTATGTCAAGAAACTGTATTTGTAAATGATTGTTTTATGTCAAGAAACTGTATTTGTAAATGCTGTTTGTAAATGACTGTTTTATGTCAAGAATGCTGGGGAAGCATTTTGACCGTCTTGTGATTAAGGTCGTGGACCTAACTGATAAAGTTATAACTGCTGACGGAGAGTCAATGGAGGACGTCTCGCATAGTAAGGTCGGCCGAGGTCTTGACCAGCCTCGGTGCGATTAAAATGGTGAGCTTCCGGTACGGTGGATGAGGGGCCAAGGAAGCGGCCTATGAGTGAAGCGCTAGGTCACCTGCGAAGGATCCTAGAGGGTGCTGACCATACGGTGCTCGGTCGCCTAGGATAACAACACGTGCGTCGAGGAAGATATTGGAACAAGGAGTAAGAGTTGTTTTTTGAAATCGGGCATGGATCTGGTTGATTGACCTTGCTGGTCTTCAATGGATGAGTCCATGACTCTTTATATGGATCTGTTGGTTGATCTTGCTGATCTTCAACGAGAGTCCATCTTGATAAGTGAATATATTGCCGAGTATTATGGGCTAGGAACTATCGAAACGGCCCCTGAGCGTTCTAGTTGCCAATGATGCCATAGATACTCTGATGAAGGAATGATGAGAAATTAAGAATCAATTGGATACATTGGAAGATTGTGATCAGTGATACTATGGTTTTATTAAAGGATTGTTTTAAACTGGTTGAATCTGTGAAAAGACAATTTCATATTGGGTGTGTGAGTGGTGTGACTAGTTTTATTTTTGCATGAACATCCGGCTAGGGGGCCTTGGAACTCTTTTCCTTGGTACCCGGGACAAAACCTAACCAAATTCTAAATTGGATCCCATCACTACAGTGGTTGGGCGGTTGGCTAACCCATGGGACTGGATGGGGTTAGACAGGACTGATGGATCCGTAAATCGAGACTCAAACTTTTGTTTTTACGATAGATGAAATAAATCCCGGACAGTAACTGTTCTATGGATAGGGATCAACGGCTGTGCCTCTTGAATGGGGAAAAAAGCGTTGATCCCAATGATCCAAGTGCAAGTTTCTTCCTTGATCTGACCAAGTATTTTATAGATGTAATTGGATCAGCTCGATCAGAAATGATCTTGACTACGTTAGAGTAAAAAGTTATCCTGGTGGAATCGCCCGTGCTTTCTGGTAAAGGAAGTTTTTCTGGGTTCGGTTTTGGAACAACCGACGGATTAGTCTCTTATCCGGATATCCGTGGTGGGTGAGGCCCCGAATGTGGGACCCCTGTCCTGCATGAGAAGTGCTTCTTCCGCTGCTAGTATCTCGAATTTGTTGCTCGGTGGGAACAGGGATCTTAGAGTTGGTATCAGAGCCTTTGGTTAATAAAGATCAACTGAGAAGACAAATATGTCAAAAATTTATCAAGAAAGACAAAAAGGTTATAATTGTGTGATATAATTCATACAATTTGATATTCAAACTGAAACTCGTAATTTGGTAATTGGGTCTTCAAATGGAAGTACCCCAATTATATAGAATCCCTGACTTGCTTGAGGCCTAGACATGATGGTATTTACCTTATAACTCCAAGGGCTGTGACTACCGTATATACCGAGAGTATAACTGCAGCTCTTTACTGACAGTATATACGAGTAAATCGAAGACTTGAAATTATAAGCGTTAATGTTGTCCAGATGATGATTTCGAATGTGATTGATATGATTTTTAATTCTGTTTGAGAATTGATGAATTGATTTGGATTCTGATTGAAAATTCTGATTGAAAAATGATGATTTTTAAAAATTAGTTGAAATATAATGAAACCACAATGAGGGAGAATGGGACGAGTCCCTGTGATGATATTCATAACTAGAATGATGATAATGAATTCAGCAAATCACTATGAGATTAGTGGGTTGTGCTGTCAGATTGCTACTATTAATACTTGACCGGTGGATCAAGTTTAAGGGATGTCAAATTGAGAACTTGCTTGACTGAAATTTCCGTGGAGGAATGTTCCGAAAAGCAAACTTTTCGGTCTAATGGACCATTATCATGTTAAAGATATGAATGATATGATCTGAATGAATTGTTATTTAATGATGAGTTCTATATAAGGGATATTTATCCCAGTGTTCTGTTGGGTTGACCAGAATATAAGGAACCCCAGAATAAAATTGGATCTTAAGAAAAAGAGCTATCCTCTACCTTGCGAGATGAGGGCATCTCGCACTTTTTTAAGTGGGGTAGAATGTAAGATTCCTCCCTAGCCTTTGAGGTATATAGGAGTAAGAATCTCCCTTTTTGATCTTATAATTATTCCCTCTCTAAAATAAAAGAAAGTTTCTATTTAAAAAAAGGAAGACCCTTTCCCTAGAATACTTCTCATCAGGAGTCCCACCTGTTTTAAGGATTTAGAACAATGAGTTCAGAAGTGAGAATCGGTGTTTTGGATACCAAGGTTTTGGTTTTCATTCGAGTACGGCTCAAAAGAAGTTCTTTATCTCTTGGGAAGTATAAGAAGTTATCCCCCAGATATTTTGGGCCTTATATCTGAATTCAATGAAAGTAGGTGACTTAACCTAGAAGCTTCTTTTACCTCCTCATCTCAAAGTTCTTAATGTATTTCATAGAAATTTGTGCCAAACCCAAATCAAGGAAAGACGGTAAAACTTCAGTGGCAAGATACCGTTGGCTTCTAAGTTGCGCTAGCTCCTTCCTTTATATAAGTCGTAACCTTTAACTGTCGCTCACAGTAATCTTACTTCCATCGATCTCCCTTCTTCCTAATCTCCTTCATGGCTTGGCAACAGGAATTAGTTTTATCCATGATGATTTCTCACCTTCAAGACGCAAGAGAGTCTGTGAAGAAAGATTTTATAGAACAGTATGAGCGCTCACTTTTCCCACTTGGGAACTTCTGTAGCGTAGAACAAATGGCGGACCTATCAAGATATAACTAGGGTAACACCCTAGGGTCAGCAGCACTTTCGTAACAATGTCCGCTTGGCCATGGTTATTGAAGCCTTAGGTTTGGGTCCCCGATACTACTGCGTCATGAGATCAAGGCATCTTGGGTTTTCTGAGCGGGTCTTCTTACTGGCGTGTTTTCTTCCTCATGAGAAGATGTGCCTTTACCCTGTTTTTGGCTTGCCTCTCAGAGGTCCTTTTGTTAGATCACCTCATACCACTGAGATAGGTGCGGCAATAACCAACAGAATTATTCCCATAGATGAGTTACCTTATACGTGCGCAGCTTGTGAGTGCTGCTTTTGTGACCATAGGATGGACGGGCTTATGGAAGTGTAAAGAGTTCTTCTATCTTTACTGTATATGTTCCAAGAATGAATAAAGTTTAAATCTTGTTCTTGTCTTGAATCTTACTCTCTTTGAGACTTTTCTTGGTGGTTAATCTTTATTCGTGCATCTTGCGAAATTATCCCAAGTTGCGAGATGAGGACATCTCGCGTTTTTTAAGTGGGGTAGAATGTAAGATTCCTCTCCCAACCCCCTTTTTGATGTCTAGTATCTTCCCCTGTAATCAATCCCTCTTCAGAAATATAAAGACCTTGTTTCTAACTGTTTTAACTTAGAGAGAGAAAATATTCTAAAGAGAGAATATTCATATTTTGAATATTTTTGGATAGAAAAATATCTCACCTTATTAAAATGAATTCCCCTGAAACAGAAATTCAGAAAGAATTTTCCAATGTGCAATTGGAATTAATTGGAAATAGGTATAAAGAACCTTAGTCTAAGGGTCTAGATTTTCAGAAATTTTTGGATTATGGTCCAATTAAGGTTCCTATGGGCCAATAGCATCAATCCATGTGTAGGGAGGAGATAAATCCTATTTGTAAAAGAAGATACCCAAAAATGAGTAAATGCTCACATAAGATGAAGAGTTAAAAATGTACAAGGTTTACTAGTAAAAAACTATGAGTAATATCAAAAAAATGAGATAAATTGAGTATCCAAAAATAAGTAAATGCTCACACAAGACGAAGAGTTGAAAATGTACAAGGTTTATTAGTAAAAAACTATGAGTAATATCAAAAAAATGAGATAAATTGAGTATCCAAAAATGAGTAAATGCTCACATAAGATGAAGAGTTGGAAATGTACAAGGTTTATTAGTAAAAACTATGAGCAATATTAAAAATATGAGATATTTTGGGTATAATCATTCCATTTTGACACATATGTAAGGAAGGGGAGTTTTTTAAAGGAGGTGCATATTTCACATGCTTGAATGAGTTTTCAACTCAAAAATAATGTGATATTTTTATCTCTCATCTCTCTTGAACCAAACCAAATCAAAATAGAACCAAACCGAATCAAAAAGTAACCAAACTAGGTCCAAATCTAGTCCAAATTCAACCAAACTGACTTGGAAAATTCTAGAATCAGTTTGTTTGGTTAGGAGCTCAATTTTTCCTATAAATTGTTGAAAAAAATATAGTGTCTTATGCATTGTTACTCTACTCCACCTAAGCCAAGAACTATGAATTCTTTAATAATTCACTAGTTTTTGACACTTCTCTCTTTCTTAAATCCCCATTGGTGGCTCCATCAACATACTAAACCAATTGATTGGTTGGGGGCCTCTACCGTGAACAAAGAATCAAGCAAATTATAAGGTAAGTATAGTGAATTTTGATCTTTTCTATAATTTCTCAACGATTCTCTCTTCTCAACCCCTCTCAAGCTTGAGAAGCTTAATTGGTATGGTTTTTGAAATACTTTTGAAGTTAATTAATTAATGATAGTAAAGAATTACATAAATCTCCATTTATGTTTAATTCTAATGGTTTTTTTTCTCTCTCTCACTTAAGAAATGGTCATACTCATGACCATTCTCAATCCAAATAAAGCTTTTCATAAAGCTTTTTCTTAATCCAAGATTAATCTATGCTTGAGAATAAATTAATAGTTTTTTTTAATCTATGCTTTTAGTTTATGATTATTTTTGACTTAATCCATTATGGGTTAATGATCCAATTAGGGATCATTCTAATCATTCCCTTAAAGATAACCTATCTTTTAAAATAATTGAGATTTATTAGTTATAGTAGCGGAGCTATGGCAAAATTTTATAAAAATATACACATAAAATAATTTCATTCAAAGCATGAAAAGAGGATTTCCTACCATATTCTAGGAACTATCATCCTAGATTAATTAAAAGAATTTTATTATGCATGGAGATGTGGATGTTTGCATGTAGATGTAGATGTATGGATGTGAGTGTGAATGTGGATGTGGATGTATGCATGGAGATGTGGATGTATGCATGTAGATGTAGATGTATAGATGTGGATGTGAACGGAGATATGGATGTATGCATGTAGATGTAGATGTATAGATGAGGATGTGACTGGAGATGTGGCTGTATAGATGAGGATGTGATTGGAGATGTGGATGTATGCATGTAGATGTAGATGTATAGATGTGGATGTGAATGGAGGTGTGGATGTATGCATGTAGATGTAGATGTATAGATGTGGATGTGAATGGAGATGTGGATGTATGCATTTAGATGTATAGATGTGGATGTGAATGGAGATGTGGATGTATGCATGTAGATGTAGATGTATAGATGTGGATGTGGATGTATGCATGGAGATGTAGATGTATGCATGTAGATGTAGATGTATGGATGTGAGCGTGAATGTGGATGTGGATGTATGCATGGAGATGTGGATGTATGCATGTAGATGTAGATGTATAGATGTGGATGTGAATGGAGATGTGGATGTATGCATATAGATGTAGATGTATAGATGTGGATGTGAATGGAGATGTGGATGTATGCATGTAGATGTAGATGTATAGATGTGGATGAGAATGTGGAGGTGGGTGTATGCATGTAGATGTAGATGTATGGATGTGAATATATGATATGTGATGTGAAGGAATCTAAAGTGAGGAGATGGAAAATGATGTGATTGGATGAGTACACATATAAATGGAATGTGGAATAAGTAATGTGGGTTGATGAGGGATAATGTGAAAAAATGAGAGTTAATATAAAAACTGTATTTGTAAACTGTTTGTAAATGACTGTTTTATGTCAAGAAACTGTATTTGTAAATGCTGTTTGTAAATGACTGTTTTATGTCAAGAATGCTGGGGAAGCATTTTGACCGTCTTGTGATTAAGGTCGTGGACCTAACTGATAAAGTTGTAACTGCTGACAGAGAGTCAATGGAGGACGTCTCGCGTAGCAAGGTCGGCCGTCTTGACCAGCCTCGGTGTGATTAAAATGGTGAGCTTCCGGTACGGTGGATGAGGGGCCAAGGAAGCGGCCTATGAGTGAAGCGGTAGGTCACCTGCGAAGGATCCTAGAGGGTGCTGACCATACGGTGCTCGGTCGCCTAGGATACCCACACGTGCGTCGAGGAAGATATTGGAACAAGGAGTAAGAGTTGTTTTCTGAAATCAGGCATGGATCTGGTTGATTGACCTTTGCTGGTCTTCAATGGATAAGTCCATGACTCTTTATATGGATCTGTTGGTTGATCTTGCTGATCTTCAACGAGAGTCCATCTTGATAAGTGAATATATTGCCGAGTATTATGGGCTAGGAACTATCGAAACGGCCCCTGAGCGTTCTAGTTGCCAATGATGCCATAGATACTCTGATGAAGGAATGATGGGAAATTAAGAATCAATTGGATACATTGGAAGATTGTGATCAGTGATACTATGGTTTTATTAAAGGGTTGTTTTAAACTGGTTGAATCTGTGAAAAGACAATTTCATATTGGGTGTGTGAGTGGTGTGACTAGTTTTATTTTTGCATGAACATCCGGCTAGGGGGCCTTGGAACTCTTTTCCTTGGTACCCAGGACAAAACCTAACCAAATTCTTAATTGGATCCCATCACTACAGTGGTTGGGACAGGATGGGGTTAGGCTGGACTGATGGATCCGTAAATCGAGACTCAAACTTTTGTTTTTACGATAGATGAAATAAATCCCGGACAGTAAGTGTTCTATGGATAGGGATCAACGGCTGTGCCTCTTGAATGGGAAAAAAAGCGTTGATCCCAATGATCCAAGTGCAAGTTTCTTCCTTGATCTGACCAAGTATCTTATAGATGTAATTGGATCAGCTCGATCAGAAATGATCTTGACTACGTTAGAGTAAAAAGTTATCCTGGTGGAATCGCCCATGCTTTCCGGTAAAGGAAGTTTTTCCGGGTTCGGTTTTGGAACAACCGACGGATTAGTCTCTTATCCGGATATCCGTGGTGGGTGAGGCCCTGAATGTGGGACCCCTGTCCTGCGTGAGAAGTGCTTCTTCCGCTGCTAGTATCCCGAATCTGTTGCTCGGTGGGAACAGGGATCTTACACTTATATTGATATAAGATTTCTTCACGCATCTAATTATGCATCAATTCCATTTAAGGAGACTAACACTTTCGAAATAAAAATCAATCTTTTATGCATCTTCCTATGCATAAATTCATTTTAAATGAGAATGACACTTTGAATTAAAATTCAATCTTTTATGCATCTTCCTATGCATAAATTCAATTTAGATGAGAATGACACTTTTGAATTAAAATCAATCTTTTATGCATCTTCTTATGCATAAATTCAATTTAGATGAGAATGACACTTTTGAATTAAAATCAATCTTTTATGCATCTTCTTATGCATAAATTCAATTTAGATGAGAATCATACTTTTGAATTGAAATCAATCTTTTATGCATCTTCCTATGCATAAATTCACTTTAGATAAGAATGACACTTTTGAATTAAAATCAATCTTTTATGCATCTTCTTATGCATAAATTCACTTTAGATGAGAATGACACTTTTGAAATAAAATCAATCTTTTATGCATCTTCTTATGCATAAATTCAATTTAGATGAGAATGACACTTTTGAGTTAAAATCAATCTTATATGAATCTTCTTATGCATAAATTCAATTTAGATGAGAATGACACTTTTGAATTAAAATCAATCTTTTATGCATCTTCTTATGCATAAATTCAATTTAGATGAGAATAACACTTTTGAATTAAAATCAATCTTTTATGCATATTCTTATGCATAAATTCACTTTAGATGAGATTGACACTTTTGAATTAAAATCAATCTTTTATGCATCTTCTTATGCATAAATTCAATTTAGATGAGAATGACACTTTTGAATTAATTAAAATCAATCTTTTATGCATCTCTTATGCATAAAATTCAAATGTAATAAAAGTAACACTTTTACAATAAAATAATCATTTTTTTGTAACATTTTTACAATAAAATAATAATTTATTTATTTTTTTCACCTCTATGCACGAAATTCAATATGATAAAAGTAACATTTTTATATTAAAATAATTATTTTTTTTTCTTTACAGTTTTATAATAAAATAATCATTTTTTTAATACCACTATGCATGAAATTCAATATGCTAAAAGTAACACTTTTATAATAAAATATTCATCTTTTATGCATACCTCTATGCATGAAATTCAATTATGCTAAAAGTAACACTTTTATAATAAAATATTCATCTTTAATGCATACCTCTATGCATAAAATTCAATTATGCTAAAAGTAACACTTTTATAATAAAATATTTATCTTTTATGCATACCTCTATGCATGAAATTCAATTATGCTAAAAGTAACACTTTTATAATAAAATATTCATCTTTTATGCATACCTCTATGCATGAAATTCAATTATGCTAAAAGTAACACTTTTATAATAAAATATTCATCTTTTATGCATACCTCTATGCATGAAATTTAATTATGCTAAAAGTAACACTTTTATAATAAAATATTCATCTTTTATGCATACCTCTATGCATGAAATTCAATTATGCTAAAAGTAACACTTTTATAATAAAATAATCATTATAAAAACTTGACATTAATCAATTAACCATTCACCTAGAATAGAGAATGGTTGGTTTTGTTAGAAAAGAGAGGGAAATACCTTTTTGTAATGAGGTATAACATTTTTAGAGAAGACATAAAACATAAGAACCCATAAAAATCATAAAATAAGTGAAAAGAAGAATCACCAACTTACTAATGACTTTGAAAGCTTTCCTTTGGCTTGATGGTTTGAGGGTTCAACTCTTGTTTGGACTAGAGTGGCCAACCAATCTTTGGAAGAGGGAAATGTCAAAAACTAATGAATTATTAATAAATTCATAGTTCTTGGCTTGGGTGAAATAGAGTAACAATGCCTTAAACACTATATTTTCAACAAGGGGGAGGCTTCTATTTATAGGAAAAATTGAGCTCCTAACCAAACAAACTAATTCTAGAATTTTCCAAGTCAGTTTGGTCAATTTTTGACCATTTTTTGGTCAGTTAAGCTAACTTTTTGGAACTAGACTTGAATGAGGAGAGAGGAGAGAGGAGAGATGAAATATCTCAATTTTTGATGATAAAAAACTCAATTTGCCCATGTGAAGTAGGCGCCTCATTGAAGGCCCTCCCCTTCCTTACATATGTGTCAAAAATGGAATCATTATACTCAAAATATCTCATATTTTTAATATTGCTCATAGTTTCTTACTAATAAACCTTGTACATATTCAACTCTTCACCTTATGTGAGAATGGAAGGGACTCCCCTTCCTTACATATGTGTCAAAATGGAATCATTATACCCAAAATATCTCATATTATTAAAATTACTCATAGTTTCTTATTAATAAACCTTGTACATATTCAACTCTTCATCTTATGTGAGCATTTACTCATTTTTGGGTATCTTCTTTTACAAAATTGGATTTGTCTCCTTCCCACACATGGATTGATCTTATTGGTCCATAAGAACCTTAATTGGACCATAATCCAAGATTTCTGAAAATCTAGACCCTTAGGCTAAGGTCCTTTATACCCATTTCCAATTAATTCCAATTGCACATTGGAAAGTTCTTTTTGAATTTCTGTTTCAGGGGAATTTATTTTAATAATATGAGAAATTTTTCTATCTAAAAATATTCAAAATCTGAATATTCTCTCTCTAGAATATTTTCTCTCTCTATGCCAAAACAGGCAGAGACAAGATCTCTTATATTTCTGAAGAGGGAATTGATTACAGGTGAATGTGCTGGACATTTTGAGAGGCTGGGGAGGAATCTTACATTCTCTCCCACTTGAAAAACGCGAGATATCCTCATCTCGCAAACTGGGGTAATTTCACAAGATGCACGAATATGAGACCAAGAGAAATTTAATTAAGATTAACCACCAAGAAAAGTCTCAAAGAGAGGAAGACTCAAGACAAGAACAAAGATTTCAACTTTATTCACTCTTGGAACATATACAGCAAGATAGAAGAACTTTTTACAATTCCATAAGCCCATCCATCATATGGTCACAAAAGCAGTACTCACAAGCTGCACACGTATAAGGTAACTCATCTATGGGAATAATTCGGCTGGTTATTGCAGTACCTATCTCATTGGTATGAGGTGACCTATTAAAAGGACCTCTGAGAGGCAAGCCAAAAACGGGATAAAGGCATATTTTCTGATGAGGAAGAAAGCATGCTAGCCCGCTCAAAAAATCCACCATGCCTTGATCTCATCACACAGTAGTATCGGGGACCCAAACCCAAAGCTTCAATAACCATGGCCAAGCAGACATTGTTACGAAAGTGTTGCCGACCCCACGGTGTTACCCTAGTTATGTCTCAACAGGTCTACCATTTGGTCTGAGCTACAGAAGTTCCCAAGTGAGGAAAAAGTGAGCGCTCATACAGTTCTATAAAATCCTTCTTCACAGACTCGCTTGCGTCTTGAAGGTGAGAAATCATCATGGATAAAACCAATTCTTGTTGAGCCAAGCCATAAAGGAGATTAAGAAGAAAGGAGATCGATGGAAGTAAGATTACTGCAAGCGACAAGTAAGAGTTACGACTTATATAAAAGAAGGAATTAGCGTAACCTAGAAGCCAACGGGGTATCTTGCCACTGAAGTTTTACCGTCTTTCCATGAATTGGGTTTGGCACATTTCTCTTTAGAAGGCTTACATGAAATACATTATGAACTTTGAGATGAGTAGGTAGAAGAAGCTCGTATGGCTAAGTCACCTACTTTCTTTGAAATCACATATGGCCCACTATATCTTGGGGATAACTTCTTATACTTCCTAGAGATAAAGAACTTCTTTTGGCCGTACTCGAATGAAGACCATATGTGCTTCTTTGCATTCTCTGACTGTCCTCTTCTTATCTACCTAGTGCTTTTGTCAATCCTGGGCAGCTTTTATATCTTTATGAATTGTTTGCATCTGCTGCTCTATGTCGTCAAGTAATTGTCTAGACATCTTGACCCTAATCAATGGGTCGGACCTAGTTAATGGAGTTAAGCAATCTTGTCAGACGGACCCTGATTAGATTGGTATGAAGGAATTGGTCTCTGAATTTGGGTTCTTGACTTCCCTCTGTCCTTGTCATGGCAGGAGTCGGGCAGTCTTTTAACTGATGACCAAAACCTTGGCATCCAAAACACCGGTTCTCACTTCTGAACTCATCGTTCTGAATCCTTAAAACAGGTGGGGCTCCTGAGAAGTATTCTGGGGAGAACGTCTTCCCTTTTTAAACAAAATCTTTCTTTTATTTTAGAGAGGGAATATTTATAAGATCAGAAAGGGAGGTTCTTACTCTACATACCTCGAAGGCTCGGGGAGGAATCTTACATTCTACCCCACTTAAAAAAGTGCGAGATGTCCTCATCTCGCAAAGTAGAGGACAACTCTTTTTCTTAAGATCCAATTTATTCTGGGGTTCCTTATATTCTGGTCAACCCAACAGAATACGGGGATAAATATCCCTTATATAGAACTCATCATTAAATAACAATTCATTCATATCGTAACATTCATATCTTTAACACGATAATGGTCCATTAGACTGAAAAAATTTCTTTTTGAACATTCCTCCACGGAAATTTCAGTCAAGCAAGTTCTCAATTTGTCATCCCTTTACTTGATCTACCGTCAAGTGTTAACAGTAGCAATTTGAAAGCACAATCCACTAATAGTTGAAAGAACGATAGAGGGGGAGGAGACACACACACAGGAGCAAACCCTAATGTATATTGCAAACCCTAACCATAGAGGGAAGCCATCTCCACTCTCACACAAAGCATAATGCACTAATCCATAATCCACACAACACACTATGAGTTGTGTCCACACTCTCCTAACCCTAGCTAATGTCCACACACTATGACCAGCTGGACACGCGGTCATTTATGTCTCACACATGTTCCTACCTAATCTGCCAGCACATAGCATAGCTGGCTCACACTGACATCGAGCTTGAATCTCAACAGCCCCTCTCAAGCTCATGATGTACTGCCGATGAAGATGTAGATGAGCTTGGGATATCAAGACTCTCAACACTCCCCCTCAAGCTCATCCCATGTACTCCCAACATAGTCCGGAAGTACTCAAACTTCTCCCTGCTAAGTGGCTTGGTAAAGATATCAGCCACCTGCTCATCAGTCTTCACATACTGGAAGATCAACTGTACCATCCAGCACCTTTTCTCTGACAAAGTGATAATGGACCTCTATGTGTTTGGTCCTCGCATGAAACACTGGATTCTTTGCCAACTGTATACTGCTCATGTTGTCACAATGAATGACAACTTTGCCACCAATGGGCTCACATAAATCTGTCAAGAGACTCTTTAACCATATAGCCTCATAAGTAGCAATGGCTGCACCTCTGTACTCAGCCTCTGTAGTACTGGATAAAGCAACGGTGGGTTGCTTCTTGCTACTCCAACTCACCACGGCACTTCCAAGTGTAAATGCATAACCACTAGTAGATCTCCTGTCATATGAGCTACCTGCCCAATCAGCATCTGTGTAGCCATGTATGTCCAAGCTTTTACCACTCTCATAAAGTAGACCATAATGTGCAGTGGTCTTCACATATCTCATGATGCGTCTCACTGCATCCAAATGTGGTTTCCTGGGGCTCTGCATAAACTGGCTGACTAGCCCCACAGCATAACTCAAATCCGGGCGTGTGATAGTCATGTATATGAGACTACCACAACCATCTTCCTGTACATAGAAGGATCATCCAATTCCTCGCCATAATCAGCCCGCAACTTCACATTTTGCTCCAAAGGTGTACTCATAGGCTTACACCCTGTCATGCCATACTTTGCCAACATATCCAATGCATATGCATATTGGCGCTGTAACCATGTACCTGCATGATCTTTCACCACTTCAATTCCAAGGAAGTATCTCAACTCACCAAGATCTTTCATGTCAAATTGCCCACTCAAAGCTTTCTTGACATGCATCACATCTGCACCATGATCACCTGTGATAATCAAATCATCCACATAGATGACGAGTAAAACAATCCCATGCTCTGTCTTCTTCACATAGAGTGAAGAATCTGCTGTAGAAGTTTGAAAACCAAGTGAGATAAGATATCTGCTCATCTTATCACTCCAAGCATGTGGTGCTTACTTCAAACCATACAATGCCTTTTTCAATCTGCATACGTGAGTGGGATATCTAGGGTGTACATACCCTTCTGGCTGTGCCATATACACTTCCTCTTGTAGATCTCCATTCAGAAATGCATTCTTGACATCCATTTGATGCATTTCCCAGCCATTAGCTGCAGCCATAGCAATGACTGCTCTTACTGTGCCCATCTTAGCCACTGGACTAAAGGTTTCATCATAGTCCAAACCTTTGGGTCTGTGCATAACCCTTTGCTACCAATCTTGCTTTATGTCTCTCAATAGAACCATCAGATTTGCACTTCACTTTGTAAACCCATTTAAATCCAATAACATTCTTGTCCTTTCATAATGCAACCAAATCCCATGTATCATTATGGACCAATGCGTCCATCTCAACATCCATTGCTTTCTCCCATACATGCTCTCCAATAGCCTCTGTATAGCATGTAGGTTCTACATGCGTCACCATAGATGTTATATATGCATAGTGCATAGCAAAATCTCGATAGGTCAACCTGTCAATGGGATATCTGACCCTCTGGGATCTCCGCAATGCATGCGGGTCACTCTGTACACCTGTAACTCTAGCATGTGGTGGCACATATCTATCCTACCTAGCACCACGTGTGCGTAAAACATGTATGCCAAGCTCCTCATCCAAACTCTCTGAACTAGATGACTGATAACCTATGATTCCAATTCCTTCGACTTTCTTCTTTCCTTTATCCATAGCACTACTCCCAGTGCTCACACTCTCATGCCTCAAACGTCCTTACCATGGACGTACACTGCTACTCTCAGCTTCTGCTTCTGCTGCTGGCCCAGACATAGTAGTAGAACTAGAACTTGCTTGTGGCAAGTTCACAGGCACATCTGCCTCAAGTGACTCAATGACTCCCTCATCTTTTGCTTTGTACCAACTAGCAAGCTCATCAAACACCACATCTTGTGAGATGACTACTTGTCTAGTTTGAGGGTTATAACATTTGTATGCCTTTCGATCCTGTGCATATCCAACAAATACACATTTCTCTGCTTTAGGATCCAACTTCCTTCTTCTTTCATCAGGCACATGTACATAAGCTATGCATCCAAAAACTTTGAGATGTCCAATGTCTGGCCTCTAACCTGTAAGCCGCATCTCTGGCATGCTTCCATGAATGGCTGCTGTAGGTGTTTTGTTCAGTATATACACTACAGTAGCACATGCTTCTACCCAATACTAATCTGGCATGCTCTTTTCATTAAGCATCGCCCTTGCCACTTCACATATGACTCTATTCTTTCTCTCAGCCACACCATTTTGCTGAGGTGTGTACTTGCAAGTCAACTGTCTTCTTATTCCATGCTTCCTCAAGAAATGCTCAAAAGCTTTTGAGGTGTATTCACCACCTCCATCTGTTCTCAAACATTTAATCCAACAGCCATATTGCTTTTCTGCAAAAGCTTTGAAATCCATGAACTTTTCCAACACTTCACTCTTCTCTCTCAGAAAGTATATCCATGTCATCCTGCTGAAATCATCTATAAATGTCACATAGTATAAACTGCCTTTGATAGATGGGTTTTGTGCAGGACCCCATACATCACTGTGTACTATCTCAAGTGGCCTGCTACTCATATTTCCTTCTCTAGGAAACCTCAACCTTGCCTGCTTTCCAAACTGACAGGCTTCACAAACATGCATATGTCCATCATATTTGAACCTAGGCAATCCACTGACAATGCCTCTTGTTTGCATGTTCTTTAATCTTTGTATATTGACATGTCCAATCCTCTTATGCCACATATCAATGTCCTATACCACATTCCTGCTCTTTGAGAACATGGCTGATTTTAGCTCAAGAATTCCAGCATCTAGCTTAAACAATCTGCCTTCTTTCTTTCCTTTAGCAATGACTCTACATCCATGTTTAAAGTCCTCAACGAAGCAACCATGATCGTTGAACCGAACCTGTAATCACTGTTCCACCATTTGACCAGTTGAGGCTAAGCTCTTTGTGATCGAAGGCACGTACAATACATCAAACATAGACTTTGTTTGACCATTATGCATGACCAATGGTACACTACCAACATGTGTAATGGCATGCTGAGTATCATCACCTGTTTCCACATAGCCTTTTACATCCATAGGCTTCATATGCTCAAACCATTCTCCATGACACGTCATATGGTTTGATGCTCCTGAGTCCATATACCATGTATCATCATTCTCAGCATTTGTCGTCATAGGACCCACAACATGCTTCATGGCAAACAAATGATTTGCAGTGCCATCATTGCTGCTTGATGCATAATTTCCACCACCATGTTGTGCATAATTTCCACCATAATGACCACCTTGTTGTGCTCTTCCCCCTCTCAAATCATTCTGTTTGCGGAAACAATCTCTCGCCATATGTCCAAATTTGCCACAGTAATGGCATTCCACATCTTGCATAGGTGTTTGTTGGCCTTGCCAACATCCTCGACCACGGGGGTTACCTCTGCCTCTTTGAGGGGTATATCCACCACCACCTCGAGCACCATATGAAGGCTGAAAATTCTGTTGTGGAGGCCTGTCCTGCCATCCACGACCATTACCACCACGTCCACGTGATGTGAATCTCTCCCTGCCTCTAAGGCCTCTCTGCGAGTAAAAAGCCTAATTTCTGCCATCATCATGGCTAGTAGATGCATCCAGAAATGAATCACTGAGTTTGATTTCCTCAACCAACAAGAGTGAAACCAACTCATCGAAGTCGGGTAAACCTGTACTCCTCACTGAGATAGATGTATCGAATGATTTATATTCCTTGCCAAGACCACGCAAGGTAATATCCACCAAATCATCATCAGGCATGGGGGCATTTATTGTGGCCAATGCATCTGCAAACTTCTTGATTTCTTGCACATAATCATGTATGCTCCTTTTATTCCTTTTCACATTATGTATCTGCTGTTGCAACTGAGACTTGCGAGCACTCGTATCTGTATCAAACATCTTGACCAAATTATCCCATGCATCTTTGGGATTCTCAGCATCCTGTATGTGTATGAGCATAGCATCAGAAATACATATAGACAAATAATGCAGCACTTTGAATGCTCTCTCTGACCATTGCTTGTGAGCAATAAGCTGCTGCTGTGTAGGTTGTCGAGGTAGCTCAGGCTCTGGCTCAGCACCTGTAATGAGATTCCAAAATCGTTTCCCTTTCAAGAAACTCTTTATCCTGTACTTCCACGCCTGGAAGTTCTTCATATCCAGCTTTTCACCAACAATCTGAACTGGATTATCCGACATGTTTGCTCAATGCATACACCTTCCTCCGCACACTTCAAATCTGTAAATGAGCCTTCCTCAGCTCAACCACACTCCAATGAATGTTCCAGATACTCCAAGGTAGCCAACAAACTCCAAATTTGATGTAGAAAATCAACCTGTAATCATCCAAGATGAACTGTGTCATGCAGTTTGAGATAGCCTGTTTTGATGCGCTTCCACGGCTCCAAATCACAATGTAGTGGTGCAATCAAGTATGGGAAACTTGCATTGACACCTAATCAACCTCAATGTTGAGTATCAACACCATCTGACATGTGTACATATCAATTTTTGAAAACCCCTTTCTCTGTTTTGGGAAAAACCAGAAAAACCAAAAAAACCAGTAGAAAATTTGCTCTAATTCCTTCAATATTTGTCCAAATTGAGCAACCAGGAATTCATTAGCCTAGAAATAGTTTCCATCAACTCCATGTAAGAGGAATTTGTCCAATTGTATAAGACCAAAGATTAATTGCTCAATTAAAATGACCCTGTTTCTCTGCAACCAGTGGACAGCCTGTTTTAATCAGCTCATTCCCAGCTCAATTGGCCATATTTCATCAATCCAATCACATAGCCCTCTTCTCCAAAGTGTAAAGCAACCAATTGCTAAAGAAAACTTGAAATGTATCAAGCAACCAATGATTAATTGGCCTCCTCGCTTCAAGATGTACACTTTTCTGCCCTGTTTCTCTGTTGTTGCTGGCTGCGCCGCCTGCATATGAGGCCTTTGGGAGTGTTTAAGGTATTAATTGAAGATGGGTTTGAGTCCCCAACACACCTAGGCATATGTGTAATCCATAAATGGTTGGATTTTAGCAAAAAACTCACTCCAAATGCATCAATTTTGGGCTTCCTTCTCTCTGTTTTGTGAGAGCTCAAAAACCAGAGATTTTCATACATCCAAATGCTTCCAAAATGCTCCAAAATTTGTTCAAGGCTTGCATATGGGTTGCCAATACATCCCTCTTTGTCAAATACATGTGTCTTTTGCCAGATTTACATGTATTTCCACCATACATCAATGTCCCAAGCTTTAATGGAAAGCTTCCAAAAACCAGAATTTTTCTTTGCTTTGATTTGCTCTAAAATGCTTTGTTTTTGCCTGTATCACCTACAATCCGCTCAAGGATGTTTAGAAGACCTTACCCGGTAGGCCAAGCTTTCAAATCTGATAAGAATCGGTGTGCTCCAAGCTTCACAGCTCCAATGGCAAGCTTCACAGCTTCTTTTCACAGCTTCTTCTCCCTCTTCTCTTCACTCACTCATAAACCCTAATAAACAGCACAAGGCTCTGATACCAAGTTGAAAGAACGGTAGAGGGGGAGGAGACACACACACAGGAGCAAACCCTAATGTATATTGCAAACCCTAACCATAGAGGGAAGCCATCTCCACTCTCACACAAAGCATAATGCACTAATCCATAATCCACACAACACACTATGAGTTGTGTCCTGGACACTCTCCTAACCCTAGCTAATGTCCACACACTATGACCAGTTGGACACACGGTCATTTATGTCTCACACATGTTCCTACCTAATCTGCCAGCACATAGCATAGCTGGCTCACACTGACATCGAGCTTGAATCTCAACACTAATCTCATAGTGATTTGCTGTTTCATGCAAAGATAAAACTAGTCACACCACTTACACACCCAATATGAAATTGCCTTTTTCTCAGCATCAGCTAACTTTAAAACAATCCTTTAATGAAACCATTATGTCACTGATGACAATCCTCAAAGTCTCTGGTTGAATCCTTATTTTGAGTCATTCATTCATTCATTCATCGGTGTACTTATGGCATCATTGGCAACCAGAACGCTCACCACCTGTTCATTCAGGGGCCTTTTCCATAGTTCCTAGCTCATAATAACCGGCAATATATTCATATAACAAAATGGAATCTCCGTGGAAGATCAGCAAGATCAACCCACAGATCCATATAAAAGAGCCATAGACTCATCCGTTGAGGACCAGCAAGGTCAATCAACCAGATCCATGCCCGGTTTCAGAAAACAACTCTTATTCCTTGTTCCAATATCTTCCACGATGCACGTGTGGGTATCTTTGGCGACCCCGAGCCCGAGCACCGTATGGTCAGCACCCTCTAGGATCCTTTGCAGGTGACCTAGCGCTTAACTCATAGGCCTCTTCTTTGGTCCCTCATCCACCGTACCGAAAGCTCACCATTTAAATCAAACTGAGGCTGGTCAAGACCTCGGTCGACCTTGCTACGCGAGACATCCTCCATTGACTCTCCGTCAGCAGTTGCAACTTTATCAGTTAGGTCTCCATGACCTTAATCCACAAGACGGTCAAAATGCTTCTCCAGCATTCTTGACATAAAACAGTCATACAAAATACAGTTTCTATATCAAACTCTTGTCTTTCCACATTATCCCTCCTCAATCCTCCTCAATCCATATTACTTAAAACACATTCCATTCAATGTGTATTCATTTTCATCCATTTACTCATATCGACGACACATTATTTTCCATACGCATTCACGTTCATTATTCTACATACACATCCATGCATACATCCATTTTCACATCCTCATTTATACATCCACATTCTCATTCACATCCATACATCTACATCTACATGTATACATCCGTTTTCACATTCATACATCCACACTCCCATTTCCACATCCACACATCCACATACATACATCCATTTTCACATTCCCATTCAAATAGCTCCATACGCCTTCACATCTATTCTTTTACATCACATCCATTCTCGCCCTATCACAACCCATATACATTTTATCTCATCACATACACTTCTTATCTCATCCCATACACATCTTATCACATCTTAACTCATCTTATCACATCCTAACTCATCTCATATGCATCTTATCACATCTTATCACATCTCATATACCTCTTATCACATCTCATACACCTCTTATCACATCCTAACTCATCTTATCACATCCTAACTCATCTCATATACATCTTATCACATCTTAACTCATCTTATCACATCCTAGCTCATCCCATATGTATCTTATCACATCTTAACTCATCTTATCACATCCTAACTCATCCCATAAGTATCTTATCACATCTCATCACATCTCATACACCTCTTATCACATCCTAACTCATCCCATAAGTATCTTATCACATCTCATCACATCTCATACACCTCTTATCACATCCTATCCCTTCCCATATCTATTTATAGAATACAAGGGAATTCTTATATTGATATAAGATTTCTTTATGCATCTAATTATGCATAAATTCCATTTAAGGAGACTAACACTTTCGAAATAAAAATCAATCTTTTATGCATCTTCCTATGCATAAATTCATTTTAAATGAGAATGACACTTTGAATTAAAATTCAATCTTTTATGCATCTTCATATGCATAAATTCAATTTAGATGAGAAAACACCATATTGGGGAATATGGGAATTTCCCACAAGTTTGGGACACGTGGTCAAAAGTTTGGATTAACCATAACTTGAACACCACCAATCCAAAATGAGCGCTTTATAGCTCTTTAGATTCCATTTTTCAAGCGCTTTCCAACGATAGGTCATATGATAGGGTTTTGAGAAACTTACAAACATGTTATCCATGTCCCCCTTTTTTAAGTATTCAAAAATGGGAATTGGAAAATTCCCAAATTCACTAATATGGTGTTAGAATGACACTTTTGAATTAAAATCAATCTTTTATGCATCTTCTTATGCATAAATTCAATTTAGATGAGAATGACACTTTCTTTTATGCATCTTCTTATGCATAAATTTAATTTAGATGAGAATGACACTTTTGAATTAAAATCAATCATTTATGCATCTTCCTATGCATAAATTCACTTTAGATAAGAATGACACTTTTGAATTAAAATCAATCTTTTATGCATCTTCTTATGCATAAATTCAATTTAGATGAGAATGACACTTTTGAATTAAAATCAATCTTTTATGCATCTTCTTATGCATAAATTCAATTTAGATGAGAATGACACTTTTGAATTAAAATCAATCTTTTATGAATCTTCTTATGCATAAATTCAATTTAGATGAGAATGACACTTTTGAATTAAATTTCTTTTATGCATCTTCCTATGCATAAATTCACTTTAGATAAGAATGACACTTTTGAATTAAAATCAATCTTTTATGCATAAATTCAATTTAGATGAGAATGACACTTTTGAATAAAAATCAATCTTTTATGCATCTTCTTATGCATAAATTCAATTTAGATGAGAATGACACTTTTGAATTAAAATCAATCTTTTATGCATCTCTTATGCATAAAATTCAAATGTGATAAAAGTAACACTTTCATAATAAAATAATCATTTTTTTGTAACATTTTTATAATAAATTAATAATTTTTTTTCACCTCTATGCACAAAATTCAATATGATAAAAGTAACATTTTTATAATAAAATAATCATTTTTTTACAATTTTACAATAAAATAATCGTTTTTTTAAAATACCTCTATGCATGAAATTCAATATGCTAAAAGTAACACTTTTATAATAAAATATTCATCTTTTATGCATACCTCTATGCATGAAATTCAATTATGCTAAAAGTAACATTTTTATAATAAAATATTCATCTTTTATGCATACCTCTATGCATGAAATTCAATTATGCTAAAAGTAACACTTTGATAATAAAATATTTATCTTTTATGCATACCTCTATGCATGAAATTCAATTATGCTAAAAGTAACACTTTTATAATAAAATATTCATCTTTTATGCATACCTCTATGCATGAAATTCAATTATGCTAAAAGTAACACTTTTATAAAAAAATATTCATCTTTTATGCATACCTCTATGCATGAAATTCAATTATGCTAAAAGTAACACTTTTATAATAAAATAATCATTATAGAAACTTTACATTAATTAATTAACCATTCACCTAGGATAGAGAATGGTTGATTTTGTTAGAAAAGAGAGGGAAATACCTTTTTGTAATGAGGTATAACATTTTTAGAGAAGACATAAAACATAAGAACCCATAAAAATCATAAAATAAGTGAAAAGAAGAATCACCAACTTACTAATGACTTTGAATGCTTTCCTTTGGCTTGATGGTTTGAGGGTTCAACTCTTGTTTAGACAAGAGTGGCCAACCAATCTTTGGAAGCGGGAAATGTCAAAAACTAATGAATTATTAATAAATTCATAGTTAAGTAGGCGCCTCATTGAAGGCCCTCCCCTTCCTTACATATGTGTCAAAAATGGAATCATTATACTCAAAATATCTCATATTTTTAATATTGCTCATAGTTTCTTACTAATAAACCTTGTACATATTCAACTCTTCATCTTATGTGAGAATTGAAGGGACTCCACTTCCTTAAATATGTGTCAAAATGGAATCATTATACCCAAAATATCTCATATTATTAAAATTACTCATAGTTTCTTATTAATAAACCTTGTACATATTCAACTCTTTACCTTATGATTTGAGCATTTACTCATTTTTGGGTATCTTCTTTTACAAAATTGGATTTATCTCCTCCCCACACATGGATTGATCTTATTGGTCCATAAGAACCTTAATTGGACCATAATCCAAGATTTTTGAAAATCTAGACCCTTAGGCTAAGGTCCTTTATACCCATTTCCAATTAATTCCAATTGCACATTGGAAAGTATTTTCTGAATTTCTGTTTCAAGGGAATTTATTTTAATAATATGAGAAATTTTTCTATCTAAAAATATTCAAAATATGAATATTCTCTCTCTAGAATATTTTCTCTCTCTATGCCAAAACAGGCAGAGACAAGATCTCTTATATTTCTGAAGAGGGAATTGATTACAGGGGAAGATACTAGACATCAAAAAGGGGTTGGGGGAGGAATCTTACACACTCCCTACCTCTTCCTTGTGCTTAATGGCACCATATTTCTCAACACCCACCCTTGCCATTTTCTTAGGCTATTGCAAGGTGGTTAGATGCACGTTCCATAATATATTTTCACCTCCACTTATTTCTAATTTGGCTGGGTAACTCAAAGGATCTTTGGCTTGGTTACTCTCTCTAACTTAGAGGTTATTTTAGATATGGTTGAGGTAATTTTCACTCCCTCAAGGTGCTACTTTGGCTACTCTCTACTGGTGGTCGAGTGTTCTCAAAACATATCAATCTGCTTACTCATTTGGTGGCTTTTACAACATATGATTTAGGTTAGGGTAGTGGTTGGTAGCTCCTTTTTTTATCAAACACCATATTGGGGAATATGGGAATTTCTCAGTAGTTTGGGACACGTGGTCAAATCTTTAGATTAATCATAACTTGAACACAGTTACTCCAAATTGAGCGCTCTATAGCTCACTAGCTTCCATTTTCCTAGCGCTTTCCAACAATAGGTCTCATGATATGGTTTTGAGAAACTTATAGGCATGTTATCTAGGTCCCACCTTTTTAGTATTCAAAAAATGGGAGTTGGGAAATTCCCAAACTCACGAATATAGTGTTATCAGTGTTGTTGCTTGCTTGATATATCCTTCCTATTTCTTGATAAATATCCCTTGTTACTTCCTTCATTTTTCATGTGAATGTCATGTCCTTCTTTGCATTGTTAAATTCTTCTTGGCTCTTGGTCTTTGCTCTTTGGCTTTGACTCTTGGCTCTTTGGCTGCTTGTCATTGCTTGTCTTTGTATCCACCTTTTGGCATTGTCTTCTTCATTGTGCATGGAAAGCCCTTGCACCATAGAAAGAGTGCAAGAACTAGCCAATGTCGTGGGGCCTTGCCTCACCGCACTCAGGAGCATAAAACAACTCAAAATGAGAGGTTAATCTACCATAACCTAGCCTACAATTTCATAAACAAGATATGTCATCACCTCATTGATTGCTTGTGCTTGGATTCTCCTAGGAGATGATGTTGCCGTGCTGTTACACTCCAAGATTTGCTCCAACACTATCGTGACACTCCAAAGAAAGCTCAACCCTCCTCTCTCAATCACACACACTCACTCTCTCACACACATGCAAGCAAACACACGAGAGCTCAAACAAGCAAGAGGCAAGCAAGAAAGAAATAACATAGGAGAGAGGAGAGTAGAGAAGAAGTGCTCTCTATTGAATTAGCATAAAAGAATGATTGGTGAGTATACACAATGACCCTTATCTTGGTCCATAGCCTTCACACCTTGGGCGGCCGTACTTAAAAAATAGGTCCGTGACTATCCACGGTTGCCTAGGATTATGCAAACACTTAATCTAAGAATACAATATCCATTATTAATCATGTGGTATGCCTTTTATAGGCAAGCCACAATTGCACGTAAAATATACAATGACGCTGGAGAGGTGTCCAATGAGGGTTATTATGCTCCCCTTTCTAATGCATATTCCATCCTTGAAATATGTCCATGAAGATTGGTCGAGACTTTTGCTAGATGTGTGAAGTGTTGAAGGTCCTGGAAGGTCTACAAGGCAACATGGTTACTACAAGGAAGATGCATTTCGGTAAAATGCAAACACCAATCAAGCAGTGAGAAATGATATTTAATGACTAGTCTCAAATTTTCTAGTTAAGACAAGGGTAAAATGAAAATTGGTCCAATTTCAATCTGATCTAAGAAGGAACAAAAAACATGCCTCGAGTTATGACCATAGTCATGACACACTATCCTTTGATGAAACCATCTCTAGCTATTATCTAGCCTCTAAACTTTAAAACTACGAAGTGATTATTATAATTTCTTGTTTTGATTCTAAAAATAGAAAATTAGGGCACAACCCTCTAGAGACCCAAGCAAGGGTTCAAATACCTCATACAAAAGTATGTAAGAATTGCTAGGTACCTCCACAACAATTTTTTTTTCAAAGCCCTTTATTGATAGATTTTTAGCCACAAGGTTCCATCCCATGGAAATCAATGCTATGGTCCCAAGGATCCATCAATAAGAGCCAAAAGTCCTATCTAGATCGCACATGACGAACGATGATCATCTTCTTGTGGTTTTTTTGGTGTGTTTTATCTAGGTAGCATAAACTAGTTTCACTTTCACAATTCACCTAGGAGAGGCTCTATTCTAACTAAAAAGAGAACGATAAGGAAGGTGGAGTACTTTGGCATACTCTAAGGTCGATCTTAGGGAATATTGAACTATGACCAAAGCCTGAATGTTACCAAGTAGTAATAACTAGAAAATTGATAGAACACATACCTAACCATGCAAACATGCACTCAAACAAACAATAGATGGAGTATCATAAAAAGATTGAAATAAATCCAACAGGCAAGGATGGGTTAGAATACACTTGGGAAATGAGGAAAATCATGTCCATGTCAAGGTTACATGTCCACCACATGTAATTCTTGATCTGGTCCACATCACTGCACCTCAATAACCAATAAATCATACTATCTAGCAAGCTCATTGTTAGAAGACCATGGTTTGTAAGCATGCTTTGATTCTTCGTCATTAGGTTGATTTTCCCCCTCAAATGCCATATTAGATAAAGTGGGAAAATTTTCATTCCCAGGTTGGTCGTGTTTTTAATTTTTGTGTGCTTTCTGTGTGAAAAAATATTAAAAGATTGTGCAAACTTGTTAGGAAATTTTGTAAGGTTCCCCCCTTCCAAAATAGGGGAAACACTTAAGATATTATACTAAGTCTTAACTTGGAGAAAATTTCCTACTCGTCGACACCTTGACCATGCAAAGATTCCAGGATACGATTTGTAGGTAATACCTAGTCCTGTCTCACAGGGGGAGCATGGTCTTCTAAAAATCAAAACACCCGTAGGATAATTGATCATAATTTGGGTAACTACTAATCTTGATTCCTAGAGACAATGTTTTTTTCCTCATCCATGCAAGGCACAGTAGTTGGCCTAGTCTTCTAGAATAGAGTTGCCCAAGAACCTATTTATCTAGCGTAAGGCTTTCACTTAATCTGTTGGAAAGCTACCCAACTAATCGGGTCCACTCGTCCATAGGATGGTGTCGTCAGGGCATTCCATCGTCCCACTTTCCACCCCACTCACGCGTCAATTTGTTTTCTAAAATTAATCCTACCACAATGTTTGACATAAATAAACATGTTCCTTAATTAAGACCCTTTCACAAGGTTCGTCGTTCAAACAACCTCTTTCCACAATATAATAATGCCAAAGACAAGATTTATAGAAAAAATGGTTATACAAGAATACAAACCAAACCAACTCTCTTATTCTTTTCCTTTATACTGCTGATGATCTAAAATTCGGCCTTCCAGCCTCTACATGCAAAACCCTACCGGACCATACACTTGGTTGTTGGTCGCTGGCAAGGACTCAAGCCGGCCTTTCGCCCCCTCAAGCTTCCTCGCTCGATCCTCCCGCCCTCCCTCTCAGAGGGTTGTCTACGTGCTAGGGTGGGCTTATTCACCGCACTAGTGTGGGCCCTTAGAACCATACAACATCATTATCACTCGCCTCCATCGACGAACCTCATTCTCCCAATGGTATGAAGGATACTATGGGTCGATCCCGGGCTTTGCTAACAACGCCGCCTGGCTACACAAACACGAAAACAGAGTTAGCAAAGCCAAGATAAAAACAATACCTGAAAAACAATACCTATACTCTTTCTTTTAAAGATAGCAATTTCAACAAACCATTGATTACAAAATATAACAAACCATTGATTACAAAATGTAACATCACTTCAAATAGTAATGTAAGATTTCTCCCTCCAGCTTTTGAGGTGTGCAGGTGTAAGAACCTCCCCTTCTGATCGTATAATTATTCCCCTCTCTTAAATAAAGAAAGATCCTGTTCTACCTTGTTTTGACTTGGAGAGAGAAAATGTCTAGAGGGAGGTAATTCAAAATTGAGATATTTTTGGATATGAAAATCCTCCGTGTCTAAAATGGTTTCCCATGAAACAAAAATTCAAAAAGAACTTTCCAATGTGCAATTGGAATTAATTGAAAATAAGTATAAATGACCTTAGCAGCCTAAGGTTCCAGGTTTTTAGAATTTTTTGTTTTTATTATTATAAAAGTGTTGTTTTTATCGAATTTAATTTTTATGCATAAAAAGATGCATATTGGAAATTTTTTTATTATAAAAGTTTTGTTTTTATTGAATTTAATTTCTATGCATAGAAAGATGCATATTTGAACTTTTTTATTTTAATATAAAAGTGTTATTTTCATTGAATTCAATTTCTATGCATGGAAAGATGCATAATAGAAATGTTTTTATTATAAAAGTGTTTTTTTCATTGAATTCAATTTCTATGCAAGGAAAGATGCATAATAGATTTTTTTTAAATTATAAAAGTGTTATTTTCATTGAATTCAATTTTTATGCATGGAAATATGCATAATGGAATTTTTTATTATAAAAGTGTTATTTTCATTAAATTCAATCTCTATGCATGGAAAGATGCATTAAAAAAATCTTGTTTATTTTAAAAGAGTTATTCCTATTAAATTGATTTTTTGCATAAACATATGCATAAAAGGATTTCTCTTTTATATAAAAGTGTTATTTCCATTGAAGTTGGATTTTATGCATAAAAGTGTTATAAAAAGATTTCTCTTTTATATAAAAGTGTTATTTCCATTGAAGTTGGATTTTATGCATAAATAGATGCATAAAGAATGTTTATATCAAAATTAGATTCTCTTTAATTCTATGTTTAATTTCCATGAAAATTTGATAAGTGAATAAGTAAATACTCTGAGACAGGAATTCCTATCATTTTATATTCACTCCGATTGTAAACAAAAAATTCAAGAAAACTATCAGAGTCAAAATATTCAGATAAATGATTAATTTATTCCTCATCAGAATTCGTGATTAATTTAGAAATGAGTTAAGTGAATATTCAATGAATGAAACTCAGTAAAATAGTAGCTCAAATATCATACCCCCTTTTTGAGAAAAATAGATCAAGAAGAACCTTATCAGACTCGAACCCTGAATCAAACTATGACCAAGACCAAACTCTTTCGTCAGTTTTGAGGAAAGAAGATGTGACCAGTTCTTCAAGAAAATACACTCAAATCTCCCACCAAATTTGAAACTAAGATAAGACCCTTCGAATTGATCTGAGGATCAAGGTTACAGAATTCAAGGAATTCTATTTTGAAATTCAGTATTACGATTATGAAGTTTTGGGGATACTGATTTAAGATATACTCATTATATTCAACAGAAAATCAAACAGAAAACTTGCATAGAAACCTGCTTTCTTAAAGGACTCTCCTACGCCAGAATGTTAGAGGGAGCATTTAGTATATGTGTTTTTCTAAGGGAAGTTCAGTTGCAATAGCTGGCCGGGGAGTGTTCAAAGGACAGCATTGGTACAGTTAAAATGGTGCGCTTCCGGTATGATGGATGAGGGCCGAGGAAGCGGTCCCTAAGTGAAGTGCCAGGACACCTAAGGAGAGGGTTCTGACTAGGCGATGCACGGGCTCACGATGTCTAGGACACCCCTGCATATGTCGTGGAAGATATTGTATGATGGACCAATGATTATTGTAAACTATTACAGGATCTCATTGTTGCTGACCAAGTGGTCTCAACGGAGAGTCCAGAGTGATAGTGTTTTTTTTAAGAAACAAGGATTGGATGGAAATTTTGAGTTATGACATCTGTAATCAATAACTGTTTGTCAATGGATTGTTTTATAAGTTAAAGTTTAAAGAGGAGTGTGTGTGTATCTGTATTCAAAAGCAAAAGTTAAGAAAGGCATTCAATTATGGGTGGGTGAGTAATTGTCTGGTTATTCTACCAATTCAAAATAAGACCCTTCCCTCAGAACACTTTCTCAAGAGCCCCACCTCTTTCAAGGAGTCAGAGGGATGAGAAGTGCTTCAAACTTTCTTCCCCCAAAGAGGTAGCAAGGCCCAAATCAGAATCAAGATGCTGGGAGATTCAGAAGTGAAGGAAGACCCTTCCCTCAAGAGCCCCATGTTTTTCAAGAACTCAGAGGGATGAGCTTAGAAGTGAGAACAGATGTTTTGGATGTCAAGGTTTCGGTTACCAGCTTAAAGACTGCCCGACTCCTGCCATGTCAAGAGGACAGGGAAGTCAAGGACCCCGAATGCAGAGACCAGCCCCTTCCTATCAGTCAAATCATGCCATCTCATCAAAATCAGAGCAATCCTAGGAGGAATCCAGCTCAACCCGCCTCTGTACAAAGTAATCTCAAAACTCCCTCCGAGAATTGGGGTAACCAAAGAGATAGAGTTCTGCCCCAATCTGAGCAGCCAGAGCAGTTATAATATCTGAAGTAGTGGAAGAGGAAAGAGGACAGATTTATGCCGCAATTAAAAACCAAGGGCCAAATCGTCAATTCTCTATCATCCATACTCGAGCTGAGTATAAAGGTAAGTCATTCAAAATTTTAATTGATTCAAGCAGTACTCATTCTTTTTTTTCTCCCTAGATGCTTGCATAAGCTAGTCTTAGAACAGAAATCAGGGAAACCTATGCAAGTTGAATTGGCCAGTGGGAAGATCCTTTTCACTCACCACCATCAGATAGAGCGTATTCAGTTTAATCTAGATGGAAATATAACTGACTGTCAGTTCAAAGTCCTATCTTTGGGATGGGATCCTTGGAATTGATTGGCTCCACAAAAATCAAGCTGACATTCACTGTCACAATGGAACCATTTCCTTCCGTGACCTTCACGGAAACAAAGTTCAAGGAACCGGAATTTCAGGATCCCCAGGTCTGCAATTAGTAAAAGCTTCTAAGTTATTGAAAGGACTTAGAAAGAAGCCGCTTGTTTACGTTGTCAAAATGAATCCGGTAGACACAAAGTTAAAGGCTAAAGAACCAGAATGGTTAAGTGAGTATGATGATTTATTCCCAGCAGAGCTAGCAGAGATGCCTCCAATTGGGGAAGTAGATCAGTAGCCCAGTGCATGTACAGAATACCAGTCCCTGAAGCCACTGGAACTCAAGGAATAGCTTAGGCAGCTGTTAGAACAAGGGTTTATAAGACCCAATGTTTCACCTTGGGGAGTGCTAGTTCTCTTTCAGAAAAAGAAAGATGGAACGCTAAGACTCTGTGTGGATTATAGAGGTCTCAATCAGTTGATAGTTAAGAAAAAGTATCCTATCCCCATTAATGAGGTTTTGGACAGGCTAAGTGGAGCCTAGATCTACACAAAGATAGATCTCAAATCACGGTATTATCAGATTAGGATTAATGAGCAAGATATCCCGAAGACAAATATCAATACTCGATATGGGAACTATGAATTTACAGTCATGCCCTTTGGATTGACAAATGCCCCAGCTACATTCAATTGCCTAATGCAGGACATTCTCTGGATGATTTTGTTCTTGTTTTCTTTGATGATATTCTCATTTACTCAAAGAATATAGGTGACCATGAAGCTCACGTCCGAAAAGTTCTTGAGATTCTAAGGAAGCACCAACTCTTTGCAAAAAAGAGCAAATGCACTTTCTCTGTCGACCATGTTGAATACTTGGGCTTTTTGGTATCCCAAAGACAAAATTTCTCGAGATTCCACAAAAGTCCAAGCAGTCATAGATTGGCCTGAACCAAAGACAGTGAAAGAAGTCAGAGAATTCTTGGGATTAACTGGCTGGTATAGAATTTTTATACCTAAGTATGCTCTCATAGCTTCCCCCTGACAATCTTCTCAAGAAGAAGGTTCCGTTCCAATGGTCTGCCAGGTGTTAAAGCGCTTTTGATAAGCTGCCTTGGTAAACCAATCCCGTTCTAAAGTTGCCAGATTTCTCTCCACCCTTTGAGGTAGTTAATTGATGCCAGTGGTTTTGCCTTGGGAGGTGCACTCATGCAGGAAGGTCATGCAGTGGCCTATGAATCCCGAAAACTTAGAACGCATGAGAGAAATTATGCTGTCCACGATCTAGAGCTACTTTTAGTAGTATATACCCTGAAGTTGTGTGGAGACATTACCTATTGGGTCAAAGATTCACTTTGATGACAGATCATCAGAGCTTAAAGTGGATCTTCACTCAGAAGTATCTCAACATGCACCAAAGAAGGTGGATGCAGACCCTACAGGAATTTGATTTTGAAATCAAGTACCGCCCAATCAAAGAAAATGTGGTAGCAGATGCCCTTAGTAGAAAAGCCTCCTTGCTTGCAATCACAGTGGTGTCAAATCCATTGAATAATGAAGCAAGAGAGAAGATCATGCAGGATAGATTCTTTGGCCCTATTACTACCCTACTTATGCAGGAAAGTAAAACTCTTATTAGGAGTTGAACCGAGTTCAAGGGTACAGCACCTGGATGATGGAATTATGTATTACAATAGCAGGCTATGCATTCCCAGTGATGAGGGAACTAAAGGTCAAAGTCTGAATGAAGCCCATGAGACAGCCTTATTGCAGGACATCTAAGTTTCATCAAGACCTACATGTCTGTAAAGAAAAGCTTCTTTTGGCCTGGACTAAAAAAGGATGTACTTAATCATGTACGTCAATGCCTGATTTGTTAGAAAGTCAAAGCAGAGAGAGTAAAAATGCCTGGGAAGCTAAATCCATTAGACATCCCCCAAATGAAGTGGGAATGTATCAGTATGGATTTTTTTACTGGACTACCCTCAGTGCAATCAGGTTACAACTCCATCTTTGTGGTAGTTGATAGACTAACCAAAGTTGCCCATCTGATTCTAGTAAAAGAACCCTACACTGCAATGGATTTGGCTAGAGTGTTCCTCAAGGAAATCTTCAGATTGCATGGCCTACCTAGGAGAATAGTAAGTGATCGAGATCCTAAGTTCACGTCAAGATTCTGGACTGCATTTTTCAAAGCAGTAGAAAGTTTCTTGGATCTCAGCACAGCTTACCACCTCGAGACCGATGGTCAAACAGAAAGGGTGAACCAAGTAATCAAAGATATACTTTGGTCATGATATGTGGCAGGGAACCCAAGAAGTGACTAAGCTATCTGCACCTAGTCGAGTTCGCCTACAATGCCTCTTATCACTGAAGCATTGGGATGAGCCCTTTCAAAGCTCTGTATGGACAAGACTGCCTAACACCATTAACTTGGTCCGACCCATTGATTAGGGTCAAGATGTCTAGATAGATGCTTGACGATATGGAGCAGAAGATGCAGCCAATCCGCAAAGATTTAAGAGCTGCCCAGGATAGATAGAAGCTGTATGCAGATAAGAAGAGGTCACACAGAAAGTTCGAAGAAGCAGATATGGTCTTCATTCGAGTACGTCCCAAAAGAAGTTCTCTATCTCTTGGGAAGTACAAGAAGTTATCCCCCAGATATTGTGGGACATATCTGATTATAAAGAAAGTAGGTGACTTAACCTATGAACTTCTTCTGCCCCCTCATCTCAAAGTACATAATGTATTTCATGTCAGCCTACTTAAGAAGTATGTACCTAGTCCGAATCATGTGCTTAATGATGAACTCTTAACTTCTTCAACCAAAGGGCTGATGGAACTCCAACCTGAAGAAATCCTTGATGTTTGAGAAAAGGTTCTTAGGAACAGAATTCTAAGAGAATTATTAATCAAATGGAAGTTCTATCCTTTTGAAGACGCCACCTGGGAGAAAGAAGCCGAACTGTGCGGGATTACCCCCAGTTTGCGAGATGAGGACATCTCGCGTTTTCAAGTGGGAGAGAATGTAAGATTCCTCCCCATCCCCTCAAGATGTCCAATTTCTTCCCTTGTAATCATCCCCTTTTCAGAATAATAAAAGATCTTGTTTGTACCTGTTTGGCCTAGAGAGAGAAAATATTCTAGAGAGAGATAACTTAGTTTCTAGATATCTTTGGATGGAAAAATATCCTTTCTTATTGAACTAAATTCCCCTGAAACAAAAGTTTAAAAATTTTCCTAAGCTGCATTAGAAATTAATTATAATTTGCTCAAAAGACTTTAGCCTAAGGGTCTAGATTTTTTGAAAATTTTGGATTAAGGTTCTGAGGGACTAATCTGATTAATCCAAATGTAGGGAGGAGATAAATTGAAGAAATAAAGAAATCCCCCCCCCCAAAATGAGTAAATACTAAGATGAAGAGTGGACTAAGGACCAAAGGAAACATTAAAAAATGATTTTTTGACACCTCAGAGTGGGGATTCCCCCTCATGAAGCAGGCACCTTTTTTCTCATCATTACTCCCCATTTTATATCAATAAAATGAGATATTTCATCTCTCCTCTCTGCTATTTCAAGTCTAGTTCCAAAAAGTAAGCTGAATTGACCCAAAAATGGTCAAAAATTGACCAAACTGATCTGGAAAATTCTAGAATCAGTTTTCTTCGTTTGAGACTCACTTTTTCTATAAATAGAAGCATCCCCCTTGTAAAGGCTTAATAGTGTTTATGCACTGTTACTCTACTCCTTCCCAGAGCCAATTACATTGAATTCACTTGATAATTCAATTGTTTTTTACTAAATCCTCTCGAAAAGAAATGGTGGCCACTCTTGATCTAAACAAGAGTAGAACCCTCAATCCCTCAAGTCAAAGGAAAGCTCACAAACCTCCATATAAGCTAAAAATTCTACTTTTTAATTTCTAATCTATGGTTTTCTGATTTCTTTGCTTTTTTACTTGATTAAAGTGAATCTTGACGTTACCCCTTCTCTTCCTTAAGAATTCAGCCTTTCTTTATCCTAAAATGAGTAACAAATCAATTGATTTAAACTTTTCTTATTGTTTACTCTTTAGAAAGTGAAAATTAAGTAGACTAGAGTACTTTACTTCAAATTGAGATTAATTTTAAATTGATATTAGAATGTAAAAATTCAGAAATGGTCAGCCATACAAAGGAGGTTATGGCAAAGTTTTCTTAAATTTTATGGAAAATAAAGTTTATCTTTATGTTATTCTAAAAGAGTAATTCCCACCGTTTGTGCATTCTAAAAGAAATATTTTTATTTACTCCATGTACATATTCACCTATGAAGATGCATGGATATCATTGATATTAATTATTGAAATTAAATTCTATGCATAGAAAGATGCATATTGAAAATGTTTTTATTATAAAAGTGTTGTTTTTATCGAATTTAATTTCTATGCATATAAAGATGCATATTGAAAATTTTTTTATTATAAAAGTGTTATTTTTATTGAATTTAATTTCTATGCATAGAGATGCATATTGGAATATTTTATTATATTATAAAAGTTTTATTTTCATTGAATTCAATTTCTATGCATGGAAAGATGCACAATAGAAATTTTTTTATTATAAAAGTGTTATTTTCATTGAATTCAATCTCTATGCATGGAAAGATGCATAATACAAATTTTTTAATTATAAAAGTGTTATTTTCATTGAATTCAATTTCTATGCAAAGATGCATAATGGAATTTTTTATTATAAAAGTGTTATTTTTATTAAATTTAATTTCTATGCATAAAAAGATGCATAAAAAAATCTTGTTTATTTTAAAAGAGTTATTCCTATTAAATTGATTTTTTTGCATGAATAGATGCATAAAAGGATTTCTCTTTTATATAAAAGTGTTATTTCCATTGAAGTTGGATTTTATGCATAAATAGATGCATAAAGAATGTTTATATCAAAATTAGATCCTCTTTAATTCTATGTTTAATTTCCATGAAAATTTGATAAGTGAATAAGTAAATACTCTCAGACAGGAATTCCTATCATTTTATTATTCACTCGGATTGTAAACAAAGAATTCAAGAAAACTATCAGAGTCAAAATATTCAGATAAATGATTAATTTATTCCTCATCAAAATTCGTGATTAATTTAGAAATGAGTTAAGTGAATATTCAATGAATGAAACTCAGTAAAATAGTAGCTCAAATATCATACCCCCTTTTTGAGAAAAATAGATCAAGAAGAACCTTATCAAACTCGAACCCTGAATCAAACTATAACCAAGACCAAACTCTTTCGTCAGTTTTGAGGAAAGAAGATGTGACCAGTTCTTCAAGAAAATACACTCAAATCTCTCACCAAATTTGAAACTTAGATAAGACCCTTCGAATTGATCTGAGGATCAAGGTTACGGAATTCGAAGAATTCTATTTTGAAATTCAGTATTATGATTATGAAGTTTTGGGGATACTAATTTAAGATATACTCATTATATTCAACAGAAAATCAAACTGAAAACTTGCATAAAAACCAGTTTTCTTAAAGGACTCTCTTACGCCAGAATGCTGGAGCATTTGGTATGTGTTTTTCTTAGGGAAGTTTGGTTGCAAGAGCTAGCGGGGAGTGTTCAAGGGAGGGAGAGCTCACGCAGCAAAGCTTGCCCAGGTCTTGCGAGCCTCGGTACGGTTAAAATGGTGCACTTCCGGTACAATGGACGAGGGCCGACAAAGCGGTCCCTGAGTGAAGTGCTAGGAAACCTAAGAAGGATCCTGGAGGGTTTTGACCAGGTGATGCACAGGCCCGCGGTGCCCTTGGACACCCATGCGTATGTTGTGGAAGATATTGTATGATGGACCAATGATTATTGTAAATGCTTACAGGAACTCGTTTTTACTGACCAGCTGATCTCAACGGAGAGTCTAAAGTGATGCTGTTTTTTTTCGAGAAATAAGGATTGGATGGAAATTTTGAGTTATGACATCTGTAATCAATAATTGTTTGTCAATGGATTGTTTTATAAGTTAAAGTGTAAAGAGGAGTGTGTGCGTATCCGTATTCGAAAGCAAAAGTTAAGAAAGGCATTCAATTATGGGTGGGTGAGTAATTGTCTGGTCCTACCAATTCCAGGCAGTGGCTAACCCATGGGCCGGATTGGGTTAGGCTAGAATCATTAGAGTTTCAATAATGAAATTATATAATAGGAATACGCTTAGAACTCCAATAGTTAAATAATAACTTGAAGACTTCTCAAATGAATAGATCAACGGTTGTGCCTGATTCAGTTAGGAAAAAAGCATTGATTTCTTCAAGTTAAGTCTGTAATAGTTTTCCTTCTATCTAGTTTATACAGGTTAAGGTTAGTTTAATCTCTTGACCCTGTTAGAAAATTTGTTTAAGGAAATCAAAAAGGTGGAATCGTCCCCGTTTTTCGGGCAAGGGAAATTTTCCCCGGTTTCGGTTTCGAAATGACCACCAGATTAGTCTCGTTTTCGAACATTCAAGGGTGAGGCCTCAAGTGGGAAACCCTGCCCCGCTCATGAAGAAGCTACTTCTGCTGGTAGCAATCGGTGTGCAAAGGAGGCAGTGGGATCTCACAGATATTAATTATTAAATTTGATTTCTATGCATAGAAAGATGCATAAAGGATTTTTTTTTATTACAAAAGTGTTATTCTGATTCTATTTGATTTCTATGCATAGAAAGATGCATAAAGGAATTTTTTATTCCAAAAGTGTTATTCTGAATAAATTTGATTTCTATGCATAGCAAGATGCATAAAGGAATTTTTTTTTTACAAAAGTGTTATTCTGATTAAATTTGATTTCTATGCATAGAAAGATGCATAAATAATATTTTTATTACAAAAGTGTTATTCTGATTAAATTTGATTTGATTTCTATGCATAGAAAGATGCATAAAGGATTTTTTTTATTACAAAAGTGTTATTGTGATTAAATTTGATTTCTATGCATAGAAAGATGCATAAAGGATTTTTTTAAATTACAAAAGTGTTATTGTGATTAAATTTGATTTCTAGAGGAATTTTTTTGATTACAAAAGTGTTATTCTGATTAAATTTTATTTCTATGCATAAAGGAATTTTTTCAATTATAAAAGTGTTATTCTTATAAAAATTGATTTTTATGCATAAATAGATGCATAAAGATTTTTTTATTTTAAAAGTGTTATTCCTATTGAATTTGATTTTATGCATAAAAAAGAATTTTTTTATAAAAGTGTTATTCCCATTGAAGTTGATATTTATGCATAAATAGATGCACAAAAGGATTTTTTTTATAAAATTGTTATTCCCATTGAAGTTGATTTTTATGCATAATTAGATGCATAAAGAATTTTTATATCAAAATTAGAATTCTCTTAAATTCTATGTTTAAATTCCATGAGTATTTGATAAATGAATAATTAAATACTCTAAGAGAGAAATTTCTATCGTTTTATATTCACATGGATTGAAAAAAGAAAATTCAAGAAATCTATCGAGATTGAAATATTCAGATAAATGATTAATTTATTCCTCATTGGAATTCGTATAACAAATTTAGAAATCAGTTAAGTGAATATTCAAAGAAAGAAATTTAGTAAAATAGTAACTGAATTATCAAAGATAGTTTAGGAAAAATCTTATCCGACTCAAACCTTGAATCAAACTATGACCAAGACCAAACTCTTTCGTCAGTTTCGAGGAAAGAAGGTGTGATCAATTTAGAAAAATACATTCAAAACTCTCGCCAAATCTAAAACTAAGTTTGAGACCCTTCGAATTGATCTGTGGATCAAGGTTATAGAATTCGAGGAATTCTGGTATGAAATTAAGAATTCCGATCAAGAAGTTTTGGTGATAGTGATTCAAGAAATACCCTTGTATTATTCAAAAGAAAATCAAACTGAAAACTTGCATAGAAACCCTGTTTTCTTAAAGGATTGTCTTACGCTAGAATGAGATGTGATGACATGTGAACCAGATAGATGTGAATGAATGGATGGATGGGATGTTATGTGAATATATGTGATGAGATGTGATGAGATGTCATGTGAATCAGATAGATGTGAATGAATGGATGGATGGGATGTGATGTGAATATATGTGATGAGATGTGATGTGAATAGATGTGATGAGATGTCATGTGAATCAGATAGATGTGAATGAATGTGGATGTGTATGTGAAGAATGGATGTGGATGTGTATGTGAAGGATGTGAATGAGATGTGAGGTGAAATGGATGTGATGTGAATGAGATGTGAGGTGAAATGGATGTGATGTGATGTGATGGATCGGGGTAGATAGGAATGGATGAGATATGAATGAATGTGATGTGATGAGATGTAAATATGGGTAGATGCGAGTGGATGAGATCTGATGAGGATAAATGAGGAAAGATGTAATGAGATGAAAATGATGTGATTGGATGAGGATGGGAATACATATGAAATGAATGTGGATTAAATAATGTGGATTGATGTGGAACAATGTGGAAAGACGAGAGTTCGTTATAGAAACTGTATTTATGACGTGTTTTTAAATGATGGTTTTATGTCAAGAATGCTGGGAAAGCATTTTGACCATCTTGTGAATGAGGTCGTGGTCATAAAGTTGCAACAGCTGACGGAGAGTCAATGGAGGACGTCTCGCATAGCTATTAAGAGACTAAGGTTATGTAGAAGGGTGAGAGAAGGGTGTGAGTGTGAATGGACTTGAGGTCCACTTGTTCACCTATTTAAAGGTGAGGCCATGAGGCGTTTTGTATGTGAGCAAGGCCTAGTTGTATGTATAAGCAACTTAATAAGCAAGATATTATTCTTGTATTTTGTGAGTCTCTCCTCTCCACACACTTGATCTAGCATGAGCACCTCATTTTCTCATCATGGTATCTAGAGCTTAGGTGATTTGAACCACTTGTGGTGTAGAATAGGTAAAAAATATCCATTTTTTTCCTCATCTTTCTTGTGTGGAGATCAACCCCCAGCCATTGGAGGCCTTCCACAAGGTTGTAGAGGGCACATCTCTCCCCGATTTCTTCATGACAGATGTAGAGGAGCTGCCGGCGAACTCATTCATACAGTCAATTTTTGAAAACCTCCACGCTGCGCCGCGGCATTTCGTCTGCTGTGCAGCAGGTCGGCGGCCAGTCTTCTGCACAGCTGTGGTCGTATAGCCATAGCCCGTCTGTAGACCACCATAAGAGAAGGGGTCTTACGGCTATTGTAGCCCGGCTGTAGACCACCATAAGAGAAGGGGTCTTAGGGCTATTGTAGCCCAATGAGTGGAGGACTCACAGCTCAACTTTGAGCTTCAACCATCCTCTGTAGCGCCGGCAATCAGTAAAAGACCAGGCGCCACTTTCTGTCTTCCCTCAAGCTTCCATTAAAGCTTGAGTTTTTTGGTTTTGTCTTGCTCAATCATCTTTTCCCTTGCTCTAATCACTCAAGTTGTGGTGTGAATGTTTGTTGCTAAGTTCTCTCTTGATTTTGAAGAGCTCCCATCCACATGAGGTAGCCATAAGCCTCATGCCCGTCAAGCTTCAACATCAACATCAATTTTTAAGCTTTGAAAGTGATTAAGTGTGCTTCTAAGCACTAATTATGTTATTTAACACTAATTACTCTATTAATCCAGTAAAAGGAAAGTGTTCTTAAACACTAAGAATGTTATTAAACACTAATGGTGAGTTAATCACTAAAATAAGTGTTATTTTGTACTAAAAATATGCTTTTTAGCACTAATTGTGTTTTATATACACTAATGGTGATATTAATCATCAACCAAAGTGTTGCTTAACACTAAGGTGGTCTTACCATCAAAGGAGGAGGTCATTTACATTAAGAAGGCTCTTCTTCATCAACATGGAGGCCGGGCACACACCATAAGTGCCACATTACAAGTCTTCATCGTCAACCGTTTCTTCCAAAGAGAAATGGTGCAACCATGAACCAATTGTCTTCATCTCATAAGCTAAAGAGGTTGAAGAATTCTGGTTTTTTATCATAAAACTCAGATGTTTTAGTGTTCTTAAAGTTGGGCACATGTACATTAAGTGCTCACCTTCAATGTTTATGTGTATTACCCTTGAGGCTCTTATTTGTAAAAGACATAGGCATCTCATAAGCCATATGTTCTCGATTCCCAAGCCCAAGGCGATTCATTCCGTTGCATATTCTGCATTTTCATCGTATAAGATGAGTTTTAAGGTTGAGCATAGCATCCCTAAGTGCTCTACCTTATTGGTTGTCATGATTTTAAGCATCTTTTGGCATTACTTTTGTAAGAGGCATTTGCAACATTATGAGACATGTCCTCTCCTTCTTGAGCCAAAGATGATAAACCTTACTTGTTTAAGTATTTACCTCAACCAATTACTCATTAAGCTTGTAACTTCAAACCCCAAAGGGTATCATTTAACCAACATGCATAAAAGCTATTGTAATTATGGAGTAGACAGTGCCCTTCACCAATCCATAAGGCAAGTGGTAAGACCCTCCCTTTCCCTTCCCCATTTAAATCTACCTCATTACTCATGTAGGAGATATATTATTCAAGGAAGCATAAAGCATGTTGGTGGAGGACCATCTAAAAGCAAACCACTTAAGCAATGGTGGCAGCCTGCTTATGATCATTGTGTGAGAATGGTCAAGGTGGAAAAGCATATGGTGGAAGCAATGGCATGTATGTCTCAACCATGTCATCTACAAGAAGCCAAGCAAACACAAAGAGTGGAGTGCACCATCATTGAGGTGTACATCTTCATCGACAACTAATAAAGACTTAGATGGCAACAATGAATTAGCCTCTAAGGCTCTAGGAACACATTTGTAAATCCTAGATAATCACACCTATATTCCAAGCCTTGTACGCCTAATGTTATAAAGGCATCTTATGTCCAATACCACCTATTCCATCCTTCCATAGTTGGTATTGAGGGGGGGTATTAAGAGACTAAGGTTATGTAGAAGGGTGAGAGAAGGGTGTGAGTGTGAATGGACTTGAGGTCCACTTGTTCACCTATTTAAAGGTGAGGCCATGAGGCATTTTGTATGTGAGCAAGGCCTAGTTGTATGTATAAGCAACTTAATAAGCAAGATATTATTCTTGTATTTTGTGAGTCTCTCCTCTCCACACACTTGATCTAGCATGAGCACCACGTTTTCTCAACAATAGCAAGGTCGGCTGAGGTCTTGACCAGCCTCCGTTCGATTTAAATCGTGAGCTTCCAGTACGGTGGATGAGGGACTAAAGAAGCGGCCTATGAGTGAAGCGCTAGGTGACCTGCGAAGGATCCTAGAGGGTGCTGATGACCATACGGTGCTCGGGCTCTGGGTCGCTGAAGATACCCACAAGTGCGTCGTGGAAGATATTGAAACAAGGAGTAAGAGTTGTTTTATGAAACCGGGGCATGGATCTGGTTGATAGACCTTGCAAGTCCTCAAGGGATGAGTCCATGTCTCTTTTATATGGATCGGTTGGTTGATCTTGTTGATCTTCGATGGAGATTCCATTTTGATTTTTATAAGTGAATATATTTCCAGGTACTATGAGCTAGGAACTATCGAAAAGGCCCCTAAGTGGACAGGTGGTGAGCGTTCTGGTTGCCAATGATGCCATAGGTACACCGATGAAGGAAAAATTAGAAATTAGGATTCAACTGGATGTTTTGGAGGAATGATCAGTGATACTATAGTTTCATTAAAAGATTGTTTTAAAAACAGTTGAATCTGTGAAAAAGGCAATTTCATATTGGGTGTGTAAGTGGTGTGACTAGTTTTAAGTCTGCATGAATATCCGGCTAGGGGGCCTGGGAACTCATTTCCCTGGTACCCGGGACAAAACCTAATCAAATTCTTAAATGGATCCCATCACCACGGGACTGGATGGGATGGTTGATATGATTTTAAAATTCAGGTTGAGAACTGATGAGTTGATTTGAACTCTGATTGAAAAATGATGATTCCTGAATTTTGGTTGAAAAAAGCAATAAGTTGAGCAAAACCACAAAATGAGGATGAATGGGAGGAGTCCCTGTGATGACGTTTGTAAACTGGAATGATGATAATGTTTTAAGTAAATCACTATGAGATTAGTGGATTGTGCTAAACAGATTGCTATTGTTAACACTTGACCTAGTGGATCAAGTTAAGGGGTGACAAATTAAAAACCTGTATACTTGAAATTCCCATGGACGAATGTTCAGATGGAAATTTTGGTCTAATGGACCATTATTGTGTTAAGGATATAAATGATATGATCTGAATGAATTGTCATCTGATGATGAGTTCTATATAAGGGATCTTTATCCCAGGATTCTGTTGGGTTCACCAGACTATAAGGAACCCCAAAATCAGTTGGATCTTAAGGAAAAGAGTTGTCCTCTAGTTTGCGAGATGAGGACATCTCGTGTTTTTTAAGTGGGGTAGGATGTAAGAATCCTCCCTCCAGCTTTTGAGGTGTGTAGGTGTAAGAACCGCCCCTTTTGATCTTATAATTATTCCCCTCTCTGAAATAAAAGAAAGATCCTGTTTTGGCCTTGAGAGAGAAAATGTCTAGAGGGAGGTAACTCAAAATTGAGTTATTTTTTGATATAAAAATCCTCCTAGTGTCTAAAATGGTTTCCCCTGAAACAGAAATTCAAAAAGAACTTTCCAATGTGCAATTGGAATCAATTGAAAATAGGTATACAGTACCTTAACCTAAGGGTCTAGATTTTCAGAAATTTTTAAATTATGGTCCAATTAAGGTCCCTATGGACCAATAAGATTAATCCAAATGTAAGGAGGATATAATTGAAGAATAAAAGAAAACCCCCCCAAAAATGAGTAAATGCTCACATAAGACGAAGAGTGGACTAAGGGACCAAACTGATCTGGAAAATTCTAGAATCAATTTGCTTGGTTAGAGGCTCACTTTTTCTTATAATAAATAGGAGCCTCCCCCTTTGTAAAAGCTTAATGGTATTTATGCACTTTAACTCTACTCCTATCCTGAGCCATCTACATTAATTTTTTAATAATTTAATTATTTTTGGCCTACTCAAACATATATTCAGCAAACCGCAATACCTGTGCTGTATGCATGCAACCTCCATTCTTTCAAGAAAATCTGCTACATCTTCATTAGGACCACCAAAAAACTCTGGATACGACATCATTTTGATCTCCAAGCTTCACCTCAAATCCCAAGAAAAACAAGGAAAACACCTTCCCTGAAACCTTCAACTCCTACGGCATACACCCTTGTAAACGAGGAAAAATAATGAGCTCTCCTCAGTGGGGGCACCAGAAAGCTGTCGGAAATTCCAAACATGGAATCACCTACCTCTATAGCTGTCCATCCAACAGCCTTGGAAAAACTAACACCAACGGGGGCACCACCACCGGCTGGAACACTTCTCACACAGTTCACCACACCACCCACACCAGAAAGACAACCAAAACAGGGGCACCAACAACCAACATGAAACACCACATAGAGATACCTCAAAACTCTGTACTCCACAAGATAATCAAAGACCGCATACTTATCCACAATAATACAAAAATTCCTCCACAAATCAGCCGGCTTCACTCGGTTTCCTTCACTCCAAAAAAACTTCCTTCCAAAAGCTTCCTCTCTCGGCTTCAGCACCTCGTGCTTTCTCTCTCCACTTGCTTGCTCCAAAACAGCCCGCTCAAATAAGCTTTTTCCACACCAAAAAAGCTTCTTCAACTCACCAAAAGCTCCACCACAGCTCACACCACATCAGCCGCGTCTCTCTGGGCGCGTCTCTCTGGGCGATGAGTGCAGCCTCCTTAGCCTCTCTGCGCAGCTAATAAGAAGCATCCCCCAAGCGGCTCTCTAGCCCGCGTCACCAGTCACCAGTGCGCCAGCTAGCCCAAGTCTCCACGGCTTCTCTTTCCTCACTGTCACTAGCAGCTCTCATCTGCAGCTCTCTCAGCTCAGTGAGCTCTACGTCCCTCACCAAAGAAGCATACCCTTTTCAAGGTGGCAACTCTCTAGAAAACTTCTCTCTCTTCACCAACCTGCAGCAACACCTCCTGGGCGGCTCCCCTCTACAGCCCCTTCACTCTCTTCGTTGCAGTTTTGCGTGCTAAGAGGGCCCCCTGCTTCAGTGCAGTCCACCACTTGTGGTATGGAAGCCGCTCCTTTCTCTAGCTAGCACCACACTCCACTCAGACATCAACCCAAAGCAACCCTCTCTTCTTTGCTCTGAATAGCCTCTGACCGCAACCCCCTCTGACCGCAACCCAACCAAAAAAAACTTCTCTCTCTTCACCAACCTGCAGCAACACCTCCTGGGCGGCTCCCCTCTATAGCCCCTTCACTCTCTTCGTTGCAGTTTTGCGTGCTAAGAGGGCCCCCTGCTTCAGTGCAGTCCACCACTTGTGGTATGGAAGCCGCTCCTTTCTCTAGCCAGCACCACACTCCACTCAGACATCAACCCAAAGCAACCCTCTCTTCTTTGCTCTGAATAGCCTCTGACCGCAACCCCCTCTGACCGCAACCCCCTCTGACCGCAACCCCCTCTGACCGCAACCCAACCAAAAAAAACCCTCTCCTCTTTAGCACTCTGCTTAGAGGCGGTTTACCCCAGCCAAAAACTTCTCTCCCTTCGCCAACCTTCTGAGGTCTGCGTTGTGCTGGCAAAGCTGCTGGCAGCAGAGCAAGCGACCAGGTGGACTTTTGCTTTGTTGGCCACGTGGTTTTTTTAAAGGCCTAGAAGATGGCCACCATCACCCTTTCCGCTAGCTTTCAGCATTCTCGATCAGCTGCATCATAATTTACCCAAAACATGACTATTGCAGTCGGTGCCATGCACTGCCGATCACCATCACATGCTTGCTAAAAATGGAGCACCATCTCTGCATCTAGAATCAGCCCCAGATTGACTAGCCATCATCACATTCAGGGTTCCCGTAATATTTTCACATGGAGGCATCACCAAGAGCTCGTAAAAAAAAACATAAAACCACCCACTCTGTACATTTGTCAGGGCATTCAGGGCAAATCTTTTTCACATGCCATGCGTTCCATATATACACAAGCCCAAAACACCTTTCAGAATTTTGCCTAACATACTTGAAGGTCTTGAGTTCTCACTGGGGGCACCAGAAAGCTGTCGGAAATTCCGGACACGGAATCACCTGCCTCTATACCTGTCCATCCAACAGCCTTGGAAACACTAACACCAACCAGCCACCGGCTAGAACACTTCTCTCACGGTTCACCACACCATCCACACCAGAAAGACACCACAAGACAGGGGCACCTTAGATGAGTAATCACCCAACAACACATACACTTCCATCGTGTGCATGACGAGGTAATCGAAGGCTGGCACAAAGTGCGCTGTGAGAGTGTAAACCCATGGACCACACCACCCAACACGTCAATCACGCCTTCTCCTACAAATCAACACACACAGGATACCAACACAACCAAACCCAGATACATCACCTGTATCATCCATCCTTAAATTTCCAACCAACACTTTCATACAAGCTTCTTTCGACACAGAAGCCTTTACTCACACAACCTTACAAACACTCTGGCTTGGATTTACTGCCAAGGGAATTCAACCACGGCCTCACTGCCTCTGGAACTACAACCTTGCGTCTGACAACCAACCAGTCGGACCTCTCATCTCCTTTTCAACCCGCGATGCTCTCTGTCCCCTCTTCTGCAGTTGGCGAAGTCTTCCTCTCTCTCCTTCGTTTGCAGTTGGAGCCACCAGCCGTCGTGGAGCCTCACAGTAACCATCCACACGTTACTCCACCAACTCCTTCTCTACTGGCGTGCTACAAGCCCCTTTCTCTGTTGCGATCCTGGTAGCCGACTATAAAAGCAAAAACAAGAGCCACACTTCTAACTCCCGCTACCAAAGGTGGCCAACTCCAACCAGTCGCCAGCCATCAAAGGCAAACTCTCCCTCTTCGGTAGTAGCCACCGCCAGGCACCCAAAATAGTGACCCTTCTCTTTCCTGTCGCCTACCATACACCGCAGTAGCCCACACATTACCCAGGGCACTCTCTCCCTTCGCCTGTGCACAGCCCTCCTTTCCTTGCATCCGTATAAAAATTCTATACCAACTAGTTAATCCCAAGAATCCTGTGACTTCTTTCACTGTCTTTGGTTCAGGCCTATGTATGACTGCTTCGACTAGGTCACGGAAGGAAATGGTTTCATTGTGACAGAGTGAATGTTAGCTTTATTTTTGTGGAGCCAATCCATTCCAAGGATTCTGTCAAAAACTCCCAAAGGTAAGACTCTTCCCATCTAGATTGAATTGATTGAATTGAATACGATCTATCTCATGGTGAGTGAAAAGAATCTTCCCACTGGCCACTTCAACTTGCATAGGTTTCCCTGATTTCTGTTCTAAGACTAGCTTATGCAAGCATCTAGGGAAAATAAATGAATGAGTACTGCCCTGAATCAGTAAAAAGCTTAAATGGCTTACCCTTATACTTAGCTGGAGCATGGATGACAGAGAATTGACGATTTGGTCCTTGGTTTTCAATCGCGGCATAAATTTGACCTCTTTCCTCTTCCACTACTTCTGCTATCGTAACTGCTCTGGTCGCTTCTGCAGATTGGCGCGGAACTCTTTCTCTTTGGTTACCCCAGTTCTGGGAGGAGTTCTGAGATTACTCTAAACACAGGCAGATGGTTGAGCTGGAGTCCTCCTGGGATTGCCCTGATTTTGGTGAGACATTGACTGATATGAAGGGGCTGGTCTCTGCACTCTGGGTCCTTGACTTCCTTGTCCTCTTGACATGGCAGGAGTCGGGCAGTCTTTAAGCTGGTGACCGAATCCCTGAAACCCAAAACACCTATTCTCACTTCTAAGCTCATCCCTCTGAATCCTTGAAAGAGGTGGGGCTCCTGAGAAAGTGTTTTGAGGGAAGGGTCTTCCTTCACTTCTAAATTTCCCAGCATCTTGATTTTGAATAGGGCCTTGCTGTTGAAATGTAGAGAGAAAGAGACAAGAGACACATCATGTACGCTCCCAAAGACTGATTCATATTGAGGACAAGATACATATATATAGGTGAGACCAAGTTAGGTAGAGTGAGCCATATATAGAGCTCCAACACCCCCACTCAAACAAGGGTCTCTAGCTATGGATGAAAAAACCCTTGGGGAGTACAAGGGAAAAACCCAAGCCCCTATACAAATGTGAAAATATGAACCAGAAGTAATGATGTGAAAGTGCATTGTGCATCTATGTACAAATATACAAAAGGACCAAGAGGTCATAGTGTGCAATTGTGAAATGTGCAAAGTGCATGGTGTCTAGAAGATTACAACGATATATGTACAAAGCTACCATAAGAGTAAAGAGCCTAATCTAGAAAGAGTGAGCTCGAGGCAACTCCAAGCTCTGAGCGCAAGAGAATGAAGCGTGACTCATTGAGACCTTTGGTAAGAATATCTGCAATCATCTGGTCACTTGGACAATGTTCAATCATGATAGTGCCTTTGCGTACTTCGTATCGAACATAATGGTAATGCACAGCAATATGTTTTGACTTGTTATGTTGGACATAGTCTTTTGCAAGACTAATAGCACTCTGATTATCACACCGCAAGGGTGTACTAGAAAGAGGAGAATGGCCAATATCTGTCAACACTTGTCGAAGCCAAATGAGTTCACGAGCTGCAAGCGATGCCGCAACATATTCAGATTCGGTTGTAGAAACTGCAACACAACGTTGTTTCTTGCTGGTCCAAGAAATAAGACAACCATTAATGAAGAAACAATTGCCACTAGTAGATCGCATAGATAAATGTGAGCTGGCCCAATCTGGATCTGTGTAACCCAAAAGAGAAAGAGATGGAATGGAGTCGGATGTGAATTGTCGTTGATAAACCAAACCATAATCTGCAGTGCCTTTCAAGTATTTCAACACGCGCTTTGCTGAAGACCAATGCTTAAGAGAAGGACATGCAAGATGTTGCCCGAGATAGTTAGCAATAAACAAAATGTCAGGACGAGTGTTCAAACCAACAACTTGAAGACATCCAACCAAATTAGCATATGGTTGATTTGTAACAAGCTGGCCACCACCATCAGAAGTGTTTTTCATGGAACTCGCAAGACAAGGAGTAGTTGCTGAATGTGCAGATTCCAAACCAAACTTCTTAATAGTATCTTCAATAAACTTTGACTGTCAAAGTAATAAAATACATTTGCTGCGATCCCTTTGAATCTGAATGCCAAGACATGAGTGAAGCTCTCCAAGATCCACCATATCAAATGCCGAAGATAACAACTTCTTATTTTGGTGTAAAAATCCCAAATCATTGGAAACAAGGATTGTATCATCCACATAAAGGGCAAGGATTACAAAACTACCATTTTGGTGTTTGGTAAATAAGTTGGGATCAGAAGAGCAAGAGAGAAAGCCATGGGAGGTAAGAAAAAGATCAAACTTGATGTACCAGGCCCGTGAAGCTTGTTTAAGACCATATAAGGCCCTATGAAGACGAGCAACAAGATCTTCCTTACCTGCAATAACAAATCCTTCTGGATGCTCCATGTAAATTTCTTCATTCAAATCTCCATTCAAGAAAGCTGTGCGCACGTCCATCTGATGAATTTCTAAGTCGAATTGAACGGCAAATGCCAATAAAACCCGAATACTAGTAATGTGAACAACTGGTGAAAAGGTTTCATGATAATCAACGCCAGCAACTTGAGAATAACCTTTGGCAACTAAACGTGCCTTGAATTTGTCAAAGGATCCATCTGCTTTAAATTTTGTCTTATATACCCATTTACACTTAATGGCAGTACGGCCAGGAGGCAGCTGAGTGAGTATCCATGTACCTTTAGAGATAAGAGAATCGTACTCTGCTTCCATAGCCTCTTGCCATTGATCCTTTTGTGGAGAACATATAGCATCACTGTATGTGGCAGGATCTTCAGAAGTAGAGAAAACATCAGCATCAAAATCTTCATCATAAACATGACAAGAACCATGCTCAAAATCAATAGGCAGATCAATAAAAATGTCAACATCATCAATGACAGCATTCGGAATCAATGGTTGTGAAGAGGAAAGTTGCTCTTTAGATGGTTGTGAAGAGGAAAGTTGCTCTATAGAAGAAGATTCATCATCACACAAGAATGGAAAAGCTTGAAGCAAAGATTTATTATCATCAGAATCATCCATGGACCATGTACCGCCCATAAGCTGTTCATTGAAAATAGCATCACGATTCACAAGCACTTTCTTGGAGGACGGGTCATAGAATTTGTAGCCTTTGGAAGTGTCAGAATACCCAATAAAAATAACTTTAAGCCCAGGAGCATCAAGCTTTGCTCGTGTTTCTTTAGGAACATGAATATAAGCAATGCATCCAAAGGTTTGAAAATGAGATACAGAAGGAATTTCACCTGTCCATGCTGTGATGGGTATCTTACCAGAAGGAGCAGTAGTAGGAAGATGATTCTGAACAAAGACTACTGTCAAGAGAGCTTCACTCCAGAAAACACGAGATAACCCAGAATGAATCAGCATACATCGTATAGCATTGATAATAGTGCGATTCTTACGTTCAGCAACACCGTTCTGTTGAGGTGAATATGGAATAGTATGTTCATGATGAATACCATGGTCCGTACAATAACTCTCAAACTCAGAAGACACATATTCTCCACCATTATCGCTGCGAAGTTTCTTGAGGCGACGACTAGTTTGAAGTTCGGCAGCCTTGTGAAATTGCTTAAAAACAGATAACGCCTCAGATTTTTGTCGAAGCAAGAAAACAACTGTATACCGTGAGTAATCATCAATAAATGTAATGAAATAACGATATTGTGTTCTCGATGGAGGCAAAGGTCCACAAATGTCGGTATGAACAAGATCCAATAAATCATGAGGATGAACTGAATTCGAGAGAGGAAAGGGTTTACGATTGTGTTTGCCAAGAGCACAAAACTCACAGACTCCCATATGAGGATGAGCTTTAAGATCCATGCCACGTACAAGACCTTGACGATGAAGATCAAGAAGCTTTGAGAAATCAGCATGAACAAAGCGATGATGCCATATCTTGCAATCATGATCACCTGGAGCAGTGACAACATTTGCTACAGCATCATTGAGAGAGAGCTCAAACAAATTGCCATTACGAGAAGCAGTTGCAATAATCTGCCCATCTTTCTCAATGCGGCATTTGGTGTGGTCGAATCCAATAAACAAACCAAGATCAACAAGTATTGCAACTGAAAGAAGATTACGTTGAAGTTCTGGGACATGTAAAACCCCTCGTAAAACTCGAGTTGAAGAAGATAAGGTGCCAAGATATAAATCTCCAATGCCCTTGACTTGACAAGTTGTATCATCAGCAAGATAAACAACACGCTTAACAGGTAAAGAATGATAGTTATGTAGCCACTTAGATTCATATGTCATATTTCCTGTAGCACCAGAATCAATAATGAAAAGTGAACCATCACGTACATGAAGTATTCTGTCTGGGGGAACTGAACATAAAACACAACTTGTTTCAGGCACATCATTATCATGATGCTCGGCTGCATATGCTCGATTTCGATCTACATCAAATCAACGCTTAAAGCACATGGAAGAGGGATGATCAGATTTTCCACAATAATCACAAGAAGAAGAATCTCTAGATAAACGTGGTTGTTTTGTGGTAATGTTGTGTTCTTCGTCATATTGACGTGCCCAACAGTCATCTTCAGTATGACCATTCCTATTGCAGTAAGAACAATGCTTGTTAGGAAATTTGAGACGAGAGAAACTACCACCACGACGACCACCTCTGCGGTCTCCTCGTTGAAAAGGACGCTTTCGCACATAAAAGGCCCGTTCCAACTGTTGGGACTCAGGCTCCTCTTGTTGTGAAAACATAGCTACATCATGACCAATGCTACGTCGTTGTTGACGTTGAGAATACTCAATCAAAGATATGCAAGTTTGGTCAAAATCAAGACCGTCCTTGTTAGAAAGAATGGTAACAATGTTGTCATAAGACGGATCCTTTATCGTATCAAGAAGAATTGTAATAAGTTGCTTTCGTGGAACAGGATCACCCGCAGCAGCAAGTTGATTAATAATAGATTTGAAAGAATCAATATGCCCCATCATAGCAGTACCAACTTCATACTGTAACTTTGAAAGCAAACCTCTCAAATAAAGTGTTTCTGTAACAGACTTTTTCTGAAAATTTGCTATAAGATACTCCCATACGTCATGGGAAGTAGGAAAGTTATACACATCAAGCATGAGAGAATCACTAAGAGAAGAAAGAATGTACCGACGAGCTGCTTTATCACGCCTCTGCCAATCCATATAAGAAAGACGCCATGCATCAAAAACAGGGCCTTCTGTGATAAGAACGTTGTCAAAATCCGGAATAGTAGGCTGAGACGGACATAGAGAATCACCAATAACAACATTGGAAAGCTCATCGCCTTCAAGAATTAACAGCATCTTTGCTTTCCAACCGGGAAACCCTTGGCCTTGAAAAGAAGGAATAGAACGTTGGCCAGAAGGAAAACCATTGACGAGAACAGTCATAGCCATATCTATCTGCGAGAAGACGTATAAGATAAAATCACAAAATCTGCACACCATAGACAAGGACGACCGCAAGAGATAAGAGACGTCAATAAGAAAAGAGTCCTCAAAATAGCGAGACGTGGGACGCAAGATTCATTGATAGCGCTTGAGGAAAAAGCTAGATTGGACGTTTTGCTAAAAATAGCAAAGACGCTTGACGAAAAGGCTAGATTTGGCGGTTTGCTAAAGACGCTTGACGAAGAAGCTAGATTTGGCGGTTTGCTAAAGACGCTTGGACGAATACGAAACCTGTGTGCTCATAAAGACACTTGATGAAGACGAAACCTGTTTGCTTATTCAGAGAACCTGTTTTGCTGTTTTACAGATGCAGTTTGCCTGAACTGTCATAACTTTTGACTCACAACTCCGTTTGACAAACTTTTTTGATAGGATTCACCAGCACAATACAATCTACTTTTTTGATAGGTTTTGGTTTTAAGGACGCGATTAAGAAACAGCTCTAATTACAACAAGTAAAGCTATAAAATCATGTAGACAACACATAATCAAACAACAATCTTGTAAGACATGAAATTATAATCATGAATTTAACAAGAAGACATAGATGCTTCCCTCATAGATGCTCTGATACCATGTTGAAATGTAGAGAGAAAGAGACAAGAGACACATCATGTACGCTCCCAAAGACTGATTCATATTGAGGACAAGATACATATATATAGGTGAGACCAAGTTAGGTAGAGTGAGCCATATATAGAGCTCCAACACTTGCTGCCTCTTTGGGGGTGGAAATTTTGAAGCACTTCCCAAGGTTTGGAACTTTTCAAAGTTTGAGGGTACAAGCTTCGGTGGGACCTTAACAACAAATGCTTTGGCAAAGTCCTTTGCCATTCTGACAGCTTCTACCATTGAGACTGGTTTGGCATTTTTCACTAAAGTGTCTAATGGCTTGTTTATCCCTCAAATGAATCTAGCCATCAGCTGCTCTTCATCCAAAAGTGGAGAATATTTGAGGAGAAGGGCAAATGCCTGATGGTATTCTTCAATCGTCCGGCTATCCTGCTTCAGTTCCAAGAACTTATTCATTTTGGTTTCCAGGAATCCCGGAGGACAGAACCTCTTCCTGAGGTAAGCTTTAAGATCTAACTATAGGTCTGGGTATTTTGGTCAAGACGGTTTGTCTCGCAATGGTTCCTCCATACGACCCTGGTCGTTTCCACAATTTTCAATCTGGCAAGAGCCATCTTGCTCTTCTCGTTATAATCGGTTACATCAAAATACTCTTCCATTCCCTCGATCCATTTTTCCACTACTTCTCCTAATTGTTACCCTTCATCCTTGAAGGGACCAGGTTGGGATCGGTGCAAGGCTTTACGAATGTTCGGAGATCTAACTCTTCATCATCGGGGCGGTAAGAGGATCCGGCTGCCTCCGGTCGCGCGCCTCATGATTCTTACAAAACGATATTTTTGTCAACTTAACTTTGTCATCAGATTTATGACTATTTAATTTTTGAGATTTATTTCTTAAACAAATAAATATTCCATCATAATTCTTGAAAACAAGATTCACTCTGATAATTTTTTTAACCAATATTCACAACGAGGAAAACAATTTGGAATCTTTTGCAAAACATCATTTACTATCAAAAGTTTTTGATATATACATAGAGTGTCTCGGCTCCAAAAGTCATCGCCTCAATCGCGTACGCATAAAAAGGCGATACTGCGATGGAGACATGCTATGATATACATGATTCATCACTAATAATGGTGCTGTAATTCTTCTCCTATGAATAAAGCGGCTAAGAAGTCTAAAAATACGACAAGAAATTCTAAAATTTGGGGGTGAGTGATTATAGAGTTGTACATAATGAACAACTCCTAGCCTTATCAAGATCATGGTGGTTAGCAAGATATTCTGTCTAAGTCTTTGTCATTGATTGGTATTGATGCAAATACTTCGCCCTCTCCTCCATAGGACCACATAAGCTGACGTCGCTCTACTGGATCAGGAAAGTATAGATCCTCAAAGTGACGAGCGAGTCTCACTCTGCTTCCTCGAGTTGTAGGGGAGTTGATGAGATTTTCGAAGGCAAAGGCGATCATATCCTTACTCTGGAGAGAGTCCAGGAATGCTAGACAGATTTGGCGTATCCATCTAAAAATCCAGTTCAATTTATGAAGTTTATTTCAAACATAATCTTAATAAGTGAAAACATTATTTCCCAGATTTACTTTAAAATTTTAGGCAAATTGTGCTAATGTTTCATAAGTTTACAACAGAGCTCTAACGGGGTCAAGAGACTAAACTATCCTTCACCTGATTAAACTAGATAGAAGGAAAACTATCACTGACTTAGTTTGAAGAAATCAACGCTTTTTTCCTAACCAAATTCAAGCACAACCGTTGGTCTAATCATTAAAGAAAATTAATGCTTTTTTCCTAAATGAAGTCAGGCACAGCGATCTACCCATTTGAGAAATTTTGCATGTTTTTATTTAACTACTTAAATTCTAGGCATAATCCTATTATTTCAATTTAATTATTAAAACTCCACTGATTCCAGCCTAACCCCATCTAGCTCATGGGTTAGCCACCACCCGCCACCCAGCACTGGAATCGGTAGAACCAAACAATTACTCACCCACCCATAATTGAATGCCTTTCTTCACTTTTTCTTTCGAACACAGATACGCACACACTCCTCTTTAAAACTTTAACATACAAAATAATCCATTGACAAACAATTATTGGTTACAAATGTCATAACTCAAAATATCCGTCTAGTCCCTTGTTTCTCAAAAAACAAATCCTCTCCAAAGTGAATTGGTGGCCATTCTTGCCTCAAACAAGAGTAGAACCCTCAGTCCCTCAAGCCAGGGTTTGATTTTTTTGCGAGCTTTATTTAGCGAGCTTTTTGGAGATAAGAGAGTTTTATGCGAGCTTGTAAGAAAAATGATACATTTTGGTGAGCTTTTATATAGTAAGTATTTATGAAAGAGAAATAAATACATTCACATACCTACATACATATATACATGCATATTCTCAAACACACCTACCTACCTACCTACCTACCTACCTACCTTCCTACATATATACATATATACATATATACACACATTTGTACAATACATACATACATACATGCATGCATACATACATACCTACATATCTACCTACCTACCTTCCTACATATAAACACACATTTTATGTCAAAGAAACTTAAATATAGGCACAAACATACCTATCTATGTACCTTTCTTCCTATATTTATTTCAACACAAGTAAAAACAAGTATACCCGGCTCATATTTTCTTACAAAAAGATTGAGTTCACATTTCCTTACAAGAAGATATATGGTTGGTACAACTCCTTTACCATAGCGTCGCAAGCTACCTACAATAAAACTTTAGAGTACGTGACAGTATACTCCATCTCCCAAAGCAAGACAAAAATATTGGGTTCAAATTTTCTTACAAAAAGATTGACTTCACATTTCCTTACAAGCTTAAGTAGGCACAAACATGAGAGGCTTGATTAAAGCTTAAGTATAGGCACAAACATCCTTTCTTCGAGGACGTGATAGTTTATTGCCCACTTCCTCTGGTGATAGTGTCGGTTGATGCATTACCATATCCTCATTCTTATGTAATCCCAAAACTCGCAAGAAGACAAAATAGATATGCTTATATGCAACGTAAGACTTTCCTCCAGATTCTCTTTGGATGAAATCAGGACATGTACACCAAGGTTGTACCTTGATGTGTATAAAATAGTCCTCTCCACTCTCACATGCCAAATGAAAAATAGAGTAGGGGGACGACTGCATTGCACTCTCATTAAGGACTGTCGTTGTCATGGCCTCGGCACTACCAATCCTCTTTTCTGCTTCTTTGAAAATCCAATGCCGCCACTTGGTTGATCTCTTTGTATTCTGTGTAGCATCATGTGGCCTCTTATCACTTTCTTTGTTGCCCGCTGCTTGTGTGGACGTTTCTCCCACCCCTGACACAAAAGGTTCCTCATGAGTAACATCTAACTTGAACCCTGCCTTTCAACTAATTTCTCTACCTCTTGGCTGGTTATGTTGGTCCCAACATCCACTTTCCACATATCTGGGTGTGATGGCTTGTATATTATGCTTGTAATAGTTGTGTCACGAGGCATTATGTAATACACAACACATCTACACACTTGCACACAGTGTGCAGTTTTGCGAGACAAAAGTGACAAACTATTTTAGTTTTCTCATCCTCTGTCAAAAGTCCAACTGCAATCTTTTTTGTCAGATGTCCATGAAAGGTGTTGTTATACCTTTTATTGTTCAAGTAAAAAGGACAGCTGATCCTATGGCACTCCAAAGTACCAACACAATAGCTAATACGCACGGTACAACTTACAGACATGTTTGATGTTACTGGACGTATCCATAGGTGACCATCATATTTTTGCTCCATTCCATCCATATTTCCTATTTTGCCATATGTTGGTGGAAACTCTAGGATGGAATCACAACAATGAACGTAGAAGAGAAGGTTGCTCCTTCTACGAAGAACTGAAAGTATACTCTCTGAAGCAATACATTCATCTTCAGAGATATTGTGCTTTGAGCCTTTTGGATTGCTCGTGCCTTCACCTGGTTGCAAAACAGTTGCTGAGCCATTCAAGTCATTCTCAGAGGAGGAGCTCGAGATATGAACATGGGTGTTTTGTGTCCCTAATTCTTTATCCACTGAAGTCTCCAAATGTCGGACATCTTGGGCAATGTAATTAGCACTAGAATCAAGACTATCAGCAACACAGAGAGGACTACATTGTAGCATATATGTTTTACTTCGAGTAATATCTACGAGGTAGTTTTTATTGCCCTCCATATATGTTTTACTTCGAGTAATATCTATGAGGTAGTTTTTATTGCCCTCCATATCATAATGAGCGATGATTTCCTATAGGCTTCCATTGGTCCTAGTAGCTTTCACTCCAGAAAGAGCGTGTGATGAAGGCAGAAACCCTTGTAGATATCCAAGACTGACAAGCGTGGTCTGGTGGAGAAGTATTAAAGTTTGAGATTTTTTGCTGCAGCCATCAAAGGTGACAGTGTGCTCCATAGGGAAGGCAATACGAAGATGCAGAAAGGACATGAGAGACGAAAATGTGAAATGAAAATATAAAAACGAAGGAACAGGTGGAGTTTATGAAACAAAAATAGAAGATCAGGTATCTAGGTGGAGCAATCACGATTGAGAATGAAGGCGGTTAAAATGATAATACAAGGTAGAGCAATCACGATTGAGAATGAAGGCGGTTGAAATGATAAAACAAGGTGGAGCAATCACGATTGAGAATGGTTACGATAATTTTTTTTTATAAAAAATATACAAATATATATGTATCTACAAATATGTAAAAAATATACAAATATATACATTTATTTGTAAGTATTATTTTTATAAAAGGCTAGTCTCTTTGTAAATACACACAGACACACATGTCTATATTTATATATTATATTGTATATATTTTAGGCTAAGAATCTATTAGGATATATGTATTTTAGTGTGTGTGTGTGTGTGTATTTACAAAGAGACTAGCCTTTTATCTATTTCAGGATATATAGATATATTAGACTATATATTTAATATGTGTGTGTGTGTGTGTGTAACCTAATAAATACCTAGACTAAAATATATATATATATGTACATATATACATAGCCTAAACTATATTCTCTCTCTCTTTTGAGCCTAAATGTTTAAAAAAGTTTTAAAAGAGGATGATAATGGAGATGGTAAGAAGGTTTTCTGTAACCTTCGTATTAGAATATCCTTGAGTACATACACCTAAAATAACCTTCACATTAAACAACATCCATATAGATTGTTATGATTATAAATTTTTTTTAATAAAATCTTAAAAAATATAGAAGGTATTGGATTTATGGTGATTCTAGAACCACAAGATGCCCACCAACAATAGTGATTCCTTTTCATGTAAATAATGTTGTTGAAGGGTTTTCCTAATATATACTATTATGGCTACTGTTAGTAAAAATTTATGAAAGCCTTAGAGAATACAAAAGGTAATTGATCTTACAACAAGGAAGTTTTAGAAAGATAATCTTACAATTGCATATCTTCCAAATGCATGCCACTTTTTCCAAGTCCAAGCATCCCCCTAGAGTAACCTTAGAAATATGCACGATGATAAGATCACATGAATTGGGGGCTTGTAAGATCATTTGTTGGACCACCTTGTTAGGTCTCATAGTACATAAGGGTAGATGAATTGAATGATGAAAATGGAGATGGTAAGAATAAAAATGGTAATAAATCTACTTTTCTAATGTACCTTCTAAGTACACATGGTCATCACAAGTGATCGAGGCTCCCACTTTCATGTTTGATGATATTGAGTTATCTAAACATTGTGGAGAATTGACTCCCAACATATTGGAGCATGCCTGAGTACATATACTTAAGATAACCTTCAAATACATATAATAACATCCATATTGAAGAATTCTTCAATACATATGCCTAAGGCAGCCTTTATGAAAAACATAATAGCCTCCATATGGGATCTTATGGCTATCATAAAAGAATTATGAAAGCCTTAAAGAGTATAGAGGTCAATTGATCTATGATAATTCAAGGACCGCAGGATGATACCCTTTCATATAAATAATGGTGTTTAAGGGTCTCCCCAATATGGATTCTTATGGCTGATAGAAAAAAATTGTGAAAGCCTTAAATAATATAGAATGTAACTGATCTTACAAGGAATTTTTCTAAAAAGATGCTCTTACAATTTCATAGGACTATTTTCTATGTATCTAAATTCATGCCACTTTTTTCAAGTCCAAGCTTCCCTCTAGAGTAACCTTAGGAATATGTAAGAGCGCATGAATTGGGGGCTTGCAAGATTATGTGTGGGACCGCTTTGTTGTAGCGATCAATTAGCTAAGTCTCTTAATACTCAAGGGTAGATGGATTGAATGATGACAATGTAGATGCTAAGGATGAAAATGGTATATTGAATCCTATTTTCCAATGTATTTTCAAAGTATACATGATGACCGTAGTTGATGGAGGTTCCGACTTTCATGTGTGATGATATTGAGTAATCTGGGCATTGTAATCAAAGTGAAAAATTGACTAGGGTTCCCAACATATCTGAGCATTGTTGAGTACATATACCTAAGATAACCTTTACATATACACAATAACCTCCATATCAAATCATCTTTGAGAGCATCTTTAACCGGTCATGATGCCTCCCTTGCCCCCATTGCTCCAGCCACTCCAGGCTCCCGGCAGAGCCTGGGGATGGTCTGCGCTAGCGCAGACCATCTCCCGGCTCTGTCGGGTGCTTGGAGTGGCCGGAGCAACGGGGGGTGGAGGTGGCAGCGATGGTGGCTGAGAGCTCAGACTGGCCGGAGCAACACGGTGGTGGAGGTGGCAGCGATGGTGAGGAGGCGGCTGAGAGCTCAGACTGGCCGGAGCAACGCGGTGGTGGTGGCAGCGATGGTGAGGAGGCGGGTGAGAGCTGAGAGCTGGAGGTGGCGGCTGAGAGCTGAGTGAATGGTACTAGTTGCCCACTTGCCTCTGTCCTCTTTGCAGTTGTGAAAGAACACCTATTGATCAGCACAAGATACCTCCAAGTTCCAGGAAAGCGGCCAGTCCAGGCACCCGGCAGACCATCCCCCGGCTCTGCCTGGACTAGTGCAGACCATCCCCCGGCTCTGCCGGGTGCCTGGACTGGCCGGAGCAACTGGGGGGTGGAGGTGGCAGAGCGATGGTGGCTGAGAGCTGAGACTGGCCGAAGCAACTGGGGGTGGAGGTGGCAGCGATGGTGGCTGAGAGCTGAGACTGGCCAGAGCAACGTGGTGGTGGAGGTGGCAGCGATGGTGAGGAGGCGGTTGAGAGCTCAGACTTGGACGTTGCGGCTGAGAGCTGAGGAGGCGGCTGAGAGCTCAGACTTGGACGTGTGGCGGCTGAGAGCTAAGTGAATGGTACTAGTTGCCCACTTGCCTCTCTCCTCTTTGCAGTTGTGAAAGAACACCTATTGATCAGCACAAGATACCTCCAAGTTCCAGGAAAGCGGCACCATCAGAGGGCTTAGACTCTGTGATATATCTGGTTCTTGTAAGGATTATTGGGTCAATAGATACTAGCCAACATGGGCACCAGCAAATAGTGAAGCACACTGACCTTGAAAGGCTGAAGAGTCCATCCCAATGGAGGACCAGCCTGCCCATATCATACTGCCCGGAGCCATTATGTCTGGCTTCAAAACTTCTGCTACTTGGAAATTATCGTTTGCAGAGTCACGTCCCCTTGGCAACTTTGGGAGCTTCATGGCTGAATTGGGCCTTCGCACCCCCCAGAATTTGTGCGGTTGCAGTGAAATTGGGTGCACTAGTGTAGTAGTCCAAAACAGCCTGCATTGTGCATGCCAATTAGACAAGATCTTCAAGGCATAAAATGATCATCTAATTACACACATTAATAGCTTTAGCACTATTAACATTGAGATTACCTTTGTGCCATTCGTGGTTGGGACAATTATAGCAGGGATTGGGATTGGAGCTAATGGAATGTTGAACTGGCTATCGAGTTTGGCTGCTATAACCATCACCACACCCACAGCAGACAAATTTTTGATTGTGCTAACAACATTGCTCAATGTGGATCCCCCTAAGAGGAAGTCTATACTATAGCTGCAAATCAAGACTCTGCCTTGCACCATTGGCTTCTTGAACAAGCTCGCATCCTGGCATTCGTTGGCATTTGGAAGTGTGCTACTATCATTATCCAGAGCATCGCTTGCGAGTATCAGACTATACATGCCTTTGCCAGGGGTACTTGCTGATCATGCCCACCCATCCGCACACATCAGTATTGTCCTAAGAACCCTCTTCTTGTACTTGCTCTGTCTAATCAAACCATAAGATGATGATAGTGAAAGCAAAGGAATTACATACATGCAAGCCCTATTCCTTGGACTGTCACATATCCAAGGATCATCGAGTTTGGATAGGTCCTGTCATGAACACTGGCGGCAATTGAGCATATCCAAGGGCTGAAGGACAAGATTGACTGGGGATAAGGGCCTGGCATTCCCTGCAGCTTGAGCCACAAATACACCAGCTTTGTTTGCCAAAAGCATTGCCATATCAAAGGTGCTGAAGTATGTAGCAACCCCAGCTGGCGTGCCACCTGGACCAATGGACAGGCTCAAAATGTCGACCTTGTCTTTCACAGCCTGATTGGAGTATGATTCAAAGATGGGTCTCGTCAATGTAAGGATTATTGGGCTACAAAAGGCAAGCAAAGATATATCTGGTTCTTGTAGAAACTTGCTATTGCAAATGTTATTGGTTGAGATCTCTTGACGATTGCATCAATTTTTGGTCAATGGTTGAGATCTCTTGACGATTGCCACATGGAAATTGGCTGAACTCATCTAGAGAGACCATATCTTCTTTGGAATCAGATGCGATACTTAGGATGCATGACTACTTTTTTTTCTTCTTTTCCCAACTGGTCATAGCTCCCCAGATCCTCTCGTAGTTACCATTTTTTCACTACCTATAAATGCTTGTGGGTAGGCATTTGTTTTAGCAAAAAAAGATGTAATGCATACATGGACATGCATACTCATTAAGAGTACATGTCATATTAAGGTATAAAAAATTATATATAGAGAAGAATGATAGAGCCCCAAGGGTATCACTAAAAAAAATGTATGATATGACATAAGTGTATAGCGAGACCTATTTTTAATTAGGCCATTTATAGGAGGTATCCTATTTATTAGTTCGCCATTGTCCTATTTACTTTTTATATTTATAGGATGTGGCCTATTTATTAGTCTCGCCAGTGCGTTTTGTATACATACAAGAAATGATATGTGTATTCACAAAAACCATGTATACATACCTCTTTTTTAGTACTCTCTTCATGCAAGTTATATATATGGAGGTTTTCTTAAGAGTGATGCCCTTGGGGATAGAACTTAATAAGTCTTGTTCACCTTTGGTGACTATGCATGTGACATATTGCTCTAGTTTATATGCCCAAGCACCCAAAAATGACTAGTTTCGATGCTAGGTAGCTGCAAATTGTTGTGGGATAGACTTGACATTTTGCCAAGTAGTATGCATGTAAGTGTGGGTCGATAAGACCACACACATGGGTAGAAGGAGATCCTCCCAAGAAACCTTATCTTTGGATTGTGGACCCTGAAGTGGAGCCCAAGTGAGCACCTACATAACCTAGGATGGACTTAGAAGCTATGCTAAAGCCTATGGTCTCTTGTTTAGTCTGTTATTATCCTAGTCACATGATGTGATCATTTCGGTCTATCAGGGTGGTCAACATAAGTAACCTAAGATGGACTTAGAAGCTATGCTAAAGCCTATGGTCTCTTGTTTAGTCTGTTATTATCCTAGTCGCATGATGTGATCATTTCGGTCTATCTAGACGAGTTGTAGGGTGGTCAACATAAGTAACCTATCTAGACTAAGGTGATGTGATCGGCTGTTCAATCTATCCAGCCTAGTCCTAGGGTGGCCAAGATGGACCTACAATACATTTCAGTCTATCTAGACTAGTTGATGTGTGGTCAACATAAGTAACCTATCTAGACTAAGGTGATGTAATTGGTTGTTCAATCTATCCAGACTAGTCCTAGGGTGGTGGGTGGCCAAGATGGACCTATAGTACAACCAACCAAGCATATTGGAAGAATGCATTTAGGCTATCCTTATAACTCATCGTCGTCATGAGCCTAGTCATTTAAGATTTGATTTAAGGGCATTACCAAGCCCACAGGGGGAAACCATACGTCATTTGGGTATTACCAAACCCAAGGTAATGACCATCTAGAAGGACACACCTAGACATAGAATTAGGGATGGAGAAGGCAAACTCATCACATCCTGAGAATAATGTAGCCAAGACAAAGTTGTCTGTCTCTAGGTTGGATACCAAGCACTCTAGCTCTATGGTCTTGCAGAATCTATGGTAAATATGGTCTATGAGAGGGGTGAGGGTAAGGAGTTCTACTAATCCACTCATCAAAAGGCATCTCGATCATAGCATGATGAGTGTGATAACATGAGAGGAGGGTAGAAGCTAGGGAGTGTAGAGCAAATTAATAAACCATACTAGTACTATATTTATACTAATATACTTAATAGATATACTCATAACTATACTTATGTCTATAATATTTTTACTCATAACTATACTTATATTTACTACCATTCATATTTATATTTATACTTACAAATAAAGTGACTTGGAGATATACTTATAATTATAATTCTCATAGAATCTACACATTAAACACTGATCTATTTTCAAAGAATCTAAAAATTAAAATATAATCATAAATTTTATTAAAGTTAAAAAGTATTTTTATTAATTAAAGATGGCGATTAGTACATAACGACCCCACAATCTCAAGGATGTGGGGGGGGGGTAATACATTGCTTGCATGTTACATAGTATTCACATCTCCTCCTAAGCTTTTTACCATCTGGATTCAAATCTTGGTTAGAGGATCATCTAACATCAATGTTATCTCTTGCCTAAGAAATGCAAGAGGCCTCTTTATATTGCTTGTAACTAGTTGTACCTCTCTATTTTGCACTTGTTACACATACATAGTGTTTTCCAAGTAATGAAGTTACTAACCATTAAAAAAACTATATTAGGAAAACTATGCTTTTTTAGTCACATTCATTCTAATCATAGCACTTCTCACCTAAAGGTAACATCCAGCTTTGAAACTCAGGAGTTCATTCCAATCATAGCAGGGCTCACCTATCACCTAAAGGTAACATCCAACTTTGTAACTCAGTAGTTCATTCCAATCAGAGCAATTATTTGTATGAGAATGGAGAACGCGTAAGTCATAATCTCTCAAATATTTCCCTTTATGTATACATGTTATGTGGTATGGATATCCAAACATAATGTTTTCTCGTTATGGTAGGTGGATACATTGGTGCTTAGTATGTTCTATCGAGTAAATTGCCATGTCCCTATTATTGATCGCGAGGCTGGGCAAAATGTTTTAAAGAAGTTATTTAACGCTCAACGAAATTTCATTTTTGAGAAGAATAAGAAGCATCCATTCCAACGCACGATGGTCTTGGAGCGCTACATTTGAGGTGGTGCAGAAAGATCTCCTATGTTCTTTAGGTGAGACAATTTTCATTCTGTTCATTTTCATAGCTACTTTTTCAAAATACTTAGATGCACGTTTATGATTGCATTTCATTGTAGGTGGATAGTGGAGACCTTCTCAAGTGAAGGAGATGGTGTCTTGGACATTTTTTGCGGGATGTGGAGGCTTGGGACGTGCATGCCAAGGGTTAAAAAGGTACTATATGGGGATAGAGAATGACATGGAGGTAGCCAGAGCATGTCTGGGAGATTTCTCATTAGAGGATAGGTCGGGATGACACGTAGAAGATTGCTATAGTTTGTGGATCAAAAGACTTTGTAATCGAGATTGTCATGGTTTGGAACTTTAAAGATCGATATATATATTTTTGATCTTTAAAAGATTGTGTTTTATATTTAAGTAAGTAAGAAAGTATGTATGTATGTATATATGTTAGTGCGTAGGTAGCTCTTGTATGTATGTATGTATATGTATATGTACGAGGTGTATGAATTTAGGTAGATATATGTATATATATAATTATATCAATAAGTATGATGTGGATCAAAAGACTTTGTAATTGAGATTTTCATGGTTTGAAACTTTAAAGATCGGTATATACATTTTTTATCTTTAAAGGATTGTTTTTTATATTTAAGTAAGAAAGTAAGAAAGTATGTATGCATGTATGTATATATGTTAGTATGTAGGTAGCTCTTGTATGTATGTATGTATATGTATATTTTGTATGTGTATATGTATGAGGTGCATGAATTTAGATAGGTATATGTATATATGTAATTATATCAATAAGTATGATGTGGATCAAAAGACTTTGTAATTAATATTTTTATGGACTAGATCTTTAAAAGACTAAAATTTATATTGTTGATCTTTCAAAGCTTGTTATTTATATGTAAGTAAGTTCTTGGTCCTTTACAAAGCTCATAGTAAGTTCTTGGTCCTTTCCAAAGCTCGGACTACTTGTTCATTGCTCCAAAAAGCTCGGCAAAAAAAGCTCACAAAAAAAAATCCCCCCTCAAGCCAAAGGAGAGATTAAAAGCTTCATGTAAGCTAATTTTATACTTTGTTTACGAATTCAATGAGAAATCTATGGTTTTCTTGATTTTTTATGTTTTTCAAATGATTGAATTAAATTCAAATGCTATGCCTTTGATGAAAAGGCCACCCCCTTCTCTTCTTTACATTCCAACCTTTCTTAATCCTAGAAAGATTAACTAAGTGATTAATTAAACTCTTCTTATTGTTTACTCTCTTAAATTTAGAAAATTGTGTAGATTAAAGTTCTATAATTCTAAATTGGGTTAATTAAGTAAATAAAGATAGATAAAAATGAGAAATGGTCAGCCATACAAAGGAGGTTATTGTAAAAATTTTCATAATTTTTTGAAAAAGAAGGTTTGTTTTTATGTTATTCCAAAAGAGTAATTCCCACCATTTTTTCATCTAAAAGAACTATTCTAATTACTCCATGTACATATTCACCTATGAATAGACATGGATACCACATATATTATTTTATTAAATTTGATTTCTATGCATAGAAAGATGCATAAAGGATTTTTTTTAATTACAAAAGTGTTATTCTGATTAAATTTGATTTCTATGAATAGAAAGATGCATAAAGGAAATTTTTTATTACCAAAGTGTTATTTTGATTAAATTTGATTTCAATGCATAGAAAGATGCATAAAGGAATTTTTTTAATTACAAAAGTGTTATTCTAATTAAATTTGATTTCTATGCATAGAAAGATGCATAAAGGAATTTTTTTATTACAAAAGTGTTATTCTGATAAAATTTGATTTCTATGCATGGAAAGATGCATAAAGGAATTTTTTTTATTACAAAAGTGTTATTCTGATAAAATTTGATTTCTATGCACAGAAAGATGCATAAAGGAATTATTATATTACAAAAGTGTTATTCTGATTAAATTTGATTTCTATGCATAGAAAGATGCATAAAGGAAATTTTTTTATTACAAAAGTGTTATTCTGATTAAATTTGATTTTAAGGTGTCTTGGCACTTCACTCAGGGACCGCTTTATCCGCCCTCGCCCATTGTACCGGAAGCGCACTATTTTTCAACCATACCGAGGCTGGTCAAGACCTGGGCTTTGCCGCATGAGCCATCCGTTGAACACTCCCCGCGAGCTATTGCAATCCAACTTCCCTTAGAAAAACATATACCAAATGCTCCCTTGAGCATTCTGGCATAAGACAATCCTTTAAGAAAACAGGGTTTCTATGCAAGTTATAAGTTTGATTTTCTTTTGAATACAAGGAGCATTTCTTGAATCAATATCCCCAAAACTTCTTGATCGGAATTATAAAATTCAAACCAGAATTCCTCAAATTCTATAACCTTTATCCAGAGATCAATTTGAAGGGTCTCCAATGTAGTTTCAGATTTGGCGGGAGTTTTGAGTGTATTTTTCTAAACTCGTCACACCTTCTTTCCTCGAAATTGACGAAAGAGTTTGGTCTTGGTCATAGTTTGATTCAACGTTCGAGTCGGATAAGATTTTTCCTGAACTATCTTTCTCGAAAAGGTTTGGTAATTCAGTTACTATTTTACTGAATTTCTTTCTCTGAATATTCACTTAATTGATTTCTAAATTAGTTACGAATTCCAATGAGGAATAAATTAATCATTTATCTGAATAATTTGATCTCGATAGATTTCATGAATTTTCTTTTTACAGTGTGTGTGAATATAAAATGATAGAAATTTTTCTCTTAGAGTATTTAATTATTCATTTATCAAATACTCATAGAAATTAAACATAGAATTTAAGAGAATTCTAATTTTGATATAAAAATTCTTTATGCATCTATGTATAAAAATCAACTTCAATGGGAATAACACTTTAATAAAAGAAATTCTTTTATGCATAAAATCAAATTTAATAGGAATAACACTTTTAAAATAAAAACTGTTTCTTTATGCATCTTTCTATGCATAGAAATTGAATTTAATAAGAATAACACTTTTATAATAAAAAATTCCTTTATGCATCTTTCTATGCATAGAAATCAAATTTAATAAGAATAGCACTTTTATAATAAAAAAATTCCTTTATGGATCTTTCTATGCATAGAAATCAAATTTAATAATTAATATCAGTGATATCCATGCATATTCATAGGTGAATATGTACATGGAGTAATTAGAATATTTCTTTTAGATGCAAAAATGGTGGAAATTACTCTTTTGGAATAACATAAAAACAAACTTTCTATCTATCTTTATTTACTTAATTAACCCAATTTAAAATTATAAAACTCTAATCTACATAATTTTTTAAATTCAAGAGAGTAAACAATAAGAAGAGTTTAATTAATCATTTAGTTAATCTTTCTAGGATTAAGAAAGGTTGGAATGTAAAGAAGAGAAGGGGGTGGCCTTTTCATCAAAGGCATAGCATTTGAATTTAATTCAATCATTTACAAAACATAAAAATTAAGAAAACCATAGATTTTTCATTAAAATTTGTAAACAAAGTAAGAAAATTAGCTTACATGAAGCTTGTAAGCTCTCCTTTGGCTTGAGGGATTGAGGGCTCTACTCTTGTTTGAGCCAAGAGTGACCACCAATGCACTTTGGAGAGGATTACTAGGCCAAAAATAATTGAATTATTAAAAAATTCAATGTAGATGGCTCAAGACAGGAGTAGAGTAACAGTGCATAAACACCATTAAGCTTTTACAAAAGGAGGAGGCTTCTATTTATAGGAAAAAGTGAGCCTCTAACCAAGCAAACTGATTCTAGAATTTTCTAGATCAGTTTGGTCAATTTTTGACCATTTTTGGGTCAGTTCAGCTTACTTTTTGGATCTAGATTTGAAACAGGAGAGAGAGGAGAGATGAAAATATCTCATTTTATTGATTAAAAATTGGGGGTAATGATGAGAAAAAGGTACCTACTTCATGAGGGGAGATCCCCGCACTCAGGTGTCAAAATTCAGTTTTTTAATTCTTTTCTTTGGTCCTTAGTCCACTCTTCATCTTAGGTGAGCATTTACTCATTTTTGGGGGGTTTTGCTTTTATTCTTCAATTTATCTCCTCCCTACATTTGGATTAATCTCATTGGCCTGTCGAACCTTTGTTTGGACCTTAATCCAAAATTTTCTGAAAACAGGAGCCCTTAGGCTAAGGTCTTTTGTGCACATTATAATTTATTTCTAATGCACCTTAGGCATTTCTTTTTGAACTTCTATTTCAGGGGAATTTATTTTAACAAGAAGGGATATTTTTCCATCCAAAGATATCTAAAAACTGAATTATCTCTCTCTAGAATATTTTCTCTCTCTAGGCCAAAACAGCAGGTAGAAACAAGATCTTTTATTATTCTGAAAAGGCGATTGATTACAGGGAAAGAAACTGGACATCCTGAGGGGTTGGGGAGAAATCTTACATCCTCTCCCACTTAAAAAACACGAGATATCCTCATCTCGCAAACTGGAGGTAATCCCACATCAGTTCGGCTTCTTTCTCCTAGGTGGCGTCTTCAAAAGGATAGAACTTCCATTTGACTAATAATTCTCTCATAATTCTGTTCCTAAGAACCTTCTCTCGAAACATCAAGGATTTCTTCAGGTTGGAGTTCTATCTGCCCCCCTTGGGTTGAAGAAGTTAAGAGTTCATCATTAAGCACATGATTCGGGCTCGGTACATACATCTTAAGTAGGCTGACATGAAATACATTATGTACTTTGAGATGAGGAGGCAAAAGAAGTTCATAGGCTAAGTCACCTACTTTCTTTGTAATCAGGTATGGCCCACAGTATCTGGGGGATAACTTCTTGTACTTCCCAAGAGATAGAGAACTTCTTTTGGGGCGTACTCGAATGAATACCATATCTGCTTCTTCGAATTTTCTACCTGACCTCTTCTTATCTGCATACTGCTTCTGTCTATCCTGGGTAGCTTTTATATCCTTGCGGATTGACTGCATCTGCTGCTCCATGTCGTCAAGCATCTATCTGGACCCTAATCAATGGTTCGGACCAACTTAATGGTGTTAGGAGATCTTGTCCATACACAGCTTTGAAAGGGCTCATCCCGATACTTTGGTGATAAGAAGCATTGTAGGTGAATTCGACTAGGTGCAGATAGCTTAGCCAGTTCTTGGGTTCCCTACCACAGCATGACCGAAGTATATCTTCGATGACTTGGTTCACCTTTCTGTTTGACCATTGGTCTCAGGGTGGTAAGCTGTGCTGAGATCCAAGAAAGTTCCTACTGCTTCGAAGAATGCAGTCCAGAATCTTGACGTTGTCAAAAATTCCGGACACGGAATCACCTGCCTCTATAGCTGTCCATCCAACAGCCTTGGAAACACTAACACCAACGTTCCAGCCACCGGCTGGAACACTTCTCCACACAGTTCACCACACCACCCACACCAGAAAGACAGCCAAAACAGGGGCACCAACAACCAACACGAAACACCACACAGAGATACCTCAAAACTCTGTACTCCACAAGATAATCAAAGACCGCATAATTATCCACAATAATACAAAAATTCCTCCACAAATCAGCCGGCTTCACTCGGCTTCCTTCACTCCAAAAAAACTTCCTTCCAAAAGCTTCCTCTCTCGGCTTCAGCACCTCTCGTGCTTTCTCTCTCCACTCGCTTGCTCGAAAACAGCCCGCTCAAACAAGCTTTTTCCACACCAAAAAAGCTTCTTCAACTCACCAAAAGCTCCACCACAGTTCACACCGCATCAGCCGTGTCTCTCTGGGCGATGAATGCAGCCTCCATATCCTCGTAGCAGCTCTGCGCAGCTAACAAGAAGCATCCCCCAGGTAGCCCTCTAGCCCTTCTCGTCGCCAGCCAGTGCGCCAGCTAGCCCAGGTCTCCACGGCTTCTCTTTCCTCACTATTGCCAGCAGCTCTCCTCTATAGCTCTCTCAGCTCAGTGAGCTCTGCATCCCTCACCAAAGAAGCATACCCTTTTCAAGGCGACAACTCTCCAGAAAACTTCTCTCTCTTCGCAGCAGCAACACCTCCTCGGTGGCTCCCCTCTACAGCCCCTTCACTCTCTTCGCTGCAGTTTTGCATGCTAAGAGGGCCCCATGCTTCGGTGCAGTCCACCACCTATGGTATGGAAGCGGCTCCTTTCTCTAGCCAGCACCACACTCCACTCAGACAGCAACCCAAAGCAACCCTCTCTTCTTTGCTCTGAACAGCCTCTGACCGCAACCCACTGACCACAACCCAACCAAAAAAAACCCTCTCCTCTTTAGCACTCTGCTCAGAGGCGGTTTACCCCAGCCGAGAACTTCTCTCCCTTCGTTAACCTTCTGAGGTCTGCGTTGTGCTGGCAAAGCTACTGGCAGCAGAGCAAGCGGCCAGGTGAACTTTTGCTTTGTCCACGTGGTTTTTTTAAGGCCTGGAAGATGGCCACCATCACCCTTCCCGCCAGCTTTCAGCATTCTCGATCAGCATCATAATTTACCAAAACATGACTATTGCAGTCGGTGCCATGCACTGTCGATCACCATCACAGTATCACTTTGAACTCTCCATTGAGACCAACTAGTCACCAACAACGAGATCTAGTAACAAATTATAATAATCATTTCGTCCATCATACATATCTTCCAGGACATATGCATGGGTGTCATAGGCACCGCGCAAGCCCGTGCATCTCCTGGTCAGAACCCTCCAGGATCTCCTTAGGTGTCCTAGCATTTCACTCAGGGACCGCTTCATCGGCCCTCGCCCATCGTACCGGAAGCGCACCATTTTTCAACCATATCGAGGAGGCTGGTCAAGACCTGGGCAGGCTTTTCCGCGTGAGCCGTCCTTTGAACACTCCTCACCCAGCTGTTGCAAACTAAACTTCCCTTAGAAAAACAAATACCAAATGCTCCCTCCAGCATTCTGGCGTAAGAGAGTCCTTTAAGAAAACAAGGTTTCTATGCAAGTTTTCAGTTTGATTTTCTTTTGAATACAAGGAGTATTTCTTGAATCAGTATCCCCAAACTTCTTGATCGGAATTCTAAATTTCATACCACAACTCCTCGAATTCTATAACCTTGATCCACATATCAATTCGAAGGGTCTCAAACTTAGTTTCAGATTTGGCGGGAGTTTTGAGTGTATTTTTCTAAACTGGTCACACCTTCTTTCCTCGAAAGTGACGAAAGATTTTGGTCTTGGTCATAGTCTGATTCAAGGTTTGAGTCGGATAAGATTTTTCCTGAACTATCTTTCTCGAAAAGGTTTGGTAATTCAGTTACTATTTTACTGAATTTCTTTCTTTGAATATTCACTTAACTGATTTATAAATTAGTTTATAAATTTCAATGAGGAATAAATTAATCATTTATCTGAATATTTCGATCTTGATAGATTTCGTGAATTTTCTTTTTACAGTCCGTGTGAATATAAAACGATAGAATTTAAACATAGAATTTAAAATAATTCTAATTTTGATATAAAAATTCTTTATGCATCTATTTATGCATAAAAATCAACTTCAATGGGAATAACACTTTTATAAAAAAATCCTTTTATGCATAAAATCAAATTTAATAGGAATAACACTTTTAAAATAAAAAGAAATTCTTTATGCATCTTTCTATGCATAGAAATCAAATTTAATAAGAATAACACTTTTATAATTAAAAAAATCATTTATTCATCTTTCTATGCATAGAAATCAAATTTAATAAGAATAACACTTTTATAATTTAAAAAATTTCCTTTATGCATCTTTCTATGCATAGAAATCAAATTTAATAAGAATAACACTTTTATAATTAAAAAAATTCCTTTATGCATCTTTCTATGCATAGAAATCAATTTTAATAAGAATAACACTTTTGTAAGAAAAAAAAATTCTTTATGCATCTTTCTATGCATAGAAATCAAATTTAATAAGAATAACACTTTTATAATAAAAAAATCCTTTATGCATATTTCTATGCATAGAAATTAAATTTAATAAAAATAACACTTTTATAATAATAAAATTCCTTTATGCATCTTTCTATGCATAGAAATCAAATTTAATAAGAATAACACTTTTATAATTAAAAATTTCCTTTATGCATCTTTCTATGCATAGAAATCAAATTTAATAAAAATAACACTTTTATAATAAAAAAACTCCATTATGCATCTTTTTATGCATAGAAATCAAGTTTAATAATTAATATCAGTGATATCCATGCATATTCAAAGGTAAATATGTACATGGAGTAATTAGAATATTTCTTTTAGATGCAAAAATGGTGGGAATTACTCTTTTGGAATAACATAAAAATAAACTTTCCTTTTCATAAAATTATGGAAAATTTTGCCATAACCTCCTTTGTATGGCTAACCATTTCTCATTTTTATCTTTCTTCACTTAACTTAATTAACCCAATTTAGAATTATAAAACTCTAATCTACACAATTTTCTAAATTCAAGAGAGTAAACAATAAGAAGAGTTTAATTAATCACTTAGTTAATCTTTCTAGGATTAAGAAAGGTTGGAATGTAAAGAGGAGAAGGGGGTGGCCTTTTAATTAAAGGCATAGCATTTGAATGTAATTCAATCATTTGTAAAATATAAAAATCAAGAAAACCATAGATTCTTCATTAAAATTCATAAACAAAGTAAGAAAATTAGCTTACATGGAGCTTGTAAGCTCTCCTTTGGCTTGAGGGGTTGAGGGTAGGCTCTTGTTTGAAGCAATAGTGGCCACCAATTCACTTTGGAGAGGATTAGGCCGCCAAAAACAATGGAATTATTAAAAAATTAAATGTAGATGGCTCAGGACAGGAATTTATGGTGGTAAAAGAGAAATTCCCATGATAATTGGATTGCACTCATTAAATGAGAAAAAGAGAGATTTTAAGTTTATTCAAAAAAATAGGTATTGGTATTTAGTTAAAAGAATAATTTTTATGATATTTAAGAAAAGATGGATTTGAATTAAATCTTAGTGTCAAAAGATGAATTTCCACCATAATTCTACCTAATGAATTAAGGTCGAGAAATTATGTGGCATAAGGAATATCTATGGATATTGTAATTGGAAAAATCACTAAATTGATATTTATCCAAAATTAGATGTTTATTTGAAGGTAATCCTTGTTAAAACTAAACCGAGTGAATTTGGTTATAGACTACGAGAGGGACGGACAGTAACCCTACTTGTCCATCTCTCGATCTGAAACTTAGTGACCAATTCCGGTTCCTAAACACAATGAATAGACTACCGAAACTAAACTAGTTTTCCTTTGACCGACCAAACTCACCAAGAATCTAGTTGGTCAATCAGACAAAATGATGGGTAGATTACCCTGATGAGTGATCAAGGATGCTCATTATGAAATTGTGAATTATGGAGAAAAGGGTTTTGTGGAACCAATCTCAAACTGGGAATTTTACTTGCATTGGAACCTCTGTTTTTCATTCAAAGGATTGTTTTACGCCAGAAGGCTAGAGGAAGCATTGGCATATGTTTTACTAAGAGAAGGTTTGTTGGGACAGCTGGCGGGGAGTCGTCAAGGGACGTCACTCGTAGCAAAGCCTGCCGAGGTCTTGACCACCAGCCTTGGTTTGGTTAAAATGGTGCGCTTTCGGTACAATGGGCGAGGACCGACGAAGCGGTCCTTGAGTGAAGTGCAAGGACACCTAAGGAGGATCCTAGAGGATTCTCACCAAGTGATGCACGGGCTCGTGGTTGCTAGGACACCCATGCATATGTCGAGAAAGATTCGGATGGACTAGAAGGAAAGATTTTTGGGAGCCAAATTTTGATACTAGATCTCGTTGGTTGACCAGCTGATCTTCAACGGAGAGTCCAGACGGCACACTTTGTAATACAATGGACTTGGAATTTTGGAAGATGATGATCAATAATACTATGATTTCTATTGAAGGATTGTTTTAAAGCCAGCCGAATCTGTTATAAATGACAATTTCATATTGGGTGTGTATGTGGAATGCCTACCTTAACTTTTGCATGAAAAGCCGGCTAGGGGGCCTGGGAACTCTTTTCCTCGAGTGGTCGAGTGGTTGGCTAACCCATGGGCCAGGCTGGATTGAAGGATTCCTCTGAAACAACTAGATGCGATTAGTTATGATAGTTAGATTAAGTCCTGAGAAGACCTTGTTCTGTGGGAGAAGATCAGAGGTTGTGCCTCGATAAAGGGAGGAAAAAAGCGATGATTTCATGGACCAAGTGCAAGTCTCTTCTTGATCTGACCATGTGAATTTAAATTCGGTTAGATCAGTTTAACTCGTTAAGACTTTGATTTGTTAGAATGATTCCCCCGTTAGAAGATTTTTCCCATGGTGGAATCGCTCGTGCCTTCCGGGCGAGGGGAGTTTTTCTGGGCTCGATTTCGAAGGAACCGATCGGGCTAGCCTCTTGTCCGGACATCCGCCGGGCGAGGCCTTGAGTGTGGATCCTCGCCCTCACACTTCTCCTCCTCTTCTACTTCCTCTCCCTCCACCCTCTTCCCTCCCACTACCACTTAGTTTAGATAATCCACATGAACCCACCCTTCCTGAGCCTCTTTCTCTTCCACAAGAACCCACCCCCCTCCTTTGGGTGCCCATAGTGTGGATAGGAAAGAACTATCAAAGTCAAGGGTGCATCGTCATGCCCATGCAATCTTCCATTCGTATTTGAAAGACCTCACACCTTCATCACAGGCATGCATGCTTGATGCTTTGATTGATTTGCCCAACATGGCCAACTGTAGGGCACTTTCTTACATTGGAGGTCGAAGAGAGCAAAGAGCTAGCATAGGCGGTGCTACAAAGTGTTCGTCGTTCCTATACAGTTAACAAGAAGAGGAACTCTGCAGATGCTTTGGCTGCTCGACGGGCTATTGTGGTAGCCATGAGTGCCACATCTCGCATCCTTTCCATAGCACCACACACACTTAGAGTTGGGTCTATTAGACAGCAAAGTTTAGATGCCCATGAGGTTGGTGCTGTAATATTCCTCCCCTAACCCCCTTTTGATGTCTAGTATCTTCCCCTGTAATCAATCCCTCTTCAGAAATATAAAGACCTTGTTTCTAACTCTTTTAACCTAGAGAGAGAAAATATTCTAGAGAGAGAATATTCAGATTTTTAATATTTTTGGATAGAAAATTATCTCATCTTATTAAAATAAGTTCCCCTGAAACAAAATTTCAAAAAGAACTTTCCAATGTGCAATTAGAATTTATTGGAAATGAGTATAAAGGACCTTAGCCTAAGGGTCTAGATTTTCAGAATTTTTTGGATTATGGTCCAATTAAGGTTCCTATGGGCCAATAGCATCAATCCATGTGTAGGGAGGAGATAAATCCAATTTGTAAAAGAAGATACCCAAAAATGAGTAAATGCTCACATAAGATGAAGAGTTGAAAATGTACAAGGTTTATTAGTAAAAACCTATGAGCAATATTAAAAATATGAGATATTTTGGGTATCCAAAAATGAGTAAATGCTCACATAAGATGAAGAGTTAAAAATGTACAAGGTTTATTAGTAAAAAACTATGAGCAATATTAAAAATATGAGATATTTTGGGTATAATGATTCCATTTTGACACATATGTAAGGAAGGGGAGTTCTTTAAAGGAGGTGCATATTTCACATAAGATGAAGAGTTGAAAATGTACAAGGTTTATTAGTAAAAAACTATGAGCAATATTAAAAATATGAGATATTTTGGGTATAATGATTCCATTTTGACACATATGTAAGGAAGGGGAGTTCTTTAAAGGAGGTGCATATTTCACATGCTTGAATGAGTTTTCAACTCATAAAAATTGAGATATTTCATCTCTCCTCTCTCCTCATTCAAGTCTAGTTCCAAAAAGTTAGCTTAACTGACCTAAAAATGGTCAAAAAGTGACCAAACTGACTTGGAAAATTCTAGAATCAGTTTGTTTGGTTAGGAGCTCAATTTTTCCTATAAATAGAAGCCTCCCCCTTATTGAAAAAAATATAGTGTCTTATGCTTTGTTACTCTACTCCACCTAAGCCAAGAACTGTGAATTCTTTAATAATTCACTAGTTTTTGACACTTCTCTCTTTCTTCAATCCCCATTGGTGGCTCCATCAACATACTAAACCAATTGATTGGTTGGGGGCCTCTACCGTGAATAAAGAATCAAGCTAATTGTAAGGTAAGTATGGTGAATTTTGATCTTTTCTATAATTTCTCAATGTTTCTCTCTTCTCAACCCCTCTCAAGCTTGAGAAGCTTAATTGGTATGGTTTTTGAATGCTATTGAAGTTAATTGATTAATGATAGTAAAGAATTACATAAATTTTCATTTATGTTTAATTCTAATGGCTTTTTCTCTCTCTCACTTAAGAAATAGTCATACTCATGACCCATTCTTAATTCAAATGAAGCTTTTCATAAAGTTTTTTCTTAATCCAAGATTAATCTATGCTTAAGAATAAATTAATGGTTTTTTTAATCTATACTTTTAGTTTATGTATTCTATGATTATTTTTTATTCAATCCATTAAGGGTTGATGATCCAATTAGGGATCATTCTAATCATTCCCTTAAAGATAACCTATCTTTTAAAATAATTGAGATTTATTAGTTATAGTAGCGGAGCTATGGCAAAATTTTTTAAAAATTTACACATAAAATAATTTCATTCAAAGCATGAAAAGAGGATTTCCTACCATATTCTAAGAATTATCATTCTAGATTAAATGAAAGAATTTCATCATGGGGAAATTGAATTTTTATATTATGCATAAAAGATAAATATTTTATTATAAAAGTGTTACTTTTAGCATAATTGAAATTCATGCATAGAGGTATGCATAAAAGATGAATATTTTATTATAAAAGTGTTACTTTTAGCATAATTGAATTTTATGCATAAGAGGTATACATAAAAGATGAATATTTTATTATAAAAGTGTTACTTTTAGTATACATGAATTTTGTGCATAGAGGCATGCATAAAAGATAAATATTTTATTATAAAAGTATTACTTTTAGCATAATTAAATTTCATGCATAGAAGTATGCATAAAAGATAAATATTTTATTATAAAAGTGTTACTTTTAGCATAATTGAAATTCATGCATAGAGGTATGCATAAAAGACGAATATTTTATTATTTTACTATAAAGGAATCCCACCAATACAGTGGTCGAGTGGTTGGCTAACCCATGGGCCAGGCTGGATTGAAGGATTCCTCTGAAACAACTAGATGCGATTAGTTATGATAGTTAGATTAAGTCCTGAGAAGACCTTGTTCTGTGGGAGAAGATCAGAGGTTGTGCCTCGATAAAGGGAGTGAAAGAAAGTAACAGGGGTGGGTTAGTCCCTCACCAAGGGAGTGGCTCATGAAGGAGTCACCACTTAGCATCTCACGGGAGAAGCTCACCATTGATTCTTGGAATAGATAACATTATCATGAATGAGCCATAATCCCATTTACATTGGTATTTATACTCCACCCAAGAGTTCACACCTACTTACTAGTTGTCCATGGCCTTGGGCCCATAATGCTTTCTTACAAACCATCCCTTCCCCAATGGTTTCGTCCTCGAAACCTCAAATGAATACCCCAAATTCGGAGAAGAATGTTCCATTTGGCTGAATTTACACCAACCCATATTGCTCTATCAATGCTTCATATCTTCAAAGCTTTTGTTGGCAATGGCATCCCAAAAGAAGGTTTCCTTCTTCAATTTATCCGTCATTGGGGCTGCAATTTCTGCATAGTGGGCAATAAAAGCGCCTATAGAATGAAGATAACCCCAAAAATCCCCTCAATTGAGTAGTGTTTGAAGGAACCGGCCAATTCCTAATACATTCCACTTTCTTTGGATCCACACAAATGCCATCCTTGCTCACAATGTGACCCAAATATTCCACCTCATGTGCCATGAAGGTACATTTTGTCTCCTTAACATACAACTTGTTTTGCCTCAAGACCTCCAAAACCTCTTTCACGTGCTTCAAATGCACTTCCTCATCTTTGCTATAGATAAGTATGTCGTCGAAAAAGACCAATACAAACTTGTAGAGGAAAGGTTGAAGCACTTTGTTCATCAATGCTTGAAAAGTTGCCGGTGCATTGCATAATCCAAACGGCATAACCATGAATTGGTAAAGACCCCTTTCTGTACGAAATGCTGTTTTGAACTCATCACCACTTTTCATCCTTATTTGATGGTATCCGGAACGCAAATCAATTTTTGAAAAGCATGTGGCACCCTTCAACTCATCCAAAAGATCATCCACCCTTGGTATTGGAAATCGATTTTTGATGGTGATCTTATTCAAATCACGGTAATCAATGCACATGCGAAAAGTACCATCCTTTTTCTTCACAAGTAGCACCGGAGAAGCAAAAGGAGATTGACTTGGTTCAACCCATCCCATGTCAATGAGTTCTTTTACTTGCTTTGCCACCTCTTCCTTTTCAACCTTTGACAAACGATAGGGAGGCTTGTTGATTGGTTTGGCATTTGGTTCCAAATCAATAGCATGATCAACACTCCTCTTTGGCGGCATTGATTTTGGCATGGTAAACACATCTTCATAATCCTTGAGTAGCTTAACCATGTCCACATGTTCGATGCAATCCTTTTTGCTATTATCTTCCTCTTTGCAAAGCTGTAGTACATAAACATAGCCCTCTTTCTTGAACTCTTTCTTCATTTGAGTAGCATTGATCATGAAGAGCTTGGACCCTTGCATTCCATTCAATGTAATAACCCTTCCATGATGCACAAAACTCATGAAACTTTTCTGTAAGTTCATGGTAAAAGAGTTCAAAGTGGACATTCAATCACATCCAAGTACTATGTCAATTGGTCCCAACTCAATCACCAAAAGATCAACTTTGCAAGAGTAGTTCTTGGACAACTCCAATTCTGTACTTTGACACTTCATATTGCAACTCATTGAATCACCATTGGCCACTTGCACCATGTGCTTGTTTGGTAAAGAAGTTGGTTGCATTTTGAGAGTGTTCAAAGACCTTTTATTGACAAAACTATGCGTGCTTCCAGTATCAATGAGTGCATATGCTGTTCTCCCATTCACCTTGATCTTCAATCTCAATGTGTTGGCACCCTTACTTCCCGCATAAGCATCATGAGAGATTGTACACAAGGTAGTATGTGCACTATTGTCTTCGTCCCACACGCATAGAGGCATCCCATCATCCATTTTGTCATGAGCAAACTTTAGTTTCCCACCCGGATCAAAAGGAAACTCGGGATTTTCTTCATCAAAACCATCATCATGAGAACCTCCACCCTCATGAGGATCTCCCCATCCTAAGGCATCATTGCATTCAAGGAATTCCTCCTCCTCATGATTAGCATTGTCCTCAGTGATAATGTAGCTTATGGACATATCCTTGGATTTGCATACTTTGAAGTGATCCTTGTTCCATTTTTCTCCACATTTGAAACATAGACCTTTGAGCCTCATTTCATGCAAACGGTCCTCCTTGATAACCTTGCTTTTTGAACCCCCATTTGCTGGCTTGGACTCATTGTATGTAGCTTTGTTGGACATAAATGGTGGTTTAAATGGAAGTCTATTAGACCCTCTACCATACACGGTAGGAAACCTTGGAAGGTTAGGCCTTGCATTTGCATTTGCATGAGAACTCAAATCCGTTCTTGTAACCACTTCTCCCTTGGTGTTGCCTTTGTTAGCCCACTTTGACATATATTTTTCCTCATGAATTTCTGCAAGCATCATTGCTTTCTTCAAAGTTGCGGGCTCTTGAGCTTTGACATCACCACCAATAGGAGTCTTCAAACCCCTTATATACTTGACGACTAGATAATGCTCATCAAAATCATCCAAGTATAATAGAAGTTTTAGAAACTTTTGAGAATAGGCCTTCACCGTTGTGACTTGTTCAATCTTGTCCCATTCTACAATGTGGTTATCCCTTTGCATTCGAGAAGTAAACTCCTCTGCCATGTCATTCTTGAATGCTTCCCAAGTAGAAATAACATAACCATGTGATTGCTTCCTTCTCCACCAAGTATGAGCAAAGCCTTCCAAATGCAATGAAGCAAAGTAAACCTTTGACATTTCACTTCTCGGGCTGATCTCGAAGTAGAGGTCCATTTTGTTTGCCCATTCTTCAAAGTCTTCGATAGAGTTTGACTCTCCCTTGAACTTTGTGAATGTGATTTTGTCCTTCACGGTCTTATCCATGTCATTTTGCATTCTTGGCCCTCTTTGCCGTGTTCTAGGATCATCAAATCCTCTTCCTTCACCCAAGTGTCTTTGCATTTGCTCATCTTCCCAATCCCAATCACATGCATCCTTTAGCCCTCTGTGCTCATAACTTCTTCTGGCATCCTGCATAAAGGACGTAGCTTTTGGAACATTGGCATTTGACTTCTCATGATAAGCATCACCCATAGGCCTTTTTCCTTTATCCACTTGAGACGAGTGTGACATCATCTGTCTCCCATGGTTTACCTCATGCATAGGCGGCAATCTTTCATGTCGGAACTCATGGTGTGCACTATCCATTACATTGTCATCCACTTCTTGATTAGACTTGGAAGAAGCCAACCCACTGATAGTATTACCCAAGTCTCTAAATCCCATCTGCATCATATCACCAAGATAGTGTTGGCGCTTGTCAAAGCGTTCCATGAGTTGCTCACCAAACTGTTGTTGCCGACTAGCTAGGTTACCTTCAACCCGTTGGAACATACTCTCCATGGCTTTAAGCATCATGTCCATCGTGATCGGAGTAGTCCCCACCATGGGTTGAGAAGTCTCCAATGGCTGTGAATCACTAGTGGCATTTGAAGTCGAATCCTCCCCAACTCTTGTAGAAGATCCACTAGCCATTAATGGTTCGGGTTGCTTAGCATCTTGCTCACTCCGAACTCCTTTGTTTTGTCCCCCTCTAGTCATTTCCATGCATGAAATTTGGTCCCACTTGCAAACTAGCTCACTGTTTTGCTCCAAAATGTGACCAAATCACCAAATATGCCAAAACTCTTTGGAGACAAGTCCGATTTTGCTTCTCTTTAGCTCGATAGATCCGTAATGATAAGATCTTGGAGCTGAATGCCTGGGGCAAGAAAAATCTGGTGTGCAAGTACTCTCTGTTTTAGGGTTTGCGATAGAGGCCCAACTTTTAGTTCACTATCCAAACGATATCAGATTTTGATGATCTTTATATCGTTGGAAAGCTCTCGATGAGACTAATAAGGATCCCCAAAAACAGATTTGAAAAAGTCAACTGCCTTTGACCAGTCAACTGTCCCGGCTGAAAGTCAAACTTTGACTTTGACCGCTCCAAACTTCTCCGATTTCAGAGATCTTCGGCTTGTTAGAAAGGTCTTGATGTGTAGATTAAGAATCATCAAGGACAGATTTGGAATAATCTTTGTAAACCCTAAAATTTAGGGTTCTGCCCTGACTGCAACTAGGCAAGTTTTTGCAAAAATTTTGCCATAACTTCCCCGCTTTTGCTTGCAAATCTCAATCTACCCATGCATTTGTATCATCATTAACCACTTGACCATTGCAAGGTATCAATCCACAAAGCATTTTGACCATTGCAAGGCATCAACCACAAAGCATTTTTGCATGCAAATCCATATGGCATCACCCCTTTGTCATGATGCAACTTGAGTCGATGTAGAGGTTTGTTGCTTTGCTTTGCTTTGCTTTGGCTCAAGTATGGCTTTGATGTCGATGAAGCGCGTTGATGCTTGCCGATCTCCCGGCCAAGCACTTCTCACCCCTTCACCAAGTTTTCCTCCAAGGTGAAGGTTGAGGCCATGTCTTCACCACCAATGTACCTAATCCTCCACCATACCGCTTTTCCAAGGCAATCACGGCATGGTAGATTCATGACATGCTCCCCTTGGCCTCTCCAACCCATGCCAAGGTACCCTCACACATTGCTAGATTCACTAGGAAATGAAAGTGAATGCAATGGTGAGTGTATGTGATTGGAATTCACAAATGGGATGAGGGTAAGATCACTTACATGTGTAAGCATGACTCATGCTTTTATCATTTTACAAATCATAATGGCATCATGACCATGCCCTTTCATAGCTCCATTACAATCCCATCATCAACAACATCCAACAACACATCCAACAACATCCAAGTGTCACAAAGCGGTGATCTCGGGTCGCGTTCTGGGCACGAGTTCCCGCTCGGGACTAGAAAATCCAGTACAAAAGTGAAAACAGAAAGCACTTGCTGAATGCTGCACCTCAAGACCTATAGCTCGTCTCGAAGAGGACGACGAGCCGGTCGTTTTGAGTACTAGAACTCTAAAAACGGAGTTCGTATGAGAGAGTTATGACCAAAAACGTGCAACCGGCAATGGAAAACGGTCACCAAAAAGCAGACTTCCAACCCAAAACATTTTATTCAATCCCCCAAATGTGCCCAAAGCTATGCTCACTTATGCCAATATGCAAGGCATAGCATTGAATGGCTATGTGTAGCATTCAAGCATTCATAATGCATAAAGAGCAGCATGAATGGCCATGATTAAAGTCCAATTTCTGAAAATGGGGGTTTTATGTGTAATAAAACCCTAATTCACTCCATAGCTTGAAAGAATGCTTCAAAATTGTAAGGAAGTGATGGAGCAACTCACCAATGTCACCCGGGAAGCCTTAATGCTTGAATTTGTTGAAGGAGATGAAGATTAGGGTCACTTTGGTGAAAAACGTGGGCAGCTTTGGTAGTGATTTTCAGCCACATTGGGAGCCCCATTGCTCATGGAAAATAGGTGAAATACTTCATAAAACATTGCTAGATACACGAGAGACTCAATGCCCTTTGCTCATGTTGAGATTCCATGGCTAGGGTTTGCAAGAAAGCTCCCAAACAAAAAACGTTTTTGATTAACAACTGCTAATCAAGATTAAAAATTTTCCCCAATTTGGTCCACTCATTCTAAAAAAAATAGGTCCATGTGCTCAGATTTGAACCACAAACTCTACCTTAGCCATATCCCCTTCCCCCATGAATCAAATGAAGCAGAAATCTCACGAAATGAGAAGAAGAAAAGAAAATTAAAAATCATGGATCAAAAGCCATGCTCTGATACCAATGAAAGAAAGTAACAGGGGTGGGTTAGTCCCTCACCAAGGGAGTGGCTCATGAAGGAGTCACCACTTAGCATCTCACGGGAGAAGCTCACCATTGATTCTTGGAATAGATAACATTATCATGAATGAGCCATAATCCCATTTACATTGGTATTTATACTCCACCCAAGAGTTCACACCTACTTACTAGTTGTCCATGGCCTTGGGCCCATAATGCTTTCTTACAGGGAGGAAAAAAGCGATGATTTCATGGACCAAGTGCAAGTCTCTTCTTGATTTGACCATGTGAATTTAAATTCGGTTAGATCAGTTTAACTAGTTAAGACTTTGATTTGTTAGAATGATTCCCCCGTTAGAAGATTTTTCCCATGGTGGAATTGCTCGTGCCTTCCGGGCGAGGGGAGTTTTTCTGGGCTCGATTTCGAAGGAACCGATCGGGCTAGCCTCTTGTCCGGACATCCGCGGGCGAGGCCTTGAGTGTGGATCCTCGCCCTCACACTTCTCCTCCTCTTCTACTTCCTCTCCCTCCACCCTCTTCCCTCCCACTACCACTTAGTTTAGATAATCCACATGAACCCACCCTTCCTGAGCCTCTTTCTCTTCCACAAGAACCCACCCCCCCTCCTTTGGGTGCCCATAGTGTGGATAGGAAAGAACTATCAAAGTCAAGGGTGCATCGTCATGCCCATGCAATCTTCCATTCGTATTTGAAAGACCTCACACCTTCATCACAGGCATGCATGCTTGATGCTTTGATCGATTTGCCCAACATGGCCAACTGTAGGGCACTTTCTTACATTGGAGGTCGAAGAGAGCAAAGAGCTAGCATAGGCGGTGCTACAAAGTGTTCGTCGTTCCTATACAGTTAACAAGAAGAGGAACTCTGCAGATGCTTTGGCTGCTTGACGGGCTATTGTGGTAGCCATGAGTGCCACATCTCGCATCCTTTCCATAACACCACACACACTTAGAGTTGGGTCTATTAGACAGCAAAGTTTAGATGCCCATGAGGTTGGTGCTGTAATATTCCTCCCCCAACCCCCTTTTGATGTCTAGTATCTTCCCCTGTAATCAATCCCTCTTCAGAAATATAAAGACCTTGTTTCTAACTCTTTTAACCTAGAGAGAGAAAATATTCTAGAGAGAGAATATTCAGATTTTTAATATTTTTGGATAGAAAATTATCTCATCTTATTAAAATAAGTTCCCCTGAAACAAAATTTCAAAAAGAACTTTCCAATGTGCAATTAGAATTTATTGGAAATGAGTATAAAGGACCTTAGCCTAAGGGTCTAGATTTTCAGAATTTTTTGGATTATGGTCCAATTAAGGTTCCTATGGGCCAATAGCATCAATCCATGTGTAGGGAGGAGATAAATCCAATTTGTAAAAGAAGATACCCAAAAATGAGTAAATGCTCACATAAGATGAAGAGTTGAAAATGTACAAGGTTTATTAGTAAAAACCTATGAGCAATATTAAAAATATGAGATATTTTGGGTATCCAAAAATGAGTAAATGCTCACATAAGATGAAGAGTTAAAAATGTACAAGGTTTATTAGTAAAAAACTATGAGCAATATTAAAAATATGAGATATTTTGGGTATAATGATTCCATTTTGACACATATGTAAGGAAGGGGAGTTCTTTAAAGGAGGTGCATATTTCACATAAGATGAAGAGTTGAAAATGTACAAGGTTTATTAGTAAAAAACTATGAGCAATATTAAAAATATGAGATATTTTGGGTATAATGATTCCATTTTGACACATATGTAAGGAAGGGGAGTTCTTTAAAGGAGGTGCATATTTCACATGCTTGAATGAGTTTTCAACTCATAAAAATTGAGATATTTCATCTCTCCTCTCTCCTCATTCAAGTCTAGTTCCAAAAAGTTAGCTTAACTGACCTAAAAATGGTCAAAAAGTGACCAAACTGACTTGGAAAATTCTAGAATCAGTTTGTTTGGTTAGGAGCTCAATTTTTCCTATAAATAGAAGCCTCCCCCTTATTGAAAAAAATATAGTGTCTTATGCTTTGTTACTCTACTCCACCTAAGCCAAGAACTGTGAATTCTTTAATAATTCACTAGTTTTTGACACTTCTCTCTTTCTTCAATCCCCATTGGTGGCTCCATCAACATACTAAACCAATTGATTGGTTGGGGGCCTCTACCGTGAATAAAGAATCAAGCTAATTGTAAGGTAAGTATGGTGAATTTTGATCTTTTCTATAATTTCTCAATGTTTCTCTCTTCTCAACCCCTCTCAAGCTTGAGAAGCTTAATTGGTATGGTTTTTGAATGCTATTGAAGTTAATTGATTAATGATAGTAAAGAATTACATAAATTTTCATTTATGTTTAATTCTAATGGCTTTTTCTCTCTCTCACTTAAGAAATAGTCATACTCATGACCCATTCTTAATTCAAATGAAGCTTTTCATAAAGTTTTTTCTTAATCCAAGATTAATCTATGCTTAAGAATAAATTAATGGTTTTTTTAATCTATACTTTTAGTTTATGTATTCTATGATTATTTTTTATTCAATCCATTAAGGGTTGATGATCCAATTAGGGATCATTCTAATCATTCCCTTAAAGATAACCTATCTTTTAAAATAATTGAGATTTATTAGTTATAGTAGCGGAGCTATGGTAAAATTTTTTAAAAATTTACACATAAAATAATTTCATTCAAAGCATGAAAAGAGGATTTCCTACCATATTCTAAGAATTATCATTCTAGATTAAATGAAAGAATTTCATCATGGGGAAATTGAATTTTTATATTATGCATAAAAGATAAATATTTTATTATAAAAGTGTTACTTTTAGCATAATTGAAATTCATGCATAGAGGTATGCATAAAAGATGAATATTTTATTATAAAAGTGTTACTTTTAGCATAATTGAATTTTATGCATAAGAGGTATACATAAAAGATGAATATTTTATTATAAAAGTGTTACTTTTAGTATAAATGAATTTTGTGCATAGAGGCATGCATAAAAGATAAATATTTTATTATAAAAGTATTACTTTTAGCATAATTAAATTTCATGCATAGAAGTATGCATAAAAGATAAATATTTTATTATAAAAGTGTTACTTTTAGCATAATTGAAATTCATGCATAGAGGTATGCATAAAAGACGAATATTTTATTATTTTACTATAAAACTGTAAAGAAAGAAATGATTATTTTATTATAAAAATGTTATTTTCATCATATTGAATTTCGTGCATAGAAATGAAAAAAATAAATAAATTATTATTTTATTATAAAAATATTACCAAAAAATAGTTATTTTTTTATAAAAATGTTATTTCATCATATTGAATTTCGTGCATAGAAATGAAGAAAATAAATAAATTATTATTTTATTATAAAAATATTACAAAAAATAATTATTTTATTATAAAAGTGTTACTTTTTCACAATTGAAATTCTTGCATAGAGGTATGCATAAAAGATGAGTTAAGATGTGTATGGGATGAGGTAAGGAGTGTATGTGATGGGATAAGATGTATATGAGATGAGTTAGGATGTGATAAGATGTGATAAGATGTATATGAGATGAGTTAGGATGTGATAAGATGTATATGAGATGAGTTAGGATGTGATAAGATGAGTTAGGATGTGATAAGAGGTATATGAGATGTGATAAGATGCATATGAGATAAGTTAGGATGTGATAAGAAGAGTTAAGATGTGATAAGATGTGTATGGGATGAGATAAGAAGTGTATGTGATGAGATAAGATGAATATGGGTTGTGATAGGGTGAGAATGGATGTGATGAAAAAGAATAGATGAGAAGGCGTATGGGGTTATATGAATGGAAATGAGAAAATGGATGTATGTGGATGTATGGATGTATGCATGTAGATATGGATGTATGCATGTGGATGTGGATATATGTATGGATGTGAATATATGATATGTGATGTGAAGGAATTCTGAAGTGATGAGATGGAAAATGATGGGATGGGATGAGTACACATATAACTGGAATGTGGAATAAGCAATGTGGATTGATGAGGGATAATGTGGAAAAATGAGAGTTAATATAGAAACTGTATTTTGTGACTGTTTGTAAATGATGTTGGTAAATGACTGTTTTATGTCAAGAATGCTGGGAAAGCATTTTGACCATCTTGTGATTAAGGTCGTGGAGACCTAACTGATAAAGTTGCAACTGCTGATGAAGAGTCAATGGAGGACGTCTCGCGTAGCAAGGTCGGCCGAGGTCTTGACGAGCCTCGGTGCGATTAAAATGGTGAGCTTCCGGTATGGTGGATGAGGGGCCAAGGAAGTGGCCTATGAGTGAAGCGCTAGGTCACCTGCCGAACGATCCTAGAGGGTGCTGACCATACGGTGCTCGGGCTCTGGGTCGCCCAGGATACCCACGCGTGCATCGAGGAAGATATCTGAACAAGGAGTAAGAGTTGTTTTCTGAAACCGGGCATGGATCTGGTTGACTGACCTTGCTGGTCTTCAACGGATGAGTCCATGGCTCTTTATATGCACCTGTTGGTTGATCTTGCTGATTTTCAACGAGAGTCCATCTTGATAAGTGATTATATTGCCGAGTATTATGGGCTAGGAACTATTGAAAAGACCCCTGCGTGGACAGGTGAGCGTTCTAGTTGCCAATGATGCCATAGATACTCTGATGAAGGAATAATGGGAAATTATGAATCAACCAGATAAATTAGAAGATTGTGATCAGTGATACTATGGTTTTATTAAAGGATTGTTTTAAAACTGGTTGAATCTGTGAAAAGGCAATTTCATATTGGGTGTGTAAGTGGTGTGAGTAGTTTTATTTTTGCATGAACTTCCGGCTAGGGGGCCTTGGAACTTTTTTCCTTGGTACCCGGGATAAAACCTAACCAAATTCCATCACTACAGTGGTTGGGAGGTTGGCTAACCCATGGGACTAGATGGGGTTAGGCTGGACTGATGGATCCGTAAATCGAGACTCAATTTCTGCTATTACGATAGATAAAGTAAATCCCGGATAGTAATTGTTCTATGGATAGGAATCAACGGCTGTGCCTCCTTGGTGGGAAAAAAAGCGTTGATCCCAATGATCCAAGTGCAAGTTTCTTCCTTGATCTGACCAAGTATCTTTATAGATGCAGTCGGATCTGTTTGATCAGTAAGGGTTTTGACTACGTTAGAGTAAAACTTATCTTGGTGGAATCACCCATGCTTTCCGGGTAAAGGAAGTTTTTTCGGGTTCGATTTTGGATAAACCGACGGATTAGTCTCTTGTTCGGATATCCGTGGGCGAGGCCCCAAATGTGGGACTCCTGTCCCGCGCGAGAAGTGCTACTTCTGCTGCTAGTACCCCGAATCTGTTGCTCGGTGGGAACAGGGATCTCACAGTTGGTATCAGAGCGAATTGGCTAATAAAGATCAATTGAGAAACCAAATATGTCAAAAATTTATCAAGAAGCACAAAAAGGTTATAATTGTGTGATATAATTCATATAATTTGATATTCAAACTGAAATTCGTAATTTGGTAATTGGGTCTTCAGATGGAAGTACCGCAATTATATAGAATCCCTGACTTGCTTGAGGCCTAGACATGATGGTATTTACCTTATAGTTCTAAGGGCCGTGACTACCGTATATACCGAGAGTATAACTGTAGCTCTTTACTGACAGTATATACGAGTAAATCTAAGACTTGAAATTATAAGCGTTAATGCTATCCAGATGATAATTTTGAATGTGGTTGATATGATTTTTAATTCTGTTTGAGAATTGATGAATTGATTTGGATTCTGATTGAAAATTCTGATTGAAAAATGATGATTTCTGAAATTTAGTTGAAATATAATGAAACCACAATGAGGAGGAATGGGACGAGTCCCTGTGATGATATTCATAACTAGAATGATGATAATGAATTCAGCAAATCACTATGAGATTAGTGGGTTGTGCTGTCAAATTGTTACTGTTAACACTTGACCGGTAGATCAAGTTAAGGGATGACAAATTGAGAACTTGCTTGACTGAAATTCCCGTGGAGGAATGTTCAGAAGAAAATTTTTTGGTCTAATGGACCATTATCATGTTAAAGATATGAATGATAAGATCTGAATGAATTGTTATTTAATTATGAGTTCTATATAAGGGATATTTATCCCAGTATTCTGTTGGGTTGACCAGAATATAAGGAACCCCAGAATAAAATTGGATCTTAAGAAAAAGAGTTGTCCTCTACCTTGCGAGATGAGGACATCTCGCACTTTTTTAAGTGGGGTAGAATGTAAGATTCCTCCCCAGCCTTCGAGGTATACAGGAGTAAGAATCTCCCTTTTTTATCTTATCTAAAATAAAAGAAAGATTCTGTTTAAAAAAGGAAGACCCTTTCCCTAGAATACTTCTCAGGAGTCACGCCTGTTTTAAGGATTCAGAACAATGAGTTCAGAAGTGAAAATCGGTGTTTGAATACCAAGGTTTTGGTTTTCATTCGAGTACGGCCCAAAGAAGTTCTTTATCTCTTGGGGAGTATAAGAACTTATCCCCCAGATATTGTGAGCCTTATATCTGAATTCAATGAAAGTAGGTGACTTAGCCTACAAGCTTTTTTTACCTCCTCATCTCAAAGTAGGTGACTTAGCCTACAAGCTTCTTTTACCTCCTCATCTCAAAGTTCTTAATGTATTTCATAGAAATATGTGCCAAATCCAAATCATGGAAAGACGGTAAAACTTCAGTGACAAGATACCGTTGGCTTCTAAGTTACGCTATTTTTCTCTCTCTCACTTAAGAAATAGTCATACTCATGACCCATTCTTAATCCAAATGAAGCTTTTCATAAAGATTTTTCTTAATCCAAGATTAATCTATGCTTAAGAATAAATTAATGGTTTTTTTATCTATACTTTTAGTTTATGTATTCCATGATTATTTTTTATTCAATCCATTAAGGGTTGATGATCCAATTAGGGATCATTCGAATCATTCTCTTAAAGATAACCTATCTTTAAAAATAATTGAGATTTGATAGTTATAGTAGCGGAGCTATGGTAAAATTTTATAAAAATTTACACATAAAATAATTTCATTCAAAGCATGAAAAGAGGATTTCCTACCATATTCTAAGATTTATCATCCTAGATTAAATGAAAGAACTTCATCATGGGGAAATTAAATTTTTATATTATGCATAAAAGATAAATATTTTATTATGTGTTACTTTTTGCATTATTGAAATTCATGCATAGAGGTATGCATAAAAGATGAATATTTTATTATAAAAGTGTTACTTTTAGCATAATTGAATTTTACGCATAAGAGGTATACATAAAAGATGAATATTTTATTATAAAAGTGTTACTTTTAGTATAATTGAATTTTGTGCATAGAGGCATGCATAAAAGATAAATATTTTATCATAAAAGTATTACTTTTAGCATAATTGAATTTCATGCATAGAAGTATGCATAAAAGATAAATATTTTATTATAAAAGTGTTACTTTTAGCATAATTAAAATTCATGCATAGAGGTATGCATAAAAGATGAATATTTTATTATTTTACTATAAAACTGTAAAGAAAAAAAATAATTATTTTATTATAAAAATGTTATTTTCATCATATTGAATTTCGTGCATAGAAATGAAAAAAATAAATAAATTATTATTTTATTATAAAAATATTACCCAAAAAAAATAATTATTTTATTATAAAAATGTTATTTCATCATATTGAATTTCGTGCATAAAAATGAAAAAATCAAATAAATTATTATTTTATTATAAAAATATTACCAAAAAAATGATTATTTTATTATAAAAGTGTTACTTTTATCACAATTGAAATTCTTGCATAGAGGTATGCATAAAAGATGAGTTAAGATGTGTATGGGATGAGGTAAGGAGTGTATGTGATGGGATAAGATGTATATGAGATGAGTTAGGATGTGATAAGATGAGTTAAGATGTGATAAGATGTATATGAGATGAGTTAGGATGTGATAAGATGAGTTAGGATGTGATAAGATGTATATGAGATGAGTTAGGATGTGATAAGATGAGTTAGGATGTGATAAGAGGTATATGAGATGTGATAAGATGTGATAAGATGCATATGAGATAAGTTAGGATGTGATAAGAAGAGTTAAGATGTGATAAGATGTGTATGGGATGAGATAAGAAGTGTATGTGATGGGATAAGATGTATATAAGATGAGTTAGGATGTGATAAGATGTATATAAGATGAGTTAGGATGTGATAAGATGAGTTAGGATGTGATAAGATGTATATGAGATGAGTTAAGATGAGTTAGGATGTGATAAGGGGTATATGAGATGTGATAAGATGTGATAAGATGCATATGAGATAAGTTAGGATGTGATAAGAAGAGTTAAGATGTGATAAGATGTGTATGGGATGAGATAAGAAGTGTATGTGATGAGATAAGATGAATATGGGTTGTGATAGGGTGAGAATGGATGTGATGAAAAAGAATAGATGAGAAGGCGTATGGGGTTATATGAATGGGAATGAGGAAATGGATGTATGTCGATGTATGGATGTATGCATGTAGATATGGATGTATGCATGTGGATGTGGATATATGTATGGATGTGAATATATGAATGTGAAGGAATTCTGAAGTGATGAGATGGAAAATGATGGGATGGGATGAGTACACATATAACTGGAATGTGGAATAAGCAATGTGGATTGATGAGGGATAATGTGGAAAAATGAGAGTTAATATAGAAACTGTATTTTGTGACTGTTTGTAAATGATGTTGGTAAATGACTGTTTTATGTCAAGAATGCTGGGAAAGCATTTTGACCATCTTGTGATTAAGGTCGTGGAGACCTAACTGATAAAGTTGCAACTGCTGACGGAGAGTCAATGGAGGACGTCTCACGTAGCAAGGTCGGCCGAGGTCTTGACCAGCCCTCGGTGAGATTAAAATGGTGAGCTTCCGGTACGGTGGATGAGGGGCCAAGGAAGTGGCCTATGAGTTAAGCGCTAGGTCACCTGCGAAGGATCCTAGAGGGTGCTGACCATACGGTGCTCGGGCTCTGGGTCGCCCAGGATACCCATGCGTGCATCGAGGAAGATATTGGAACAAGGAGTAAGAGTTGTTTTCTGAAACCGGGCATGGATCTGGTTGACTGACCTTGCTGGTCCTCAACGGATGAGTCCATGGCTCTTTATATGGATCTGTTGGTTGATCTTGCTGATCTTCAATGAGAGTCGACACTAGAAGACAATGCTGCCATACACGCATTTCATACACGCGATAAATTACGAGCGCATGTATGGTCGCGCCTGTATTTGAATAGAAACGGGCGCGTGTATTTTAGCATTTAAATTCGCGTGTATATTTGCATTTATTAACGCGTGTATAAACGTGTTTATATACACGCATCTATACACGCTAATATTCACGGATTAATACATGCTATTATACACGGATTAATACACGCCACTATACACGGATTAATACACGCATGGCAGAGAAAAACTGAATTCCTTTACAAAATTAAAAACTATTTTCTTTAAACCATCTCATAGTACATTACAGTATACATCATTACACAATCCCACTACATGCATTTACAACAATGAAATATATTCAAAAATAAATCATGCATATGAGATGATAGAAATGTCATCAATTTAGAACGTACAGTGACGGATTGGTTAGGGTTCGATCTCATCTTCAATAAGATCCATCCTTGCCAAACGATCAACATCAATATCCATTTGATCAATTTGTAAAGCTACGATTAAATTTATTCCACTATCGATATTCTGTACTCCATTGATAATGGTATTGATGTCCTGATCATCCTCATCAACATCACCATCATCCTCAATGGTAGGGTCATTCTCATGATCATGAGAAATGGCATGCTCATCCTCATTATCATGATCATCTCTTATTTCTTGATCATCGATCACAACATCTTCAATGGCATGTTCGACATCATCTTCATTGTGGCTTGTTACATCCTCCATATGCTCCATATCAGTGAATGTATTATACATCACTTTGGAACGTGGTGCAATAGGGATGACGTACCACCATTTAATGTCATGCACCATTGGTAGATAGATAACCTACTCAAATACACATAGTACAGTAATTAATTAGCATATCAAAAGTCAAGGGGTACGCGAGCTTAGATATATATGTACATGAAACACATTAGTAAAAAAATGCATACCTGCTCACATTGTTGTGGCAATACGAGCCTATCTTTCTTTGTTTGCCAAAACTTTGTAGAGTCAATAGTTACATATCCACTTGCATGGCGTTTTATCGTTGCATCAGGCCCTTTTTCCACCACGTTCATTTGCCATTTGACATCCAAAACATACACAAAGAAGCGACGAAAGTCAAGCCTAAATATATCTTGGATTATGCCACAATAATCATCCATTTTTCCATTAGCTCCCTCAAAGCTACTATAATGACACCGCAATCTTGTGTATTTCTCTTTTCATCAATTCTTTGTGTTCGAAAATGCTTGCCTTCACACCATATAGCATTGAACATAGTGCACTAGACCAAAATAGAAGCAATATTTGTGTAAGCAATGTGAATAAATATTAAAAGCAAATCACTTACAACTAATGCAAAACATTAGTTCTATGTACCTTTGACATGGATCCTCGTGCATACTCCCATTCTTCCGCCGTGATTATGCAGCCCCTCGTCGCTCTCTGCTCTCTCCATTTCCTCATACAACCAATCAACATGGATATCATTCGGAAGTGTTGCTAGATGCTTAGGGTACGCCTTCCAAGAGCCATGTTGCCTCCGAAAGAGAGCTCTTTCTACTTGCCTTTTTGTCTTTGCATCCTCATATCTTGTAACCCATCTCCTCATCACATCACTATTAAGGATACAAGTGAAATTGAGATCATCAATCAATGTTCTGTCAATTACTTTACTCTGTCCTTTTCCTTGAGGCACAATAGAGGTCATGCTCAAGTCCTCTTCATTGCTCCATAGTCGTGGCAAAGAGCTGTCCACCTGACCAAGAAATTCTGAAATATATACAAGAGACTCTTGTATCAACCAACCCTCGGCCATGCTTCCTTCAGGCCTTGCACTTTGCCTCACAAAGTCTTTTAAGGTCTTCATGAAGCGCTCTAGGAAGAACATCCAACGTGCATGCACAGTACCACATAAAGCGATTTCTTCCACTAAATGCACAATGAGATGTAGTTGACTTGTGAGAATGGTTCGCGGAAAAGTCTCCTCTACCAAACAAACCACCTCCACTGCCATAACACGCGCATCATCCAACGTGGCTGGATCAATTGCTTTGGAACTAACATATCTGAAAAATAAATAAATAGTACGTTATACCTCATGTTGCACGTTCATTTTGCAAGGTATAATGAAGGGTGATCTGACATGGGTTTTACATACCTCACAAGCTCGCCCATCTTATAAATACATTTTTTCAAACTCTTATTTGCACAATGGTCGATGCTAGTAGGTAGTATGAACTGCGCACATAAGAGCACATGTATGTATGGTTTATGGCATTACAAAATTTAATTTCAACGTACGTACAAGACTTGGAAAACACTTACTTGAAGCATCTTGTGCCAATCATGGGACTTCAACCCATATAGTTGCTTAACGCATCTTTTCTTAGTGGTTGTAAAGGCTCCCTTCAATGATCTCATGCATCCAGTCGCGCGTAGGGTACCATGTTAGGGTGTGGTACTGCATCCTGCTTGCTTCAATTAGAGTTTATATATTACAACTCTATTAATTTAATTTGGATACCATGAGTCATTTGAATACCATCAATTTACATCTACTCACCTCTAAACCTGTTTGATTCCATTCTCCATACATGGAGATGTGATTCAAGGTAATTCGACGTGCTCGTACAATGCATCCTTGACATCGATTACACATACATTTGATCCGTTGTCCCAACCACACATCGCGATTACGATGACGCATTGTCTCCTCTTCCCCAGAACTGCTTGAAGAGGTTGATGACATCCTATGTACAAACCAGAAAACACAAAATCATAATATGTTTTTAATGAAAGTATAAAAATCGCGTGTATTGACGCGGCTATTTCCTAAAAATTGCGTGTATTAACGCGGCTATTTTCTAAAAATCGCATGTATTAACGCGGGTAATTCCTGCAAAACGCGTGTATAAACGCAGCTAAAATATCATACACACGAACATACACGCGTTTATAAACGCGACGGTCTGTTTAAACTAAAAATAGCCCGCCTTCCCCAAATAAGACAAATTTAGGAATTTTGGGAATTATTCAAGTCCCATTTCTTATAGGATTGGTTGGAAACTCGGTATCTTTGTGTAGTTTGAGCTAACATCTATTTGTTGGTGCACTCTTTGTGCCAATAGATTATATCTTGACACAACTATTTGGCGTATTTGTTTGTAGTTGTATAGATACATACGTGACACTAAACTTAATTGAGATTATACAACACCTTTCATATGAAGAAGATAATGTTAAATACTATCTCCACTTTGAGACATTGAAGTAAAAACATGGGGTTTATTTAATTTGCCAAAAGAATTCTAAATATCATTATAAAAAGGAACCTTAAAAATGAGAGATCTCTAAAGGGTGTGGTGTTAGAAACAACAAAACAAAAAGTAAATCTCAATGACAGTAACAATATGCTAAGTTTACGATTGATCCACAGATAAAAACCCATCTTAGACACTATATCAAGATTATAAATCATGATATATATGCTCAAATTTGAGGGACATTGAAGTAAAAACATGGGATGATAATGCCAAAGAACACTTGTTACATTCAATGAGATTGTTACATTCAAGTTTACAATTTATCCGAAGACAAAAATCCTTCGTCAAGATAATAATTGAGTACAAATTGTATCTCAAACATAGCGTTTTCTCATGTATTGCTCCAATACATACAAAGTTTCTCTATCATAAGCTGCTTCATTTACTAAAGTGCTGCAAGTATACTCCCGTTTGTTCTTTGCATAAATCCAACCAAGTAACCATGCGCTGATTGTTGTCTCCAAAAAACTTTGAAGCTCCTCTATATTTTGATTCCACATCTTTGGAAAAATCAAGTAGGTTCCGGGCATATTCCACATTACATTGTAGAGGGTATCATCAAAAATTAGTGTGTTATTTCCATCCAGGTCATGAAAAATTCTCCATGCTACATCTAAGTTTTTGTGGTATACAAATCGATATCCAATAAGAAGATCCGTCTTTTGACATGCTGCATGCCCTGCTACGACCTTAAACTTTTGATGGTGCCGAGGAAAGCACAACTCAAGAATGCGTCGAGTCCTTTGTAGTCTATTAGTACTCCAGATCCATACCTCAAACCATTGCATACAAAAATCAAGGAAAGTGAATGCATCTTTGCGAATCAAATGCCAAACACTTGTATTCTCTTCCACAAGATGCATATGTTTGGCCCAGTCTGGACATACATCACCATGTTGCATCTCAATGGTCTTAAGTAAAACACCATTGAGTTCAAGTATCAATACTCTTCTTTGTTTCCTTATTGTATCTGGGGGTGGTGGAACTCTTTTGCCTCTAGGTACATAAGTCACCAATGATTGGTGCCACCTCAATAGTAAGTTTTCTGTACACTTGAAATCAAAGCTATATGCTTCAACATATCCTGTTGAAAACAAAATGTTTGGTTAATGTACATTCAAAATTTTGAATAAATATATTATGTGCCAACAACATAAATTCATCCATGATATGGATGGTCTTAAACCTTCATAGACAAATGCTCCAATACCTCATTAGTTCAACCAAAAAAATAAAAGAGCGAGTATATTGTCAATGCTAAATATCATCAAATTTATTGAATATGATGTATAAAAAATTTTCACTATTGAGATAATTGAGTCTATCCAAATTAAATTATTATGATATTCATAGCCTTACACCTTGACAAGGCAATATATTCAATAAAAAACAAACACATCTTTATTGCAATCGAATTGCAAATATTGACAAAAGAGATAATCAAATGACAGTAAGTTTGAAGGCATTTGATTTCTTGATACAATAGTGTAAAGATTTGGCTCGTACAATCCAAAAATTAAACCCATCTAAGTACATTGTTTTGGCCAAAGCTTAAGTCTATCTTATGGGCTTTTAGGTACAAAATGGCTCCAAACATTCTGCACCCAACAAGTCTTGATATTTGTACAGATCTCATACTTCAAACTGCACGTTTAGACCTCAGAAATGGTTTCCTTCGACCTGCACAGCAATAACTAGTTTGGGTTAGGTTGGAATCTGATTATACTGTCACTCAATGTTTAATGAAACCAGACATTATCCTACCCATAAGCTCAAGTAAGCCTTTTGTAGCCTTGATATGTATGCTTTTGCTGCAACTCCACTTATGAGATGACCACGATCATATCCCAAGCGAGTAGCATAAGCAATAGCGTGTTGATCACTCAAAATCCTTCTTTTGTAACACACTTTTAACAAGCTTAGCTGGTCTTTGGATAGTAATGGTACTCCAGCTTTGGATGCCAACATTGCTAGATCCTTGCTTATAGATTCTACTTCTCTTTTTTCCCCTCTTGATTGTACATACTTTAGCTTATCACCATATAATGGTAAGTGTGAAGATGCAGAAGGTGAGTTTTCCACTTCTTCTCGCAAAAATAGGGAGGTGAATTGAAGCCATTCTTCCAGTACATCTTGAAAATTGATAAATAAATTATGGCCATGTGTGATAGGAGATTGACCTAGCCGATTAAGCAAAATAATAGACCTAATGTCATTTGTATTATTTAGATTTAAAAGGTAGGGTAGAAGGTCATTGCACAGTACGTAGTCGTGCCCTCCTTGAAAACTTTCAGGGAAGAGACAGTTGTCTTTTGGATTAACACATCCCTTGAAAGGGCTATCATCAATAAGCAATGTATTCTTCTTATTGCAAATATCTTGGAACTGATTCCAAACCTTGAGTAAAGGTTTAAACATAGCCTCAACAGTAGGCTTATCTGGCCTATACACTTTTCGAAGATTATGGATATAACATTCTTCTTGTCCCCACACCATAAAGAAATGATATTTCTTATGTGCATACTGTTCAAGAGTGTTTACATAGGCACAAACATTCTTGTGTAGCATGGTGGACCAAATACCAACATGAAAGTACTGGCAAATCTCATCCAAAAATTCAAAACACCCGGGGCGAATAACAACTGTGGTGCGACCAATATCAATTCGAATACAATTTGTTTGTGGATGCCTCTTCTCTTCCTTGTTGAGTAAAACTCCATTAAGATCAAGTATAAGTGCATGTTTCTTTATGGTGATTGTACGAGGAATATTTTCTGCATACAATACAGAAGAATGATAACACTTTAATGTGTTTACATACTTAACAATATTAAAACAAGTGATCCTATATTATCAATGAGAGCTAATTACAACAAAACATCCACAAGTTTACTTTCGTTTCATGCTCCCATATTCATCTATGACGATGGCTCCTAGACGTGATTGCATTTCCCTATTGATTGGTGAAGATTGAAATACTAATCTATCTCCATCTCTCTCAAAAGAATATAAACTTCCTAGAGGCCTACTCTTTTGTGTATCGGAACGTAGCTCCTCAACACGTTGCTCTATTTCTTGCGTACTTAACTTGTGATTGTTAGAAGCAGCTATACCTGCAAAAACAACTCTCGCTGAGAAACATACTTTTTAACACACAAAATTGCTGAATAAATCATCTTAAATAACATCCTATTGAAAAAGATATACCTTTAGTTTTCTTGGCACCCTCTGCCACCACAGAGTCCTTGATTTCAACTATTCTCTCTTTATTCGTAGCATATGTAGCCTCATCAATTTCTTCAACACCCTCTGCCACAGAGTCCTTGATTTCAACTATTTTCCCTTTATTTGTAGCATATGTAGCCTCATCCATTTGTTCAACAATCTCTTCTTGTCTCTCCTTGGTTGCAGAAGTGTCTTGAAGCTCTTCATTGACTTTATCTTTATTCTCACTAACCTCAACATTAACTTTCAAATTAGGAATGTCCTTAGTCTCTTTAGTCCTATCACTTGAAGGCCTTGAAGATGTTTGCAAAGCTGAATCATTGATGTGATCTACCTCCACCATGTTGTCTTCATTATTTCTAGCATTTAAATCATGAGAGTTGATCTCTCTAGTAGGGCTTTCATGATGATGTTCTAGTTGAGCAATGTTATCTTCGTCTTTCCCTTCTTTGTATATATCTATAAGATTAAAATAAAATGCTATTACTTTTAGGATTTAAATAATACAACAAGGCTAATACAATACTAGTCATTTTTATATCTACACATATACTTTGTATCCAAACTTAGATTACTAAACTTCGACTGATGTACCATAATGAATTAGGAACCATAACATAAGAGTCAAACTTGAGTTTGAGCCTCACTTACAAGGGCAACGTAAAGATTGCTCAACTTGAGATTGTGCCTTGTGTTGGAAGACATCCCCAAGGTTGGACATAAGTGGAGGTACGGTTGAAACTTAAGTTTGAGACTCACCGCTACACTAGGATATGGAGTAAGTGTAATTTCTTAATAGTAAGTGTGCGTCATCATTTGTATTAGGCTCAAACTTAATTTTGAGCCTCACTGCTACACTAGGATATGGAGAAATTTCTTAATAGTAAGTGTGCATCATCATTTGTACTAGACGTTGGCATGAAATAAAGGATAAATAGAATAGAAATATTCACTTTAATAGAAAAATGTTAAAAGTGAATCCAAAAAAGCCAATGTATTAATCAAAAGACAAATTATTATTTCAACAAATCCACACTTTGAACAAAACCTTTGCTAATATTAGTTGTTGATAAGCTCCTTTCAATGATTCGTTGTACATTCATAATAAGCACTATCAATGCACTTTTCTACCTTTCTTTGGTTGAGAGCTTGATGGGCTATGAGCATGGAAAGCCTTGTTGACATCTGTATCCCCAATCTTCTCAACGGCCATAGCAACCCCAACATTTGTAGCTTCCATGGCTTTTGCAGAATCCAATATATCATCACCATTCCCACCTTCATCATCATTTTCATGCCTTCCAATATCTTCAAAATTGTCTTCGGCATCCTCATTGAATAGAGCATCATTCCCTTGGTCCTCTTCATTCCTTTGCCTTGCATCTTCAAAGTCTATAGCATCCCCAACTTCTTTATCATCATCTGTGTCATTTTTGTTGTCAATATCATCACCTTCCTCTTCGTCCTCTGTACTTGGTGGGTCATCAATGTGAAGATTTTGAAGGTTCTCTTTTTCTGCATCATCTAGTGTTTTCTTTTTTGTGCCGCCACTTGCACCACACCACTCTTGCAAGGACGGGTGACCATCTAAAAGAGCAGAGCACTTTGATTCTAATGCCATCGCTTCCAAATCATCTTTGCATAAAGCAATACATCGTCTCTTCTTTAGCAAGCTCTCCTCTAGCACAACTCCACCACAATATATCTCTACAACATAGCTCTGTTCAGGACAAAACCCTGTGATGAGACCATCAATAAAGCCTTTGTCGATGAATTCTCTATTTTGGCCACTAGATCCTGAGATGAATACCTTTTTTGTGAGAACCTTATCAATGGCCTCAAACTTGTCAACCTTGCTGATGAAAAGAATAACAGTTGCAATCTCAACTGTTCCAGATGTCCAGGCATCATCTTTTTGTGTGTGGATCACACCAAATTCATAGTGCACCTTTGTTGACTGGCTAGAAATCCCTTCGATAAGCATTCCAATGGTGATGAAATCAACAAAACACACAAGAATATATTCATATTGTGAGTTTAGTGTGTTCAAAGCAAGTGCCAACTTGGAGAAAAATTCTGACGAGAGCTGCTCCTTTGTACCATGTAGGTCCATGATTGCCAGCTGAAATGGTACATGCTCTTCACTACAGAAGGCTATAATCTTTGTCATATCAAAACCCACCCCCCTAATTTTCCAAGGAATAGACTCTTGTTGAGATACAATACCCATAGATGCTCTATATAGGTGATTCAGTAAAGTTACTACACTTTTTGAAAGTGAAGGATTTTTTTTTGAAGGATTGAGAGCATCCCTAACAAAGGACTGGCTGTAGCTCCTCAATTGATTATACTCATACTCCCCTAGCTTATATGTCTCACACACCTGTTCCCAAGTCATCTTTTCCCTTGTCAGATCAAAATAGAAGGCGGTTATTGCATCTTTGAGAACTCGATCTGTTTTTAGCTTCCAAGCCATCTCCTCCATATCCATTCTTTGATGGGTTTGCTTTCCCTTTTTAAGCAGTATTCTCTTGTCAAGAAGTGATGTTTGAATGTCCAAAACTTCACTCTTCTGAAGGCCTAAAATGCACCTAAACAGCGTTGGGCCTAGTTGGACGGTTCCTGGTGCCTGCTGAATTTGCCCACTCTTCAAAGTTGGAAGTCTGGGATTTTGATCAAGACCTTTAGTTGGAGTTTCGCCCTTTGTATTTGGTAGCAAGCCTTTTGCATAAAGCCTCATGATCTTAACCCAGTTCTGCCATACATCATCATCACATAGAAGCAAGTGTAAATCATTTTTGACAAAGTTCTTATGTAATGTGTGCTCCGTGGTCTCCACAAAGGCCTGCAAAGTTGCAAAGTAAGAAGTTAGCCCCCTCACTATAGATATCACAAAATATTAGGAGGAATTATGCATCTATGGGTTTTCAATCATTTGGAGCTTATGCTCAAACTTGAGTTTGAGCCTCACTTGCAGTGCTAAACTAGTATATAATCGTGATGCTCGATCTTAGGTTTGAGCATCACCTCCGTATGCAAATCTAGCACTTGAAAGTGAGGCTCCAACTTAAGTTCGAGCCATAATTAGATATGCAAGTGCTACACCATCACAGAGAGGTGAGGCTTGAAGTTCAATTTCAAACCAAACTATTAAGTTTATGTAGTTTGAGAAGAAGCCTTACATGCATCTTTCTTATGCTACTGCTATACTTAAAACTATAGATCTATGAAGAAGTAAAGAAGAAGTAATGTAGGTCTATGATTTACCAAGATATAGCAAAGAATCAAAAGAGTACCTTCCAAGACTCGTCCATCTTGGGTTGATTGACACCAGGCAAAGGTTTACTAGGACGACCGTTTGCATGCCATTGTGCTCGAGCTTGTAGAAGTTGATCGAGGAATGGCTCCTTTTGCATTGACTTTGCAACAGATAAATTCGCATCCTTGGAAATGTCACGAGAAATCTTGGGCGGGCAATTTACAATTATCTTACATCTCCTGAACCTGAATTGCTGATGCAGTGGAGGGGTCACTTTAGCCATATTTAGAGCTTGCAAGCTTTTTGCAGCACTAATGGAGTGTTGACCAGAGATAATCCAATATTCAACTTTATGAATATCTTCTTTTGCGAGTTTATCAAGGGGTTGTTTTGTAGCACGATTACAGGGCATCAAAATTGCAAGTATCTCCTCTTGCTTTGGGTCCTCAATAAAGTCTTGGGTCAAAATACGAACCCAATCCTTATTTAACCTTCTATACACATAGTTTGAAGGAGCAGGATAACATTTCATCACATCAATGCTGAAGACCTCATTTAGACCAAAGGGATAATATCCCTTCTTTATTTCTAATGAGATAATTGCATTGCTGCCCTTGTTTAGAGTCTCAACCTCCATTAGCTCGTCCTCAGACGCATCTATCTCCTTTGAACCACTTGCTGGTTTTGTCCTTTGCCTCTTTAAAGAGATTTCCTGAACCTTTGTGGAGTGCTTTGCCTTTCTCTTCTTTGCAAGGGCTTGCTCCTCTTCTTGCACCTGAGAGCCTGCCATGTCTTCAGCTGCTATTGTGCTTACATCAAGGACTTTTATTTTGTCACCCTCCTTTTTATGTTTTGAAGAAGTTGCACCAGCATTTGTAGATGCTTCAAGTGCACTCTTCACTATGGCCCTGCCTTTTTTCTCCACAATTTTCCTAACTTGAGTGGTTGTTGTCTCCTTTTCAGGTATGGACTTTTTTCGTGAATCCAAAGCCTTCTTTGCATGCCTCACTGCTTTCACCAGGTCCTCCACATTATCCACCCCTGAGTCTTCTTGATTGGAAAAGTCAATGATCTTCAATCCTAACTTTACAATACAATTGTCCTTTCCTAGTTTACTGCCAGTCATGTCTGCTGGGTGAAAAGTTTCCAATGATAAGCAAAACTTATTTGCTTTTGTAGTTTCTCCTTCTGGCAATACAGTGCATGTGAAGCATGGATTTGCTCTTGCATCCACATCATCCTTAGCGCCTACCACAATCCCCATATCTCCATATGATGTATCACCTTGAGACAAAAACAAATGGAGGACTCCTTTGAAGTTTGCACTAGCATCGTAGCTATCCACAAACCATTTTACTCCTTCTTTGTTACTCAATTCGAAGGTTTTATCCACCTTAATTCTAGGAGTGACACTTTTAGCTTGAGTTATTGTTTCGAGAGCATCCAGAGTAAAGATTGGTGCACCATGTGGTTGCGAGGTAGCGGCGCTCTGCTAGCTTCCATTCCTGTGAAGCAAAAAAAAAAGTTTCAAAACCTTAGAAAAAAATGGATTTAAATGCTACATATCAAATCAAAACCTATCAAACTTAAAAAACTTAATGCATGCTACAAAAAGTTATCTTGAATAGCAAGAGCCTCACTTGCATTTACTTAATCTATACAGAAGCTCGACTTGGAGCCTAGATCCAAGTTGTGTACTCATATGCTAGGGGTACGCTAGCATAGAGAGACAAGGCTCAAACTCAAGTTTGAGCCTTAAGGCGAAGTTCCATGTATGGGAGACTTGAACTTAAGTTGGAGTCTTAAGAGGCCAGAGTACAGTAGCATGGAGAACAAAGGCTCAATCTGAAGTTCGAGCCTTAAGGCCAGTGTACACTAGCATCGAGAGCCAAGGCTCCAACTCTAGTTCGAGCCTTAAAGCCGGTGTACACTAGCATGGAGAACAAAGGCTCCAACTCAAGTTCGAGCCTTAAGGCCGAGGTGCACTAGCATGGAGAGCAAAGGCTCAAACTTAAGTTCAAGCCTTAAGGGGCCGGGGTGCATTAGCATGGAGAGCAAAGGCTCAATCTGAAGTTCGAGCCTTAAGGAGCCGCGGTGCACTAGCATGGAGATCAAAGGCTCAATCTGAAGTTCGAGCCTTAAGGAACCGGGATGCACTAGCATGGAGAGCAAAGGCTCAAACTGGAGTTCGAGCCTTAAGGGACCGGGATGCACTAGCATGGAGAGCAAAGGCTCAATCTGAAGTTCGAGCCTTAAGGAGCCGGGGTGCACTAGCATGGAGAGCAAAGACTCAAACTCAAGTTCGAGCCTTAAAGCCAGAGTACACTAGCATGGAGAACAAAGGCTCAATCTGAAGTTCGAGCCTTAAGGGGCCGGGGTGCACTAGCATGGAGAGCAAAGGCTCAAACTCAAGTTCGAGCCTTAAAGCCAAAGTACACTAGCATGGAGAACAAAGGCTCAATCTGAAGTTCGAGGCTTAAGGCCAAGTGTACACTAGCATCGAGAGCCAAGGCTCCAACTCAAGTTCGAGCCTTAAGGCCCGTGTACACTAGCATCGAGAGCCAAGGCTCCAACTCAAGTTCGAGCCTTAAGGCTGGCGAGAGCCAAGGCTCCAACTCAAGTTCGAGCCTTAAGGCTGGGGAGAGCCAAGGCTCCAACTCAAGTTCGAGCCTTAAGGCCGGTGTACACTAGCATCGAGAGCCAAGGCTCCAACTCAAGTTCGAGCCTTAAGGCTGGCGAGAGCCAAGGCTCCAACTCAAGTTCGAGCCTTAAGGCCAGTGTACACTAGCATCGAGAGCCAAGGCTCCAACTCAAGTTCGAGCCTTAAGGCTGGCGAGAGCCAATGCTCCAACTCAAGTTCGAGCCTTAAGGCCGGTGTACACTAGCATCGAGAGCCAAGGCTCCAACTCAAGTTCGAGCCTTAAGGCTGGGGAGAGCCAAGGCTCCAACTCAAGTTCGAGCCTTAAGGCCGATGTACACTAGCATTGAGAGCCAAGGCTCCAACTCAAGTTCGAGCCTTAAGGCTGGCGAGAGCCAAGGCTCCAACTCAAGTTCGAGCCTTAAGGCCGGTGTACACTAGCATCGAGAGCCAAGGCTCCAACTCAAGTTCGAGCCTTAAGGTTGGCGAGAGCCAATGCTCCAACTCAAGTTCGAGCCTTAAGGCCGGTGTACACGAGCATCGAGAGCCAAGGCTCCAACTCAAGTTCGAGCCTTAAGGCTGGGGAGAGCCAAGGCTCCAACTCAAGTTCGAGCCTTAAGGCCGGTGTACACTAGCATCGAGAGCCAAGGCTCCAACTCAAGTTCGAGCCTTAAGGCTGGGGAGAGCCAAGGCTCCAACTCAAGTTCGAGCCTTAAGGCTGGGGAGAGCCAAGGCTCCAACTCAAGTTCGAGCCTTAAGGCCGGTGTACACTAGCATCGAGAGCCAAGGCTCCAACTCAAGTTCGAGCCTTAAGGCTCGGGAGAGCCAAGGCTCCAACTCAAGTTCGAGCCTTAAGGCCGGTGTACACTAGCATCGAGAGCAAGGGCTCCAACTCAAGTTCGAGCCTTAAGGCTGGGGAGAGCCAAGGCTCCAACTCAAGTTCGAGCCTTAAGGCCGGTGTACACTAGCATTGAGAGCCAAGGCTCCAACTCAAGTTCGAGCCTTAAGGCCGGTGTACACTAGCATCGAGAGCCAAGGCTCCAACTCAAGTTCGAGCCTTAAGGCTGGGGAGAGCCAAGGCTCCAACTCAAGTTCGAGCCTTAAGGCTACACTAGCATCGAGAGCCAAGGCTCCAACTCAAGTTCGAGCCTTAAGGCCGGTGTACACTAGCATCGAGAGCCAAGGCTCCAACTCAAGTTCGAGCCTTAAGGCTGGGGAGAGCCAAGGCTCCAACTCAAGTTCGAGCCTTAAGGCCGGTGTACACTAGCATCGAGAGCCAAGGCTCCAACTCAAGTTCGAGCCTTAAGGCTGGGGAGAGCCAAGGCTCCAACTCAAGTTCGAGCCTTAAGGCCGGTGTACACTAGCATCGAGAGCCAAGGCTCCAACTCAAGTTCGAGCCTTAAGGCTGGGGAGAGCCAAGGCTCCAACTCAAGTTCGAGCCTTAAGGCCGGTGTACACTAGCATCGAGAGCCAAGGCTCCAACTCAAGTTCGAGCCTTAAGGCTGGGGAGAGCTAAGGCTCCAACTCAAGTTCGAGCCTTAAGGCCGGTGTACACTAGCATCGAGAGCCAAGGCTCCAACTCAAGTTCGAGCCTTAAGGCTGGGGAGAGCCAAGGCTCCAACTCAAGTTCGAGCCTTAAGGCCGGTGTACACTAGCATCGAGAGCCAAGGCTCCAACTCAAGTTCGAGCCTTAAGGCCGGTGTACACTAGCATCGAGAGCCAAGGCTCCAACTCAAGTTCGAGCCTTAAGGCTGGGGAGAGCCAAGGCTCCAACTCAAGTTCGAGCCTTAAGGCTACACTAGCATCGAGAGCCAAGGCTCCAACTCAAGTTCGAGCCTTAAGGCCGGTGTACACTAGCATCGAGAGCCAAGGCTCCAACTCAAAGCCAAGGCTCCAACTCAAGTTCGAGCCTTAAGGCCGGTGTACACTAGCATCGAGAGCCAAGGCTCCAACTCAAGTTCGAGCCTTAAGGCTGGGGAGAGCCAAGGCTCCAACTCAAGTTCGAGCCTTAAGCACACTAGCATCGAGAGCCAAGGCTCCAACTCAAGTTCGAGCCTTAAGGCTGGGGAGAGCCAAGGCTCCAACTCAAGTTCGAGCCTTAAGCACACTAGCATCAAGAGCCAAGGCTCCAACTCAAGTTCGAGCCTTAAGGCTGGGGAGAGCCAAGGCTCCAAGTCAAGTTCGAGCCTTAAGCACACTAGGATCGAGAGCCAAGGCTCCAACTCAAGTTCGAGCCTTAAGGCCGGTGTACACTAGCAACGAGAGCCAAGGCTCCAACTCAAGTTCGAGCCTTAAGGCTGGGGAGAGCCAAGGCTCCAACTCAAGTTCGAGCCTTAAGGCTGGCGAGAGCCAAGGCTCCAACTCAAGTTCGAGCCTTAAGGCTGGGGAGAGCTAAGGCTCCAACTCAAGTTCGAGCCTTAAGGCTGGGGAGAGCCAAGGCTCCAACTCAAGTTCGAGCCTTAAGGCCGGTGTACACTAGATTGGAGAACAAAGGCTCCAACTCAAGTTCGAGCCTTAAGGCTGGGGCGGGGTACACTAGCATGGAGAGCAAAGGCTCAAACTCAAGTTCGAGCCTTAAGGCCGGTGCACTAGTATGGAGAACAAAGTCTCAATCTAGGTCGAGCATTAACACATAAGTTCTATGTAGAGGAGGCTCGAACTTAAGGTGGAGTCTATATCCAAGTTTGTGGAGTCTATCTTGGATCAGTTTTACAGGTTCTTGACATATGTGAAGATACAAAAGAGAGCAGCAAGAGGTGGAAACCATCTACGACGAGCAACGATCGACAAATGACACACTTAGCGTGCAATCAAGTAAGCGTTTATATTAGTGTAGACAATCAATTAAAGAAGGACTTACTTGCTGAAGTCTCCGATGTTGCACAGTCTTGATATTGACGGATGCTTGAGGTATCCGTGGAAAAGAAACCGCTAGAAACGCAGGGCTGCAGAGATTATTGCTGCGAGAGGTCTGCTCCGGGGTGCGCTTGAAACGCAGGGCTAGATCTGCTCCAAGGTGCGCTTGAAACGCAGGGCTGCAGAGGGCGCGCTTGAAACGCAGCGCTGCAGAGACAGAAGGAGCGGAGAGTATTGCTGCGAGAGATTTGGTCGAGGGTGCGCAGGTTTTTTGTATGGGCGAAACGCAAGGTCGGCCGTTTTTCCTTTCTGCGAGCGAAGGCGGGTGCGCAGGTTTAGTTTGCGAGGTCGGTCGATTCTGCGAGAAGGCGAAAAAAGGTTTAGGGGTCGGCAGGGAATTTCGGGGTGCGGGCGGAAATCCGTTGGGGGGAATTTCGAATTTGGGGGGAATTTTCGAATTCGAATTCGAATTCGGCGGTTTTGAATTTGGGGGGAATTTTTGAATTTGAATTCGGCGGTCGTGGGGGGAAACTTTGAATTTTGAATTTGGGCGGCGCGGGGGTTGGTGCGCGCCGGAGGAAGGGGGGGCGGGCCTGTGCGCCGACGCTGGGAGAGGAGGAGGGGGGGGGCCTGTGCGCCGAGAGAGAGGAGGGGCCGTGGGCGCCGGAGGAAGGGGGGGCGGGGCTGTGCGCCGACGCCGGGAGAGGAGGAAGGGGGGGCCGTGGGCGGGCCTGTGCGCCGACGCCGGGAGAGGAGGAGGGGGGGCCGTGGGCGGCGCCGACGCCGGGAGAGGAGGAGGGGGGCCGTGGGGGCGGCGGGCCTGTGCGCCGAGAGAGAGGAGGGGCCGTGGGCACCGGAGGAAGGGGGGGCGGGGCTGTGCGCCGACGTCGGGAGAGGAGGAGGGGGGCCGTGGGCGGGCCTGTGCGCCGGAGGAAGGGGGGGCGGGGCTGCGCCGAGAGAGGAGGAGGGGGGGCCGTGGGCGGGCCTGTGCGCCGGAGGAAGGGGGGGGCGGGGCCGTGCGCCGACGCCGGGAGAGGAGGAGGACGTTGACGGAGGAGCGCCGGGACGGCCCGGCAGAAAGGTGTTTCGGTTTCGGTTTCATTCCCCAAGCCCAAGCCCAAGCCCAAGCCCAGGCCCCAGGCCCCAGGTCTTTTGATAATAGTCACTATCACTTTTGGTTATATACTCATCTTCATCCACACCCCACTTGCTCTATGGGATTAGGCTAGTTTCCCTCTCTATTCCTACTTGCTTGTGTAATAGACAAGGCTCCAACTCAAGTTCGAGCCTTGAGCTTGAGATTTCTTGTTTTCTTCCCTATTTTTCCCATACACCCCACTTATTCTATTGGATTATTCTAGCTTCCCTCTCTATTCTTACTTACTTGTGTAATAGACAAGGCTCCAACTCAAGTTCGAGCCTTGAACTTGACCTTGAACTTGAGATTTTTTGTTTTCTTTCCTATTTTTCTCATACACCCAAATATACTTATAAACTATGCGATTAAAAATTCAACTAAAATCTATATAATGCACAATGGCTCATTCCCCAAGCCCAAGCCCAGGCCCAGGTCCCAGGTCTTTTGATTATAGTTACTTTCACTTTTGGTTATATACCCATCTTCACCCACACCCCACTTGTTCTATTGGATTATCTTAGCTTCCCTCTCTATTCTTACTTACATGTGTAATAGACAAGGCTCCAACTCAAGTTCGAGCCTTGAACTTGACCTTGACCTTGAGATTTTTTGTTTTCTTTCCTATTTTTCTCATACACCCAAATATACTTATAAACTATGCGATTAAAAATTCAACTAAAATCTATATAATGCACAATGGCTCATTCCCCAAGCCCAAGCCCACAGGCCCAGGTCCCAGGTCTTTTGATTATAGTTACTTTCACTTTTGGTTAGTTACCCATCTTCACCCACACCCCACTTGTTCTATTGGATTATCCTAGCTTCCCTCTTAGCAAATTAGCATTGATAGGTGAGATTCAAACTTTGGTTGGAGCCTGAACTCATGTTGAGATTGAATTACATTTATAGTTTTGTGTACTACCGCAAAAACATCGCTTCAGTCTTTCTTATTGAGATTTTGATTTTTTCAGGGATTGTGATAAGAAACGTGGTGTTCATGAAAGATCAAGTGTGTGGAGGAGAGGGACTCACAAAATACAAGAAAGAACTCTTGCTTATTAAGTTGCTTACACATACAACTAGGCCTTGCTCTCATGCAAAATGCCTCATGGCCTCACCTTTAAATAGGTGAACAAGTGGACCTCAAGTCCATTCACACTCACACCCTTCTCTCACCCTTCTACTCAACCTTAGTCTCTTAATACCCCCCCTCAATACCAACTATGGAAGGATGGAATAGGAGGTATTGGACATAAGATGCCTTTATAACATTAGGCGTACAAGGCTTGGAATATAGGTGTGGTAATCTAGGATTTACAAAAGTGTTCCTAGAGCCTTAGAGGCTATTACATTGATGCCATCTAAGTCTTTAATTTGTTGTCGATGAAGATGTACACCTCGATGACGGTGCACCCACTCTTTGTGTTTGCTTGGCTTCTTGTAGATGACATGGTTGAGACATACATGCCATTGCTTCCACCATATGCTTTCCACCTTGACCATTCTCACACAATGATCATAAGCAAGCTGCCACCATTGCTTAAGTGGTTTGCTTTTAGATGGTCCTCCAACATGCTTTATGCTTCCTTGAATACCATATCTCCTCCATGAGTAATGAGGTAGATTTAAATGGGGAAGGGAAAGGGAGGGTCTTACCACTTGCCTTATGCATTGGTCAAGGGCAGTGTCTACTCCACAATTACAATAGCTTTTATGCATGTTAGTTACAAGATACCCATTAGGGTTTGAAGATTCAAGTTTAGTGAAAGTGAGTAAATTGTCGAGGTAAATACTCAAACAAATAGGTTTTATCATCTTTGGCTTAAGAAGGAGAAGACATGGCTCATAATGTTGCCAATGCCTCTTACAAAAGTAATGCCAAAAGATGCTTAAAATCATGACAACCAATAAGGTAGAGCACTTAGGGATTCTATGCTCATCCTTACAACTCATCTTATGCGATGAAAAATCAGAATATGCAGCGGAATGAAGTGCCTTGGGCTTGGGAAACGAGAACATATGGCTTATGGCATGCCTATGCCTCTTACAAACAAGGGCCTCAAGGGTAATACACATAAACATTGTAAATGATGAACACTTAGTGTACATGTGTTCAAGTTTAAAACCCATCAAAAATCTGAGTTTGATGATGAAAAAACCAGAATCCTTCAACCTCTTTAGCTCATGAGATGAAGATAATTGGTTCATGGTTGAACTATTCCTCTTTGGAAGAAGCGGTTAATGATGAAGACTTGAAATGTAGCACTTATGGTGTGTGCCCGGCCTCCATGTTGATGAAGAAGAGCCTTCTTAATGTAAATGACCTTCTCCTTTGATGGTTAAGACCACCTTAGTGTTTAGCAACACTTTAGTTGATGATTAATATCACCATTTGTGTGTATAAAACACAATTAGTGCTAAAAAGCGCATTTTTAGTGTAAAATAACACTTATTTTGGTGATTAACTCACCATTAGTGTTTAATAACACTATGAGTGTTTAAAAACACTTTAAGATAACCTCCCTTTGTTGGATTAACCGAGTGATTAGTGTTAAACAACACAATTAGTGCTTAGAAGCACACTTTAATCACTTTGAAAGCTTAAAACTTGATGTCGGTGTTGAAGCTTGACAGGTATGAGGTTTATGGCTACCTCATGTAGATGGAAAACACTTCAAAATCAAGATTAGGACCAGCAATACTAATGCACTCTCACACTTGAGTGATTAGTGGAAGGGAGAGATAATTAGAGAGAGCAAAAACCCAAAAAACAAGCTTTAATGGAGAGCTTGAGGTAAGAAAATGAACCCATGCCTGGTCTTTTGCTTCCAGCCGACGAATGCGTGGACGATTGGAGCTCTAGTCAGAGCTGTAGGGAGTCCACTCCATGGGCTACCATAGCCCTAAGGACTCTTAGCTTCTTGTGGCCTACAGACCTTGTATGGCTGTACGGCCAGAACAGCAGCAGAAAGCGGCGGACTGCAGAGGAAATGACGCGGCGGTTACTGGACCAATCCCAACATTGAGTGTACGAAATGATGCGCCGGCTCCTCCTCTACATCTCTCATGAAGAAGTCGTGGAGAGATATGCCCTCTACAGCCTGCTGTAGCTCCTCCACCATGAAAGGGTTGAGCTCCACACAAGAAAAATGAGAGAAAAATGGATATTTTTGACCTATTCTCTACACCACAAAGTTTGAACTCACCTAAGCTCTGATACCATGATAAGAAACGTGGTGCTCATGATAGATCAAGTGTGTGGAGGAGAGGGACTCACAAAATACAAGAAAGAACTCTTGCTTATTAAGTTGCTTACACATACAACTAGGCCTTGCTCTCATGCAAAATGCCTCATGGCCTCACCTTTAAATAGGTGAACAAGTGGACCTCAAGTCCATTCACACTCACACCCTTCTCTCACCCTTCTACTCAACCTTAGTCTCTTAATAGATTGGAGGGTCTAAAACAAGGTGCTTCAGTGTTTCTCATTGATGGTTCTGCAAGGAAGGCACGCGGGGTTATTCATTCTATTGATGCATCTCAAACATGTGGTTTTCAATTCATTGGTGAGACATGTGCAGCAATACATGTTCAACAAAGCTTTGATGACACATTTCTCATTCCATTTGCCACAATGGATGCAAGAACAATGTCTCAAGCAGTTGGAAGCATCATCAAATGGCCATTGGTCAACCTTGTTATGGACAGAGACATTACTAATACCAAAGAGGATAATTTTGCGAAACTTCTTGTTGATCAAGAAGATCACTTTATAGATAGGGAGAGCTGGAAAGAGAAAAGTGTCATCCTCTGGGATGACAACAGATCTACAAAACTTGGCAATGGAGTAGTATTGCTGGTCCACCCATACGAGGCTATAAATTGTAGAGAACTAGGGGAGAGTAGCTTGGGTGTCATTGTAGAAGGATCTTTGCATCCAAGTTCAACTTGTGTTTCAGGTTTGAATTTGGTTAGTTGGCCGATCAGGCAACTCACATTTGAGAATGGTGAACCATTAGTGAAGGACACAGAATCTTCTTCTATTGATGAGGGTATTCAAGATCACTTCATGCAAAAAAATATTGACAGCCTAAACAATTCAAGTGATGAAAAAGAGGATGATGATGTAGAGGGCAATGATGGCGATAGTTCTGATGACAAACACCATGATGCCATGATCACTGACTATGATATCATTGAAGGGACAAATAAGAAAAGGAGCTATGTCCATAGGGTAAGGGTAATGAAAAATTACGATAAAACCCATGGAGCTGGCAAAAAATGTGATGTTGCAAACATTCACAACGTCGCAACCATTGATTGTTGCGAGAACCGATGTTGTCAAATTGGAGATAGATCCAAAATCATGCAAGCTAGGGTACACTTTTGGGGACAGAGCTATAGTACACGATACACATTTGTACTAGATTGCATGGGCATGGCCTATAGACAAGGTCAAGATGACGAGTGCTTTGAGTTCACATTTGATGGGAAGAAGGTTTGTAGTAAAGCATGGTATGTAATGCATGGCATCGGTAAGTCAACGTTCTATAGGCTCAGAAAGAAGTTCTTGAATGGTGCATGTAATGTCAGTCATGGCAACAGTGGGATAATACGGAAGGGCATGACACATGTTGAGATGGCAAAATCAATCATACAGGGCTTCATAGATAATAATGCCGATCAAATGCCACATAGGTCAAGGACAACTATGCATGGAGCCCGCGAGACCCAACGTGTTCTACCAACAATGTACAAACAGGTGGACATATTGCGTGAAGTGAATGACACACTTGTCTCGTTCGAATACCGGCCACTGTCACAACCATCATTCTCAAGATTGTGGAACACAGAGTTCAAGACAGTTAGTTTATCAAAAACCAGCACCTTCTCAAAATGCGACATTTGTACGGCAATCAAGGTCAAGTTGGAATCAACAAAAAATCAAGAGGAGCGTGCCAGATACATGGCACAAAGAAGGGCACACATGTTGAAACAAATGAGTTGTAGAAATCTATACTATGCTTGGAGGAGCTCTTCCGAAATGAACCCAAACAGGTATTTGTGTATTATACATGATAAGATGGACCAGAGCAAGACTGCCATACCACAAATTAAACCAGTTCCTAAATCTCTCAATGGGGTTGAGAGGCTTCCAGTATCCTTAACAGGAATGCTCACTCATGGACATGGACAAACAGCTTATGGTCACTTTGCCTTGGGGTTATGGCCAAGTGATCCCAACTTCACAATTTCATCTCTCTCAAAATGTTTAAGAAACTTAGAAAGAGGAGAGCAACACATGTATGGTGACTTGAGCTCACAAAACTCAGATGCTGAACCACGAACAGATCTTTTTGATTGTGTTTTGTCTACTATGGCCCTGTATCAGCATATGGAAGTACTGAAGGAGAGAAATGCATATTGCAAGCAGAGCATTGAGGATGCAGATGCAGAGACAGAAACAAATGTGGATATAGAGGAAAATTGTTCTTCACATATGCAGTCAGTCTTTCATACTAACACACATGTGCAAGATAGGGGCAATGGAAATGCGTCAAGTTTAATGCCATCAAATTCAAGGACATTTTTTAAGAGATTGCCAAGGACGTTGTTGTTGCAACTTGACAATTGTGGTTCTGAAAATAAGAACCGTTATGTATTTGCCTATCTATCCCTATTGGTTGCACGAGGAGTGTTTGACATGGTGCAGCTTGGTTTTCTTATGGTTGGTCATACTCATGAAGATATTGATGCATTGTTCAGTCGCTTCTCTGAGAAGTTAAGGAAACAAACCATTTTCACATTTCCACATTTGATGAAGATCTTTAATGAGTGTGTTAGCATGCATCCAGCACCCTTTCTCCTACAAAAGGTGGCAGACTTCAAAGGCTTTGTCAAGGGATGCTTACATGATGGAGCCGATAGCTTGATTGGACATTCTAGGCCATTGCAATTCAGGTTTTATATGAGTGATGGAATACCTTTGATGCAATACAAAGTACATCCCAAAAATGTTGATTGGTTACCAGAAAGCGGTATAGAGTTATGGAAGAGAAATGACGAGGGAGGACCCAAGCTTCCTGAAGGTTTTCCAAAAGTATTGCCACCCTTTGAGTATGTTAAGGAAAATGAGAAGGTTGTGGAGGGCTTAAAAAAACATGTCAATTGGTGGAAAGAGCACTTGCAAGAGAAAGGAGACCAAAGTGATTATGCTAAGTGGATCAATCCGGTCCTTGCCTATTGGGAGAATCTTATGCTAAACATGCAAACCCCTAGTGCAAGGGAAGACATTGGATTTTATGACTTTTGGCCAAGGAGTGTATGCAAAAAAGCTGAGCCTCTTAACCTTCAAGTGGAGGATAATGTAGATGAAGGGTTTGATGTAAATGAGGACCATTATTGTGGTCCAATGCGCAACAAACCTGCTGAAGAGTTCAACCCGACTCTTGATGTGTCTAAAGGAGATTTTGCACTTGTACAACCTTGTGATGCAAATTACCCAATATGGTTGGGAGTGACAACAAGTGATGTTGATCAAAACAACAACTCGATAAACTACCTACAAGTTCAGATACAATATTGGGCACCAATTTCAAAGAAGAAGAATGCAAGTGATGTGGAGGTTTATAAGGATTGCTGGAACAAGTATTGGCGAGAGAACAGAAATGATCCTCAGCGCTGGGAAGATACTAGCTGCATCATTTGGGCATGGAAGCCCAAGGGTGGACGACTTCCAGAGAAAATCAAGATTCCAAAGGCTATAATACTGAAGGCCAAACAGAATCAATTGAATCAACATGTCAGTGCAGTTGAGCAAGAATGATTTGTTAGCATATGGGCAACTAGCTTCGTAATCTTTTAGCAATGTTGTATGAAGCTACCAAACTCATAGTTCGATCATTATTCAGATTGTAAGGCTTTCTTAAGCTTTTAGATTTATGGTTCACCCATTGTTCAAGAATTTTGATTCAATACAGATGGTGATCTTTTTAATTCTATCACCTAGACTTTCTTACAACTTAAAGTTACATTGAATATCCTTTCTTTGTTAAAGTTTCTGTGTTTGATGGTCAACTGCTGGAGGCTATGTGATATAACAAGCTTAATTCCTGGTGTGCATGTGTGTGTGTGTGTGCAGGCAAATTTACATCCCACCACCAACATCATATACACTTGTTACAAATGTACAATAGTATATAAATCATATCGCATTATTCAAATGCTTGTTGAGAACATCCAATAATAAATCTTGCATATCGTATAGTAAACATTGTATTGGATCTAACAACAAAGAATGCTTGTTGAGAACATCCAATAATAAATCTTGCATATCGCACAGTAAACATTGTATTGGATCTAACAAAGAATTGTCCCAAAATTGTGCATATTTCCCAAAATTCCTAAATTTGAGTTAAATATAGATTTTGAACTAACATATCAACACTGCTTTCGTTTTCGCCTCTTCCAACAGAAACGAAACCTAAGTGCAAGGAGAGAGCAGAGAAGGAGCACACACGGGAGGAGACCGAGCAAGAAAGAAGACTCACTTTTTCAGAGGTGAGTCAGTTTGTCCTGTGCCTTGTCTCCTTCCTCAGATTTGTTTATGCTATTTGCTCTTTGCTTTTTGGGTTTGTCTCCGTCCTTTTGCTTCTGTGCACACGATTGGGTGAATGATTCTGACAGGGGCGACAATGGTCCTTTTATAAGGACACTTTGTCTTTGTCGGAGGTCGGTCCTTTTGAAAAAAAAATTTCGCAGGTCGCGTGTAGAAACGCGTGTAAAAGCGCGTGTACTCTGTCTGTAGAGTCTGTTCACGCGGATATACACGCGTTTCTAGATGGGTGTATACACGCGTTTTTTGACGGGTGTATACACGCGTTTCTGCACGGGTGTATACACGAGACTGCGTTTCCTGTTTCTATGATTTGCAGGCAACACAACTGACTTGAATGATGATATTTGTGTGAGTCAAGAGACAGCCCATGATGTACATGAAGATTTTTGTTGCAGGTTCTTTATGGATATTCCAGGTTCTTCATCCAATCCATTTGCATATAGCAATTGGCTGATGGAGATGCTGAATCATTTTGAGCGCCATCCTGGTTCAGTTGAGCTTACAGAGTATATGTATGCCCATCCCCCTCCTTCCCTGCCTGGTGTCTATACCCCTACCACGAGTATCCAGGGCACTCCAGTGCCGTCTATTCCTACGAGTCCGACGAGATAGCATGCAGCTTCTCCTCTTCCACGTCCACCGAGGAGACATACCTCGTCCCAGACACACTCACGCACACCCTCACAGCCACCATCACGTGCTCCCTCTCAGAGCCACCGTCACGTCAGGGCTCACAGCCACCGTCACGTAGACAATCCCCCAGTCGTGACTCCACCCGCAGTAGTAGGAAGAGTGGGAGTGGAGGATGCGGCGGGTGCTTTGGTGGGGGAGGTGGGGGAGGTGGGGGAGGTGGTAGGGCATGCGGTGAGAGAGGAGATAGAGGGAGAAGAGTTAGAGGAGACAGTTCGGAAGAGGAGGAGATGAGAGAGATGGAGAGAGTGGTCTGCTATGATGTGACGGATAGGGGCAGGATAGTGATGGATGCGAGGGGGAGGGAGGTAATGGAGTACATGCGTGGGGTAGTATCAAACTCATATAGAAATTGTTTTATTAAATTTAAAGATCAAAATAGCCGATTAGTTGGGGAGGTGATAGAGGCTGTACATAGTCGGTACCCCAATCCCCCACATGCTACATTCTCGGATGTATGGGGAAGGACGCGAATGAGGGAGATCTTAAGTAATAAAAGATCTCACCTTAAAAAACTCGCGTACGATGACCGGCTAAATGTAGCTGCGGGTGGCTATCCTGCCGAGAAACCTGCCACCACTGCGCACAAACGCGAGTGGAAGGAGGCAAAGAAACGAGCAGAGGGTGGCGTGAAGAGCAGGCAGCATGTGGAGGCACGACGGATCCAGATGGAGACCATTGGATCTTTGCATTTTGGATCTGGCGGCGTCGAGTCATGGGAGGCAGAGTTCGTAAGTATCTTGCCACTTTATTTGATTGTTTACTTAATTCATTGATTCTATGATTGTTTTAATTTTACAAATTGTGTTGATTATGATACAGCGACGAGTTACGGGGAGGAAGCCCACAACCCACGATACTGCGTATGCTCGCCGGCATAGCAGACGTGACACATGGGCCATCTTCAGAGCCGAGGGACGTATTACGGACGCGCAGTTTGAGATGGCCATGAGACCATACGGTCGACAGGTACTTGAAAATTCTAAACGAATGATTTTGGTTTGTTGAATTACATATATATATACTTATATACTATATATTACTTGAACAGGCACAAGCTGCTGATGATCCACCCGCCGCCACTGCAGAGGGTGGACGTGAGCACTACTCATCGGACATTCCGACCGATGTGAGCTCATGTGAGCATGGAGGGAGCACCGAGTCATCATCTGGGTCTGAGTAGTACTCAGACTTATAGTATCACATTCCATATTGAGGATGTGGTTGTATATATTTTTTTGTAAACTGAAGCCATGGGCTACTTCGAGATATGGACTCCCTTGTATACATGTATGAAATTTTGATAGTAATATTGAATCGTGAATCGATAGTATTACATTCATGTCTGTCTTGAATCGTGTATTGACAATGTATGCATTCATGTCGTTCTTGTCTTAATCTCCCTCGTGCATATGTTCTTCGTGGATGGTCTAATGCACATAAAAAAAAATCCAGAGAGTGTTATTGGGTGCTGGAATGCTGGAACAGTATTCAGGCACCAAATAGCACTCTCTGGATTTTTTTTTTGCTCTCTGTTCGCGTGTATAAACGCGTCAGAATTGCTAAAAATTGCGTGTATATACGCGGATAATCTGTAAAATACCTGTGTATTAACGCGTCAAAACTGACAATTACGTGTGTATAACCGTATCTAAATTAAAGAAACGCGTGTATAGACGCATGTATCAACGCGTCTGAGTACATCTGAACTGAACAAAACGTGGCTATACACCCGTGTATGAGCGCGTCTGGCAGGTCCTATACACGCGCTTTTACACGCATGTCTGTGGCCGCGATGATACACGCGCTGATACACGGGCCCGCTACTTTTTTTCACAAGTCATTTTTAGCGGCTAGGAGCGCGGGTATGAGCCCGATCCCTTGTAGTGACGTCCATCTTGATAAGTGATTATATTGCCAAGTATTATGGGCTAGGAACTATTGAAAAGACCCCTGGGTGGACAGGTGGTGAGCGTTCTAGTTGCCAATGATGCCATAGATACTCTGATGAAGGAATGATGGAAAATTATGAATCAACTGGATAAACTGGAAGATTGTGATCAGTGATACTATGGTTTTATTAAAGGATTGTTTTAAAACTGGTTGAATCTGTGAAAAGGCAATTTCATATTGGGTGTGTAAGTGGTGTGACTAGTTTTATTTTTGCATGAACTTCCGGCTAGGGGGCCTTGGAACTTTTTTCCTTGGTACCCGGGACAAAACCTAACCAAATTCCTAACTGGATCCCATCACTACAGTGGTTGGGAGGTTGGCTAACCCATGGGACTGGATGGGGTTAGGCTGGACTGATGGATCCATAAATCAAGACTCAATTTTTGCTATTACGATAGATAAAGTAAATCCCGGATAGTAATTGTTTTATGGATAGGAATCAACGGCTGTGCCTCCTTGGTGGGGAAAAAAGCGTTGATCCCAATGATCCAAGTGCAAGTTTCTTCCTTGATCTGACCAAGTATCTTTATAGATGCAGTCGAATCTGTTTGATCAGTAAGGGTTTTGACTACGTTAGAGTAAAAATTATCCTGGTGGAATCACCCGTGCTTTCCGGGTAAAGGAAGTTTTTTCGGGTTCGGTTTTGGATAAACCGACCGATTAGTCTCTTGTCCGGATATCCGTGGGCGAGGCCCCGAATGTGGGACTCCTGTCCCGCGCGAGAAGTGCTACTTCCACTGCTAGTACCCCGAATTTGTTGCTCGGTGGGAATAGGGATCTCACAGGTGCTTTGTGGGCAAGTAGTGGTCGTGTAGCTAGGCATGATTGCCTACTAGATGAAACCACTAGAGCCTTGATAAAAAGTTTTCGGGAGGAGAATTGTTGTGCCTCGCCAGTTTTCAAGAAACCTTTGCATAAGAGAGTGACAAGATGAGTGTTCATTGAGCACGGTGCTTGCTTGCTTGAAATGACCCAAATAGAGTTGTATTCTGAGTTTGTGGCATCGTATCCAGAGCTTAAAATTGGGAAAAGGTTATTTGAGGGGTGTAAGCCTTGGTTTGTGAGGTACTCACGTCAGCATGACACATGTTGTTATCTACCATGTTGAGTTCAAACTTTTTTATGATGTGTTCCGTTCTCTTAGTGGGCGCATAGAGAGTTGCCTCGTAATCCTCGTGATTTCATCCACTCTCTTTTCTGTGCACGCAGGGAGGATGTCCAGTTCCATAGGATGCCTTGTGTGGAGAGCAATTGCACATCATGTGGTTCACTTGCACATCTATAGATGGTAGATCTTGATGCAAGTGACCAAGAGAAAGTGCCATGGCAATGTTATGAGTATGTGACACACCAGCTCCAGAGTGGTGGGTTGTCTAGGAAGTTGTAGCTCGTGGACAAACATACACCATGTTGTCACTTCACAACCGCATTTAGGGAGCAAATCTACCCCTATATATGGCACACTCATTATGCTAAGTGGCAGGATCGTCAGTTCCGAGCATGCCTGGCAAAGTTTCCTATTCGTGTGTCGTCTCTGTGAGACTGATTTTGTAGAGAACTACACCTTCACCCCTTTTTAGGAGATACAATCTGAGTATTACTTCTCAGAGCAGGTAATGGTTATATTTCATAATATTTGTTTCGTGCTTGAGCTATATTACTTATTCTATTTTTTGTGTCCTAATCGTCTCTCTTGCTTACCTCACCAGGTTGCTAATTATGGTCCACATTAGCTATCGACATGCAGAGACCCATGTAGATGGGATAGCGAGTACCCTCGAGGCCCATTAGCTATCAACATGCAGAGACCCATGTAGATGGGATAGCGAGTACCCTCGAGGCCCATGTCATTATTCGAGAGTATCATTTCTATATCAATGAATGAAATGATCGTTCATATGATGCACATTTTGTTTCGTCTCCATGATGACAAGATTGTGGGATCACACGTGGCCAGCGATGGGTTCGGTCGGATGGTTGTGGCACACAGTTCAAGTTGTGACAATTCTATTGGCTCTACATGTAGTACTTATGGTTCTCTTATATTCGCAATTAAACTAAATTCACTAGAACATCTTAAAAAAACAATAACTAAGACTTTGTTTTATGGATTTAAAGGTGTGGCATGTGCAGTCTAGTATCCCAGTGATTTGGTCATTCTTTGAGACTGGTCACACGGGAAGGGAGAGCATGATGGTGCGAGGATGTGTGTGAAACATGCCATGAGGCATCATCAGCTGCGCGACAGGATGCTGAGCGGTTCAGAGATGCGGGCCACGTAGTCGAGTGGTGCTCCCAACATTTGTATATGGCAGTTCAGCATCATCGTATCATCCCAAACATAATGCTCAGATTGTCATGAGATTTTTTTGGCATGTGGATGGTGGCCTGATTTACCATAGAGCCTCCCCATGATTGTGACACAGTACCTGGCACCTTGGGCTTACATTCCATCAGCAGCACGTGCATGGTGGCCCCCACGATTTACACACGATAATTTGCATGCTTCTGTGGAGCATGTATTGTAAGATTCCTCCCCAACCTCTCAAAATGTCCACATTCACCTGTAATCAATTCCCTCTTCAGAAATATAAGAGATCTTGTCTCTGCTTGTTTTGGCATAGAGAGAGAAAATATTCTAGAGAGAGAATATTCAGATTTTGAATATTTTTAGATAGAAAAATTTCTCATATTATTAAAATAAATTCCCCTGAAACAGAAATTCAGAAAGAACTTTCCAATGTGCAATTGGAATTAATTGGAAATGGGTATAAAGGACCTTAGCCTAAGGGTCTAGATTTTCAGAAATCTTGGATTATGGTCCAATTAAGGTTCTTATGGACCAATAAGATCAATCCATGTGTGGGGAGGAGATAAATCCAATTTTGTAAAAGAAGATATCCAAAGATGAGTAAATGCTCACATAAGGTGAAGAGTTGAATATGTACAAGGTTTATTAATAAGAAACTATGAGTAATTTTAATAATATGAGATATTTTGGGTATAATGATTCCATTTTGACACATATGTAAGGAAGGGGAGTCCCTTCAATTCTCACATAAGATGAAGAGTTGAATATGTATAAGGTTTATTAGTAAGAAACTATGAGCAATATTAAAAATATGAGATATTTTGAGTATAATGATTCCATTTTTGACACATATGTAAGGAAGGGGAGGGCCTTCAATGAGGCGCCTACTTCACATGGGCAAATTGAGTTTTTTATCATCAAAAATTGAGATATTTCATCTCTCCTCTCTCATTCAAGTCTAGTTCCAAAAAGTTAGCTTAATTGACCTAAAAATGGTCAAAAATTGACCAAACTGACTTGGAAAATTCTAGAATCAGTTTATTTGGTTAGGAGCTCATTTTTTCATATAAATAGAAGCCTCCCCCTTGTTGAAAATATAGTGTTTAAGGCATTGTTACTCTATTTCACCCAAGCCAAGAACTATGAATTTATTAATAATTCATTAGTTTTTGACATTTTCCTCTTCCAAAGATTGGTTGGCCACTCTTGTCCAAACAAGAGTTGAACCCTCAAACCATCAAGCCAAAGGAAAGCTTTCAAAGTCATTAGTAAGTTGGTGATTCTTCTTTTCACTTATTTTATGATTTTTATGGCTTTAATGGTTCTTATGTTTTATGTCTTCTCTAAAAATGTTATACCTCATTACAAAAAGGTATTTCCCTCTCTTTTCTAACAAAACCAACCATTCTCTATCTTAGGTGAATGGTTAACTGATTAATGTAAAGTTTTTATAGTGATTATTTTATTATAAAAGTGTTACTTTTAGCATAATTGAATTTCATGCATAGAGGTATGCATAAAAGATGAATATTTTATTATAAAAGTGTTACTTTTAGCATAATTGAATTTCATGCATAGAGGTATGCATAAAAGATGAATATTTTATTATAAAAGTGTTACTTTTAGCATAATTGAATTTCATGCATAGAGGTATGCATAAAAGATGAATATTTTATTATAAAAGTGTTACTTTTAGCATATTGAATTTCATGCATAGAGGTATTTAAAAAATGATTATTTTATTGTAAAACTGTAAAGAAAAAAAATGATTATTTTATTATAAAAATGTTACTTTTATCATATTGAATTTCGTGCATAGAGGTGAAAAAAATTATTATTTTATTATCAAAATATTACAAAAAAAATAATTATTTTATTGTAAAAGTGTTACTTTTATCACATTTGAATTTTATGCATAAGAGATGCATAAAAGATTGATTTTAATTCAAAAGTGTCATTCTCATCTAAAGTGAATTTATGCATAAGAAGATGCATAAAAGATTGATTTTAATTCAAAAGTGTCATTCTCATCTAAATTGAATTTATGCATAAGAAGATGCATAAAAGATTGATTTTAATTCAAAAGTGTCATCCTCATCTAAAGTGAATTTATGCATAGGAAGATGCATAAAAGATTGATTTTAATTCAAAAGTGTCATTCTCATCTAAATTGAATTTATGCATAAGAAGATGCATAAAAGATTGATTTTAATTCAAAAGTGTCATTCTCATCTAAATTGAATTTATGCATAAGAAGATGCATAAAAGGTTGATTTTAATTCAAAAGTGTCATTCTCATCTAAATTGAATTTATGCATAAGAAGATGCATAAAAGGTTGATTTTAATTCAAAAGTGTCATTCTCATCTAAAGTGAATTTATGCATAAGAAGATGCATAAAAGGTTGATTTTAATTCAAAAGTGTCATTCTCATCTAAATTGAATTTATGCATAAGAAGATGCATAAAAGATTGATTTTAATTCAAAAGTGTCATTCTCATCTAAATTGAATTTATGCATAGGAAGATGCATAAAAGATTGATTTTTAATTCAAAAGTGTCATTCTCATCTAAATTGAATTTATGCATAGGAAGATACATAAAAGATTGAATTTTATGCATAGGAAGATGCATAAAAGATTGAATTTTAATTCAAAGTGTCATTCTCATTTAAAATGAATTTATGCATAGGAAGATGCATAAAAGATTGATTTTTATTTCGAAAGTGTTAGTCTCCTTAAATGGAATTTATGCATAATTAGATGCGTAAAGAAATCTTATATCAATATAAGAATTCCCTTGTATTCTATAAATAGATATGGGAAGGGATAGGATGTGATAAGAGGTGTATGAGAGGTGATGAGATGTGATAAGATACTTATGGGATGAGTTAGGATGTGATAAGAGGTGTATGAGATGTGATGAGATGTGATAAGATACTTATGGGATGAGTTAGGATGTGATAAGATGAGTTAAGATGTGATAAGATACATATGGGATGAGTTAGTATGTGATAAGATGAGTTAAGATGTGATAAGATGTATATGAGATGAGTTAGGATGTGATAAGATGAGTTAGGATGTGATAAGAGGTGTATGAGATGTGATAAGATGTGATAAGAAGCATATGAGATGAGTTAGGATGTGATAAGATGAGTTAAGATGTGATAAGATGTGTATGGGATGAGATAAGAAGTGTATGTGATGAGATAAGATGTATATGGATTGTGATAGGGCGAGAATGGATGTGATGTAAAAGAATAGATGTGAAGGCGTATGGGGCTATTTGAATGGGAATGTGAAAATGGATGTATGTATGTGGATGTGTGGATGTGGAAATGGGAGTGTGGATGTATGAATGTGAAAACGGATGTATACATGTAGATGTAGATGTATGGATGTGAATGAGAATGTGGATGTATGAATGAGGATGTGAAAATGCATGTATGCATGGATGTGTATGTAGAATAATGAACGTGAATGCGTATGGAAAATAATGTGTCGTCGATATGAGTAAATGGATGAAAATGAATACACATTGAATGGAATGTGGATTAAGTAATGTGGATTGAGGAGGATTGAGGAGGGATAATGTGGAAAGACGAGAGTTTGATATAGAAACTGTATTTTGTGACTGTTTGTAAATGACTGTTTTATGTCAAGAATGCTGGAGAAGCATTTTGACCGTCTTGTGGATTAAGGTCATGGAGACCTAAGTGATAAAGTTGCAACTGCTGATGGAGAGTCAATGGAGGACATCTCGCGTAGCAAGGTCGACCGAGGTCTTGACCAGCCTCGGTTCGATTTAAATGGTGAGCTTTCGGTACGATGGATGAGGGACCAAGGAAGCGGCCTATGAGTGAAGTGCTAGGTCACCTGCGACTCGGATCCTAGAGGATGCTACTCAGGCTCGGGGTCGCCGAAGATACTCACACGTGCGTCGTGGAAGATATTGGAAAAAGGAATAAGAGTTGTTTTCTGAAACCGGGCATGGATCTAGTTGATTGACCTTGCTGGTCCTCAACGGATGAGTCCTTGGCTCTTTTATATGGATCTGTGGGTTGATCTTGCTGATCTTCCACGGAGATTCCATTCTATTATATGAATATATTGCTGGTTATTATGAGCTAGGAACTATGGAAAAGGCCCCTGAATGAACAGGTGGTGAGCGTTCTGGTTGCCAATGATACCATAAGTACACCGATGAATGAATGACTGCATTAGGGGAAGGTTGAGGTCTATGGGGGCCCTTTAAGCTGCCATATTATGTTTTTAAGTACTTTTGCTTAAGGACTCTAAGCATACTTTGACTAGGCCTATGCAATCATTATTTGAATTTCTATTTTTTCAAATATATATTTGCTTGAGCTAAAATCGGGGTAACTTTTTGGTTTCCCCAAATTCAAAATGGCTGAAAAGCCTTCCCTCCTCTCTTCCCTCCACGTTTAGGTCCCCCCCACTTTCTCTCTCTACATTCTCTCTCTAAGACGCCCTCGTTTCTCTACCACTCTCTTTCTCTTCCCCTTTCTCACATTTGGGTGTGCCATGGCTCTGCATCTTTGATTAGTAAGCTTCCATAACCTCTGCACTTCCAAATGCAGATATCTCACACTCTCTCATCCTCCATGCCTCATCTTTTTATCATTTTCTGCTCTCTCTCTCTCTCTCTCTCATGTCTTTCCCCCATTGAAGTGCAAAAAATCCCTCTGTCAACCTCCATAGCTTCAAAGCTTACCATTTTCCATTCTTGCATTGTTTACCATACATATCCCCTACTTCCATTTGCAATCTACATCTCTCTCTCTCTCTACTGTATTATGCTGCAAAACCTCAATCTACCATTTTCTATGCCTCTTGCCATCTTCCTTGTCCTTTCTCCTATTACCTAATCAGAAGATGTATGATCTTCTAATATTTTTTACAGCAAAACTTCATTGCACTCTCCTCAGAATACCCTATCCTCACTCTTGCATTGTGTTCTACAAGAAGCTCTTTTCAGCATTGCCTAACCCTAAAGAAAATGCCACTTGAAGATATATCTAACAGAGCACCAAAGTTCAGGTTACATGTAGATTTGGCTGCTGAGTATGCTACCATCCGCAGCACAAAATCAAGTGGTGTGACCGATGTGCCATTGGGTACTCTTCGATCACAAGGGCGAAAATGTATTGACCTCTGGACGAATGGATTCATATACCCTATTGACCCGCTCACCAATGCTCCACCTCATTTTGTTAATATCACTACATTTTTTAGTTATGTAGGTGATGGAGCTAATGGTCTATTTGGCTATTGTAGGAGGCTTTCTTTTGTTGCAGCTCAGGAATCGCATTCAAGACTGCATTTTCGAGGCTTATGGCTTGAGTTGCAGCAGCAACACAAGAAGGACATTGATAGGCTTGAAGAAGTGGTGAACAACTTGAAAACTCAGAATCAGGAGCTCCAGAAGAACAACTTGTTGCTTAAGCAGGCCTTTGATATTGAACGGGACAAGGTGAATGCAGCCAAACAGGATGCACGAAACAAGCAACGACACCTTGCAAGCCTGAAGAAGCTTCCAGTAGGCTTTCGACAACAACAGAAAAGAAAGTGTCAGTCCCTAGAAACCTTGGCAACCCTAAGTGGAGCAAGAAAACGACGTGTACGAGCAACAAGGTAACTTCTATTCTTGCCATTGTTTTGCAGGCCTTTCTGTGTGAAACATATTGATGTTATTTTGTATTTATGTTCCATGTAGAGATATTGCTGGGGATATGATGGGATATGAAGGTGGTGCTGAGGAATGTAGAGCAGGCATATTGAAACATGTTGTTAAGTTATCAGACATATATAAGCTGCTAGAAGATCCCACATGCAAAATATCTAAGCAAATCCGAAACAAAATTTCTGGAGAGCTGCAAAATATGGTAAGCCCCATACAGATTATGGATGCATGTGATAAGGCTGGTGTCAGTAGGAAGGGATATGAAGCCATTTACAGGGTGTTTACACTAGGTCATCGTGCTAAAGGATTTCTTCGACCCATGCTACCAACTCCATACAGTGTAACCATGGCAAGAAAAAGTGCAAACTCAGAAATTGCGACCATGTTAGGTGGCTACCGTCATGTGGAGGATGCTTTGCCCTGTATGTACTACAAAGGTATTTGAATACAACAAGTACAACAATGTCTTTATTGATTTAAGGACCCTTCAAAGAGCTATGATTTCTTATTATGGTCTAAGCATTGAGGAGTGCCAAGGCCAGGCTGTGTTTGTGTTAAAGCTTGATGAGTGTCAAATTGTAAAAGGACGAAAATTAGAAAGAGTCAGCCTAACACTTATGAACAGGGCTATCAAAGGAAATCTAGAACAGGATGATAATCTTCTTGACTGTAGTGCACAAGCCTCAAATTCCAACAAGGGAAGTCAATCTCAGGGAAAAGATTACTATGGAGTGCAATCAGAAAAGAATATATGGTGGTTGTCAGCATTTGAGCTTCCACAGGAGACGAATGATACATTGCGATGGTACCTTACCCGAACAGGCATCCCAAATGTCATATCATTGCAATCAAAAGGAGAAACTTTGCATGTGAAAGATGTAGGAACATTTACAGTTGAGTGGCACATGGCAAGTGATTTAAAGACATTGAGGGTGGTTGCAAGATGAGGTTATCTAGTTTCATGTCATGGGCGCCCTTGGCTTTAGCTGAAAAACAGGCATTTTTTCAAGAAGAATAGCCAATCTCTCATAGTTAGCCAAGGAGTTTCACTTCAAGGTCTTCTAATGAAACATCATATGCAAAGTTGGGCACCTAAAACTATAATCTGATCGAATATCCAATAATTGCAAATCCCCTTTTCTTTGGGAACCAAGTTTGTATACAGGCCCTGTCCTCCTAGGTTTAGACAGGTATAGTGAATGTGAGTAAATTGCCTATAACTTTTACATTATTACTCATACGATGTTCCCACTTTGCATATCACAAATACAAATAACATAGAGCTTAACTTGATTTATCGAGTAATTTTTGATGTGTTTTACTATTTTCTATATTATTTAAAAGATATTAGAATTGTTAAAAAACACACTATTTTATCCTCCCACCACATCTACCATTTAAAATGCTCAAATTGTATGGATCTAGTGATGATTAGATTGGGAAAGATTAGTATAATGTGGGTATAAGATAAAATTACAAATCTAACGGTTTGATTTTTGTAGATTTACTTTGGAAAATTTATTATGACTGTTAGAGGCCCATTAAATCAATAGTAATTTAATTCTAGAAAATTAAATATTGAATCTTTCAATCTAAAAACTCATGGGATCAATACTCTTGTTGCCATGAATTTATCAAAAAAAATTTGGCTTGATTTGAGTATGGGAAGGTCCATTTTCAATCCTCCCAAGTGAAAATTCCCATATTGTGTCCACTCTTCCCTTTTCAAGTCTAAAACCAATCCTAGTTAGGTTTGGAAATCTAGGCTTAGTAAACTTCACAGCTTAGGTTTCATTCCATGTGTGAGGCTTGGGTAGGCCCAAACCTTATACATGCATGCCACTTTATGTCCACGTGAGCATGGAGAGGATCCACATAAGCAGCTTGCCACCTCAGCTTGCCACCTCCACCCTCCATGTCAACATGGTCAACCTAGTTGACTCCCCATCTCATCATCCTAGTCATCATTAATGCCACATCATCTTGCCACCTTTGCATGCCACCTCGCACATGGTGACATGGCATGCCACATCATGGAATTGCCACATCAACCATAATAGTGCCACATGTTAAGAGAATGCCACGTGTCATGCACGCTTGTGACACGTGGCATCTCCTTCCCACCTCCCCTCTTTTTTCAAAAACATATTTTTGGAAAAGTTAATTTAGTAATTTAGAGAAATAGAATATAGAAATTTAAATAATAAAATATATGTAACTTATTAAATAAAAGAATTTAAAATCACTAATTTAAAAGGATTATATTTTGGGATTAGATCAATAAAAATATTATTAAAGATCATATTATTAATTTTAGAAAAAATAAATTTTTTATTTTTATATTTCTTGAAAATTTTTTGTGTAGAATAAACCTTTGAATAAAATATGAAAAAAAATATTTTATTTAAAAAAAGCAGTTATATAATTATAAAATAAAAGATTTCTTTAAAGATATATTTATATATCTGGTAATGATAAATATTTAGACTTGTTAATAAATATTATAAATAATATTAATTTTTAAGTGGATAATAGTTTATCTTTAAATATCTTTATGTTTATCTTAGTTATCCAATCAATCTTAGATAGGAAATCCAGTGAGATTTGAAGTGGATAACCTATTTTTCCTATATAATCACACATCTCTAGTACTATCCCACACTTATCTGTAGTAATATCCCATCATTGAGCCCTTATAATATTTTCTCTCTTAGCTTCCTTGAGAATGGGTTCTCAAAGTCGTAGGAGTCGGAAACGTGATAGGACTAGACTCCCCCCCATCCACCAAGTTCAAGAGGAGGAGAGGAGAAGGGTAGCTCGTGAGAGAAAGAGAGAGTGGAGAGCACGTCAACGAGCAACACCTTCCGTTGGCGATGATCCAAGCCTTGCTCCTCCTCTTCCACTTCCTCTCCCTTCGCCCTCTTCCCCCCCACTACCCCTTAGTTTAGATAATCCACATGAACCCGCCCTTCTTGAGTCCTCTCTTCTACAAGAACCCACCCCCCCTCCTTTGGGCGCCCTTCGTGTGGATAGGAAAGAACTATCAAAGTCAGGGGCACATCGTCGTGCCCATGCAATCTTCCAATCCTATTTCAAAGACCTCACGTCTTCATCACAGGCATGTGTGCTTGATGCTTTGATTGATCTGCCCAACATGGCCAACTGCAGGGCGCTTTCCGACATTGGAGGTCGAAGAGAGAGGAGAGCTGGCATGGCGGTGCTACAAAGTGTTCGTCATTCCTATATAGTTAACAAGAAGAGGAACTCTGCGGACGCTTTGGCTGCTCGACGGGCTATTGTGGCAGCCATAAGTAGCTCCCAAATGAAGGGTAAGGTTAGTGCCACATCTCGCATCCTTTCCATAGCACCACACGCACTTAGAGTTGGGTCTATTAGGCGACAAAGTTTAGATGCCAATGAGGTTGGTGCTATGTGGGCGAGTAGTGGTCGTGTAGCTAGGCATGATCGCCTACTAGATGAAACCACTAGAACCTTGATAGAAAGTTTTTGGGAGGAGAATTGTCGTGCATCGCCAGTTTTCAAGAAAGCTTTGCGTAAGAGAGTGACAAGAGGAGTGTTCATTGAGCACGGTGCTTGCTTTCTTGAAATGTCCCAAACTGAGTTGTATTCTCAGTTTGTGTCTTCGTATCCAGAGCTTAAAATTGGGCAAAGGTCATTTGAGGGGTGTAAGCCTTGGTTTGTGAGGTACTCACGTCAGCGTGACACATGTTGTTGTCGCTACCATGTTGAGTTCAATCTTTTTTATGATGTGTTCCGTTCTCTTAGTGGGCATAGAGAGTTGCCTCGTAGTCCACGTGATTTCATCCACTCTCTTTTGTGTGCACGCACGGAGGATGCCCAGTTCCACAGGATGCCTTGTGTGGAGAGCAATTGCACATCATGTGGTTCACTTGCACATCTACAGATGGTAGATCTTGATGCAAGTGACCAAGAGATAGTGGCATGGCAACGTTATGAGTATGTGACACACCAGCTCCAGAGTGGTGGACAGTCCAGGAAGTTGCAGCTCGTGGACAAACATACACCACGTTGTCACTTCACAGCCACATTTAGGGAGCAGATCTACCCCTACATACGGCACAGTCATTGTGCCAAGTGGCAGGATCGTCAGTTCCGAGCATGCCTAGCAGAGTTTCCTATTGGTGTGGTCGTCTCTGTGATTGATTTTGCAGAGAACTACACTTTCACACCTTTTCAGGAGATACAATCTGAGTATTACTTCTCAGAGCAGGTAATGGTTATATTTTGTAATATTTGTTTTATGTTTGAGCTTCATTACTTAATTGATTTTTTGTGTCCTAAACGTATGTATTGCTTCCCTCACTAGGTTGCTATTTTGGTCCACATTAGCTATCGACATGCAGAGGCTCATGTAGATGGGATAGCGAGTACCCCCGAGACCCGTGTCATTATTCGAGAGTATCATTTCTATATCAGTGATGATCGTTCACATGATGCACATTTTGTGCAACACTGTTTTCGTCTCCATGACGATTTTTTAGGAGATTGTGGGATCAGACATGTCCAGCGATGGGTTTGGTCGGATGGTTGTGGCGCACAGTTCAAGTCATCACGTCAATTCTATTGGCTCTACAGGTTGTACTTATGGCTTTCTTACGTTTACAATTAAACTAAATTCACTAGAACATCTTAAAGAAAACAATAACTAAGACTATCTTTTATGGATTTATAGGTGGCATGTGCAGTCTAGTATCCCAGTGATTTGGTCATTCTTTGAGACTGGTCACGGGAAGGGTGAGCATGATGGTGCAGGCGCGTGTGTGAAACGTGCCTTGAGGCGTCATCAGCTACGATAGGATGCTCAGCGGTTCAGAGATGCGGGCCACGTAGTCGAGTGGTGCTCCCAACATTTGTGTGGGAGTGCAGCATCATCGTACCCCAGACGTGATGCTCGGATTGTCAGGAGATTTTTTTGGCATGTGGATGGTGGCACGATTGACCGCAGAGCCTCCCATGATTGTGACACAGTACCTGGCACAATGGGCTTACATTCCATCAGGAGCACGTGCATGGCGGCCCCCACGATTTACACACGACGGTTTGCATGCTTCTGTGGAGCATGTATGGATGGCGATTGGTCACATTGTGCCTCGAGAGGATGGGCAGATGCATGGATACAGACATTCCTCTCCCCCGAGCATCCTTCACATCCAGTGGTGTCTGATGAGCACACAGGTCCTGCGTTCATGGTCAGTTATGATGACCTGACAGATTTGCTACAGGAGGGTGATGTATTTGCTGTTATTGCCAGTGAGGGAAATAGCGAGGGAGTAGACTACTATCTGATGAGTTGCACTAGGCCAAAGTGCATGCTTGACCAGGATACAGTGGATGATCATGGGTTTTCTTATGACGCCCATAGCATGATTGTGGCAGGCCGGTTCTACCAGCAGATTCGACTTCATCGGGGGAGTCTTGAGTTCCAGCAGTGGAAGTGGGAGTTAGAGGCATTTCAGTTCTCTCATCTAGTGGTTGCTACCAGGCTCACTCTTGTTCGAGTACAGAGCCGAAAACACAGTTCTCACCCTCGTTTTTGGCTTTGAGTGGATGACCATGAGAGCATTCTAGAGCAGTTGAGAGCTAGAGAGGGTGCTGCTGACTAGGTCTCTATCTTGATAGTGACTAAACTCAGACTAGCTGGGTTAGCTCACTTACATTGTACTTAGATTTTTGGGCAGTGACTAACCTCAGACTAGCTGGGGTAGCTCATTTTCATTCTGATGTACTTATTTGATGTTTATATCATTATGAGTTTTCTCATTATTGAGTATCATTACATTTTAGTTGATGTTCTTGATTTTATTATATTTCTTAACACTTTGGCTATCATATTGTTTGTTGAAAATCTCCATGCCATCGTACCCAAACATGCTCCGATGGGGACCAAACTTTGCAAGCATGTGGGGGTGGGTCCCCCCCACATGCTTGCAAAGTTTGGTCCCCATCGGAGCATGTTTGGATTGGCAATTGGTGCCCAGTGCGGGTTTTTCAAGTCTCTTGGTGCTTAAGAGGCCATGGAAAATCCGGGCCTTCCCCATACCATCGTACCCAAACATGCTCCGATGGTGACCAAAATTTGCAAGCATGTGGGTGGGTCCCACCCCCACATGCTTGCAAAGTTTGGTCCCCATCGGAGCATGTTTGGGTACGATGGTATGGGGAAGGGCCGGATTTTCCATGGCCTCTTAAGCACCAAGAGACTTGAAAAACCCGCACTGGGCGCCCATTGCCAATCCAAACATGCTCCGATGGGGACCAAACTTTGCAAGCATGTGGGGGGGACCCACCCCCACATGCTTGCAAAGTTTGGTCCCCATCGGAGCATGTTTGGGTACGATGGTATGGGGAAGGCCCGGATTTTCCATGGCCTCTTAAGCACCAAGAGACTTGAAAAACCCGCAGTGGGCGCCCATTGCCAATCCAAACATGCTCCGATGGGGACTAAACTTTGCAAGCATGTGGGGGGGATCCACCCCCACATGCTTGCAAAGTTTGGTCCCCATCGGAGCATGTTTGGGAACGATGGTATGGGGAAGGCCCGGATTTTCCATGGCCTCTTAAGCACCAAGAGACCTGAAAAACCCGCACTGGGCGCCAATTGCCAATCCAAACATGCTCCGATTGTGACCAAACTTTGCAAGCATGTGGGTGGGTCCCACCCCCACATGCTTGCAAAGTTTGGTCCCCATCGGAGCATGTTTGGGTACGATGGTATGGGGAAGGCCCGGATTTTCCATGGCCCCTTAAGCACCAAGAGACTTGAAAAACCCGCACTGGGCGCCAATTGCCAATCCAAACATACTCTGATTGTGACCAAACTTTGCAAGCATGTGGGGGGGACCCACCCCCACATGCTTGCAAAGTTTGGTCCCCATCGGAGCATGTTTGGGTACGATGGTATGGGGAAGGCCCGGATTTTCCATGGCCTCTTGAGCACCAAGAGACTTGAAAAACCCGCACTGGGCGCCAATTGCCAATCCAAACATGCTCCGATAGGGACCAAACTTTGCAAGCATGTGGGGGGGACCCACCCCCACATGCTTGCAAAGTTTGGTCCCCATCGGAGCATGTTTGGGTACGATGGTATGGGGAAGGCCCGGATTTTCCATGGCCTCTTGAGCACCAAGAGACTTGAAAAACCCGCACTAGGCGCCAATTGCCAATCCAAACATGCTCCGATTGTGACCAAACTTTGCAAGCATGTGGGGGGGACCCACCCCCACATGCTTGCAAAGTTTGGTCCCCATCGGAGCATGTTTGGGTACGATGGTATGGGGAAGGCCCGGATTTTCCATGGCCTCTTAAGCACCAAGAGACTTGAAAAACCCGCACTGGGCGCCCATTGCCAATCCAAACATGCTCCAATGGGGACCAAACTTTGCAAGAATGTGGGGGGGACCCACCCCCACATGCTTGCAAAGTTTGGTCCCCATCGGAGCATGTTTGGGTACGATGGTATGGGGAAGGCCCGGATTTTCGATGGCCTCTTAAGCACCAAGAGACTTGAAAAACCCGCACTGGGCGCCAATTGCCAATCCAAACATGCTCTGATTGTGACCAAACTTTGCAAGCATGTGGGGGGGACCCACCCCCACATGCTTGCAAAGTTTGGTCCCCATCGGAGCATGTTTGGGTACGATGGTATGGGGAAGGCCCGGATTTTCGATGGCCTCTTAAGCACCAAGAGACTTGAAAAACCCGCACTGGGCGCCAATTGCCAATCCAAACATGCTCTGATTGTGACCAAACTTTGCAAGCATGTGGGGGGGACCCACCCCCACATGCTTGCAAAGTTTGGTCCCCATCGGAGCATGTTTGGGTATGATGGTATGGGGAAGGCCCGGATTTTCCATGGCCTCTTGAGCACCAAGAGACTTGAAAAACCCGCACTGGGCGCCAATTGCCAATCCAAACATGCTCTGATTGTGACCAAACTTTGCAAGCATGTGGGGGGGACCCACCCCCACATGCTTGCAAAGTTTGGTCCCCATCGGAGCATGTTTGGGTACGATGGTATGGGGAAGGCCCGGATTTTCCATGGCCTCTTAAGTACCAAGAGACTTGAAAAACCCGCACTGGGCGCCCATTGCCAATCCAAACATGCTCCGATGGGGACCAAACTTTGCAAGCATGTGGGGGGGACCCACCCCCACATGCTTGCAAAGTTTGGTCCCCATCGGAGCATGTTTGGGTACGATGGTATGGGGAAGGCCCGGATTTTCCATGGCCTCTTAAGTACCAAGAGACTTGAAAAACCCGCACTGGGCGCCCATTGCCAATCCAAACATGCTCCGATGGGGACCAAACTTTGCAAGCATGTGGGGGGGACCCACCCCCACATGCTTGCAAAGTTTGGTCCCCATCGGAGCATGTTTGGGTACGATGGTTTGGGGAAGGCCCGGATTTTCCATGGCCTCTTGAGCACCAAGAGACTTGAAAAACCCGCACTGGGCGCCAATTGCCAATCCAAACATGCTCTGATTGTGACCAAACTTTGCAAGCATGTGGGGGGGACCCACCCCCACATGCTTGCAAAGTTTGGTCCCCATCGGAGCATGTTTGGGTACGATGGTATGGGGAAGGCCCGGATTTTCCATGGGCTCTTGAGCACCAAGAGACTTGAAAAACCCGCACTGGGCGCCAATTGCCAATCCAAACATGCTCTGATTGTGACCAAACTTTGCAAGCATGTGGGGGGGACCCACTTCCACATGCTTGCAAAGTTTGGTCCCCATCGGAGCATGTTTGGGTACGATGGTATGGGGAAGGCCCGGATTTTCCATGGCCTCTTAAGTACCAAGAGACTTGAAAAACCCGCACTGGGCACCCATTGCCAATCCAAACATGCTCCGATGGGGACCAAACTTTGCAAGCATGTGGGGGGGACCCACCCCCACATGCTTGCAAAGTTTGGTCCCCATCGGAGCATGTTTGGGTACGATGGTATGGGGAAGGCCCGGATTTTCCATGGCCTCTTAAGTACCAAGAGACTTGAAAAACCCGCACTGGGCGCCCATTGCCAATCCAAACATGCTCCGATGGGGACCAAACTTTGCAAGCATGTGGGGGGGACCCACCCCCACATGCTTGCAAAGTTTGGTCCCCATCGGAGCATGTTTGGGTACGATGGTATGGGGAAGGCCCGGATTTTCCATGGCCTCTTAAGCACCAAGAGACTTGAAAAACCCGCACTGGGCGCCAATTGCCAATCCAAACATGCTCCGATTGTGACCAAACTTTGCAAGCATGTGGGTGGGTCCCACCACCACATGCTTGCAAAGTTTGGTCCCCATCGGAGCATGTTTGGGTACGATGGTATGGGGAAGGCCCGGATTTTCCATGGCCTCTTAAGCACCAAGAGACTTGAAAAACCCGCACTGGGCGCCCATTGCCAATCCAAACATGCTCCGATGGGGACCAAACTTTGCAAGCATGTGGGGGGGACCCACCCCCACATGCTTGCAAAGTTTGGTCCCCATCGGAGCATGTTTGGGTACGATGGTATGGGGAAGGCCCGGATTTTCCATGGCCTCTTAAGCACCAAGAGACTTGAAAAACCCGCACTGGGCGCCCATTGCCAATCCAAACATGCTCTGATGGGGACCAAACTTTGCAAGCATGTGGGGGGGACCCACCCCCACAGGCTTGCAAAGTTTGGTCCCCATCGGAGCATGTTTGGGTACGATGGTATGGGGAAGGCCCGGATTTTCCATGGCCTCTTAAGCACCAAGAGACTTGAGAAACCCGCACTGGGCGCCAATTGCCAATCCAAACATGTTCTGATTGTGACCAAACTTTGCAAGCATGTGGGGGGGACCCACCCCCACATGCTTGCAAAGTTTGGTCCCCATCGGAGCATGTTTGGGTATGATGGTATGGGGAAGGCCCGGATTTTCCATGGCCTCTTAAGCACCAAGAGACTTCAAAAACCCGCACTGGGCGCCAATTGCCAATCCAAACATGTTCTGATTGTGACCAAACTTTGCAAGCATGTGGGGGTGGGTCCCCTCCCCATGCTTGCAAAGTTTGGTCCCCATGAGAGCATGTTTGGGTACGATGGCATGGAGATTTTCAACAAACAATATTATAGCCAAAGTGTTAAGAAATATAATAAAATCAAGAACATCAACTAAAATGTAATGATACTCAATAATGAGAAAACTCATAATGATATAAACATCAAATAAGTACATCAGAATGATAATGAGCTACCCCAGCTAGCCTGAGGTTAGAGTCACTGCCCAAAAATCTAAGTACAATGTAAGTGAGCTAACCCAGCTAGTCTGAGTTTAGTCACTATCAACAGCAACCCAATCAAAATCGTCATCTCTAACTGCCGGTCGACGTGCGCGTCGAGGCTGCTGTGCACGTCGAGGAGGCTGTGCCGGCTGCGGGGGTCGTCGAATGTCTGCGGGGAGGTCTGCCTCAAATGCAGGATCGTGAGCTGGTGCCGGTGTACTCGGGAGCTCACGAGTCCCAAAAGCTGCTATGGCCCTCTCTCTCTCTCTACGTCGTGCTAATGCAAGACGCCTCTGTCTGTAAACCCAAAATCTATAATCTGCAATGGTGCGTGTCTGCCACTCTGCTCGTGTAAGCTCCTCTGCTGTAAGGACACGCTGCTCATGAGAACCAGCACTGCTGCTAGCACCATCACCCGCTGTGCCACTAGGGCCAGCACCACCCACGCGCTCAAATGCTGTCACCTGGCTCTCATGTAGGACTCTCTGGTAAGCGTCGAACTCATGTGAGCTCCACTCTATCTCAGGAGGCACCTCAGGCTCCTGGGCTCTATCGTCGAAGGCGTCGAGTCCCAAGTCCATAGCTGATGTAAAGTCGACAGGCCTGCCAGTCCTGGCATCTACTCGTACAAGGCCTGGGTGAAGATCATCGATGCCCAATACCCTGTACGTCGCTAAGTCAACGCGTGCACGGTAGGATGGGCATGCTGAGAACCGGACGAGCTCCTGGGTGATGCAAGACAAGTGGAAAATATGTCCACATCCTAGGGCATATCCTCCTGTACTATCAATGTCCTCGATACACAAACAGCAGCACGCATCACGTAGGAAGGGAGGTGCATCCTGAGGGAGAGGTCGTCGAAAAACCTCTGTGAGTGACAGGCCGTGGATATAACGGTAGGTAAGGCACTGTCACGTCCGATGATCTACGATACTCTCGAACATGCAAAATCAGCTGCTCTGCCCTGTGCTGGGCAATCTGCTCCATAATCTGATGATGCTGTGCCTCAGCTCTGGAGCTCTCTACCTCGGTCCGAGCCTACGCAAAAAAGTAAAGCATTAAAATATTTGATTAGTCTCTCATTAGGTATTACTTAAAGAAATTTGTAACTTAAACGTGCAAGAGACACCTACCTGCTGGATGTCGGACTCTCTCAAATGCTGTGCCTCTGCAGTAGCTGCCTCTGCCATCTGTAATGCAGCTTGGAGGCGGTCTATCTCCGCTCTCGCCTCTACCAACTCCTGAGTGAGCCTCTGAGTGGCAGGTGTGGGAACCTGCGTGACACAATCAACCATGCTGCTCATGTAAAAATATAGAAAAGTACATATAAACATGAAGATAAATGACCAAAAAAAACTTAAGACGTAATATATATGTAAATACCTCCACATCTGTCGTCGGTATAGCTCGTGAGAATAGGCGCACCACGTGCTGGATGCTCTCCGTGGTACTCCGTACGTCAATGCTGACCTGCGTGCCAAGAGCCTCTACTGTCGACAATGGCACAAATGAAGGATCTGTGGCAGGTGCTACACGAAGTGCTCGTGGAGGCCGCCTACCCTGGTCCTGGAGACGGCCTCGGCCAGCACCACCACCCGGACGATGGCTGGTGTAATCGACCTCCTCCCCTAAGACAAACTCTGCATATAACTGCTTTGCGAAGTATATGGGAATCTGGCGGTTGTTCGGCATCCTCCCATATGCGGCAACATATCGACTATAGATATGTGCCGCCATACGGGGATGCGAACACCGCGAAATAGTGAGGGGCTTGCCCGCCCCGGGCCTCATCCCACGACTATCGAGGAAAAGATCTAGGAAAGCCCCATCCCTAATAGGAGCAAGATCACAGACCTGACGATATGTCAGGCCATGTGACACAGGAGCAGCGCGATGGTGGGCTATCCACTCATCTACATAAACAATATCGTGAAGGCTACGAAGGGACGCAAGCATCGCCTCCAAGTCTGTCACGATATGTAATGTAGACGGAGTGTCTCTAGCACTCCTACGGATAGCCGCTAACTCACGGTCTATCTCCGCGATGAGGTCCGCAATAGATGAGCGGCCCTCCTCGTGGCCCTCCTCGTGGCCCTCCATGCTAAAACCTAAGCCAAATGTGAAGGGTCCAATGTGAAGGGTCTAATGTGAAAGGTCTAATGCTTAGTGCTAAGTAGCACTAATGAAGCTAAAAACAAAGCTAATGGGCTCACTAATACTAATCCAAATCAAGAGAGAGCAAGAGAGTGAAAACGACTTGTGAAAATGAGGCAAAAAAAAAAGTTTTCCGGTTTTATAACCTCGATCGAGGTTCGGAAACATCATGCAATTTAGGGTTTGCAAGATTAACGCTCTGGATATTAGGGTTAGTGCAACATACGGCCAAGATACACACCTAATTCTAGGGTTGGGGAAGGATCGACGGCTGAGATTTGATATTAATATCTCGATCGAGGTAAATGGACGGCCACGATTTAAAGGCATTACCACGACAAGGTATCTCGACGGTCAAGATTCATTATATACCTCGATCGAGATATTTAAACGGTCGAGATCGCATCTTCCAGCGTACGTGAATGGACGGTTTAGATTGCGATTCCGTATCTCGATCGAGATAATTGGACGGTGGATATTGCATCTATGTATCTCGATCGAGATATTCGGACGGTGCAGATTGAATCTCTGTATCTCGATCGAGATACTTGGACGGCTGAGATTTGAACTCAGTATCTCGATCGAGATATGGGGACGGTGGAGATTGTATCCGATTACCTCGAACAATGAATGGTCGTGATTGGATGTATATTTCTCGTTCGAGATACGTGGACGATGGAGATGTGCTAGTCAAATATGCTTACGGGGATACAGCGTGGCCCTGATGTGGATCCGAGTGGCATAGATATCTCGATCGAGATATTGTGATGGCGGTGACATGTATTGGTGACATGGATGACGCCTGGAAATCCCGACCTGCTAGCGTGGCATTAGTTGGCATCTCGATCGAGATATGTCGATTTAGGCTCGGGAGGCACGTGTCGTCTTTTGATTCGCGGCACTATCACGATCGAGGTACTCCGCCCGAGATGGATGGATGTCCCAATTTTGGAGAGAGTGAACGAAAGTGAGTACCCTCATCTTACAACCACCCTTGAAGTGTATGCTGGGATGCAAGCTAGGAGCAAATACTTTTTTTCCATGTATTTATTGCTGCCATTCAAAATCAGAGTATATTGATCGCGGCAAAGCTTCAGGCAAGGTTGCAGCCACCAAGACGACCAAATCTCATGCAAAGGGCAAGAAAAATGTACGACCAACTTCAATGAGTACAACGCAAAACAAAGATCCAAAGAAACCTATGCAGTGGGTTAATGGCATCATGAATTGTAATACCAATTGTTCGCCTAATCGTGATCAAGAAGATATCTCATGGAGCCCTATATTAGAGATTCCACTTTCCCGTGTTCATATTTGCATGCTTCATGCTAGGTTACGCATAATGGACAAATTACTGAAGTTACATATCAATTATGCATGGAATATGGAGCCTGAACATCTTCGCGAATGCATCAGTAAGCTGGAAGATGTCCTTTCAAGCGTGGGGCTTCATGGTGGTGCTGTAAAGTTAACTAAGGATACTAAAAAGTCAGGACCGGGTCAGGATAATCCAAACAAAATATGCATGGGTGGGTCCAAAGCAAGACACCTTCTCTCAAATTACGAGGGGTACAATAGTCACACAAAATATGAATTATGGAAGGCCATTTGTGAATGCACCACTTATCGTGGGAATAATGCAGAGCTTGGTCTCAAGCGGGCAAGGCTGTGGGAGTCACTTGACAAAATGATTCAATTGCTAGAAAAGGCTCCACTTGTTGCTGAGGAGATTACAAACTTAAAGACTGCAATACATACATTTACTCAGCAAATGGTTGATGCATGGGGAGAAACACATATCACCCACTATATGGTATTTACCTTTCTATCTATTTACTGATCAAATAGTAAAATTCTGATATGATCTTTATTGCAGCACATTATATTTGCCCACGCACAGTTTTTTCTCGACGAATATGGTCCAATGGCAATTTGGAGCACCCAAGGAATGGAGCGCTCTCATTATCAAGCTAAGGCAGCATACTTTAAGAACACGCGACATGGTGGAGGTGGTAAGGAAAAAAGTAATGCCTTGCATGAGATGTTTAATTGGTTTTATCGCAGTTTGGGAGGTCGACGCCGACAGAAACCAAAAGGGCAGGTGTCATTACTACGAAGGGTTGTAAAAAATTATCAATCTGCAACGAGCAATTGCATGGCGAGCATCAAGTGCCCTACATGGGATGCGTGAGTGGTTCGCTGCGCAGAGGCGTATGGGTCGAAAATGGGTTCCATATTAAAAAATTGTAGCCTTTTTTAAGTTAAAGCTTTTTTTATTAATGTCGAGATTTTTTTTATTAATAAGTTTTTTTCAAAAACTATATATACCTGTAAAAGTGAGTTTTAAAATTACATTTTCATGTTCATTCACTCGTGTAAGTCAATGGATGGCTAGAACTAAGCACACTGCACGTAAAACTGAGAACCCAAACGTACCGTCTGGTTTACACAACTTGATACACGCAGTCGCCGCGACACAGGCATTTCAACAAGTGCAAAAACGTATCAAAAAGAAGCATACAAGCATGGACAGAGAGAGGTAGAGACCCGACAGGAAGATGTACAGTCAGATGTGTTTTCAGGACTGGACAATATTGAGGATGTCTCCAAGCAGCCTGGAGACACCGGCTCATTTAGAGCCACACATACACCATTCCCCCGACCTCTCTCAGAGGAGGCTGAGCAGCAGGAGCGTGTGCTGGAAGAGCAACAACGCCAGATTGATGAGGAGGAGCATAGAAGAAGAGAGCAACAGCAAGCCCTATTCCCTCAGCAGCTAGAAGAGGAGCTAAGGGTCGCATTTGAGGAAGACCAGGAAGCACTTCTATGTATTGAGCAAGAGCAGTATCAACAGGCTGCTGACTTCTATGAAGCAGAGGAAATAAGAATTTGTGAAGAGCAGGATAGGCTCTTAGCACAAACACTACATGAGGAACTTGAGAGGCGTCAGCCCCTGTCTCCACCTAAAAAACAAAGAATAAAGATTCGTGTCAAGAGAAAGAAGGAACGTGCAAACAGGCAGCAAGAGGTGGAGATGGAAGAGGAGGATCGACAACAAGTAGAGGAGCAAAGGGAGAGGGATAGACTGGAGTAGGAGGAGCAAAGGGAGAGGGAAAGACTGGAGCATGAGGTGCAAAGGGAGAGGGAAAGATGGGAACAAAGAATTCAAGAAGCACGCAAATTAAAACAAGAACAAGAAAAGAAGAAGGCAAAAGCAAGTAAAAGAAGACTAAATCTAGATCCAGCCGAGCAAGAAAGGCGAAAAAAATTTAGAAATGATAGACAACCATGGGAAGAGAGGTCGCATCCACCACCACCCCCTGTAGCCAACAAGAAGAGAAGATGGAAACCAGGGACCGTGGCTCTGCGAGAAATCAGAAAGTACCAAAAGAGCACAGATCCCATCATGGCGAAGGCCCCTTTTGCAAGATTTGTAAAAGAAGTCATCGACAAGTAAAGTGACAGGGTCACTCGGGTACAGAGTATGGCACTAGAGGCCCTCCAAGAGGCGTCAGAAACAATTTTGGTCTCTCTGTTTCAAGATTCGGTGCTGTGCCATGCTCACGCCAAAAGGGTGACCCTAAAGCCTGTTGATATGGCACTTGCACTACGTTGACGTCAGGATAAAGCGCTCCATAAGGAAGGCTTTATAGGATAGGATTAAGCTTTTAGGCGGCGGCCTTTGTGCCTTTTGTAATCTCGACATTGTAATACATTTTTTTGAAACTATAAGATATTGTCAATGACTCATTAACCAACGTATTCATTTGTTTCAAATGTGTTATAAAAGCAGACATTTTATTTCTTGTACTGTTGTTTGAATGGGTAAAACTATTGATCATGTATTAAGAGCCTTAGTTAAACAGGAACAAAATTTATATTATTGATAAGGTGATTGTGAAACATTATCTTGTTATACGTGGTATTGTTGTTGGCATTGAACAAAGGATCCTTACATACTGCAGAAACAAAATTAAATTGAATTTATTTTAGGTAAAAAAAAAGGCTTAAAGCTCAATAAGGCCTTAGAAAAGCTCAGGGACAAAAAAAAAGTTATTTGGGGCTCAAAATCACCTGGTGAAGTCTGGCATTAGATAGAACATTGTTAAAAAAAGCAACAGTTTTCTTTTTTTTTGATGTTTCTAGGCAGAGTAATCATCAAAAAAAGTGCACACAATGCATTAATGTGTGAAAAAATGATCAAAACAAGGCTGTGCGCTACGGCGCGAATTCAAGCCTGGCCTGCACTTTGAAAGGCATAAATTCGCACCGTAGTGCATAGCCTTTTTTTTTTAATTTTTGGACTCTTTCCAGCATTATGTGCACTTTTTTGATGAAAAATATGCTTACAAACATGAAAAATTTTGATTTTTTAAAAATTGTTCAGATTTTGTACTGCCAGATTTCAGCTGGATGTTAAGTGACATTCAAAGAACAAATATAATTGATCATTATCAATGAAATTTCCTACACATTCACATGCCTGCCAAAAGTTTATAGGGCACAGTGCTGACACAACAAATAAACAAGAGAAATGGTCCAGACTTCTTAGAAACATTACAATTAAAAAAGTATACATTTTGTATTGATTTCGTAGAAAGAAAATTACAAGTTCCTGAGAAGATTTCTGAGAGCTTCTTTAGCTTCGTCACTCTGCGTGGCTTTCTCACCTAGGCTATTAGCTATAATAATAGGATTGGTTACACCTTTGGAGATTGATGTAGCACAATGGCTTAGCACATGGCCGGTGTAGTTGCCTGCAAATGTATACATAGCTGCCTCCCTGCTAATAAGTATACATTTGTTTACATTATTTGCTAGCCCATCTTCGGTGAGAACCCCACTTAGAGCTTTACACTTGATGAGCTCTGCTTGTGCCTCCTCAGAGTACTCTAAATGGATTACTCGAATAAATGATGGAGAGAGGCTAGGAAGGTAATGAATCAGGGAGGTGTCTCGTCCATCGGATTGCACACGAACTCCACCTCCACGTGCAGCAAACTTGTCAAAAATATAAGCTTTCTACAAGAGAAAAAAATCAGGTGTTAGTAATAACTCACTTATAAATATGAAGGCACAACTTTGATTTAACCCCACCTCAATGTCATCATCACATTGGCTAATGCGTGGGTTGCATATGTCTATACTGCTTCCACGTTGCTCAACTGATATATCTACATGCAAGCGCTTATGTGGTTGAAATGCTTCTTGAGGGACACTTTCATACTCTGCTGCTACATTTTCTATAGCAACAAGAGCATTGGAAACAGTTTCCCCAATTGTACGTTCTGTATCATAACCTTGGAATGCTAGCGCTTTGGTAAGATCATGGTCATCAAAATCAATCTGTACACCTGCAGTCTGTTGCTCAAGTGTGTCTTCTTTGCAGAAACCAGACCCAATTGCTAATATGCTTAGGGCCTCATCCTCCCTTAACCCCAAGGATTTACAAATGTCATCAAGGAAAAGAAATTCCTTGTTATCCATGATGATGGGATTCAAAGTGGTTACATCCAACTCAGGGATCTCTTCCACAATTTCATCCCCTTCGAGGTCACGATGAGGCTCTTCATCCTCAGTTGACCCTTGTTGGAGAAGCACCAAGGCCATGGACGCTTCAGCTTCTTCTGAGAAAACCTCTTCCACCTCGCCTTTGGATTCCTTCACAAGAGCTACTTCTTTACTCACTACCTTTCCCTTGTTTTTTTCTGTATCCCTGGCTTCTTGCAGAAACAGTGCTAACATCATATCCCATGAAAGGAAGGTGGTTCCTACATTACCATCGTGCAATTCATAAACGGTGTCATCATCTTCAACCCTATAATTGCTAGATGTAAGCCCTTTCAAAAATCGGTTGACGGAACAACTTGTCACCATGGTACAGATGCCTGATTAAGTCCACTGGAACCCATTTAGTGGTGGATTCAGGCAATTGCATGACATATTGTGCCACTACATCATTCATGTACTGGACCTGCTCTTGAAAAGCCTCTGCATGAAGGTCTATAGTTTTCTGCATATCAATCACCCCCTAAAAAATGGCGATGTTCTCACTTGCACCTGCTGAGAGCCCAATTTTCTCAAGCTTTGCGCGTAGCGAGTTAGAGCTTGAAGCCATGGCGGGATATTGAAGGGAAATAGAAACTGCAAGATCTTAAGAATGAAATGTGATTTATAGAGCAAAACCTATTCTTATAAAGCATTCCACTATAACATTTAATAAATTTATAGAACATACTTAAAAATTTTAAAATTAACAAAATTAAAATCCAAATTGCAGTGAAATACAGAGGACATTGGGACTATAGTGCAATCAATAATTTTGTATTCAAAAGTACACCGCTATAAATTATCGCCCAAAATCACTCAAAATGTTACCTAAGTCTGCAACTTAACAGTCTTTCAAGCTAAGGACCCTAGGGGGCTCCAATGACACACAGAGTGTATGTTTCTCTGACCTGTAACGCATGGGTCGATTAGAAACAACAAACTTGAATTGGTTCCTTACATTAAAGGACATGACAATACGATCTCTCAACTGAGCAAGATTCCAATCATCATTAACTACCACTGTATGCTCCTCTCCTGGGTGAACTTCAATATGAAGTTCTACCTCCTCCCTAGCATAGAGATCAGAGTCCAAAGCCTCCCATTCACCATGCGAGCATTTCCACCTTCTAATAGGGTACACCATAGTTAGATTTTGCTTGCCTATCTGATACCTGCATCTTACCATTGACATTACCGCTGAGCACTTTATTACATCGCCCTGATGTTCTGCCACCTTGGTGGTCCAATCGCCTTTTAGAAATGTATCTAGAGCTTCAAAGGCCCCATCTTTGCTTATCCACATTGTTGGGGTGCGATGGAACTTGCCTGCTTTGAAAATAGCAATAAACACATGTAAAGGCATGAAAAGAGATACACTTATCCTGTGGGATCCATATGCAGCCTTTAGGCTTGACTGAATGTCATGGAAAATCCTGCGCTGAAAGCTCTCCATTGTGGTGGGGTCTGGAATGGGCCATTCCGGGCTATTAAGTGCAGGAGGAGAAATTGGCTCAAGTGCTCCAAACCTTCCCCTCTGTGGCACAACATATGTTGCAGCAATGAAAAATACTCCTCTATTTGCAAGTTCAGAACCCAGCATACATAAGCCTACCTAGATCAACATGACATGCTTCGAAGGTCCCTGTAAAACATTCTAGAGGCTACCATTCCACACATGTTGAAGGGAAAACATCTGCATACAATAGAATACATTGGAGTTCTTGATATTCACATAGTCTTCATGCAAGCATTTCTCTAAAGCAAAGAAACATTAAACAAGTTTTGAAACTTACAGTTAGTTGGGAACCGTGGTGAGTTCTCATCTTCAAGATGTATTTGGCTTGAGGTGTAAACATGTTGCACCTTTGCAAGACGCTTTCCATCCTTGTTGCAAACTTTGAATTCTAAGATCCTTCCTTTCCAGTGATGGCTTGTGGAAGCCATGTGCCTTCGAGGAACCTTGTGTGCACCCCTCAAATTGGGCTGCATTGTTATCCACATGAACCGCTTAAAAACCGTAGGAATCCAATAACCTTCATCATCCTGTACTTTGGAAATAGCCATGGACTCGATAGTGGATGATGGCCTGCGTACACACTGAAGAGCCATAGATGGCCCAAATGAAAAGAAAGTGAATGTTAAGAATATGGCAAAAAAGCAAATACCTGCTCAGAGAGAGAGAGAGAGAGAGAGCTAGCTAAAGCTTCAAAAAAGTTTGCTGCAAATCCATACACACACACACACAATACACACACACACACACACACACACACATGCACACACACACACAGAAAGCTAAACCTTCAAAAGAAAGCAAATGAGAGATTGCATTAGGTGCCTACATGCAGAGAGAGAGAGAGAGAGAGAGAGAGAGAGAGAGAGAGAGAGAGAGTCTGATAACAGAGCTTCCTCTAGAGAGAGAGAGAAGGGCTGATAACAGATCTTCCTCTTAGTAGCTGGTAGCAAAGAGCTTTCCTCAAAAGAAAGCTAATGAGAGATTGCATTAGGTGCCTGCTTGAACACAGAGAGAGAGAGAGAGAGAGAGAGAGAGAGAGACATAGTATGATAACAGAGCTTCCTCTAGAGAGAGAAAGAGGTTGATAACAGAGCTTTCTCTGAGTAGGTGGTAGCAAAGAGCTTTCCTCAAGTTGGAGATGAAGATAGGGCTGCAAGTGAGGGTGTAGTGAGTGGTAGATGGGGAAAGTGGGCTAGTCTAAAAGGGAGGAGAGAGAAACACGCCCCTACTTTTGGAGGGAAGAGGGAAGTGAGGGGGGTAACTTTTTGAAACTTTTTCTTTAAAAAAATATTTAAAAAAAAGATATTGAAGATTTTCTTTGCTGGCAGATCTGAAAAAGGTAAGATTCTACCTTTGACCACAATATTTAGGGTCTTAATCAACCCAACGTTTTTGTACACATGTATTTTTCCTATTGGCCTTCACACTAATCATGTCCTTAATCTCATGGCAGCTTAAAGGGCCCCCATAGACCTCAACTTTCCCCTAAGGAAATAAGGATTCAACCAGAGACTTTGAGGATTGTCATCAGGGACATAATGGTTTCATTAAAGGATTGTTTTAAAGTTAGCTGATGCTAAGAAAAAGGCAATTTCATATTGGGTGTGTAAGTGGTGTGACTAGGGACAAATCCTAACAAAATTCCTAATTGGATCGCATCACTACAGTGGTTGGGTGGTTGGCTAACCCATGGGACTGGATGGGGTTAGGCTGGACTGGATCCGTAAATCGAGACTCAATTTCTGTTATTACGATAGATGAAGTAAATCCCGGATAGTAATTGTTCTATGGATAGGAATCAACGGCTGTGCCTCTTGATGGAAAAAAAAAGCGTTGATCCCAATGATCCAAGTGCAAGTTTCTTCCTTAATCTGACTGAGTACCTTTATAGGTGCAGTCAGATCAGTTTGATCAGTAATGGTCTTGACTACGTTAGAGTAAAGAGTTATCCTGGTGGAATCGCTCGTGCTCCCGAATGTGGGACCCCTGTCCCACGCGGTGATAAGATGAGTTAAGATGTGATAAGATGTGTATGGGATGAGATAAGAAGTGTATGTGATAAGATAAGATGTATATGGGTTGTGATAGGGCGAGAATGGATGTGATGTAAAAGAATAGATGTGAAGGCGTATGGGACTATTTGAATGGGAATGTGAAAATGGATGTATGTATGTGGATGTGTGGATGTGAAAATGGGAGTTTGGATGTATGAATGTGAAAACGGATGTATACATGTAGATGTAGATGTATGGATGTGAATGAGAATGTGGATGTATGAATGAGGATGTGAAAATGGATGTATGCCAATTGTAAGATTCCTCCCCCAACGTCCTTTTTGATGTCCAGCATATTCCCCCGTAATCAATTCCCTTTTCTGCAATATAAGAGATCTTGTTTCTGCCTGTTTTAGCATAGAGAGAGAAAATATTTTAGAGAGAGAATATTCAGATTTTGAATATTTTTGGATAGAAAATTATCTCATCTTATTAAAATAAGTTCCCCTGAAACAGAAGTTCAAAAAGAATTTTCCAATGTGCAATTGGAATTAATTGGAAATAGGTATAAAGAACAGGGATTTCATTAACGTCTTCACAATTTCGTGATCACGTTAACAAAACCTATTGTTAACATATTAAAACTTGTGATCACATTGTATATTCACATGACCTGAGAAATGACCTGCCGGAACCCACTATTCCAGTAACACCTCCGGGCTTCTACCATTCCCGGCGGGCCCGCCGGGGTATGAGGTTTTCCCGGCGGGCCCACCGGGAAAGGTAAAAGCCCGGCGGGCCCGCCGGGAAAAACAAAGAACACCGGCGGGGTATTATTCTGTATATAAACACTGCCCGACACCCATCGTACAACTTTTGGGAAGATAGTCCTTGTTTTGGGGGCGTGATATCTCTCCTCAAAGTACTTGTAGAGCTCTCGAGTTGCTAGAAGTGTCCTCTTGGGAAGAACGTGCTTATTTTAGGGGCTGTCGTCTTTCCTTGTAGGCACTCCTAAGGCTATTGGGCCACTCGTCCTTAGTTCTTTGAACTGGGGGCAGGGTGTGGTTCGTAGCTAATACTTGCGGAGATTTAGGGAGAAATTTGGAGTCATTCAGCTTTGCATTTGAGCCACGTACGTAATCTACCTCATTCTGCTTTATGAATGGTTTGATGGAGCCAAGAGTCCTGCTTAGGGGCTTGTATTGGTTCTTGATACTTGATATAGTTTAGAGTAGACAAGGGTCTATTGTCCTATACTAGAGTATTGGGCAAGCATAGATCTTTGATTTTTTTTATGAATGTTAGAGAAGGTCTATTGTCCTATACTAGAGTATTGGGCAAGCATAGATCTTTGATTGTGTAAAGTATCCTTAATTGGGTACAAAAGGCATCCTTCATTGGGGGTGCAATGTGCATGATAGTTTCGAAGTAGTTTTGTAGTAAGACCTTGCAAGATAGTTTGAAATAGTTTTGTGTTATGTGATGATCTTTTGTATTTGTCAAGATAGTTTCGAAGTACTTTGTCTGCAGATGTATGTTTTGTTATACGTGAGTGATTTTTTGTTTTTTCATTTGTGTATTCATAGTTATATGCTTGGTTGAATAGGTTATTTGTTGAGATGGAGGACAATGTTGGATCCAGTGATACCTCCAATAGAGTCCAAATTTCAGATAGCAGGAAAAAAAAGGCACCTGGGATAGAGTGGCAATATGCAATTAACGTTGGTGATCAATTCATAGATTGGGAGTGTAAGCTATGCCATGCAGTAAAATCAGGTGGGGCGCCTCGACTAAGAGAACACTTTTTAGGCGGACCGAAGAAAAAGTCATGTACCCACCCCTCTGCACCTATAGTGGCCAAACGCATAAGAGAAGAAATTCAAAAGAAAGATTCAAGAAAACATGACACTCCTACCGTTAATGTATCAAGGCAGCAAGAACACTGTTGTTCTAATCATCAAACTCCCGCTACATCGCCTACTTGTACCCCGAACGGCAATATGCAGCCAGAAAGTAATCTACCCAGTGCATCTTCTTGCAAGCAAAACTTTGACGTAGGAAATATACCCATGCGTCAAACTTCATTGCAAGAAAGCCTACGTCAAGGTCGACTCGATGATGCACAACTCGTCCTTGCTGAAGCGATTTACTTTTCTGGGAGTGCTATGATGATGGTGGACAGTGAGCATTGGAAGAGAGCATGGAAGAAAATTGGTGAGTTTGGACCAGGGTTTTCACCGCCTACGTACCATGCTATGCGAAATGATCTATTAGAGAAATGTTATGCGCAGGTAAAAGAACGTGTACAAAGAATAATTCTTAGCAATATAGAGCTTTCTGGATATAGTATAGTAAGTGATGGATGGTCTAATGTGCAAAGAAAACCATTAATTAATGTAATGGTTATTTCACCTAGAGGTGAGACTTTCATCCGTGCCGTGGATTCAGCTGGTTCAATCAAAACTGGGGCTTACATTGCTCAAGTCATTAGCTCTGTGATAGAGGAAGTGGGTGCCAAAAATGTAGTCCAAGTCGTCATGGACAATGCAAAAAATTGTAAAAATGCATCCAGAATCCTACAGCGACAATATCCACATATTTTTCCGGTAGGCTGTAATACTCATAGTTTGAATCTTGTATTAAAAGATTGGTATAAATCTGATGATACCAAATGGTTTGCCTCAATCGTCGACACTGCTCGCCAGCTTGTGAAATTCATGCTCAAGAGACAGAGAGTTTTGGATATGTTTCGACCTCGCATGTCAGTTATGTTAAAGCTTCCAGCGGAGACTAGGTTTTGCACTCACTTTTACACTTTTGAGTCTCTTCTTAGAAATAAAGATGCAGTTTGTGAAACATTTACATGCATGGCATTTCATGACTGGGAGAACACTCAACTTGAAAAAGTGAAAGAGAAAATCAAAGTCTTGAAGGCAGCGCTTACGAGAAGAAGTTGGTGGAACAGTGTGATGGATGCATACCATGTAATGATGCCTGTTATGTATGCTGTACGAAGCCTTGATCAAAGAGCGCCTAATCTCGGAAAAGCATGGATGCAATGGTGGACTGTCCAGCGGAGTTTGGAGTGTCCTGAGAAATTAGAGCATTCAGTGGTGGAAAAGCAATGGCGTGTACCATTCTCTAGTAGACAAAGAAAAGTTCTATTGAAGTACTTTCATGCTAGATGGATTGGAGCGCATTCACCACTGCACAGTGTTGCTTACATGTTAGGTCCTGAATATTGGAATATGGATTTGATGTCCAACGTTGAGGTGGTGCAAGATTTTTATAAAGTGGTAAACACTTTCTATAATAATGATGATGATCGTGTACAGTGCATAAAGGAGATGACCTCATTTCGGTTGAAAGAGGGTTTATTTTCCAACTCCCTTGTTCAACAAATGGCTAAAGAGCAACCTGCATGGAAGTGGTGGATGATGAATGGTGGTGAGCATTATGCTTTATTGCGCAACCTTGCGATGAAGGTTCTAAGTCAGTGCTCTTCAAACTCAGGCTCAGAAAGAAACTGGAGCATGTATAAATATATTCATAGTACTATTCGCAATCGACTGCTTGCAGATCGAGCAGATAAACTTGTTTACATGTACTGCAATGAAAAGATCTTGCGAGACATCGAAAGCGAAGAGTATGAAGAAGATATGCCCAGATGGATGTACAATTGTGAAGATGTAGTAGACGAGAACTTTGATGTTGGACGTACGTTGTGCACCACCCTTGAGATAGAAGACAATTTAGACATTGACTTAGATGAGCTTAATTTAGCAGACGAGAGAGTAAAGGGTGAAAGAATTTTGGAGCAAGATACTGACATAGAGGAAGAAGTCACTTCATTAATTTAATAAAAAGTACTTGTACAAATGATCATATTTGGAGAAATTATCAATACAAAAGTAGAATTTATTTTTCTTAGCTCTCATCTTGAAATAAATTGCGAATTGCACTAGGAGTTGCATCTAAAGGTCCTGGTGGTTTATATTCGCTAGCCATACCGAACACTGTATAAATACCTTGATCTATTGGGACACTGCACAATGCACATGTGGAAGTATTTTGCATTTGTCTCACTAAACATATTAAGTGGTAGTAGTGTCCACATGGTAGTATATACTGGCCGCTCCACCCATCGAATACTTTGTAACATACAAGACATTGGGGGGTGGAGGAACTTGTAGCCTCAGCAGAAACTCCCACAAGATCAGGATGTATCAAAAAATGAGAGATGTGGTTTCCTTGGCGCACAGGAGCAATACGTGAAGAGATGCTCTACACGTCTTGGCTGATCTTTGTTAGCTGCTCTTGAATTCCTCTATTGGCCGGGGGAGGAGTTGACGCTTGAGTTAATCGGTCAGCTTCTTTCTCCTTCTCTGCTAGCTGTGCCCCTAAGCTTTCTTTGACCTGGTTTAACTCCAGTCCGGCGCCCTCCAACATAAGAGCAAGTTCTTCTCTTGTGAATGTAACTGTCTCTTCACGTATGTCGTGGGTGTTGACAGTGGCCTCTCTGGAGGCGAAGTCCACTGGAGTTTCCAGTATAAAGTGAGCATATAGCATTTTAGCAAAATACAGTGGAGCGTCGGCGTTATGGAGAGGACGGCCGTACACCTCCAAGAAAATGCGCTCGGCATTAGTTTTGATATCATTGTGAGTGCAACGAGAAATCTTCCATCTTCCCTTCTTTATCTCGCCATCTGGACATGACCATATTGCCTTTATCATCTCTGTGGTTACCCGTTTGTTTATGTCTTTCCATTGGGCATAAGTTGGATTTGTCCATTTCGATAATCTGCACGCTGTTCTTGTAGCTTCGCGGGCTGTCAGGCCATGTGCAAGGGCCTTCATTCTCTCGTATGCCTTCTTGGCTAACTCCTGATGCTCGTTCGCTTGCGCCTGCTCCATATCTGCATGAACGTAAACGACTTTAGGATTTTAATGAACTGTAAAGATCAACGTAAGATAAATTGACCATTGCTCTCAAAATCTTGAAGTCAAACACACCGAGAGGAGATATGTATTGCAAAGACTCGATGAGAAATATCCACTTGACTCCAAAAACACTTCAAACAATGCTCGCACATCAAATTTTGAAGAGAAAACATAAACTTAAACACCAGAAGAGGAGAGAGATATTGCAAAGACTCAATGAAGAGAGAAACCAAATTTTGAAACATTGGACACATCAAATTTTGAAGAGAAACAAAATTTTGAAACATTGGACACATCAAATTCTCAAATTCCTGAAACTTCATCTCTTGATACTGTATCATTACAAAGTCGGGGTGAATGCCACCGATAGCTCTACAAGAGGACGTTGTGCCCTCGTAGGGTCAGTATTTAGTGACCTAAAAAATTCAACTACTTGCAAAATTGATTTTCGCTCATCGCGATTAGGCAGAAACATCCAATTTTTGACTCTATGAATAATAGTATCCATGGTAACTTTGTCATGGGAACTATTATCCATCCACAACTCTTGCACTTTCTTCCAAAAGTCATATAAAGTTTGTAATAAATATCCCAAGGCAAAAACATCAGATGCAGGAGTGTATGCATCTGCCAAAAATGGATCGTAAAGCTCTGGGGCAATCCACGGCCGTTTATTTCGCTCTCTATCTGCGCAGGAGACTGCCTGTGCCACCTTCTCCGGGTTCTTGTCTGCTTCAAAAACAAAATTGAGAGACACCCGTTTTTTGGGCGCTCTCAGCAGCAACCCCCAATCGATAAGACCTATGCGTTGCTTTAGCTCTTTTGTATAATCCAACACTACATTAAAAGGATGTAGGTCGGTATGTACAATACCTGCCATATGTGCTGCCGCTACACCTTCCACCAGGGCATGCATAATATGTGGCATATTTATTACTACCTCTTTTATTTTTGAAAGTTCTAGATGACCTAAAGGGATATTATCAGGCGGGGGTTGTCTCCATCCTCGATCTAAACGAAAAATGGCTCTGGTGAACTCACTGAATCTAAAGGGAACCTTCAGAAGAGTATCACCAAGAGCGCCGCCATTATAGTACGGGAAAATTGTGATCCAAGGAGCCTCTTTTGTAAAGGCAATGCATCGGACAATCGATGGATGTAGCACTTGCATACCCTGCTCTGCCTGGAAGCTCTCGAACTTCGCGCTGCCTTCTCCTTTGTAGTGCTTTCCGCAAAAAGTGATGTGCTCCGATAAAAATGATATACCTTTAATTGCATACTCTTTTACTGTTCCAAACACACCGGAGCCAATTGTTCGTCCTTCATGAAGAGCTTCGTGCGGGATGCCAATAAGATGTGTGCACATAGAATTGTAGATGGTACGATTAATGACACCTGTACCACTTGCATCTGCCTGATTGGACGTTGCAGTGACGTCCTAGGCAATTCGCACTCTTTTGGGGAGGGACTCTGCATCCAACGCCTTCATGCGCTTGCTCTTGGCCCTTTGCTCGCTCCATACTACGTCCCATAACTGTAGACGTTGCATGTTGGCTTCAGGTGGGGCAGCATCTCTTAGATCACTGCACACTACTCGCATGCTCCCCAAAATGGTTCGTGTTATGTGTTATGGTTGAAATCTGCTATCTTCTGTCTATCTAGCAGCTCAGCGTTGCCTCCGCTTCGAAGCTGACGCTGTGCATTTTCCCATATTTGGTCTATGAGATCTCGCATGAGTATCTCAGACTCATTGATCTTCTTGACGACATCATCAGTACATTGTGATACTGTGATGACCGCTTCAACGCGAATTGCTCGCAGAACAATTTTGCGCTCTTCGGGAGAAAGCATGTTGATCGTCTTCGTAAATCTAGCAAATAACACTAAACATAAAAAAACAAAATATCAAACATTACTGAAATAAACATCAAGCAGACGTGAGAGAACAGCAACAAGTATATCAATATCGTCAATGTTCATACAAAAACGGAATATCAAATAATTTTAATGAACTCAATATCATCCAATACATCATCAAACGTGAGAAAATAGCAATAAGTGTATCATTACTTATCAATGATCAAACAAAAATAGAATATATCAAACATTACTGAACTCAACATCATGCAATACATTATCGAACGTGAGACAACCGCAACAAGCGCATTATTACTTACGAAGTGTATACATTATCGAATGAGAGAGAGAGAGGGGGGGGGGAGGAAGAGAGAGAGGTGTGACAGATAGAGAGAGAAAACATTAAATGATATTTTTTATAGTTTTGTGAGTTCCTAGAGAGAGAAAAATAATGTTTTGTAATCCTAAAGCACTCCTCATCTACATACCTATCGTGATAGAGAGAGATGTGAAGTGTATCATGAGAGAGAGAGCGAAAGAGTTGTGAAGTGTATCATTGCGAGAGAGAGAGAGAGAGAATTGTGAAGTGTATCATGAGAGAGAGAGAGAGGAGAGGAAGAGAGAGTTGTGACAGATAGAGAGAAGAAACATTAAATCACATTTTTAATGTTTTTGGGAGTTCCTAAAGAGAAAAATAATGTATTGTTTTGATTTTTAAGTAAATAGAGGGAGAAAAAAGAAATTATTAAGAATTATGTATATTTTAAGAGAAATAAAAAAAATCATTATCTACACATCTATCGTGTTGTGAAGTGAATCATGAGAGAGATAGAGAAAGAGTTGTGAAGTGTATCATGAGAGAGAGGGGGGTAAGAAGAGAGAGATTCATATTTTTCGAGTTACGAATCACGATATTATAAAATAAAACGGTTAGACAATATGATGTAAACTTTGATCCATGAAATACTAATGCCGCGTTAGCAACCAAGTATCGCATGGATCAAACACAATAAAAACAATACAAGTCAAATCAAACAAATTTACGACATTTATTCGACCGCGTTAACGATCATATGCCGAAATACGCAAGCAAATTTACGACACTTTTTCGACCGCATTAACGATCAAATGCCGCAATATGCAAAAAACATTTTATGCACTAGCGGACGACACCAACTTGCCGTGTTAACGACAAAATGCCGCCCGATTCTATGGGAATACCAATAGGATACGAACATACACTGGCCGCGTTATCGACCATATGTCCGCATTTGACAAAGGGAAGGGAAGGGAAGGTGACATCGCCATAACGATACTATGCTTGCCGCGTTACCGACTAGTACCGCTACGGCATGCCATACTTACCATAGGACACAGACTAGCCGCGTTACCGACCAAGTGCCCCAGGGTAAGCACCATTCCGAAGAATGGCCTTACACACACACACACCAGTCGTGTGGCGGGCCACCCAAATCCTGCCGCGCATTGCGACAATGGGCGGCTGCCCGCACGAACTCACCCACACACACATCCCTCGTGTGGCGGACCACCCACATCTTGCCGCGCATTGCGACAGTGGGCGGCTGCCCGCACGAACACACCCACATACACACACACACACACACACACACACAAGTTTTTTATTACCTGTGTATGCTGTCAGCAATGAAATCCCAAAGGGCCCCCCGGGCCCATATATATAGAAAAATGTACCCCGCCGGGATATGTGACGACCCCGCCGGGACCCGCCGGGCTTTTGCTTTGCCCGGCGGGCCCACCGGGGTATATCAAAAGCCCGGCGGGATTTTTCCCGGTTACCAGGTCGCTTGCCACCGGCTTTTTTGTGAACATGTTAACATGTGAACATGTTAATAACATGTTCACACATGTTATTAACAAAAAAAATTTTGTGATCACGTGAATATGAAATCCCTGATAAAGAACCTTAGCCTAAGGGTCTAGATTTTGAGAAATTTTTGGATTATGGTCCAATTAAGGTTCCTATGGGCCAATAGCATCAATCCATGTGTAGGGAGGAGATAAATCTAATTTGTAAAAAGAAGATACCCAAAAATGAGTAAATGCTCACATAAGATGAAGAGTTGAAAATGTACAAGGTTTATAAGTAAAAAACTATGAGCAATATTAAAAATATGAGATATTTTGGGTATCCAAAAATGAGTAAATGCTCACATAAGATGAAGAGTTGAAAATGTACAAGGTTTATTAGTAAAAAACTATGAGCAATATTAAAAATATGAGATATTTTGGGAGTAAATGCTCACATAAGATGAAGAGTTGAAAATGTACAAGGTTTATTAGTAAAAAAACTATGAGCAATATTAAAAATATGAGATATTTTGGGTATCCAAAAATGAGTAAATGCTCACACAAGATGAAGAGTTGAAAATGTACAAGGTTTATTAGTAAAAAACTATGAGCAATATTAAAAATATGAGATATTTTGGGTATAATGATTCCATTTTGACACATATGTAAGGAAGGGGAATTCTTTAAAGGAGGTGCATATTTCACATGCTTGAATGAGTTTTAAACTCATAAAAATTGAGATATTTCATCTCTCCTCTCTCCTCATTCAAGTCTAGTTCCAAAAAGTTTGCTTAACTGACCTAAAAATGGTCAAAAAGTGACCAAACTAACTTGGAAAATTCTAGAATCAGTTTGTTTGGTTAGGAGCTCAATTTTTCCTATAAATAGAAGCCTCCCCTTATTGAAAATATATAGTGTCTTATGCTTTGTTACTCTACTCCACCTAAGCCAAGAAGTGTGAATTCTTTAATAATTCACTAGTTTTTGACACTTCTCTCTTTCTTCGATCCCCATTGGTGGCTCCATCAACATACTAAACCAATTGATTGGTTGGGGGCCTCTACCGTGAACAAAGAATCAAGCAAATTGTAAGGTAAGTATGGTGAATTTTGATCTTTTCTATAATTTCTCAATGTTTCTCTCTTCTCAACCCCTCTCAAGCTTGAGAAGCTTAATTGGTATGGTTTTTGAAATGCTATTGAAGTTAATAAATTAATGATAGTAAAGAATTACATAAATTTTTATTTATGTTTAATTCTAATGGTTTTTTCTCTCTCTCACTTAAGAAATGGTCATACTCATGACCCATTCTCAATCCAAATGAAGCTTTTCATAAAGCTTTTTCTTAATCCAAGATTAATCTATGCTTGAGAATAAATTAATAGTTTTTTTTAATCTATGCTTTTAGTTTATGATAATTTTGATTTAATCCATTAAGGGTTAATGATCCAATTAGGGATCATTCTAATCATTCCCTTAAAGATAAGCTTTATCTTTTAAAATAATTGAGATTTATCAGTCATAGTAGCGGAGCTATGGTAAAATTTTATAAAAATTTACACATAAAATAATTTCATTCAAAGCATGAAAAGAGGACTTCCTACCATATTCTAGGAATTATCATCCTAGATTAATTGAAATAATTTCATTAGAATCATGAGGAAATTGAATTTTTATATTATGCATAAAGGATAAATTTTATAACAAAAGTATTACTTTTATCATTTTTATTTTATGCATAGAAGTATGCATAATGGATAAATTTTTATATCAAAAGTGTTACTTTTATCATTTTTATTTTATGCATAGAAGTATGCATAATGGATAAATTTTTATATCAAAAGTGTTACTTTTATCGTTTTTATTTTCATGCATAGAAGTATGCATAATGGATAAAATTTTATATCAAAAGTGTTACTTTTAGCATAATTAAATTTCATGCATAGAGGTATGTATAAAAGATAAATATTTTATTATAAAAGTGTTACTTTTAACATAATTGAATTTCATGCATAGAGGTATGCATAAAAGATAAATATTTTATTATAAAAGTGTTACTTTTAACATAATTGAATTTCATGCATAGAGGTATGCATAAAAGATAAATATTTTATTATAAAAGTGTTACTTTTAACATAATTGAATTTCATGCATAGAGGTATGCATAAAAGATGAATATTTTATTATAAAATTATAAAGAAAAAAAATGATTATTTTATTATAAAAAGTTATTTTCATCATATTGAATTTCGTGCATAGAAATGAAAAAAATAAATAAATTATTATTTTATTATAAAAATATTACAAAAAATAATAATTATTTTATTATAAAAGTGTTACTTTTATCACAATTGAAATTCTTACATAGAGGTATGCATAAAAAAAAATGAGTTAAGATGTAATAAGATGAGATAAGATGTATATGAGATGAGTTAGGATGTGATAAGAGGTGTATGAGATGTGATAAGATGTATATGAGATGTGATAAGATGTATATGAGATGAGTTAGGATGTGATAAGAGGAGTTAGGATGTGATAAGAGGTGTATGAGATGTGATAAGAGGTGTATGAGATGTGATAAGATGAGATAAAATGCATATGAGATGAGTTAGGATGTGATAAGATGAGTTAAGATGTGATAAGATGAGTTAAGATGTGATAGAAAGTGTATGAGATATGATAAGATGAGATAAGATGTATATGAGATGAGTTAAGATGTGATAAGATGAGTTAAGATGTGTATGGAATGAGATAAGAAGTGTATGTGATGAGTTAAGATGTGTATGGAATGAGATAAGAAGTGTATGTGATGAGATAAGATGTATATGGGTTGTCATAAGGTGAAAATGGATGTGATGTAAAAGAATAGATGTGAAGGCGTATGGGGCTATATGAATGGGAAGGGGAAAAAAATAGATGTATGTATGTGGAGTATGGATGTGAATGCGCATGTAGATGTAGATGTACGAATGAGGATGTGGATGTATGCATATGGATGTGTATATATGGATGTATGTATGTAGATGTGGATGTATGCATGTGGATGTGTATGTATGGATGTATGTATGTGGATGTGGATGTATGAGTAAGGATGTGAAAATGGATGTATGCATGGATGTGTATGAAGATTAATGAAGGTGAATGTGTATGGGAAATAATGTGTCGTTGACATGAATGAATGGATGAGAACGAGTACATATGAAGGGAATGTGGAATAAGTGATGTGGATTGAGGAGGGATAACGTGGAAAGATGGAATTCGATATAGAAACTATATTTTGTGACTGTTTGTAAATGATTGTTTTATGTCAAGAATGCTGGGAAAGCATTTTGACCGTCTTGTGATCAAGGTCGTGGAGACCTAACTGATAAAGTTGCAACTGCTGACGGAGAGTCAATGGAGGACGTCTCGCGCAGCAAGGTCGGCCGAGGTCTTGACCAGCCTCGGTGGGATTAAAATGGTGAGCTTCCGGTACGGTGGATGAGGGGCCAAGGAAGCGACCTATGAGTGAAGCGCTAGGTCACCTACGAAGGATCCTAGAGGGTGCTGACCATACGGTGCTCGGGCTCTGGGTCGCCCAAGATACCCACGCGTGCGTCGAGGAAGATATTGGAACAAGGAGTAAGAGTTGTTTTCTGAAACCGGGCATGGATCTGGTTCACTGACCTTGCTGGTCCTCAAACAACGGATGAGTCCATGACTCTTTATATGGATCTGTTGGTTGATCTTGCTGATCTTCAACGAGAGTCCATCTTGATAAGTGATTATATTGCCGAGTATTATGGGCTAGGAACTATTGAAACGGCCCCTGTGTGGACAGGTGGTGAGCGTTCTAGTTGCCAATGATGCCATAGATACTCTGATGAAGGAATGATGGGAAATTGAATCAACCGGATAAATTGGAAGATTGTGATCAGTGATACTATGGTTTTATTAAAGGATTGTTTTTGGTTGAATCTGTAAAAAGGCAATTTCATATTGGGTGTGTAAGTGGTGTGACTAGTTTTATAATTGCATGAACTTCTGGCTAGGGGGCCTTGGAACTCTTTTCCTTGGTACCCGGGACAAAACCTAACCAAATTCTTAATTGGATCCCATCACTACAGTGGTTGGGCGGTTGGCCAACCCATGGGACTGGATGGGGTTAGGCTGGATTGATGGATCCGTAAATAGAGACTCAAATTCTGTTACTACGATAGATAAAGCAAATCCCGGATAGTAATTGTTCTATGGATAGGAATCAACGGCTGTGTCTCTTGATGGGGAAAAAAGCGTTGATCCCAATGATCCAAGTGCAAGTTTCTTCTTTGATCTGACCAAGTATCTTTATAGATGCAGTCGGATCAATAAGGGTTTGACTACGTTAGAGTAAAAGTTTTCCTGGTGGAATCACCCGTGCTTTCTGGTAAAGGAAGTTTTTTCGGGTTCCGATTTGGAACAACCGACGGATTAGTCTCTTATCCAGATATCCGTGGGTGAGGCCCCGATGTGGGACCCCTGTCCCGCACGAGAAGTGCTACTTCCGTTGCCAGTATCCTGAATCCGTTGCTCGATGGGAACAGGGGGATCTCACACAATGTAAACATTCTGCCCAGTATCCTGAATCCGTTGTTCGGTGGGAACAGTATCCTGAATCCGTTGTTCGGTGGGAACAGGGATCTTACACCAATGGATGTGTATGTAGAATAATAAACGTAAATGTGTATGGAAAATAATGTGTCGTCGATATGAGTAAATGGATGAAAATGAATACACATTGAATGGAATGTGGATTAAGTAATGTGGATTGAGGAGGGATAATGTGGAAAGACGAGAGTTTGATATAGAAACTGTATTTTGTGACTGTTTGTAAATGACTGTTTTATGTCAAGAATGCTGGAGAAGCATTTTGACCGTCTTGTGGATTAAGGTCATGGAGACCTAACTGATAAAGTTACAATTGCTGACGGAGAGTCAATGGAGGACGTCTTGCGTAGCAAGGTCGACCGAGGTCTTGACCAGCCTCGATTCGATTTAAATGGTGAGCTTCCGGTACGGTGGATGAGGGACCAAGGAAGCGGCCTATGAGTGAAGCGCTAGGTCACCTGCGAAGGATCCGAGAGGGTGCTGACCATACGGTGCTCGGGCTCGGGGTCGTCGAAGATACCCACACGTGCGTCGTGGAAGATATTGGAACAAGGAATAAGAGTTGTTTTCTGAAATCGGGCATGGATCTGGTTGATTGACCTTTGCTGGTCCTCAAACGGATGAGTCCATGGCTCTTTTATATGGATCTGTGGGTTGATCTTGCTGATCTTCCATGGAGATTCCATTCTGTTATATGAATATATTACCGGTTATTATGAGCTAGGAACTATGGAAAAGGCCCCTGAATGAACAGGTGGTGAGCATTCTGGTTGCCAATGATGCCATAAGTACACCGATGAATGAATGACTGGAAATAAGGATTCAAACAGAGACTTTGAGGATTGTCGTCAGTGACATAATGGTTTCATTAAAGGATTGTTTTAAAGTTAGCTGATGCTGAGAAAAAGGCAATTTCATATTGGGTGTATAAGTGGTGTGACTAGTTTTTTGTTTGCATGAACTTCCAGCTAGGGGGGCCTTGGAACTCTTTTCCTTGGTACCCGGGACAAATCCTAACCAAATTCCTAATTGGATCGCATCACTACAGTGGTTGGGTGGTTGGCTAACCCATGGGACTGGATGGGGTTAGGCTGGACTGATGGATCCGTAAATCGAGACTCAATTTCTATTATTACGATAGATGAAGTAAATCCCGGATAGTAATTGTTCTATGGATAGGAATCAACGGCTGTGCCTCTTGATGGGGAAAAAAGCATTGATCCCAATGATCCAAGTGCAAGTTTCTTCCTTAATCTGACCGAGTACCTTTATAGGTGTAGTCGGATCAGTTTGATCAGTAATGGTCTTGACTACGTTAGAGTAAAGAGTTATCCTGGTGGAATCGCTCGTGCTTTCCGGGTAAAGGAAGTTTTTCCGGGTTCGATTTTGGAGAAAGCGACGAATTAGTCTCTTGTCTGGATATCAGTGGGGCGAGGCCCCGAATGTGGGACCCCTGTCCCACGCGAGAAGTGCTACTTCCGCTGCTAGTACCCCGAATCCGTTGCTCGGTGGGATCCGGGGATCTCACAGTTGGTATCGGAGCAAATTGGCTAATAAAGATCAACTGAGAAGCCAAATATGTCAAAGATTTATCAAGTAGCACAAAAAGGTTGTAATTGTGTGATATAATTCATACAAATTGATATTCAAACTAATTTCATAAATTAGTAATTGTGTGATATAATTCATACAAATTGATATTCAAACTAATTTCGCAAATTAGTAATTGGGTCTTCAAATGGAAGTACCGCAATTATATGGAACCGTGACTTGCTTGAGGCTTAGACATGATGGTATTTACCTTATAATTCCAAAAGTATCATGACTAACCGTATATACCGAGGGTATAACTGCAGCTCTTTACCGAGGGTATAACTGTAACTCTTTACCGGCAGTATATACGAGTAAATCTAAGACTTGAAATTATAAGCATTAATGTTATCGAGTTGATGAATTCGAATGTGGTTGATATGATTTTTAATTCTGTTTGAGAACTGAAGAATTGATTTGGATTCTGATTGAAAAATGATGATCCCTGAAAATTGGTTGAAATGTAATAAGCTGAGCGAAACCACAATGAGGATAAATGGGACAAGTCCCTGTGATTATATTCATAAACTAGAATGATGATAATGATTTCAGCAAATCACTATGAGATTAGTGGATTGTGCTTTCAAATTGCTACTGTTAACACTTGACGGTAGATCAAGTTAAGGGATGACAAATTGAGAACTTCCTTGACTGAAATTTCCGTGGAGGAATGTTCAGAAAGAAATTTTTTCGGTCTAATGGACCATTATCGTGTTAAAGATATGAATGTAACGATATGAATGAATTGTTATTTAATGATGAATTCTATATAAGGGATATTTATCCCCGTATTCTGTTGGGTTGACCAGAATATAAGGAACCCCAGAATAAATTGGATCTTAAGAAAAAGAGTTGTCCTCTACTTTGCGAGATGAGGACATCTCGCACTTTTTTAAGTGGGGTAGAATGTAAGATTCCTCCCCGAGCCTTCGAGGTATGCAGAGTAAGAACCTCCCTTTCTGATCTTATAATTATTCCCTCTCTAAAATAAAAGAAAGATACTGTTTAAAAAGGGAAGACCCTTTCCCCAGAATACTTCTCAGGAGCCCCACCTGTTTTAAGGATTCAGAACGATGAGTTCAGAAGTGAGAACCGGTGTTTTGGATGCCAAGGTTTTGGTCATCAGTTAAAAGACTGCCCGACTCCTACCATGACAAGGGCACAGGGAAGTCAAGAACCCAAATTCAGAGACCAATTCCTTCATACCAATCTAATCAGGGTCCGTCTCTCGGACAAGATTGCTTAACTCCATTAACTAGGTCTGACCCATTGATTAGGGTCGAGATGTCTAGACAAATACTTGACGACATAGAGCAGCAGATGCAAACAATTCATAAAGATATAAAAGCTACCCAGGATTGACAAAAGCAGTAGGTAGATAAGAAGAGGACAGTTAGAGAATGCAAAGAAGCAGATATGGTCTTCATTCGAGTACGACCAAAAGAAGTTCTTTATCTCTGGGAAGTATAAGAAGTTATCCCCCAGATATAGTGGGCCATATGTGATTTCAAAGAAAGTAGGTGACTTAGCCATACGAGCTTCTTCTACCTACTCATCTCAAAGTTCATAATGATGTATTTCATGTAAGCCTTCTAAAGAAAAATGTGCCAAACCCAATTCATGGAAAGACGGTAAAACTTCAGTGTGGCAAGATACCCCGTTGGCTTCTAGGTTACGCTAGTTCCTTCTTTTATATAAGTCGTAACTCTTACTTGTCGCTTGCAGTAATCTTACTTCCATCGATCTCCTTTCTTCTTAATCTCCTTTATGGCTTGGCAGCAAGAATTGGTTTTATCCATGATGATTTCTCACCTTCAAGACGCAAGCGAGTTTGTGAAGAAGGATTTTATAGAACTATATTAGCGCTCACTTTTCCCTCACTTGGGAACTTCTGTAGCTCCGACCAAATGGCGGACCTATCGAGACATAACTAGGGTAACACCGTGGGGTCGGCAACACTTTGGTAACAATGTCTGCTTGGCCATGGTTATTGAAGCTTTGGGTTTGGGTCCCCGATACTACTGTGTGATAAGATCAAGGCATGGTGGATTTTCTGAGCGGGTCTTCTTACTAGCTTGCTTTCTTCCTCATCAGAAAATATGCCTTTATCCCGTTTTTGGCTTGCCTCTCATAGGTCCTTTTAATAAGTCACCTCATACCAATGAGATAGGTATTGCAATAACCAGCCGAATTATTCCCATAGATGAGTTACCTTATACATGTGCAGCTTGTGAGTGCTGCTTTTGTGACCATATGATGGATGGGCTTATGGAATTGTAAAAAGTTCTTCTATCTTGCTGTATATGTTCCAAGAGTGAATAAAGTTGAAATCTTTGTTCTTGTCTTGAGTCTTGCTCTCTTTGAGACTTTTCTTGGTGGTTAATCTTAATTAAATTTCTCTTAGTCTCATATTCGTGCATCTTGCGAAATTACCCCAGTTTGCGAGATGAGGACATCTCGCGTTTTTCAAGTGGGAGAGAATGTAAGATTCCTCCCCAGCCTCTCCAAATGTCCAGCACATTCACTTGTAATCAATTCCCTCTTCAGAAATATAAGAGATCTTGTCTCTGCCTGTTTTGGCATAGAGAGAGAAAATATTCTAGAGAGAGAATATTCAGATTTTGAATATTTTTAGATAGAAAAATTTCTCATATTATTAAAATAAATTTCCCTGAAACAGAAATTCAGAAAGAACTTTCCAATGTGCAATTGAAATTAATTGGAAATGGGTATAAAGGACCTTAGCCTAAGGGTCTAGATTTTTAGAAATCTTGGATTATGGTCCAATTAAGGTTCTTATGGACCAATAAGATCAATCCATGTGTGGGGAGGAGATAAATCCAATTTTGTAAAAGAAGATACCCAAAAATGAGTAAATGCTCACATAAGGTGAAGAGTTGAATATGTACAAGGTTTATTAATAAGAAACTATGAGTAATTTTAATAATATGAGATATTTTGGGTATAATGATTCCATTTTGACACATATGTAAGGAAGGGGAGTCCCTTCAATTCTCACATAAGATGAAGAGTTGAATATGTACAAGGTTTATTAGTAAGAAACTATGAGCAATATTAAAAATATGAGATATTTTGAGTATAATGATTCCATTTTTGACACATATGTAAGGAAGGGGAGGGCCTTCAATGAGGCGCCTACTTCACATGGGCAAATTGAGTTTTTTATCATAAAAAACTGAGACATTTTATCTCTCCTCTCTCCTCTCTCCTTTCTCCTCTCTCCTCATTCAAGTCTAGTTCAAAAAGTTAGCTTAACTGACCTAAAAATGGTCAAAAATTGACCAAACTGACTTGGAAAATTCTAGAATCAGTTTGTTTGGTTAGGAGCTCAATTTTTCCTATAAATAGAAGCCTCCCTCTTGTTGAAAATATAGTGTTTAAGGCATTGTTACTCTATTTCACCCAAGCCAAGAACTGTGAATTTATTAATAATTCATTAGTTTTTGACATTTCCCTCTTTCAAAGATTGGTTGGCCACTCTTGTCTAAACAAGAGTTGAACCCTCAAACCATCAAGCCAAAGGAAAGTTTTCAAAGTCATTAGTAAGTTGGTGATTCTTCTTTTCACTTATTTTATGATTTTTATGGGTTCTTATGTTTTATGTCTTCTCTAAAAATGTTATACCTCATCACAAAAAGGTATTTCCCTCTCTTTTCTAACAAAACCAACCATTCTCTATCCTAGGTGAATGGTTAATTGATTAATGTAAAGATTTTATAATGAAAATTTTATTATAAAAGTGTTACTTTTAGCATAATTGAATTTCATGCATAGAGGTATGCATAAAAGATGAATATTTTATTATAAAAGTGTTACTTTTAGCATAATTAAATTTCATACATAGAGGTATGCATAAAAGATGAATATTTTATTATAAAAGTGTTACTTTTAGCATAATTGAATTTCATGCATAGAGGTATGCATAAAAGATGAATATTTTATTATAAAAGTGTTACTTTTAGTATATTAAATTTTATGCATAGAGGTATTTAAAAAATGATTATTTTATTGTAAAATTGTAAAGAATAAAAATGATTATTTTATTATAAAAATGTTACTTTTATCATATTTAATTTCGTGCATACAGGTGAAAAAAAAAATATTATTTTATTATAAAAATGTTACAAAAAAATGATTATTTTATTGTAAAAGTGTTACTTTTATCACATTTGAATTTTATGCATAAGAGATGTATAAAAGATTGATTTTAATTCAAAAGTGTCATTCTCATCTAAATTGAATTTATGCATAAGAAGATGCATAAAAGATTGATTTGAATTCAAAAGTGTCATTCTCATCTAAAGTGAATTTATGCATAGGAAGATGCATAAAAGATTGATTTTAATTCAAAAGTGTCATTCTCATCTAAATTGAATTTATGCATAAAAGATTGATTTTAATTCAAAAGTGTCATTCTCATCTAAATTGAATTTATGCATAAGAAGATGCATAAAAGATTGATTTTAATTCAAAAGTGTCATTCTCATCTAAAGTGAATTTATGCATAAAAGATTGATTTTAATTCAAAAGTGTCATTCTTATCTAAAGTGAATTCATGCATATGAAGATGCATAAAAGATTGATTTTAATTCAAAAGTGTCATTCTCATCTAAATTGAATTTATGCATAAGAAGATGCATAGAAGATTGATTTTAATTCAAAAGTGTCATTCTCATCTAAATTGAATTTATGCATAGGAAGATGCATAAAAGATTAATTTTAATTCAAAAGTGTCATTCTCATCTAAATTGAATTTATGCATAGGAAGATGCATAAAAGATTGAATTTTAATTCAAAGTGTCATTCTCATTTAAAATGAATTTATGCATAGGAAGATGCATAAAAGATTGATTTTTATTTCGAAAGTGTTAGTCTCCTTAAATGGAATTTATGCATAATTAGATGCGTAAAGATATCTTATATCAATATAAGAATTTCCTTGTATTCTATAAATAGATATGGGAAGGGATAGGATATGATAAGAGGTGTATGAGATGTGATGAGATGTGATAAGATACTTATGGGATGAGTTAGGATGTGATAAGAGGTGTATGAGATGTGATGAGATGTGATAAGATACTTATGGGATGAGTTAGGATGTGATAAGATGAGTTAAGATGTGATAAGATACATATGGGATGAGTTAGTATGTGATAAGATGAGTTAAGATGTGATAAGATGTATATGAGATGAGTTAGGATGTGATAAGATGAGTTAGGATGTGATAAGAGGTGTATGAGATGTGATAAGAGGTGTATGAGATGTGATAAGATGTGATAAGATGCATATGAGATGAGTTAGGATGTGATAAGATGAGTTAAGATGTGATAAGATGTGTATGGGATGAGATAAGAAGTGTATGTGAAGAGATAAGATGTATATGGGTTGTGATAGGGCGAGAATGGATGTGATGTAAAAGAATAGATGTGAAGGCGTATGGGGCTATTTGAATGGGAATGTGAAAATGGATGTATATATGTGGATGTGTGGATGTGGAAATGGGAGTGTGGATTGTATGAATGTGAAAACGGATGTATACATGTAGATGTAGATGTATGGATGTGAATGAGAATGTGGATGTATGAATGAGGATGTGAAAATGGATGTATGCATGGATGTGTATGTGGAATAATGAACGTGAATGCGTATGGAAAATAATGTGTCGTCGATATCAGTAAATGGATGAAAATGAATACACATTGAATGGAATGTGGATTAAGTAATGTGGATTGAGGAGGGATAATGTGGAAAGACGAGAGTTTGATATAGAAACTGTATTTTGTGACTGTTTGTAAATGACTGTTTTATGTCAAGAATGCTGGAGAAGCATTTTGACCGTCTTGTGGATTAAGGTCATGGAGACCTAACTGATGAAGTTGCAACTACTGACGGAGAGTCAATGGAGGACGTCTCGCGTAGCAAGGTCGACCGAGGTCTTGACCAGCCTCGATTTAAATGGTGAGCTTCCGGTACGGTGGATGAGGGACCAAGGAAGCGGCCTATGAGTGAAGTGCTAGGTCACCTGCGAAGGATCCTAGAGGGTGCTGACCATACGGTGCTCGGGCTCGAGGTCGTCGAAGATACCCACACATGCGTCATGGATAATATTGGAACAAGAAATAAGAGTTGTTTTCTGAAACCGGGCATGGATCTAGTTGATTGACCTTGCTGGTCCTCAACGGATGAGTCCATGGCTCTTTTATATGGATCTGTGGATTGATCTTGCTGATCTTCCACGGAGATTCCATTCTATTATATGAATATATTTCCGGTTATTATGAGCTAGGAACTATGGAAAAGGCCCCTGATTGAATGAACAGGTGGTGAGCGTTCTGGTTGCCAATGATGCCATAAGTACACCGATGAATGAATGACTGGAAATAACTTTGAGGATTGTCATCAGTGACATAATGGTTTCATTAAAGGATTGTTTTAAAGGATTGTTTTAAAGTTAGCTGATGCTGAGAAAAAGGCAATTTCATATTGGTGGGTGTGTAAGTGGTGTGACTAGTTTTATGTTTGCATGAACTTCCGGCTAGGGGACCTTGGAACTCTTTTCCTTGGCACCCAGGACAAATCCTAACCAAATTCCTAATTGGATCGCATCACTACAGTGGTTGGGTGGTTGGCTAACCCATGGGACTGGATGGGGTTAGGCTGGACTCATGGATCCGTAAATCGAGACTCAATTTCTGTTATTACGATAGATGAAGTAAATCCCGGATAGTAATTGTTTCATGGATAGGAATCAACGACTGTGCCTCTTGATGGGGAAAAAAGCGTTGATCCCAATGATCCAAGTGCAAGTTTCTTCCTTAATCTGACCGAGTACCTCTATAGGTGTAGTCGGATCAGTTTGATCAGTAATGCTCTTGACTACGTTAGAGTAAAGAGTTATCCTGGTGGAATCGCCCGTGCTTTCCGGGTAAAGGAAGTTTTTTCGGGTTCGATTTTGGAGAAACCGACGGATTAGTCTCTTGTCTGGATATCCGTGGGTGGACGAGGCCCTGAATGTGGGACCCCTGTCCCACGCGAGAAGTGCTACTTCCGCTGCTAGTACCCCGAATCTGTTGCTCGGTGGGAACAGGGATCTCACATGTATGGATGGCGACTAGTCACATTGTGCCTCGAGAGGATGGGCAGATGCATGGATACAAACATTCCTCTCCCCCGAGCATCCTTCACATCCAGTGTTGTCCGATGAGCACACAGGTCCTGCGTTCATGGCCAGCTATGATGACTTGATAGATTTACTACAGGAGGGTGATGTATTTGCTATCATTGCCGGTGAGGGAAATAGCGATGGAGTAGACTACTATTTGATGAGTTGCACTAGGCCAAAGTGCATACTTGACGATAGCATGATTGTGGCAGGTTGGTTCTACCAGCAGATTCGACTTCATCAGGGGAGTCTTGAGTTCCAACAGTGGAAGTGGGAGTAATAGGCATTTCAATTCTCTCATCTGATGGTTGCTAGGAGGCTCACTCTTGATTGAGTATAGAGCTGAAAACACAGTTCTTGCCCTCGTTTTTTGGCTTCGAGTGGATGACCATGAGAGAATTCTAGAGCAGTTGAGAGATAGAAGGGTGCTGCTGACTAGATCTCTATCTTGATAGTGACTAAATTCAAACTAGCTGGGTTAGCTCAACTTACATTATACTTAGATTTATTGGGAGTGACTAACCTCAAAATAGCTAGGGTAGCTCATTTTCATTATGCCTTGATCTTTTGAGTTAGTGGCTAAACCCAAAGTAGATGGGTTAGCTCACATTATGATGTACTTAGTTGATGTTTTTATCATTTATGATTTTTCTCATTATTCACGATTATTGCGTTTTAGTTGATGTTCATGGTTTTTTGATTTTTTATCACTTTGGCTATCATATTGTTTATTGAAAATCACCATCACCATTTTTTTTTTGAAAATACCCAAACTTTGCAAGCATGTGGGGGTGGGTCCCCTCCACATGCTTTCAAAGTTTGGTCCCCATCGGAGCATGTTGAGATATCATCTAGTGAGGCGGTGGACATTGATGACCCGCCTGGGGGATAGGCCCCACTTACACCAGTGGCATGGTTGGTGAGATCATGGCCAGTGGGATGACAGGCTGTGTGACAGCCATTCTAGAGACTGGCATAGTTATAGCGTCAGCTCATTTAGTTGGGTTCACACTATAGAGAACCCTAGTATGTATTTGGTTGAGTACCTTTTCATATTGTGTACTCTTATCTTGGTATATGGTGTGTTGAGTGTTGTGTGAAGAAGAAGAAGATTTTCAACCTCTCACCTTGTGTGTTCTCTCTTAGGGTTTTGTGAGTGTGTGTGTGCTTGCAAGAGCTCAAGCTCTCTTCTCCCCTGCATCTTTTCATGGTATCAGAGCCTGGTTCATGCTAAGGGCTGATCTGCAAGCAAGAGAAGCATAGGAAGCGGTACGAGGGTAAGAGCTTCATCTACTCTTCCCTATTTGTGTTGGCGACTACACCCTTACACCCTTGTCTCGGGAGCTCTACAGCCTACAGGAGGCACTGGCAAACGATCTCTGATTGAGGAGCTTTCTTCGCGGGAGTAAAGCTATAGGGCAACTATATTATCCTTGTGAGATCTCTGTCCCCACCGCGCAACGGATTCCGGGTGCTAGCAGCGGAAGTAGCATTCTTACGCGGGGCAGGGTCCCACACTCGGGGCCTCGTCCACGGATATTCGGACAAGAGACTAATCCGTCGGTTTTTCTAAAACCGAACCCGGAAAAACTTCCCTTACCCGGAAAAACTTCCCTTACCCGAAAAGCACGGGCGATTCCACCAGGATAACTTTTTATTCTAACATAGTCAAGATCATTACTGATCACGCTGATCCGACTGCACCTATAAAGATACTCGGTCGGATCAAGGAAGAAACTTGCACTTGGATCATTGGGATCAACGCTTTTTTTCCCATCAAGAGGCACAGCTGTTGATTCCTATCCATAGAACAATTACTATTCGGGATTTACTTTATCTATCGTAATAACAGAAATTGAGTCTCGATTTACGGCGGATCCATCAGTCCAGCCTAACCCCATCCAGTCCCATGGGTTAGCCAACCTCCCAACCACTGTAGTGATGGGATCCAATTAGGAATTTGGTTAGGTTTTGTCCCGGGTACCAGGGAAAAGAGTTCCCAGGCCCCCTAGCCGGAAGTTCATGTAAACTTGAAACTAGTCATACCACTTACGCACCCAATATGAAATTACCTTTTTCTCAACATCAGCTAACTTTAAACAATCCTTTAAACATTAGCTAACTTTAAACAATCCTTTAATGAAACCATTATTTCATTGATCACTATCCTCAAAATCTCTGGTTAAATCCATATTTCTAATCATTCATTCATCGGTGTACTTATGGCATCATTGGCAACCAGAACGCTCACCACCTGTTCACTCATCAGGGGCCTTTTTGATAGTTCCTAGCTCATAGTAACCGGCAGTATATTCACATAACGTAATGGAATCTCCGTGGGAGATCAGCAAGATCAACCAACAGATCCATATAAAAGAGCCATGGACTCATCCGTTGAGGACCAGCAAGGTCAATCAATGAGATCCATGCCCGGTTTCAGAAAACAACTCTTACTCCTTATTCCAATATCTTCCACGATGCACTTGTGGGTATCTTTGGCGACCCAGATCCCGAGCACCGTATGGTCAGCACCCTCTAGGATCCTTCGCACGCAGGTGACCTAGCGCTTCACTCATAGGCCGCTTCCTTGGTCCCTCATCCACCGTACCGGAAGCTCACCATTTAAATCGAACCGAGGCTGGTCAAGACCTCGATCGACCTTGCTACGCGAGACGTCCTCCATTGACTCTCCCTCAGCAATCGCAACTTTATCAGTTAGGTCTCCATGACCTTAATTCACAAGACGGTCAAAATGCTTCCCCAGCATTCTTGACATAAAACAGTCATTTACAAACAGTTCACAAAATACAGTTTCTATATTGAACTCTCGTCTTTCCACATTATCCCTCCTCAGTCCACATTACTTATTCCATATTCCATTCATATGTGTACTCATTCTCATCCATTCACTCATATCGACGACACATTATTTCATATACATATTCACATTCATTATTCTTCATACACATTCATGTTCGTACATCCACGTCATACATCCAATCCCATATCCACATTCATACATACACATCCATATTCACATCCATACATCCACATCCACATCCACATCCACATCCACATTCACATCCATAGGTCCACATCTCCATGCATACATCCACATCCACATTCACATTCACATCCATACATCTATATCTACATGCATACATCCACATGTCCATGCATACATCCACATCCACATTCTCATTCACATCCATACATCTACATCTACATGCATACATCCACATCTCCATGCATACATCCACAACCACATTCTCATTCACATCCATACATCTACATCTACATGCATACATCCACACTTCCATTTCCACATCCATACTTCCACTTCTACATGCATACATCCATTTTCACATCCGTACATCCACATTCACCTTCATACATCCATTTTCACATTCCCATTCATATAACCACATACGCCTTCACATCTATTCTTTTACATCACATCCATTCTCACCCTATCATAACCCATATACATCTTATCACATCTTAACTCATCTCATATGCATCTTATCACCTCTTAATATCTATTTATAGAATACAAGAGAATTCTTATATTTGATATAAGATTTCTTTACACATTTATCATCTTCTTATGCATAAATTCAATTTGGTAGAAATTACACTTTTAGAACAAAAGAATTTCTCTTATGCATCTAAGTTATGCATAAAATCCATTTATGATGAAAATCACACTTTTAGTATAAAAAGAATATCTTTTATGCATACCTCTATGCATGAAATCCAAATATGATAAAAGTAATACTTTTACAATAAAATAATCATCTTTTATGCATACCTCTGTGCATGAAATTCAAATATGATAAAAGTAACACTTTTATAATAAAATAATCAACTTTTATGCATACCTCTATGCATGAAATCCAAATATGATAAAAGTAACACTTTTACATTAAAATAATAATCTTTTATGCATACCTCTATGCATGAAATCCAAATATGATAAAAGTAACACTTTTACATTAAAGTAATAATCTTTTATGCATACCTCTATGCATGAAATCCAAATATGATAAAAGTAACACTTTTACATTAAAATAATAATCTTTTATGCATACCTCTATGCATGAAATCCAAATATGATAAAAGTAACACTTTTACATTAAAATAATAATCTTTTATGCATAACATAAAAATCAATTTCTCCATGATAAAATTCTTTCAATTAATCTAGGATGATAATTCCTAAAATATGGTAGGAAGTCCTCTTTTCATGCTTTGAATGAATTTATTTTATGTGTAATTTTTTTACAAAAATTTTGCCATAGCTCCGCTGCTATGACTAATAAATCTCAATTATTTTAAAAAATAAAGCTTATCATTAAGAGAATGATTAGAATGATCCCTATTTGGATCTTTAACCCAATAATGGATTGAATCATCAATATTCATGAAATACATAAACTAAAAGCATAGAAAAAAGCCATTAATTTGACCTCAAGCATAGATTAATCTTGGATTAAGGAAAAGCTTTATGAAATGCTTCATTTGGATTGAGAATGGATCATGAGTATGACCATTTCTTGAGTGAGAGAGAGAAATTACATAAAAACCATTAGAATTAAGCATAAATAAAAATTTATGTAATTCTTTACTATCATTAATCAATTAACTTCAATAGCATTCATCAAATTATGTAATTCTTCACTACCATTCATCAATTAACTTCAATAGCATTCAAAAAACCATTCCAATTAAGCTTCTCAAGCTTGAGAGGGGTTGAGAAGAGAGAAACATTGAGAATTTATAGAAAAGATCAAAATTCACCATTTACCTTACAAATTACTTGATTCTTTGTTCACGGTAGAGGCCCCCAACCAATAAATTGGTTAAGTATGTTGATGGAGCCACCAATGGGGATTGAAGAAAGAGGGAAGCTCCAATTTCTTCAATTTGGAGAGAATTTTAGAGAATAGTAGAAATTAGCATTATTTCAGCATAACTCTAGTATAGTAAAATTCTCCTATCTTTTTTCAAAGGACTCATGTTCTATTTATAGGAGAGGGAGGCTCTAACCAAAGCTAACTTGATTCCTAGAATTTTCCAATTTCACTTTGGTTGAATTTGGACTAGATTTGGATCTAGTTTGGTTCCTTTTTTATTCGGTTTGGTTCCATTTTGATTTGGTTTGGTTCAAGAGAGAGGAGAGATAAAAATATCACATTATTTTTGAGTTTAAAACTCATTCAAGCATGTGAAGTATGCACCTCCTTTAAGGGACTCCCCTTCCTTACATATGTGTCAAAATGGAATCATTATACCCAAAATATCTCATTTTTTTAGTAATACTCATAGTTTCTTACTAATAAAACTTGTACATATTCAACTCTTCATCTTATGTGAGTATTTACTTCTAAATATTTTCCCTTTTTAACTATTAGCCTTGTCTTTAGTCAATTCTTTATCTTATGTGAGTATTTACTTTCTAAATATCTCCCCTTTTTAACTATTAGCCTTGTCCTCATCTTATGTGAGCATTTATTCATTTTTCGATAATTTCTTTTACAAATTGGATTTATCTCCTCCCCACACATGGATTGATCCTATTGGCCCACAGGAACCTTAATTGGACCATAATCCAAAAATTTCTTAAAATCTAGACCCTTAGGCTAAGGTCCTTTATACCCATTTCCAATTAATTCCAATTGCACATTGGAAAGTTCTTTTTAAATTTTTGTTTCAGGGGAATTCATTTTAATATTAAGAGAAATTTTTCTATCTAAAAATATTCAAAATCTGAATATTCTCTCTCTAGAATATTTTCTCTCTCTAAGCCAAAACAAGGCAGAGATAAGATCTTTTATATTTCTGAAGAGGGAATTGATTACAGGGGAAGATGCTAGATATCTTGAGAGGCTGGGGAGGAATCTTACAATCCTATCGAACACAATTTTTTGGTCGAAAACACGTTTCGGGCACGTTAGGACCTCCGTTTTTTAGAAAGCAGGCGATTTCGAGCACTGCGGGTAAGTCATCGATTCTCTGCAAAACTCTATTTTAAGAACTGTAGGAAGACATATTGGTTGTACAGACATTGTGTGTGCTGCAAGGAGGTCAACAGTTGCCATTGGGTGTATGTATGCACATTGAGGTCACAGGTTGTGACATTTGAGTGTAGTACAGTATCGTTGCAAAAAATACAACAGTTTGTGCAGGACAAACCAGAGTGCTGTTTCTGGTAAATTTGTGTGTCTGGCAAGATGTCAAATGATGGCATAAACTAGATTGTGGCTGAGAAGCTTGATAAGAACAACTTCCATGCAGATTCAGGTTGACAAATTTCCTGATGGGAAAGGGTTACTGGGACTACATAGAAGGTGAGCATGAAGAGACATCAAAGATACCGGAGATCAATTCGACTACTGCAGATGTGAAAGAGTTCAAGGATTAGAACCAAGGAGCCAGAAAAGTTATGTATTGGCTCTCTATCATTATACAGGACACCATGATTGGGCACATACATGATGCCAAGTCCCCCAAGGAGGCGTGGGAAACTCTATGAAATGAATACCAAGGCACGAAAGATACAGTTGAAGAATGAACTTCATACTGTGGAGAAAAAAAGTATGTCTGCTAATGACTATGCATTGAAGATCAAGGGTATTGTGGAATCCCTTGCATCTATTGCTATTTCAGTAGATGATGATGATAAGGTGGAAGTCTGTCTACGTGGTCTCGGGCCACAATACAAGGCATTCAAGACATCTATTCAGACTCGGGAAAACATTCCCAATTTCATAAACTTGGTGTCTATGTTAATTATAGAAGCGAAGAGCTTGGGTGAAGACCAATAGCCTTCACAAAACAAAAATGTTTCAGGGCAACAGGCCTTCTACACAAGTTCAGGAAAGAGGACGAGGTAGAGGAGGCCGTGGACGCGGCCAAGGAGATGGCCGAACAAGTAATCAGAATTATGGCCACCAGCAGCAACAACAACAGTCCCAGAACTCACAACAACAACAACACGCAGGTGGAAGAGGCCAATTTAGAGGCAAGGGGAGTCAAAGAGGTCATGGAAATTGGCAAAGGCAGTATAATGATACACGTGGATACTTTTATTGTGGTAAGCCTGGACATGTGTAGGCAGATTGTTATAAGAAGCAGGCTGACATGCAAAATGAGAAATTGTAGCAAAACAACTATGCATCCTCGATTAGAAACAATGAGGATAATGAAAGGTGGTTTGCAGCATGTCAATAATGCCATGTCTGAAAATGTTGAAGCAACACATAAAGATGATGTATGGTACGTTGATTCAGGTGCTTCGAACCACATGACAAGTCATGGGGAGTGGTTCAAGGAGATGAAAAACCTTGAAAGACTAGGTTTTGTGGAAACAAGGGATGACACTGCTCATCCAATTGCCCATGTTGGAGATGTGCCATTGTCTATGTAGGATGGCAAAGTGAAGTACCTTGCAGATGTACTTCATGTTCCGAACATAACAAAGAATCTGGCTTCAGCAGTTGGCCAGATGATTGAGCAGGGTTTGCAGGTTCGGTTTAACCCTGATGGTTGTTATGTTGAAGACTTTAAAGACAAGTGCAGGCTGGTTGCAAAAGGCAACAGAGTGAGAAGAATGTTTACATTGAATGTAAACATGCCTAAAGTGAGTGCTGCGATGTTTGCAAATGGTTCAGGAATTGTTACAGACATAGACATTTGGCATAAAAGAATTGGACATGTGAATGTGCAAAGAATGAAGTCTATGCAGACTAAAGGAATTGTGGCAGGGCTACCAAAGTTTAAAGTTGAAGGTATGGAGAAAATATGTGAAGCATGCCAATTTGGAAAGCAAACAAAGCATGTATCCACGTAACAAAAATGTGAGAAATGCACTAGATGTTGTGCATTCAGGTCTATGGGGTCATATACGAAGACCATGTCTATGGGAGGCTGTAGGTATTATGTGATATTTATTGATGACCACACAAGGAAAGTGTGGGTATACTTCATGAAGGAGAAGAGTGAGGTGTTCACTCATTTTTAGAATTTCAGAGTTATGGTTGAAAAGCAAACAGGGAAATATGTAAAGTGCCTAAGGTCAGATGGAGGGGGAGAGTACTTCTCCAATGAGCTCTGAATTTTTGAAGAAGAATGGTATTTGGAGACAGTTACATGCAGATAAACTCCGCAGCAAAATCGAGTTGCTGAGCGAAAAAACAGGCACATTGCTGAGATTGCGCGAGCATTGATGGGAGAGAAAAATATGCCGCATAGCTATTGTTGAGATATCGAGCTCGTCCAGTGAGGTGGTGGACACTAATGACCAGCCTGCTGGGGAATAGGCCCCACACTTACACCACTGGCATGGTTGGTTGTAAGATCCCCTATTCCCACCGAGCAACGGATTCAGGATACTGGCAGCGGAAGTAGCACTTCTCACGCGGGATAGGGGTCCCACATTCGGGGCCTCACCCACGGATATCCGGATAAGAGACTAATCTGTCGGTTGTTCCAAAACCGAACCCGAAAAAACTTCCTTTACTGGAAAGCACGGGTGATTCCACCAGGAAAACTTTTACTCTAATGTAGTCAAACCCTTACTGATCAAACAGATCCGACTGCATCTATAAAGATACTTGGTCAGATCAAGGAAGAAACTTGCACTTGGATCATTGGAATCAACGCTTTTTTCCCCATCAAGAGGCACAGGCGTTGATTCCTATCCATAGAACATGTAAGATTCCTCCCCAGCCTTCGAGGTATATAGGAGTAAGAATCTCCCTTTCTGATCTTATAATTATTCCCTCTCTAAAATAAAAGAAAGTTTTTGTTTAAAAAAGGAAGACCCTTTCCCTAGAATACTTCTCAGGAGTCCCACCTGTTTTAAGGATTTAGAACAATGAGTTCAGAAGTGAGAATCGGTGTTTTGGATACCAAGGTTTTGGTTTTCATTCGAGTACGGCCCAAAAGAAGTTCTTTATCTCTTGGGGAGTATAAGAAGTTATCCCCCAGATATTGTGACCCTTATAGAGCTGAATTCAATGAAAGTAGGTGACTTAGCCTACAAGCTTCTTTTATCTCCTCATCTCAAAATTCTTAATGCCTTCTATAGAAAAATGTGTCAAACACAAATCATGGAAAGACGGTAAAACTTCAGTGGCAAGTTACCGTTGGCTTCTAGGTTACGCTAGCTCCTTCCTTTATATAAGTCGTAACTTTTACTTGTCGCTCACAGTAATCTTACTCCCATCAATCTCCTTTCTTTCTTAATCTCCTTCATGGCTTGGCAACAAGAACTAGTTTTATCCATGATGATTTCTCACCTTCAAGACGCAAGAGAGTCTGTGAAGAAAGACTTTATAGAACAGTATGAGCGCTCACTTTTTCCTCACCTAGGAACTTCTGTAGCGTAGACCAAATGGCGGACCTATCAAAACATAACTAGGGTAACACCTTGGGATCAGCAGCACTTTCGTAACAATGTCCGCTTGGCCATGGTTATTGAAGCTTTGGGTTTGGGTCCCCGATACTACTACGTCATGAGATCAAGACATCTTGGGTTTTCTAAGCGGGTCTTCTTACTGGCGTGTTTTCTTCCTCATGAGAAGATATGCCTTTATCCCGTTTTCGGCTTGCCTCTCAGAGGTCCTTTTGTTAGATCACCTCATACCACTGAGATAGGTGCGGCAATAACCAGCAGAATCATTCCCATAGATGAGTTACCCTATACTTGTGCAGCTTGTGAGTGCTGCTTTTGTGACCATATGATGGACGGGCTTATGGAAGTGTAAAGAGTTCTTCTATCTTTACTGTATAAGTTCCGAGAATGAATAAAGTTTAAATCTTGTTCTTATCTTGCTTTCTTTAAGACTTTTCTTGGTGGTTAATCTTGATTAAAATTTTTCTCTAAGTCTCATATTCGTGCATCTTGCGAAATTATCCCAGTTTGCAAGATGAGGACATCTCGCATTTTTTAAGTGGGGTATAATGTAAGATTCCTTCCCCAACCCTTTTTTGATGTCTAGTATCTTCCCCTGTAATCAATATCTCTTCAGAAATATCAAGACCTTGTTTCTAACTATTTTAGCCTAGAGAGAGAATATTATTCTAGAAAGAGAATATTCAGATTATGAATATTTTTGGATAGAAAAATAACTCATCTTATTAAAATAAGTTCCCCTGAAACAGAAATTCAAAAAGGATTTTCCAATGTGCAATTGGAATTAATTGGAAATAGGTATAAAGAACCTTAGTCTAAGGGTCTAGATTTTCAGAAATTTTTGGATTATGGTCCAATTAAGGTTCCTATGGGCCAATAGCATCAATCCATGTGTAGGGAGGAGATAAATCCAAATTGTAAAAGAAGATACCCAAAAATGAGTAAATGCTCACATAAGATGAAGAGTTGAAAATGTACAAGGTTTATTAGAAAAAAAACTATGAGCAATAAAATTTTGACACATATGTAAGGAAGGAGAGTTCTTTAAAGAAGGTGCATATTTCACATAAGATGAAGAGTTGAAAATGTACAAGGTTTATTAGAAAAAAACTATGAGCAATAAAATTTTGACACATATGTAAGGAAGGAGAGTTCTTTAAAGAAGGTGCATATTTCACATAAGATGAAGAGTTGAAAATGTACAAGGTTTATTAGAAAAAAACTATGAGCAATAAAATTTTATGTAAGGAAGGGGAGTTCTTTAAAGAAGGTGCATATTTCACATAAGATGAAGAGTTGAAAATGTACAAGGTTTATAAGTAAAAAAACCTATGAGCAATAAAATTTTGACACCTATGTAAGGAAGGGGAGTTCTTTAAAGAAGGTGCATATTTCACATGCTTGAATGAGTTTTAAACTCAAAAATAATGTGATATTTTTATCTCTCATCTCTCTTGAACCAAACCAAATCAAAATGAAACCAAATCGAATCAAAAAGTAACCAAACTAGGTCCAAATCTAGTCCAAATTCAACCAAACTAGGTCCAAATCTAGTCCAAATCTAGTCCAAATTCAACCAAACTGACTTGGAAAATTCTAGAATCAGTTTGTTTGGTTAGGAGCTCAATTTTTCCTATAAATAGAAGCCTTCCCTTGTTGAAAAAAATATAGTGTCTTATGCATTGTTACTCTACTCCACCTAAGCCAAGAACTATGAATTCTTTAATAATTCACTAGTTTTGACACTTCTCTCTTTCTTAAATCCCCATTGGTGGCTCCATCAACATACTAAACCAATTGATTGGTTGGGGGCCTCTACCGTGATCAAAGAATCAAGCAAATTATAAGATAAGTATAGTGAATTTTGATCTTTTCTATAATTTCTCAATGATTCTCTCTTCTCAACCCCTCTCAAGCTTGAGAAGCTTAATTGATATGGTTTTTGAAATGCTATGGAAGTTAATTAATTAATGATAGTAAAGAATTACATAAGATTTTATTTATATTTAATTCTAATGGTTTTTTCTCTCTCACTTAAGAAATGGTCATACTCATAACCCTTTTCAATCCAAATGAAGCTTTTCATAAGGCTTTTCCTTAATCCAAGATTAAGCTAGGCTTGAGGCCAAATTAATGGCTTTTTTCTATACTTTTAGTTTATGTTTATCGATGATTCAATCCATTATGGATTGATGATCCAATTAGAGACCATTCTAATTATTTCCTTAATGATAAACCTTATCCCTTAGAAAAAATTGAGACTTATCAGTCATAGTAGCGGAGCTATGGCAAAATTTTTATAGAAATTACGCATAAAATAATTTCATTCAAAGCATAAAAAGAGGACTTCCTACCATATTCTAGGAACTATCATCCTAGATTAATTAAAAGAATATTATTATGCATGGAGATATGGATGTTTGCATGTAGATGTAGAGGTATGGATGTGAGTGTGAATGTGGAGGTGGATGTATGCATGGAGATGTGGATGTATGCATGTAGAAATAGATGTGTAGATGAGGATCTAAATGGAGATGTGGATGGATGTATGTAGATATAGATGTATAGATGTAGATGTGAATGGAGATGTGGATGTATACATGTAGATGTAGATGTATAGATGTAGATGTGGATGTGGAGGTGGATGGATGCATGTAGATGTAGATGTATAGATGTAGATGGGAATGGAGATATGGATGTATGCATGTAGATGTGAATGGAGATGTGGATGTATACATGTAGATGTAGATGTATAGATGTAGATGTGGATGTGGAGGTGGATGGATGCATGTAGATGTAGATGTATAGATGTAGATGAGAATGGAGATATGGATGTATGCATGTAGATGTAGATGTATAGATGTAGATGTGGATGTGGAGGTGGATGGATGCATGTAGATGTAGATGTATAGATGTAGATGTGAATGGAGATGTGTATGTATGCATGTAGATGTAGGTGTATAGATGTAGATGTGGATGTAGAGGTGGATGTATGCATATAGATGTAGATGTATGGAGGTGAATGTGAATGTGGATGTGGATGTGAATGTGAATGTGGATGTGGATGTATGCATAGAGATGTAGATGTATGCATGTAGATGTGAATGTACGCATATAGATGTGGATGTATGGATGTGAATATACGATATGTGATGTGAGGGAATCTGAAGTGATGAGATGGAAATGATGTGATGAGATGAGTATACATATAAATGGAATATGGAATAAGTAATGTAGATTGATGAGGGATAATGTGGAAAAATGAAAGTTAAAATAGAAATTATATTGTAAACTGTTTGTAAATGCTGTTTGTAAATGATTGTTTTATGTCAAGAATACTGGGGGGAGTCAATGAAGGACGTCTCGCGTAGCAAGGTCGGCCGAGGTCTTGACCAGCCTCGGTGCGATTAAAATGGTGAGCTTCCGGCACGGTGGATGAGGGGCCAAGGAAGCGGCCTATGAGTGAAGCGCTAGGTCAAGGATCCTAGAGGGTGCTGACCATACGGTGCTCGGGCTCTGGGTCGCCTAGGATACCCACGCGTGCATCGAGGAAGATATTGGAACAGAGTTGGAGTTGTTTTCTGAAATCGGGCATGGATCTGGTTGATTGACCTTGCTGGTCTTCAATGGATGAGTCCATGGCTCTTTATATGGATCTGTTGGTTGATCTTGCTGATCTTCAACGAGAGTCCATCTTGATAAGTGATTATATTTCCGAGTATTATGGGCTAGGGATTAGGAAACGGCCCCTGATGAGTGGACAGGTGGTGAGCGTCCTAGTTGCCAATGATGCCATAGATACTCTGATGAAGGAATGATGGAAAAATTAAGAATCAACTGGAGAAATTGCAAGATGGTGATCAGTGATACTATGGTTTTATTAAAGGATTGTTTTAAACTGGTTGAATCTGTGAAAAGGCAATTTCATATTGGGTGTGTGAGTGGTGTGACTAGTTTTATTTTGCATGAACATCCGGCTAGGGGGCCTTGGAACTCTTTTCCTTGGTACGCGGGACAAAACCTAACCAAATTCTTAATTGGATCCCATCACTACAATGGTTGGGCGGTTGGCTAACCCATGGGACTGGGGTTAGGATGGGGTTAGGCTGGACTGATGGATCCGTAAATCGAGACTCAAACTTTTGTTTTTACGATAGATAAAATAAATCCCGGATAGTAGCTTTTCTATGGATAGGAATCAACGGCTGTGCCTCTTGAATGGGGAAAAAAGCGTTGATCCCAATGATCCAAGTGCAAGTTTCTTCCTTGATCTGACCAAGTATCTTATAGATGTAATTGGATCAGCTCGATCCGAAATGATTTTGACTACGTTAGAGTAAAAAGTTATCCTGGTGGAATCGCCCGTGCTTTCCGGTAAAGGAAGTTTTTCCGGGTTCGGTTTTGGAACAACCGACGGATTAGTCTCTTATCCGGATATCCGTGGTGGGTGAGGCCCCGAATGTGGGACCCCTGTCCCGCGCGAGAAGTGCTACTTCCGCTGCTAGTATCCTGAATCTGTTGCTCGGTGGGAACAAGGATCTTACAGTTGGTATCAGAGCATTTGGTTAATAAAGATCAACTGAGAAGACAAATATATCAAAAATTTATCAAGAAACACAAAAAGGTTATAATTGTGTGAGATAATTCATACAATTTGATATTCAAACTGAAATTCGTAATTTGGTAATTGGGTCTTCAGATAGAAGTACCGCAATTATATAGAATCCCTGACTTGCTTGAGGCCTAGACATGATAGTATTTACCTTATAATTCCAAGGGCCGTGACTACCTGTATATACCGAGAGTATACTGCAGCTCTTTACTGACAGTATATACGAGTAAATCTAAGACTTGAAATTATAAGCGTTAATGCTATCCAGATGATGATTTCGAATGTGATTGATATGATTTTTAATTCTGTTTGAGAATGGATGAATTGATTTGGATTCTGATTGAAAATTCTGATTGAAAAATGATGATTTTTAAAAATTAGTTGAAATATAATGATGAGGGGGAATGGGACGAGTCCCTGTGATGATATTCATAACTAGAATGATGATAATGAATTCAACAAATCAATATGAGATTAATGGGTTGTGCTGTCAGATTGCTACTGTTAATACTTGACCGATAGATCAAGTTAAGGGATGTCAAATTGAGGACTAACTTAACTGAAATTCCCGTGAAGGAATGTTCAGAAGGAAATTTTTCGGTCTAATGGACCATTATCATGTTAAAGATATGAATGATAAGATCGGAATGAATTGTTATTTAATTATGAGTTCTATATAAGGGATATTTATCCCAGTATTCTATTGGGTTGACTAGAATAGGAGTAAGAATTGAGTTGTCCTCTACCTTGCGAGATGAGGACATCTCGCACTTTTTAAGTGGGGTAGAATGTAAGATTCCTTCCCAGCCTTCGAGGTATATAGGAGTAAGAATCTCCCTTTCTGATCTTATAATTATTCCCTCTCTAAAATAAAAGAAAGTTTTTGTTTAAAAAAGGAAGACCCTTTCCCTAGAATACTTCTCAGGAGTCCCACCTATTTTAAGGATTTAGAACAATGAGTTCAGAAGTGAGAATCGGTGTTTTGGATACCAAGGTTTTGGTTTTCATTCGAGTACGGCCCAAAAGAAGTTCTTTATCTCTTGGGGAGTATAAGAAGTTATTACCCAGATATTGTGACCCTTATAGCTGAATTCAATGAAAGTAGGTGACTTAGCCTACAAGCTTCTTTTATTTCCTCATCTCAAAATTCTTAATGCCTTCTATAGAAAAATGTGTCAAACACAAATCATGGAAAGACGGTAAAACTTCTGTGGCAAGTTACCGTTGGCTTCTAGGTTACGCTAGTTCCTTCCTTTATATAAGTCGTAACTTTTACTTGTCGCTCACAGTAATCTTACTCCCATCAATCTCCTTTCTTTCTTAATCTCCTTCATGGCTTGGCAACAAGAACTAGTTTTATCCATGATGATTTCTCACCTTCAAGACGCAAGAGAGTCTGTGAAGAAAGACTTTATAGAACAGTATGAGCGCTCACTTTTTCCTCACCTAGGAACTTCTGTAGCGCAGACCAAATGGCGGACCTATCAAAACATAACTAGGGTAACACCCTGGGATCAGCAGCACTTTCGTAACAATGTCCGCTTGGCCATGGTTATTGAAGCTTTGGGTTTGGGTCCCCGATACTACTACGTCATGAGATCAAGACATCTTGGGTTTTCTAAGGGGGTCTTCTTACTGGCGTGTTTTCTTCCTCATGAAAAGATATGCCTTTATCCCGTTTTTGGCTTGCCTCTAGGAGGTCCTTTTGTTAGATCACCTCATACCACTGAGATAGGTGCGGCAATAACCAGCAGAATCATTCCCATAGATGAGTTACCCTATACTTGTGCAGCTTGTGAGTGCTGCTTTTGTGACCATATGATGGACGGGCTTATGGAAGTGTAAAGAGTTCTTCTATCTTTACTGTATAAGTTCCGAGAATGAATAAAGTTTAAATCTTGTTCTTATCTTGCTTTCTTTAAGACTTTTCTTGGTGGTTAATCTTGATTAAAATTTTTCTCTAAGTCTCATATTCGTGCATCTTGTGAAATTATCCCAGTTTGCGAGATGAGGACATCTCGCATTTTTTAAGTGGGGTAGAATGTAAGATTCCTCCCCCAACCCTTTTTTGATGTCTAGTATCTTCCCCTGTAATCAATCTCTCTTCAGAAATATAAAGACCTTGTTTCTAACTATTTTAGCCTAGAGAGAGAATATTATTCTAGAAAGAGAATATTCAGATTATGAATATTTTTGGATAGAAAAATAACTCATCTTATTAAAATAAGTTCCCCTGAAACAGAAATTCAAAAAGGATTTTCCAATGTGCAATTGGAATTAATTGGAAATAGGTATAAAGAACCTTAGTCTAAGGGTCTAGATTTTCAGAAATTTTTGGATTATGGTCCAATTAAGGTTCCTATGGGCCAATAGCATCAATCCATGTGTAGGGAGGAGATAAATCCAAATTGTAAAAGAAGATACCCAAAAATGAGTAAATGCTCACATAAGATGAAGAGTTGAAAATGTACAAGGTTTATTAGAAAAAAAACTATGAGCAATAAAATTTTGACACATATGTAAGGAAGGAGAGTTCTTTAAAGAAGGTGCATATTTCACATAAGATGAAGAGTTGAAAATGTACAAGGTTTATTAGAAAAAAACTATGAGCAATAAAATTTTGACACATATGTAAGGAAGGAGAGTTCTTTAAAGAAGGTGCATATTTCACATAAGATGAAGAGTTGAAAATGTACAAGGTTTATTAGAAAAAAACTATGAGCAATAAAATTTTATGTAAGGAAGGGGAGTTCTTTAAAGAAGGTGCATATTTCACATAAGATGAAGAGTTGAAAATGTACAAGGTTTATAAGTAAAAAAAACTATGAGCAATAAAATTTTGACACCTATGTAAGGAAGGGGGGTCCTTAAAAAAGGTGCATATTTCACATGCTTGAATGAGTTTTAAACTCATTTTTATCTCTCATCTCTCTTGAACCAAACCAAATCAAAATGAAACCAAATCGAATCAAAAAGTAACCAAACTAGGTCCAAATCTAGTCCAAATTCAACCAAACTGACTTGGAAAATTCTAGAATCAGTTTGTTTGGTTAGGAGCTCAATTTTTCCTATAAATAGAAGCCTTCCCTTGTTGAAAAAAATATAGTGTCTTATGCATTGTTACTCTACTCCACCTAAGCCAAGAACTATGAATTCTTTAATAATTCACTAGTTTTGACACTTCTCTCTTTCTTAAATCCCCATTGGTGGCTCCATCAACATACTAAACCAATTGATTGGTTGGGGGCCTCTACCATGATCAAAGAATCAAGCAAATTATAAGATAAGTATAGTGAATTTTGATCTTTTCTATAATTTCTCAATGATTCTCTCTTCTCAACCCCCCTCAAGCTTGAGAAGCTTAATTGATATGGTTTTTGAAATGCTATGGAAGTTAATTTATTAATGATAGTAAAGAATTACATAAGATTCTATTTATATTTAATTCTAATGGTTTTTCTCTCTCTCACTTAAGAAATGGTCATACTCATAACCCTTTTCAATCCAAATGAAGCTTTTCATAAGGCTTTTCCTTAATCCAAGATTAAGCTATGCTTGAGGCCAAATTAATGGCTTTTTTCTATACTTTTAGTTTATGTTTATCGATGATTCAATCCATTATGGATTGATGATCCAATTAGAGACCATTCTAATTATTTCCTTAATGATAAACCTTATCCCTTAGAAAAAATTGAGACTTATCAGTCATAGTAGCGGAGCTATGGCAAAATTTTTATAGAAATTACGCATAAAATAATTTCATTCAAAGCATAAAAAGAGGACTTCCTACCATATTCTATGAACTATCATCCTAGATTAATTAAAAGAATATTATTATGCATGGAGATATGGATGTTTGCATGTAGATGTAGAGGTATGGATGTGAGTGTGAATGTGGAGGTGGATGTATGCATGGAGATGTGGATGTATGCATGTAGAAATAGATGTGTAGATGAGGATGTAAATGGAGATGTGGATGGATGTATGTAGATGTAGATGTATAGATGTAGATGTGAATGGAGATGTGGATGTATACATGTAGATGTAGATGTATAGATGTAGATGTGGATGTGGAGGTGGATGGATGCATGTAGATGTAGATGTATAGATGTAGATGGGAATGGAGATATGGATGTATGCATGTAGACGTGAATGGAGATGTGGATGTATACATGTAGATGTAGATGTATAGATGTAGATGTGGATGTGGAGGTGGATGGATGCATGTAGATGTAGATGTATAGATGTAGATGGGAATGGAGATATGGATGTATGCGTGTAGATGTAGATGTATAGATGTAGATGTGGAGGTGGATGGATGCATGTAGATGTAGATGTATAGATGTAGATGTGAATGGAGATGTGGATGTATGCATGTAGATGTAGGTGTATAGATGTAGATGTGGATGTAGAGGTGGATGTATGCATGTAGATGTAGATGTATAGATGTGGATGTGAATGTGGAGGTGGATGTATGCATATAGATGTAGATGTATGGAGGTGAATGTGAATGTGGATGTGGATGTATGCATAGAGATGTAGATGTATGCATGTAGATGTGAATGTACGCATATAGATGTGGATGTATGGATGTGAATATACGATATGTGATGTGAGGGAATCTGAAGTGATGAGATGGAAATGGTGTGATGGGATGAGTATACATATAAATGGAATATGGAATAAGTAATGTAGATTGATGAGGGATAATGTGGAAAAATGAAAGTTAAAATAGAAATTGTATTGTAAACTTTTTGTAAATGCTGTTTGTAAATGCTGTTTGTAAATGATTGTTTTATGTCAAGAATGCTGGGGGGAGCATTTTGACCGTCCTGTGATTAAGGTCGTGATGGTAAAGTTGCAACTGCTGACGGGGAGTCAATGAAGGACGTCTCGCGTAGCAAGGTCGGGCGAGGTCTTGACCAGCCTCGGTGCGATTAAAATGGTGAGCTTCCGGTACGGTGGATGAGGGGCCAAGGAAGCGGCCTATGAGTGAAGCGCTAGGTCACGTGCTAGAGGGTGCTGACCATACGGTGCTCTGGCTCTCGCTCGCCTAGGATACCCACGCGTGCGTCGAGGAAGATATTGGAACAGAGTTGGAGTTGTTTCCTGAAATCAGGCATGGATTTGGTTGATTGACCTTGCTGGTCTTCAATGGATGAGTCCATGGCTCTTTATATGGATCTGTTGGTTGATCTTGCTGATCTTCAACGAGAGTCTATCTTGATAAGTGATTATATTGCCGAGTATTATGGGCTAGGGATTAGGAAACAGCCCCTGAGTGGACAAGTGCTGAGCGTCCTAGTTGCCAATGATGCCATAGATACTCTGATGAAGGAATGATGGGAAAATTAAGAATCAACTGGAGAAATTGGAAGATGGTGATCAGTGATACTATGGTTTTATTAAAGGATTGTTTTAAACTGGTTGAATCTGTGAAAAGGCAATTTCATATTGGGTGTGTGAGTGATGTGACTAGTTTTATTTTGCATGAACATCCGGCTAGGGGGCCTTGGAACTCTTTTCCTTGGTACCCGGGACAAAACCTAACCAAATTCTTAATTGGATCCCATCACTACAGTGGTTGGGCGGTTGGCTAACCCATGGGACTAGATGGGGTTAGGCTGGACTGATGGATCCGTAAATCGAGACTCAAACTTTTGTTTTTACGATAGATAAAATAAATCCCGGACAGTAGCTGTTCTATGGATAGGAATCAACGGCTGTGTCTCTTGAATGGGGAAAAAAGCGTTGATCCCAATGATCCAAGTGCAAGTTTCTTCCTTGATATTACCAAGTATCTTATAGATGTAATTGGATCAGCTCGATCCGAAATGATTTTGACTACGTTAGAGTAAAAAGTTATCCTGGTGGAATCGCCCGTGCTTTCCGGTAAAGCAAGTTTTTTCGGGTTCGGTTTTGGAACAACCGATGGATTAGTCTCTTATCTGGATATCCGTGGGGGTGAGGCCCCGAATGTGGGACCCCTGTCCCGCGCGAGAAGTGCTACCTCCGCTGCTAGTATCCCGAATCTGTTGCTCGATGGGAACAAGGATCTTACAGAACAATTACTATCCGGGATTTGCTTTATCTATCGTAGTAACAGAATTTGAGTCTCGATTTACAGATCCATCAGTCCAGCCTAACCCCATCCAGTCCCATGGGTTAGCCAACCGCCCAACCACTGTAGTGATGGGATCCAATTAAGAATTTGGTTAGGTTTTGTCCCGGGTACCAAGGAAAAGAGTTCCAAGGCCCCCTAGCCGGAAGTTCATGCAAAATAAAACTAGTCACACCACTTACACACCCAATATGAAATTACCTTTTCATAGATTCAACTAGTTTTAAAACAATCCTTTAATAAAACCATAGTATCACTGATCACCATCTTCCAAATTATCCGGTTGATTCAATTTCCCATCATTCCTTCATCAGAGTATCTATGGCATCATTGGCAACTAGAACGCTCACCACCTGTCCACTCAGGGGCCATTTCAATAGTTCCTAGCCCATAATACTCGGCAATATAATCACTTATCAAGATGGACTCTCGTTGAAGATCAGCAAGATCAACCAACAGATCCATATAAAGAGCCATGGACTCATCCGTTGAGGACCAGCAAGGTCAGTGAACCAGATCCATGCCCGGCTTTCAGAAAACAACTCTTACTCCTTGTTCCAATATCTTCCTCGACGCACGCGTGGGTATCCTGGGTGACCCAGAGCCCGAGCACCGTATGGTCAGCACCCTCTAGGATCCTTCGCAGGTGACCTAGCGCTTCGCTTCACTCATAGGCCGCTTCCTTGGCCCCTCATCCACCGTACCGGAAGCTCACCATTTTAATCGCACCGAGGCTGGTCAAGACCTCGGCCGACCTTGCTACGCGAGACGTCCTCCATTGACTCTCCGTCAGCAGTTGACACTTTATCGGTTAGGTCTCCACAACCTTAATCACAAGATGGTCAAAATGCTTTCCCAGCATTCTTGACATAAAACAGTCATTTACAAACAGCATTTACAAACAGTCACAAAATACAGTTTCTATATCGAATTCCGTCTTTCCACATTATTCCTCCTCAATCCACATTACTTATTCCACATTCCCTTCATATGTACTCATTCTCAACCATTCATTCATATCAACGACATTATTTTCCATACACATTCACCTTCATTATTCTTCATACACATCCATGCATACATCCATTTTCACATCTTTATTTATACATCCACATCCACATACATACACATCCACATGCATACATTCACATCTACACGCATACATCCATACATACATACATCCATTTTCTCATTCCCATTCACATAACCCCATACGCCTTCTCATCTATTCTTTTTCATCACATCCATTCTCACCCTATCACAACCCATATTCATCTTATCTCATCACATACACTTCTTATCTCATCCCATACACATCTTATCACATCCTAACTTATCTCATATGCATCTTATCACATCTTATCACATCTCATACACCCCTTATCACATCCTAACTCATCTCATATACATCTTATCACATCCTAACTCATCTTATCACCTCCTAACTCATCTCATATACATCTTATCACATCCTAACTCATCTTATCACATCCTAACTCATCTCATATACATCTTATCCCATCACATACACTTCTTACCTCATCCCATACACATCTTAACTCATCTTTTATGCATACCTCTATGCAAGAATTTTAATTGTGATAAAAGTAACACTTTTATAATAAAATAATCATTATTTTTTTTCTTTAAAGTTTATAATAAAATATTTATCTTTTATGCATGCCTCTATGCACAAAATTCAATTATGCTAAAAGTAACACTTTTATAATAAAATATTCATCTTTTATGTATACCTCTTATGCATAAAATTCAATTATGCTAAAAGTAACACTTTTATAATAAAATATTCATCTTTTATGCATACCTCTATGCATAAAATTCAATTATGTTAAAAGTAACACTTTTATAATAATATATTTATCTTTTATGCATAATATAAAAATTCAATTTTTCCATGATTACTATGAAATTCTTTCAACTAATCTAGGATGATAATTCCTAGAATATGCTAGGAAATCCTCTTTTCATGCTTTGAAATGGAATTATTTTATGTGTAAATTTTTATAAATTAATTTTACCATAGCTCTGCTACTACAACTAATAAATCTCAATTATTTTAAAAGATAGGTTATCTTTAAGGGAATGATTAGAATGATCCCTAATTGGATCATTAACCCTTAATGGATTAAATCAAAATTATCATAAACTAAAAGCATAGATAAAAAAAACTATTAATTTATTCTCAAGCATAGATTAATCTTGGATTAAGAAAAAGCTTTATGAAAAGCTTCATTTGGATTGAGAATGGGTCACGAGTATGACCATTTCTTAAGTGAGAGAGAGAAAAAACCATTACAATTAAATATAAATAAAAATTTATGTAATTCTTTACTATCATTAATTAATTAACTTTAATAGCATTTCAAAAACCATACCAATTAAGCTTCTCAAGCTTGAGAGGGGTTGAGAAGAGAGAAACATTGAGAAATTATAGAAAAGATCAAAATTCACCATACTTACCTTACAATTTGCTTGATTCTTTGTTCACGGTAGAGGCCCCCAACCAATCAATTGGTTTAGTATGTTGATGGAGCCACCAATGGGGATTGAAGAAAGAGAGAAGTGTCAAAAACTAGTGAATTATTCAAGAATTCACAGTTCTTGGCTTAGGTGGAGTAGAGTAACAAAGCATAAGACACTATATTTTTTTCAACAAGGGAAGGCTTCTATTTATAGGAGAAAATGAGCTCCTAACCAAACAAACTGATTCTAGAATTTTCCAAGTCAGTTTGGTCACTTTTTGACCATTTTTAGGTCAGTTAAGCTAACTTTTGGAACTAGACTTGAATGAGGAGAGAGGAGAGATGAAATATCTCAATTTTTATGAGTTTAAAACTCATTCAAGCATGTGAAATATGCACCTCCTTTAAAGAACTCCCCTTCCTTACATATGTGTCAAAATGGAATCATTATACCCAAAATATCTCATATTTTTAATATTGCTCATAGTTTTTTACTAATAAACCTTGTACATTTTCAACTCTCCATCTTATGTGAAATATGCACCTCCTTTAAAGAACTCCCCTTTCTTACATATGTGTCAAAATGGAATCATTATACCCAAAATATCTCATATTTTTAATATTGCTCATAGTTTTTTACTAATAAACCTTGTACATTTTCAACTCTTCATCTTATGTGAGCATTTACTCATTTTTGGATACCCAAAATATCTCATATTTTTAATATTTCTCATAGTTTTTTCCTAATAAACCTTGTACATTTTCAACTCTTCATCTTATGTGAGCATTTACTCATTTTTGGATACCCAAAATATCTCATATTTTTAATATTGCTCATAGTTTTTTACTAATAAACCTTGTACATTTTCAACTCTTCATCTTATGTGAGCATTTACTTATTTTTGGGTATCTTCTTTTACAATTTGGATTTATCTCCTCCCTACACATGGATTGATGCTATTGGCCCATAGGAACCTTAATTGGACCATAATCCAAAAATTTCTGAAAATCTAGACCCTTAGGCTAAGGTCCTTTATACCCATTTTCAATAAATTCTAATTGCACATTGGAAAGTTCTTTTTGAATTTCTGTTTCAGGGAAACTTATTTTAATAAGATGAGACAATTTTCCATCCAAAAATATTAAAAATCTGAATATTCTCTCTCTAGAATATTTTCTCTCTTTAGGTTAAAACAGTTAGAAACAAGGTCTTTATATTTCTGAAGAGGGATTTTGATTAAAGGGGAAGATACTAGACATCAAAAAGGGGTTGGGGGAGGAATCTTACATTAATAATTATAAGATCAAAAAGGGAGATTCTTACTCCTGTATACCTCAAAGGCTGGGGAGAAAATATTCTAGAGAGAGAATATTGTAAGATTCCCTGTTCTCACCGAGCAACGGATTCAGGATACTGGCAGCGAAAGTAGCACTTCTCACGCGGGACAGGGGTCCCACATTCGGGGCCTCACCCACCACGGATATCCGGTTAAGAGACTAATCCGTCGGTTGTTCCAAAACCAAACCCGGAAAAACTTCCTTTATCGGAAAGCCGCACGGGTGATTCCACCAGGAAAACTTTTACTCTAACGTAGTCAAACCCTTACTGATCAAACAGATCCGACTGCATCTATAAAGATACTTGGTCAGATCAAGGAAGAAACTTGCACTTGGATCATTGGAATCAACGCTTTCTTCCCCATCAAGAGGCACAGCCGTTGATTCCTATCCATAGAACAATTACTATCCGGGATTTGCTTTATCTATCGTAGTAACAGAATTTGAGTCTCGATTTACGGATCCATCAGTCCAGCCTAACCCCATCCAGTCCCATGGGTTAGCCAACCGCCCAACCACTGTAGTGATGGGATCCAATTAAGAATTTGGTTAGGGTTTGTCCCGGGTACCAAGGAAAAGAGTTCCAAGGCCCCCTAGCCGAAAGTTCATGCAAAATAAAACTAGTCACACCACTTACACACCCAATATGAAATTGCCTTTTCACAGATTCAACTAGTTTTAAAACAATCCTTTAATAAAACCATAGTATCACTGATCACCATCTTCCAAATTATCCGGTTGATTCAATTTCCCATCATTCCTTCATCAGAGTATCTATGACATCATTGGCAACTAGAACGCTCACCACCTGTCCACTCAGGGGCCATTTCAATAGTTCCTAGCCCATAATACTCGGCAATATAATCACTTATCAAGATGGATTCTCATTGAAGATCAGCAAGATCAACCAACAGATCCATATAAAGAGCCATGGACTCATCCGTTGAGGACCAGCAAGGTCAGTGAACCAGATCCATGCCCGGTTTCAGAAAACAACTCTTACTCCTTGTTCCAATATCTTCCTCGACGCACGCGTGGGTATCCTGGGTGACCCAGAGCCCGAGCATCGTATGGTCAGCACCTGATAAAAAACAGGAGCAGGATGTTACACACACAAGAGAAGCAAACCCTAATCCATAATCATCAACCATAAAGAAAGAGAGAAGCCATAGTCACCATCTCTCTCACACACAAAGGAGAACACAACATAGTGTTATGTCCACACTACAAAGTAAACCTAATGTAATGTCCACACCACACATGACCAGCTGGACGCGGTCATAAACACACCACACGATATCTATCCACCATACTGTCACTCTGTCAGCACCCATGTGCTATCCTCCAGCTGTATACGAGCTTGATATTTCAACACTCCCCCTCAAGCTCGACATGTCCATCTCTAGGACTCCCAATCTAGTACGGAAATACTCGAACTTATCCTTACCAAGTGCTTTGGTAAAGATATCTGCAACCTGCTCATCTGTCTGCACATATGTCAAATCAACATGCCCATCTAGCACCTTCTCTCTGATGAAGTGATAGTGGACCTCAATATGTTTGGTCCTGGCATGATAAACTGGGTTGCTAGCAAGCTGAATACTACTCATGTTGTCACAATGAATGACAACTCTCATATCACTCTGTAACCTGACATCATCTAGCAACTTCTTCAACCACATAGCCTCACATGCAGCTATGGCTGCTCCACGATACTCTGCCTCTGTGGTAGATAAAGCAACTGTAGGTTGCTTTTTACTGCTCCAGCTCACAGCTCCACTACCAAGGCTGAAAACATAGCCACTGGTAGATCTCCTGTCATATGCACTACCGGCCCAATCTGCATCTGTATATCCATAGACATGCATGTCTTTTCCTGCCTCATAGAAAAGACCATAATGCGCGGTAGTTTTGACATATCTCAGAATCCGTCTCACAGCATCCAAGTGAGGTTTACGAGGACTCTGCATAAACTGACTCACCAAACCAACTGCATAACTGAGATCTGGCCTCGTAATGGTCATGTAGATAAGGCTACCAACCATTTGCCTGTACATGGTGATATCATCAAGCTCATCACCCAAATCAGCCCTTAGCTTCATGTTTTGCTCTAATGGTGTTAACATTGGTTTGCATGCTGTCATACCATACTTTGCCAGCATGTCAAGTGCATATTGCCTTTGCACCAACCATATACCCTTGCCTGTTCTAATCACCTCAATGCCAAGAAAGAACCTCAAATCACCAAGGTCTTTCATATCAAACTATTTGCATAAAGAGGCCTTAACCTCATCAATGCCTTTCCCACAATCACCTGTGATAATCAGATCATCAACATAAATGACTATCATCACAATACCATCATGTGTCTTCTTCACATAAAGTGAAGAGTCTGCATTTCCAACTACAAATCCAATACTGACAAGATATCTGCTGATCTTGTCACTCCAAGCACGAGGTGCTTGCTTCAAACCATAGAGTGCTTTCTTTAACCTGCAAACAAAAGTCGGATATTTTGGATGTACATAACCTTCTGGCTGTTCCATGTACACCTCTTCTTGTAGATCACCATTCAAGAAAGCATTTTTGACATCCATTTGATGTAAAGCCCAACTTTTTTGTGCTGCTAATGCAATGATGGACCTCACTGTAGCCATTTTAGCCACTGGGCTGAAAGTTTCATCATAATCAAGACCATAAGTTTGTGCATATCCTTTAGCGACCAGCCTTGCCTTATGTCTCTCTAGGTTGCCATCTGACTTGCACTTTACCTTATACACCCATTTGCATCCAATTGCATTCTTTCCTTTAGGTAACTCAGCCAATTCCCATGTATCATTTTTGTCCAAAGCATCCATCTCTTCATCCATGGCTTTCTGCCATACATGCTCTCCAATAGCCTCTGAATAGCATGTAGGTTCCACATGCTTTACCATAGATGTCATGTATGCATAATGCATAGCAAAATCTCTATATGTCAGTCTCTCAACTGGATATCTGACTCTCTGGGATCTCCGCAATGCATGCGGGTCACTCTGTACACCTGTAACACGAGCATGTGGTGGCACATATCTGTCCTGCCTAACTCCAGGTGTGCGTACAACAGGTATCCCGAGCTCCTCATCCAAACTCTCTGAGCTAGAAGACTCATAACCTGTGATCCCAATTCCTTCGACTTTCTTCTTGCCTTTATCCATAGCACTATGCCCAGTGCTCGCACTCTCATGCCTCAATCGTCCTGACCATGGACGTACACTGCTACTACTCTCAGCTTCTGCTGCTGGCCCAGACATAGTAGTAGAACTAGAACTTGCTTGTGATGGCAAGTTCACAGGTACATTAGCCTCAAGTGTGTCAATGACTCCCTCATCTTTGGCTTTATACCAACTAGCAAGCTCATCGAATACCACATCTCGTGAGATGACTACTTGTCTAGTTTGAGGGTTATAACATTTGTAAGCCTTTCGATCCTGTGCATATCCAACAAAGACACATTTCTCTGCTTTAGGATCCAACTTCCGTCTTCTTTCATCAGGCACATGAACATAAGCTACACATCCAAAGACTTTCAGATGTCCAATATCTGGCATGTAACCTGTAAGCCGCATCTCAGGCGTGCTTCCATGAATGGCTGCTGTAGGTGATTTGTTCAGGATATACACAGCAGTAGCACATGCTTCGGCCCAATAGTAATCTGGCATGCTCTTTTCATTTAGCATTGCCCTTGCCACTTCACATATGACACGATTCTTTCTCTCAGCCACACCATTCTGCTGAGGTGTATACCTGCATGTCAACTGTCTTCTTATCCCATGCTTCCGCAAGAAATGCTCAAATGCTTTTGAGGTGTATTCACCACCTCCATCTGTTCTCAGACACTTAATCCAACAGCCATATTGTTTTTCTACAAGAGCTTTGAAATCCATGAATTTTTCCAGCACTTCACTCTTCTCTCTCAAAAAATATATCCATGTCATCCTGCTGAAATCATCTATAAATGTCACATAGTATAGACTTCCTTTGATAGATGGGTTTTGTGCTGGGCCCCATACATCACTGTGCACTATTTCAAGTGGTCTATTACTCATGTTTCCTTCCCTAGGAAACCTCAACCTTGCCTGCTTTCCAAACTGACAGGCTTCACAAACATGCATATGACCATCATATTTGAATCGAGGCAATCCACTGACAATGCCCCTTGTTTGCATGTTCTTTAATCTCTGTATATTGACATGACCAATCCTCTTGTGCCACATGTCAATGTCCTGCACAATCCCATTGCTCTTTGAAAACATGGCTGAGCTCAATTCTGGTATGCCTGCATCCAATTTGAACAACCTTTCTTCCTTCTTGCCCTTGGCAACCAATCTACAGCCATGCTTGAAATCTTCCACAAAACAGCCTTTCTCATTGAATCTTACTTGTAATCCCTGCTCAACCATTTGGCCTACTGATGCCAAACTCTTTGTAATGGATGGTACATATAACACTTCTGACATATTTTTCACATTTCCATCATGCATCTTCAAAGGCACACTGCCAACATGTGTTATAAGATGCTGAGTATCATCTCCTGTGACCACATAACCATTTGTATCCAATGGTTGCATCTTCTCAAACCACTCACCATGACATGTCATGTGGTTTGAGGCACCTGAATCCATATACCATGACTCATCTCGAGCATTCTGAGAATCCATTGTCCCCATAACATGCTTCATTGCAAAAAGATGGTTTGAACTCCCATCATTGTTACTGGTAGATGCATAATTTCCATGTTGTGGTCGTCCATTCCTCGCATCATTTTGCTTTTTGTAGCAATCTTTTGCCAAATGTCCAAGTTTTCCACAATAGTAACATTCAATCCCATTCAGATTTTGTTGAGGACCTTGCCATCGTCCTCTACCACGAGCACCTGTTCCAAATCTCCCCCTATGGGATTGAAATCCACGACCACCACGTGATCCAAATGATGACTGAGAATTCTGAAAATTCTGATTTGATTGTGGTTGAGTAGACCTGTCATTCCAACCACGTCCTCCACGGCCTCGAGGGGTAAATCTCCCCCTGCCTCGAAAGCCTCTAGATGAGTAAAAAGCCTGATTTCTTGCATGTTCATCATTGCTTGACGCGGATGCACCACCTGTAACACTCATACCACCAAGGCCAAGCTTCAATTCTTCCACAATGAGCAATGACACAAGCTCATTAAAGTCTGGCATTCCTCCCAATCTTACTGAGATGGAAGTGTCAAAAGATTTGTATTCTTTGCCTAAACCACGCAATGTGAGTGCAACCAAATCATCATCATCCATTGGGGCATGGATCGATGACAAGGAATCTGCATAACCCTTAATTTCCTGAACAACTCATGTATGCTCCTATTCCTTCGTGTGACACTGTGAATCTGTTGCTTTAGTTGTATCTTCCTTGCACCAGTGTCTGTCTCATACATTCGGCACAATATACCCCATGCTTCTTTCGGTGTATCTGCATCTTGGATGTGAATGAGCAAGGCATCTGTTACACATATTGAAAAATAATGCAACACCTTCGAAGATCGCTCTACCCATTGCTTGTGAGCCAGTAAAACTGAGCATTATTTGGTTGAGGAGGTAGGTATGGCTCTGGATCTTCCTCCGAGACAAGACTCCATAAACCTTTGCCTTTCAAAAAACTCTTCATTCGAAACTTCCACACTTGAAAGTTAGTGCGATCAAGCTTCTCTCCAACAATCTGTATCGGACCATCTCCCATTGTTGCAAAAAAATAGAGTAGATGTACCCTTTCGATTACAATGTATGAAGTACCTGTAATGCTCCAAATCTCTCCAAATCACATCAAATGCTTGAAAATTGTGTGCATTAACATCCCACAATGATTCACCAACAATGTACACTCGATCAAAGTTGAAATCAAATGAAACTCCTTCACAAAAAATTTTCTGGTTTTTTTCTCGCCAGTAACCAGTCAAGATTATGCTCTAAATCCTTCAAATCTTGTCCAAATTCAATGATTCAACTTGCATTAGCTTCCCAACACATTGCTCCAACATATCCTAGAAGGGTTTGATCCAATTCTTCAAGGGGAATGAGAACCATCAATTTTTGTAACCTCTGGTTTGAATTTTTCTGCACCTGTCAGGTACCACCTCTCACTAAAATTGCTCTATCTCCTTCAAATCTTCTCCAAATCCAAAACTTTTTGATTCAAAAGTTTAGCAACTCATAGGACTTTACTTGTACCAAAGGAATTAGGCCAATTTGATATAGACAAAGATTAATGCCTTGATTAAAAATGCTCTGTTTCTGGACAGAATTTCTACAAACCTGCACACCTCTGATAAATCACTTCAATGAGCTCCAAATGCATGAAATGAGCTGCAACCAATCATCATAAGACCTTAGCAATGTCTTTGCTAAACTCTCCAAGCTTTAAAGCATTCAATTTGGTGTCCAAATGAGTGAATTAGAGCAAATTCATTGCAAACTTTCCAAGAAACTCATCCAGAAAACGCCGCCTGCTCCTGGAGCTCTAGGAGAGAGGGGAAATCACCAATGACTTGATAGGTCTCTTAGCAATGACCTAATCTATCATGGGTATGAAGGGCTAGCTCCAATTTTGAGTAGAATTGCCACAATTGATCCTCCACGGGGCATATATTCTCTAGTTTTGTAGAGTCCAAAAAACCAGAATTTTTTCCTTCACAAATTGCCTGTAATGCATCAATTTTCATGCAATGGTTTGCTCCAGTGTTGCTAATACATGTGCCCTTTCACAATACATGAGAACCTCTGTGTTTCCTTTGTATTTGTCCCAATACATTTGACAAAATACACTCCTTCACAAGCTTTCCATGAAAGCTTCAAAACCAGAAATTTTCTGCTTGCTTTATGCACTTTAATCTTCACTGAACTTGCTCTTTGATACCTGCAATCTGCAGAGGGGGTCTTGCTACACTCACCAATGGTCCTTAGCTCTCAGATCTGATGCCGGTGTGTGCTCCACAGCTTTTCCTTTGCTCCAAGCTCCAATGGCTTCCTTCACAGCTTTTTCTTCTTCTTCTCTCTTCTCTCACTCACTCTCACAACTTAGCTAATGAGCTCTTGGCTCTGATACCATGATAAAAAACAGGAGCAGGATGTTACACACACAAGAGAAGCAAACCCTAATCCATAATCATCAACCATAAAGAAAGAGAGAAGCCATAGTCACCATCTCTCTCACACACAAAGGAGAACACAACATAGTGTTATGTCCACACTACAAAGTAAACCTAATGTAATGTCCACACCACACATGACCAGCTGGACGCGGTCATAAACACACCACACGATATCTATCCACCATACTGTCACTCTGTCAGCACCCATGTGCTATCCTCCAGCTGTATACGAGCTTGATATTTCAACAGCACCCTCTAGGATCCTTCGCAGGTGACCTAGCGCTTCGCTTCACTCATAGGCCGCTTCCTTGGCCCCTCATCCACCGTACCGGAAGCTCACCATTTTAATCGCACCGAGGCTGGTCAAGACCTCGGTCGACCTTGCTACGCGAGACGTCCTCCATTGACTCTCCATCAGCAGTTGCAACTTTATCAGTTAGGTCTCCACGACCTTAATCACAAGATGGTCAAAATGCTTTCCCAGCATTCTTGACATAAAACAGTCATTTACAAACAGCATTTACAAACAGTCACAAAATACAGTTTCTATATCGAATTCCGTCTTTCCACATTATCCCTTCTCAATCCACATTACTTATTCCACATTCCCTTCATATGTACTCATTCTCAACCATTCATTCATATCAACGACACATTATTTCCCATACACATTCACCTTCATTATTCTTCATACACATCCATGCATACATCCATTTTCACATCCTTATTTATACATCCACATCCACATACATACATCCATACATACACACCACATGCATACATTCACATCTACATGCATACATCCATACATACATACATCCATATTTATACATCCACATCCACATACATACATCCATACATACACATCCACATGCATACATTCACATCTACATGCATACATCCATACATACATACATCCATTTTCTCATTCCCATTCACATAACCCCATACGCCTTCTCATCTATTCTTTTTCATCACATCCATTCTCACCCTATCACAACCCATATTCATCTTATCTCATCACACACACTTCTTATCTCATCCCATACACATCTTATCACATCCTAACTTATCTCATATGCATCTTATCACATCTTATCACATCTCATACATCCCTTATCACATCCTAACTCATCTTATCACATCCTAACTCATCTCATATACATCTTATCACATCCTAACTCATCTTATCACCTCCTAACTCATCTCATATACATCTTATCACATCCTAACTCATCTTATCACATCCTAACTCATCTCATATACATCTTATCCCATCACATACACTTCTTACCTCATCCCATACACATCTTAACTCATCTTTTATGCATACCTCTATGCAAGAATTTCAATTGTGATAAAAGTAACACTTTTATAATAAAATAATCATTATTTTTTTTTCTTTACAGTATATAATAAAATATTTATCTTTTATGCATGCCTCTATGCACAAAATTCAATTATGCTAAAAGTAACACTTTTATAATAAAATATTCATCTTTTATGTATACCTCTTATGCATAAAATTCAATTATGCTAAAAGTAACACTTTTATAATAAAATATTCATCTTTTATGCATACCTCTATGCATAAAATTCAATTATGTTAAAAGTAACACTTTTATAATAATATATTTATCTTTTATGCATAATATAAAAATTCAAATTTTCCATGATTACTATGAAATTCTTTCAATTGGATCATTAACCCTTAATGGATTAGAATGATTAGAATGATCCCTAATTCGATCATTAACCCTTAATGGATTAAATCAAAATTATCATAAACTAAAAGCATAGATTAAAAAAAACTATTAATTTATTCTCAAGCATAGATTAATCTTGGATTAAGAAAAAGCTTTATGAAAAGCTTCATTTGGATTGAGAATGGGTCACGAGTATGACCATTTCTTAAGTGAGAGAGAGAAAAAACCATTACAATTAAATATAAATAAAAATTTATGTAATTCTTTACTTTCATTAATTAATTAACTTCAATAGCATTTCAAAAACCATACCAATTAAGCTTCTCAAGCTTGAGAGGGGTTGAGAAGAGAGAAACATTGAGAAATTATAGAAAAGATCAAAATTCACCATACTTACCTTACAATTTGCTTGATTCTTTGTTCACGGTAGAGGCCCCCAACCAATCAATTGGTTTAGTATGTTGATGGAGCCACCAATGGGGATTGAAGAAAGAGAGAAGTGTCAAAAACTAGTGAATTATTCAAGAATTCACAGTTCTTGGCTTAGGTGGAGTAGAGTAACAAAGCATAAGACACTATATTTTTTTCAACAAGGGAAGGCTTCTATTTATAGGAGAAAATGAGCTCCTAACCAAACAAACTGATTCTAGAATTTTCCAAGTCAGTTTGGTCACTTTTTGACCATTTTTAGGTCAGTTAAGCTAACTTTTTGGAACTAGACTTGAATGAGCAGAGAGGAGAGATGAAATATCTCAATTTTTATGAGTTTAAAACTCATTCAAGCATGTGAAATATGCACCTCCTTTAAATAACTCCCCTTCCTTACATATGTGTCAAAATGGAATCATTATACCCAAAATATCTCATATTTTTAATATTGCTCATAGTTTTTTACTAATAAACCTTGTACATTTTCAACTCTTCATCTTATGTGAAATATGCACCTCCTTTAAAGAACTCCCCTTCCTTACATATGTGCCAAAATGGAATCATTATATCCAAAATATCTCATATTTTTAATATTGCTCATAGTTTTTTACTAATAAGTCTTCATCTTATGTGAGCATTTACTCATTTTTGGATACCCAAAATATCTCATATTTTTAATATTGCTCATAGTTTTTTCCTAATAAACCTTGTACATTTTCAACTCTTCGTCTTATGTGAGCATTTACTCATTTTTGGATACCCAAAATATCTCATATTTTTAATATTGCTCATAGTTTTTTACTAATAAACCTTGTACATTTTCAACTCTTCATCTTATGTGAGCATTTACTTATTTTTGGGTATCTTCTTTTACAATTTGGATTTATCTCCTCCCTACACATGGATTGATGCTATTGGCCCATAGGAACCTTAATTGGACCATAATCCAAAAATTTGTGAAAATCTAGACCCTTAGGCTAAGGTCCTTTATACCCATTTTCAATAAATTCTAATTGCACATTGGAAAGTTCTTTTTGAATTTCTGTTTCAGGGAAACTTATTTTAATAAGATGAGATAATTTTCTATCCAAAAATATTAAAAATCTGAATATTCTCTCTCTAGAATATTTTCTCTCTCTAGGTTAAAACAGTTAGAAACAAGGTCTTTATATTTCTGAAGAGGGATTGATTACAGGGGAAGATACTAGACATCAAAAAGGGGTTGGGGGAGGAATCTTACATTAATAATTATAAGATAAAAAAGGGAGATTCTTACTCCTGTATACCTCGAAGGCTAGGGAGAAAATATTCTAGAGAGAGAATACTGTAAGATCCCCTGTTCCCACCGAGCAACGGATTCAGCACTTCTCGCGTGGGACAGGGGTCCCACATTCGGGGCCTCACCCACCACGGATATCCGGATAAGAGACTAATCCGGGTTCGGTTGTTCCAAAACCGAACCTGGAAAAACTTCCTTTACCGGAAAGCAGGGGTGATTCCACGAGGAAAACTTTTACTCTAACGTAGTCAAACCCTTACTGATCAAACTGCATCTATAAAGATACTTGGTCAGATCAAGGAAGAAACTTGCACTTGGATCATTGGAATCAACGCTTTTTTCCCCATCAAGAGGCACAGCCGTTGATTCCTATCCATAGAACAATTACTATCCGGGATTTGCTTTATCTATCGTAGTAACAGAATTTGAGTCTCGATTTACGGATCCATCAGTCCAGCCTAACCCCATCCAGTCCCATGGGTTAGCCAACCGCCCAACCACTGTAGTGATGGGATCCAATTAAGAATTTGGTTAGGGTTTGTCCCGGGTACCAAGGAAAAGAGTTCCAAGGCCCCCTAGCCGAAAGTTCATGCAAAATAAAACTAGTCACACCACTTACACACCCAATATGAAATTGCCTTTTCACAGATTCAACTAGTTTTAAAACAATCCTTTAATAAAACCATAGTATCACTGATCACCATCTTCCAAATTATCCGGTTGATTCAATTTCCCATCATTCCTTCATCAGAGTATCTATGGCATCATTGGCAACTAGAACGCTCACCACCTGTCCACTCAGGGGCCATTTCAATAGTTCCTAGCCCATAATACTCGGCAATATAAACACTTATCAAGATGGACTCTCGTTGAAGATCATCAAGATCAACCAACAGATCCATATAAAGAGCCATGGACTCATCCGTTGAGGACCAGCAAGGTCAGTGAACTAGATCCATGCCCGGTTTCAGAAAACAACTCTTACTCCTTGTTCCAATATCTTCCTCGACGCACGCGTGTGTATCCTGGGTGACCCAGAGCCCGAGCACCGTATGGTCAGCACCCTCTAGGATCCTTCGCAGGTGACCTAGCGCTTCGCTTCACTCATAGGCCGCTTCCTTGGCCCCTCATCCACCGTACCGGAAGCTCACCATTTTAATCGCACCGAGGCTGGTCAAGACCTCGGTCGACCTTGCTACGCGAGACGTCCTCCATTGACTCTCCATCAGCAGTTGCAACTTTATCAGTTAGGTCTCCACGACCTTAATCACAAGATGGTCAAAATGCTTTCCCAGCATTCTTGACATAAAACAGTCATTTACAAACAGCATTTACAAACAGTCACAAAATACAGTTTCTATATCGAATTCCGTCTTTCCACATTATCCCTTCTTAATCCACATTACTTATTCCACATTCCCTTCATATGTACTCATTCTCAACCATTCATTCATATCAACGACACATTATTTCCCATACACATTCACCTTCATTATTCTTCATACACATCCATGCATACATCCATTTTCACATCCTTATTTATACATCCACATCCACATACATACATCCATACATACACATCCACATGCATACATTCACATCTACATGCATACATCCATACATACATACATCCATTTTCTCATTCCCATTCACATAACCCCATACGCCTTCTCATCTATTCTTTTTCATCACATCCATTCTCACCCTATCACAACCCATATTCATCGTATCTCATCACATACACTTCTTATCTCATCCCATACACATCTTATCACATCCTAACTTATCTCATATGCATCTTATCACATCTTATCACATCTCATACACCCCTTATCACATCCTAACTCATCTTATCACATCCCAACTCATCTCATATACATCTTATCACATCCTAACTCATCTTATCACCTCCTAACTCATCTCATATACATCTTATCACATCCTAACTCATCTTATCACATCCTAACTCATCTCATATACATCTTATCCCATCACATACACTTCTTACCTCATCCCATACACATCTTAACTCATCTTTTATGCATACCTCTATGCAAGAATTTCAATTGTGATAAAAGTAACACTTTTATAATAAAATAATCATTATTTTTTTTCTTTACAGTTTATAATAAAATATTTATCTTTTATGCATGCCTCTATGCACAAAATTCAATTATGCTAAAAGTAACACTTTTATAATAAAATATTCATCTTTTATGTATACCTCTTATGCATAAAATTCAATTATGCTAAAAGTAACACTTTTATAATAAAATATTCATCTTTTATGCATACCTCTATGCATAAAATTCAATTATGTTAAAAGTAACACTTTTATAATAATATATTTATCTTTTATGCATAATATAAAAATTTAAATTTTCCATGATTACTATAATGGTTTAGAATGATTAGAATGATCCCTAATTCGATCATTAACCCTTAATGGATTAAATCAAAATTATCATAAACTAAAAGCATAGATAAAAAAAAACTATTAATTTATTCTCAAGCATAGATTAATCTTGGATTAAGAAAAAGCTTTATGAAAAGCTTCATTTGGATTGAGAATGGGTCACGAGTATGACCATTTCTTAAGTGAGAGAGAGAAAAAACCATTAGAATTAAATATAAATAAAAATTTATGTAATTCTTTACTATCATTAATTAATTAACTTCAATAGCATTTCAAAAACCATACCAATTAAGCTTCTCAAGCTTGAGAGGGGTTGAGAAGAGAGAAACATTGAGAAATTATAGAAAAGATCAAAATTCACCACTTACCTTACAATTTGCTTGATTCTTTGTTCACGATAGAGGCCCCCAACCAATCGATTGGTTTAGTATGTTGATGGAGCCACCAATGGGGATTGAAGAAAGAGAGAAGTGTCAAAAACTAGTGAATTATTAAAGAATTCACAGTTCTTGGCTTAGGTGGAGTAGAGTAACAAAGCATAAGACACTATATTTTTTTCAACAAGAGAAGGCTTCTATTTATAGGAAAAAATGAGCTCCTAACCAAACAAACTAATTCTAGAATTTTCCAAGTCAGTTTGGTCACTTTTTGACTATTTTTAGGTCAGTTAAGCTAACTTTTTGGAACTAGACTTGAATGAGCAGAGAGGAGAGATGAAATATCTCAATTTTTATGAGTTTAAAACTCATTCAAGCATGTGAAATATGCACCTTCTTTAAATAACTCCCCTTCCTTACATATGTGTCAAAATGGAATCATTATACCCAAAATATCTCATATTTTTAATATTGCTCATAGTTTTTTACTAATAAACCTTGTACATTTTCAACTCTTCATCTTATGTGAAATATGCACCTCCTTTAAAGAACTCCCCTTCCTTACATATGTGCCAAAATGGAATCATTATATCCAAAATATCTCATATTTTTAATATTGCTCATAGTTTTTTCCTAATAAACCTTGTACATTTTCAACTCTTCGTTTTATGTGAGCATTTACTCATTTTTGGATACCCAAAATATCTCATATTTTTAATATTGCTCATAGTTTTTTACTAATAAACCTTGTACATTTTCAACTCTTCATCTTATATGAGAATTTACTTATTTTTGGGTATCTTCTTTTACAATTTGGATTTATCTCCTCCCTACACATGGATTGATGCTATTGGCCCATAGGAACCTTAATTGGACCATAATCCAAAAATTTGTGAAAATCTAGACCCTTAGGCTAAGGTCCTTTATACCCATTTTCAATAAATTCTAATTGCACATTGGAAAGTTCTTTTTGAATTTCTGTTTCAGGGAAACTTATTTTAATAAGATGAGATAATTTTCTGTCCAAAAATATTAAAAATCTGAATATTCTCTCTCTAGAATATTTTCTCTCTCTAGGTTAAAACAGTTAGAAACAAGGTCTTTATATTTCTGAAGAGGGATTGATTACAGGGGAAGATACTAGACATCAAAAAGGGGTTGGGGGAGGAATCTTACATTAATAATTATAAGATCAAAAAGGGAGATTCTTACTGCTGTATACCTCGAAGGCTGGGGAGAAAATATTCTAGAGAGAGAATACTGTAAGATCCCCTGTTCCCACCGAGCAACGGATTCAGGATACTGGCAGCGAAAGTAGCACTTCTCGCGCGGGACAGGGGTCCCACATTCGGGGCCTCACCCACGGATATCCGGATAAGAGACTAATCCGTCGGTTGTTCCAAAACCGAACCCGAAAAAACTTCCTTTATCGGAAAGCACGGGTGATTCCACCAGGAAAACTTTTACTCTAACGTAGTCAAACCCTTACTGATCAAACAGATCCGACTGCATCTAAAAAGATACTTGGTCAGATCAAGGAAGAAACTTGCACTTGGATCATTGGAATCAACGCCCTTTTTCCCATCAAGAGGCACAGCCGTTGATTCCTATCCATAGAACAATTACTATCCGGGATTTGCTTTATCTATCGTAGTAACAGAATTTGAGTCTCGATTTACGGATCCATCAGTCCACCAGCCTAACCCCATCCAGTCCCATGGGTTAGCCAACCGCCCAACAACTGTAGTGATGGGATCGAATTAAGAATTTCGTTAGGTTTTGTCCCGGGTACCAAGGAAAAGAGTTCCAAGGCCCCCTAGCCGGAAGTTCATGCAAAATAAAACTAGTCACACCACTTACACACCCAATATGAAATTGCCTTTTCACAGATTCAACTAGTTTTAAAACAATCTTTTAATAAAACCATAGTATCACTGATCACCATCTTCCAAATTATCCGGTTGATTCAATTTCCCATCATTCCTTCATCAGAGTATCTATGGCATCATTGGCAACTAGAACGCTCACCACCTGTCCACTTCAGGGGCCATTTCAATAGTTCCTAGCCCATAATACTCGGCAATATAATCACTTATCAAGATGGACTCTCGTTGAAGATCAGCAAGATCAACCAACAGATCCATATAAAGAGCCATGGACTCATCCGTTGAGGACCAGCAAGGTCAGTGAACCAGATCCATGCCCGGTTTCAGAAAACAACTCTTACTCCTTGTTCCAATATCTTCCTTGACGCACGCGTGGGTATTCTGGGCGACCCAGAGCTCGAGCACCGTATGGTCAGCACCCTCTAGGATCCTTCGCAGGTGACCTAGCGCTTCACTCATAGGCCGCTTCCTTGGCCCCTCATCCACCGTACCGGAAGCTCACCATTTTAATCGCACCGAGGCTGGTCAAGACCTCGGCCGACCTTGCTACGCGAGACGTCCTCCTTTTACTGTCCGTCAGCAGTTGCAACTTTATCAGTTAGGTCTCCACGACCTTAATCACAAGATGGTCAAAATGCTTTCCCAGCATTCTTGACATAAAACAGTCATTTACAAACAGTCACAAAATACAGTTTCTATATCGAATTCCGTCTTTCCACATTATCCCTCCTCAATCCACATTACTTATTCCACATTCCCTTCATATGTACTCATTCTCAACCATTCATTCATATCAACGACACATCATTTTCCATACACATTCACCTTCATTATTCTTCATACACATCCATGCATACATCCATTTTCACATCCTTATTTATACATCCACATCCACATAAATACATCCATACATACACATCCACATGCATACATTCACATCTACATGCATACATCCATACATACATACATCCATTTTCTCATTCCCATTCACATAACCCCATACGCCTTCTCATCTATTCTTTTTCATCACATCCATTCTCACCCTATCACAACCCATATTCATCTTATCTCATCACATACACTTCTTATCTCATCCCATACAAATCTTATCACATCCTTACTTATCTCATATGCATCTTATCACATCTCATACACCCCTTATCACATCCTAACTCATCTTATCACATCCTAACTCATCTCATATACATCTTATCACATCCTAACTCATCTTATCACCTCCTAACTCATCTCATATACATCTTATCACATCCTAACTCATCTTATCACATCCTAACTCATCTCATATACATCTCATCCCATCACATACACTTCTTACCTTCTCCCATACACATCTTAACTCATCTTTTATGCATACCTCTATGCAAGAATTTCAATTGTGATAAAAGTAACACTTTTATAATAAAATAATCATTATTTTTTTTCTTTACAGTTTATAATAAAATATTTATCTTTTATGCATGCCTCTATGCACAAAATTCAATTATGCTAAAAGTAACACTTTTATAATAAAATATTCATCTTTTATGTATACCTCTCATGCATAAAATTTAATTATGCTAAAAGTAACACTTTTATAATAAAATATTCATCTTTTATGCATACCTCTATGCATAAAATTCAATTATGTTAAAAGTAACACTTTTATAATAATATATTTATCTTTTATGCATAATATAAAAATTCAATTTTCCCATGATTACTATGAAATTCTTTCAATTAATCTAGGATGATAATTCCTAGAATATGGTAGGAAATCCTCTTTTCATGGTTTGAAATGGAATTATTTTATGTGTAAATTTTTATAAAATTTTGCCATAGCTCTGCTACTACAACTAATAAATCTCAATTATTTTAAAAAATAGGTTATCTTTAAGGGAATGATTAGAATGATCCCTAATTGGATCATTAACCCTTAATGGATTAAATCAAAATTATCATAAACTAAAAGCATAGATTTAAAAAAAACTATTAATTTATTCTCAAGCATAGATTAATCTTGGATTAAGAAAAAGCTTTATGAAAAGCTTCATTTGGATTGAGAATGGGTCACGAGTATGACCATTTCTTAAGTGAGAGAGAGAAAAAACCATTAGAATTAAACATAAATAAAAATTTATGTAATTCTTTACTATCATTAATTAATTAACTTCAATAGCATTTCAAAAACCATACCAATTAAGCTTCTCAAGCTTGAGAGGGGTTGAGAAGAGAGAAACATTGAGAAATTATAGAAAAGATCAAAATTCACCATACTTACCTTACAATTTGCTTGATTCTTTGTTCACGGTAGAGGCCCCCAACCAATCAATTGGTTTAGTATGTTGATGGAGCCACCAATGGGGATTGAAGAAAGAGAGAAGTGTCAAAAACTAGTGAATTATTAAAGAATTCACAGTTCTTGGCTTAGGTGGAGTAGAGTAACAAAGCATAAGACACTATATTTTTTTCAACAAGGGAAGGCTTCTATTTATAGGAAAAAGTGAGCTCCTAACCAAACAAACTGATTCTAGAATTTTTCAAGTCAGTTTGGTCACTTTTTGACCATTTTTAGGTCAATTAAGGTAACTTTTTGGAACTAGACTTGAATGAGGAGAGAGGAGAGATGAAATATCTCAATTTTTATGAGTTTAAAACTCATTCAAGCATGTGAAATATGCACCTCCTTTAAAGAACTCCCCTTCCTTACATATGTGTCAAAATGGAATCATTATATCCAAAATATCTCATATTTTTAATATTGCTCATAGTTTTTTACTAATAAACCTTGTACATTTTCAACTCTTCATCTTATGTGAAATATGCACCTCCTTTAAAGAACTCCCCTTCCTTACATATGTGTCAAAATGGAATCATTATACCCAAAATATCTCATATTTTTAATATTGCTCATAGTTTTTTACTAATAAATCTTGTACATTTTCAACTCTTCATCTTATGTGAGCATTTACTCATTTTTGGATACCCAAAATATCTAATATTTTTAATATTGCTCATAGTTTTTTCCTAATAAACCTTGTACATTTTCAACTCTTCATCTTATGTGAGCATTTACTCATTTTTGGATACCCAAAATATCTCATATTTTTAATATTGCTCATAGTTTTTTACTAATAAACCTTGTACATTTTCAACTCTTCATCTTATGTGAGCATTTACTCATTTTTGGGTATCTTCTTTTACAATTTGGATTTATCTCCTCCCTACACATGGATTGATGCTATTGGCCCATAGGAACCTTAATTGGACCATAATCCAAAAATTTCTGAAAATCTAGACCCTTAGGCTAAGGTCCTTTATACCCATTTTCAATAAATTCTAATTGCACATTGAAAAGTTCTTTTTGAATTTCTGTTTCAGGGAAACTTATTTTAATAAGATGAGATAATTTTCTATCCAAAAATATTAAAAATCTGAATATTCTCTCTCTAGAATATTTTCTCTCTCTAGGTTAAAACACAATTAGAAACAAGGTCTTTATATTTCTGAAGAGGGATTGATTACAGGGGAAGATACTAGAAATCAAAAAGGGGTTGGGGGAGGAATCTTACATTAATAATTATAAGATCAAAAAGGGAGATTCTTACTCCTGTATACCTCGAAGGCTGGGGAGAAAATATTCTAGAGAGAGAATACTGTAAGATCCCCTGTTCCCACCGAGCAACGGATTCAGGATACTGGCAGCGAAAGTACACGGATATCCGGATAAGAGACTAATCTGTCGGTTGTTCCAAAACCGAACCCGGAAAAACTTCCTTTACCGGAAAGCACGGGTGATTCCACCAGGAAAACTTTTACTCTAACGTAGTCAAACCCTTACTGATCAAACAGATCCGACTGCATCTATAAAGATACTTGGTCAGATCAAGGAAGAAACTTGCACTTGGATCATTGGAATCAACGCTTTTTTCCCCATCAAGAGGCAGAGCCGTTGATTCCTATCCATAGAACAATTACTATCCGGGATTTGCTTTATCTATCGTAGTAACAGAATTTGAGTCTCGATTTACGGATCCATCAGTCTAGCCTAACCCCATCCAGTCCCATGGGTTAGCCAACCGCCCAACCACTGTAGTGATGGGATCCAATTAAGAATTTGGTTAGGTTTTGTCCCGGGTACCAAGGAAAAGAGTTCCAAGGCCCCCTAGCCGGAAGTTCATGCAAAATAAAACTAGTCACACCACTTACACACCCAATATGAAATTGCCTTTTCACAGATTCAACTAGTTTTAAAACAATCCTTTAATAAAACCATAGTATCACTGATCACCATATTCCAAATTATCCGGTTGATTCAATTTCCCATCATTCCTTCATCAGAGTATCTATGGCATCATTGGCAACTAGAATGCTCACCACCTGTCCACTCATCAGGGGCCATTTCAATAGTTCCTAGCCCATAATACTCGGAAATATAATCACTTATCAAGATGGACTCTCGTTGAAGATCAGCAAGATTAACCAACAGATCCATATAAAGAGCCATGGACTCATCCGTTGAGGACCAGCAAGGTCAGTGAACTAGATCCATGCCCGGTTTCAGAAAACAACTCTTACTCCTTGTTCAAATATCTTTCTCGACGCATGCGTGGGTATCCTGGGCGACCCAGAGCTCGGACCCAGAGCCCGAGCACCGTACAACACCCTCTAGGATCCTTCGCAGGTGACCTAGCGCTTCACTCATAGGCCGCTTCCTTGGCCCCTCATCCACCGTACCGGAAGCTCACCATTTTAATGGCACCGAGGCTGGTCAAGACCTCGGCCGACCTTGCTACGCGAGACGTCCTCCATTGACTCTCCGTCAGCAGTTGCAACTTTATCAGTTAGGTCTCCACGACCTTAATCACAAGATGGTCAAAATGCTTTCCTAGCATTCTTGACATAAGACAGTCATTTACAAACAGCATTTACAAACAGTCACAAAATACAACTTCTATATCGAATTTCGTCTTTTCACATTATCCCTCCTCAATCCACATTACTTATTCCACATTGCCTTCATATGTACTCATTCTTAACCATTCATTCATATCAACGACACATTATTTCCCATACACATTCACCTTCATTATTCTTCATACACATCCATGCATACATCCATTTTCACATCCTTATTTATACATCCACATACATACATCCATACATACACATCCACATGCATACATTCACATCTACATACATACATCCATACATACATACATCCATTTTCTCATTCCCATTCACATAACCCCATACGCCTTCTCATCTATTCTTTTTCATCACATCCATTCTCACCCTATCACAACCCATATTCATCTTATCTCATCACATACACTTCTTATCTCATCCCATACACATCTTATCACATCTTAACTCTTCTTATCACATCCTAACTTATCTCATATGCATCTTATCTCATCTTATCACATCTCATACACCCCTTATCATATCCTAACTCATCTTATCACATCCTAACTCATCTCATATACATCTTATCACATCCTAACTCATCTTATCACCTCCTAACTCATCTCATATACATCTTATCCCATCACATACACTTCTTACCTCATCCCATACACATCTTAACTCATCTTTTATGCATACCTCTATGCAAGAATTTCAATTGTGATAAAAGTAACACATTTATAATAAAATAATCATTATTTTTTTTCTTTACAGTTTTATAATAAAATATTTATCTTTTATGCATGCCTCTATGCACAAAATTTAATTATGCTAAAAGTAACACTTTTATAATAAAATATTCATCTTTTATGTATACCTCTTATGCATAAAATTCAATTATGCTAAAAGTAACACTTTTATAATAAAATATTTATCTTTTATGCATACCTCTATGCATAAAATTCAGTTATGTTAAAAGTAACACTTTTATAATAATATATTTATTTTTTATGCATAATATAAAAATTTAATTTTTCCATGATTACTATGAAATTCTTTCAATTAATCTAGGATGATAATTCCTAGAATATGGTAAGAAATCCTCTTTTCATGCTTTGAAATGGAATTATTTTATGTGTAAATTTTTATAAAATTTTGCCATAGCTCTGCTACTATAACTAATAAATCTCAATTATTTTAAAAGATAGGTTATCTTTAAGGGAATGATTAGAATGATCCCTAATTGGATCATTAACCCTTAATGGATTAAATCAAAATTATCATAAACTAAAAGCATAGATTTAAAAAAAACTATTAATTTATTCTCAAGCATAGATTAATCTTGGATTAAGAAAAAGCTTTATGAAAAGCTTCATTTGGATTGAGAATGGGTCATGAGTATGACCATTTCTTAAGTGAGAGAGAGAAAAAACCATTAGAATTAAAACTAAATGAAAATTTATGTAATTCTTTACTATCATTAATTAATTAACTTCAATAGCATTTCAAAAACCATACCAATTAAGCTTCTCAAGCTTGAGAGGGGTTGAGAAGAGAGAAACATTGAGAAATTATAGAAAAGATCAAAATTCACCATACTTACCTTACAATTTGCTTGATTCTTTGTTCGCGGTAGAGGCCCCCAACTAATCAATTGGTTTAGTATGTTGATGGGGCCACCAATGGGGATTGAAGAAAGAGAGAAGTGTCAAAAACTAGTGAATTATTAAAGAATTCACAGTTCTTGGCTTAGGTGGAGTAGAGTAACAAAGCATAAGACACTATATTTTTTTCAACAAGGAAAGGCTTCTATTTAAGGGAAAAAATGAGCTCCTAACCAAACAAACTGATTCTAGAATTTTCCAAGTCAGTTTGGTCACTTTTGACCATTTTTAGGTCAGTTAAGCTAACTTTTTGGAACTAGACTTGAATGAGGAGAGAGGAGAGTTGAAATTTCTCAATTTTTATGAGTTTAAAAATCATTCAAGCATGTGAAATATGCACCTCCTTTAAAGAACTCCCCTTCCTTACATATGTGTCAAAATGGAATCATTATACCCAAAATATCTCATATTTTTAATATTGCTCATAGTTTTTTAGTAATAAACCTTGTACATTTTCAACTCTTCATCTTATGTGAAATATGCACCTCCTTTAAAGAACTCCCCTTCCTTACATATGTGTCAAAATGGAATCATTATACCCAAAATATCTCATATTTTTAATATTGCTCATAGTTTTTTCCTAATAAACCTTGTACATTTTCAACTCTTCATCTTATGTGAGCATTTACTCATTTTTGGATACCCAAAATATCTCATATTTTTAATATTGCTCATAATTTTTTACTAATAAACCTTGTACATTTTCAACTCTTCATCTTATGTGAGCATTTACTCATTTTTGGGTATCTTCTTTTACAATTTGGATTTATCTCCTCCCTACACATGGATTGATGCTATTGGCCCATAGGAACCTTAATTGGACCATAATCCAAAAATTTCTAAAAATCTAGACCCTTAGGCTAAGGTCCTTTATACCCATTTCCAATAAATTCTAATTACACATTGGAAAGTTCTTTTTGAATTTCTGTTTCAGGGAAACTTATTTTAATAAGATGAGATAATTTTCTATCCAAAAATATTAAAAATCTGAATATTCTCTCTCTAGAATATTTTCTCTCTCTAAGGTAAAACAGTTAGAAACAAGGTCTTTATATTTTTGAAGAGGGATTGATTACAGGGGAAGATACTAGACATCAAAAAGGGGTTGGGGGAGGAATCTTACATTCTACCCCACTTAAAAAATGCGAGATGTCCTCATCTCGCAAACTGGGATAATTTCGCAAGATGTACGAATATGAGAGTTAGAGAAAAATTTTAATCAAGATTAACCACCAAGAAAAGTCTTAAGGAGAGCAAGATTCAAAATAAGAACAAGATTTAAACTTTATTCATTCTTGAAACTTATACAGTAAAGATAGAAGAACTCTTTACACTTCCATAAGCCCGTCCATCATATGGTCACAAAAGCAGCACCCACAAGCTGCACAAGTATAGGGTAACTCATCTATGGGAATGATTCTGCTGGTTATTGCCACACCTATCTCAGTGGTATGAGGTGATCTAACAAAAGGACCTCTGAGAGGCAAGCCAAAAACAGGGTAAAGGCATATCTTCTGATGAGGAAGAAAACACGCCAGTAAGAAGACTCGCTCAGAAAACCCAAGATGCCTTGATCTCATGACGCAGTAGTATCGGGGACCCAAACCTAAGGCTTCAATAACCATGGCCAAGCGGACATTGTTACAAAAGTGCTGCTGACCCTAGGGTGTTACCCTAGTTATGTCTTGATAGGTCCGCCATTTGGTCTGCGCTACAGAAGTTCCCAAGTGAGGGAAAAGTGAGCGCTCATACTAATCTATAAAATCCTTCTTCACAGACTCGCTTGCGTCTTGAAGGTGAGAAATCATCATGGATAAAACTAATTCTTGTTGCCAAGCCATGAAGGAGATTAAGAAAGAAGGAGATCGATGGAGTAAGATTACTGTGAGCGACAAGTAAAAGTTACGACTTATATAAAGGAAGAAGCTAGCGTAACTTAGAAGCCAACGGTAACTTGCCACTGAAGTTTTACCGTCTTTCCATGATTTGGGTTTGGCACAATTTTTTATAGAAGGCATTAAGAACTTTGAGATGAGGAGATAAAAGAAGCTCGTAAGCTAAGTCACTTACTTGCTTTGAATTCAGATAAGGCTCACAATATCTGGGGGATAACTTCTTAAACTCCCCAATAGATAAAGAACTTCTTTTGGGCCATACTCGAATGAAGACCAAAACCTTGGTATCCAAAACACCGATTTTTACTTCTAAACTCATTGTTCTGAATCCTTAAAACAGGTGGAACTCCTGAGAAGTATTCTAGGGAAAGGGTCTTCCTTTTTTAAACAGAATCTTTCTTTTATTTTAGAGAGGGAATAATTATAAGATCAAAAAGGGAGATTCTTACTCCTGTATACCTCGAAGGCTGGGGAGGAATCTTACATTCTACCCCACTTAAAAAAAGTGCGAGATGTCCTCATCTCGCAAGGTAGAGGACAACTCTTTTTCTTAAGATCCAATTTTATTCTGGGGTTCCTTATATTCTGGTCAACCCAACAGAATACTGGGATAAATATCCCTTATATAGAACTCATAATTAAATAACAATTCATTCAGATCTTATCATTCATATCTTTAACATGATAATGGTCCATTAGACCGAAAAATTTCCTTCTGAACATTCCTCCACAGAAATTTCAGTCAAGCAAGTTCTCAATTTGTCATCCCTTAACTTGATCTACCGATCAAGTGTTAACAGTAACAATTTAACAGCACAACCACTAATCTCATAGTGATTTGCTGAATTCATTATCATCATTCTAGTTATGAATATCATCACAGGGACTCGTCCCATTCCTCCTCATTGTGGTTTCATTATATTTCAACTAAATTTCAGAAATCATCATTTTTCAATCAGAATTTTCAATCAGAATCCAAATCAATTCATCAATTCTCAAACAGAATTAAAAATTATATCAACCACATTCGAAATCATCTTCTGGATAGCATTAACGCTTATAATTTCAAGTCTTAGATTTACTCGTATATACTGTCAGTAAAGAGCTGCAGTTATACTCTCGGTATATACGCTAGTCACGGCCCTTGGAATTATGAGGTAAATACCATCATGTCTAGGCCTCAAGCAAGTCAGGGATTCTATATAATTGCAGTACTTCCATCTGAAGACCCAATTACCAAATTACGAATTTCAGTTTGAATATCAAATTGTATGAATTATATCACACAATTATAACCTTTTTGTGTTTCTTGATAAATTTTTGACATATTTGTCTTCTCAGTTGATCTTTATTAACCAAATGCTCTGATACCAACTGTAAGATCCCCTGTTCCCACCGAGCAACGGATTCAGGATAGTGGCAACGGAAGTAGCACTTCTCGCGTGGGACAGGGGTCCCACAGTCGGGGCCTCACCCACGGATATCCGGATAAGAGACTAATCCGTCGGTTGTTCCAAAACCGAACCCAAAAAAACTTCCTTGACCGGAAAGCACGGGTGATTCCACCAGGAAAACTTTTACTCTAACGTAGTCAAACCCTTATTGATCAAACAGATCCGACTGCATCTATAAAGATACTTGGTCAGATCAAGGAAGAAACTTGCACTTGGATCATTGGAATCAACGCTTTTTTTCCCATCAAGAGGCACAGCCGTTGATTCCTATCCATAGAACAATTACTATCCGGGATTTGCTTTATCTATCGTAGTAACAGAATTTGAGTCTCGATTTACGGATCCATCAGTCCAGCATCCAGTCCCATGGGTTAGCCAACCTCCCAACCATTGTAGTGATGGGATCCAATTAAGAATTTGGTTAGGTTTTGTCCCGGGTACCAAGGAAAAGAGTTCCAAGGCCCCCTAGCCGAAAGTTCATGCGAAATAAAACTAGTCACACCACTTTCACACCCAATATGAAATTGCCTTTTCACAGATTCAACTAGTTTTAAAACAATCCTTTAATAAAACCATAGTATCACTGATCACCATCTTCCAAATTATCCAGTTGATTCAATTTTCCATCATTCCTTCATCAGAGTATCTATGGCATTATTGGCAACTAGAACGCTCACCACCTGTCCACTCAAAGGGGCCGTTTCAATAGTTCCTAGCCCATAATACTCAGCAATATAATCACTTATCAAGATGGACTCTCGTTGAAGATCAGCAAGATCAACCAACAGATCCATATAAAGAGCCATGGACTCATCCGTTGAGGACCAGCAAGGTCAGTCAACCAGATCCATGCCCGGTTTCAGAAAACAACTCTTACTCCTTGTTCCAATATCTTCCTCGACGCACGCGTGGGTATCCTGGGCGACCCAGAGCCCGAGTACCGTATGGTCAACACCCTCTAGGATCCTTCGCAGGTGACCTAGCGCTTCACTCATAGGCCGCTTCCTTGGCCCCTCATCCACTGTACCGGAAGCTCACCATTTTAATTGCACCGAGGCTGGTCAAGACCTGGGCTGACCTTGCTACGCGAGACGTCCTCCATTGACTCTCTATCAGGAGTTGCAACTTTATCAGTTAGGTCTCCACGACCTTAATCACAAGATGGTCAAAATGCTTTCCCAGCATTCTTGACATAAAACAGTCATTTACAAACAGTCACAAAATACAGTTTCTATATCGAATTCCGTCTTTCCACATTATCCCTCCTCAATCCACATTACTTATTCCACATTCCCTTCATATGTACTCATTCTCAACCATTCATTCATATCAACGACACATTATTTCCCATACACATTCACCTTCATTATTCTTCATACACATCCATGCATACATCCATTTTCACATCCTTATTTATACATCCACATCCACATACATACATCCATACATACACATCCACATGCATACATTCACATCTACATACATACATACATCCATTTTCTCATTCCCATTCACATAACCCCATATGCCTTCTCATCTATTCTTTTTCATCACATCCATTCTCACCCTATCACAACCCATATTCATCTTATCTCATCACATACACTTCTTATCTCATCCCATACACATCTTATCACATCTTAACTCTTCTTATCACATCCTAACTTATCTCATATGCATCTTATCACATCTTATCACATCTCATACACCCCTTATCACATCCTAACTCATCTTATCACATCCTAACTCATCTCATATACATCTTATCACATCCTAACTCATCTTATCGCCTCCTAACTCATCTCATATACATCTTATCACATCCTAACTCATCTTATCACATCCTAACTCATCTCATATACATCTTATCCCATCACATACACTTCTTACCTCATCCCATACACATCTTAACTCATCTTTTATGCATACCTCTATGCAAGAATTTCAATTGTGATAAAAGTAACACTTTTATAATAAAATAATCATTATTTTTTTTCTTTACAGTTTATAATAAAATATTTATCTTTTATGCATGCCTCTATGCACAAAATTCAATTATGCTAAAAGTAACACTTTTATAATAAAATATTCATCTTTTATGTATACCTCTTATGCATAAAATTCAATTATGCTAAAAGTAACACTTTTATAATAAAATATTCTTTTATGCATACCTCTATGTTTAAAATTCAATTATGTTAAAAGTAACACTTTTATAATAATATATTTATCTTTTATGCATAATATAAAAATTCAATTTTTCCATGATTACTATGAAATTCTTTCAATTAATCTAGGATGATAATTCCTAGAATATGGTAGGAAATCCTCTTTTCATGCTTTGAAATGGAATTATTTTATGTGTAAATTTTTATAAAATTTTACCATAGCTCTGCTACTATAACTAATAAATCTCAATTATTTTAAAAGATAGGTTATCTTTAAGGGAATGATTAGAATGATCCCTAATTGGATCATTAACCCTTAATGGATTAAATCAAAATTATCATAAACTAAAAGCATAGATAAAAAAAACTATTAATTTATTCTCAAGCATAGATTAATCTTGGATTAAGAAAAAGCTTTATGAAAAGCTTCATTTGGATTGAGAATGGGTCATGAGTATGACCATTTCTTAAGTGAGAGAGAGAAAAAACCATTAGAATTAAACATAAATGAAAATTTATGTAATTCTTTACTATCATTAAATAATTAACTTCAATAGCATTTCAAAAACCATACCAATTAAGCTTCTCAAGCTTGAGAGGGGTTGAGAAGAGAGAAACATTGAGAAATTATAGAAAAGATCAAAATTCACCATACTTACCTTACAATTTGCTTGATTCTTTGTTCGCGGTAGAGGCCCCCAACCAATCAATTGGTTTAGTATGTTGATGGAGCCACCAATGGGGATTGAAGAAAGAGAGAAGTGTCAAAAACTAGTGAATTATTAAAGAATTCATAGTTCTTGGCTTAGGTGGAGTAGAGTAACAAAGCATAAGACACTATATTTTTTTCAACAAGGGAAGGCTTCTATTTATAGGAAAAAATGAGCTCCTAACCAAACAAATTGATTCTAGAATTTTCCAAGTCAGTTTGGTCACTTTTTGACCATTTTTAGGTCAGTTAAGCTAACTTTTTGGAACTAGACTTGAATGAGGAGAGAGGAGAGATAAAATATTTCAATTTTTATGAGTTTAAAACTCATTCAAGCATGTGAAATATGCACCTCCTTTAAAGAATTCCCCTTCCTTACATATGTGTCAAAATGGAATCATTATACCCAAAATATCTCATATTTTTAATATTGCTCATAGTTTTTTACTAATAAACCTTGTACATTTTCAACTGTTCATCTTATGTGAAACATTAGGGGAAGGTTGAGGTCTATAGGGGCCCTTTAAGATGCCATGTGATTAAAAGGTTATTAAGGTAAAGGGCCAATCATATGATGCCATGTATACAAAAATGTTGGGTGATTAAAGGTGGTCAAAAGATTCTCTAGAAAATGCCTTTTTGTACTTTTCATTCCCAAAAAGTGGGGGGGGGAGTTTTTGAAATTTCGGACATCCATAACTTCTACATATGAGCTCAAAATTTGTCGGAGATTAGAGATCCAGAATCTACTCGTTGAGCTCTTTCCATAGATATGTCACATGATATGGTTTTGCCCACTCAATTTTAAATTCAATTTTGACGGAAAACTTTGAAATTCAAACTTCTAGCCCTTTGAAGAATAAGAAGGTATCTAAAGTCAAAGAAACTTAACATTTTAACAAAAAGTCATTAAAATCATAATATGGCAGCTTAAAGGGTCCTATAGACCTCAACCTTTCCCTAATGTATGCACCTCCTTTAAAGAACTCCCCTTCCTTACATATGTGTCAAAATGGAATCATTATACCCAAAATATCTCATATTTTTAATATTGCTCATAGTTTTTTACTAATAAACCTTGTACATTTTCAACTCTTCATCTTATGTGAGCATTTACTCATTTTTGGATACCCAAAATATCTCATATTTTTAATATTGCTCATAGTTTTTTACTAATAAACCTTGTACATTTTTAACTCTTCATCTTATGTGAGCATTTACTCATTTTTGGGTATCTTCTTTTACAATTTGGATTTATCTCCTCCCTACACATGGATTGATGCTATTGGCCCATAGGAACCTTAATTGGACCATAATCCAAAAATTTCTGAAAATCTAGACCCTTAGGCTAAGGTCCTTTATACCCATTTCCAATAAATTCTAATTGCACATTGGAAAGTTCTTTTTGAATTTCTGTTTCAGGGAAACTTATTTTAATAAGATGAGATAGTTTTCTATCCAGAAATATTAAAAATTTGAATATTCTCTCTCTAGAATATTTTCTCTCTCTAGGTTAAAACAGTTAGAAACAAGGTCTTTATATTTCTGAAGAGGGATTGATTACAGGGGAAGATACTAGACATCAAAAAGGGGTTGGGGGAGGAATCTTTTATTGGTGAGATCATGGGTGATATGCGGCCAGTGGGATGACAGGCTGTGTGACAACCATTCCAGAGACTGGCATAGTTATAGCGCCAGCTCATTTTAGTCGGGTTCACACTATAGAAAACCCTTGTATGTATTGGTTGAGTACCTTTCATATTGTGTGTACTCTTATCTTTGTATATGGTGTGTTGTGAGTGTTGAGTGAAGAAGAAGAAGATATTCAGCCTCTCACCGTGTGTGTTCTCTATTAGGGTTTTGTGAGTGTGTGTGTGCTTGCAAGGGCTCAAGCTCTCTTCCCCCTGCATCTTTTCATGGTATCAGAGCCTGGTTCGTGCTAAGGGCTGAGCTGCAAGCAAGAGAACCACAGGAAGCGGTACGAGGGTAAGAGCTTCAACAACTCTTCTCTATTTGTGTTGGTGACTACACCCTTCTCGGGAGCTCTACGGGAGGCACCGGCAAACGATCTCTGATTGAGGAGCTTTCTTCGTGGGAGTAAAGCTATAGGGCAACTATACTGTCCTATCGGACTATATATACAGGGCCGAAAACGCATTTCGGGCACGTCTGGATCTCCATTTTTCAGAAAGCAGGCGATTTCGAGCATTGCGGGTAAGTCATCGATTCTCTGCAGAACTCTGTTTTAAGAACTGCAGGAAGACAGATTGACTGTGCAGACACTGTGGGTGCTGCAAAGAGGTGAACAGTTGCCATTGGGTGTATGTATGCACATTGAAGTCACTGGTTGTGACATTTGAGAGTACTACAGTACCGCTGCAGAAAATATAGCAGTTTGTGTAGAAAAACCAGAGTGCTGTTTCTAGAAAAATTGTGTGTTTGGCAAGATGTCAAATGATGGGATAACCCAGATTGTGGCTGAGAAGCTTGATAAGAATAACTTCCATGCTTGGAGGTTCAGGTTGACGAATTTCCTAATGGGAAAGGGCTATTGGGGACTGCATAGAAGGTGAACATGAAGAGGCACCGGAGATACCAGACATAAATCCGACTGCTGCAGATGTGAAAAAGTTTAAAGACTGGAACCAAGGAGTCAGGAAAGTTATGTATTGGCTCTCCATTAGTATACAGGACACCATGATTGGGCACATTCAGGATGCCAAGTCCCCCAAGGAGGCGTGGGACACCTTGGTTAAACTCTGTGAAACAAATACCAAGGCACGCAAGATACAGTTGAAGAACGAACTTCATACTATGGAGAAAAAGAGCATGTCTGTGAGAATGACTATGCATTGAAGATAAAGGGTATTGTGGAATCCCTTGCATCTATTGGTGTGTCAGTAGATTATGATGATAAGGTGGAAGTCTGTCTACGTGGTCTCGGGCCACAATACAAGGCGTTCAAGATGTCTATTCAGACTCGGGAAAACATTCCCAACTTTACAGATTTGGTGTCTATGCTGATTATAGAAGAGAAGAGCTTGGGTGAAGACTGTTACAGTCTTCACAAAACAAAAACAATTCAGAGCAACAGGCCTTCTACACAAGTTCAAGAAGAGGACGAGGTAGAGGAGGCCGTGGACGCGGTCAAGGAGGTGGCCGAACAGGTAATCAGAATTATGGCCAGCAGCAACAACAACAATCCCAGAATACACAACAACAACAACAACAACACGCAGGTGGAAGAGGCAAATTCAGAGGCAGGGGGAGTCAAAGAGGCCGTGGAAAGCAACAACAACAGTCCCAGAATACACAACAACAACAACAACACGCAGGTGGAAGAGGCAAATTTAGAGGCAGGGGGGAGTCAAAGAGGCCGTGGAAATTGGCAAAGGCAGTATAATGATGCACGTGAATGCTATTATTGTGGTAAGCTTGGACATGTGCAGGCAGAATGTTATAAGAAGCAGGCTGACATGCGAAATGGGAAAGTGCAGCAAAACAACTATGCATCCTCAAGCAGAAATAATGAGGACAATGAAAGGTTGTTTGTTATGCAGCATGTCGTGAATGCCATGTCTGAAAATGTTCAAGCAGCACAAAAAGATGATGTGTGGTATGTGGATTCAGGTGCTTCAAACCACATGATAAGTCATGGGGAGTGGTTTAAGGAAATGAAAAACTCGGAAAGACCAGGTTTTGTGGAAACAGGGGATGACACTGCTCATCCAATTGCCCATGTTGGAGATGTGCCATTGTCTATGCAAGATGGCAAAGTGAAGTACCTTGCAGATGTACTTCACGTTCCAAACATAACAAAGAATCTGGTTTCAGTTGGCCAGATGATTGAGCAGGGTTTGCAGGTTTGGTTTAACCCTGATGGTTGTTATGTTGAAGACTTTAAATACAAGTGCAGGTTGGTTGCAAAAGGCAACAGAGTGGGTAGAATGTTTACGTTGAATGTAGACATGCCTGAAATGAGTGCTGCGATGTTTACAAATGGTTCAGGGATTACAGGGCTACCAAAGTTTAAAGTGGAAGGTATGCAGAGAATATGTGAAGCATGCCAATTTGGAAAGCAAACAAAGCATGTATTTCCATACAACAGATATGTGAGCAGAAATGCACTAGATGTTGTGCATTCAGATGTATGGGGTCCTACGAAGACCATGTCTATGGGAGGCTGCAGGTATTATGTGACATTCATTGATGACCGCACAAGGAAAGTGTGGGTATATTTCATGAAGGAGAAGAGTGAGGTGTTCACTCACTTTCAGAATTTCAAGTTTTTGGTTGAAAAGCAAACAGGGAGATATGTAAAGTGCCTAAGGTCAGATGGAGGGGGAGAGTACTTCTCCAATGAGTTCTCTGGATTTTTGAAGAAGAATGGTATTCGGAGACAGTTTACATGCAGATACACTCTGCAGCAAAATGGAGTTGCTGAGCAGAAAAACAGGCACATTGCTGAGATTGTGCGAGCACTGATGGAAGAGAAAAATATGCCGCATAGATATTGGGCTGAGGCTATTTCTATAGCAGTATACATCATGAATAGGACTCCAACTACAGCCATACATGATGTAACTCTAGAGGAGAGGTTTACTGGCAGAAAACCTGATTTGTCTCATCTGAAAGTTTTTGGATGCATTGCATATGTGCATGTGCCAGATGAGCTGAGAACTAAGCTGGATCCAAAAGCTGAAAAATGTGTGTTTATTGGATATTCCCTTGAGCAAAAGGGATACAGGTGTTATAACCCTGCTACACGTGAGTTGAGGGTAAGCAGGGATGTTGTTTTTGATGAGATGAGCAGTTGGTATGCTACTCAAAAAGAACCTATTGGGGCTGATGTGAGTGGAAGTGTGGTTGCACAGAATGTAGGTCAGCAATCACAGTCTTTGAGTGGACCAGGAGAGTTCTCATCTAGTGGGTCTATTGATAATACATGGAGTGGCAGGCTGCGTCATAATACCAGTCCTGCAAATGTGATTAGTACATCACGTAAAGGAAAAGAGAAAGTGGTTGAGCCCCTTGGTATGCGTGACATTTCTGCAGGGCATTCTCATGTTGATGGAGAGTCTAGTGGTTCAGATATGAGCCTTGAGGAGCTTGGGATCCCAGCTATGAGAACACCTGGTGTAAAGAAGGCTATGGAAGCCATGAATGAAAAGCTACGAAGATCTGGGAGAGTGAAAAATCCTGTGCAGAGATTTACCTATGATGGTTATGTGGCACATCACTATGCATATATGGCAAAGGTTGTACAGGTTGTTGAGCCCACATGCATTGATGAGGCTGTGGGAAATGTGTGTTGGGAGAAAGCTATGGATGAGGAGATGAATGCACTATATGGAAATGAGACTTGGGATTTAGTGCAATTGCCTGAAGGCAAGAAAGCCATTGGATGCAAGTGGGTGTACAAAGTAAAACATAATAGTGATGGAAGCATAAACAGGTATAAGGCTAGGTTGGTAGACAAAGGATATGCGTAGACATATGGCATTGATTATGAGGAAACTTTTAGCCTAGTTGCCAAGATGGCAACAGTGAGAGTTGTGATAGCAGTGGCTGCATCAAAGCAATGGTCTTTACATCAGATGGATGTAAAGAATGCATTCTTGCATGGGGATTTGCAAGAAGTGTATATGTTGCAGCCACCTGTGGTTATGAGGATGTGGGTCAGGTTGAAGAAAGACTTGTATGGCTTAAAACAAGCACCAAGAGCATGGTCTGACAAGATTTCTGAATATCTTGTCACTATTGGCTTTCATGTAGCCAATGCAGATTTCTCGCTGTATGTGAGACATGGTGATAGAGGGGTTGTGCTTGTTGTCATCTATGTAGATGACTTGATCATTACGGGGGACCATGATGTAGAGATCTTTGATGTAAAGATCTTGCTTAGACAGAAGTTTGAGATGAAGGATCTGGGGGAGCTCAGATATTTCTTGGGCATTGAGGTGATTAGGTCACCACATGGTATTGGATTACATGCAGAGACAGTATGGCTTGGACATGTTGTCCGAGCTTGTCCAGTGAGGCGGTGGACACTGATGACCCGCCTGGGGGATAGGCCCCACACTTACACCACTGGCATGATTGGTGAGATCATGGGTGATATGCAGCCAGTGGGATGACAGGCTGTGTGACAGCCATTCTAGAGACTGGCATAGTTATAGCGCCAGCTCATTTTAGTCGGGTTCACACTATAGAGAACCCTTGTATGTATTGATTAAGTACCTTTCATATTGTGTGTACTCTTATCTTTGTATATGGTGTGTTGAGTGTTGAGTGAAGAACAAGAAGATATTCAGCCTCTCACTGTGTGTGTTCTCTATTAGGGTTTTGTGAGTGTGTGTGTGCTTGCAAGAGCTCAAGCTCTCTTCCCCCCTGTATCTTTTCAGCTATTGGGCTGAGGGTGTTTCTATAGTAGTTTAGATCATGAACAGGACTCCAACTGTAGCCATACATGATGTAACTCCAGAGGAGAGGTTTACTGGCAGAAAACCTGATTTGTCTCATCTGAAAGTCTTTGGATGCATTGCATATGTGCATGTGCGAGAGGGGAGGTTTACTGGCAGAAAACCTGATTTGTCTCATCTGAAAGTCTTTGGATGCATTGCATATGTGCATGTGCCAGATGAGCTGAGAACTAAGCTGGATCCAAAAGCTGAAAAATGTCAACCCGATGTAACCTGTCCCAACAAAGAAAAACCACCTCTGAGCCACCGATGATATAGGCCACGTGGTAGATGTATGTGTGAGCACTTTAGTCAAGGTCGCGGGCACTTGTAGTAGCCTTGGACACATAGAGAGAGAGAGTGTCAAGGACTATGAGTTTAGGGACTTGAGGCATTGGTCGCGGGCTATCAAGTAAGAGGGAAACTTGGTATAGGGTCCAGGTGTGCTAGAGAGTAGTCACTTGAGGGGAGGTGTTGAAAATACAAGTGAATAGGGTGTGTGCGGGAACAAGCCCTTGGTTAGAGGCTGTAAAAGAGAATGTGTAAATGTGAAAGAACCTGTGAAAAGGTGAGAAGAATCTACTGGGAGAAGAATCTACTATGAAAAGGTGAGAAGAATCTATTGGGAGAGAATAAAGGGTAGCATGAGAAGATTTAGGAAGTGTGGAGATATTCTGGGAAAAGTGAAGAGGTGGAGAGAATCAAGCAAAAGAGGTGGAGATATTCTGGGAGAGGTGGAGTGAATCAAGGAGAAATCAGTGGGATTTGATGCTTGGATGTAAACTCTATAAATTGAGGCATTGGCCTAATGAGAATTTGCTGGTTATTGATTATCCATGCCTACATTAAGCTATTTGTTAATCACTAATTACGTCTTAATTATTTGCTAATCACTTTGTTAATGATGTTGATCACTTAATTATTCACTAATCACTTTGTTAATGATGTTGATTCTAGTGTTTGATCCACCATAGCTCATCACATTGCTCTAATTTCAACAGGTCCCCCCCACATACTTCTAAAGCTTGGTCCCCCCATCGGAGCATGTTTGAGTACGATGGTATGGGGAAGAACCAAAGTTTCCATGGCCTCTTCCGCACCAAGAGACTTGAAAAATCCGCACTGGGCGGTAATTACTAACCCAAATATGCTCCGATTGTGACCAAACTTTGCAAGCATGTGGAGGTGGTCCCCCCAACATGCTTGCAAAGTTTGGTCCCCATCGAAGCATGTTTGGTTACGATGGTATGGGGAAGACCCGGATTTTCCATGGCCTCTTGAGTACCAAGAGACTTGAAAAATCCACATCGGGCACTAATTAATAACCCAAACATGCTCCAATTGTGACAAAACTTTGCAAGCATGTGGGAGTGGGACCCCCCCACATTCTTGGAGTTTGGTCCTCGGAGCATGTTTGGGTACGATGGTATGGGGAAGACCCGGATTTTCTATGCCTCTTAAGCACTAAGAGACTTGCAAAATCCACACTCGGAGCACTAATTACTAACCCAAACATGCTCTGATTATGACCAAACTTTGCAAGAGTGTGGGGTTGGATCCCTTCCACATGCTTGCAAAGTTTGGTCCCCATCCAGACATGTTTGAGTAGGATGGTATGGAGAAGACCCCGATTTTCATCGCCTCTTAAGCACTAAGAGACTTGAAAAATCTGCCACTTAATGCTAATTACTAACCCAAACATGCTCTGATTGTGACCAAACTTTGAAAACATGTGGGGGTGGGTCCCCCCCACATGCTTGCAAAGTTTAGTCCCCATAGGAGCATTTTTGGGTACGATGGTATGAGGAAGACCCGTATTTTCCATGGCCTCTTAAGCACCAAGAGACTTGAAAAATCTGCACCACCAGGCGCTAATTACTAACCCAAAAATGCTCCCATTCTTCTCTAACTTTGCAAGCATTGGGGGTGGTCCCCCCCCCACATGCTTGCAAAGTTTGGTCCCCATCGGAGCATGTTTAGGTACGATGGTATGGGGAAGACCCGGATTTTCCATGGCCTGTTAAGCACCAAGAGACTTGAAACATCCGCACTGGGCACTAATTACTAGACCAAACATGCTTCAATTTGTGACTAAACTTTGCAAGCATGTGGGGGTGGGTCCCCCCCACACGCTTGCAAATTTTGGTCCCCATCGGAGAATGTTTGGGTACGATGGTATGGGGAAGACCAGGATTTTCCATGGCCTCTTAAGCACCAAGAGACTTGAAAAATCTGCACACTGAACGCTAATTACTAACCCAAGCATGCTCAGATTGTGACAAAACTTTGCAATAATGTGGGGGTGGGTCCCCTCTACATTCTTGCAAAGTTTGGTTCCCATCGGAGCATGTTTGGGTACGATGGTATGGGGAAGACCCAGATTTTCCATGGCCTCTTAAGCACCAAGAGACTTGAAAATCCGCACTAGGCCCTAATTACTAACACAAACATGCTCTGATGGGGGACCAAGCTTTGCAATCATGTGGGCTTGTAAAGTTTGGTCCCCATCGGAGCATGTTTGTGTTAGTAATTAGGGCCTAGTGTGGATTTTTCAAGTCTCTTGGTGCTTAAAAGGCCATGGAAAATTCGAGTCTTCCCCCATACCATCGTACCCAAACACCCCCCACATGCTTGCAAAGTTTGGTCCCCATCGGAGCATGTTTGCGTACGATGGTATGGGGAAGACCCAGATTTTCCATCGCCTCTTAAGCACCAAGAGACTTGAAAAATCCACACTCCGGGCGCTAATTACTAACCCAAAAATGCTCCGATTGTGACTAAACTTTGCAAGCATGTGGGGGTGGACCCCCCACATGCTTACAATGTTTGGTTTCCATCCGAGCATGTTTGGGTACGATGGTATGGGAATTTTCAACAAACAATATGATAGCCAAAGTGTTAAAAATTTAAAAAAACCATGAACATCAACGAAAATGTAATGATACTCAATAATGGAAAAATTCGTAATGATATAAACATCAAATAAGTACATCAAAATGTGAGCCAACCTAGCTACTCTAGGTTTAGCCACTAACTTAAAAGATCAAGGCATGATTAAAATGAGCTACCCCACCTAGTCTGAGGTTAGTAAGTACAATGTAAGTGAGCTAAACTAGCTAGTCTGAGTTTAGTCACTATCAATGGCAACCCAATCAAAATTGTCATCTCTGACTACTGGTGGTCGACATGCACGTTGAGGCTACTATGCACATCCAGGAGGCTGTGCCGGTTGTGGGGGTCGTTGAATATCCGCATGGAGGTCTGCCTCAAAGGCAGGATCATGAGCTGGTGCCGGTGTACTCGGGAGCTCACGAGTCCCATAAGCTGCTATAGCCCTCTCCATCTCTCTACATCATGCTACTACTACAAGACGTCTCTGTTTGTAAACCCAAATTTATAATCAATAATGGTACGTGCCTACCATGTAAGCTCCTCTGCTATACGGACACGCTGCTCATGAGAAGCAGCACTGTTGCTAGCACCATCACCCGAGGTGCCACTAGGACGAGCACCACCCACATGCTCATATTATGCTATGATCTGGCTCTCGGGATGAAGGACTCTCTAGTATGCATCAAACTTGTGTGCACTCCACTCAATCTCTAGAGGTACCTTAGGCTCCTGATCTCTGTCATTGGCAGGGTCGAGTCCCAAGTTAGTAGCAGAGGTAAAATCAAGAGGCCTGCCAGTCCTAGCATCTACTCGAGAGCAAAGCCTGGGTGAAGATCGTCAATGCCAAAAACTTTATATGTCACTAGGTTGATGCGTGCGCGTCAAGAGGGATATGCTGAGGCGTTCTAGCTCCTGGGGAGGGTGATGCAAGACAAATGGAGAAGTGTTCTAGCTCCTGGGGAGGGTGATGCAAGACAAATGGAAAAAATGTCCACATCCCAAAGCATATCCACTAGAACTCTCAATGTTCTCGAGAGATAGACAGCGCAGCAGGCATCACGGAGGAATGGTGGTGCATCCTGAGAGGGAGAGCTCCAAAAACCTCTGTAAATAGGCCGTGGATATAGAGGCAAGTAAGGCACTGTCACATCTTAAGGATCTATGAAACTTCCAAACATGCAGCATCAACTGCTCTGCCCTATGCTGTGCAATACGCTCCATAATCATGTGCTGCTCCGCCTCAAGTCTAGAACTCTCTACCTCGGTCTGAGCCTACGTAAAAAGTAAAGCATAAAAATAATTGATTAGTCTCTCTCATTAGGTATTACTTAAAGAAATTTATAACTTAGGACCTTAATCATAACTCTTTTACGTACAAGAGAAACCTACCTGCTGGATGTGAGACTCTCTTGCATGTCGTGCCTTTGGAGCTGCCTCTGCCCATCCGCAATGCAGCTCTAGGGTGGTCAATCTCCGCTCTCGCCTCTACCAACTCCTGAGTGAGTCTCTCAGTGTGGTAGGTGTGGGACCCTACATGACACAGTCAACCATGCCACTCATGTAAAAATATAGAAAAGTACATATAAAAATGTAAATAAATGACTATGGAAAAACTTAAGTAGTAAATGTGTAAATACCTCGATATATGTCATCTTAGTATCGATCATGAGAACTAGCACACCACATGCTAGATGCTCTCCATTGGGGTACTCCGTACGTCAATGCCAACCTGGGTGCGAAGAGCCTCGACCGTCAACATAGGCACAAATGCCGGATCTGTAGGAGCTACACGAAGGGTTGGTGGAGGTCGCCTACCCTCTGGTCATGGAGAGGGCCTCGGCCAGCACGATGGCTAGTGTAATCCACCTCCTCCCCTAAGACAAACTCCGCATATAATTGCTTTGTGAAGTATATGGGAATCTAGTGGTTGTTCAACATCCTCCCATATGCGGCAATATATCGACTATAGATATGTGCCGCCATACGAGGATGCGAACACCGCAAAATAGTAAGGGGCTTTCCCGCCTCAGGCATCATCCCCACAGCTATGGAGGAAAAGATCTAAGTAGTCTCCATCCCTAATCGGACCAAGATCATAGGCCTGACGATATGTCAAGCCATGTGACACAGGAGCAGTGCGATGGTGGGCTATCCACTCATCTACATAAACAATATCGTGAAGGCTACGAAGGGATGATAGCATCACCTCCAAGTGTGCCGCGATATGTAATGTAGATGGTGTGTCTCTAGCACTCCAGATAGCCGCTAACTTGCGGTCTATCTCCCGCGATGAGGTCCACAATAGCAAGCGGCCCTCCTCGCGTGACTCCATGCTAAAACCTAAGCCTAACACAAATGGACAATGTGTAAGGTCCAATGTGTAAGGTCCAATGTGAAAGGTCCAATGTGAAAGGCCAATGTGAAAGGTCCAATGCTTACATGAAGCTATAAAACAATGCTAATGGGCCCACTAATGTTAGTTCAAATCAAGAGAGCAAGGAGAGTGAAAACGACTTGTGACAATGATGTGAAAAAAGAAACTTTTCGGTTTTATAACCTCGATCATGGTTTGGTGGCATGCACTTTAGGGTTTGCAAGATGTACGCTCCGAATGTATGCGGGATTTTAGGGTTAGTGAGACACTCGTGAGACAAACAGCCAAGATATGCATTTGATTTTAGGGTTGGTGAAGGATCGACGGCTACAATTTGAATTCAGTATCTCATTCGAGGTACATGGACGGCTTAGATTTTAGGTCATTATCACGATCGAGGTATGTTTGACGGTCGAGATTTATTTCATACCTCGATCGAGATATGTAAACGGCTGGAATCGCATCTTTAAATGTACCTGAATGGACTGGTCGGATTGTGTAGACGTACCTTATTCGAGGTTCTTAAACGGTCTTGATTTCATCTTGTTATCTCGAACGAGATATGTGGATGGATGAGATTGCATCTCTATACCTCAAACGAGATATTTCAATGGTCGAGATTATATTTCAATATCTCGTTCGAGATATGTGGACGGTGGAGATGGGTTGATTGAATATGCTGAATGTACATTTGAGCGAGATGTCTAGGGGGGTCCACCGTGGCATTGATGTGGATCCGAGTGGGTTAATATCTCAATCGAGATAGTGTGGTGGCGGTGACTTGTACTGGTGACATGGATGGTGACTTGAAACTCGGACCTGCTAGCATGGCATTAGTTGGTATCTCGTTTGAGATTTGTCGCTTTAAGCTTGGGAGGCACGTGTCATGTTTTAATTGATGGCGATATCACGATTGAGGTACTCCTCTAGAGATGCGTCGATGTCCCAATTTTAGAGAGAGTGAATGAAAGTGAGTACCCTCATCTTGCAACCACCGTGGATTTTCCATGGCCTCTTAAGCACCAGGTGGTTGCAAGATGAGTACCCTCATCTTGTAAACCACTTGGATTTTCCATGGCCTCTTAAGCACCAACAAGAGACTTGAGAAAAATCCGCACACCGGGCGCTAATTACTAACCCAAACATGCTCCGATTGTGACCAAACTTTGCAAGCATGTGGGGGTGGCCCCCCACGTGCTTGAAAAGTTTGATCCCCATCACAGCATGTTTGGGTACGATGGTATGGGAAAGACCTGGATTTTCCATCATGACCTCTTATAAGCACCAAAAGAATTGAAAAATCTGCACACAATGGCCGCTAATTACTAACCCAAATATGCTCTGATTGTGACCAAACTTTGCAAGCATGTGGGGGTGGGTCCTCCCCATATGCTTCCAAAGTTTAGTCCCCATCGGAGCACGTTTGGGAATGACGGTATGGGAAAGACCCGGATTTTCCATGGCCTCCTAAGCATCAAGAGACTTGAAAAATCTGCACACCGGGCACTAATTACTAACCCAAACATACTTGGATTGTGACCAAACTTTGCAAGAATGTGGGGGTGGGTCCCCTCCATATTATTGCAAAGTTTAGTCCCCATCGGAGCATGGTTGGGTACAATGGTATGGGGAAGACCCGAATTTTCCATGGCCTGTTAAGCACCAAGAGACTTGAAAAAATCCGCACTTGGGCGCTAATTACTAACCCAAGCATGCTCCGATTGTGACTAAACTTTGTAAGTATGTGAGGGTGGGTCCCCCCCACATGCTTGCAAAGCCTAGTCCCCATCGTAGCATGTTTGGGTATGATGGTATGGGGAAGACTTGGATCTTTCATGGCCTCTTATGCACCAAGAGACTTAAAAAATCTGCCTTGGGTGCTAATTACGAACTGAAAGATGCTCCGATTGTGACCAGACTTTGCAAACATGTGGGGGTGGGTCCCCCCACATGCTTGCAAAGTTTGGTCCCCATCAGGCAGCGGGTACGATGGTATGGGGAAGATCGGATTTTCCATGGCCTCTTAAGCACCAAAAGACTTGAAAAATCCACACCGGGCACTAATTACTAACGTTAAAATGCTCCTATTGTGACCAAACTTTACAAGCATGTGGGGATGGGTCCCCCCTCCAAAGTTCGGTCCCCCCATTGTTTGGTTACCATGGTATGGGGAAGACCCGGATTTTCCATGGCCTCCTTGGAAAATTCACACTGGGCACTAATTACTAACCCAAACATGCTCCGATTGTGACCAAACTTTGCAAACATGTAGGGGTGGATCCCCTCCACATTCTTGCAAATTTTGGTCCTCATCAGAGCATATTTGGATACAATGGTATGGGGAAGACCCTTATTTTTCATGGCCTCTTAAGCACCAAGAGACTTGAAAAATCTACACCGGGGCGCTAATTACTAACCCAAACATGCTCCGATTGTGACCAAACTTTTCAAGCATATGGAGGTGGGTTCCCCCCACATTCTTGAAAAGCCTAGTCCCCATCAGGGCATGTTTGAGTATGATAGTATGGGGAAGACTCAGATTTTCCATGGCCTCTTATGCACCAAGAGACTTGAAAACTCCACACTAGATGCTAATTACTAACCCAAAGATGCTAATTACTAACCCAAAGATGCTTTGATTGTGACCAAACTTTGCAAGCATGTGGGGGTGGGTCCCCCCCACATGCTTGCAAAGTTTGGTCCCCATCCGAGATTGTTTGGGTATGATGGTATATGGGGAAGACCCGGATTTTCCATGGCCTCTTAAGCACCAAAAGACTTAAAAAATCCACACTGGGCGCTAATTACTTAGCCAAAAATGCTCCGATTGCAACCAAACTTTGCAAGCATGTGGGGGTGGGTCCCGCCTCCACATTCTTGAAAAGTTTGGTCCCAATCAGAGCATGTTTGGGTACCATGGTATGAGGAAGACCCGGATTTTCCATGGCTTCTTAAGCACCAAGAGACTTGAAAAATCTGCACACCGGGCGCTAATTACTAACCCAAACATGCTCTGATTGTGACCAAACTTTGCAAACATGTGGGGGTTATCCCCCCCACATTCTTGCAAAGTTTAGTCCCCATCGGAGCATAGTTGGATGCGATGGTATGGGGAAGACCCGGATTTTCCATGGACTCTTAAGCACCAAGAGACTTGAAAAATTCACACCGAGCGTGCTAATTACTAACCCAAACATGCTACTCCGATTGTGACCAACTTTGCAAGAATGTGGGGGTGGGTCCTCCCCACATGCTTGCAAAGTTTGGTCCCCATCGGGGCATGTTTTGGGTACGATGGTATGGGAAAGACCCGGATTTTCCATGGCCTCTTAAGCGCCAAGAGACTTGAAAAATCTACACTGGGTGCTAATTACTAACCAAAACATGCTTTGATTTTGTAACCAAACTTTGAAAACATGTGGGAGTAAGTCCTCCCCACATACTTTCAAAGTTTGGTCCCCATCAGAGCATGTTTGAGTACGATGGTATGGGGAAGACCCGGATTTTCAATGGCCTCTTAAGCACCAAGAGACTTGAAAAATCCGCACACTTGGCGCTAATTACTAACCCAAACATGCTTGGATTGTGACACAAAACTTTGCAAGCATGTGGGGGTATGTCCCCCCCACATGCTTGGAAAGTTTGGTCCCCATCGGAGCATGTTTGGGTACGATGGCACACGGAAGACCCGGATTTTCCATGGCCTCTTAAACACTAAGAGACTTGAAAAATCCGCACACCGAGCGCTAATTACTAACCCAAACATTCTCCAATTGTGACCAAACTTTGCATGCATGTGGGGCTAGGTCCCCTTCACATTCTTACAAAGTTTGGTTCCCATGAGAGCATGTTTGGGTACGATGGTATTGGGAAGACCTGGATTTTCCATGGCCTCTTAAGCACCAAGAGACTTGAAAAATCTACACCGGGCGCGCTAATTACTAATCCGCACTGGGCGCTAATTACTAACCCAAACATGCTCCGATGGGGACCAAACTTTACAAGAATGTGGGGGTGGGTCCCCCCCACATGATTGCAAAGTTTGGCCCCCATCAGAGCCTTTTTGGGTATGATGGTATGGGGAAGAGCGGGATTTTCCATGGCCTCTTAAGCACTAAGAGACTTGAAAAATCCACACTGGGCGCTAATTAATAACCCAAAAATACTCCGATGGGGACCAAAATTTGCAAGCATGTGGGGGTGGGCCCCAGATGCTTTAAAAGTTTGGTCCCCATCGAAGCATGTTTGGCTACGATGGTATGGGGAAGACTCAGATTTTCCATGGCCTCTTAAGTACCAAGAGACTTGAAAAATCCACATTGAGCACTAAGAACTAACCCAAACATGCTCTGATCATGAATAAACTTTGCAAGCATGTGGGGGTGGGTGCCCCTCAGACATGCTTGCAAAGTTTGGTCATGATCGGAGCATGTTTGGGTACGATGGTATGGGGAAGTGCGGGATTTTCCATGTCCTCAAGTGCCACTTGAGACTTTAAAAATCTCTACTAGGCACTAATTACTAACCCAAACATGCCCCAATCATGACCAAACTTTGCAAGCATGTGGGGATGCCCCCCCCCACACACAAAAGCTTGCAACGTTTGGTCCCCCCATCGGAGCATGTTTGGGTATAATGGTATGGGGAAGACTCGGATTTTCCATGGCCTCTTAAGCACCAAGACTTGGAAAACGCGGCGCTAGTTACTAACCCAAACATGCTCCAATGGTAACAAAACTTTGCAAGAATGTGGGGGTGGGTCCCCCCCACATGCTTGCAAAGTTTGGTCCCCATCGCAGCATGTTTGGGTACGATGGCATGGGGATTTTCAACAAACAATATGATAGCCAAATTGTTAAAAAAATTAAAAAACCATGAACATCAACTAAAATGTAATGATACTCAATAATGAAAAAACTCATAATGATATAAACATCAAATAAGTACATCAGAATGTGAGCTAACGCAACTACTATGGGTTTAGCCCCACTAACTCAAAAGATCAAGGCATAATGAAAATGAGCTATCCCAGCTAGTATGAGGTTAGTCACTGCCATTAAATCTAAGTACAATGTAAGTGAGCTAATTGAGCTAGTCTAAGTTTAGTCACTATCAAACGGTAACCCAATCAAAATCATCATCTCTCTGACTACTGGTGGATGGGTGCCGGTGTAATCGGGAGTTCACAAGTCCCATAAGCTACTGTAGCCCTATCCATCTCTCTACGTCGTGCTACTGCAAGACGTTGTCAGGCATTTTTCTGAGAGGTATTCTGAGCTTGTGTACATGCGTGTGCATGGTGTGAATAAAGGATTTGTTTGGGAATGCGTTGCCAGGTGTACAGGGTGAACAGTTTGGTGTTGAGCTTGTTTTACAGGCCTGTCGGAAGTGGTCTACTGGATGGTTTTAGCTGCTCGATGGCTTTGGATGATGTGTACGCGTCCCAAAGAAAATGAGCGGGCATCGTGGGTTGTATTTGAAGTATGTGGAGATTAGGGGAGCAATTATTGATGTGGCCGATGTATTTTTGAGCATTGGTGTGAAAGCTATTGGGGGCGGCCATCTATTAGGCTTTAAGTAAAATAAAAGAAATATAATAAACGTGGCCAACCAAAGTAATAGCCACGTGGAGGCTAGAGTTACAGCCAGCACGAGTTCTGGAAGCTGGCGAATCCTGGTGAAGTCGGTAGCCTGCAGATGAAAAAGAAAGGAAGGTCGCTTTGTTTTGGGAGGCTCTCTGGCGTGGCCGGATGACAGTGCCAAGGGAAGCAAAGCATGGGCAGGCGTGTGCAGCCATAAGTGCGTGCAGAGGAGGCCTTTGGTGAGCTGCAGCCAGGCGGATAAGCCGTCATGTAAAGCTAGGGTTCCCCCCTTGTGAAGTGCAGTGAAGAGGCTGTGTGGACGCCGACGTGTGGAAGAGGCGCTAAGGAGCGTGGAGAGCCGCTGCAGGTCTGCACAACGACGTGGAGGCCATCTTGGGCTGGCGTGCAGTGGGTTTGCAGAGCATGGCTGCTGCTCGTATAGCTGACTGGAGCAGCCGACGTGATTGAGAGGGGCGGTGACTGGAGACGCCGATGGGTTGGCGTGTGGTGGTGCGAGTACAGTGGTTTGCAGAGGACTGGCGACAATGAGCAGCAAGTGGCTGGCGTCAAGATGTGGGGCTGGTGAAGAAGCGAAGACAACTGACCTGAAGAGGTCGCCTTGTACGCACGGGGGCCGCTCGGACGCTGACAAGTTCTGGGCATGTGCAGCCACAAGAGCGCAGGGCACGGCAACTCGTGAGCTACAGCCAGGTGGACAGAGCCATCGTGTAGAGGTGGTGGGGCCTCTAGTGTGAACAGAAGAGTGCCGATGTGTGGGCACAAGGTGGCAGAAGGCGCCAAAGAGAGATGCTGCAGAGGTGATATGGCCTAGTGAGAGACTAGAGGGATGCCAGAGGGAAGTGCGGCTGATGGCTGACAGTGCTGCAGTGCTTTGAAGGCAGAAGGGAGCTGAAGGGCTTGCGACTAGTGGAGGATCGCCGTGAAGTAAAGAGCAGCGAAGGCTGGAGCGTGGACGGACTGAGGTGGTGTGGCCTTGGTTCGGTTAGCCGACAGTGGACAGAGAGCAGGGTGCCGAGTGAAGCAGAGACAGAGAGACTTGAGGGTTAGCTGGTGTGGGCGCCTTCTGAAGAGTGAGTGGCCGGGTTCATTCTGGTGTGATTGGCACAGCACGCAGGCGAGAGGTTCGTGGTGATTGGGGATGTGGTGTATCCTCGGCAATGACAGGTCTGAGTGTTTGTATGGTTGTGTGAGTAAGGCTTCTGTGTCGGGAGAAGCTTGTATACAGTGTTGATCTGTGGAAATATATTGCTGGGTGTTTACTTGGTCTATGGTGCCCCTGTTTTATGCTGTTTGTCTAGCGTGGGTTGGGTGGTGAAGAGTGAGAAACGTTCCAACCGGTGGTGGCTGGTGGTGCCCCCGTTCGTGTTATTGTTTCCAAGTTTGTGGGGTGAAGAGCTATAGAGGCAGGGTCTTTCTTTCTTTTTTTCACCTCACAACGTCTCTGTTTGTAAACCCAAAATCTATAATCAACAAATGGTACGTGCCTGTCACTCTACGCGTGTAAGCTCCTCTACTGTAAGGACATGTTGCTCATGAGAGAAGCAGCACTACTGCTGCTAGCATCATCAACCGAGGTGCCACTAGGACACCAGCACCACCCACATGCTCGTATGCTATGATCTGGCTCTCTTGAAGGACTCTCTAGTATGCATCAAACTTGTGTGCACTCTACTCAATCTCTGGAGAGGCAACTCAGGCTCCTGATCTCTGTCATCGGCAGTGTCGAGTCCCAAGTCAGTAGGCTGAGGTAAAATTAAGAGGCTTGCCAGTCCTAGCATCTACTCAAGCGAAGCCTGGCTCAATGCCCAAAACTCTGTATATCGCTAGGTCAACGCATGCACGGCAAGAGGGACATGTTGAAAAGCGTACTAGCTCTTGGGCGATGCAAGACAAATGGAAAAAATGTCCACATCCCAGAGCATATCCACCGGTACTGTCAATGTCCTCGAGACAAAGAGCATAGTAGGCATCACGAAGGAATGGTGGTGCATCCTGAGGGAGAGGTCGAAAAACCTCTGTAATAGGCCGTGGGTATAGAGGCAAGTAAGGCACTATTGTTGAAATATACAAGTGAATAGGGTGTGTGTGGGAACAAGCTCTTGGATAGAGGCTGTAAAAGAGAAGATGTAATTGTGAAAGAACCTGTGAAAAGGTGAGAAGAATCTACTGGGAGAGAATAATGGGTAGCATGAGGGAATTTAGGAGTGTGGAGATATTCTGGGAGATATTCAGGGAAAAGAGAAGAGGTGGAGAGAATCAGGCAAAAGGTGGAGATATTCTGGGAGTGAATCATGGAGAAATCAATGGGATTTGATGCTTGATGTAAACTCTATAAATTGAGGCATAGTCCTAATGAGAATTTGCTGGTTTTTGAGTATCCATGCCTACATTAATCTATCTGCTAATTATTCACTAATTACGTCTTAATTATTTCTTAATCACTTTGTTAATCATGTTGATTCTAGTGTATGATCCACCATAGCTCATCATTATGCTCAAATTTCAACATGGTATCAGAGCCATGCCTAGAATCAACCAGATTTATGAGCCCATTAGTGAATTAATTAGGATTAGTAAAATAATTAGCAAAAAATCAATTTTTTAGTAAGCTTTCACTCTTCCCCTTCACCCCCAGCCAATGGAGGGTCTCTAGCACTTAGCACACTTCAAATTAGGTCACAAGCTTCAAGCTCAAGCTAGCTAACATCTCCATCTTCAAGCTCAGCACGACGGCGAAGCAAACGGCGCAAAAACGAAGCAGAAATCAGCGATTTCACCGGCGCGTTTTTTCTGGAGGAGAATTGAGATTTCTTCAAGCACAGTTCAAATGTTTCTAATTCCTCTTAGCACAAAGGGTAATCAAGCATGCTCTACAAGCTGGTGAAGACAGAAATCAATTTCATCAAGTCTACAGTGAGATCCAAGCTCTTTATCAAAAATGCAGGTGACTTTGGTAAAACAGAGATTAAGCTTTCATTATTTGGTCAAATCTTGTGTTTCTTGGCTTAATCCTCTACTAGACTCATTGCTATTGATGCCTTTGAAAGCATTTGAGCTCATTTGAAGTGGAAGGCACCAGATCTGAGCTCCCCGCATACTCTATTTTCTGCACACAAACCAGAGCATTAATTTGCTAATCAGTGATTAATCAGTGCTAATCACTGTACTTTGGTCTCTTGGTGCTTAAGAGGCCATGGAAAATCCTGGTCTTCTCCATACCATCATATCCAAACATGCCCCGATTGGGACCAAACTTTGCAAGCATGTGGAGGGAACCCACCCCCACATGCTTACAAATTTTGGTCACAATCAAAGCATGTTTGGGCTAGTAATTATTGCCCGACGCGGATTTTTCAAGTCTCTTGGTGCTTAAGAGGCCATGGAAAATCTGGGTCTTCCCCATACCATCTTACCCAAACATGCTCGGATAGGGACCAAACTTTGCAAGAATGTGGGGGGGGCACCCCCACATGTTTGCAAAGTTTGGTCACAATTGGAGTATGTGTGGGTTTGTAATTAGCGCCCGGTGCGGATTTTTCAAGTCTCTTGGTGCTTAAGAGGCCATGGAAAATCCGGGTCTTCCCCCCATACCATCGTACCCAAACATGCTCCTCTGGGGACCAAGCTTTGCAAGCATGTAGGGGGAACCCACCCCCACATGCTTGCAAAGTTTGGTTACAATCGGAGCATGTTTGGTTTAGTAATTAGCACCCGGTGCGGATTTTTCAAGTCTCTTGGTGCTTAAGAGACCATGGAAAATCCGGGTGGTTGCAAGATGAGGGTATTCACTTTCATTCACTCTCTCTAAAATTGGGACATCAACGCATTTCGGGTGGAGTACCTCGATCGTGATATCGCCATCAATTAAAACACGACGCGTGCCTCCCAAGCCTAAAGCGACATATCTCGAACGTGATACCAACTAATGCCATGCTAGCACATCCGGGTTTCAAGTCACCATCTATGTCACCAGTAGAGGTCATTGCCACCACACTATCGTGATCGAGATATTCATGCCACTCGGATCCACATTGTGAGGTCCCTCTCCCCACTGCGCAACGAATTCAGGGGTTCAGCGGAAGTACCACTTCTTGCACGGGGCAGGTCTCACACTCGGGGCCTTGCCCACGGATATCCGGACAAGAGACTAATCCATCGGTTCTTCCAAAGCTGATCCCGAAAAAAACTTCCCTTGCCCGGAAAGCATGGGCAATTCCTCCAGAATAACTTTTCTCTATTGTGGTCAAAAGCCCTAACTAGCTGAACTGATCTGACCGAGCCCGTAAGTCTCAAGTCAGAGATCAGGGAAAAGATTGCACTTGGATCATAGAGACCAACGCTTTTTTCCTCATTGAGAGGCACAGATGTTGATTCTTTTCCATAGAACAATTTTTGTCCGGGATTTACTTCATCTATCATACCATAACAGAATTGAGTCTCAATTTAAGGATCTATCAGTCCAGCCTAACCCCATGCAGTCCCGCGGGTTAGCCAACTGCCCAACCACTGTAGTGATGGGATCCAATTAAGAATTTGGTAAGGTTTTGTCCCAGGTACCAGGGGGAAAAGAGTTCCCAGGCCCCCTAGCCAGATATTCATGCAAACTTAAAACTAGTCACACCACTTACACACCCAATATGAAATTGCCTTTTTCACAGCATAAGCTATCTTTAAACAATCTTTTAATGAAACCATTGTGTCACTGATCACAATCCTCAAAATCTCCGGTTGAATCCTTATTTCCAATCATTCCTTCATCGGTGTACCTATGGCATCATTGGCAACCAGAATGCTCACCACCTGTTCACTCATCAAGGGCCTTTTCTATAGTTCCTAGCTCATAGTAACTGGCAATATATTCACATAACAAAATGAAATCTTCGTTGAAGAAGATTAGCAAGATCAACCAACGGATCCAGACTCATCCGTTGAGGAGACGAGCAAGGTCAACCAACTAGATCCATGCCCGAATTCAGAAAACAACTCTTACTCCTTGTTCCAATATCTTCCCCGATGTACATGTGGGTATCTTCGGCAACCCAGAGCCCCCGAGCATCATATGGTTCAGCACCCTAGGATCCTTCGCAGGTCACCTAGGATCCTTCGCGCAAGTCACCTAGGATCCTTCGCAGGTCACCTAGCGCTTCACTCATAGGCCGCTTCCTTTTGGTCCCTCATCCACTATACCGGAAGCTCACCGAGGCCGACCTTGCTACGCGAGACGTCCTCCGTTGACTCTCCGTCTCAGCAGTTGCAACTGTAATAGATAGGTCTCCATGACCTCTTTCACAAGACGGTTAAAATGCTTCCCGAGCATTCTTGACATAAAACAGTCATTTAAAAACAAATTTCACATACAAATACAGTTCCAAGAATATTTTCATCTTTTCTCATCACTCCACGTCCTCCCTATCACATCACATCATTCCCACATCAAATCACATCCAATCGCATCATCCACACATCAATCCACATCATCCGTACATCCACTCACGTCAATCCACATTACCAACACATTAATCCACATCATCCATACATCCATTCACATCATCCACATTAATCCACATTATCCACTCATCCATCCACATCAATCCATATTATCCACACATCAATCCACATCATCCATACATCCATTCACGTCAATCCACATTACCCACACATCAATCCACATCATCCATACATCCATCCACATCAATCCACATTATCCACTCATCCATTCACATCAATCCACATTATCACGCATCAATCCACATCATCCATACATCCATTCACGTCAATCCACATTACCCACACATCAATCCACATCATCCATACATCCATCCACATCATCCACATTATCCACTCATCCATCCACATCAATCCACATTATCCACACATTAATCCACATCATCCATACATCCATTCACGTCAATCCACATTACCCACACATCAATCCACATCATCCATACATCTATCCACATCATCCACATCAATCAACATTATCCACTCATCCATCCACATCAATCCACATTACCCACATATCAATCCACAATCATTTCATAAGTATTCCCATTCTCATCTAATCACATCTTTTTCTATCTCATCACTTATTTCCTCATTTATCCTCATTAGATCACATCTACTTACATCTACCCATACATCTCATCAGTTCACATATATTAACATTTATCCCCAGTTTACATCGCATCTTATCACATTCATTTCACATCACATCTCATTCATTCACATCTTGATTCACATGCTAACACATTCATTCACGTCCCTTATCGTTCATTCGCACCCGATTCACAGGTTATCACATCCATTCACGTCCTTTATCGCGTTCATTCACATCCCGATTCACATGTTATCACATTCATTCACATGTTATCACATTCATTCACATCCTATGTCATTCATTTACATCATGATTCACATGACATCACATCTCATCTATTAATTCACATTTATTTGATTCGCATCACATATCATCACATCTGTTTACCTTTCATTCTCATCACTTCTATTTAAATTTCATTCTCATCACTTCTATTCTCATCACATCTGTTTACCTTTCATTCTCATCACTTCTATTCTCATCACATCTGTTTACCTTTCATTCTCATCACTTCTATTTTCATCACATCCATCCATCCATTCTTTCCCATCTATCTGATTCGCATTACATCTCATCACATCTATTCACCTCACATTCTCGTCACTCTATTCTCATCAAAACAGGGTAAAACAGGATCTTTCTTTTATTTCAGAGAGGGGAATATTTATAAGATCAAAAGGGGAGGTTTTTACAATTGCACACCTCAAAAGCCGGAGAGAGGAATCTTACATCCTACCCCACTTAAAAAACGTGAGATGTCATCTCGCAAAATTAGAGGAGAACTCTTTTCCTTAAGATCCAACTGATTGTGGGGTTCCTTATCACAACAATAATGGTCCATTAGACCGAATTTTCTATCTGAACAGTCCTTCATGGAAATTTTCAATTATACAGATTTTTAATTTGACATCCCTAAATGCTTATAATTTCAAGTCTTAGATTTACTCGTATATACTACAGGTAAAAGAGCTACAGTTATACCCTCGGTATATACGGGTAGTCATGGTCCTTAGAACTATAAGGTAAATACCATCATGTCTAGGCCTCAAGCAAGTTAGGGATTCCATACAATTGCGGTACTTCCATCTGAAGACCCAATTACCAATTTACGAATTTCAGTTTGAATATCAATTCGTATGAATTTTTTCACACAATTACAACCTTTTACTGCTTCTTCATAAATTTATGACATTTTTGGATTCTCGGTTGATCCTCATTAGCCAACTTGCTCTGATACCAGCTATGAGGTCTCTCTCCCCACTGCGCAACGAATTCAGGGGTTCTAGCAGCGGAAGTAGTACTTCTTACGCCGGACAGGTCTCACACTCGGGGCCTTGTCCATGGATATCCGGACAAGAGACTAATCCATCGATTCTTCCAAAACCAATCCCGAAAAAAACTTCCCTTGCCCGGAAAGCACAGGCGATTCCTCCAGGATAACTTTTCTCTAAGGTAGTCAAAAGCCCTAACTAACTGAACTGATCTGACTGAACCCGTAAGTCCCAAGTCAGATCAGGGAAAAGATTGCACTTGGATCATAGTAGAGACCAACTCTTTTTTCCTCATTGAGAGGCACAGCCGTTGATTCTTTTCCATAGAACATTTTTGTCCGGGATTTACTTCATCTATCCTACCATAACAGAATTGAGTCTCAATTTAAGGATCCACCAGTCAAGCCTAACCCCATCCAGTCCAGTCACACCACTTACACACCCAATATGAAATTGCCTTTTTCTCAGCATTAGCTATCTTTAAAACAATCATTTAATGAAACCATTGTGTCACTGATCACAATCCTCAAAATCTGTGGTTGAATCCTTATTTCCAATCATTCCTTCATTGGTGTACCTATGGCATCATTGGCAACCAGAACTTTCACCACCTGTTCACTCAAGGGCCTTTTCGATAGCTCCTAGCATAGTAGTAACCGGCAATATATTCACATAACAAAATGGAATCTCCGTTGAAGATCAGCAAGATCAACCAACAGATCCATATAAAGGAGCCATGGACTCATCCGTTGAGAACCAGCAAGGTCAACCAACCAGATCCATGCCCGAATTCAGAAAACAACTCTTACTCCTTGTTCCAATATCTTCCCCGACGTACATGTGGGTATCTTCGGTGAGCCAGAGCCCGAGCATCGTATGGTCAGCACCCTCTAGGATCCTTTGCAGGTCACCTAGCGCTTCACTTACATCCATCCACATCATCCACATCAATCCACATTATCCACTCATCCATCCACATCAGTCCACATTACCCACACATCAATCCACATCATCCATACATCCATTCACGTCAATCCACATTACCCACACATCAATCCACATCATCCTCCATACATCCATCCACATCAATCCAAATTATCCACTCATCCATCCACATCAATCCACATTATCCACACATTAATCCACATCATCCATACATCCATTCACATCAATCCACACTACCCACACATCAATCCACATCATCCATACATCCATCCACATCATCCACATCAATCCAGATTATCCACTCATCCATCCACATCAATCCACATTATCCACACATCAATCCACATCATCCATACATCCATTCACTTTAATCCGCATTACCCACACATCAATCCACATCATTCATACACATCCATCCACATCATCCACATTAATCCACATTATCCACTCATCCATCCACATCAATCCACATTACCCACACATCAATCCACATTCATTTCATAAGTATTCCCATTCTCATCTAATCACATCTTTTTCTATCTCATCACTTATTTACTCATTTATCCTCATGAGATCACATCTACTTGCATCTACCCATACATCTCATCAATTCACATACATTAACATTTATCCAGTTTACATCGCATCTTATCACATTCATTTCACATCACATCTCATTCATTCACATCTCGATTCACATGCTAACACATTCATTCACGTCCCTTGTCATTCATTCACATGTTATCACATTCATTCACGTCCCTTATCATTCATTCACATCCTGATTCACATGTTATTACATTCATTCACATCTTATATCATTCATTTACATCCTGATTAACATGACATCACATCTTATATATTCATTCACATTTATCTGATTCGCATCACATATCATCACATCTTTTTACCTTTCATTCTCATCACTTCTATTCTCATCACTTCTATTCTCATCACATCCATCCATCCATCTATTCTTTCCCATCTATGTGATTCGCATTACATCTCATCACATCTATTCACCTCACATTCTCGTCACTTCTATTCTCATCGCATCCATCCATCCATTCATTCCTATCTATCAGATTCACATCACATATCATCACATCTATGTACCTCTCATTCTCATGACTTCTAGTCTCATCACATCCATCCATTCTTTCCCATCTATCTAATTCGCATCCCATCTCATCACATCTATTTACCTCTCATTCTCCATCCATCCATCCATTCTTTCCCATCTATCTAATTCGCATCCCATCTCATCACATCTATTTACCTCTCATTCTCATCACTTCTATTCTCATCACATCCATCCATCCATTCTTTCCCATCTATCTGATTCGCATCCCATCTCATCACATCTATTTACCTCTCATTCTCATCACTTCTATTCTCATCATCACATCCATCCTCTATTCATTCTCATCTATTTGATTCATATCACATCTTATCACATCTATTTATAGAATGTAAAAGAATTCTTATTTTTGATATAAAGATTCTTTACGCATCTATTTATGCATAAATTCAATTTGATATAAAGATTCTATTTATGCATAAGAACAACTTGAGTGGGAAATAACACTTTTATAAAAATTCGTTTATGCATCTATTTATGCATAAATTCAATTTTAAGGAGAATAACACTTTCGAAATAAAAATAAATCTTTTATGCATCTTTCTATGCATAAAATCTGTTTATGCATCTATTTCTAAAACTTTTATAAAAATTCGTTTATGCATCTATTCAATTTTAAGGAGAATAACACTTTCGAAATAAAAATAAATCTTTTATGCATCTTTCTATGCATAAAATCAAAATTGATGAGAATAACTCTTTTGAAATAAAAATAAATTTCTTTATGCATCTTTCTATTCATAAAATCAAAATATGATGAAAGTAACGCTTTTATTTAAAAAAATTCTTTTATGCATCTATTTATGCGTAAATTCAATTTTAATGAAAGTAACACTTTTATAATAAAAAAATTCTTTTATGCATCTATTTATGCATAAAAATCAATTTTGATGAAAGTAACACTTTATAATCAAAATATTCCCAATATGCATCTTTCTATGCATAGAAATTAATTCTAATGAAAATAACACTTTTATTATAAAAATATTTCTAATATGCATTTTTCTATGCATAGAATAAAAATAACACTTTTAGAATACACAAGCGGTGGGGATTACTCTTTTTGAATAATAAAAGATAAAAATTATTTTACAAAATTTAAGAAAACTTTTCCATAACCTCCTTTGTATGGCTGACCATTTTTCAACTTTTTTCATTCTCAAGTTACTTAGAAATTATCCCAAATAGTTTAAAGCATTCTAAACTAATCAAATTCCACTTTTTAAAGAGAAACAATATGAAAAGTTTACTTCTAACAATTTGATTACACATCTAGAATAAAGAAAGGCTGAATTCAAGAATGAAGTGAGGGGGAACGCAAGTTTCCAACAAGGCATACACCATTTTTCATTTTAAAGAAAACAAAAATTAGAAAACCATTAAATGGAATAAAGAAAAAGTAGGATTTCTAGCTTACATGAATTTTTGTGAGCTTTCCTTTGGCTTTGATGGTTTGAGGGATCTACTCTTGTTTGCAACAAGAGTGGCCACCAATTCTTTTGAAGAGGAAATGGTCAAAAACTAATAAATTATCAATAAATTCACTGTTTTTGGCTCTAGGGAGGAGTAGAGTAATAGTGCATAAAACACTATTAACCATTTACAAAGAGGGAGACTTCATTTATAGGAAAAAGTGAGTCTCTAACCAAGCAAACTGATTCTAGAATTTTCCAGATCAATTTGGTCAATTTTTGACCATTTTTAGGTCAGTTTAGCCTACTTTTTGGATCTAGTTGAAGCAAGAGAGAGGAGAGATGAAAATATCTCATTATTTGTGAGTTTAAAACTCAACCACACATGTGAAATAGGTGCCTCCTTCATGAGGGGAATCCCCCCACACTGAGGTGTCAAAAATACATCATTTCTTCTAAATATCTTTTCTTTTTTAACTAATAACCTTGTCCTTTTCATCTTATGTGAGTATTTACTCATTTTTTGGGGGATTTTCTTTTATTCTTCAATTTATCTCCTCCCTACATTAGGATTAATCTAATTGGTCCATAGGAACCTTAATTTAAAAATTTTAAAAAATCTGGATCCTTAGGCTAAGGTCCTTTTTACCTGATTTCAATTTATTCCAATTGCACATTGGAAATTTCTTTTTGAATATCTATTTCAGGGGAAACCATTTTAGACAATAGGAGGATTTTTATATCCAAAAATATCTCAATTTGAAATTACCTCTCTCTAGATATTTTCTCTCTCTAGGCCAAAACAGGGTAAAACAGGATCTTTCTTTTATTTCAGAGAGGGGAATAATTATAAGATCAAAAGGGGAGATTTCTACACCTGCACACCTCAAAAGCCAGAGGGAGGAATCTTACACACATCAATGCCATGGTGGATCCCCTAGAAATCACGCTCAAATTTACATTCAGCATATTCAATCAGCCCAACTCCACCGTCCACATATCTCAAACGAGATATTGAAATATAATCTCAACCATTGAAATATCTCGTTTGAGGTATAGAGATGCAATCTCATCCGTCCACATATCTCGTTCGAGATAACAAGATGAAATCAAGACTGTTTAAGAACCTCGGATGAGGTACATCTACACAATCCGACCCGTCCATTCACGCACATTTGAAGATGCGATGAATCTCGACCGTCAAACATACCTCAATCATGATAATGACTTAAAATCTAAGCAGTCCATGTACCTCGAACGAGATACTGAATTCAAATCGTAGTCGTCAATCCTTCGCCAACCCTAAAATCAAATGCGTATCTTGGCTAATTGTCTCACTAACCCTAAAATCCTACGTACATCCGGAGCGTACATCTTGCAAACCGTAAAGTGCATGCCCACCGAGCCTCGATTGAGATTATAAAATTAAAAAGTTTTTTTTTCGCCTCATTGTCATAAGTCGTTTTCTTTCTCCTTGCTCTCTTGATTTGGATTAGCATTAGTGGTCCCATTAGCATTGTTTTATAGCTTCATGAGTGCTACTTAGCACTAAGCATTGGACCTTTCACATTGGCCTTTTACATTGGACCTTCACATTGCCCGTTTGTGTTAGGCTTAGGTTTTAGCATGGAGTCACGCGAGGAGGGCCACTCGTCTATTCTCGACCTCATCGTCAGAGATCGACCGGCGAGTTAGCGGCTATCCGTAGGAGTGCTAGAGACACACCGTCTACATTACATATCGTGGCATACTTGGAGGCGATGCTATCATCCCTTCGTAGCCTTCACGATATTGTTTATATAGATTCCACCATCGCACTGATCCTGTGTCACATGGCCTGACATATCGTCAGGTCTGTGATCTTGGTCCAATTAGGGATGGAGCCTACTTGGATCTTTTCCTCAATAGCCATGGGATGAGGCCCGGGGCAGGCAAGCCCCTTACTATTTCATGGTGTTTGCATCCTCGTATGATGGTGGCACATATCTATAGTCGATATGTTGTCCCATATGGGAGGATGCCGAACAACCACTAGATTCCCATATACTTCACAAAGAAATTACATGCGGAGTTTGTCTCAACAGGGGGGAGGAGGTGGATTACACTAGCCATCGGCCTAGTGATGGTGCTGGCCGCCGAGGCCGTCTCCAGGACCAGGGTAGGCAGCCTTCCCCAGCCCTTCGTGTAGCTCCTACAGATCTGGCGTTTGTGCCTATGTTGACGGTTGAGGCTCTTGGCACCTAGGTTGGTATCGACGTACAGAGTACCACGGAGAGCACCCAGCACGTGGTGTGCTGTTCTCACGATTGATACCGGACGACATATGTCGAGGTATTTACACATTTATTACCTCTTAAGTTTTTTCATAGTCATTTATTTACATGTTTATATGTACTTTTCTATATTGTTACTTGAGCGGCATGGTTGATTGTGCCACGTAGGGTCCCACACCTACCACTGAATGAGAGACTCACTCAGGAGTTGGTAGAGGCGAGAGCGGAGATTGATAGCCTTAGAGCTGCATTGCGGACGGTGGAGGTAGCTACTGTAGAGACACGGCATGCGAGAGAGTCTGACATCCAGCAGGTAGGGTTCTCTTGTACATAAAAGAGTTATAATTAAGGTCCTAAGTTATAAATTTCTTTAAGTAATACCTAATGAGAGAGACATCAATTATTTTTATGCTTTACTTTTTGCATAGGCTCGGATTGAGGTAGAGAGTTCTGGAGCTGAGGCGGAGCAGCACATGATTATGGAGCGGATTGCACAGCATAGGGTGGAGCAATTGATGCTGTGCATGCTCGAAAGTTCCGCAGATCCTCAGACGTGATAGTTGTTGAAATTTGAGCATAATGATGAGCTATGGTGGATCATACACTAGAATCAACATGATTAACAAAGTGATTAAGAAATAATTAAGACGTAATTAGTGAATAATTAGCAGATAGATTAATGTAGGCATGGATACTCAAAAACCAGCAAATTCTCATTAGGACTATGCCTCAATTTATAGAGTTTACATCAAGCATCAAATCCCATTGATTTCTCCATGATTCACTCCCAGAATATCTCCACCTTTTGCCTGATTCTCTCCACCTCTTCTCTTTTCCCTGAATATCTCCCAGAATATCTCCACACTCCTAAATTCCCTCATGCTACCCATTATTCTCTCCCAGTAGATTCTTCTCACCTTTTCACAGGTTCTTTCACAATTACATCTTCTCTTTTACAGCCTCTATCCAAGAGCTTGTTCCCACACACACCCTATTCACTTGTATATTTCAACACCTCCCCTCAAGTGAATACGCCTAGCACACCTAGACCGTATACCAAGTTTGCCTCCCCTTACTTGATAGTCTGCGACTAGTGTCTAGCACACCTCCCCTCAAGTTATCTGAGCACACCTGGACCCTATATCAAGTTTCTCTCTTACTTGATAGCCTGCGACCAGTGCCTCAGATCCCTAAACCCATAGTCCTTGACACTCTCTCTCTCCCTATGTGTCCAAGGCTACTATAGTTGCCCGCGACCTTGACTAAAGTGCTCACACATACATCTCTCTACCACGTGGCCTACATCATCGGTGGCTCAGAGGTGGTTTTACTTTATTGGGGTAGGTTACACTGGGTTGTGGGGTCTCTCTCTCTCTCTCTCTCAGAGATTTTCACATGGCTCCTCACTCTTTGGAGCCTCACATCTTCTCTTGTCTTCAGTCTTTTTGTCGTGGGTGGCAGCATCTCTCCACGCGTCCGTCTCTTCTTTCAGTCTTCTCGGGGCAGCTTCTCTTCTTGTGGCAGCTTCTCTTCTCGTGTCCATGTCTTCCTTCAGATCTTCTTCTCGGTGTGGATCCTCTTCTTGGGAAGAGATATTCTTCTTCTTTCATGGCTGGGGCCATGGGGCCATGAGCTCGTCCGTCAGGTCATTTTGCTCCATGTGAGCAACATGTTTCAATGTTTTGCTGATAGTTCCTTTGGGCTTTTTATGTTTATCTTTTTTCATTATGCAATGCAAACTCAAATTTATGCGGGAGGTCTTACCTCTTGCCTTAATCTGGACAAGGGCAGTGTCTGTTCCCATTTTTACACTGATAAAATGTGCCCAATACATAATGCGTATAGCATTCATTCTCATGCACATTCCAAATGCAATTCTGGCTGTGAATAATCTTGAATTTGAGTGAGATTTACAGGCATTAACCAAGGGTTAAATGCAAAATGATGATTTTCACAATTTTATCAGCACAATTTTCCCAGAAATTACATTAAATTAAGGGTAACCAATTTGTACGGGATGGTTGGAGTATCAAACCAACTCCGATTTGCAATCTGAAGCTTTAGGGATCTGTATCAGATACCTAATGGTTAATTTGAACCCTCAATTGCACACTCGGCGCTAATAAAACTGACCCAAACATGCTTCGATTGTGACCAAGCTTTGTAAAAATGTGGAGGTGGGTCCCCCCCACATGATTGCAAAGTTTGGTCTCCATCGGAGCATGTGTTGGGTATGATGGTATGGGGAAGACCCGGATTTTCCATGGCCTCTTAAGCACCAACAGACTTGAAAAATCCGCATTGGGCGCTAATAATTACTAACCCAAAAAATGCTCCGATTGTGACCAAACTTTGCAAGAATTTGGGGGTGCTTCTTCCCCACATTCTTGCAAAATCTGGTTCTCATCGGAGCATGTTTGGGTACGATGGTATGGGAAAGACCCGGATTTTCCTTGGCCTCTTAAGTACCAAGAGACTTGAAAAATCCGCACACCGGGTGCTAATTACTAACCCAAACATGCTCGAATTGTGACAAACCTTTGCAAGAATGTGGGGGTGTGTCCCCCCCACATGATTGCAAATTTTGGTTCCCATCGGAGCGTGTTTGGGTACGATGGTATGGGGAAGACCCAGATTTTCCATGGCCTCAAGCACCAAGAGACTTGAAAAATCTGCTTTGGGCCCTTATTACTAACCCAAACATGCTCCGATGGGGACCAAACTTTTCAAGGATGTGGGGGTGGGTCCCCTCCACATGCTTGCAAGGTTTGGTCCCCCACATGCTTGCAAAGTTTGGTCCCCCATCGGAGTGCTTGTTTGGGTACGATGGTATGGGGAAGAGCGGGATTTTCCATGGCCTCTTAAGCACTAAGAGACTTGAAAAATCTACATTGGGAGCTAATTACTCACCTAAAAATGCTCCAATGGGGATCAAACTTTGCAAGCATGTGGGGGTGGGTCCCCCCATGGGCTTGCAAAGTTTGGTACCCATTGGAGCATGTTTGGGTACGATGGTATGGGGAAGACTTAGATTTTCCATGGCGGCCTGTTAGGCACCAAGAGACTTGAGAAATCCGCATTGGGCACTAAGAACTAATGCAAACATGCTCCGATCGTGTGACGAGGGGAGGTCTGCCTCAAAGGCAGGATCATGAGCTGGTGTCGGTGTACTCGGGAGCTCACGAGTCCCATAAGCTGCTATAGCCCTCTCCATCTCTCTACATCGTGCTACTACTACAAGACGTCTCTATCTATAAACCAAATATCTGTAATCAGCAATGGTACGTGCCTGCCACTCTGTGCATGCTGTAAGGACACGTTGTAAGGACACGCTGCTCATGAGAAGCAGCACTGCTGCTAGCACCATCACCGGAGGTGCCACTAGGACCAGCAATACCCACATGCTTGTATGCAGTGATCTGGCTCTCGTGAAGGACTCTCTAGTATGCATCAAACTCGTGTGCACTCCACTCAATCTCTGGAGGCACCTCAAGCTCCTGATCTCTATCATCGGGTGACGTCGAGTCCAAAGTCAGTAGTAGCTGAGGTAAAATCAAGAGGCCTTCTAGTCCCAACATCTACTCAAGCGAAGCCTGGGTGAAGATCGTCAATGCCCAAAACTTTGTATGTCGCTAGGTCGACGTGTGCGTAGCAAGAGGGACATGCTGAGAAGCGTACTAGCTCCTAGGTGATGCAAGACAAATGGAAAAAATGTCCACATTCCAGAGCATATTCTCCAATATTGTCCATGTCCTCGAGACAGAGAGCATCACAGAGAAATGGTGGTGCATCCTGAGGGAGAGGTCATCGAAAAAGCTCTGTAAAACAGACCGTGGATATAGAGGCAAGTAAGGCACTGTCACGTTTGAGGATCTGCGGAACTTTCGAACATGCAGCATCAACTGCTCTGCCCTATGCTGTGCAATCCGCTCCATAATCATGTGCTGCTCTGCCTTAGCTCTAGAACTCTCTATCTCAGTCCGAGCCTACACAAAAAGTAAAGCATAAAAATAATTGATTACTCTCTCTCATTAGGTATTACTTAAAGCAATTTATAACTTAGGACCTTAATTATAACTCTTTTACGTACAAGAGAAACCTACCTGCTCTGGATGTTAAACTCTCTCACATGCCGTGCCTCTACACTAGCTGCCTCTGCCATCCCCGCAATGCAGCCCCGCAATGCAGCTCTAAGGCGGTCAATCTCCGCTCTCGCCTCTACCAACTCCTGAGTGAGTCTCTCAGTGTTGGTAGGTGTGGGACCCTATGTGAAACAATCAACCATGCCGCTCATGTAAAAATATAGAAAAGTACATATAAACATGTAAATAAATGAAAAACTTAAGAAGTAATAAATGTATTTACATATAAACATGTAAACTTAAGAAGTAATAAATGTATTTACATATAAACATGTAAATAAATAAATGACTATGAAAAAACTTAAGAAGTAATAAATGTGTAAATACCTCGACATATGTGGTCGGTATCGATCGTGAGAACAAGCGCACCACGTGCTGGATGCTCTCCGTGGTATTCCGTACATCGATGCCAACCTCGGTGCCAAGAGCCTCGACCGTCGACATAGGCACAAACCCCGAATCTGTAGGAGCTACACAAAGGGCTGGTGGAGGCCGCCTACCCTGGTCCTGGAGAAGACGGCCTTGGCGGCCAGCACCACCACTAGGCCGCGATGGCTAGTGTAATCCACCTCCTCCCCTAAGAAAAACTCTCCATATAATTACTTTGCGAAGTATATGGGAATCTGGCGGTTGTTCGTCATCCTCCCATATGCGGGCAACATATCGACTATAGATATGTGCTGCCATACAAGGATGCGAACATCGCGAAATAGGAAGGGGCTTGCCCGCCGCCCCAGGCCTCATCCCACAGCTATCGAGGAAAAGATCTAAGAAGGCTCCATCCCTAATTGGACTAAGATCATAGACTTGACGATATGTCAGGCCATGTGACACCGGAGCACTGCGGTGGTGGGCTATCCACTCATATACATAAACAATATCGTGAAGGCTACGAAGGGATGATAGCATCGCCTCCAAGTCTGCCACGATATGTAATGTAGACGGTGTGTCTCTAGGGGAGATCCACCGTCGCATTGATGTGGATCCAAGTGGCATGAATATCATGACGATTGAGATAGTGTGGTGGTGGTGACCTGTACTGGTGACATGGATGGTGACTTGAAACCCGGACTTGCTAGCGTGGCATTAGTTGGTATCTCGTTCGAGATATGTCGCTTTAGGCTTGGGAGGCACGTGTCGTGTTTTAATTGATGGTGATATCATGATCGAGGTACTCCGCCCGAGATGTGTCGATGTCCCAATTTTAGAGAGAGTGAACGAAAGTGAGTATCATTATCTTGAAACCACCCTACTGTGAAGGGTACATCAAGCTTTTAGAAAATGTGTAAGGAGATGCACAACTCATAGAGGATCTCTCATTGAAAATTTTCCCAAATATTTATGGGTGTGAGAAGGTTGCCTAGATATTTTAAAGGAATGTGTAGGAAGGTGCACCACTTATTAAACTGATGGTGGGCTATCCCCCCCACCTGTGTGCTCCGAGTAAGGAGTTTTAATGGTGATCTAGATAGACTTTGGCTTTACAAAGGATGTTTTTCTTATAAGGGTGAACGCATATGCTGGGTGGTAATCTAGATAGACTTTGGCTATACGGAGGATTTTTTTCTGATAAGAGTGCTTGAACATAATGAACTCCTTACCCACGTGCTTTGAGTAAGGACGTTTTATGGTGATTTAGATAGACTCCGAATTGAGCGATGAGTCATACCATGGGCCACCCATGGTTCCCCCCATCCAAAACATATCTAGATGGCTATCGAGACAATGAGGCTTAATGTAGGTGCTTAAGTTATTGGTGCCTATTAATGTGTCTACTAGATGCAAAACCCATGTGTATATTACAAGTATTGTGCATGGGCATTGGGAAAAAGGTGGGCCTATATGGAAGCTCCTTCTAGTGAAAAAGCCAACACATCACTTTTTTTTACACTTATTTTTTTGGTTTCTTTAATTCTTATGCATGGTTCGAGATGGGAAATTGAGTGTTAAGTTGTACCACGAAAAAACTCTAACACACCACTTTTTTAGACACTTTTTTATCTACTTTCTCTAACTCTTACATAAGGTTTGAGATAGGGAATTGAGTGTTTGATGTGTAGCGAGGTTGGTTGATATAAGGTGGGTGTGAAAGAGGTTGGGTTATCTATAACAATTTAGGACATCCAATCTAGCATGTACATTGGTAAACTATAAGCTATAATTTATGGGTTGCTTTTAGGACAATGGTAATTGTTGGGAGGTAGTTTTATAGTGTGTTGGGTCTCTCTTACTCATTTGATTGGCGTGGTGGTAAGCGTTTTTGTGCCTTAGGGGTGACATGGATCTTGGTTGATTCCTCCGCTTTTGTCAACTTTGGTTGCATTGTTGTCTCTTCTTCCTGCTTAGGCTCTCTTCCCAGTTCTCTTCATGTGCGGGAGATTTTCATGTCCTTTTATAAACTATTTCGCACTCTCTCTTTCTCTCTTCTTTTCTCATTTTCTTTTTCTTTCTCTATTCTTCTCTTCTTTTCTATTTCCCTCTCTCAAGTTTTTGACATGTGGTACACACGTCCCTACATCACCACGTGGTACTTTTTTTCATTTTTGGGTGATAATGTGGCATCACATGGTACTCTTTTTTTTGACATGTGGCACAGATCACAGATGCCTATCTCAACACCGAATGTTTTTGAAATAGTGTGGCATCTGACATGGTTTGACATGGTTTGACAACTTCTTGAGGGAGTAGAATTTAAGGTTAGCTCTCCTATTCCCACTCCTTCATTGGAGATATTTACAAAAGAAATTGGGTGAATATGGAGCTTGAAGGACCATGGTGGCTCTTAAAGAGGCTATAGAGAGAGAGGGGGAGCTTGAGTTTGTTGCAAGCGAACACACACACACATGAGTGTCATGATAATGGGATTTAGTGGGAATCTAGAGAGCTCAACCATCTGGGCAAGGCACGAATGAGGTTTAGGGGAGTCAAAATGACCAGGTGTGCAGACCCAAGAGTGGCAGGACACTAGTGAGAGTGTTCGGGAACATGTGAAGAGCAACAAGCTAATAAAAGGGTTGGGTCCAATCTTAAAGGGTCTGGTCTTTTTTGGCTATGGTGGGGTGGAAAAGAAGGAGCCCTTGTGGTGATGAAGAACGTAGAGCTGAGGAGGCTGCCCTATCATCACTGGTATCTGCTGGTATCAGAGCTTGAATCTTCAACGCGTTGAACGCTGCAAATTATCTGCTGGTATCAGAGCTTGAATCTTCAACGCGTTGAACGCTGCAAATTATCCTACAAGTAAGCCTTGATTTTGGTTAAGCGTGGAGGAGACCGCCAGCCCATCTGCGTAAAAACATGTAATACTTGTTGCCCCACAGCCACACCAGTATTGGCAGGCGTGTCAATTCCCACAGCCAACGGATAATACAGCACTGAGTGCTGCACACTGTGGATTATAGTTCTAGGTAGATTTCGGGGTGTCTGTGTACGTGGCACCCCGCGGGCCCCAGCATGAGCGGTCACCTAGCCGGTGACCGCCTCAGTACAGACAATGGTACAGACAACCGTGCAAAAGAGTTATGAACACACGTCAACGCGTTTGCTGTGATTCGAACCCAGGTCCCTGCCAAGAGAGGCGAAGCTCCTATCCACTACACCGCACGCACGCTTGTGACATAAACACATTTCCATAACACCTTATTGACGTATGTCTACAAATGGACCCGTCACCAGCCACCCATTGACCGGGTGACTGGGCCCACTAGGTGCCACTTACACAGGTACCCCAAAATATACCTACAGCCTTGGACACAAAACGACTGCTTTTGGTGGTCAGCCTTGAAAGGACGCACCGTCTACGTGTAAGAGGGGAGGAAGCAACTACTACTGTTTTGACTGGCTAGTACCATAGCAACGCCGTAGACGTCGCCTAATTTCAGATTTTTACCCAGCCGACGGAATTACCAACCTGCAGACGCCGCCACCTAGGCCTGGTTCATCCAATAAAATCAACAGTCAGTGCCGCCGTCCCGGAAGCCGTTGTTGCAGCGTGGAGTTCATAAATTTCTCTCTATAAAAAAAAGCCATCATCTACAGTGCGGCAGCTATGTGTTTGATTGTGCAACTATCGCCTAGTTCAGACCACGCTGCCACCATCAGAGTTGCGTTGCAGGGCAAAGACCTTCAGAGACACAGATTTTTATTTTAACAAAAAAAGGCGAAAGAAATCAAACTCTTATCGCTCTATCGAAGGTTTTATACCTTTGGACTTAAGAGGTTGTTCCCGCGGAGGCATTACTCAAGTGGAATTTCTAGGGAATTTCGAGCTTTTATACGACGATCGAGAGAGCTTGGACTTGAGGTCATGAGGAGTACGAATGTGTGCATGCAAAAGGGCACATGCTTCAACGAGATAACAAGATAAGGGAATTCTCTCCTTGCAATCTTTTTCATATGTTTTTTCTTGAATAGCATGCAGTTGCGATGAGTTAAGAGCTTGTTTCTCCACGAGTGCAAATCGTTGGTTCTTGAAAAGCATGATTGTGTGTGAGATTTTCCTTAACAGAGTTGCGTGCACATGAAGGTTATAATGTGTGCACTTAGGCATAACCAGTTCCAGTTATGCTTAAGGACATGTTTGCATTGCTTTGCATATGTCTTTGGCCTAATTAAAAAGTTTTTGCTAGTTTGTATGCATGTTCGCATACAAAAAAGTAATTAAGGTGTGTTTTTATGCACATAAAGAGTATTTTTAATGTATGCAACATTCATCAATGTGATGCATGTAAAAGTTCTTGCTTGTATACTGTCTTGGTCATACTGTATGATCAAAGAAGTGACGACAAACATAAAGGTTCAAATCCATCTAAGTAACAAGCAGTTTTGAGTCAGTTTTTCTCATATGAGAATTCAAAAGGGGCTCATAAAGAGAATCTATATTTTTGAAGTGCTCATGTTAGGTCTTAGTATCTCTAATCTTGTTTGTACGGACAAGGATAAACATAAAGGCAAGTAGCATGTTTTTTTTTTGCTTTGGATTAAAGTAGTTTACTTTTGGCTGAAGGCATTCATCTCAGTAAGTCATGTTATGTATTGATTCTTTACATGACCTGTTTGAGAATTTAGGACCAGCCGCTTATAAAGTTACTCAATTTGTAAGCTATGCTTCGTTCACCACTCTTTTGGTTTAATATTCTTCTATGTGTAAATTTTTGTCTAACTCAGCTCAAAAGTCTTGAGTCTTGTATGGTTAGCCTAGGCTAAGTATGATAGGATTCTTCTTATGTTGGAAGAAATCCAGAAAAGTTTGAGGGCATCCTCCCCGCAACTTGTGTCTAAGGTAGGAACATTGAATGTTTCTCCTCATGGGGAAGGGGCGTTTAACCTTCATGTTGCCCTAGAGGCCAGGTGAATGTCAGTGGGTCTCTATCACGAGACACCGCCACCATTCTAAAGGCTTTAAAACATCCCACCTTCAACGGAGAAGGAAAGAAATAAAGATGTGGTGACTACCTTCTTGTGAAAGTGGTAGGATTTGCATAGCTTGCATCAAACGCCAGGACACCTGTGTGCCCTAAAAGCAAGCTTGTCCCTTGGGGGAAAGGCTTACAAATGGTGGATGAACCTTAGGGAGGCTAAGACCCACCCCACGATTTGGGCGGGTTTTAGAATCTATTCAAAAGAAGTTCCTCCTAGAAAATGAGATGGAACAAAATTGGGATGCATGGGATCATTGTGAAATGCGTACTCTCACTTTGACTCATTACATTGGCAACTATAGGGAAAGTCATTCTCAAGTTGATTATAAGAATCAAGTAAAGTAAGACGAGCCCAAAATTCTTAAGAAGGCGATTTAGGGTTTTAAAAATGGTGATTAGCATAAACAAAAAAATGATTAAACATTAATCTCACTACTAAGCCTCTTAAAACAAAGAAAATCAAAATTTAAAAAACTCTGTACAAGCATTAATCTAAAAATATATTAAGCACTAATCACTCTCTAATCAAAACATCAAGATGTAAGCCAAGAGCTCTAATACCAATGCAATGAAGGGAATCTAGGGTTGCACTCATTGGCATGGAGTACACGTATGTGTTGCTCATCATAGAGAGTAGCCACCTAAACATGGTTCGAAGATTGCCATGCATCACCCATAGAAGAATGAGCTCCAAGAAATGACATAATAGTCCAAAGATCATAAAGGGTCATAAAAGGGTAAAAAGATCCTAGGGCTTGTGTTTTTTATAGTCCCAAGGCCCACATGCCTTAACACTAGTTTGATAAAACAACCATGTCCTTGGACATTTTTATGTCGTGCTAAATGGCCATGTTTGATTATTTTTTCCAAACAATCAATAAATACTTTCCATATGATATCTACACCAAGTCATTTTTTATGACCCAAATTTCATCATAAAAATGCTCCATGGAAAAATTATAGATTTTGGGATGACTAGTACAAAACTTATTGACAATCTAAATTGTTGAAGTTAAAAATGACACTAAAAAGTTACAAATTTAGATTGAAAAAAACATATTTTACAAGCTCTTAATCCATGTGATTCATGAACTATTGCATATAATCAAAATGCTCTATACAAGCTAAAATTTTATAGCAATTACAGACATATCTAGGTTTTAAAGGCTAATTTCTTTCTTTTCTTATTGTCAAACAAGCAACAGACTTGCATTCCATGAATTTTATCTTATGATTGATATCTTCATTTTGAGGCTTCTATATATGGATACATTGTTATTTGCATATCAATCATACCTCTCGTTTTCGAGGAGCCTTAAGAAGGATATGAATGTTTTTCTACCCATTGTGAGATACATTTAAATGATGTGTTACTGTAATTGTACTTAGGGGGAGGTATAATGTTGTAGTAGTAGAAATCTTGTTCCAAATACCCTTTTTGGGTTATACATGTCCATTCATGATTATACATAATATTTTCAATCTATAATTACACATATGAAACAAGATAAATGTCCCTTTTATGTGATATTAACATTTTCCACTACCCACGATCATTCCTCAATCTTTTTCCACTAATATCATTTAAAACAAGATTCTAAGCTTTAATGTTGATTTTTGTGTAAAGAATGTAGGGTTTACAAGTGTTTGCCTTTGGTTAGAGCTTACGCAAAGATGATAGGCATCTAGTTTTTCAATTTTAAATAACCATCAAAGGCTTTTAGTGTTCCAAATTCACACCATATTTATCTCCTATGATATATGGCAGCCCAAAATAAATGTTATCAATGATGGAAGATTTTTTTGCAAACATGTGTGATGGAATTATGTTACAATAAAAAACTACACGTGTGAAAACTGTGACCACTCCAATTATTTAGACCAATTGGATGTCTTTTCATGTCCTCTTGTGTTCAAATATATTTTTCATATGTCCTTTGACACATGTATATTACATATCTTCAAGGGTGTGTAGTTTGGATAGAGGCTTGAAACATCAAATTATGTTTTTATAACCCTCAAAAAAGATGTATTTATGTCCTATTGAGATACCAAACTAGTGTTAACAATATCTATATGTGTAAATTCCCCTAAGCCTCATGTGTCTAGGCCCATCCCCCATGTGTATAGGCATCCTAAAATCCCCTTTGTTACAAAAACACATTCTTTAGAAACAAAATCTACAATTTATTCAAATTATTTATTTTTCCATCTTTTTCTTTGGGTTACTTAGTGGCTATAACTCAATGCATATCAATGGGTTATCTTATATACCCTCCTTTCCTTTTAAACTAGAAAGTCTTCATGCATTTAATCTTCAAGAAGTCATGTACTGACTTTGAGTACATGCTAGAAAAGAGAGAGAGAGAGAGAGAGAGAGAGAGAGAAGGGAGGGGGGGGACTTTTGATTATGGAATGACATCATACAAAGTGCCAAGAACCACAAAATAATGCAAAGTACACAAGTGGATAATGTGTAAGGAAATGAAAACTCAAGTATCGACGATTTGCTAAAATAGTATACATGTGTTCCTTAGGGAGAGTTCTTAATGTGTCTATGTAGCCTTATATTGGCTCTATTGTGAGTAGAAAGTTACCAAATCTCTCGTCATGCATAGAATAATTATGGAAAGTCAAATATTCAATGTTTCTTAAAGAATGGTGAGGAAATATTGGGCTATACCCCTAGTACACAAGCCCATCTTCAAGCACAAAACTATGATTTGACATGTTTTGAGGATGCTCTTTGATTAATATTTTTCATTGGACAGATGTCACATGTTTGGCTATCAGTGTTTGGGAAATAGGGATCTTCTCAACTTGGAAAAATGTAAGATGAAAATCCTAAATAACAATTTGAGAGATAATAAAGCGAGTTGTAGAAAATGAAATAATGGTGTAAAATTCTTAGAAAATATGTCTAATTTCTTCAAATTTTTGGCTTCATAAAAAGTGAAAAGGAGTTTCTGTGTTTCCTAAAATTATGTTTCCCGAACAACGTTGGCTTTTCAAAACCCATAAACTTTCACCCTTCTCAATACCAACAACTTCATTATTCCTCATGTTGTCCAAAGTCCCTTTCTTAAAGAAAAAACATTGGTTACTTTTTTACTTTGCAATGTTAGGATATGACTTGTAGAGGTATCCACTCTCATTTGGGTTCTAGTATAGAATGCTACTGTTGATTTTGAAGCCTACTCTTGATGGTTACATAGTCAACTTGCTTGGGTGGAGAAAATGGTTGATGGACACCCTCTATTGCCTGAAAATGAAATATGGGTGATGGGCACCCTCTATGCCCTGAAAATGAAATATGGGTGGGGGTGGTGGTGGACATCTTTTCACTCCACTTAGGTTCTAAACATGTAAGGCCCTAGGTAGGAGGGCGAGAGTTAGGTGAGAGATGGATAACTTGTAGTGCTTGCCCAAAGGTTCCCTTCACATTTGAATTATGCATCCACTTTTGTACTTTTTATGGTTCATGGTATTGTTGCAACTTGCATAGTGCAAGAATGCCTTTTAAAACCTCTACAAATAATGGTTGCGATATTGGGATTGTTTTTTACATCAATGTGAGATGGCAAAACAGCTACCCGAAAGTACCAAGTGTAGAGTCAACACAGGGACCAAGTGCTTGTGTGTGTTCGTGAAAGGAGCACGTTTCTTGTTTTCCAAGCTTTTCCGCATGCTCGATCATATCACGATTGCAAGCTGCATAGAAAAGGCACACTACTGTTGGAGATACCAGCTGTTGCTAGCTGCTATGGAGCTTAGTTGCACAGTGAATTCAATATATTAGCCTAGGGATCCACGGTTATCTTGACATCTAAGCCGTCCCCTCCACGGCGATGTCCGCCATGCTACTCGCACTTCCTATTGTACATATTTTCATTACCTAGTGACCACATTTTCATTACCTAGTGACCACTGCTCGAAAAAAAAAAGAGAGTTTTTTTCAACTCTTAAAATTAAAGGCAAAGACAATGAATAGCCTTAACCGGGATTTGGAAGTCTTGCAAATCACAAATCGTACACATGCCGGGATTCATAACTAAAATGTGTAAATTTTAACCCTTAAAATTAAAGGTGACATCGAATTTGAATCAAGGATTTCTAAATTTCGGTCTGAAAAATTACACTACGAATCCGGTTATGTGAGCACTGCTCATGACTTCCACAAACATGCCCCAAATCTAAATTGTAGTCCCTTCGTTGGCATCTACATGGATGATGGCATAGCTAGGTGCATGACTATTAATATGTCCACAATTCCCTTTGTTGCAACATATGGTCCTCATAGCTTAGGAAGTAAATTCAACAAATTCTTAGGCAATAAATCCAACATCTTTTGAAAATGGAAACTACATGGATGCTTTCAATACGTGCCGCATGAAAGCCACATTTCCTCTCTCTCTCTCTCTCTCTCTCTCTCTCTCTCTCTCTCTCTCTCTCTTTGTGAATCTCTCTCTTTCTCTTTGTGCCTTGCATAGAATAGCTATGTCAATGATCCCTCTCTCTCTCTCTCTCTCTCTCTCTCTCTCTCTCTCTCGTGATTCTTGATCAACATGCTATGTTTTGCAAAATAAGGTATGTCTCTTGCATATAGAGGGCATGCTTGCACTCTATCTCCCTCCCTTTCTCTCTCTTACATTGGAGAGGACACAAACTTTCTTTCTTTAATGATGGAAATGATGAAAGGGTAGCCTACATGACCCAATGGTTTGGGGAATGAGTTTAGGTGTAGGATGCATAAGCTAAAGAGATAGTCGATAAGGTGGAATGCCTTAGGGAATCAAATGATGCTCACATAGAGGGCATTAATTGATGCAATGATTATAAATTTGTGAATATTAACACTTACAATTCTATAACAATGTCTATCATTATCACCTTTGTACATCTCTACCAATGTCTTCATTTGGTGCATCTTGGTGCATCTCTATCGGCTCTTCATCACAAGCCTTACCTTGAGAGCTTAAAAATCACCTTACTAGACATGGGGTCTAAACTTGAGAACTTTGAGGGCAGTGTTGTGACTAATCAGGTTCTATTACCACCATGCGGTACATTGCCTCATGTTGGCCGTTAATTGAACAAGGCTTAACAAGGATTAAAAATGTAGAGGGTGTTGAAATGGATGGTTACATAAATGAAAGCAAGCTCAAGAAAGATTATGGGCCTCTATTCACCAGAACAAACAAGAAAAACAACAAAAATAAGATGTCAAAACACAAGCCCAAGAGAATGCCGAGGCTTAGAAAGCTATGGCCAAACAATGGACGAAGAACAAGAACCTACATCTTGAAATTAAACGTGCAAGCTAAGAGAGTGAAAATACCAACCTTAGTCATTCTTGTCCCATTGGCAGCATTGCCTTGTTGATAACATGGGTGTAAGTCATAACTTCCTCTCATCTCAAACATGGGAGTCTTCAAGAAGTAAACCAGATCTTAAGCACACAAGGGCCAAGGTATAATAGGTTCACTCAAGTTGAGTCAAGGTTGTGGGTGTTTTGAAAGTTAACATTCCCATAAAAAATAACTAGTATATGGCCCAGGGAAGGTATATGGCCCAGGGAAGGTATATGAGATGCCTACAACAAGAACATAGGAGCAATTCACATGTATTTTTGGGAACAGGGTAGATGTATGTAATGAATTACCCAATTAATTGGGCTAACTAAATGTCTAAAATGAAGCATAGGAATATCATTATGTTACCTATGGGGTCATCCCAAATTAAAGCAAGAGGAGTTGATCAACTTATGCTTCATAAGATAATTACTCCTCCCAAGCCACCATAATTGTTTGGGTGAGGAGGAAGTGCTACCCTGCTCCTTCCATTGAAGTAACAATCCATGAGGATAACATCAGAGTCTCGGTCTCTCCCAAGCCCTTGGAAAAAATGGTGGGTTTCAAAGGAGCTCCTATGGGGAGAAGCAGATATGTGTACCCAAGGTCAAAGTTGTCCATGGAAAATAAGAAAAGGAAGGAGTAATCGTAACATCGATAACTAAAATCCCTACTATCAAAGGAAGAAAACCCTAGAGACTTGAAATAGTGAAGTCAACACCATAACACCACAACACCAACACCAATCAATCTTAACACCGACAATAAAAATCCCTACTATCAAAGGAGGAAAACTCTAGAGACTTTAACTAGTGAAGTCAACACCACAACACCAATCAATATTTCCAAATAGAGGCTTTGATATAATAAGGAGATGAAAGGTACTAGAGGTTGAGGGGTACTTTGAAGGGGTCACCAGCTTATGGATCCTAAAATAGGTAAAGGATCAAAAGCACAACTATGCCAGTGAATCAATTAAAGGATATGTTAGGATCGAATGGTGGCTTATGACTCTATCTAAAGCTAATTGATTGGATCATTTAAAGGATAATATTATTGAATCAATTAAGTGATAATATTATGTTATAATGTATTTTCCTTATATGGCTGTAAAAATCTTTCCATGAGAGCATAATGGCATCCATATGATCAAAACTACATGTAATGCAGGCTTCCATAAATCCCAATGTCATTACATAGATCCCATAAAGCTCTTTTGTATATATAGGAACTCAAGTCCACTACTCATAGGGCATCCAAAACTGAAATTACAGGAAGTTCTAGAAACCATACAATCCACATTTGCCTCAATTATCCACCACCCAATGCATCCATAAGTCCTTCAAACTCTTCTAATGTGGAAGCAAACTTTCATGAAGCCTCCTGAACAAGGGAAGACCTTTTCATTTCACCAAATATTTCGCTAGACAAGCACTCTTTTCCTCTTACCCACTATACTCTTTGCACATATTCAATCATGTGCTCCTCATCCATGGGAGGTAGCTCATCACTCACGTAGACAACATAATGATGTAGCCTGAACTCACATTTTTCTTATTAGATTGTGCCTCTTTAAATAGGCTCATGTATCTTGAACTCGTGTTTTTTTTCCTCATTAGATTGTGCCTCTTCAAATAGGCTAATGTATTAGTCATTATCACCTTAGTTAATTCCTAAAGAAAGCACTAATCTGCCTCTTACCTTTGCTCAGGCCTTGGTGGGATCTTTGGTATTTTGCTCCTCCTAGATGGGCATTGATTGAATCTCCCAACAGATGTAAGCTTCACAAAGATTGTCCATAGATGAAGTTCTGTTTTCTCTATATCTTTTTGTAATGCAGCATAAAATCGATTGTATCTCCTTAATCAAAACATTTATTTGAGATTCTTTTAGCTTGTTGGAGAGGTAATGGAATGGGAAACACAATTGTATAATCAAATTAGGCTCAATCCACCTCTTTACTATCTATATGGTACCCATGTGGGTTAGAATTTTGCTAAATTTGACAACTATAAAGTTATCCGAATGGAATGGTTAACGGTGGCTTACCGTCAACACATCCTTTTCAAACATGTGATATAATTAGGTTTAGTCAGAGAATTTATGACTGGGACAAATTCTTATATTTAAAGCACATCATCAAAGGTACTTTCCAAGGAACCTTTGAGCACATTCCATATGATCCCTTTATCCACATATACATCTCATAAGAATATCTCCTATACACTATTCATTAGCAAACCATTATCCATACATCAATTCATTGGCCTCCATTAGCCCTAGATGTGATCCTTGGAATCCATTGCCACATGTTTGCTCAATGTAGATTAATACATGCAATCAATCCTTCTCCAATCTACACCATGCATTACCTAATTCTTTAAATCTGCAATTTACTAATAACCTTAAGGTAGTGGAAGACTTGTCTCCTTGGCCCCTTCTTCCTCCTCTTACTAAGGGTACTCCTCGCAACAAGAAGCTAGATTCTAATAACTTTATATGTGATTATAAAGGGTTAAAATAGTGAGATTGAGGTCAATTCTCATACATTTCCATTTATGCTATAGCATTTCAATCACCATTACATCATTAATTCTTGATCTAATATTTACCCTTTTCACCAAGAAAGTATCATATGCGCCTCTAAACAAGGCTTTCAAGAAAATAAAGATACCTCAAATTCACCAAAATCATATGATTCTTCTTCTAATGTTTCTCAAGAAACATGCCAATTTTGTGGGTTTTGCAATAATGCATTGAGAATCTAATCATAGCATGAAATTACTTTCTTCTCATATATTTGACACCATTATTTGCAAGATTATTATGATTAGATAACATTCCATGTGCATGTAGTCATCACAAATTGCAAAATCCATGTGCATGTGCATGTAGTCATCACAAATTGCAAAATCCCTTTGCTTATGTAGCCCTAGAGTTAAGGTTTTCACTCATATGTACCATAGCCATGTGTGCTTTTAAGAAAAGAGACTCTACAATGCTTCAAGAAGGTAAGAAATTCTTTCAAATGCACATGATTTTAGCCAAATGGACTCAAGAAAGTAAGAAGTTCTTGCAAATTCACATAATTTTAGCTAAATAGACTCAAGAATGATTGAAAGTGATCTAGAAATTTGAATCTTTGCAAGATATCCATGCCTTTTTGTAAAATCCACTTTCTAATGGTTGTATAATAGTCCATAGCTAGGGTTTGTGCAAGAAAGATGAAAACAAGCAAGACAAACTTGAAGCTTTGCAAGATCTTATAACCAACACTTCTAATGCTTCTTATTGTCTTCCCATGGAGCAAGGGTAAGAAGAAGCTTCAATAATTCACAAGAGTGTTTCAAAGAGCTTCATGATACTCACAAAAGGCTGATATAATCTCTATGGAGACTCTTCCACATGCCTATGGGTGGCCCATGTAGAAAATCACCATTTCACAGGTCTCTGGTTTCACTCAGTTCCTTGTCATCTTGTTACATTTTGGCCACCTCTTTTACCTTCAAACCACTCACCAACAATAGGATAATTAATCCCTATGGGAGCTTCATGGAGTTTAGAATAGATTTGTCTCCTTGTAGTAGAATTTATGCACAAATGGATCTCTCTCTTCTTTTGTATGTCTTAGTGATAATACAGGCCGTTCCTCTCTCTCACACAAAAGTAGTACAACTTACAAGACATTTAAGACCCTCTAATCTACCACACACACAACAAGAAGGCAAAACCCTAACCAAACTTTAATCACTTACTAAAATAGACCTAGGGGCTCTAATACCAATTTGAAAATTTTAAGCTAAGAAGTCTCAAAGAAACTAAAAAGTTCAATGGTTACAAAGCAAGATAACTAACACTTAATCACTACTAATTAGACACAATAATCAACAAAAATAATAGCCGAGTATCATTATGAATTCCTGCTAAAATGAGAATTGAGATACATTAATTTATAGCTTAAAGATCATCTCCATCAACAAACCACCACTTATCTCTCTAACATCCCTTGAGTCTCTTAATCACACTCAATCACCTTTCCATCTTCACATTTTAAGATTTCTATTGAAAAAGAGAATCTTCTTGGAAGAACAAGAGACGATGCTGAATTTCTCATGAATAAAAGGTTAAACATGAATGGGCTATGTTTTGGGGTTTGGTATTCAATTTCTTGCTTATGCTCTGAGGATAGTGCTTTGAAGCTCATTTACACTAAGTCTCTATTCATCTACATGCTTGTAAATCTCCATGAGAGAAGGAAAAATGATGTATTTTTCTCATATATATGCTTTTTATAGTCTTCTCTTGAGTATGGCTAGCTCTTTCTTATGACAGAGAGTGTAGGAATGAATTTTTAGATCCAAAAGCTTGTTTTAGATGAATCACTCACATAATGAAAGATATACCTAATAAATTATTGATTATGAGTCATTATCTCTTTGTGAGCTCTTTTGTATGCGAAATAGAAAGCACAATTAGGTAAATGAAATGGCTTGTTGCTTATGGGTAAGAATACACAATAGTAGAAGTTGGATCAACACAATAAAAAGTATTGGATGTGGAGAGTAAGAACTATTATTACTTGCAAAAGTTGATTATAAAATAATGGCTTCCATCCACCCATGTGCTATGGGTAAGGAGCTTTGATGGTGATCTAGACAGAATTTGGACGGAGGATGTCTTTCTTACAAGAGCAATTAAACACAATAAACTATATGACTCAATAAGGCTACTAAATTAGTCTATATATAGTACCCAGAGTCAGCAAAGATCTAGGTCGGCCACATCATCCAACCCATAGCTTCGTCCAAAATGTCCAACTGAAAACATCATTTGATTGGGACCATATTAGAGTACAACAAAGCTCCATATGAACTTTTTGTGCAGCTCCCATGGCTTAAGATTATATGGACCCTCAAACAAGCCCCATAACCTGAGAATAGTGTGCCCTTGGTTTGCTCGAGCACTTACTAATGGGGTTATATAGCTTGCACAAGCATGCATCCTACTTGGTAGAGTGCCAAATCTACATAAGTCATCTCCTAACCATCGTGCCACACTTGGACCATCCACTATTGTCTAAACTATGAATTGCTAGGTGCTCAAGTGCTCAGCACAACAGTTACTCCTCATAAAGGGGGCCTTAAAAGTAGAGCACATTCATCGTCACTCATAGAGACCCCACAAGAGTGGACCATTGAGAAGAAACAACAAGAGGGTGAAGCATTTAGAAAATAACTTTTCCAACACCCCCCTAATTTCCACCCATATAGATGAACTACCTAATGAAGATGGTGCTCCAAAAATATCTCCCTAGAGGCTTTGTGAAAATGTGTACATAATTCTCTATCATTGGGCAGTAGAGAGAAAAGCTCCATCTCTCCATCTATAATAACCTCATGTACATAATGACATTTTATCTTAGTGTGCTTTGTGCAAGCATGAAACATTGGGTTCTTGGTGATAGTCTTGAAACTTTGATTATTGCATAGTAATGTTATCGCTCCCATGTGAGCAACATGCATGTCTTCTAAGATCCTCCTCAACCAAATAGCTTTACATGAAGTAAAGCATGTTGCCTTGTACTTAACCTCTATAGAAGAAAGTGCCAATGTAGGCATCTTCTTGCTGATCTAGGATGTAATTTCAGACCAAATATGAAAATAGTAACCAGAAACACATTTCCTATTATCACAATCTCTTGCCCAGTCTAAGTCACAAAATCCACTCAAGGAATTGCCTAATTTATAAGTGATGCCATACCTAATGGTAACTTTGATGTATTTTAACACCCATATCCTAGCCTTTGAATGGTTCTCTCAGGGTTGGTTTGAGAACCTATTAAGGACACTAAATGTTAGGTTGTATATTACACAGGAAGATCAAACTCCCCACCAACTTCCTGTACCCCTTCATATCCACAAGTGGAGAAGCATCTTCAACACAAATCTATGCATCAACTTCCATGAGTGTAATTACACTCAGTTATGCTGCCATGCCAAATGCCTTTTTGTGTGTGTTTTCTTGCAAGGAGCTTAAGGTCACCCTCTCCCTTACATCCTTCTAATGGTATCAGAGCACCAATTTTTGTGAAGAGCTCAAGAGGAAAAGAACAACTTCCATGTTGTAAGCATGAAGTTAGACAAGAATAACTTCCAAAGAATGGAAGTTTAGGATTAGAAACTTTCTCATCATGGGAAAAGGATATTGGGAGTTTGTTTCACAAGAAGGAGATGGAGCTTTTGGAAGAAAATTTAACTTCTCAATAGCCATAGGCTTTAATGCATATGCCATGCAAAAGCTAGTAAAGTAACATACTGATGATTTATTTTTAGCATGTCAGATGCTATGATTAGTCATATATAGGATGTAGAAACACCTAAAGCAATGCATGGGATACCTTGGTTAAGATATATAGTATAAACGCCAAAAGGCAAGAAAGATGCATTTAAAGAAAGAGCTACATAATGTGCATAGTAACAATGATAAGTATTAATGTCCTTGCCTCTATTGGAGCTCTAATTGATGGCGATACATTGATGTATTGTTGTAAGATCAGATTGTCTAGTAAGATGGAAAGCTGAAATCTTCTTCTTCTTCTTACTCTCAAAAGGATGCTAAAAAAAATAAATGAAAACCCAACATAAGTACTAGAGTACTATGTATAAGTGTTCCATAATGAGAACATGCTAAATACGTGAGCTGGAAATATAAGTATGCCATAACTCAACGGATGGACTATGTAGGTGTAGTTTAGCTATTGAATCACTAGCGAATATTCATCGTACTGCGGCTACCAAACATGCCAATGATATAAATGTGGAATGGTCACCTGAGCATGTTGTGAGTGTCAACTCTGGTTAACATTAGTTTGGTAGATCACAAGACATAAATATTTATTTTTAGAGGTTTGCTAAAAAAACTTCATATCTTGTGAATGGGAGCGGTATTTTAACATTTCTTTTCTAAGGCATCCCTTCATGAATGTGGAAAACCTTAGAAAATTATTAAAATCATAAAAATAGCCTTAAATATAATTGAAAAATCTCCATAAGTAGAGGTATATCGAACACTATAATTACAAATTAAAAAAGTAGGTTCGAACATGTAAGAAAAAAATGATCTCAACTCATTATAAATTTCTTCTAAACCTTACATATTATTTCAAAGATAAGAGATAGATTTTTCATGATTAAAAAATGTATTTCATTAAAAATTAATTTAATTAAATTTACTTCTTAGAATCTCTTTTTAGTTATTGAGTCTTTCGACACCCAAAACAAGATAATAGTGTGAGCTTAAATGGTGATTTACTAGTTATACGAATAAATCAATGTCTCCACTAAAGTAATCGGCCGCCGACAATACATATCTAAATATTTCAATTTAGCTAGAAGAGAAGGTGATGGTCTCACTTTCAAAACCACATTGATAACCAAACAACATATATGAATCCTTACTTATATTTAGATCATCTAGTGAGAAACTTATGAAAATAGTGTTTATTATTATATAAAATGACTCTAGTAGATATTCCACTTAAAGCCTTATGAGAGATTTAAATATGTATTAAGTAGTCTCTTATTCTATAATAATAAACATGGTTCAAAATTTGTAAACTTTCCTCTAAAACAAAGTGCCTACCCTATAGATGTATATGTGATTGTCTCTGAAAATGCACCAAAAAAGCATGACATTATACAAAACATGTGTGCAAGATTTGGTTCTAATGTATGATTTTTTGATTAGCTATAAAAATCCTCAAATTTACTTATTTTTTAGATAGGTTTACCTTAGAATTCTCATTAAGGCCTAAATTGTAGAGTTTAAATTAGTTTTTGAGCTTAAGATGCATTGTATTACACCATATATATGTTTGTGAAGCAATTCATATCCAAAAACTTTGGAAGGTAATGAGACATTGGCTAATCAAAGACTTTGATCCAAATATAGTCCAAATAGCTATGTATTACAACTTTAATTTGACCTATGAAATCTTATGAAATTGAAAAGTCTAAAGGTAACTAATGTGATCCAAAAATATCCTAATTATTTTTCACTATGTACGTGATGATATGAAAAAGTAAACCTTTGATTTTCACTATCCATGTGTTTTAAATAATTCCATAAAGTTGGTCAATAAACATGACATAAATATGTCCATGAAAATTTTTGTCCTATTACCAAGGTCCTATTACCAAACTAGTGTTAAGCTTGACATCTCAACTCCCCCTTAAGACTCCAAGCATGTTGTGGAATTTTTGAAGTAAACAAGATCAATATCTCCTTCCAAGACATTCTCTTTGATGAAGTGATAGCAATCCTCTATGTGTTATGCACATAAAACACTCAGTTCTCGACCAAATGTATGCTACTAAGGTTATCTGTTATGGCTCACCCTAACCCTCCTTGAAACACATCCAAAAAGAGATTACCTGGTGAACCGCAACTGTCTTTGTGAGGATCTTTCCAATGGCCGAGCTCGTAACCCTTGAGGTCTCCAAGTTCCACAACTCCTTGTTGAGAAGCAATTCCACCATGCCTCCCGTGAGCATTGTCACACCATCGCGCTTTGCACTATGGGTCCTCCTCCCTCCTCTCACCTCAGTTCACTCACACACACTCACTAGCATGCTTTAGGGAGAGAGACTAGCAAGAGTATTAGCAAGAGCAAGACTCAATTACACAATGGGAGAGTGTGTTGTATTATGAGAGAAATTTACTTCAGGCTCATAAGAGGCCTATTGCTATTACAATGACTACTCTCATAATATATCCATGAAGTACATCACTTAGGACTTCATCCTATCTTGCTACCGCATGCTCTTGAAGCGAGAATCACCATAAATACTTTGTCACAGTATTACTACGAGTGCCCGTCCAAGTTGTAGCTTTGGACACTATTACTTCATATCTTGAATGTATGACCCTTTGGTGTATCTATCGTGACTCCTTGATGTAAGATAATGGCGGTAGCTCTTATTAACCCTAGAATTGGATTAACATTCCCCCCTTCTTGATGATGATCGTGTCCATGTGATCGCATTGAAGACCTTTTGGGTAGGGAGAATGAACAAGCTTTGTCGATGGCTTTGATGTTGAACAACGTTCAATAGTCTTTGTTCTCTGAAAGGAATAAGAAAAGCTAGTTAATGATGAATGAAGTCTTAGAGGTTAGTTGTGTATTGGGAATTCCTAACGGGGTGGGTGGTTTTTGCGAATGATTGCATTTTTATATTTGTGTGAGATCCTTTTTTTGGGCCCACTTTGTTTTTGGCAATCATCGACAAAGTTACATGTGATTTTTGTTAGTGGGGATACTAAGAGATGTTAATAATGGGAAGGAAGAGAGAGAAGGGTCTGGAGAAATGTAGACTTAATCAACAGAATGAGATGGTGATTCTGATCGGTTCCTCATTTGATTCATTGAAGCGACATTCATCATTTAAAGTAATTCGCTTGTGATGATGTCCCTTTGTGTGGCAGGATTCTTGTCAAATGTTGTTGAGTAGGATTTGATCCTCTCTTCTTCTGCCCATGTGCTTTTTATGTTTTTATGCGTAATTAAGTACTCTTAAAGTAGTTTTACATGAAGTACAAGAATTGAGTCATATAGACTCTTATTGAACTTCTCTGTGTTGAAGTAGCCACTTGTTGGTGAGGATTGAAAGAATTACGTCGACTTGACATGAGGCTAATATAGATACCTTCACTAAGGATTGAAGATCATTGATTTGTGAAGATGGTGGCATCGTTTGGAGAGGTTTATAATTTGAAGGAAAATTCCAAGCGATGGGTTGTACCATTGACCAGGCTTCCACCCACCATGGCTCCCCCATCTAGAGATGTACCTGGAAGTTGTCGATGGTGAGGCTTTGGTGCAAATGTTATCCAGTGCATGAGTATGGATATGTACTCTCATGGAGCAGTTGCTACATTAATTTAGCCAAAATAATAGTAAGTAATAAGCTTAACAAATATATAGTGGCTGTTGTGTGATATGGCTTAATCCGTGAGATGAGGCTTAAATCGTGAAAGTGCAGGCTCTTTAGCCGTGAGATGGAACTCCTTGAATTGTAATTCCGTGAGTTTACAGATTTTGACTCTCTTATTTTATTTTATTTTATAGGTCATCTAGGTCATGATTTGCAAGCAATAGCTTCTTGTGAATTTGCAGATTTTGACTTCCTTATTTTATTTTATTTTATGGGTCATCTAGGTCATGATTTGCAAGAAATAGCTTCTTGTGCACTCATTTCTCACTTCGAGAGGGGTGACAAGAGCATTGTTATTTTGTTCTTGATGTGCTCCTAATTCTCCGTATTTGATCTTGAATTTTATGCTGAAATGATGTCGAGGCAATAGGGAAGACTGTTGATTGTGTGCTTGAACAGACAAGCGCTTGTGTTGGTGGTGATTGCACGAGAGTGGTTGAGTGATTTGCTTGTTGTTGCTTGGGCCTCCATTCTTGCCAAACTTTAGGTGAAGTTGTTTGGGTTAAAGTCAGTGGTGGTAAGGTTTTCTTCACATTGTTTAATTTTGGCAACCATATGATGGAATTACCATCATAGTATCCTTATTGTTGAATTACATACACATGCACCCATCTTTGACGAACATTGCAACTTGGTGGCCGATGTGCTTGGTGTTGAGGCTTTCTTCTTTGCGCAAGCTTAGGGGACTTTGTGATGCACTTGGAGACCCAAGTTTTGGTATTTCTTTGGTAGTACCCTTGTGCTTGCAGCATTGTTTTTGGTACCCACACTTGTTGCGTTGGTGGAGTTCTTTGAGGAACTCGTATAGGCTTTTGTGGAGTATTCTTCTTCCTTGGCTTTCGAGCGCTACGTTGAGGAAGAGGTTTTGATTGCCGAGGCAACCAAATTTGATTGGCACCTTCATAGTATCCTTGAGCTACAAGTAGTTGCTTCTCCACCCGCATTTTGATGCTATTAAGATATTGTGATTGTGGGAGTCTTGGTGGGGTTTTCTTTAGGGTTGATGTGGAAGGTCTCGGGCCCTCCTTGACTTTGGTTGGTGCTGAGGCTGCAGGTTTGAGACTCATGGGCATTGTTGATGATGCTGGGGTTAGAGTCCTTTGTGAAGGGGTTGTTGATGATGAGGCCTTTGAGCATGTGGTTGTCTCCTTTGTTGAGGTTTGTCGATGAAAATGCATAGGCTCCGGGGTCTTTCCTTTGAGTTCCTTGTTAGAGATAGATGGTTTAGCTGTGGGAACTGCTGTGGGAATAGATATTGATTTTGCGAGGTCTTGGCACCAAACTTTGTAAGGTGAGGATGGGGTTGAAGGAGTAGAGGCTTTATCAAAGTTGGTTGTTAACGTAGATTGTAGGTCATTGTGTAGAGGAGATTCTGTGGAAGAGGCTTGTATCCTTTTGCGTTCAGCATCATAGATATCCATTAAAGTTGGATCCGCTTCTTGGCAATATGGTATTGTCAACTTTTTGTCGTTTACTATCATGATGACAACTATATCGCTAGCAAAGCATAGTGGTGCTTGGGCAGCACTATAGTCCATTTATGCCCCAAGATCATATCTACTTCCAACACATACTTAACCACAAAAAACTTGCAAGTGAGGGGGTTAGTTTCAATATACATTGTATGTTCAAAGTAACCTATACATGGCATGTTTAAGTCTTGTGTAAAGGTAGTCCTTTTAGGATGTGTCGTGAGTGTTGGTTGACCTAACAAATCCCATAGCTCGAGGGTCATGCGATTGTGTTCTCGTGTTGGATAAAGCCGTGCTTGTGAGCTGTGGTGATTTTATTTGCAATTTCCAACCCAACTAGAATCCTAGGGATCTTTTCAATAAGATATGGAAGTTCAAGCTCCTGCAAGGTTTCTTCCTCCCATAATAGCAATTGTGCATTGCCTGCACAAGAGTGTTCAAGGTGACTGTTTACATGGATTCAGCTAGTGAATACAACAATTCACTTATCCAAGGTCCACCAAAGACGACATCATACTCAAGGGAGTCTAGGGGATAACATGGAATGTAAATTCCATATCGCCATCAATTGTTTGAGTAGTGTTTCTAAAGTAACCTGGAACTTTAATGTTTTGTCCATTAGGTCCTTTTGCAAGACTGTTGCTCGTAGGGATTAGTTTAGGTTGTCCCCAATGACACCCAAGTGTCTATTGTCATGATGTTAGCTCGAGGGCTAATCAATGTGCGTTTGCATTGAACATCATTGCTTGTAGAGAAATCCAACTATACCATGATAGAATCTTCCAGAGGAACCATGGATGTTTTGGTTATTTTTTCAGCTCTTCAGATCCTATTTTTGTTTCATTTTCCCATTCACTTTCATACTCTTTTTGGGTCTCAACTTTTTCAAAAGTACCCAATGCGTACACTGGCACACTTGGCCCTCTAACAATTCTTAATGAGGGCTGTTTGGAAACTTGTGAATCCTCACAGTCCTGTTTTATGTAGTTCGTTATGTCCTTGTATAACTTAGGTTAAGCCATTAAAGGTGGAAGTGTTGATGTGATGCTGGCTTTATCATGAGAGAAGAGCATTCCTCCGAATGAGATTTTGAGAGATTGTTTTAATCTTGTAAGGGAATTATCGAATTCCTCACGTGCTTTCTCAAGCCTATAATTCATGCAATCTGTTTCAAATGACTCTTCTGTAGAGAGTATATCTTCCTCTTGAAAGGGAAAGCGGTGCTCTTCTAGGCTTTGAATTTTGTGGTTGCTCTTTTAGGATTGGCATTATGAGGCTCAATCACAACCGGTGACCCTGTAAGACATTCAATCAAGCTAAGCATGCTCTCCTGGGCTTTCTTTTTGCGATGCATCATGTGATCATTATTATCCATTTGTCGTTGGGTGGGTTCTAGTTTCTTCATTGGTCTATGTGGTGCACTAAGCAAAGAGTGAGAACTTGTTTCATCCTCACTTAGTGATGTACTAGAACTTGTTTCATCCTCACTTAGTGATGTACTAGAACTTGTTTCATTTTCTAACTTTCTTTGGTTTGTCAATTTTCATTATGTTTATCCATTCGATGAGATCGATTTTTTTTTTGGGTTTTCGTATCCTGTGTCGTACATATAGGTGTTAAGATTTGTGTGGTGGTCTTTGATGTGCATGCTTTGACATCTTGTATAGCTTTTGGCTCTTTCGTGTGTCCCCCCTTTGGGTTTATGTCCTGTATAGAGTCCTTTTCCCTGTTTTTTAATTCGACCTTGGTTTCGATAGTTTGTTGTCCTTTGTTTTTCTTGGTTTTAGAAGGTTTTGTTTTCTCTTTTAGGTTTTGTTTTAAAACATGTTCTTCTACCTGTGGTGAGGTATTGTCTTTTACGTTCTTTTTTATTGTTTTTTGTGTCTTGGCTTGTAAGCGTGTAAGCACATTCAAGGGCATCGTGGACAATTGTCCATTTTGTACACATAAGATGTTAAGAGTTGTATTTTGTGAGACAAGTTGCATTGAAGCAACTCGTCTTGGGTAATCTTGGAACATGTGATCAATGCCACATCGTTCACACATTGGTCGCACAAGGTGTCAGACTATGGGCATGGAAGGGTTATTGCAAGATCAGGCTGTCCAGTTTTGTCCAGTTTATGCTGAACAGGGACAATGCTTGGAGAGAGTTTTTGGGAGGCAAGGTACTTCAAATGAGATCAAGCAACTAATAGAAAATACACATGCACTCAAATTAACCTAATATAACTTAAATTAATATAAATTAGTCTAATTAATCAAAATTAATAAAAAAATACAATGAAATGATATTTTCATACTTAGAGTGATCCAAATTTTTTTCCATAGATGCACCATTACAAGTACACTAGTCCCTATAGGTTTTAGATGATTTACATCAAACATGTAATTTTCCTAATTAGATTATTAATATTTAGAGGCCTTCTGATAATCTGGAAGAATTTTAGAAAAGAGATCACTAAAAATCAAACCATTGGATATGTAATTTTGATTTACCACCACATTCTACTAATGTCTCACTATCAAAAACTCTTTTGATCTACAAGATTGAGCATTTAAAGTGGTAGCTATTGTGGGTACAAAAAGTGGCACACTTTAAATACCTTGAAATATTTAAAGAAAATAGACAAATAGCTTAAAATTTTCTTTAAAAAGCAAGTTAAGCTCTATATTATGTGAAGATCTAAGGTCCAAAGTGGGAATCTCATATAAGTTTATATGTAAAAGATATTAGCATTTTATGGAATCAGTTTAAATTTGAGACAGGGTGTATACATTAACTTGTACTTGAGGAAATGAGGACTTTTGACTATCTAATGCTTAATTAGATTATGGAACTATATTCCCAACTTTGCATGTGATGTTTCAAAAAAATAACTTGAAAGGAAATTCCTTCATTAGCTGGGAGAGATTAGCCACCGAAGGTAAATAAATACCTGTTTTTTTACTGTTTACAGGGTGCCTGAGTCGACAAAACTGGGCATCGTGATCTTGCAACCACTCGAAAGTATTCCAAATTGTGCAGTCTGCCACCTTGTGAGGTCCACGACAATAGAAACACTGAAGTGTCCGATTAACTGCTTCTTGAGTAGTTTCTACCCTTTGGACTGTTTCTGTTTGGTGCTGCACGAGAGGTGGAGGTTTTGAGTCCATTGTGGGGATGAAGTGGGAGACTTTTTACTATCATGGTCAAAGGTTTAACAATATATGCAGTATAGAAGAACAGGTGCCTTGTATGCACAATGAGGATTGGGATGGTCGTATTGATTGTATTCAACACAAGGCATTTCACTCCTCACTATTAGAGGCATTTCACTCCTCACTATTAGAGGCATTAAGGATGTCTAGGCTTGAAGGTTTTCATCCTCTCTTATTAGAGATGTTTGTTGTAAGGTTTTAAGCAAGGCTACATAAAATTCTGGGAATGTCAATTCCGAGATCGATCTTTCTTTTGCCATTGCTTCACTTGGTTTAAATGAGGAACACCTCGTAACATGATCATCTTCTAGCATGTTGTCATCTAAACACATTGCTTCTTTGCAACATTGATCGAATGTTTCCGAATTGGATACAATGATTAAGTTGTGTAAGCTGTTATTCTTTAAGCCCATCATGAAACATCTCCTCAATTGAACATCGTTTAATTTTTTCCATGACTCATAACGTGAGTCTATGAGTTTTATCCGAAGGATAAAATCTCTAATGGATTCATTTGGTTGACGCTCAATTGAATAGAGTTCTGTTACTACTCCATCGATCACCTTATCTGGCAAAGCCATGTATAAAGGCTGATTTCAAGGTTTTGAAGTGGGTCTTGATTGCGGCCATCAACAGATGAACCATTGACTAGCTTTTCCCTCTAAGCATAAGTTCAACGCATGTACCTTAGTGGGGCAATTGGGATTTCCAAAGGCTTCACATCTCTACTCAAACATTTGAACAAATTGAATAGGGTATGTTGTTCCGTCATATTTACCCATAATTTTTAAAAATTTGTACGGTCATATTTCTGTATGAGTCATTGAGACCGGTGCTCTAGACTCATTGATTCCTTGGGCCATCCCCCATCCTAGACTTTTTAGTATATCCAAGGTGTGGGCATCCAGGAAAGGGTTGGTACTTATAGGAGGACTTGCCTGAATCTTAGGCAAGGGACCAAAGTCCGGTGGAATCGAAGTGACAGGGGGTGTAAAACTCGATGACACGCTTATTATTTATAGGTATGGCCAATGGCATTGGGAGGTGAATTTGCGGTATAGATCTCAATGTCTCCAAGATGTCAGCCATTGGGTTCATTCCTTATGTAATCCCTCTAGCAATCCCTCTATTATGGCCATGTTGAAGTGCTAAATGCTCCTTAATGAGCAATTATAGTTTTTTTTCTTTTTATACTTTCCCACCACCCATTACAGCCTCAAGAGGCTTGGCGTACTCTTCGTTGGATCAAACGGGTGTTCGTTTGCCCTAATTAGCTTAGGCGCTATACGCATGTGAACGATCTAAGATATTTTTTGGAAAAAGCGTATGCTAGGAACTTCCCAGATGGAAGAGGAGGTCCTGAAACCTATTTTCCATCACTGTCTCAATGGGAAAAAAATTCTGAGAATTTTTTTCCTGTTTCGTAGCACGTTTTTGAGGGTGTTTCAAAAGGAATTTTGAAAAACTCTGTATGAGGGAGTTGTAGTATTTTTGGAGTACTACTTGAGTCGTCCGTGATTTTGTCATCTAGACTCTCAAAAAGTAGCCCAAGTATGGCTCGTTGTCGTTTTCACGCTATTTTTGGCGATTTTTCATGGTTTTTGGACTGCTTTTTGTCTCAATTTTTGGGTCGAATTTTGAGGTTGCTGGTCGGAGACCAAAATGATCAATTTTGACTTCGGATGACCAAGTCCAAGGTTGCAGACTGGATGTCAGCTTTTCGATGAGCCTTAGAGCGTTTTCATCGGATATATGGTTTAGGAGATACGGGTCTCCAAACAGGGGTGTTTCTCCCCCCCCCACATGAAACTAGTGTTTCATGTCGTCAAAAGGTTTTCACGCCGGACTTTGCCGGACTTCAAGAAAAATTAAATTTTAATTTTTTTTCCACATAATTCTCTGGTGTTTCATGCCGGACTTCACGAAAAATTAAATTTTATTTATTATTTATTTTTTATTTTTCCACGCGAACTAATGTTTCACGCTGTGAAACGGTTTTCACACGTGAACCGCACTTCGCGTGGAAATAAAATTTTGATTTTGAATTTTTTTTACCGCGTGAACTAGTATTTCACATCGTGAAACAGTTTTCACGCGTGAACCAGACTTCATATGGAAATTAATTTTGATTTTTCTTTTTATTTTTCAACCACATGAACTAGTGTTTCACGCTGTGAACCGGACTTCATATGGAAATTAAATTTTATTTTTTTTATTTTTTATCGCGTGAACTAGTGTTTCACACCGTGAAATGGTTTTCACGCATGAACCGGACTTCACATGGAGATTAAATTTTGATAGTTTTTATTTTTTTATTTTTTACCACGTGAACTAGTGTTTCATGCCATGAAACGGTTTTCATGCGTGAACCGGACTTCACGTGGAAATTAAATTTTGATTTTTTTTGAAATTTTTTTTAGTCTAGTGGAAAATATGAATTTTCCTTTCTTTTGGGAGGGGAAATATTTTTTGAATTTAAAATGAAAGGAATATGGACATTTTCTTGAAAAAGTAAGTGGGAATCAAAAAAATAAACCTTTTAATGACACCCCTTACACTCTTCATAAATGACCCCCAAAATGGACAAATTGACAACTCGAGCATCTACTCATTGAATTCTCATTAGCCTCAATGAGTTATGTAAAATAGTGATTAAAGATTAATCCTTTTACTAATCTTTTTCTCTTTTACACTAATCAAGGACTCTAATTAACCACTAATCCCTAGTTAATTCATACAATTGGGCACACCATTGGATAAAGCAAGGAAAAACTAGTCTTTATGCATCAACCATTGTGTAAATTAATCTAAATTAGGAGATTAACTAGACTCTTAATTATAGTCTCCTCTTTAAGGCAAAATTAAGCAAAGAGAGTCAAATTTCTCCAATTGAAAAATTTATGTGATAAGGTGTTTTGATGCATCTAGATGCTCTCAAAACACTCAAAAAACCCAATTTTACCTACTCATATGATCAATTTAGACCCCAATTAACATATTTTCTAAATTTTTAGTCTCTTGAACAAGATTAATCACCCTTTATGACAAAAACCAGTCCATTAACAAAAATTAGTCAAATTCAAGGGTTTTTTGATGGTTTTAAGAAATTTTTTTGAAATATTAAGCTAATCCTAATGCTTGCTAACACTCTAATCCAAAAAATTTCAACAAAAAACACACAATTAAACTAGAATTAATGATCTTAGTTCTATGTTTAAACTAAAGAGAGCTAACATTGATGCAATGGATGCAAACTAAGCCTAATACAAACTATGTGCAAGACCTAAGAACATGAAAAAATCACTAAAAAGATAACAAATTAAGCAAAAAGCATTCTTTTCAAAAACAAAAAAGAGAGCTATTCTACACTAAATCTCACATAAATTACCATCAAATCCACATATTTTTCATGGGAAACCATTAACCAAGATATGGGCAATGGATTTTGCGTAGATTAGAGACAAAACGATAGAAAAAGCCAAGGAATGGCTCCCTGAACAGCGGTGCCAAAAATGTTATGGCTCACCCTAACCCTCCTTAAAACACATCCAAAAAGCGATTACCTGGTGCACCACAATTGTCGTAAGGATCTTTCCAATAGCCGAGCTTGTAACCCTTGAGATCTCCAAGCTCTACAAGTCCTTGAGAAGCAATTCCACGCGTCTCTCCCACGAGCGTTGTCACACCGTGGTGTTGCACTATGGGTCCTCGTCCCTCCTCTCACCTCACTTCACTCACACACACTCACTAGCATGCATTAGGGGGAGAGAGATTAGCAAGAGGATTAGCAAGATCAAGACTCAATTGCACAATGGGAGAGTGTGTTGTATTATGAGAGAAATTCACTTATATACATGGCCATAAGTGTTCACACTCACTTAAACTATGGCCGACCAAGCACTTTAGGCTTATAAGAGGCCTAATGCTATTACAATGACTACTCTCATAATATATCCCATGAAGTACATCACTTAGGACTTCATCCGAACTTGCTACCACATGCTCTTGAAGCGTGTAAGATTCCTCCCCAGCACCTCAAGATGTCAAGTTTCTTTCCCTGTAATTAATCCCCTTTTCATAATAATAAAAGATCTTGTTTCCACCTGTTTTGGCCTAGAGAGAAAAAATATTCTAGAGAGAGATAATTCAATTTTTAGATATCTTTGGATGGAAAAATATCCCTTCTTATTAAAATAAATTCCCTCGAAACAGAAGTTTAAAAAGAAATTCCTAAGGTGCATTAGAAATAAATTATAATCTGCACAAAAGACCTTAGCCTAAGGGTCCAGATTTTTTAAAAATTTTGGATTAAGGTTCTTATGGACCAATAAGATTAATCCAAATGTAGGGAGGATATAAATTGAAGAATAAAAGAAAAACCCTCTAAAAATGAGTAAATTCTCACATAAGATGAAGAGTGGACTAAGGACCAAAGAAAACAATTAAAAAACTGAATTTGACACCTTAGAGTGGGGATCTCCCCTCATGAAGGAGGCTCCTTTTTTCTCATCATTACCCCTAATTTTTAATCAATTAAATGAGATATTTCATCTCTCCTCTCTCCTGTTTCAAAACTAGATCCAAAAAGTAAGCTGAACTGACCCAAAAATGGTCAAAAATTGACCAAACTGATTTGGAAAATTCTAGAATCAGTTTGCTTGGTTTGAGGCTCACTTTTTCCTATAAATAGAAGCCTCTCCCTTTGTAAAATCTTAATGGTGTTTATGCACTGTTACTCTACTCCTGTCCTAAGCACATTGAATTTCTTAATAATTCAATTGTTTTTGGCCTAATCCTCTCCAAAGTGAATTGGTGGCCACTCTTGCTTCAAACAAGAGTAGAATCCTCAATCCCTCAAGCCAAAGGACAGCTTACAAGCTACATGTAAGCTAATTTTATTACTTATTTACAAATTTTAAATCTATGGTTTTCTTTATTTTCATGTTTTATAGTTGATTGAATTAAATTCAAATGCTATGCCTTTGAGGAAAAGGCAACCCCCTTCTCTTCCTTACATTCCAACCTTTCTCAATCCTAGAAATATTAATTAAGGAATTAATTAAACTCTTCTTATTGTTTTACTCTCTTGAATTTTATGGCAAAATTTTCCAGAATTCTGTGAAAAAGAAAGTTTGTTTTTCTGTTATTCCAAAAGAGTAATTCCCACCATTTTTGCATCTAAAAGAAATATTCTAATTACTCCATGTACATATTCACCTATGAATATGCATGGATATCACTAATATTAATTATTAAAATTGATTTCTATGTATAGAAAGATGCATAATGAAATTTTTTTAACTATAAAAGTGTTATTCTCATTAAATTTAATTTCTATGCATAGAAAGATGCATAATGGAAATTTTTTTATTATAAAAGTGTTATTCTCATTAAATTTAGTTTTTATGCATAGAAAGATGCATAAAGGAATTTTTTACTATAAAAGTGTTATTCTCATTAAATTTAATTTCTATGCATAGAAAGATGCATAGTGGAAATTTTTTTAATTATAAAAGTGTTATTCTCATTAAATTTAATTTCTATGCATAGAAAGAGGCATAATGGAAATTTTTCAATCATAAAAGTGTTATTCTCATTAAATTTAATTTCTATGCATAGAAAGATGCATAAAGGAAATTTTTTTATTATAAAAGTGTTGTTCTTAATAAAATTGATTTTATGCATAGAAAGATGCATAAAGGAATTTTTTTAATTACAAAAGTGTTATTCTTATTAAAATTGATCTTTTATGCATAGAAAGATGTATAAAGGAATTTTTTTAATTACAAAAGTGTTATTCTTATTAAAATTAATTTTTATGCATAGAAAGATGCATAAAAGAAATTATTTTTATCTTAAAAGTGTTATTCCTATTAAATTTTATTTTATGCATAAATAGATGTATAAAAGGATTTTCTTTATATAAAAGTGTTATTCCCATTGAAGTTGATTTTATGCATAGACAGATGCATAAAGAAAATTTTATATCAAAATTAAAATTCTTTTAAATTCTATGAGAAATTGATAAATGAATAATTAAATACTCTAAGAGAGAAATTTGTATCGTTTTATATTCACACGGGTTGTAAAAAAAAAATCAAGAAATCTATTGAGATTGAAATATTCAGATAAAAGATTAATTTATTCCTCATTGGAATTCGTAACTAATTTAAAAATCAGTTAAGTGAATATTCAAAGAAAGAAATTAAGTAAAAGAGTAACTGAATTATCAAACCTTTTCGAGAAAGATAGTTCAGGAAAAAATCTTATCCGACTCGAATCTTGAATCAGACTATGACCAAGACCAAACTCTTTTTCGAGGAAAGAAGATGTGACCAGTTTAGAAAATACTCTCAAAACTCTCGCCAAATGTGAAACTAAGTTTGAGACCCTTTGAATTGATTTGTGGATCAAGGTTATAGAATTCGAGGAATTTTGGTATGAAATTCAAAATTTTGATCAAGAAGTTTTGGGTCTTACGCCAGAATGCTGGAGGGAGCATTTGGTATATGTTTTTTTAAGGGAAGTTATGTTGCAACAGTTGGCGGGGAGTGTCCAAAGGACAGCTCACGCGGCAAAGCCTGGCCAGGTCTTGACCAGCCTCGATATGGTTGAAAAATGGTGCACTTCCGATACGATGGGCGAGGGCTAATGAAGCGATTCTTGAGTGAAGTGCCAGGACACCTTAGGAGGATCCTGGAGAGTTCTGACTAGGCGATGCACAGGCTCGCGGTGCCTAGGACACCCATGCATATGTCGTGGAAGATTTGTATGATGGACGAAATGATTATTGTAATCTGTTATGGATCTCTTGCTAACCAACTGGTCTCAACGAAGAGTCCAGAGTGATACTATTTTTTGAGAAACAAGGGACTGGATGGAATTTTTGAGTTATGATGTGCTACTACAAGACAATAGGCCTAGTAGATAACCTTTAGGAGAAGGATGTAGAAGTCATCCACCCAAAATCCAAGATATAAGGAATGCAGCATCCAAAGCCTCATTATTGGTGAGGGAGGCCAACCAGTACCAGCAATCATGGCCAGTTATAGTGGAGCTAGCTTTGCCTCACTCCTCACCTAAATTTTTTAGTATATTCTCTGGTAACACATTCATGCTCATATCCTAATCATAACTCTTCTCTTCTCATGTCCTTGATTAGGACTATTGTTGTTGTTTTCTTGTGAGATCCCACTTCCCCCTCCGCGCACCGGAATCCTGATTGATAGCAGTAGAAGTATCTTCTTCTTGCGTGGGGCAGGGTTTCCCACTCACGACCTCGCCCTTGAATGCCTGGACATGAGACTAATCTTGTGGTCATTCTGAAACCAAAACTGGGAAAATTTTCCTTGCTTGGAAAACGAGGACGATTCCACCTTTTTGATTTCCTTAACAAATTTTCTAAATGAGGTCAAGAGACTAAACTAACCTTCACTTGATTAAACCAGATAGAAGGAAAAATATTACAGACTTAACTTAAAGAAATCAATGCTTTTTTCCTAACTGAATCAGGCACAACCATTAATCTATTCATTTGAGAAGTCTTCAGGTTTTTATTTAACTACTCAAGTTTTAAGCGTATTCCTATTAATCAATTTCATTATTAAAACTCTACTGATTCTAGCCTAAGCCCATCCGGCCCATGGGTAAGCCACCACCCAACCACTGGAATTGGTAGAACGAGACAATTACTCACCCACCCATAATTGAATGCCTTTCTTAACTTTTACTTTCGAATATAGATACGCACACACTCCTCTTTAAACTTTAACTTATAAAACAATCCATTGACAAACAGTTATTGGTTACAGACGTCATAACTCAAAATTTCCATCCAATCCTTGTTTCTAAAAAAAAAACAGTATCACTCTAGACTCTCCGTTATGACCAGCTGGTCGAGATCCAGTAACATTGTACAACCCTTGTTTCTAAAAAAAAAACAGTATCACTCTAGACTCTCCGTTATGACCAGCTGGTCGAGATCCAGTAACATTGTACAATAATCATTGGTCCAGCATACAAATCTTCCACGACATACGCATGGGTGTCCTAGGCACTGCCAGTCCGTGCATTGCCTGGTCAGAACCCTCTAGGATCCTCCTTAGGTGTCCTGGCACTTCACTCAGGGACCGCTTCGTCGGCCCTCGTCCATCATACCGGAAGCGCACCATTTTAACCGTACGGAGGCTTTGCCGCGTGAGCTGTCCTTTGAACACTCCCGCCGCTAGCTGTTGCAACCGAACTTCCCTTAGAAAAATACATACCAAATGCTCCCTCCAGCATTCTGGCGCGTAAGACAGTCCTTTAGGAAAACAGGGTTTCTATGCAAGTTTTCAGTTTGATTTTCTTTTGAACACAATGAGTATATCTTAAATCAATATCCCCAAAACTTCATAATCGTAATACTGAATTTTAAAATAGAACTCCTCGAATTCTGTAACCTTGATCCTCAGATCAATTCAAATGGTCTCAACTTAGTTTTAGATTTGGTGGGAGATTTGAGTGTATTTTCCTGAATTGGACACATCTTCTTTCCTCATCAGAACTATTTTATTGAATTTCATTCATTGAAAATTCACTTAGCTGATTTCTAAATTAATCACAAATTCCGATGAGGAATAAATTAATCATTTATCTGAATATTCTGCCTTCGATAGATTTCCTGAATTTTCTCTTTACAATCTGAGTGAATATAAAACGATAGAAATTCCTCTCTCAGAGTATTTACTTATTCACTTATCAAATACTCATAGAAATTAAACATAGAATTAAAGAGAAATCTAATTTTGATATAAAATTCTTTTTTGCATCTATTTATGCATAAAATCCAACTTCAATGGAAATAACACTTTTATATAAAAGAAAATCCTTTTATGCATAAAATCAATTTAATAGGAATAACACTTTTAGAATAAAAATAATTTCTTTATGCATCTTTTTATGCATAGAATTAAAATTGAATGAAAATAACACTTTTATGATAAAAATTTTCATTATGCATCTTTCCATGCATAGAAATTAAACTCAATGAAAATAACACTTTTATAATTAAAAAAATATCATTATGCATATTTCTATGCATAGAAATTAAGTTCAATGAAAATAACACTTTTATAATAAAACAAATTCCATCATGCATCTTTTTATGCATAGAAATTAAATTCAATGAAAATAACACTTTTATAATAAAAAATTTTCTATTATGCATCTTTCCACGCATAAAAATTAAATTCAATGAAAATAACACTTTTATAATAAAAAAATTTCTATTATACATCTTTTCCAACATAGAAATTAAATTAAATAAAAATAACACTTTTATAATTAAAAAAAACTCTATTATGCATCTTTCCATGCATAGAAATTAAATTCAATGAAAATAACACTTTTATAATAAAAAATTTCCATTATGCATCTTTCTATGCATAGAAGTTAAATTCAATGAAAATAACACTTTTATAATAAAACAATTTCTATTATGCATCTTTCCATGCATAGAAATTAAATTCAATGAAAAAAACAGGTTTATAAATTTTTTTTCCATTATGCATCTTTCTATGCATAGAAATTAAATTCAATGAAAATAACACTTTTATAATTAAAAAAATTCCATTATGCATCTTTTCATGCATAGAAATTAAATTCAATGAAAATAAAACTTTAATAATAAAAAAATTTCATTATGCATCTTTCTATGCATAAAAATTAATTTCAATAATTAATATCAATGATATCCATGCATATTCATAGGTGCATATATACATGGAGTAAATAAAAATATTTCTCTAAGAATGCACAAATGGTGGGGATTACTCTTTTAGAATAACATAAAAATAAACTTTATTTTTCACAAAATTCAAGAGAATTTTACCATAACCTCCTTTGGATTGTTGACCATTTTTCAATTTTTAACATTCTATTTTTAATTTAAAATTAACCTAATTTGAAGTAAAGTACTCTAATCTACTCAATTTTCACTTTCTAGAGATAAACAATAAGAAAAGTTTAATCAGTTTATTTGTCACTCATTCTAGGATAAAGAAAGGCTAAATTCTTAAGGAAGAGAAGGGGGTAGCCTTTTCATCAAGGCATAACATCAAGATTCACTTCAATCAACTAAATTAAGCAAAGAATCAGAAAACCATAGATTTGAAATTAAAAAATAAATTTTTTTAGCTAACATGGAGTTTTTTTGGGAAGGAATGATGAGAAAAAAGGAGCCTCCTTCATAAGGGGGAATCCCCACTCTGACGTGTCAAAAAATTATTTTTTTAATGTTTCCTTTGGTCCTTAGTTCACTCTTCATCTCATGTGAGTATTTACTCATTTTTGGGGGGTTTTTCTTTATTTCTTCAATTTATCTCCTCCCTACATTTGGATTAATCTTTTTGGTCCCTCAGAACCTTAATCCAAAATTTTTAGAAAATCTGGACCCTTAGGCTAATGTCTTTTGAGCAGATTATAATTTATTTCTAATGCACCTTAGGAATTTATTTTAATAAGAAAGGATATTTTTCCATCCAAAGATATCTAAAAACTAAGTTACCTCTCTCTAGAACATTTTCTCTCTCCAGGCCAAAACAGGTAGAAACAAGATCTTTTATTATTCTGAAAAGGGGATTGATTGCAGGGGAAGATATTGGACATCTTGAGGGGCTGGGGAGGAATCTTACATTCTCTCCCACTTGAAAAACGCGAGATGTCCTCATCTCGCAAACTGGGGGTAATCCTGCATCAATTCGGCTTCTTTCTCTCCTAGGTGGCGTCTTCAAAAGAGTAGAACTTCCATTTGACTAATAATTCTCTCAAAATTCTGCTCCTGAGAACCTTCTCTCGAACATCAAGGATTTCTTTAGGTTGGCGTTCCATCAGTCCTTAGGTTGAAGAAGTTAAGAGTTCATCATTAAGCACATGATGGCTCGGTACATACTTCTTAAGTAGGCTGACATGAAATACATTATGTACTTTGAGATGAGGAGGCAGAAGAAGTTCATAGGCTAAGTCACCTACTTTCTTTGTAATCAGATATGGCCCACAGTATCTGGGGGGATAACTTCTTGTACTTCCCAAGAGATAGAGAACTTCTTTTGGGGCGTACTTGAATGAAGACCATATCTACTTCTTTGAATTTTCTATCTGACCTCTTCTTATCTGCATACTGCTTCTGTCTATCCTGGGAAGCTTTTATATCCTTACAGATTAACTGCATCTACTGCTCCATGTCGTCAAGCATTTGTTTGGACATCTCGACCCTAATCAATGGGTCGACGGACCAAGTTAATGGTGTTAGGTAGTCTTGTCCATACAGAGCTTTGAAAGGGCTCATCTCGATGCTTCTGTGATAAAAGGCATTGTAGGCGAACTCGAGTAGGTGTGCAGATAGCTTAGCCACTTCTTGGGTTTCTTGCCACAGCATGACCAAAGTATATCTTCGATTACTTGGTTCACCCTTTCTGTTTGTTGACCATCCGTCTCGGGGTGGTAACCTATGCTGAGATCCAAGAAAGTTCCTACTGCTTTGAAGAATGTAGTCCAGAATCTTGACATGAACTTGGGATCTCGGTCATTTACTATTCTCCTAGGGTAGGCCATGCAATCTAAAGATTTCCTTGAGGAACACTCTGGCCACATCCACTGCAGTGTAGGTTTCTTTTACTGGAATCAGATGGGCAACTTTGGTTAATCTATCAACTACCATGAAGATGGAGTTGTAACGTGACTGCACTGAAGGTAGTCCAGTAATAATAAAATCCATACTAATACATTCCCACTTCATCTAGGGGATGTCTAATGGATGTAACTTCCCAAGCATTTTTACTCTCTCTGCTTTGACTTTCTGACATATCAGGCATTGACGTACATGATTAAGTACATCCTTTTTTAGTCCAGGAGGCCAAAAGAAGCTTTTCTTTACAGACATGTAGGTCTTGATGAAACCTAGATCTCCTGCAATAAGGCTATCATGGGCTTCATTCAAAATTTGACCCTTAGTTCCCTCATCATTGGGAATGCATAGACTGCTATTATAATACATAATTCCATCATCCAGGCTGTACCCTTGAACTCGGTTCAACTCCTGAGGAGTTTTGCTTTCTTGCATAAGTAGGGTAGCAATAGGGCCAAAGAATCTATCCTGCATGATCTTCTCTCTTGCTTCATTAATCAATGGATTTGACTCCACTGTGATTGCAAGCAAGGAGGCTTTTCTGCTGAGGGCATCTGCTACCACATTTTCTTTGCCTGGGCGGTACTTGAATCAAATTCCTGCAGGGTCTGCATCCACCTTCTTTGGCGCATGTTGAGATCCTTCTGAGTGAAGATCCACTTTAACCTCTAATGATCTGTCATCAACGTGAGTCTTTGACCCAGTAGGTAATGTCTCCATAACTTCAGGGCATATACTACTGAAAGTAGCTCCAAGTCATGGACAACATAATTTCTCTTATGCGTTCTGAGTTTTTGGGATTCATAGGCCACTGCATGACCTTCTTGCATGAGTGCACCTCCCAGGGCAAAATCACTGGCATCAGTTACTACCTCAAAGGGTAGAGAGAAATCTGGCATTTTCAGAACAGGATTGGTTACCAAGGCGGTCTTCAGCTTATCTCAAAAGCACTCTGACACCTTGTAAACCATGGAAACGGAAGCTATGCTCTCATAGCTTCCCCCCTGACTAATCTTCTTGAGAAGATTAGTCAGGGGGGAAGCTATGAGAGCATACTTAGGTATAAAGATTCTATACCAACAAGTTAATCCTAAGAATCCTCTGACTTCTTTCACTGTCTTTGGTTCACGCCAATCTATGACTACTTGGACTTTTGCAGAATCTAGAGAAATTCCGTCTTTGGATACCAAAAAGCCCAAATATTCAACATGGTCGGCAAAGAAAGTGCATTTGCTCTTTTTTGCAAAGAGTTGGTGCTTCCTTAGAATCTCAATAACTTTTCGAACGTGAGCTTCATGGTCAGCTGCATTCTTTGAGTAAATCACAATATCATCAAAGAAAACAAGAACAAAATCATTCAAGTATTCTCTGAGAATGTCCTGCATTAGGCGATTGAATGTAGCTGGGGCATTTGTTAATCCAAACGGCATGATTGTAAATTCATAGTGCCCATATCGAGTATCGATGGTTGCCTTTGGGATATCTTGCTCATTAATCCTGATCTAGTAATACCCTGATTTAAGATCTATCTTTGTGAAGATCTGGGCTCCACTTTGCCTATCCAGAAGCTCATCAATTCTGGGGATAGAATACTTATTCTTAACTGTCAGCAGAGCTGATTGAGACCTCTGTAATCCACATAGAGTCTTAGCATTCCATCTTTCTTTTTCTGAAAGAGAACAGGCGCTCGCCAAGGTGAAACACTAGGTCTTAGAAACCCTTGTTCTAATAGCTGCCTAAGCTTTTCCTTGAGTTCAATGGCTTTAGGGACTAACATTTTGTACGTGCGCTGGGCTATTGGCTGAGCTCCAGGGGTCAATTCTATCACATGATCTACTTCTCGAATTGGAGGCATCTCTGCTAGCTCTACTGGGAATAAATGATCACACTCACTTAACCCATCTGGTTCTTTAGCCTTTAACTTTGTGTCTACCAGATTCATTTTGACAATGTAAATGAGCTACTTCTTTCTAAGTCCTTTCAATAACTTAGAAGCTTTTACTAATTGCAAACCTGGGGATCCTGAGATTTTGGTTTCTTGAACTTTGTTTCCATGAAGGTCATGGAAGGAAATGGTTCCATTGTGACAGTGAATGTCAGCTTGATTTTTGTGGAGCCAATCCATTCCAAGAATCCCATCGAAAACTCCCAAAGGTAGGACTCTAAACTGACAGTCAGTTATATTCCCATCTAGATTAAACTGAATACGATCTGTCTCATGGTGAGTGAAAAGGATCTTCCCACCCACCACTGTGGCCAATTCAACTTGCATAGGTTTCCCTGATTTCTGATCTAAGACTAGCTTACGTAAGCATCTAGGGGAAATAAATGAATGAGTACTTCCTGAATCAATCAAAAGCTTAAATGACTTACCCTTATACTCAGTTGGAGTATGGATGACAGAGAATTAACGATTTGGCCCTTGGTTTTCAATTGCGGCATAAATCAGACATCTGTTCTCTTCCACTACTTCTGCTCTATTGTAATTGCTCTGGTTGCTATAGATTGGGGCGGAACTCTTTCTCTTTGGTTACCCCAGTTCTGGGAGGGAGTTCTGAGATTACTCTGTACAGAGGCAGATGGCTGAGCTGGATTCCTCCTGAGATTGCCCTAATTTTGACGACTAATTTTGACGAGACGGTTGATTGATAAGAAGGGGCTGGTCTCTGCATTCAAGGTCCTTGACTTCCATGTTCTTGACTTCCATGTCCTCTTGACATGGCAGGAGTCGAGCAGTCTTTAAGCTGGTGACCGAAACCTTGACATCCAAAACATCTGTTCTCACTTCTAAGCTCATCCCTCTAGCTACTTCTGCAGATTGGGGTGGAACTCTTTCTCTTTGGTTACCCTAGTTCTGGGAGGGAGTTCTGAGATTACTCTGTACAGAGGTAGATGGCTGAGCTAGATTCCTCCTGGGATTGCCCTAATTTTGATGAGAGGGACCCTGATTTGACTAATAGGAAGGGACTGGTCTCTGCATTCAAGGTCCTTGACTTCCCTTTCCTCTTGACATGGCAGGAGTTGGGCAGTCTTTAAGTTGGTGACCAAAACCCTGACATCCAAAACATCTGTTCTCACTTCTAAGCTCATCCCTTTGAGTCCTTGAAAAAGGTGGGGCACCTGAGAAAGTGTTTTGAGGGAAGGGTCTTCTTTCACTTCTGAATCTACCAGCATCTTGATTCTAATTAGGGCCTTGCTGCCTCTTTGGGGGTGGAAAGTTTGAAGCACTTTGATGCAACCGATTATAATGAGAGCAGCTAAATGGCTCTCGCCAGATTTAAAATTGTGGAAATGGCCAGGGTCGTATGGAGGAACCATTACGAGATGAACCGTCTTGACCGAAATACCTAGACTTGGTCAGATCTTAAAGCATACCTCAGGAAGAGGTTCTGTCCTCCAGGCTTCCTGGAAACCAAAATGAATGAGTTCTTGGAATTGAAGTAGGATAGCTAGACAATTGAAGAATACCATCAAGCATTTACCCTTCTCCTCTCAAATATTCTCCACTTTTGGATGAAGAGCAGCTGATGGTGGCCAGATTCATTCGAGGAATGAATGCCATTAGACACTTTAGTGAAAAATGCCAAACAGTCTTAATGGTGGAAGCTGTTAGAATGGCTAAGGACTTTGCCAAGCATTTGTTGTCAAGGTCCCGCCAAAGCCTGCACCCTCAAATTTTAAAAGGTTCCAAACCCATTGTCTCAATCCATTTTTCTAGTGTTTCTCCTAACTGTTCCCCTTCACCCTTGAATGGACCAGGTTAGGATCGGTGCAGGGCTTTACGAATGTCCGGATCTAACTCTTCATCGTTAAAAGGATCCAGCTACCTAGCAGGAGCCGCGCGCCTCATGATTCTGACAAAACGAGATTTTTGTCAACTTAACTTTGTTATCAGTTTTTTTACCTTTTTTTTAGATTTATCTCTTAAACAATTAAATATTCCATCATAATTCTTAAAAACAAGATTCACTCTGATAATTTTATTAACCACCACAAAATCAATTTGGAATCTTTTGCAAAACATCATTTATCAAAAGTTTTTGATATATACATAGAGCTTCTCGGCTCCAAAACTCACAGCCTCAATCGCGTACGCATAAAAAGGCGATACTACGATGGAGACATGCTATGATATACACGATTCATCACTGATAAAGGTGCTGTAATTATACTTCTAGGAATAAAGCAGCTTAGAAGTGTAAAAATCCGACAAGAATTTCTAAAATTTCGGGGCGAATGATTAAAGAGTTGGACTTAATCAACAACTCCTAGCCTTATCAAGATCATGGCTAGTAAGATATTCTACCTGAGTCTTTGAAGCTGATTGGTATTGACGTTAATACATCGCCCTCTAAAGAACCACATGTGCTGACGTCGCTCTACTAGATCAGGGAAGTATAGATCCTCAAAGTGACGAGCGAGCCTCACTCTGCTTTCTCGGGTTGTAGGAGAGTTGATAAGATTTTCGCATGCAAAGGCAATCATATCCTGACTCTAGGAAAGTCCAGGAATGCTAGACAGATTTGGAGTATCCATCTAAAAATCCAATTCAATTTATGAATTCATTTCAAACATAATCTTAGCAAGTGAAAACATTTTTTTTGGCAGATTTACTTTAAAATTTTAGGTAATTTTTGCTGTTGTAAGTTTACAAATAGCGCTCACTACAAGGGATTTGCATTAGTTGTAAGTGATTTGCTTTTAATATTTATTCACATTGCTTACACAAATATTGCTTCTATTTTGGTCCAGTGCACTATGTTCAATGCTATATGGTGTGAAGGCAAGCATTTTCGAACACAAAGAATTGATGAAAAGAGAAATACACAAGATTGCGGTGTCATTAGTAGCTTTGAGGGAGCTAATGGAAAAATGGATGATTATTGTGGCATAATCCAAGACATATTTAGGCTTGACTTTCGTCGCTTCTTTGTGTATGTTTTGGATGTCAAATGGCAAATGAACGTGGTGGAAAAAGGGCCTGATGCAACGATAAAACGCCATGCAAGTGGATATGTAACTATTGACTCTACAAAGTTCTGGCAAACAAAGAAAGATAGGCTCGTATTGCCACAACAATGTGAGCAGGTATGCATTTTTTTACTAATGTGTTTCATGTACATATATGTCTAAGCTCGCGTACCCCTTCACTTTTGATATGCTAATTAATTACTGTACTGTGTGTATTTGAGTAGGTTATCTATCTACCAATGGTGCATGACATCAAATGGTGGTACGTTATCCCTATTGCACCACGTTCCAAAGTGATGTATAATACATTCACTGATATGGAGCATATGGAGGATGTAACAAGCCGCAATGAAGATGATGACGTCGAGCATGCCATTGAAGATGTTGTGATCGATGATCAAGAAATAAGAGATGATCATGATAATGAGGATGAGCATGCCATTTCTCATGATCATGAGAATGACCCTACCATTGAGGATGATGGTGATGTTGATGAGGATGATCAGGACATCGATACCATTATCAATGGAGTACAGAATATCGATAGTGGAATAAATTTAATCGTAGCCTTACCAATTGATCAAATGGATATTGATGTTGATCGTTTGGCAAGGATGGATCTTATTGAAGATGAGATCGAACCCTAACCAATCCGTCACTGTATGTTCTAAATTGATGACATTTCTATCATCTCATATGCATGATTTATTTTTGAATATATTTCATTGTTGTATATGCATGTAGTGGGATTGTGTAATGATGTATACTGTAATGTACTATGAGATGGTTTAAGGAAAATAGTTTTTAATTTTGTAAAGGAATTCAGTTTTTCTTCAGGTTTTCTCTGCCATGCGTGTATTAATCCGTGTATAGAAGCGTGTATTTATCCGTGTATAATTGCGAGTATTAATCCGTGAATATTACCGTGTATAGATGCGTGTATTACTGCGTGTATATAAACGCGTTTATACACGCGTTGATAAATGCAAATATACACGCGAACTTAAATGCTAAAATACACGCGCCCGATTCTATTCAAATACAAGCGCGACCATACACGCGTTCATAATTTATCGCGTGTACGAAACGCGTGTATGGCAGCATTGTCTTGTAGTGGCTCTGATACCAGCTGTGAGATCCCAGCTATGAGATCCCACTACCCCCTCTGCGCATCGGAATCCCAATTGATAGCAGCGGAAGTATCTTCCTCTTGCACGGGGCAAGGTTTCCCACTCGGGGCCTCGCCCTTGAATGTCCGAACATGAGACTAATCTGGTGGTCATTCCAAAACCGAAACTGAGAAAATTTCCCTTGCTCGAAAAACGGGGACGATTCCACCTTTTTGATTTCCTTAACGAATTTTCTAACAGGGTCAAGAGACTAAACTAACCTTCACATGATTAAACCAGATAGAAGGAAAACTATTATAGACTTAACTTGAAGAAATCAATGCTTTTTCCTAACTAAATCAGGCACAGCTGTTGATCTATTCATTTGAGAAGTCTTCAGGTTTTTATTTAACTACTCGAGTTCTAAGCGTATTCCTATTAATTAATTTAATTATTAAAACTCTACTGATTCCAGCCTAACTCCATCCGGCCCATGGGTTAGCCACCACCCAACCATTGGAATTGGTAGAACCAGAAAATTACTCACCCACCCATGATTGAATACCTATCTTAACTTTTGCTTTCGAATACAGATACGCACACACTCCTCTTTAAACTTTAACTTATAAAACAATCCATTGACAAATAGTTATTGGTTACAGATGTCATAACTCAAAATTTCCATCCAATCCTTGTTTCTAAAAAAAAGCAGTATCACTCTGGACTCTCCGTTGAGACCAGCTGGTCAGCACAATGAGATCCAGTAACATTTTACAATAATCATTGGTCCATTATACAAATCTTCCACAACATACGCATGGGTGTCCTAGGCACCGCCACCCCCTACATTGCTTGGTCAGAACCCTCCAGGATCCTCCTTAGGTGTCCTGGCACTTCACTTAGGGACATCTTCGTCGGCCCTCGTCCATCGTATATCGGAAGTGCACCATTTTAACTATACCGAGGCTGGTCAAGACCTAGGCAGGCTTTGCCGCGTGAGATGTCCTTTGAACACTCCTGCCGCCAGCTGTTGCAACCGAACCTCCCTAAGAAAAACACATACCAAATGCTCCCTCTAGCATTCTGGCGTAAGACAGTCCTTTAAGAAAACAAAGTTTCTATGCAAGTTTTCAGTTTGATTTTCTTTTGAATACAATGAGTATATATTAAATCAGTATCCCCAAAACTTCATAATCGTAATACTGAATTTCAATATAGAATTGCTCGAATTCTATAACCTTGATCCTCAGATCAATTCGAAGGGTCTCAACTTAGTTTCAAATTTGGTGGGAGATTTGAGTGTATTTTCCTAAACTGGTCACATCTTCTTTCCTCGGAACTGACGAAAGAGTTTGGTCTTGGTCATAGTCTGATTCAGGGTTCGAGTCTAATAAGGTTCTTCCTGAACCATCTTTCTCAAAAAGGAGGTGATATTTCAGTTTTACTATTTTATTGAAATTCATTCATTGAATATTCAGTTAATTGATTTTCAAATTAATCAGGAATTCTGATGAGGAATAATTTAATCATTTATCTGAATATTTCGACTTCGGTAGATTTCTTGAATTTTCTCTTTACAATCCGAGTTAATATAAAACGATAGAAATTCCTCTCTCAGAGTATTTACTTATTCACTTATCAAATACTCATAGAAATCAAACATAGAATTAAAGAGAAATCTAATTTTGATATAAAAATTCTTTATACATCTATTTATGCATAAAATCCAACTTCAATGGAAATAACAATTTTATATAAAAGAAAATCCTTTTATGCATCTATTTATGCATAAAATCAATTTAATAGGAATAACACTTTTAAAATAAAAAGAATTCCATTATGCATCTTTCTATGCATAGAAATTAAATTCAATGAAAATAACACTTTTATAATAAAAATTTCCATTATGCATCTTTCCATGCATAGAAATTAAATTCAATGAAAATAAGACTTTTATAATAAAGAAATTTCCATTATGCATCTTTCTATGCATAGAAATTAAGCTCAATGAAAATAACACTTTTATAATTAAAAAAATTCCATTATGCATCTTTCTATGCATAGAAATTAAATTCAATGAAAATAACACTTATATAATAAAAAAATTACTATTATGCATCTTTCCATGCATAGAAATTAAATTCAATGAAAATAACACTTTAATAATTAAAAAAAATTCTATTATACATCCTTCCATGCATAGAAATTAAATTCAATGAAAATACCACTTTTATAATTAAAAAAATTATATTATGCATCTTTCCATGCATAGAAATTAAATTCAATGAAAATAATACCTTTATAATAAAAAAATTTCCATTATGCATCTTTCTATTGCATAGAAATTAAATTCAATAAAAATAACACTTTTATAATAAAAAAATTTATATTATGCATCTTTCCATGCATAGAAATTAAATTCAATGAAAATAACACTTTTATAATAAAAAAAGTTCCATTATGCATCTTTCTATGCATAGAAATTAAATTCAATGAAAATAACACTTTTATAATAAAAACAATTTCCATTATGTATCTTTCCATGCATAAAAATTAAATTCAATGAAAATAACACATTTATAATAAAAATAATTTCCATTATGCATCTTTCTATGCATAGAAATTAATTTCAACAATTAATATCAATGATATCCATGCATATTCATAGGTGAATATGTACATGGAGTAAATAAAAATATTTCTTTTAGAATGCACAAATGGTGGGGATTACTCTTTTAGAATAACATAAAAATTAACTTTATTTTCCACAAAATTTAAGAAAATTTTTCCATAACCTCCTTTGTATGGCTGACCATTTTTTAAATTTTTACATTCTATTTTTAATTTAAAATTAACCCAATTTAAAGTAAAGTACTCTAATCTTCTTAATTTTCACTTTCTAGGTGAACAATAAGAAAAGTTTAATCAATTTATTTGTTACTCATTCTAGGATAAAGAAAGGCTGAATTCTTAAGGAAGAGAAGGGGGTAGCCTTTTCATCAAGGCCTAACATCAAGATTCACTTTAATCAACTAAAAAAAAAAGCAAAGAATCAAAAAACCATAGATTTGAAATTAAAAAGTAGAATTTCTTAGCTTAATTGGAGTTTTGTGAGCTTTCCTTTGGCTTGAGAGATTAAGGGTTCTACTCTTGTTTGGATCAAGAGTGGCCACCAATTTCTTTGTAGAGGATTTAGTCAAAAACAATTGAATTACCAAGTGAATTCAATGTAATTGACTCTGGGTAGGAGTAAAGTAACAGTGCAGAAACACTATTAAGCTTTTACAAAGGGGAAGGCTTCTATTTATAGGAAAAGGTGAACCTCAAACCAAGCAAACTGATTCTAGAATTTTCCAGATCAGTTTGGTTAATTTTTAACCATTTTTGGTTCAGTTCAACTTACTTTTTGGAACTAGACTTGAAATAGGAGAGAGGAGAGATCAAATATTTTACTTAATTGATTTAAGATTGGGAATCAATGATGAGAAAAAAGGAGCCTCCTTCATGAGGGCGAATCCCCACTCTAAGATGTCAAAAATTCATTTTTTAAATGTTTTCTTTGGACCTTAGTTCACTCTTCATCTCATGAGAGTATTTATTCATCTTTGGGGGGTTTTTCTTTATTTCTTCAATCTATCTCCTCCCTACATTTGGATTAATCTTATTGGTCCTTCAGAACATTAATTCAAAATTTTTAAAAAATCTGGACCCTTAGGGCTAAGGTCTTTTGAGCATATTATAATTTATTTCTAATGCACCTTAGGAAATTCTTTTTAAACTTCTGTTTTGAGGAAATTTATTTTAATAAGAAAGGATATTTTCCCATCCAAAGATATCTAAAAACTAAGTTATCTCTCTCTAGAATATTTTCTCTCTATAGGCCAAAACAGGTAGAAACCAGATCTTTTATTATTCCAAAAGGGGATTGGTTATAGGGGAAGATACTGGACATCTTGAGGGGCTCGGGAGGAATCTTACATTTCTGGTTCTAGTTGGCCCACCACCCTTGGCCAACCAGCACCAACAAGAGTCCTAGTCAAGGCCAAGCACATGAGCATGGGTGAGTTACTAGAGAATCTACTAAATCATTTAGGCTAGTAAGAGTGAGGTAGAGACAACCCCAAGGTCAGCCCCAACTAACACCTCAAGCTAGACACTCACATCTATTCCCATGAGAAGAGATATAGTTTAGTGCATAATCTACCATCAAAATCATACAAGCATGGAGTGTCTAATGGTATAGCCTAGAGAACAATAGTTTTTTTACTTATTGTGAGTGCCATGGGAGCCATGATACAAACCATTGTTGAAAAACCTGACACCAAAACTTATGCTCCCAGTGCTAAGCAACTACTAGCCCTGTCGCTCATACTAAATGCTTCTCAATTGATGTATAATCTAGTGCCTAATTATCATAAGTCTATATTGAGAGGTATCATATAATGACACTAATGCCATACCCACCTTCGATATTACCACCCTAATTGGTTCCTCATGGAACCACACCAGTGCAATAGTACTCAATAACACTGTCTATGGAGGCTTTGAGAGTCTAGAAAAGGAGAGTGAAAATCACCCCAATTGCAAGAAAATTAGCTTGTTAACACGTGTGGATTTGAATATGCCTTAAAGGAGAGTGAAAATCACCCCAGTGGTAGGAAGAGCAAGCCTTATCTTGTTAATTCTACAAGATGGACTTATTCATACACTCCCCCTTAATGCTATCACAAGGCTCTAGACAAAATCAAGGGTGTTTGAAACATCCAAGGTAATGAAGAAGCAAAAATTTTAAGCTTTGTTCTCAAAGCCAGTAGCCCAAGAGCCGCAGATGCAAGCTCCTAAGGCTCTATTAGCTCCTAAAAAGTATAACGAACTAGAACCAGAGGTCTAGAAGAAGAAAACATCAAAGAGCAAAAACATAACAAATGACTAGTTGTCAAGGGCAACGATGTTGTGACCATTGAAAGTGGTTTGATTACAGCGTGATAAATGAGCAATCTCACATTTAAACCAGCTCTTTCCTAAGAGAAGAAACCCATTGACTGCAAAAACCTTCCAAAGGAACTCAAGGAGGAGTATCCCAGGGCCTATCTTGGAAAAAGCGCAAATGAAACAAGCCCAAAAGCTTGTAAGGAAGGCTTATGCTGCTAAACTACAATCTATTACTTGAGCAAGTGGTTGAGTATGAACCCACTTACCCTGCATAATCTAATCCTTAATCCCATCCCAAATCCAATCATTTATAAAACCAATGAGGGAACCTCAGTTCTAACTAAAGGACTCCATAGAAGCCATAACCATTCTAAAGAGACCACAAAAAGAGCCATCTTTGAAGCCTCTGCCTCCTCTGGGTCCAATTCGACTAGATTCTACATTGCTAGATGCAGTGAAGGAGGACTGAGGTGATAGTTGGGGGTCATCATATCACCAAAATATTTTCACCACTGTGATAGGTGTTGACATTTTGACCTTATCAAATGCATCATCTCTTAGGAAAGGATCAGTGCACATTCCCTACACATTGCTAGGTCCAAGCTCACCTCGAAGTGAGTGTATGAACTAAGTGAGAATGAGTTTCACACACAAGGGACATAGAAATCCTCGTAGCCTTCTTATCCTTGAAATTTCTAGTTCTCTTTAGAAGAAAATTCATAACTTTTTGGAGAGGATTATCCAACTGGATGAATGGGAATTTAAGAGCCTATATAATTAAACTTAAACTTGATGAGCCATATCATATTGAGGGCTCTCTTCCATACCCAAGAAAAACAGATAGCCAAAAGTGCCCATGAACAAGCTAGGACACTATTTTGAAAGAGATAAAATGAAGGTCGTGTTACTTGTTATTTATAAATTAAGGATGTCTCCCCAATCTTTGATGGTGGTGTCAGTGTTAGCATAATCACACCAAGGATTGTAGAGAGGCCTTAAGAATCCCACCACTCAAAGGTACAAGCCTTATGGTCAAGCTTACAGATGGAAACATCACTAAACCTTCGAGCATCCTACAGGATGCAAAGATTAAGACCTTTGGGCTAAGCTTTGACCACACATTTGTGGTGATGGATTTTCAAAGAAGAGGGTCATACATCATGATCCTGGGAAGTCCGTACATGAGATACATAAACCAATCACATTTACATATGCAAGGGTAAAACTAGTCCTTGAGAATAAACTTGAAAATAGGGAAAACTCATCCCATCGGTTGAGGCATTCTCACCAATGAGTCTGACATAACCGCTTAGAGCACTTTAATTAATCTTTGCATGGTATGTAATGTAGAAGCTCACATCGATTTGATATTGGACCGGGTGAACATGAGGACCAAGAATATAAGCCCCTCCCAAAGCACCTGCCAGTTCTAAGAGCTAGATTAACATTCTTTTACCCATGGACACTCTTCAATAGAAGATTTGGAAAAGGTTTACACTATTAGATGGTGTTGAAATTATATCCATGTTTATTCTTGATGATCTTTAGTTAGAACCATCGGTGAAAAACTTACCTTAAGTTAGAGTTTCCCCAAAAACACTACCTAGCTGCATGGCCCACCTTGATTGACACCAAGGCTAGCCACAATCCTCTACTACTCATGGTAGCCATTACCATGTTAAATAGTTCTCAATCTATGACCATCGGTTGTTTTAAAGTAGAGTTTCCTATTGGGTCTAAATGTGCATTGTGCAAGTTTTATGTGACCCTAACAGAGGAACATTCAAAGAGATCATCATTCTTGAGAGTGGATGGGTACATAGACTGCATCATCTTCTAATGATAAAGGACTATAATGTTGGACCTCCCCTTTAGAACTGTTATCATACCCTAGATGAGAGCACCCTAAACCTATTAACATCCCAAGCCTCATCCTCTACTTATTACGAGCTACCTCCTTAGGTAACCTCTATAACATTACATAGCACTATCACCTTGCCATGTCATTCAACCCTTTAAAACATTATGGAGATCATAAACCTTGTTGATGAAGACAAAGACTAATCCCTAAACCTCAACATCCCAAGCCTCATCCTCTACTTTACGAGCTACTCCTTAGGTAACTCTATAACATTACATAGCACTATCACCTTGCCACGTCATTCAACCCCTTAAAACATTATGGAGATCCTAAACCTTGTTGATGAAGATAAAGACTAATCCCTAAACCTCAACCTCATCAACCTTTCATGGAGGTCACATGAAGAGAGAATGGTTACCCCAAGAATACCTTGGCTAGCCATAAAGTACAATGCAAGAACCTTGGTAGCCATAAGAGTGGATGCATTATGTCCACATATTACATCGTCAAACTGGTGATAGAGGAACGCAATGTGCGACCTCCCCTTTGGAATGGTTATCGTACCCTAGGTAGATGACGGCACCCCAAACTTATCAACATCTCAAGCCTCATCCTCCACTTATGAGCCACCCCCTAGGTAACTTCTAACACTACACCGTGTCACCGAGAAAGAATGGTTACCCCCAAGAGTACCCTGGCTAGCTAGGGAAAGTATGATGCTCATGCAAGGATAGCCATAATTTGGCCCAAATCCTAGTCGTGCCATGAGCATGGATTAGGCACCCCACGCAATAGAGTTTTACCCAAACCCTAAGCCCCATTGTATCCCACTTCTTCTACAAAAGAAACCCATCAATTTGGGTTCCAAAAACCTCACCTTTGCATAATCCTAGAATCCAAAAAGATCCAAGTGTAATGGCCTCACTACCCCCAGAAGTAATCTACACTTTGTTGGATCCTGAAAAATGGCTAAAAGCACAAGGATTCTGAAACCCCCACATTTAGGTGCCAAAAACAAAGAAACCTATTCCATTGACCCCCACAAACACATCCTTGAATGTTAAATCTAAATTGGTGTGGAGATCCAAGGTCCTACCTCTGTTGCCACCCCCTCGTCTAAGTAAGAGTAGTGGTGGCACCACCCTTGACACGTGTGCCAAACCCACCAATGAAGGAGGTAGAAGAACCCTTAATTCCGTGCACATAGGATTGCAATCCATACAGTTTTAAATTCAAATGAGCCACCATCGCGAGGGTGCCAAGTGTTCCTCTATGCCCCATAATTGTGCTTTTCCATAGTCCTCACTTCAAACAAAACAAAAATATACAATTAAATTTGTTAAAACCCTTGCATTCATCATTCATGAATAGCATTCTTAACCTTCTAAAATTTAATAGCGAATACAATAGTCAAGATTGATTTACCAAATTCTCTTTAAATACCCAAATTTAACCTACTCCCCCCCACAACATTGTCTTGCAAATAGTAGAACTAACTAACATGATGCTTGAAAGTACTGAGGACTTATGCTTACATAGAGAAAAAATTAAGATTTTAACTAAAATGTACTTTTCCTTGAAATTAAAGGAAATGCCAAATTTTAATTTTTCCATTGAACCAAGAAACAACATTGTAAACCAAGTTTTTCAAGCATGTCCAAATGTGTAGGTAGGTTTTGATAGCTAGCCCCATAGAAACCTATAGACAATCATGTCCAATGTTTAAACATGATTGGAGAAACAAAATAGTCAATGTTTGTAGAAACAAAATAGATAATGCAACTTCCGCAATACCCTTGAACATGTCCCATGATGTTAGTAATGAAATTTGCTCGTATGAGCCTTGAATCAAGCACAAGTTACTGCATTTGACTCACCTTTAGATGCACATGTATTATTCTATCATTATGTAAATGAATCTCAAAAAAGTGTCACCATAGTAGAATCACCCATGGCAAATTATTTCCCTCAAGAGATGATGTGTTGGTGAGTGGTGTATGAAGTGGTAAGTGGGGTTGATAATGTGTTTGGTGAGTGGTGTGTGAATTGATGATGTGGTGATAGGTGGTGTGTGAAGTGGTAAGTGGGTTGACGAGTGGTGAGTGGCATCATGTGAAGTCAAGACTCAATTAAGATGTAGTGGTGAGTGGTGCTTAAAGTAGTGAATAGTTTGGTGGGTGGTGTGTAATGTAAATGTGTGGTGCTCCTCCTTCCTTTTCTCTCATGGGCCATTTTACTCCTCCCTCATCATTGCACTCATGGGCCATGATTCCTTGTTCCTAGTTCTTCTCCAACATTTTAAACAAGGGGAATCTAAATTTAAGGATACTTACAAGTATATTCCACAATCTCACTCTTTACCTTCACACTTTCTCTTGATATATCCTCCTCACCTATGGATATCTTTCTTTCATTATTATTTGGATCCTTCTATGGTGGATTGTGATGCCTAAAATACCATTACATCATTTTGGTAGTTAGTATCATGGGTGATTCCATATTAAATACTAGTGAGCTAATGTTATTGGTGTATGCACATTTAGGGCCATGATAGTGTTATTAGTGTTGAAGGTGATTCCATGTTACATGACTGAGCTGGTGTTATTGGTATGTTTATACCTATTTTTGTCATGTTGGGATTAATTATAAGGTGAGGTGTCTTATTAATTATATATAACTAACATGATTAGTATGGTTAAGTAATAGGTGATACGAACATCTTGCATATTTATCAATTACAATATCATGCATATTTATCAGTTAACAATGGATGCAGGCTTGAACATAGTGTATATTTATCAATTACAATATCATGCAGAGTTACTTCATTAACTTGGGTAGGTGCCAAGATTTTGATTTTTTTTTCACAACCCATTTTGTATAGTTGGGACATGCTATATTTTATGCACATATAAGTGAAATTATTTATGGTTGCAACCTTAGTTATATGACATGGTTATTTTTGTAAAAGAAAAGCCCAATTTTGTAAGGAAATCTAATTATGGCTCCTTGGGCTAAGTTTTAAAGTAGTAACAAAAAACAAACGTATGGGGAAGTGGAGCAACTCATGTCAAGAGGGGAGAGAGAGAGAGAGAGAGAGAGAGAGAGAGAGAGAGAGAGAGAGGGAGAGAGAGAGAGAGAGAGAGAGAGAGAGAGAGAGAGAGAGAGAGATTACACTGAATACTTTTCTTTTGTTATCATTCATGTTTTTATGTTCTTTCGTATGCTTTTCCATGGTTTGATTGATTTGCGCGTGGTTGTTAATCTAGTTTAAAAGGTAAGTCTCATGGTAAGAGATTACTTCTTATACCAAGGTCCTATCCATGGTATCAGAGCCAAGATATTAATCAAGGAGAAAATTCAAAAGATTACAAGCAACAAACCAGAGACATTCAAAGAAAGCCTTATAGAGGACCCTTGGACAAAGAAGGAAGGAAAATCAAGGATCTTTATAAAAGCTTATGTAGTTAAAAAACTTCAAGAAGAAAGACTTCAAGCAAACAGGGGAGACCCTTAGACAAAGAAGGAAGGAAAAGAAAGGATATTTACAAAAGCTTATGTAGTTAAAAGACTTTAATAAAACATGGAGAGTCGTCACATAAAACAACACCTATCATTCATGATAATGGAGTTTGCTACTATAGGCCATATCATCAAGATAGCATATCATTCATCATGATAATGGAATTTGTTATAGGCCATCTCATCAAGATCTAACCACACATGGCTTAGCAATGTCTTGAAGGTTACACTTAGGTAAAACATGGTATGCTTATGTGCAAAGATTAATCGATAAGCACCATGCTATTAAGTGTTATTTTTGTGAGCTTTCATTGAACTGTGAGCTTAAATTTTCTTAATCCAAAAACTCAATTTTAAGCTTGTTAATTAAGCTATATACATGTGAGACTTTAAAAAATACCTTTTACATGGCATGGCATGATGACATGGCATGATGATAGCTCCACACTTACGCCATTGGCATGGTTGGTGAGATTATGGTGATATGTTGCCAGTGAGGTTTATATATTAAGCAATATGGATGACATGTCATGATGACAGTTCTAGACTTACGCCACTGGTTGATGAGATTATGGTGATATGTTGACAGTGAGGTTTATAGACTATGTGATAATCATTTTGGTCCTTTAGAGTTATGGCATAGTTATAGTGCCAGCTCAGCTAGTCAAGTTGACACTATGTAAGGATCGATCTTTAAATGTTATTATAGGAGAGTACTTTCCTTTATAATATGTACTCTTATCCTTATGTTATGGTTGTAGAGAAGAGAAGAATATCGGAAAATTTTTACATCCATTTCTCTTATGTGCTTGTCTATTCTTTTTTATGTGTGTCTATTTACAAGGAGTTCAAGCTCACCCCTCTCCTTATTATTCTTCTCATGGTATCACAATGGTAGTTCACCCAAGGAGCTTAGCAAGCAAGAGAGAGGCAAGCAAAGGAAAAGCGGTACATAGAACTAAGGGTAACATCATCTCTTTCACTTTTATTGGAAGCAATCTCTACAGGTATTTGCTAGGAAAGAGTAGTAGAAAGTAGGCACAACAATAAGCTGCACTTTCACATGTTGAGACATCTTTCATGATGAAGCAAAGGGACATTTCAGGCCATTTTAGGCCCTATTTTGGCTCTATAAGTTTTCCACAAACACTCAATAAAAGTGTTGATTTTGACTATGTATGTCCAATTTATAGTTTGATCCAAAGTTATGACAAAAATTTGAATCTAGGATGGTCTATGTAGAGAATCTGAGATTTATAAGTTATTGACTAGTTCACATAAACATATAGGTAATAATAAGTTTATAGTATGGTGATGGTGGAGATTGCAAATTTGTTGTAAGTGTAGAAGCTTTTATAAGCACTATTTGGTAAGTTGCTATAAGTAATCATATCTTATAGTGTATCCTAGATTGTAAGCAAAAAGTTGGATAAGAACAAACATAGAAGTTTAAGATGAGAAAATTCCTCATGTGAGAAAAGGGTACTTGGAGTTTGATATTGTGAGATTATTTCAGGTGATGATGAGAAGGAGCAAGAGCTTCTGAAATGAAATGTCACTCCTTAACATGTGCATGCTTTTAAGTCGTGGCATCAGAGAGAAAGAAAAGTAATACATTCGTTGTTTGTTAACATGTAAGATGATGTGATTAATTATATACAAGATGCAACAATGCCTAAGGATGCATGGGATGCCTTGGTTAAGTTATATGAGACACGTACCAAGGCAAGAAAGATATAATAAAAGCAAAATTTAAAGTAAGAGTTGCATAAGAATGCATGGGATACCTTGGTTAAGCTATATAGCACAAGTACCAAGGCAATGGTAGTTAAAGCAACTATGGCATAATGTGCACAGCAGAATAAGAAGAGTATGAGTGAGATTATTCATTAAAAGTTAAAGGGCTTGTGGATTCCCTTAACTCTATTGGAGCTCCTATTGATGACCGATGACTTGGTGTCAGTCACATTGAATGGACTTGGCAAAGGCTATAATCATTTTTTAACATCTATCCAAAATCAAAAAATCTTTCCAAAATTTTAGGATCTTACAACCCCTCTTATCATTGAGAAGATGAATGTCATGAGAAAATTATATTGTTAAAATATGTAGGGGCAGGCCTTCTACATGGACACATGTAGAGGTAGAGGCAAATCATCATCTAGAGAACGAGGTGCACGGTGTTTTGGAATTTTGGAAATAAAACTCATGGGTAGCAAAAATAGTAAGAATCTAATTTACAAAGAGGAGGAAGAGGACACTCTAGAGGTAAGGAGAGCCATGAGGCCTAACTAGATGGAAAAGAAACCAAGGTGGAAATAGTATGGAGCACTATTATTGTGCAAACTAGGTCATATTATAAAGAACATGCTATGAAAAGAAGAATGAAATTAAAAGTGGGAAGTTGCAACTATACATCTTCAAGCAAGCAAGCTAAACATATAATTAAGTAGCTTTTTATGACGTATAATATGCTTAGTTCCATGACTGTAAATGCAAGGAACCTAGGATATATGGTATGTTGATTCGGGTACTTCTAACCAGATGACTAGTCATGGAGAGTGGTTTAAAGATATGTGGAAAATGGAAAAGGTAGGGTATGTAGAAATAGGCGATGACACTACCCATCCTCCTATTGTGCATGATGGTAAGATGCCATTATATATGAAGGATGGAAAAATAAAGTGCATGGTTGATGCACTTCATGTTTCAAACATTACAGAAACCTAGTGTGGACAAATGGTTGATCAGGGTCTACAAGTAAGGTTTAACCCTCACGGTTATTATGTAAAAGACTTAAATAACCCGTACCATGTGGTTGCAAAGGGTTACTAAATTGGCAAAATGTTTACATTGGATATGTAAACATGATGCCTAAAGTGAAGGCTATAATGCTTACACACAGTATAAGTGTGATTGTAGACATTGACATGCCTAAAGTGAAGGCTTCAATGTTTGCACATATGGTATAGATGTGATTGTTAATATTAACATTTGGCATGAGTGTATTAGCCAGGCCAATATTCAGCTTGAAAAATATATAGGCCCAAAGCATTGTTTTTATAGGCTTGCCAAATTTAAAAGTGGATGAAATTCACAAAGTATGTGAAGCATGCCAATTGGGAAAACAATCTTAGCATGATGCTAATTGGGAAAAAAAATAAACGCATGCATTTCCACATTATTGAAATGTGAGATAAATACCACTAGATTTTATGTATTTTGTTGTTTGGGGATCAACAAAGATGGCATCAACTAACGGATGCCACTATTATGATCACACCAGGAAAGCATGGGTATAGTTCATGAAAGAGGAAAGTGAAGTGTTGATATACAATTTTAAAGATTTAGTCTATGATTGAGAAAGGCATGGATATAAAAAATCCTAATCAAATGGTGGGGGAGAATATTTGTCCAATAAATTCACTGATTATCTAAGAGAGAATGGGATAAAGAGGCACTTCAAATGCAAGAACACCCTACAACAAAATGGAGCTACAGAAAATGAAAAATGAGAAACGGATGCCTCATTATTTCTGGGCTCAAGAAATAGTAACTGTAGTTTATATATAATGAATAGAACCCCATTGTAGTAGTTCATGGCATGATGCATGGACATAATTTACTGGTAAAAAACCATATTTGGCACACTCAAAAGTGTTTAGTTGTTGCAATTCCTATGACGAAGTGAGAAGCAAAGTGGATAACCCCACTAGTAGTGAGATGCAAGGATGTTGTTTTTGATGAAAGTGAGGGTCAAATATCTAGTGGATAGGATAAGATATGATGGATATACAACCCATCATTATGCTTATATGGTCAAACCAATATAAGAGATAGAGTCCACATGTTTTAGAGGAGGCACTTGGATATAAGCATTTGGGAAGATGCCATGGATGAAGAGATGTATGCATTGGATACAAATGAGACATAGGAGTTACTATCTTTGCCTAAGAAGAAGAAGGTAATTTGACAAAGCAATTAGGTCTATAAAGTAAAGCATAATTCAGATGAGTTAGTGAATAGGTACAATGCAAGATCGATAGCCAAGGGATATGCATAGAGACCTATTGCATTAATTACGAGAGGAGACATTTAGTCTGGTTGGTAGGATGACAAACCGTGAGAGGTCATTGCTATGAAATGGTTTTTACATCAAATAGATGTAAAAGATTACATTTCTACTTGGTGAGAGAAGTCATTGCCATGAAATGGCCTTTACATCATATAGATGTAAAAGATAACATTTTTACATGGTGATTTATAGGAGGAGGTCTAGGAAACCACCAAGATATGAGGACATGCACACCTATAGTTTGTTTGTAGGTTGTGTAAAGCCTTGTATGGCTTAAAAGAAGAACCTAGAGCATGGTCTAACAAGATAGGAGAGCATCTTAGAACCATATATCTACAAGAGATTTTTCACTTTAGGTGAAAATACTATTAGGGATAGTCATCTATGTTGATGACTTGATTTTCATAGGGGACAATGATGTTGACTTTTATGAGGTGAATATGCTCCTCAAGAAGAAGTTTGAGATAAAGGATTTGGCTAAGCTGCAATACTTTTTGGGTAATCACATTACTCTATGGACTTTTTTAAAGGTTGGAGTATAAGTCTATGCATAAATACATGAATATACATAAATATTCATGTATAGATACATCAGATGTAAATATTGGGCTAGTAGTGTAGACATGGGATCTACTCTATAGTGGCTTTATGTTTTCTTTTAGGAGTACTACGGAGTAGGAAGAAGAAACGAACAATGGTTTTGTCGAGTACAGAGTACACGGCACTACTAGGCAAGATGTGAGGTATCTTGGCTACTAGTAACTTTATGTTCTCTTTTGGGTTTGGAGTAGCAAGAAGAATCCAACGATGGATTTGTTGAGTATAGAGTATAGAAATGCTACTATGGCAACATGTGAGGTAGCTTGGTTACTAGTGGCAAGAAGAAACTAATCATGGCTTTGTTAAGTACAGAGTATAGGGGTGATGCTATGGCAACACGTGAGGTAGCTTGGTTATTAGTAGCCTTATGTTTTTTTTTGGAGTGCTATGGCAACATGTGAGGTAGCTTGGTTACTAGTGGCAAGAAGAAACTAATCATGGCTTTGTTAAGTACAGAGTATAGGGGTGATGCTATGGCAACACGTGAGGTAGCTTGGTTATTAGTAGCCTTATGTTTTTTTTTGGAGTGCTATTGTTAGTTAGAGTAGCAAGAAGAAACCAATGGTGGCTTAGACTAACATAATAGACTCTTATGCATAATATTATCACATAGTCTCTTATGCATAAGACTATGCTTAGACTCTTATAAATAAGATTGTGTATAGAGTCTTAAGAATAGACTGCAATCGAGTCCATGCATAAGACTATGCATAGAGTCAAACCAATAGTGCATAAAACAAAAAAATAAAGTTCTCCCATAGCACCCGCCGAGGGTATGTCATATGAAAATATGGTGTGTTTAAGGTTTAACCATAGAGAGCTTTCTTGCTTTGTAGAGAGCTTGCTTGCTTCTAAGCTTCAACAGAGACAACCTAGAAACAAAGAACCAAAATAAAAAAGAAAACATTAGCTTATACATGTTATAATGAAAGAACCTAGCTATGAGAGTATGTATGCTTATGCATGCTCGCAAGCTTAAAATAGCAAACTCCCAAGAACCCAGGATTGCAAAAAAACCATAGCAATGATAAGAAAAGGTGATGTAAAAGATGTGTCTTACCCATGGATATCTTGGGATGCTTAAATGCGTGCAGTGTGGTGCCAAATGTAAGAAGAAAAACTTGCAAAACTTTTAGAAACCCAAAACTCAAAATCTTAAAAAAAATTGTCAAAAAATAAACCAACCCTTACACATAGAATACTCTTACCTACTTGCAATGGAGAGAATGAGAGAAAGAATGAGGACTCAAGATTAAGAGGACTTGTAGTGCCAAACCTAAGAAGAAGAACCTATAAAACTTTTAAAAGCCCAAAATTGAAAATATAAAAAAATTGTCAAAAGAAAACTTAACCTAACACATGGGATACTCTTACCTACAAGGGGAAAATGAGAGAAAGAATGAGTGTTTAGGGTGGAGAGGACTTGCACAAAGAGAAGAGGAAGAACAGGAGCTTGCAAAATTAAAAGAAAACATGAAACTCAAAATAATCAAAAAGTCTTGTAAATCCTTACAAAATCTTAACCCTAACATATAAGAAATCCTTACCTGCTTAAAAAGGCAGATCTGTAGTTAAGGGGAGGTGCGGGAGGGATTTGCAAGAGGTGAGAGAGGGATGGGAAAGGGGTGAGGGAGGGATGGGCAAGAGGTGAGGGGGGGATGGGAAAGAGGCAATATATAGAGAGAGAGAGAGAAAACATTCCTACTGATTATGCTACATGGAGACACATGGAGAAGACACGTCTTGAGTTTAAGAGGAAAGCCTCGATATTTACATCTCGGTTTGGTAATGGATGGTGTTAACCCATTTGGTTTACGTTCCACAACATGGAGCACGTGGCTGGTGGTATTGGTATATTATAATATCCCTCTAAGGTTGACCATTGAAAAGGGACATCTCTTGCTTGGTTTAGTATTACCGACGGGAAAGTACAAAGTTGAAAAGCATGGACATGTACATTACACCCTTAGGAAGAACTACAGACCTTATGGGCAGGCATCCTTATTCATGACATCATGTCCAAACATCCTCAAAAAAGATATGACACCCTTAGTAGAAGAACTACAAACGTTATGGGTAGGTATCCTTATTCATGACATGTCTAAACATCCTCAAAATACATCAGTAAAGTTTAAAGGGAATATTGATGTGGACTATGTATGACTATCTTAGCTTGGGTGAATATTTAGGTTAGTAACAAATCCAAATTTTTTAACATTGAAGATAGATTTTAACATGATTATAATATAACTAAATGGTGTAATGTAAGCCTTGCTACTAGTGGATACCATGCATGTCCTATTTATGGACCTTAATTGGATGCACGTTGTTCTACAACTCTAAAGAAGATGATATATCAACGGCATGTAAGATATCTTCCATTGCATCATCCACTCCTACGGATGCAAATCTTGGTCGACCACCTCGTAGAATGAAGGCAAGTGATTGGTTGGAATTCTAATAGTAATGAAGAACCTATAGATGGAATAAAGAGGCTCTCCCTTTTTTACCAACTCCCTTTTTGAATGATTTATTAATCAATCATCTCTGAATCCCATGCATATATTTAAAAATATTGGTAACATGATTTGGGAACATTTAATTGGAGATAAATATAGTAAGGGAGGCTCAAGATGATGTGAAGGAAGTTGAAAAGATGGGAGATAAACTTATAAATGGTAAAAATCTATGCAAGAATGAACTCCTAAGAAGCATTTTGTTTGATTGAGAAGCACATTTCAATGAGTATTCTCATCATTTAGATGCACTTGCTCATACATGTAGTTGAGGAGGTTGTAATTACTGGCATTATTCATAGCTGATGTATGTTTTTCTTAGACATTTATGAAGACCTTGAAGGGGTTTTTTTGACAAAGGGCAAGGCCAAAAGGGAGCAATGCACAAGATTGGTTAGTATAAGAATCATTGGTGTACGTCTCCAAGTTCCTTAGATAGATTGTTCCTGACATGCCTCAACTTTGGCAGATATATATTGAATTCTCCTTAACTCAGAAAGTGGCTTGATATATATAAAGAGGCATAAGTGGAGACATCAAAAGTCACACGAAAACAATTCATGAGAAGACAAAAACATCTTCCATATCCTCTTGAGCTTGCACAACTCCTTAATAGTATGCCACTAGATGACTAGATGAACAAGAAAAGAAAGAGAGGATATTGAAAGGTTCAGTGAGAAAGAGAGATGGAGTTTAGAATAACACTTGAGTATTTTTTCAACGAGACCCTTCAAATTTGAAATGGTGTTACATGTAATTCAAGTTTCTCCACATAGATTTTTTTTAAAAAAGATAGACACTTGGAGGAGGAAACTATTACAGTAGAATCTCCAAGAGAAGAAGTAGTGCATACCCTACACACAAATGAATTATTAGATCATGGAACCAAGAATTACATATTATAAGAGATCACACTCCAAAGAACCCAGGGTTGCAAAAAAACCATAGCCATGATAAGAAAAGGTGATGTAAAAGATGTGTCTTACCCATGGATACCTTGGGCTTCTTAAATGCTCGTAGTGTGGTGCCAAACCTAAGAAGAAAAACCTAAAAAACTTTTAGAAACCCAAAACTCCAAATATTAAAAAAATTTGTCAAGAAATAAACTAACCCTTACGTATAGAATACTCTTACCTACTTGCAAAGCGAGAGAATGAGAGAAAGAATGAGGATTTAGGTTCCAAACCTAAGAAGAAAAACCTATAAAACTTTTAAAAGCCTAAAATTGAAAATAAAAAAATTGTCAAAAGAAAACCTAACCCTAACACATGGGATACTCTTACCTACGGGGAGAGAATGAGCGTTTAGGGTGGAGAGGACTTGCACAAAGAGACGAGGAAGAACAAGAGCTTGCAAAATTAAAAGAAAACCTAAAACTCAAAATAATCAAAAAATCTTGTAAATCCTTACAAAAATCTTAACCCTAACACACAAGAAATCCTTACCTGCTTAAAAAGGTAGATTTGTAGTTGGGGGGAGATGAGGGAGGGATTTGTAGGTGAGAGAGGGATGGGAAAGGGGTGAGGGAGGGATGGGAAAGAGGTGAGACAGAGAGATGGGAAAGAGGTGAGGGGGAGATGGGAAAGAAGTGAGACAGAGAGAGAGTAAGGTGAGAGCAAAAACTGAGCTCAAATAAAAAGGAAAGATAAAACAATCTTGGGTTTTTATAATCAAGTTGGTATAAGCATTGGCGGGTCATAATTTTTACGCATCATTTTAACACATATATCGATGTTCATACCGATGTCTATATAGAGATCATAATTTATTGAGATGTCAACCTCAACATAAATTGACATGCATAACATGCTTGGGTGACTATTCCACCTTCACACCACTGGTGCATTTGATAGTTGACATGATGGATCTTTACTAGTGATTCTATAGCTAGACTACACCTACCTAGTCCAACGAAGTTATGGCATACTTGTTTTGTAACTCACCTACTTAGCGTGTTCACATTATGGACTGCTTGTACATAGTTTCTAGTACTTATGTTGATTTTTCACTTATCTTTTATAGATCCCTTTTGAGAGAAATAAGGAGAAGTAGATTACAACCTTCCATCTCTATCTGTGTCTTATTCATTATTGTGTGAGTGTGTGTGTGTGCTTGCAAGAGCTCAAGCTCTCTCTCCTTCCCTAATATTTTCATGGTATCAAAGCCTAGTTTAAGCTAAGGAGTTGAGTCTTGAGCAGCAAGCAAAGAAAGCTACAGAGGAAAAGGAAGCGGTATAGGTAAGAGCATCATCATCTCTTCCCCTTCTTATTTTGGTACGACACTCCCAAGGTAGCCCTAGGAGCTACATGTCCTTAATTGAGAAGACCTATTTGTAGGTGTAAATGTACCTGTATTGTATGCAGTAATCTATACAAATGTTTTTGTAGCTAGATTTTCATTTTGAGCACGTTTCGGCGTCCGTTTGGCCACTATGCTGCAAGGTGTTCTCAGGAACTTCTCACAAGTTCTCGGTTGAAACTCTCTCTACCCAAACTCTCATTATTACAGTGTTACAATGAATTTTAGATGTCTAGACAATGATTGCATATGTATTACTGAATGTGGGTGTATGTATGTGTACTCTGATCATGTGTTAACAGATTGTGTAGAACTACCACTACATGAGTTATAGGAGATACTAAAATTGTCAGTTTGTAGATTTCTAGTTGTGCAAGCAAAGATGTCTGACAACATCAACTAAATTATCATTGAGAAGGTTGACAAGAAAAACTTCCTTGTGTGGAAGTTTAGAATGACCAATTTCCTGATGGGAAAAGGATTTTGGGACTATGTTGAAGGAGATTGTGTGAAGAGAACACTACTCCTGCACAAATAAAGGTGTTCAAATATTGGGATCATGGTGCAAGGAAATTCATGTATTGGCTGACACTCTGATATGGGATATATAACATGCCAACACTCGAGTAGTTACATGGAAAAACCTAGTGAGGATGGTCTAGACAAACACAAAAGGTAAGGAAGTTGCATCTAAAATAGGAGACTTCATACAATGGAGAAGAAGAACATGTCCATCAAATGATTATGCATTAAAGATCAAGGGCCTTGGATATATCAATGTCTCACTAGAAGATGATGACTTGGTAAGCGTTTGTTTGAATGGGCTTGGTAAAGAATACAAGCTATTCAAGACCTCTATTGTTGTATGAGAGAATGTTTCCAAGTTTCAGGATTTGGTATCTATGTTAATTATATAAGAGAGTCTTTGGGTGAGACTCTTCCTCCCAAAGCAAGAACACTTGAAAACAAGCCTTCTACTTAAATCTAGGTAGAGGTCATGGATAGTCAAGGCTTAGGTGATGGATGTTTTGGAAATCAGAATTATGAACATCAACACTCCAATGATTCACGGCCTAGCAACAACAAACACACACGTGGAGGAGGTTAGTCTCAAGGCAAGGGGAGCCAAAGAGGCCGAGGTAATTGACAAAGCCAACATTAGGATTAGGCTCAAAGGATTGCTTTTATTGTGGCAACTATATGCTACTAAGGTTGTTGCAAACAACAATAGATGATGACCCTGTCTGGATGAATAACACATGATGTCCAAGGAAACGCATCCTCAAACTCTTGGTTCAACACCATTGTTTGATGGAGAAAAAATGTAAAAGTTATAAGATTTCCTAGCATTGTTCAATCTATAATTAAGCAATGTCAAATTCTCTATGGTTGGTCAAATGTGAGTATTATAATTATTCACATAATATTCTTTATATTCTCTTTCTAATCCCTCTTTCTCTTTCTTAATCTCATCATGTTCAATAATAAACTAGATAGCATCACATCTTCAATCATAATTTACAATATATTCAATATTATCAGAGAGAAACTCTATACTCGAGTCATGAGATGATACAAATAAGATTCTAAATTCCATTAGTATGGACTTGCATGCCCCAATGATTGTGTTCTCTTCTGTGGGGGATCTTAGTGAACTCCCCACATTTCCAAAACGTGGTGCTCAATAGTATAAACAAGATTTACAAGGGGGAACCATCCTTGTTAAATTCTAAGGCATTTTTCAATCATCCCAAGAATCTAACACAAGTTTGTTTAATTGCAAGTCCATAGCAGAGCTAATGACTTGGCATGCTAAAAACCAATCCACTGATGGCATCTATGAAAAGATGTAGGGGAGAAGAGAGCTTGAGCTCTTGTAAGCACACACACACTCACAAAACCCTAAAAGAGAACACACAAGGTGAGAGGCTGAAAATCTTGTTCTTCTTCACTCAACACTCAATACACCATATACAAAGATAAGAGTAAACACAATATAAAAGGTACTCAACCAAATACATACTCGGGTTCTCTATAGTGTGAACCCAACTAAATGAGCTGGTGCTATAACTATGCCAGTCTCTAGAATGGTTGTCACATAGCCTGTCATCCCACTGGTTGCATATCACCCATGATCTCACCAACCATGCCAGTGGTGTAAGTGTGGGGCCTATCCCTCAGGCGGGTCATCAGTGTCCACTGCCTGACTAAATGAGCTCGATATCTCAACACTCCCCCTCGAGCTCAACTCCATCTCATGTACACCAAGCAAAGTCCTGAATCTGCGGAGCTTCTTTGTACCCAATGCTTTGGTGAAGATGTCAGTGACCTGATCTTGTGTGCGCTGACATAAACAAGGTTAACGTCACCTGCCAAAACCTTCTCTCTGACAAAATGGTAGTGGACCTCTATGTGCTTCATGCGAGCATGAAAAATTGGGTTCCTGGCCAACTGTATACTGCTAATGTTGTCATAGAAAATGACAACTTGTCTATCCACTAATAGACCCAAATCTGCAACAAGTAGCTTTCTCAACCAAGCTACCTCACATGCTGCCATAGCAGCACCTCTGTACTCGACCTCTATGTACTGGATATAGAGCAACCGTAGGCTGCTTCTTACTGCTCCAAGTCACAGTAGCACTCCCCAAAGAAAACATGAAGCCACTAGTAGATCTTCTATCTCAGATACTACCAGCCCAATCAGCATCTGTGTACCCATGTACACATATCTCTGTCCCAGTTTCATAAAATAGTCCACAATGCAAAGTAGACCTCACATATCTCAGTATGCGCCTCAATGCATCCAAATGCGGCTTCCGAGGAACCTGCATAAACTGACTCACCAACCCAACAGCATAGCTCAAATCTGGCCTGCTCAGCAACAATCTAGCTTAAATCTGGCCTGCTCAGCAACAATCTGGTTTATGCCATCATTTGACATCTTGCCAGACACACAAATTTACCAGAAACAGCACTCTGGTTGGTCCTGCACAAAGTGCTGTATTTTCTGCAGCGGTATTGTACTACACTCAAATGTCTTCAACCAGTGACCTCAATGTGCATACATACACCCAATGGCAACTGTTTGACCTCCTTGCAACACACACAATGTTTGCACGACCAATCTGTCTTCTTGCAGTTCTTAAAACAGAGTTCTAAAAAGAATCGATGACTTACTCGCAGTCCTCGAAATTGCCTGCTTTCTGAAAAACGGAGGTCCTAACGCGCCCGAAACGCATTTTCGGCCCGAAAAAATTATTGTCCGATAAGACAGAAGAGTTGCCCTATATCTTTACTCCCGTGAAGAAAGCTCCTCAATTAGAGATCATTTGTTGGTGCCTCTTGTAGAGCTCCCGACACAAGGGTGTAGTCGCCAACACAAATAGGGAAGAGTAGATGAAGCTCTTACTCTTATACCGCTTCCTATGCTTCTCTTTCTTGCAGCTTAGCCCTTAGCATGAACAAGATCTGATACCATGAAAAGATGCAGGGGAGAAGAGAGCTTGAGCTCTTGCAAGCACACACACACTCACAAAACCCTAAAAGAGAACACACAAGGTGAGAAGCTGAAAATCTTCTTCTTCTTTACTCAACATTGAACACACCATATACAAAGCTAAGAGTAAACACAATATGAAAGGTACTCAACCAAATACATACTCTGGTTCTCTATAGTGTGAACCCAACTAAATGAGCTGGCGCTATAACTATGCCAGTCTCTAGAATGGCTATCACACAGCCTGTCATCCCACTGGCCGTATATCACCCATGATCTCACCAACCATGCCAGTGGTGTAAGTGTGGGGCCTATCCCCCAGGTGGGTCATCAGTGTCCACCGCCTCACTAGATGAGCTCGATATCTCAACAAATTTCACATTCCTACTGATTATGCTACATGGAGACACATGGAGGAGACATGTCTTGAGTTTAAGAGGAAAAGCCTCGATATTTACATCTTGGTTTGGCAATGGATGGTGTTAACCCATTTGGTTTACGTTCCACAATATAGAGCACGTGGTGCTGGTGGTATTGGTATATTATAATATCCCTCTAAGGTTGACCATTAAAAAGGGACATCTCTTGCTTGGTTTATTATTACCAACAGGAAAGTACAAAGTTGAAAGCATGGATGTATACATTCCACCCTTAGTAGAAGAACTACAAACCTTATGGGCAGGCATCCTTATTCATGACATCATGTCCAAACATCCTCAAAAAAGATATTACACCCTTAGTAGAAGAACTACAAACTTATGGCCAGGTATCCTTATTCATGACATGTCTAAACATCCTCAAAATACATCAGTAAAGTATAAAGGGAATATTGATGTGGACTATGTATGACTATCTTAGCTTGGGTGAATCTTTAGGTTAGTAACAAATCCAAATTTTTTAACATTGAAGATAGATTTTCAAATGATTATAATATAACTAAATGGTGTTATGTAGGCCTTGCTACTAGTGGATACTATGCATGTCCTATTTATGGACCTCAATTGGATGCACGCCGTTCTACAACTCTAAAGAAGATGATATAACAATGGCATGTAAGATATCTTCCATTTCATCCACTACTACGGATGGAAATCTTGGTCGACCACGTTGTAGAATGAAGGCACGTGATTGGTTGAAATTCTAACGGTAATGAAGAACCTATAAATGGAATAAAAAGGCTCTCCCTTTTTTACCGACTCCCTTATTGAATGATTTATTAATCAATCATCTTTGAATCCCATGCATATATTTAAAAATATCTGGAACATCATTTGGGAACATTTAATGGAGATAAAGATAGTAAGGGAGGCTCAAGATGATGTGAAGGAAGTTGAAAAGATGGGAGATAAACTTATAAATAATAAAAGTCTATGCAAGAATGAACTCCTAAGAAGCATTTTTTTGATTGACAAGAACTTTTCAACAAGTATTCTCATCATCATTTAGATGCCCTTGCTCATATATGTAGTTGAGGAGGCTGTAATTACTTGCATTATTCATATCCAATGTATGTTTTTCTTAGAGACATTTATGAAGACCTTGAAGGGGTTTTTTTGACAAAGGGCAAGGCCAAAAGGGAGCAGTCCACAAGGTTGGTTAGTACAAGAATCATTGGTGTACATCTCCAAGTTCCTTAGATAGATTGATCCTGACATGCCTCAACTTTGGCACAACAAAGAGGATGAACGGATAGTTGGAGAGGTACCACAAGGTAAAGGGCTAACTCATAGTATAAATGAGACATTATCAGACAAGATCAATAGATGTTGTATGTTGACTTCTCCATAACTCAAAAAGTGGCTTGATATATATAAAGAGGCATAAGTGGAGACATCAAACGTCACACGAAAACAATTCATGAGAAGACACAAACATCTTCCATATCCTCTTGAGCTGGCACAACTCCCTAACAGTATGCCGCTAGATTGCTAGAAGAATAAGAAAAGAAAGAGAGGATATTGAAAAGTTCAGTGAGCAAGAGATGGAGTTTAGAAAAAAACTTGAGTATTTTTTCAACCAAACCCTTCAAATTTGAAATGGTGGTACATGTAATTCAAGTTTCTCCTCATAGAAAAGAATTTTTTAAAGATAGAGACTTGGAGGAGGAAACTATTACAGTAGTATCTCCAAGGGAAGAAGTAGTTCATACCCTACACATAAATGAATTATTAGATCATGAAACCCAATAATTACATATTATAAGAGATCACACTCATGATCATGATAAAGAAATTCACGATGACATCAAAAGTCATGATGTTGAACACCATTATAACGATGATGACACCTCACCTACTTTCATCAAATCTACTTATATTATCTAGATCCTTCCATGGATTCTAATGAATTTCCTTTTAATCATATGCTATAGCTAAAGATGTAGGGGATATAGAGATAGCATTAGAAATTCATCTCTTTGGAGCAATGGATCTTGTGGAAGATGAACATTCATGAAGCTTATGTAAATCAACTGTTAATGATTTCTCCTCAAAATATTGATGTAAAAATAATTTTATGTTTTAAGATTGTCAACACTTATACCATCGCTTATATTGACGCACATACCAATGCCAATACCGTCAATGGGAGCTGTGAACATAAAAACTATATCTCCCCTTAAAAAAACTGTTAGTAAAGGGACAAACGCTCGTAGGTGAATTCCAAGAATCTTTTAGACATTATACTTATCACTACGAGAATAGTAATGATTGGTACCACTATTAGTTGAGAAGACATATTATTAATAGTTTTTCATTGTTTTAGCTCTAATCACCTCTTTTCATTATGCTCTAATTCCATGTTTCTTTATATTGACTAAGGTAATAAGATTAAGGTATTAACTATTTATTTATCATGTCAACACTATTGAGAGTAAACTCCTAATGTCTAAAAATTGAGTGTATGAGAACCTCTCACTTGTTCCTAAATCTCTCGACAATAACCAAAATAAACACCAACATACTCATGGTTGTAGCCCTATTTGGTAGTGATGTGTGTGAACACACTAGGACCAGTCGGGGCACTTTTTTCCTCTTTAGGAGGTTTTTTTCCCCGTGCTAGTATACACCCATCTTACGGCATACTTATCATCTTTGTACAACACATTCATTATTCATCTATCATCTCATTGTGTGCTCCCTTGATCTTCTCCACTGTGAGTGAGTGAGTGAGTGTGTGTGTGTGTGTGTGTGTGTGCCTACAACTCTATTTCCGATAATTGGTATTAGATCATACTCTCCTTGCCTCTGTGCTACTGCCCTCTGAGTAGATACAAAAGCCAGAATAAGAGTCATCGGGAAATCCTATAGAGACGAGGAAGGTGACAAGCCTGTAGAGACGAGGAAGGTGACAAGCCAAAGAAAAATAGAAAAAATGCAACTATTGTAGGAGCCTGGTCACTACATTAATGAGCATATTAAACGACTGGAGAAGAAGAAAAAGAAAGACTCAGGTATGGTTGTATAACTGATGCGTCAGCATCTAATGCCAAAAACAAAGAATCTACAAACTATGTACATAATGATTGGGCTTTCATTGTGCGGTGCAGTTGCATAAGGCTGTATGCATGATTGTTACAAATGTACATGTCTAGTATTTTGATACTGGTGCTAGTAAGCTCATTACGTCTCATCGTAGTTTGTTCTCATCACTTAAATCTTCTCCATAGGGAAACATTACAACATGTGCAAACAACTCCTCACATCATGTAAAAGGAATTGGTAAATTTGTTCTCATGGCTATAAATGGTGCAACAATCACGCTTTTAGATGTACTATGTGTACCAAGAATTAAGAAGGACTTGTTATTTTTCTCTGCTAGCTTAGTGGTTCAAACCCTATGTACTGATTGAGGGGGGGAGTAAATGTCTAAGGCGTTTTATGCATCATGGCTGATCATGGGATAAAACACCAATGTACTATCCCCTATACACCTCAGCAAAATGGTGTAGCTAAACGCAAAAATAGGTCTCTCATGGAGATGGCATGTTATATGGTCAAAAGTCAGAAGTTACCTCATGGTTCTAGCTAGAAGTAGTCATGTGTGCAACATATGTTTTGAACAGGTGTCCTATAAAGGCGTTGCATACAATTATGCCTTTTGAAGCTTGGAATGGAAGAAATCCCTCTTTGGCTCACTTACACATTTTTTGTTGTCTTGCTTATACACTTGTGCCTAAGCAAATTTGTAGCAAGCTTGATGATAAGGTTGTTAAATGTATTTTTGTGGGGTACAGCTCAGAAAGTAAGGGTTATCGTATCTATCATCCTTCTACCAAGAGAATTCTTGTGAGTAAAGATGTTGTATTTGTGGAAGATACAATTCATCCCTTGCTTTCATGTAAAAAACAGCAAAATATATGTTTGCAAGACATATTCGACATATTCGACACTCGCCTTCCATTGCTCAATGTAGGACACATTCATGTAGAGCATTTGGGTAATCAAAGGAATGCTGAAAATCAACCCACACAGGTTATAAATCAGCATGTTTTTTAGCCCACAGATTAGCCTATTGATGAGGCAAATGTGGATGATGCAGTTGATAAGGAAAGAAGGGAAATTGAGGAGTCAAAAAGTATGCCAAAATGGTTGGTGTAAACACTACCTGACAGCAAATTGGCCACTCCTTTACCAAGTAGAACACGTGCAGGTTTTCATCATGCATCTCATGTTGGCACAGGTCATACTCTTATTGCCAGTTTGTGTTATGAAGAGGAACCTGTATCTTGTGTGAAGAAGTAAAGGAATATGAAAATTGGATAAGTGTTATGCAATCTAAGTATGATTCGGTACTAAAAAATGATACATCAGATTTGCAATGGGTTTATAGGCTTAAATGTAAAGCTGACGGTAGTGTTGAGTGAAACAAAGCAAGGCTTGTTGTTGTTGCAAAGAGTTATGCACAGAAAAATGATATTGACTATGGTGAAACCTTTGCACCCACATGTCATATGAGTACCATACGGAGTATCATTGCATTAGCAACACATAAAGGTTGGAATGTACGTTAATTGAATATCAAAAGTGCCTTCTTGAATGGAGATTTGCATGAGGATATCTATGTACCTCAGCCTTGTGGTTTTCTTCAGAAAAGTCAAGAATCAAAAGTATGCAGATTAAAAAAAGCTTTATATAGTCTTAAGTAGGCTCCCAAAGCATAGTACAAAAAGATACATGCATACTTGGTTGCACAAGATTTTCGTAATAGCCCAATTGACAATACCCTCTATATTAAGAGGAATAAGGATGTTTTATTGGTCATCATGCTATACGTTGATAACATGCTGCTCACAAGACCTAATGGTGATTATATTTCAGCGTTTAGTTGATTTAGAGAAGTCTTTTGAGATGTCAAATCTTGGACCGTTGCACTATTGTTTGGGCATAGCGTAATGCCATGGCATTGTTATGCTACAAAGGAAATACATAGATGCATTGTTGAAGAGGTTCAATCTTGAATATTGTAAATCTATACCTACACCTATGGAGTCAGGTTTACAACTAAGTCTTGAAGATGTAGGTGACCCTTTGATGCTAGCTTGTATCAAGATATTGTTGGATGCCTTATCTTTTTGTGCAACACTAGGCTTGACATTCACTATGTGGTCTCAAATATTAAGCAAATTTATGCATAGCCCATGCATAAAGTATTAGCAATTTGTCAAATGGGTGTTCTGTTACCGAAAGGGTACCAAGCACTTCAAGTTAAATTATCCCAAGGGGGGTAAATAACAACTGCATGCATTTACAAACTCAGAATAGGCTAGATGTTATGACACACTAGTGTCCACGAGTGGTTTTTGCTTTTGTGTTGGTGATTCATGTATACATGGCTCAACAAGAAGCAACCTGATGTGGCCACTTCTAGCTGAAGCTAAGTACAGGGTTGTGTTTACAGTTATAGTTAAGTGTGTCCTTAGCCATTACCATCTTCACTAATAGTCAAAGCGCTATGGTAGTTGCGAGGAATCCAGTTTTTCATACTTGCACAAAGCACATTGAGGTGCACTCTCATGATGTCAATGAGAGATGCTCTGGAGCACCTTGGTTTATGTGCCAACATAGGACAACTTAGAAGATTTGTTCACAAAGGCTCTCCCACGAGAGAAGTTTTAAGCTTTTCACAAAGCTTTAAACTTACTTCCTTTTGGGGACTAGTCCGTGCTCCCTATCATAGTCCAAAGAGCTTGGCGTGATGTGTGTGAACACACTAGGACCAACCAGGGCCTTTCCCCCCATGCTAGTATACACCCATCGTGGGATATACATATCATCTTTGTACAACACGCATTCATTTTCTATCTATCATCTCATTGTGTGCTTCCTTAAGCTTCTCCACTATGTGTGTGTGTGTGTGTGTGTGCATTCCCGCAACCCTATTTCCAAAATGGCTTCTATAACCTCGGAGTTAGGTTAGACTCTACAAAATTAAAGGAAAAAGGAAGGTTTCTTAGCCTAATGGGACTCCTAGAAATAGCACCAAAGATGTTCACTCAATGAAGTATCTTACCTTGTCAAAGAAACACAATTCTTTAAGAAAAATTACCATTTACCTACTTGAGAACCTCCATGATAGTAAAAATTAGCTCTCAATTGCATCAATAATGTTACATTGCCCAACTCAACAATTAAGTACAATTAAGTAAATAGACGACAATAGAAAAAGTAGAACTCCTCTCAACCTCTATTGCCTTTATAAACCTCTCTTAAATTAGAGAAAAACAAAAGAAGGAAGAAATTAAGAGATTAAGAGAGAGAACATACCACTCTTAAGAGGTTAGCACAATCCTCCCTAATCACATGTAGACAAGAAGTAAGAAAGCATGTAAACATGAAGAGCAAAGAGTAGACCAAACTTAGTTTGCACAATGGGATTATCACCTTTCTTGTTTATATGCATTTGGCCATTTCATTTATTTCTAGCTACCTACAAAATGTCTAGAGGAACTAAAATCCAAGATATTTCTATCCTAGGCATGTACATTATGCATGCTATTCTAGGCATGTACATTGTGGATTACCTAGCGAACTTTTATTACATAAACATGATGAGCCTAATTATCTGCTGTTATAATTTAATAACTGTATTATGTGGGGGGGACAAAATAAAAGCTATTGGTAGGCACTTCCCATGCATTACAAAATCATGTTAATGGTGGAACATGATGAGCCTAATTATCTACTGTTATAATTTAATAACTGTATTATGTGGGGGGGACAAAATAAAAGCTATTGGTAGGCACTTCCCATGCATTACAAAATCATGTTAATGGTGGAACATGTTAACAAAAAGAGGAAGTTTTAAATTGGAACTTGGACTAAATATTTTATGTGGGTACCATTATAAAGTTAGATAAAGATACTTTTTAAAAAATCAATTGAGATAGGAGTCTCAAAGTTATTACAAACACAATATTTATGATTGACAAGTTGATGATAAAGTGTTATGATTGTAATCCATTAATGTGTGTAACTTCATAGCTTGTAATGTAATATATGTATAGTGAAGGTGTATTTTAAGTTGTGATGGTAAAAAATAAACCCGTATTTTTTACAAAATGTGATAATGGATTGATCAATCAAGTAGAAGAGTCCCTACCTTGAACACATGTAAAGTGAAAATAAACACATAAGCACTTTCCATAGAGCACTTCAAAACTTTCGAAATCTAGTTTATTGAAACCTATAAGAATTCTCTAAGCATTTGAGTTTCTCAAGATCATTTTTAATCCAAAGCAACGAATCTAGCTAGCATTAAACTACTTTCTTTGTACTTTGACTTTAACTTGTTTGAAATTTAAAAGGAGCACAACTTCTAGTATGCTTTTCGTACAAAATGGATTCTGCCAAAACTTTATAGAGTAAGAACCTAGTAAACAACTCTCTCTCTCTCTCTCTCTCTCCCCCCCCCACACACACACATAAAAACCACACACACACACACACAAACACATGCAAGAAAAAAGATTAAAAAGAAAACATGGAGCATCACTTTATTTACATTTCAAATTTAAAGAAATAAGCAAAAAGTGTTGACTAAGAATTTGATAGTGCTAATCTATTAATCAAGGATTTATTTAGTGATCAGGATAATGTCAAAGGATGTGCCTAGTTTGTATATAGATTACATAATCATTTTAAAGAAAGAGTCCAACTGTTCTAATTATGCATTTCATTAGTTATGAAAAATCTTATGTGTTGTAAGGGTTGCTAACCTACCTAATGAGAATACACCCTTTCTTAATGTTATGATGTGAGAAGGTGTGAGATTTGGACCACTCATTGAGCAATAGTATCATTATGTTAAAGTGCACACTTCCTTTGCTTACTTATCAGTCTGTTTGGGGTGTGCATGGGAATTTGGCTCCTCGAAGGCTTTCTCAGAGCTGAATATTGAGGTTGGGGATTTGAATGGTGGGGATGGGGTCGTTCTTAAGAAGGAAGGAAGGAGCTAACGGAAGTTTAGAGGGAAGAGGTGGAGAATAGAGAAGAAAAGAGGGCATGTAGAAGGAGGGGGGTTGATAAGAGTGATGAAGGGAGGGGGTCGAGCAAAATCTTTTAAAACAGGAAAGGAAAGGAAAGTAGAACGTAACCTCAACATAAGATATGGACACCTACAAGAAGGGGGGCCCATGAGAAGGATGAAGGAGGTGCAAGTGGGGGGGGTTCAATGTTTATTGAGAAGAAGATATATCTCTTAGTGTTTTATTAAGACCAAGGTGTGACAAGACAAAGATGGGGACCAAGGTGTGAGGAGGAACATACAGAGGAAGATATGTCTCTTAAAAGCTCAGGAGTGTTTTATTAAGATTAAGGTGTGAGAACACAAAGCTGGGGACCAAGGTGTGAGGAAGAACACACACTAGAGTGGGTGTGAGGAAGAACACACACTAGAGTGGGTGGTGGAAAGCTGCTTGTTGAATGTAAACGCACTTAAGTTGTGGGACAGCCAGCTCCTTACTGTAGTCGCTACATGGTCACTGTTGCGACGCGCCACTCAGGTCTCAAACCTTATATAAAGCCTCTTCTCCTTCTACGATGGATACTCAGCCTTGTGTGTGAGTTTCATTACTTACACAGCTGCGCTTCTCCTGTCCATGCCTGCAGGAAAACCTTGGGTTATACCAGCATCACACTAATCTCCTGTATTAGCAACTAATATCCTACCACTCCGAGTTTGTGTTCTTCAAGCTCCAATATCTTTTCACTGGTGGGTTGTCATGCTAGCTTAAGATAGATTCCATTATACTGTGCTCCCTTCATCTATGTATTAATTTTGCAGCACTTAGACGATTAATCAGCCTAAGTCTCGACATAAATAACCTCTTCTAACTAAATTGCAGCAATTGCATAGCACAGAATAGCTTTTTCTAGGTTGATTTTAACATCTTTTCTAATCTGCAAGTGGATACTGCTGGATGTCTTATATTAGAACATATTGGCCAATGTACATAGAATTCTTCAGCACATTGGATGATGAATGGCCCATATTAAAAACATATTGGCCAATATAGACTTTGAATAAATAAGAGAAAAACCCAATATATTTACATATAGTGCATGTTCGAGAAGAATACAGTATAGCTCCATGGGCCTTCTTATTGGATGATCTGCCTGCCAGGCCTGTACTTAATCGTCTGTTGCATAGATTGGCTAATAATTTCTATCAAAACTGGCCTGTGCAAGCCATTGAAATCCTTGCAAGAACCTGCATGCATGAGCTCTACTCCATACTGCCTTTTTGTTTGGAATAATCATGCATGCAATATCTGGGTTTGGTTCTCCTGCCAACTACTTCCACAAATTATAGTGTGCAAAACCTGCATGTGGGCTTGAGCTTGCTAAATATCCTCCTAATCTCAACGAATTTTTATGATTGTTATAATTAATATGTAACATTAATAATATGAGGGTTCCCTCGATTGTTGCTGCATGATGCAGGGCTATGCATGATGAATGAGCTGTAGGCAAGTTGTGCATACATGGATGTCAGGGTTGTACTTTATATTGAAAGTGATCAATTGCCCCCCCATTTTCTCTCCCAACATGTTAAATACATTAATATTAATACAATTCTTCCATTCTTGTATATTAATATGTATGAGTTTTCTCTCTTTAAAAACAAATTTGATTTATTATGTTTTAATTTTATGCTACTGGCACAGGTCTTTGTTTAGCTCTGCATGCAGCCCATCTCTTCCTCGCATTGGCTTTTGCCCATGTCGCCATAAGAGTAGAACTCATCCTTAATCCTGTTTCTCATCATCCTTAATCCCTCTTAATCTCATCGTCTTAATCATTCTTCTCATAGGCAGATTAGATTTAGAGTTTGTGCATAGCTTAACTCCACCAAATCTTGGATTATCATGGATGGACAGGTTGTGGACTCTAAAAAGTTTGCTATTGTCTTGCATTTTTTTTGCACAAGAGCAAGGGTTTAAATTTTTGTTTTTATGGCCCCTAAGACTGATGGAGCCATGTAATGCTTTGTGCAGGTGGGTGTTGAATGGAAATGGCAACAGGCGTGTTCGAAGGGGGAGGCCTTATGCTTGCCTCAAGCTTCTCACAGCAGGGATTGTCTGCAGGGGAGGGTGTGCAACCAAGAAGCCCAGAAGATGTGTACAGGACACTATCCTTTGATAAATCAGTCTCTTTTGATGAACCTCTGCCCCCTTTATTGAGGTTCCTCTCAAGCGGGAGCTACCCTCTCATCGCAGAAGCGCCCTCGAAGGACCGCCTCGAACTCAAAAGAGGTGCCTCGGTACCCAACTTCATCGACTTTGCAGATGTTGAGAAAGGGGTCTGGAGCCCCAAACATGATAGAATTAGGGCTGCGCATAAACATGATCAAACCCCATTGGAAATCCCTCTCAGAGCTTGGCATTCTGAGAGATTATGTGACCCAGATACTCTAAACCATGTAGGAGAAACCCTAAACCATGCAGAAACCCTAGTGCCCATATGCAACCTCAACTCTCTCAGAGCTTGCCACTCTGAGAGATTCTCTCAGCCAGAAACCCCGAAGAAAGTGCCCACGTGGGGGAGCTTTCCCTCAAAAATTTCCTTTGGAGGGCACAAGGTCACTCCTGAGTTGAAGATGGGATCACCCAATACAGGACTCTATATGAAAAAAGAAAGCCCAAGAATGGTGGGTTATAGCAAGACCCAGCAGCAGAAGAAGAAATTCCATTCACAGCCCAACCCGATGATGGGTGTGGACGCCCCTCCTCATGTGTTGCAGGAGGCTCAAAGGCACTCTGGCCCTTTGCCTGGTTTCACCTTGCAACAGAATGGTGGTGGTGGTGATGATAGCTATTCCTTATTCAAGACTAAGGCTACAGTGCTCGAGAGGCCCTTCTCTCGCCTTCACACGAAACCCCATCCAGAACAGCAGGTTAGACCCGGGTCTGAGCTCAATGTGGGGCGGTATTTCCATGCACTCCAAGGACCAGAGCTAGACATCCTGAGGGTAAGTGTTTCTATCATGTTTTATCTGTAATTGATCAATCAGAGGCTTCCGCATGCTTACTTTGAATCCATGCATTAACATTTATGCCTGGAGAATGCAGGATTCTGAAAACACTGTGCTCCCAGTAGATAAAAAATGGCCTTTCCTCTTGCGGTTCCCGATTGGATGCTTCGGTATCTGCCTAGGCCTTGGTAGCCAGACAATACTATGGAAAACTCTGTCAACTGCAGCTTCCATGCACTTCATGCATGTCCCAAAGCTTATCAATCTCACACTATGGTGTTTGGCACTCATGACGCTTCTCACAGTGTTCACAACATATTCTTTGAAGTGTCTCTTCTACTTTGAAGCTGTACGGCGCGAGTTTTATCATCCAGTTCGAATCAATTTCTTCTTTGCCCCATGGATAGCATGCATGTTCCTGACATTGGGGGTTCCTCCTGCAGTGACCAGATCCATACACCCCATCTTGTGGGTGCTGTTTATGGTACCTATCTTTGCACTAGAGCTCAAGATCTATGGGCAGTGGCTATCTGGAAGCGAACGGAGACTCTCCAAGGTTGCAAATCCTTCCACACACCTATCCCTTGTGGGCAATTTTGTGGGGGCTCTCTTGGCTGCAACTGTTGGTTGGAAAGAATTGGCCATTTTTTTCTGGGCTGTGGGTCTTGCACATTACTTGGTGCTTTTTGTGACGTTGTACCAGAGATTACCAACTGCAGCTGTACTTCCCAAGGAGCTTCATCCAGTATTTTTTCTGTTTGTTGCAGCACCAAGCACTGCAAGTGTAGCTTGGTCCAGGATTGTGGGTGACTTTGACTTAGTATCAAGAATTGCCTACTTTGTGGGCTTGTTCCTTTATTCATCTCTGGTAAGCTAAGAATCATCGAGATTTCATGTATGAACATTTACATCTATGAATGTAGAGAGAGAGAGAGAGAGAGAGAGAGAGAGAGAGAGAGAGAATGTGTGTGCATGTATGTGTGTATGTATTAACAATGTGTGTGTGTGTGTGTGTGTGAGAGAGAGAGAGAGAGCATGTGCATGTGTGATTGTTTAATGAAGTGCTTAGAATTTAAGCTTTTTGAAATGATATGCTCATGTATATATATTTTAATTGTGTAGGTGGTGCGGGTCAACTTCTTTCGTGGCTTTCGGTAAGCTCTAACCTGAACCTTGCCATGTTTTGCTGTTTAACATGCTATATTCTCATACAAGGCATGCACTGAACCACATCTCACCATGCTGGAGAGTGTTGTGCTCCCAACTAGTCCTTGAGTTAAGGGTTTTGACACCCCGCTCAAGCTTCAGGCATGTTGCAACGGAGGGGTACGATGTGGGTACCTGCCCTAAGTTTTAGAGAGGATCATCTTTTTGTTTAGGTCAACAAGCATGCAGAGTTTCTTGCAAAGGATTGCCACATCACATGTACTAAAGGATGCTCTGTGGTATACTTGCAAAGGTTTTCATGTAGTCTGCATGGTTGTTTTCAGGTTCTCAGTGGCATGGTGGGCATACACCTTTCCTATGACTGCATCCGCCATTGCTACAATCCATTATTCTCTCAAAGTCCAGCATCCTGTAACACAGTGTCTGGCAGTGGTGCTTTCATTGATCTCATCTGTTACTGTTCTCTCATTGTGTGTCTTTACCATTCTTCACATCTTCTTTTGGTGCACCATGTTCCCCAATGATGTGGCTATCGCAATCACAAACGAGAACTATCAATTAAAGCGGAAGATAAAGGAGCTACAGGACTATACACCATCCGAGGCTAGCCCAGAAAGTGTTTCATGTGCCAAGAGCAAGGCTTGGCAAGTAGGTAAATCCTTTATAAATGAAGTACGGCAAATGGAGTCACATATTCTCTCAGTCAAATCTGATCCTTTTCCATGCAATCTAATAAAATCTGCATGGGTGTGATGTATGAAAACTCGGGCACGTTGAAAAAGTTGAATCTGCACCTCCTGTAAAACGATCGGAGGGCATCTTTGAAGTATTTATGTTGGACCAAATCCAGCCAATGATGCCATTTTTGGGTTGATGACAATTTGGACTAGTACATTTCAGAATTGGCATGAATCAGATTGGTCCTGCAGTACATGTACATCATCAATAGGAGCAATATATTGCATTCATTTTACCGTTTGTATTATGATTTCAATCTTTTGCTGCCTGGTTCACCCTGACATTTCAATCTTTTGCTGCATGGTTTACCCTTATGCTGATCAATCCCTAGTCGTGTGTTCCTATGCCTTTTGGTCTGGGTATGGTGTTTGCTGGCTTGAAGTAAGGATGCTCGGGACATTCTCCCAAGCTTGGATTGTCATGGAAACAAACATAATTGTTTTTTAAGATCACAAATTAGGCTCCTTTAGGGTTTTGGGCTTAGCGTTTAGGGACCAGAATGCCATGGGCACAATCTACTAGTTCCTCAACCAGCACGGCACCTTTAGGGTTTAGGGTCTAATTGCCGTGGGCATAGTCTAGAGGGAATGTGGGCACAATTACTGGGACAGTGGGGTGCTCGCGTGCTGCAGGTGCATTCGGACAATGTTGTATTCACCACGTTTATGGGGGCAAAGTCTTGTCCGCCACTTAGACGGTGGACAATGATAAGTTTTCCACAAATTTATAACCTCAAACTAGAGGAGAGGGAAACAATGCAGGACTATATTGCTAGAACCAAGTATTTCCACGTGACATGCAGCCCCACAAAATACAGATGACTTATCGCTCACATTGATCGATTTATGATTAATCTCAAGACTAAGATTCATAACTTATCGCTCACATTGATCGATTTATGATCAGTCTCGATAGTAAGATTCATGACTATCTCTATAGGTCTGGAGTGTTGTTGTGAGGCAATAGACCTAGTAGATGATTTGCAAGATAAGAATGTAGAAGTCATCCACCCGAACCAAGAGATAGGAGACGTGTTATCCAAAGCCTCAACGGCTAAGGGCCCAACTAGCACACCAACTACAATCCTAGTCAAGGACATGAGCTGGTGTGCCCAACCAACACACCAAGTACAGTCCTAGTCTAGGACATGAGCATGGACAAGCTAGGAGAAAATCTGCTCACAACTGTTTAGGCCAGCAATGGTAGGGCTAGTCCCAAGGGAAACCCTAAGGCCAACCCCAGGCATTTCTTCAAGCGAGACCCCCACATTTATGGTTTGGTATGTGATATGTCGTTGAAACTATACAAGCACGGAGTGTCTATTGACAACAAGAGTATTATGCTCCTTGCCAGAGCCACGGGAACCACGATACAACCCATTGTTGATACTAGGGAAACCCGGCACCACAACCTATGCTCCCAGTGCCAAAGCAACCACTAACCCTACTACCCATACCAATGCTTCTCAACCAATGGTACATAATCCAGTACCCATTTATCAGAACCCGATACCAAGAGGATGTACATGCCACCACCAATGCACATCTCCAGTATTACCATCCCAATTGGTTCCTCTTGGAACCGCATTGGTACAATAGTATTCGGTGACTTTGCAGCAGACTTTGAGAGTCCAGAACATGTTTGTTCTTTCGGTTCTCTTTTTCCCCTTCTATTGCCGTGGCTCCACTTTCAACCATAGGGTGGTATCCCACTCTATTTCTATTGTTTTCGGCAAACTAGACGAGCTTGATACTATTGGAGATGGGTTGGGCATGGTGGGTCCTGGCTGAGGGAGTTGCATCCCTAGTTGCACAATGGCGGTGGATTCCGGCACAGTCATGCCTGTCAAAGGAAGTTGATGATAGGTGACTATTTTTTTTCCGGAAGTTTCCTGTTGTTGTTGCTCCAGCCTCTAGGTCAGCAGAGCACAGATCGGCCCAGTGTAACTAGATCCTCTTCCATCTATTGGCTTCTTGGCACCTCCATTCCTCCACTGGAACCTCCTTTAAGGATCATTCCCTTCTTGGTGATGACCTTCTTTTCCCCAAACTCAAACAATCTATTCTTGCCCTGTCCTGTGGAGGCTGGTTCTGGGATCTTTGTAGATGGCTTAGTGACTTCAGGTTTCCAAGAGCGTGGTCTTGGTTGAACTCTACTTTTCAATAGGGCATCGAGATATGGCCCGCTTTTGGTATTGGTATTCGGCCTAGTGAGGTTGCCGATCTACTCTTTGAGGTTGTGGTACAGAACCTCTGCCCATGCCACCCGTGTGCCAGCCTCTGTAGCTTTCACCATCCCAAAAGTTTTCCTAGACATGCAATAGAGTTTGTGTGTGAGGTTGATCATTTCTACTACAAACCTCATCTTCTTCCGCCTGTCCTCGTCAGCGTTTCTGGTTATTTTGTACTCCTTTGCTTTTCCTTCTAGCGGGCCAAACTCTGCAATGGGATCCTCGTCTTCTTCTATCTTGATTTCGACCACCCCCTTCTACGGCAAGAAGAATATCTCTGATACATACATGAGTGTGAACTCCTTCTTTTTCCCTGAGGGTAGCGTGATGATGTTGGAGCGCTGAAGCTGCTCCAAATATTCTCCTGCCTTGAAGTTATGCTGCAATTCTTCCAAGGATAGCTTTGCAAATTCCTTCAAACCAATCTTCTCCAACCATTCTACATGCTTGTCTTCTACTTTTGTACAGGGTAGACGACAGGTACTCAAACTCAACCATTCTGCCAGACAACACGTAGCTAGAGGAGGGTAAGAGAGAGAAAGGATCACAACGTAGTTTAATAAAGAGAGCAGGGAACACAACGAAGCTTAGTGAAGAGAGAGAGAGTACAATGAAGCTTAGTGAAGAGAGATCAGGGAGCACAATGAAGCTTAGTGAGAAGAGAGAGCAGGGAACACAACGAAGCTTAGTGAAAAGAGAGCAAGTAGCACAGTGAAGCTTAGTGTCCTTGTATGGCCATAATTGCTTGATGATTTCATGATTCTTCAAGATTCCTTTCAGATATTTCCCCTTAGTGCCTATTGCACAGATTGCGAGGTTGATTATGATCAGGTAGTGGTGGGGCAAGATTGATGTGATACCTTTCTCTTTCCATCCATGTGTTCTTTTATGGGACACCACCATTGGTTTCCCGCCCCCTCTATGCGATTGATAGTTGGCTCTTCCCTTTCTATACATGTTGAAATTACATTTACATCAATGGTTTCTAAATTTAGATTTTGTGCTTCTCCTTTTTTGCTCTTTTCAAAATCCTGTCTCGATCCAGATTCCGGATTGAGACTGTATGCAGATTCTATCTTCTAGATCCTTTTCGCTTCCTGATTTACTTGTCCTTCTTGTGTCCTTTCCCATTCAGACACCCTTCCATAATACGGCTTACGCGTGTATCCGTTCACCAACCTCTTTAGCTTCTCTCCATCTAGGCTTGCAAGTTTGAAAGTTCCTATCCCCATTTTCTTAATGATTTTGTATGGACTTGTCCATCTCATTTTTCTTTTTCATGAGTGAGATCCCATTCTCGAAGAGAATAAAAAAACTGCATCTCCTTCCTTAAAGATTTTGAATTTATATTCTTGTCAACTTGGAGCTTTCTTGATCAAAATTCCTTTCAAAATCTTGTTCATGGATTCTGCTTTTTCAATCATTGTCCTATGGATAATAGGCTGTCAATTTTCTGTTTATTACCATGTGCTGCTATGTGAGCCTCTTGATCACTTCATTCAAGAAATAGCTTCCTTGGTCTCACTGACTATGGACATCCGAATCTTGTCATGATTGTTTCGCACAAAATTTTTGCTACTCATGATGCCTTGTAGTCTTTTAAAGCCCACCCACTTTGTGGAATAATCTGTGGCAACAACGAGTATGTACTTGTTTCCTGTCCTTTGAGCTGTTGGCTTAAACAGCCTACAAAGTCCAAACCCCATTTTTAGAATGGCTCGAGTGGTAGTATAGGGTTGTGAGGCATTGTGCCTGAATCATTCGTCGATTGTCCTAACCTTTGGCACATGTCACACTCTTTTGCAAATGTGTGGGCATCAGTTAATGCTTTTGGCCTCCATAGTCTTGTTTGGAACACTTTCCTCCCTCTGATTTATCCGGAAAAGTGGCCTCCACGGATTCCTTGATGTGCCTCTACCAGCACAGCTTACTACTCATGTTCAGGAATGTATCTTCTTAGAATCTAGTCTTGTATAACTGTCCTACCACCACCATGAACGACTTCACTATTGGTGGCTTCTCTTGATGCTTCCCTGTCCATTCATCCACATTCACCATGTTTACTGTTGCATCAACTCCTGCTGGGTTTGCTTCCCTTTGTGGTCTTACTTCTTGCACTTCCCTACTGCTGATGACGTTGTCACACAAGACAATCAATTTCCTATGCCTAGGGGTGCTCTAGTAATAGCATATCAGCCCAGCTTCTCTTTGTTTGAATCTTCCACCTCCTCCTCTTCCATAAGGTTTGCTATTTTGAGGCCCAGTGGCAACTTGATTGACAACTGGAATCTACTGTGGCTGATGTTGTTGTCTTTCTACTAGCCTCGGGTTCCTATTTTAAGTGTTGTAAAATCATGTATCAGTGGTTTGGTTACTCTTGTTGTAAATGGCACATGGTTTCTAGGTGGTTTTCATCAACCATTCTTATTTCATGTGACCTTGGTTATTGCACTTGGTGCACTAGAGGTCTGGTCTCAATTCGGATCCTACATGTCCTCCGACAAGCTTGGCTAGGGCGGCCTTCAGTTCTTCATGATGAACATCCACTATCTACTTCTTGTGTTTCCTCTTTCGGGGCTTCAGCTCTTCGGCATCCAAATCTTTGACTGGAGTCTCATTCGAAGGTGTCTTCACTAGAATCTAACTCACAAGTTTGTTCTTCCTTCTTTTTCCTTTTGTTTGTCCTCTTCTTTTTCTTCTTAGGGTCTTTTCTTGTGTGCCTTAAGATTCCTTCAGCCCTAGTAGGCTCCTACCACCACTTGTTCAAATGCGAGAGTCTCCAAATCATAGGAGGCTAGTGCCATCTGGAGATTCTTCCTCAATCCTCTCACAATTGACTTATTGTGGATGCTGCAGGTTTTCTAGGCTGGTCTAGATACATTAATAATGCTCTAAATTCTGTTGCATAATCTTTCATTGGCCGCTTCTAAGTCAGCTTTTTCATCTTTTCTAGTACCTTGGTGGTGGTCTTGTCTCTCCAAAATCTCTTCAAGTAAGCTCTCTTCAGCTCCTCAAATGTCTGGAAGTGGTCCAGACCATACTATGCGTACTAGTTGGTGGCCTTGCTACCTAGAGTTATTGTAAATTTTCTCTATCTTTTGTGGCAATGGGGCTCTAGTGGCCAAGGTCTCAAAGGCAAAGACATGAGCATATGGATCCTCCTCACTTTTGCTCTTGAACTTTGGGTATTTCAGGGATATCCTTCTATTGCCTGCACTTTTTCTAATGTCCTACCATGGAGCATAAGCACTTGTGAAAAGGGGTGGTTAGATGGTCACAGTTGTAGCAGGTGCAACATGAGCTATAAGGGCTGTCAGGCACTACTTGAGTAGTCCTACCTTGGAACTTGTTTTGGGCGTAATGTGATGTTTGGGTTGCTAATCGTTGTTCTACCACTTGGCAAAGTCTCTTCTTTCTTTTCTTCGACAGCCTCGATTAGTGCCTCTACTGCCTGCACTTCTAATGTCGTTGTTCTACCACTTGGCAAAGTCTCTTCTTTCTTTTCTTCGACAGCCTCGATTAGTGCCTCTACTACCTACACTTTTAATGTCCTACCATCGGGCATAAGCACTTGTGCAAGGGGTGGTTCAATGGTCACAGTTGTAGCAGATGCAACAAGAGGTGGAAGGACAGGGACATCAACGTGAACACTCCTTGCTTATAACGATGAGAGTACACCAAGTGTCTCTAACACTATATTCGTGAGTTTGGGAATTTCCCAACTCCCATTTTTTGAATACTAAAAAGGTGGGACCTGGATAACATGCCTATAAGTTTTTCAAAACCATATCATGTGACCTATTGTTGGAAAGCGCTTGGAAAATGGAATCTAGTGAGCTATAGAGCGCTCAATTTGGAGTAACGGTATTCAAGTTATGATTAATCCAAAGATTTGACCATGTGTCCCAAACTTATGGGAAATTCCCATATTCCCCAATATGGTGTTCTCTCTAGTGTTTACCTCAACTCCTTCATCATATGGTCTATATGTAGTAAGATTTGGTTTAGAGCGATTGAGGCCATCTCTGAGGGAGATAGCTACACAGTCAAAAAAACTACTAGCTAGCTTGACTAGTGAGGCTTGGTTAGGGTTCTCACTTCTTGGGATTGGGGATTCCATTGACTCGAAATTTGATGATGTATCCTTGGCCCCTAGTAGTACAGGTCCTTGTACAATGCTAAATTGGGTTCCAACCGAAGGTCCTGTTGAGCCCAGTGTAGGCTCGTACACGCACTTAGCTCGATAGATGCACTACATCTATATCTGTCTCCAATACACACTCAGATCATAGGTGCATGTGAATATGGGGTGTTAGAAGGTCCTACAAATGCCCTTGAGACAAGTTTGAGAAATTTTTATTTTTTTTATTTTTTAATGAAGAAAATTTTATTTTTTTTTTCATTTTCCAAATTTTTTTCAAAACACGTCTTTTGTGTTTCTTAATCCGCTTGGCACCAGAAATAGTGTTATTTTTCAGGTCAGTCAAGCGCTACGTGTTGGCTCCCATAGTTAAGCTCCTTATGTAAAAATGTAAATTTTTTGCGTGTCACACAAGTTGTGTCAACACGATCGCAACAACCTAAAACATATATTAGGCAAGTTTGTGCATGCACTTTTAAAAAAAAATTATACACTGTCCCTAGACCATTTACCTTTTCCCTTTTTCCCTTTTACCTTTTGTTTTTTTTCTTTTTTTAACTTTTAACTTTTAGCTTTTTTTTGTACGTTTTCGGTTTACTATTTATGGTTTTAATTTTCAATTTTACTAAAAAGGGGTTTTCCTACAACCATTCAAAATAAAATTTTAGACTTTTTAGCTAGTGGCCTAAAAGCCTACATGCATTAAATGCGGCCAGCCAATCAAGATGCCCCAAATTAGAGAGAGGATTAAGCATAATTAACTCGCATTAGTTATACTAATGTAAAAATGCAGAATGTGTAGAAATCATTAAAAAAAAATGTGTTGTAAATCCTCCCCTAATTTCTACTTTTATCCCAATTTCTCCACGTAGAGTCGAAATTGGGATAAACACTATGCGAGGAAACTAATTTTATGGTCTATTCAACTCAATTCTTTCAATTTTATGTTCAATTAACTGTTTTTTTCTAAAATTAAAAAATGTAAAAAAAAGAAATGCAAAAATCCACAAATTGAACTTGTAAATGATAATGTGGGAGAAGAGTTGACCTAAATGCACAAATTGCAGAACTCATAGAAACTACAAAAAATATAGAAATTGAAAAACATGTAGAAATTGAGAAACATGCAAAAATTGAACATAAATTTATTCAAATTTCAATACTAATGCAACAATAATTTCAACATTTCATTCCTATCATTCTTGAAAAAAATAGAAAACAAAAATCATTCTTATGCATACACATTCAAAATGCATTGTGGCTATGTAGTGCAATTATTCTCCAGTAGGTGGCATCATTTATGGAAGCCCTTACACCATAGCAAGAGTGCAGGAACTAACCAACGAGAAGCTAATCTTCCATAACCTAGCTCACAATTGCATGGGGAAGGTGTGTCAGTCACCTCGTGTGAATACCTGTGCTAGATTCTCATAGGAGACGATGTTGCTATGCAAACACACTTCAACGCCGTCGTTGCACTCCAAAGGAAGCTCGAACCTTCTCTCACTCAGTCTCTCTCTCTCACACATACACTCACACATGTACAATGTGACTACAAGTAGACTGGTCCTAGTTGGTCTAAAAGACACAATGATCCTCGATGTAGTTAGCCTCCCATTGAGGCTCCTTCTTCTTTGTCTTCTTTTCCTTTTTCACTTGAGCTGCTTTCTGTGCCTTATTTCTAAAAAAAGACTTATCTTTCCTCACTCCTCATACCTTTGTTTCCAATAGAAATTGTAGGATTTCTTGGGGAAGTCCTTTTTATTTGATCCTTTGAAGAGCCCTTTCTCGGACTTCTTGTAGCTTCCTTTATTGAAGAAAGCACATCTATATTTCCCTGCCTCTACTTGACTTTGACAAAAGGGATGCTTCCACATCCATCAGCTTTGGTGCTCACAAGTTAGTGAGCGTGGTAACAATGTTACCAAACTCAAGAAATCCTTTATTGTAGGATTTCTTGGGGAAGTCCTTCTTTTTATTTGATCCTTTGAAGAGCCCTTTCTCGGACTTCTTGTAGCTTCCTTTATTGAAGAAAGCACATCTATATTTCCCTGCCTCTACTTGACTTTGACAAAAGGGATGCTTCCACATCCATTAGCTTTGGTGCTCACAAGTTAGTGAACGTGGTAACAATGTTACCAAACTCCTCTTATAAAAGCTTTTTAAGAGGTCGGCTGATCATGTCTTCTTAAATATTCTTCTTGATCTAAGCTAGCTGGGTGAGAATACTTTTCATATAATTTAAGTGACTCGGAAGTGATTCTCCTTGGTTTAATTTTGTCTCAAATAATTTTATTAAGAGGCTAATTTTGGAGTTTTTCAATTGTGCCCCAAAGAGAGTGTCTAAGGTATTCCAAGAATCATTAGATGAGTCCTCTCCATCTACATGAATGATATAAGTGTCTCTAAGTCCTAAGGCTATGATAGCCAAAGCCTTCTCATCCTTGTTGCTGATTTATAAGATTTTTTCCCCCAGTGTTGGCATTTTTTCTTTCCTATTGGTTACACCCCATAACCCTTTTCTCACAAGGGTAAACTTAATATGAATTTTCCATGTGTGAAAACTGTACTCTTCAAATTTATCAAGTTTAGTTGAACTAGCCATCATTTTGGGTAGGTCTTACCTCTTGGCTTTGAAAGCAAAAGGGAAGTGTCTAAACCCTTACACTAATTTTTTATCAAATCCTAGAAACTAAAAGCCCCCATCACCATAGAGACACATGTTAGAAGATAAAAACTCAGAGACCTTACTGGTCCTCAACGAATGAGTCAATGACTCTTTTATATGGATCCATTGGTTGATCTTGCTGATTTTCCACGGAGATTCCATGTGAATATATTGCCGGTTACTATGAGCTAGGAACTATTGAAAAGGCCCCTGTGTGAACAGGTGGTGAGCGTTCTGGTTGCCAATGATGCCATAAGTACACCGATGAAGGAATGATTGGAAATAAGGATTCAACCAGAGATTTTGAGGATTGTGATCAGTGACACAATGGTTTCATTAAAGGATTGTTTTAAAGATAGCTGATGCTGAGAAAAAGGTAATTTCATATTGGGTGTGTAAGTGGTGTGACTAGTTTTATGTTGCATGAACATCCGGCTAGGGGGTTGGGAACTCTTTTCCCTGGTACCCGGGACAAAACCTTACCAAATTCCTAATTGGATCCCATCACTACAGTGGTTGGGCGGTTGGCTAACCCATGGGACTAGATGGGGTTAGGTTGGACTGATGGATCCGTAAATCGAGACTCAGTTTCTGTTTAGTTCGATAGAGTAATTACAGTCTTTTTCCTTGATCTGACTAAGGGACTTACGGGTTCGGTCAGATGAGCTCAATTAGATAAGGCTTTTGACTACGTTAGGGAAAAGTTGTCCTAGTGGAATCACCCATGTTTTGCAGGCAAAGGAAGTTTTTTCGGGTTCGGTTTTGGAAAAATTGATGGATTAGTCTCTTGTCTGGATATCTGTGGGTGAGGCCCCGAGTGTGGGACCCTGCCCCACACAAGAAGTGCTACTTCCACTGCTAGCACCCCTGAAATTGTTGCGCATTGGGGATAGGGATCTTACACCAACCACCACTACATTACCTGGTTCTTTCTACTTCTTGTTTTACTTATCGATGACTTTAGTAATGTGGGTGTATTTTCTTTGGGATATGATTGAATATTTTGGAAAATCCAAAATATGGCATAGCTTAATAAATAATAAGATAAGATAGAGGTTGACAAAGTTTTACATAAATCAAGGAGGAGAATTCATATCAACTGAATTCAATGCCTACTCTAAGGAGCACAAGATTAAGAGGGATTTGACATCTTCTCATACTCAACACAAAATGGTGTTGTAAAAGTGTAATAATCACACAGTTGTGGAGATGGTGTGTAATATGCTAAAAAGTAAAGGAATGTAGAATTCTTTTTAGGCCGAGGTAATTAACATCATAGTGCATGTCCTTCACATGAGTTACACAAAGGTAGTGAAAGGCATGACACCTCAAGTGGCTTATTCTAGTAAGAAACCTTTAGTTTCATATTCCAAGATATTTTTTTATTTTGTGCATGTTTGACTCATTCAAGACTAAATAAGATTTAAAGAGCAAGAATTGTATCTTCGTGCATGTTCGACTCATTCAAGACTAAATAAGATTTAAAGAGCAAGAATTGTATCTTCTTAGGGTATAATATGGAGTCAAAGGGCTCCCAAATATATAACCAAGAGGCAAAGAAAATAATTGTTAGCCGTGATATGGTGTTGGAGGAATAGCCTCATCAGGTGGAGAAGAAAACTCCATCCATACTATCCCTTTAGTGAAGAAGTAGCATAGCAACTCAACCACCAATGACAATACCAACTTCACAAGAGGTGGATTCAATTCTATAACACCATAGAAGGGGGCATATTCCTCGGGGGGTTCACTATATATAAACCCTTTGTATCATGTGCGTTCAAGGCTAACTTAAAAAACCCTTTATCTGTGAATTTTTCATGAATAAAACACACCCTTTTTCTATTCAATATGTGAATACACCCTTTAAGTGGTACCCTTCTATATGTAAAAAAAGTGTTAAAAAAGGATTTTAAAAAACCCTTTTGTTGAAGCCATGTTCTATGCTTACATATTTACAGGTGACCCCCCCACCCCCCGGAGCCATATTCTAAATGGGTGAAGAAGCTCTTGGATGGAAAATATCTATTACTACGAGTAATAGTTCATAGATGCAAGAGAATAGAGAAGCACAAGAGGGCCTCTATTCACATTGTCAATATGGCCTTAATGGAAGACCCAACAATATTTCATAGATCTAAGAGAATGGAGAAGCACAAGAGGGCCTCTATTCTTATTGTCAATATGGCCTTGCTACATGAGATATAAAACTACAAGAGCTATCCCGCTTAGAGGAATTAATTGATCCGAACGAGAGGGTCAGCCATGTAGTTAGAGTATGACTCGATTTTGATAAATCACACTTTGGATCTTGTGGATTGCCTCGTAAAATATAAGGTTAAGTGGGTTTTGAAGAGGCCAACTATACGTTTAGTGGTACGTTGGATAAAAACAAAGTAAGTCTCCATGATGGCGAAGGGTTTTGCATAGGTCAAAGGGTTCGATTTTCACGATACATTTACTCCCACATCTAGATTATCCACTATTCATACAATACTAGTTCTAGCCACTTATGGTAAAAGTGGCTGATTGCAAATGGATGTGAAGTTGGATTTTTTTAATGGCCATCTCAAGGAGGAGTTTTATGTAGCACAACCATCAAGGTTTGAGATACCCAATTTACAAAACAAAGTGTGCAAACTCTGGAAGGAATTTTACAAGCTCAAAGGCCCCTATGGAATGGTACAAGAAGATAGATACTTTCTTTATAAGTATTGGTCTTTCTAGAAGCTCATCTCAGATGTTATTTTTATATATTTTCTCTGATCAGGGTAGATGGAATGGTACGAGAAGATAGATTCTTTCTTTATAAGTATTGGTTTTTCTAGAAGCCCCGTCAAATGTACTTTTTATATATTTTCTCTGATTAGGGTAGGCACATGATTGTTTTCTTATATTTGGGCACCGACATTATAATGGGGAACCATGAAGAAAAGATTCGATAGACAGAGGAGATGTGTAGTTTAGAGTTTGAAATGACAAATTGAGGTCTAGTAAGAGTTTGAAATGATAGACTTAGTATTGAGGTCTAGTAAGAGTTAGATGGAATCTTTATTTCTTAGCAAACATGTAGAGGAGAAATTCTGAAGGCATAAGGCTATGTGCAAGTTAGTGGTGGTTACTCCCATGGAGGTTAATGTGAACCTTTATATGAAAGATTTCTAGATATAAAGGAGTATAGGATATTGGTGGGGATGTGGGGATTTTTATCTTTCTATGCAATGCACGACTTCACATCATTTTTGCAGTCGATGTCCTTTGAAAGTTCTTAAATCATTCCTAAGAGAACCACCTAGAAGGCAAGGATGTGCGTGTTAAAATACATAAAAGATACCATTAGGTTTGGCATCACTTACAAATTGGGAAATTCTTTGACTGAATTTTTTGACTTAGATTAGGAAGGAGATTGTGATAGTAGAAAATTTGATTCTCGTTACTATTTTCTTAATGGGTGTGGAATTACATCCTAGAACATCATAAAGAAGTAGCCTACAATGTCCTACAATGGAACTTTCTTCTATAGAGGGCAACATGCTTTGCTTCATATAAAGCAGTCTGGTTAAGAAGGATCTTAAGGGACATGGGTGTTGCTGAAAAGGGAGTGGCAATATTGATCTACGACAATCAACAAAGTTTCATGGCACTTTCCAAGCGTGATGTTTCAGGGTCACACAAAGCACATTTAGGTATAGTATCACCAAATAATTGAGCAAATATTTTCACAAAGGTTCTTGGGAGAGATTTGTTGAGTACCATATTCATCGACTCTATGTTGGACAGAAGAGGTAGTTCATCTATGACATTTAGGGGGCATGTTGGAAAAGCATTTTCTCATGCATTATCCTCATGTTATTACTGTGAGTGATGGATGTGCTCTATTTTCTAAGCCCCCCTTTATAAAGGAGTAGTTTTTGGTGAGCACCGGGGCAGCTCCTAGGCATTAAATGTGGTGGCCAAATGTGGCGACATGGTAATGAGACAACTTATGTAGACTGGACATTATACCTAGTAGGATGCATGCTTGTGAAGACTCTGTGACTGTGCAAACAACAAACCAAAGACACGCAGTTATAGGGTTGTAGGGCCTGTTTAAGGTTTTAGATAGTCTTAGATGACCATGGGAGTTACACCAAGTCCTTATGGGACTTATTTGTAGTCTAATATGGTCCCTGCTGGATGATATGGTTGATTGGTCATTTTGGACCACCAACTGTGGGTTGATCATTGACATGGCTCCACGTCCATGCCACCCTTGGTACTATATATGAACTAGTTTGGCATCCTCGAGTTCATTGTGTTTGTAGGCAATAAATCCTCTTCTAGAGTCTATCTAGATTGTCATCAAAGCTCCTTACCATAGGTGGGTTAGTTTTTGTAATGAAAGTTTTCAAGTACCATAAGGAGAATCACCCATAAATATTCCACAAGGAGAGTGTTCTTTTTGTAACGTATGTGCTTAAGCTTTGTCCAAACATTGTAAATAACAAAGGCTTAAACATTTTATTTATCTAGGTGATAAAGGATTTTTAAACCAATTCTCAAGCTACATGGAATTTAGTTTTAAATATCAAGAGTATCTCTACAATCTTCAATCGAGCTCAAGAAAAAATTCCCAACTCAAAATATTGGCTAAGCTTGAGTAAGAACTCAACACAACCATACATTAAACTATCGACTCTATGTGATTCTTTATAATGATGTTTATGGCATCTTTCTATTCCTATGTAAAAGAAATCCATTTAAGTTAAGAATAATGTAATTATTTTTCTTGATAGGAAGTGTGCTGAGTAAGGGAACATTACCTTCAGCCCAAGATAGACATAACTGTAGTTAAACTTCTCCAAACATAAGACCATTATCTACTTGTATGAAATTTGTTTTCTTGATAGGAAGTGTACTCAGTAAGGAAGGGTTCTCAATAAGGAAAAAGTACCTTTACTCAAAACTCTAGTTGAACTTCTCCGAACATAAAATCATTATCTACTTGTATGCTTTCATTTACCACCACCACCATCATTATCTACTTGTATGCTTTCATTTACCACCACCACCATCATTATCTACTTGTATATACTTATATGATTTTATTTATCACCACAACATAATATTATAATTCTTATTCTTGATTGGAATAAGTGTGCTTAATAATAAGGAACATTACCTTTATCTCAAGATAGCCAAAACTTTAGTTGAGAACTCTAGTTGGACTTCTCCAAACCTAAGTCACCATTATCTACTTTAGTGAACTTCTCTAGACCTAAGTAACCATTATCTACTTGTATGCTCCGATTTACCATAACACAAATGCACTAGTTAAACAACTAGAAACTACACATCCCAAGATAAGAAAACTCCAAGCTTTCTAAGATACAAAAGTTTTATTTGAATCAAAGACATTAAGTGAAGCCTTTTGGGAGTAAAGGCTTCATATTGAATGTTGGACAAACTTAAATCAAACATTGGATCTAGCATCTCCCTTATTCAAATCAAACATTGTCTGATTTATTTGAGTGCTCAAGGATTCTCTACATTCCCTCAAGCCTCCCACTTGAATTAAGGCAATTGTTAGTAACCATTATAGAAACTACTACTACTTGTTCTAAAATATTTTAATGTTGTAAAACATTTAGTTTCACAAAGTGACTTTATCTAACATGATGTTCTATCGAATTCCTTAAAAAACATGGCCGTAAAATATAAGAATGGGGCTTATTAAGATTAACTGTGATTACTCTAAATGGTTTTTTGTGCTCTAAGATATATATCATCAATGTATCTCTAAATGTTTTTTCATGTCCCTAAAACTATCATCATACGCATTTTATTTTTTGCAATATCTCTCTATAAGTTGATTTTCATGGTTGCAACTCATATTTTTTGGATGAGATAAGGGATGTTTTCACACAAAGAGAAAAATGTTAAACTTGTTGAAATTATGTAAGCTTATAAAATTAATATTAAAAAAATGAAGTTGTTGACATTACGTAAGCCTTATAAAATGCATTGTGTTCTTATTTTAGTATACCACTAACCAAGTATCACTAAAAATAGTGCTATTGAGAAAAGTGTGGCGTGTTAATAAACCCAAGACAAATAATACTTTTTTCCCTTTTAATTTATTGAGACCTATAGAAACAACATTCTCTTCCTATTGGTCCTTATTTCAAGTGGGAGTATGTGATTGATATTTTTAACTCATTTTGATAGTTTGTTTTATCCAATATTTGAGTATAATGGCTAAATCCTTGGTTTGGACCTTGTATGTAATATTTGGTCATCAAACCTCCAATTACTCAAATTGGTTAAATCGCTCCTTTGTTAATTACTCAATCCTTGAGCATATAAATTGAAATTATAGCTTACATTGAATGACTGAATACTTATTTCTATTGAGAAATTATTTTTGTAAATTCCTAGATGGGGATCCTTATGTCAGTGGTATAGTGGTATCGTAGCATGGGCTAGGTCAACTTATGGAAGAGATGGAAAAGCATTGAAGAAATTGAAGGCTAAAGGCAAAGGTTGAAGGCTAGAGGTATTTTGACCATTGCACAATCACTGAAGGGAAAAGAAAGGTGGAAAACCATCTTGAAAATTCAAAAAACCACTAAAAAATGAAAAACCACTTTTCAATTCCTTAACCCTCTTCTTAATCGAAAGCCATGGATGAGATAAACAAGCAAACAAGGCTTCAAAACTACTTCAATCTCAATCAAATTATGCTACTTCATCTCCTCCATCAATTGAAGGTCTCTCGGTGACTTCCATTCTTCCTTCATCATATTTTGTAAAAGGATCCTACTATTAGGGACCAAAATCTTAATTACAATTAAGCCTACATAATGTGAAAAGCCCACAAAAAACTTAAAAAGGCTCAAAATCTCAATTTTTTGAGTTTTATGTGGTCAAATGGGCTACTAAACATTTTTGGTGTGTACTCAAAGGTTCAACCATCAATTTAAAATTTTTGGTGATTTTTCAATAATTGGTTGGGACCCGAAACTCAAATTTTGTCCTATTTTGAGCATAAAAAGGCTTAAAATAGTAAGAAAACATCAAAAAATCCAAATAGATCCCAAAAAATGAAAAAACATTCTTTTTTTGGGACCAAAATTGAACTTTTCAAGTAGTGGGCAAAGTGTAAAAAATAGTTTCAACCATATTTTGACTTACACTCAATCGGATGCCCGCATAGCTTCGTCTGAATTATTGTGTGGAGTAAGACTCAAGTTAGACCTTTGACAAAACGTTTTTGTTCAACTTCAACACAAAATCAAGCCATCTCAAAAGTATTGAGCTATGTAAAATTGTATGCTTTATTTAATTATTTGTAAATTATTTAGTGCACTTTCTTTATTTATTTATCTGTGTGCATAAAATAGCCAATTTACTTGCACAATGTACAATCCGAGAGCAAGTTGCTACACTTCAAGAGAAATATGCAAATGAGTGTGATCATAGGCACTGTTACCATATTATAGTAGTGATGTGTGTGAACACACTTAGGACCGCCGGGGCACTTTTTCCCTCACTAGGAGGTTTTTTCCCCCGTGCATTGTATATACGCCCATTATCTTCTAGGGCTTGAATCTTTCATTTTTGGCACTCATAATACACTACTGTGTTGTGCTCAAGCTTCCTCATCTTCTTGAAGTTGTGTGTGCATTCCTGCAACCCTAATTCCAACAATTGGTATCAGAGCAGGCTTCCTCCTCCCGGGCAGCATCACCGGCACCTGCCGCTTCATCTCCTCCGATTGCGACGAGGTTTCACGAGCGACTGCAGGTTAGTATATGCCGTGGGAGAGCCCGTAGGGCTTGGTCATTTCCGAATTTTAATCTGAGGTCATTTCGCCCTCCGTTTTTGCATTCCAAGTACTGCGCAGGGAAAATCGTCCTACTGTGCAGATTTTCTGTCAAGATTAAAATCTGCAGGACAGGTGCCCATTTGTCTGTTTTGGGCTGTGCTACATAGCACAGGTCGATTTTATACAGGTTTTCCTCTTGCAGACAGCATTTACATCTAGTAGTACAGTCATTGGCCATGGCTGACAACAATGATGTATTCCGCATGTTGGCTGCTGAGGATAAGTTGGATGGCACCAACTATCCATTGTGGGCATATATGATGCGACATGTATTGGTAGCAAAGGGGTTATGGAACATTGTGCAGGGAATTGATGCACGTCCTATTGTGGCTGGGAATGCTGCAAACACATCAGAAACAGGTACTGTTGATGATGGTGCAGGCACAAGTGCTGTAGCAGCTGTTCGAGAACCACCACTTTCAGCAGAGCAGATTCGTTGGGATGGTAGAGATGCGCAGGCTCATGCCTTGATTGCGCTGTCTGTCAAACGTACCATTATCCCACATATTCGCTCCTGCAGGACTTCTAAGGATGCTTGGGATGTACTTGCCACATTGTATCAGGCAAGAAATGAGGCTCGTGTTGCTTACCTCCGAAAACAGTTGGAGAGTGAGCATATGAACGAAGGTGATTCTATGGATAGCTTTTTGACAAAGATCAAGGATTTCAAAGAGCAGCTCATTTCTGCAGATGAAATCCTGTCAGACAGTTCACTTGTGCAGACTGTTTTGAATGGTCTACCAGATTCTTATCAGGGTTTTGCTTCCACTCTTCGCTTGATGATGAAAGGCAATCCCAATGCCTTATCATTTGAGGAGTTAGTTTCTGTTTTGCTGCAAGAAGACCAGTCAAGGCAAAACAGGAATATTATGCGTGTCGCAGATCAAGCTTTCGTTGCTAGTCAGAGAAGCGGGAAAGGTAAAGCTGGCTTTTCTTCTAGTAAGCAGAAATCTGCAAATGCTGCGCAACCAAAGAAGGAAGACAAAGATGAGAAGAAGGGTGACAAACAGAAGACATTTTGCAAGTACTGTAAGGGAAATGATCATGTCATCAAAGCGTGTCCTAAGCTGGCTGCGAAAGAGGCTAAGAAGAAAGAGGCTGGTATGGCTGTTGTTGCAGATGCCTCTCCTTCTAACAATGAATCTGCTAATGTTGTGCTAGATACAGAATGGGCATTCAATGCGCAGTGCAGTTATGACCCATCTTTGCATGACACATGTATGTCTGCAGTGGATTCAGATGTATGGTACTTTGACAGTGGTGCCACTAAGCATATCACCTCGCAGCGCAGTTTATTCACTTTCCTTGAGTCTGCTCCCACAGGGAATACTGTCACTTGTGCCAATAACTCCTCTTATCCCGTTGAAGGAGTTGGACAGATTGTGCTGAATGTTGCAAATGGCAACACCTTTACACTTTTTGATGCATTGTATGTGCCAGGGATCAAAAAGAATCTGCTGTCAGTCTCCGCATTTGCCAAAACAGGTTTGGTTGTAAAATTTGTGGATGACAGATGTACTGTTCATGATCTCTCTTGTGGTGACATCATTGTAGCATCTGGTTCACTATGTCGAGGGCTGTATAAGCTCAATATGGATGGCAAATGTGTAGAGGATTCAGCATGTGCTATTATGGATACGCAGGCTATTTCAAATGCAAAACTGTGGCATGCACGTTTTGGTCATCTGAATTTTGCAAGTTTGCTGCGCCTGCAGAAATCTGAAATGGTGTCTTCTTTGCCTAAGCTTGAGGCACCTGTCAAGCATGTTTGTGAGGGCTGCATATTGGGTAAAATGCAGCGTGCTTCCTTTCCCAAAGATGGATCAGTGAGAGCTGAACGCAGATTGCAGCTTGTTCACAGTGATGTTTGTGGTCCCATGCAAACTCCATCATTTGGAAACTACCTTTACTTCGTGACTTTCATTGATGATTTTACCAGGCATGCATGGGTATATCCTTTGAAGGCAAAGTCCGAAGTGTTTTTGTGCTTCAAACAGTTTTTGGTTATGGCTGAAAATGTGTCAGAAAGTAAGATGGGCACCCTCCGTTCAGATCGAGGGGGGGAGTATATGTCTTCAGAATTTAATGCATTTCTGGCTGAGCGTGGGATAAAACACCAATGTACAGTGCCGTATACACCACAGCAAAATGGTGTGGCTGAGAGAAAAAACAGGTCTCTCATGGAAATGGCAAGATGTATGGTTAAGAGTCAAAGTCTACCACATGGTTTTTGGCTTGAGGCTGTCATGTGTGCCACTTATGTACTAAACAGGTGTCCCACCAAAGCATTACAGGTTGTCACTCCATATGAGGCTTGGCATGGCTGCAAGCCATCTGTTAGCCATTTACGTGTTTTTGGTTGCCTGGCATATGCATTAGTGCCTGTGCAACATCGCAGAAAATTGGATGACAAAGCTGTCAAATGTATTTTTGTTGGATATAGTGCTGAGAGCAAAGGCTATCGTTTGTATCATCCACAGACAAAGCGCATTTTGGTTAGCCGTGATGTTGTATTTGTGGAAGATGCAGTTCAGCCCTTGGTTTCATGTACTAAGGAGACAGATATCAGCTCACGTGATGTCTATGATACATTGTTGCCTCTTTTCAGTGGTGCACAGTCAAGTGCAATACCTCATGAGGCAGTTTTTCAGCCTATGCAGGTTTTAAATGATGGCACAGATCAGCCTATATCTGATGCAGATGTGCATGATGCACTTGAGGATGAGAGACAAGAGATTGAGGGCTCTAGGAATATGCCTAGATGGCTGGTGCAGACTTTGCGTGACAGCAAGTTGGATGCCCCTTTGTCTACTCGCACTCGTTCTGGCTCTCATGGTGCCTCTTATGCGTCAGATTGTTATGCATTGGCTGTTTCTAGTATGTGCGATGAAAGTGAGCCTGTTTCATTTGATGAGGCACAAAGTTCAGAAAATTGGATGGCTGCTATGCAAGCAGAATACGATGCTATTATGAAGAATGGTACATGGTCTTTATGTGACTTGCCCCCTGGCAAGAAGGCCATTGGCACTAAGTGGGTATACAAATTGAAGCGTAAGCCTGATGGCACAGTGGATCGCCATAAGGCTAGGCTTGTTGCAAAAGGTTATGCTCAAGAGAAGGGCATTGATTTTGATGAGACTTTTGCTCCCACATGTCGTATGACCACTGTTCGTAGCATCTGTGCATTAGCAGCTCATAATGGTTGGAATGTACATCAGCTGGACATAAAGACTGCGTTCTTAAATGGAGATTTGCATGAGGAGGTGTATGTATCGCAGCCTCGTGGTTTTGTTCAAAGAGGGCAGGAAAACAAAGTGTGCAGGTTGAAAAAGGCTTTATATGGTTTAAAGCAAGCTCCACGAGCTTGGTATGAAAAAATACATGCATATTTGACTGCACATGGGTTTCAGAATAGTCCAACAGAAAGCACTTTGTATGCTAAACGTGTGGATGGTGTACATCTAATCATTGCTCTCTATGTCGATGACATGCTGCTCACAGGACCAAATGAGAGTCATATTGCTGATTTTAAGGCTGATTTGAATGCCTCTTTTGAGATGTCAGATTTGGGGCATTTGCATCATTATTTGGGGATACAATTTAAGCAGTGTGATGGAGGTATTGCTTTGTGTCAGACAAAGTATATTGAAACATTGTTGCGGAGATTTGGCCTTGAAGACTGCAAGCCTATTGCTACTCCAATGGAGACAGGTTTGAAGTTGAGTCTTCATGATGCTGGAGATCACTTTGATGTCACACTCTATCAGACAGCTGTTGGTTGCCTCATTTATGTATGCATTACGAGGCCAGACATTCAGTTTGCAGTCTCACAGGTGAGCAGATTTATGCATAGCCCAGGCATTAAGCATTGGCAGGCAGTGAAGCGTATCTTTCGCTATTTGAGTGGTACTCGGCATCTTGGGTTGTTTTATCCCAAGGGGGGATCATTGCCGCCAGATTTACATGCTTTTTCAGATTCTGACTGGGCTGGTTGTTATGACACACGCGTGTCCACGAGTGGTTTTTGCTTCATGCTTGGAAGCTCATGCATATCATGGTTGAGCAAGAAGCAGCCTACTGTGGCCACTTCTAGTTGTGAAGCTGAGTACAGGGCAGCTTTCAGAGCTACGGTTGAGTGTGTGTGGCTCAGACGCCTTATGGCTGATTTGGGTGTTGGGCAGCCATCTGCCACCACCATCTTCACTGACAGTCAGAGCGCATTGGCAGTTGCGCGGAACCCAGTGTTCCATGCTCGTACGAAGCACATTGAGGTGCACTACCATTATGTCAGGGAGAGACTCTCTGCAGGAGAGATCAGTTTGGCTTATGTGCCAACACAGGATAACCTTGCAGACCTTTTCACAAAGGCTCTGCCTCGTGAGAAGTTCGAAGCTTTTCGCAAAGCTTTGGGCTTACTCCCTTTTGTGGATTCGTCCACATAGCTAGACACTTCCCTATACATGAGTGCTAGCTCTTGTTCACCGCATCACTCCAGGGGGGATTTGTTACCATATTATAGTAGTGATGTGTGTGAACACACTTAGGACCGCCGGGGCACTTTTTCCCTCACTAGGAGGTTTTTTCCCCCGTGCATTGTATATACGCCCATTATCTTCTAGGGCTTGAATCTTTCATTTTTGGCACTCATAATACACTACTGTGTTGTGCTCAAGCTTCCTCATCTTCTTGAAGTTGTGTGTGCATTCCTGCAACCCTAATTCCAACAGGCACGAGTTAGAGCGTCGTATTAATCATTCTAAGCATAAAAAGGCATTCACTTTCTAGAATTATAATGGGAAGAAAGACCCTCGTGTGTTTATTGCATGGCTCATTCAACTACTTTTTGGGTAAAACATTCTGGAAAAAAGAAAAGATTAAATGTTCTTGTAATCATTTGATTGAACAAGCTACCTTATGGTGTGATTAAGGGTGGATGCATGGTAAGGGTGGATGCATGGTAAGGTGGTACACTTTGGGCCAGTAGAAATAGTAGTTTTGGGGTTGTGCTTTGCAACTTGGAAATGAACTTTGAATTGGAAAAAAAAATGAAAATATTTTGAAAACTAAGAAAAGAAAATGTACGTAACTAAAAAGATCCTGGGGGATAACTGAAAGTGGTAGGGTAATTATTATTTTTTGTATGCTTTCTCTCCGTGCAATGTCTCATTCAAAAAACTCAGACTCAGCAAACCTCTTTTCTCTTCCTCTCCCCTACTGATAGCGGCTTGAGAAGATGTCTACATCTTCAACGATGGCTAACTCGAAGGGTAGCGGGTGAAGACACAAAGGTGGCCCTTCTCTCTCTCTCTCTCTCTCTCTCTCTCTCTCTCTCTCTCTCATTGCTCATCAACTTGCTAATTGAGATTCATAGATGTTGGTGGTCTTGAGATAAATATATGAGAGACAAGGAGAGTGTGTTTGCTTGTCTACTCAATGTTTTTTGCATGCCAGAAGCAGGCACCCACCAAGTTTCACCACCCAAAGTTAGAAATAGAGCCATTGAAAAAAAAATTTAGGACTTAAGAAGATTTTTCTAGAGTGTATGGTCTCAATATTGAGGGAGAGGATGCAAGGCATATGACTTCCAATGAGGTGCCACCAAAGCATTGGCTAATAGTGTTTTCAGAGCTCCCCGAGAAAGACATGAAGGTGATGTTGTGAACGGCAAGGCAAGAGCACTATTACCCTTGTATATATTATATAAACAGGTTTATTAAACTACACCCTCAAACTATTTCGTGGGTCTTCAATTTGCTCGAGGCTATGTCTACTAGGTCTGCAACAACGGTCTTGTGAGGTGGGCCGTATTTGCTAAGCAGGTTGTTAAGAAGACAAGTGTCGATGGTAATTGCACAAAAAAAAGAACTCAGTGGATGTGCGAGGAAAGTGTATAATCGATGTCATCTATGAGCTGTGGTGTAACACTATCTCAGGACGTATGCACTCCGTTGGCACAGGTAGCCTATATGAGGAAAAGGTGGAGGTCTCAGGTCAGGTACATATATTGGTGGATGACATTTTACTAATTATCAAGTGTAGCAAAGAAGCTGCATTGCTCACTCTTCGTACAGCGACAGAAGGTGAGGGTAGAGGAGGCAAAGTGCATCTTGCATCGCATTGAAGGTGTGCAATTGAATACCACACCATGATGCATTAGTCAAATAACATGCCCCGTGATGCACAAGAACAAGTAGAGCAATAGCTTCAAGATAAACTTTGTGTCACTAGAGAAGCTCTAGAAAAAGAAAAGGTATGTATATTTGTTTTCTATATATGAAGAAAGTCTATGCCATGTTCATTACCTCTTTATTTGTGATTATAGGCCGATTTAGACCACAACAATGAGGCTGTGGAGAAAGCAGGTGCTAGTACAGCTTTCATGATGGGTGTGAAGTTAGAGAACTCTAGCACGATGATCATTCCACAACGCCCAAAGATTCTTCTGCATGAGGATAGTATGCTGATTGTGATGGAAAGTTGCCCAAGGTGTGGTTTTAGGTTTGGAGTAGACCAGTCTATTGTTGGTCTGTTTATATTACCTTGCAAGCATGTGTACCATGTGTTTTGCTACTCTTATATATGTGTCAAAGGCAAGTTGGTTGTAACTAGGCCATACCCAAAGGCAAGTGCATTGCAGTTGGTTGTAACTAGGCCATACCCAAAGAAGCCAAAAAAATGGTGGTAAGGAAACCACTTGGTCATGCCATGCTTGAAAACAAAGGTAGCAACCTATACTCTTTAATTGGTTTTATTTGATTAGCATTGCTGGGCATTTGTTAATACCACCTGCCATTTACACTGCTTCCAAGCTATTACAGTGGGAGGTGTCAATCTAGTGATTGAAAACCTATTGTTATGGTCCAAATATAAAAATTGGTTGTCAGCGGACTCAAACCAATAGTCCAAAACCCTTTCAAGTGCCACTTCTCTTATAAACTTATCTTCAACCAGATGCCATTTGTCATACTCTCAATCTATAAACCAATTGTCAACAAGTTGGTAGCCAGTTGTTGCCATTTGTCATGTTTTCAATTTATAAACTGGTTGTCAACCAGTGGTGGTTATAAACCCTTCCAACCCATAAACTGGTTTTAAAGGGGTTGGGGAACAAGGGTTAAAAACCATTAAACTGGCCCAATTTATAAATGGTTTTAAATCAGTTTTTAAGTTAACTACCGATGTTTATATAATTGGCTGTGGTTTTAACTATTGGGTTGTACACTCTCACAACCTATTATATGGTTATCAATCGGTTGGAAACCTGTGGGGTAAACAAACTTTGAGGGGTTTCCCAACTTATAAACTTGGAATCCATCAGTTGGACAAACCATCAACCGATTGCAAAGCTTTGTGTTGCAAATCACATGCTTTGCTCCCAACCTCAAAATTCATAGATGAATTACCATGTGTTAAAGCAATTTATGTATGTCTTCTTCTAATCATTTTAAAGATGTGCTACTACCAATGAATTTCAAAATGTGCATGCTACACGTTAGCACCGTCTTTTAGTAGGCAAGGAGGGACAAAAGCAACACATGAATATGTTGAGCTGAGTGAGGTTGTGGAGCATAAGCTTCTCCTTCCTGTAGCAGAGGAAATCCTAGAGCAAATTTCTCGTGTGGGAAGAACACCTCGTGAGTGTTTTTCGATCTCCATCATGATGCTTTCACATGATGAGACCAGACTATTGATTCAATAAGTATTATCATTGTTGGCTTGGAAGAAGGGGAGGGCGATGTCAACAAGGAACCAAAGAGAACCACTCCAAGAACTAAGTTGAGTACAGGAGAGCTGTCACCCCATGAGGCCTGATGGAAGAAGCTCTCCAAGTGGACACAATCACATTACAAGCGTAGAATCGGGGCAAGCATGTACTAATCGTGTAACTCATTCTAGGAAGCCAAAGAAAAAGGGTTTTCATGATCAGGGTGTGCTAAATGATCAACTGTCACCCGCGAGGCAAGAAGGAAACTCTCCAAACGGGCAAGCTTGTACCAACCGTGTGACGCATTCTAGGACACCAAAAGGAAGAGTTCTGATGATCAAGGTGAGCATTATTTATGAGTCATCTGAAAAGACCTAACCACTGTCCCTAGTGCTGGCCACTTATATTTTCTTATTCTTGTAGTTGAAGAAGCTTTGCCGGATGTGACCTTGCACCAACTAGCGAAGAGGAAGAAGAAGAAGAGAATGACTGATATTCTGCCACCCTCAAGGGGTGTGTACTCAAAAGAAGATGTTCTCCTACTACCTGAGAAATCAGCAAACAACTACAGCATCTGGGTTTGTAGAGGGTGAGAACAGAGAATTCAGAGTTAGAGATGAGCAAGCACCATGTGAGAATGAGAACGAAGTTACTACTGGGCTAAAAGAAGCCAACGATTTAGTGGGTCAAACCCCAGAACCTAAAGGGCACAAGTTATGCGTGTAGCCATCTGACAGAACACTCCTCTTTTATACTTCGATGATCTCCCGCGCGATTAATATATTTCAAGTTTCATTTTGCTATTATCCCTTTGGAGTCCTCTTTCAAGTTTTAACATAGACATGGATATAAGAAGGAAACAACGCACATATAGAATTATAGAAGAGACAACAGTATTCATATATTCTAGAAAATATACATGTTTGTCGCTCTGTGTGTATGTATATACATGGGATAATTTCACGGGAAACAGTGGTGGCGAGGTGTCTATGATGAATGTGAACAAGGACGTGAATGTGTCTCTGATTGGGGTTGCCTTAGACGAATGCTCTCTTCTACTCTTGACATTTCTTCTGACATTCTTTCCTATGCTTGCCTGTTGGCCTCCTGTTCTTGCCTCCGGGCGTCCAGCTCAACCTGTCTCTTGGATTCCACCCATTCATCCACCTTAGTTGTGCACCTCTCAAATTCGTTGATAGTAGCTTGGAGGACGATGTGTCAACAAGGAACCAAAGAGAACCACTCCGAGAACTAAGTTGAGTGCAGGAGAGATGTCACCCGTGAGGCATGATGGAAGAAGCTCTCCAAGTGGGCACAATCACACTGCAAGTGCAGAATAATCACACTGCAAGTGCAGAACAAGGCAAGCATGTACTAATCGCGTGACTCATTCTAGGAAGCCAAAGAAGAAGGGTTTTGACGATTAGGGTGTGCTAAATGATCAACTGTCACCGGTGAGGCAAGAAGGAAACTCTCCAAAGAGGCAATCTTGTACTAACCGTGTGACACATTCTAAGACACCAAAAAGGAAGAGTTAAGGCCAACAACCATTTGACAAACCCCAAACTTGAGGCCAACAACCCCGCACCAGGCCTGCAACCTATCACCCCCTCCCAACCTCCATCGTGCACCCCCCCCTCCCCCTCGCACAGCTCTCCTCCATCACACCTCCCTCATGGGCAACCGTCCTCGTCCTTGTACAATCATCACAGTACCCATGCCTCGACACAGGGACTGAGAGTACCCTCCAACAGTTAGAGAGAGAGAGAGAGAGAGTAGAGAAGCGCATGGCCAGCAAAACCTCGGTGAGCATGGCCATAGAAAGAGAGAGAGAGAGTAGAGAAGCGCATGGCCAGCAAAACCTCAATGAGCATGGGCACAGAAAGACAGAGCGACGCGAGTAGAGAAAGAAAGAGAGAGGATGGAAGAATGGAGGGAAGTGGGCTCTGGAGAGGCGCACAAAGGTGTCTTTTGAAGAAGATGCATGAAAGACATCCAGGCAACATACTTGGCAACATACTTTATGTGGAGAATTTTGTATGAATTCGTTGCTAAATGAAAGCTTGATTTGTTGCTGAGGTTCTTCTTCGCTTGTTATTGATTAATTAATGAAAAAGAACGTTTTGGAGCCTTATTGCTAATGACATAAACAAAGTTGATGTTTAGTGGGCCGGCCCAATGCGACTGGCAAATTGTCAACCAAAAAAACGTGAAAGGCAACAGGGTTCCTGTGTTACAGGCTGTGCCGCTTTGTTGCAGGCGAGGGAGAGGGAATCCAATGGTGGGGCGGAAAGACGTTTTGTGAGAACATAAAATTTTAATGTTAAGCGGCAGCTGACTTGACTTGTGAGAATATGTTAAGCGAGGCTGTCGGGCGTCTAATTGTGGGACTAATTTAATTTATTTTATTTGAAGCACCAGACGCTACGTAGGGTGATGATGCATTTTTCGGGTTCTTGCTGGTTGCTTTTGGAAAAAGTGGCTGCTGGTGCGCCGCGCGCGTGCTGCTTCTCGTCTCTTTTTGGGCAAAAAGCATTATGCTTCTAAATTCTGAGTGATAGAACCAAGTGCTCACGTTTAGTGTCACGTGAATGGCAAATTTTAAAAAATAACTTTTAAATTTTAAAATAACAATTCACCAAAACTTATAAATTTTAAAGGATTTTAGTTATAATTTTGCAATTAAAATTTAGGAAGAAAACTTACGGAAATTTGAGATTGAAGGTTTTTTGAATTATTGGTAAAAATATTTTCAACAAACGTTGGTTAGAACTTAGGGCCAGCCTTCGATTAGGACAAGAATTAATTATTAGAGAGACTTTCGTCCAGGATCCATGTGCTTTTTGGACACACACAAGTATTACGCCGAACCCAAGTGGCAAGACCTCTCGAGTCTCTAGTATCTACTGAGTCTTCGGCTCCTTGCCTAGCCTTTCAAGTTTCCTCAATTCACACATTCTTGATACACACCGCTACACCTGACCATAGTCCTAGACTAGTGCTCGAAAACATGGGTATATATACATATATACACACACACATATATATATATATATATTGAGAAGAACTTTAAAGAGTTGTATTAAAAAAAGATGAAGTTGAAAAAAAAGGTTCGAAAACGAGAAACTGTATGACATATTGGTTAGCTTTAGGATTTCAGAGTGCAGCCTCGACCGTTGCATCGTCGTGCGTCCCACTCAACTAGCACGCTTGATAGCCAGTGTTGGTACATGCCGACAAAGAGGATTCGATACTCTCCTTACGGCGAGAGTGCCCACATTGTCTCGGGGTTAGCATTGGAGCAGACGGGTGGACACCTGGTTGGCCAGCATGTAGCAGATTTGATTCGGCCTGATCCTCCTGCATGAAACAGTGTTTTCTCTTCAACACTTATCCCAATGACCTCTCCTTTTAACCAGGGTACACAGAACCTTTTGCCTCAGCCTCTTTCGTATGCTAACACTTCGTCTTCGGAATAGTGGATGCCACCATCATGCAGAGTCTACAAGATGCAGTCGCATGCAGAACTTCGTCCTTCAGAATAGTGGATGCCACCATCAGGCAGAGTCTACAAGATGCAGTCGCATGCGGAACTTCGAACCACTAAAGCAAACCTTGCTGAGGACCCCAGCACTCGGTCCCAAAAAGAAAGTCTTCACCGCTTGTGTTTCTCTCCCTATGGATCACGTATGCTTTGAGTTTAAGCATGCAAACAACGGAGTTTGGGGCTTACCTATATATACTTCAAAGGACATATCCCATTAGAGGAAGAGTTCAAGCTGTGGTATAGCGACAACATTCCAAGGTAAAGCTACTCTTGCTCTCTTTCATTTTGCTCGCAAAGGCTTCTTCTAGGTCCTAGTGGAGTCAATGGTGCAGAGAGACAACATATGCTTAAAGGTCCCCTGCTATACAACAGTATCTTGGTGCATATTATCTCCTCGTATCCTGCCTTCAAACCAGAGCATGTTCTGCAGAATGAGTGCCCAATATGGGTCAGTTTCCCTGACCTACCCTATTATCTATGAATTGAGGGTCCCACAGTTGCCGGGGTGCTCGGCTCTCACCTCCTCTAAAACACAACGAAGGCCGAGGGCCATGCCGATGTATCTTGTGGGACAGGAGAAATGATATCCCAGATGTCTTATCACTCTCGACCCTATAAGGGATTGAATGCAACATCTCTGTTCGCTTTGGCACATTCCTAGATTCGTGCTACAAATCCAAGCAAGCTGGCCCTTTCGCCAAAGATTACCCTCAGCCCAGCCATGGCACCAGCTTTAATGCTATCAAAGAATCCAAGAAGAGTGTCGACACATCCCCGATCTCGTCTGACACATCCTTGTGCATGTGGCCCCAATGCCAGGGATAGAGTCTTCATGGAAAACAGAGTAGGAGCTGCCCCAAGATCACGGCTCTGGAATGGTAGGTAAGAATACTCCACATGCCCCCCACTGCAACCTAGAAATATTAATGTCCCTCTCAATAGGGGAAAAGTAAAGGATTCCTCAAGAAGGAACCTGTGCTAAAGCGAAAGTCCTTGTTTTGGGTAACAAATATGATTCTTTGGTGGTTCTCGAGCCTATTAAGTTGGATATGTCGTAAGGCGTTTAATATGTCTATGCACACAAAGGTTAAACTCCTCACCTGGAACATCCGGGGGATGTGTTCAACCAAGAAGAAAAGAGAGGTTTTAAATCTCTTTGATGCATGGCAAGCTAATTTTCTGTGTCTGCAAACTTAAGAACTAGAAATAGGAAGTGCCCACCCCCTAATCTCGAGAGGGGTGGAATTTATTTTTGCACTAATACACCTTGCAAACAGAGCGGGCGGGACTGCCATCTTGCTCAAACTGGGGTGGATGTACATGGAGCTGTTTAGGGGGAAGAACGGACACACGCTGGTGTTGAAGGTAAAGAACTCCTCCATTCAGTTTGCTCTTTGCAAAGTGTATGCTCCTAATGACTCTGCAGAGAGGGAAGCCCTTTGGGAGAGATTAGGTACAATACTTGAGGGAGAAGAGGAAATCATGATTGGGGACTTCAATAGTGGATCATTCCCACCCTCATGTCGGGCTAAGAGGGAAGCATGGCAGACATGTAAACAACAATGTAGTTGGGTTGATATGTTAAGCAAGTTTGTAGATAGACAAATGCATGCAGTTACCCATGGACGAATAAACAAATCAGGCAAGATTGGCGAGCAGCCCGCTTGGACAAATGCTACGCATCCAACGGAGGTTGGTGGGGGGTTCCCCTTAGGACCTGTGCACCCTCCCCAATTGAGGCTGCTCAGATCATTCCCCCCTAATGGTTTCCTTTGATATCCTGACCTCAACCTCGTGTAGGGAATCTCTCATCCCCTTCAAACTAAATATTTCTCATTTGGGGAAGAGCGACTTCAACACAGGAGTGGTAACAGCATGGGAGGCAGCAAGAGCCCAAGGTGGTCCCCCACAAGAGAGATGGGACATATGCATCTGGTATATACAACGAACTTCTGCAAGAAGTATGGAAAGGTGAATGCCAGGGTAAGGAGAGCCAGACGCTTTATAGCGAAAAAATTAAGGGAGAATCTCATCCAAGCAGTACAACAGGAGGGGCTTAACCAGATCAGCACCACGTTGATCAGTAATCTACACTCTTATCTCTAGATGCAAGCAAATGCCATAGATGAAGCAATTGGGATCAGCTCCCGCACAGAATGGCTAGCCAAGGGTGATTCTCCAACTAGTTTCTTTTTCCAACTAGTTAGGGATAGACATAAGCAAGAAAGGATAAGTAGACTAATGAAGATGGATGACTCAATCACTAAAAATGAGAGCAAGATAGCCTCACTCTTTACTTCACATTTATCAGCCCCATCAGTGGTTCGGCCCCATCCATAGAGGTTGGATATCTAGAGAGACTAGAAAATTTCCTATCAAGGATAACAACTATAGTAGATCGCTCCTCCCTTGCAGTGTTAAGAAGGGCCTTCACAGAGGATGAGCTTAGATATGCTGCTAGCAAAATGGGTAAAGAAAAGACCCCCGTCTCCTAAATGGATTACCTATAGAGAGTGTATTGGCATTTCTGGCCTGCTGATTAGCTCAAACCTATGTGCCATGATTAATGATGCATGCTGCCATGAAGAGTTATCTCAGGAGGTAAACTGGGGGCACATTAAACTCATCCCAAAGCAAGCTCATAGACTAGTATGAGACTAGCGTCCCCTAACCATGCTCAAAACTTCATACAAGTTTTTTGCCAAGGCTATTGCATTCTGAATTAAGTTCATTTTACCCAAGGTGGTTGATCCAAACTAGTTTGGTCTTGTTCACAGCGCCTGGTAGATTCATGAAGCGATCCTTAATGTTCACTCTGGGATTGACTATGCCTTGGCTCTCAACCAATCATATATGCTTCTTAATCTTGACGTGCTCAAAACTTCATACAAGTTTTTTGGCAAGGCTATTGCATTCTGAATTAAGTTCATTTTACCCAAGGTGGTTGATCCAAACTAGTTTGGTCTTGTTCACAGCGCCTGGTAGATTCATGAAGCGATCCTTAATGTTCACTGTGGGATTGACTATGCCCTAGCTCTCAACCAATCATATATTCTTCTTAATCTTGACGTGGATAAAGCACATATGATTGAGGTTGGTCAGACAAGGTTGCCCACTTGCCCCGCTCTTCTTTGTCGTAGAGTTAACAGAGCTGCTACTAGCTAATGTCTGCTACTTCCAAAGAGAGGGGCGTTATCAAAGGTCTCCCCCTCCTAGGAGATGACAACCTGGTTCTTCATGGATGATAAAAGTTCTATTCTGGTTTATGATGAGACTAATATTGATACTTTCTTTCTGGTAGTGCACAAGTTTTGTCAAGTCTCTGGCTCAGTGAACAACACTACTAAGACTGCTTGATAGAGGAGAAAGACAACCTTGGGACCTCAAATATGACTTTAAATGGATCCCCCATGGGACTCCATTCAAGCTGTTGGGCTGCTCGATTGGAATAGCTATCATCAAACAAGCAGAGGTTTGACTGGTTCTTTCCTAGATTACAAGGAAAAATGGCCGACTGGAGCAAAGCACAACTATCTTTCGCTAGGAGGCTGGTGGTGCTCAAGCATGTTTTGCTATCCTATATAACCTATCTTGCCTCATGTTGAGCCCTTACTAACTCGAAATGGACCAAAGTCAATAAAATATTTAGGGACTTTTTGTGGAGTAGATCTAGGGAAAGAGCTGGCATGCAATCTCATGGGCACAAGTTTTCTCCCCCAAGTAGAAAGGTGGCTTGGGCATCACTAACTTGCAGATGAGAGCTAAGACACTCACCCTTAAGTGGCTACACAGAATAGAAACGGTGTGACCGTGGGGAGTAGTCACCAGATACTTTATTCAGAATGCAACACACCTACCATGTCAATGGCCAAACCTGTCTTGGAGAAATAAGCTTGCATCATTGGGCAAGTGCATAGTCAAGAAATCTACCCTCATGGCATAGACTAGTGGTAGGGTGGTAGGAACTCTCTGCCACACTGAAATGGAATGGTCAATTCCCTCTTATTACGAGTGACAAGGATCTAGGCAAGAGTATATGGTGTTCTCTATGCAACATGGAAGATGGCAAGCTACGGGCACTAAGGAATGTCAATTAGGCCCGTAAACTCCACAAGAAGGGAGTGCACATATGGAATGATCTCTGGGATAGTAGAATGGCACAATGGCTGGAGTGGGATGTCATTACCTGAAAATTTGGTCTTTCAAACCCTACACTTGCTATTCTACAAGTTGTTGGCTGATGCGCTCCCCCCGGCTAGCCAATTGCTTTATGCCTGAAGAGTGATAATTGGCTCCAAGGGGAAAGCACTCCTAGACCTGGAAGGAGCTGACATCTATGCACCCCAAACCCACTGGTTTGGAAAGTTAGCACACAGGTGGAAATCCCTATGCTTTGACATCCTTTCTTTGAGTAGGTTAAGGTCCTCTTCATTAAGCCTAAACTTTTGTTTAAGCTCAGTAAGGGTCAACCAGCCACCACTGGAATTAAAGTCCCAGATGTCCTCCCAGGTAGAAAGTGTTGGAATTAGGGTTAGGCTTGCAACAATGCACACACACAAGATAGAGAAGCTTGAGATCACACAAACTCACTAGATTAGAATGATCAAATGTGTGCCAGATACAAAAGATAAGTACACACCCCAAAATGAGTAGATAAGAGGGTGTACATACGCACACGGAAAAAACCTCCTTGTGAGGGAAAAAACGTGCCCCGGTGGTCCTAAGTATGTTCACACACATCACTACCATATAATGCTACAAATCCCCCCTATAGTAATGACGTGAATATGTACAGGGCATGGCCGATCAATCCTAAAAAGGTAATAAGCCCAAAGCTTTACGAAAAGCTTTGAACTTTTCACGAGGAAGAGTCTTTGTGAATAAATATGCCATATTGTCATGTGTAGGCACATAGACCAAGCTGATATCTCTGCTACAGAGAGTCTTTCCTTGACATAGTGGTAATGCACCTCAATGTGCTTAGTTCGAGCATGAAACACTGGGTTCCTCGTAGCTCCTAATGCGCTCTAGCTGTAAGTGAAAATCATAGTGCTAGATGACTGTCCAACACCCAAATCAGCATAAGACATCTGAGCCACACACACTTAACTATAGCTATAAAAGCTACCCTCCTATACTCAACTTCACAGTTGGAAGTGGCCACTGTAGGCTGCTTCTTTTGCTAAGCCATGATATACATGAATCACCAAGGCAAAAGAAAAACCCACTAGTGGAAACTCGTGTATCATAACATCCAACCCAATCTGAATCACTGAAAGCATGCAACTGTGACTCGGCCCCCTTTGGATAAAATAATCCAAAATACTGAGTGCCCCATAAATATCAAAAAACCTACTTAACAACATGCCAATGCTTTGTACCTGGGCTATGCAAAAATCTGCTCAACTGTGAGATCGCATTTTGTATATCTGGCCCCGTGTTGCACACATAAAGAAGGGATCCAATAGCTTGCTGATACAAACTAGCATCAAAAGAGTCTTCTGCATCTTGAAGACAATGGAGAGTCTGAATCACTTGAAACTTTGTAGGTGCGAGGAAGGAACTCTACTAGTATGTTCACCAAACTTAACCGCGTAGCATGTTTGCTATTTTTAATAATTCTACAAACCCCAATATTAAGCAAGTCACTTATCCATGATTGGCTATAATAAGCAATCTATATACCTACTCCAAGCGAGCCCATTCATAGAGGTGGTCCTTTCCTATGTCTACAGCCTCTCTCTCTCTCTCTCTCCAAAAGCAGGCACCTAATGCAATCTCTCATTTGCTTTCTTTTAAAGCTTTAGCTTTTTGTGTGTGTGTGCATGTGCATGTGTGTGTGTGTGTATTGTGTATGTGTGTGTGTATGGATTTGCAGCGATCTTCTTTGAAGCTTTAGCTAGCTCTCTCTCTCTCTCTCTCTCTCTCTGAGCAGGTATTTGCTTTTTTGCCATATTCTTAACATTCACTTTCTTTTCATTTGGGCAATCTATGGCTCTTCAGTGTGTACGCAGGCCATCATCTACTATCGAGTCCATGGCTATTTCCAAAGTACAGGATGATGAAGGTTATTGGATTCCTACCGTTTTTAAGCGGTTCATGTGGATAACAATGCAACCCAGTTTGAGGGGTGCACGCAAGGTTCCTCGAAGGCCTATGGCTTCCATAAGCCATCACTGGACTTGAAGGATCTTAGAATTCAAAGTTTGCAACAAGGATGGAAGGCGGCTTGCAAAGGTGCAACATGTTTACACCTCAAGCCAAATACATCTTGAAGATGAGAACTCAGCACGGTTCCCAACTAACTGTAAGTTTCAGAACTTGTTTATAGTTTCTTTGCTTTAGAGAAATGCTTGCATGAAGACTATGTGAATATCAAGAACTCCAATGTATTCTATTGTATGCAGATGTTTTCCCTTCAACATGTGTGGAATGGCAGCCTCTAGAATGTTTTACAGGGACCTTCGAAACATGTCATGTTGATCTAGGTAGGCTTATGTATGCTGGGGAAACAAGTTCCGAACTTGCAAATAGAGGAGTATTTTTCGTTGCTGCAACATATGTTGTGCCACAGAGGGGAAGGTTTGGAGCATTGAGCCAATTTCTCCTCCTGCACTAAATAGCCCGGAATGGCCCATTCTAGACCCCACCACAATGGAGAGCTTTCAGCGCAGGATTTTCCATGACATTCAGTCAAGCCTAAAGGCTGCATATGGATCCCACAGGATAAGTGTATCTCTTTTCATGCCTTTACATGTGTTTATTGCTATTTTCAAAGTAGGCAAGTTCCATCGCACCCCAACAATGTGGATAAGCAAAGATGGGGCCTTTGAAGCTCTAGATACATTTCTAAAAGGCGATTGGACCAACATCAGGGCGATGTAATAAAGTGCTCAGTGGTAATGTCAATGGTAAGATGCAGGTATCATATAGGCAAGCAAAATCTTACTATGGTGTACCCAATTAGAAGGTGGAAATGCTCGCATGGAGAATGGGAAGCTTTGGACTCTGATCTCTATGCTAGGGAGGAGGTAGAACTTCATATTGAAGTTCACCCAGGAGAGGAGCATATAGTGGTAGTTAATGATGATTGGAATTTCGCTCAGTTGAGAGATCGTATTGTCATGTCCTTTAATGTAAGGAACGAATTCAAGTTTGTTGTTTCTAATCGACCTATGCATCACAAGTCAGAGAAACATACACTCTGTGTGTCATTGGAGCCCCCTAGGGTCCTTAGCTTGAAAGACTATTAAGTTGCAGACTTAGGTCATTTTGAGTGATTTTTGGCGATAATTTGTAGTGGTGTACTTTTGAATACAAAAATTTTGATTGCGTCATAGTCCCAATGTCCTCTGTATTTCACTGCAATTTGGATTTTAATTTTGTTAATTTTAAAATTTTTAAGTATGTTTTATAAATTTATTAAATGTTTAAATGGAATGCTTTATAAGAATAGGTTTTGCTCTATAAAGCTCATTTCATTCTTAAGATCTCATAATTTCTATTTCCCTTCAATATCCCGCTATGGCTTCAAGCTCTAACTCGCTACGCCCAAAGCTTGAGAAAATTGGGCTCTCAGCAGGTGCAGGTCAGAACATCGCCATTTTTGAGGGGGTGATTGATATGCAGAGAACTATAGACCTTCACGCAGAGGCTTTTCAAGAGCAGGTCCAGTATATGAATGATGTAGTGGCACAATATATCGTGCAATTGCCTGAGTCCACCACTAAATGGGTTCTAGTGGACTTAATCAGGCATCTGTACCATGGTGACAAGTCAGTCAAGAATGTTTGGAAAGCTGAGGCTCGAGGTGTGTCCCAAAAGCACACGGATGGTGACACCGGTCTCAAGGATGATTTGAACTTGGAAGTCTCTAATTCTGGTTCAAATATAAGCTCTAAAGGAAAAAGAAAAAACACACACGCACACACACACACACAAGCAAACAAGACAGTCAAGCTTTTTACCAGACATAGAGAAATAGCTTTCAATTTTATGAAGACACGTTTCGATGGCCTGTCTTACTAGGGATGTTAACCCTATTTATGGTGGTTAATTGGGTTGGCAGCTTTGATGGGCCCCATTGGATGTTTTTTGAAGCATTCGGAGTCATTACGAGTGATTGGCATCAAAGGTTCTAGTAGTTTGGGTCACTTTGTAATTTTGCCTGCCCCAGCGTTTTTTTGGCACTTAATACACAACTTATGATTTTTTCACTCTAATGAGCCACACATGATGTAAACAAAGGATGACCAAGCTAAGTGTAATGCTCAGGAATGCACCTTGTACTCTCGTTATTATACCATGTGAGTTCAACTGGAGGGGTTTTCTAATTCCTTGCATTAATAGAAATGTATTGAAAAAAGGAGGGGGTTTTGTAATGTCTCTCGGAAAATTAACATGAGTTTTTTAATCCCAAAACTTTTGGAAGCGTGCTACTATTGTAATGGTAGGACATCCTTTTATTATGTACATCAAGGTTGAGCGATCAAATCCTACGCTTGGCCCCAAATCCTTCACAATTTTTATTCTCACATGTATCGGGGCCCCAAATCTCTCACAACTTTTATACCCATGTCAATGTTCATAGAAAACCATACTTTAGTGTATTTTTCACGGCTTATTTTTTTTAAAGATTCAAATTTAGACTTATCTTGAAAAAACCGACTATTTTTTTTCACATTTTAGTTAAAAAGCTGGCTAATCTCATAATTTTTATCCAAAAAAGTGGTCAGTTGAGGGTTCCAAATCCTATGCTTGGCCCGAAATCCTTCAGATTTTTTATGCTCACATGTACTAGGCTCCAAATCTTTCAAAACTTCTATGCCCACGTCAATGTTCATAGAAAACCGGCTATTAGTGTATTTTTCATGGCTGAATTTTGAAAAAACCGATTGAAATTTAGACTTGTCGTAAAGAAAACTCTGCTATTTTTGACACGTTTTAGTTCGAAAGCCAGCTAATCTCATAATTCTTAGCTAAAAATCGGTCAGATTAGAACCTCCTCCTTTTTCACATTGGATGGAAAAAACATCTTTCCGAGCTGGCGCATGTATACTTTAATACTCTTTTAAACTATCGTGAGGAAATTCCAATTTTACATTTACTTGAGATTTTGGAGCCTATGTGCAAATGGTGATTCTGCATTCACTCCTTCACCCTTCTCTCTCTCTCTCTCAGAACTTCCCCCCCTTTCTCTCCCTATGGGACTTCTGTATTGTGGCTTTCAGTAAGAGAGTATCAACCTCCTTGTCCTCCTGAGGAATTTGGGCAATGTTGTGGTGTTGAGACCTCCATTTACATCGGATTAGTCTTTCTAGTGGTCTCTCTCTCTCTCTTTCTCTCTCTCCTTGTCCTGCTGAGGAATTTGGGCAATGTTGTGGTGTTGAGACCTCCATTTACATCGGATTAGTCTTTCTAGTTGGTCTCTCTTTCTCTCTCTCTCTCTCTCTCTCTCTCTCTCTCTCTCTCTCAGAAACACACACATACAATACTCTCTCTCTCTCTCTCTCTCTCGCTTTCTCTCTCTCGGAGATACCTACTGCCTTGGAAGCTCGGTGCTATGGATTGAAGGCCAATCTTGTCCAGCTTCGAATCACATAGGTACATGATGGGGAGTAAAAAGGGCTCTTCCTCATCTACAACGGGAAGCAATATGTAGAAAATGAGATGGTGTGCACATAGCGTAGAGTAGGCAGAAGGTATGGTGTTCTAGCAATACAAGGAGCTTAGAAAGCAAATACAAAATTCTTACCTCTACCTTGTTTTAGAAGTATGCCAATCTACAGGTGTAGTGAGGTATATAACAAACATTTTTTAATTTTTAATTTTCCGGTAGCAGGTCCTTCGGCAACAGGTAACATTTTAGCCTTCCCGAGGGTAGAGATAAGAATCTGCCCATGAAAGAACCTGCTCAAAGGTGGGTAAGGTGCCTTTGATGAAAGTACCAAGGGGGATTCAGACCTGGGATGGTGGACTCCAAGAGAGCGTATCATGAAGATTCGTTTGTAACTCGGATCATGGCCCGCCAGTCCCACATGCAAATGAACAGTCGTCTTCTATTGTCTGAGATCGAATATCGCCTATGAGACATAGGTGACAATAATTATGCTCATACAAAACAATAATGGAAGAGCTAGGCATTTTGGAAACTTGTGCTTGCTCTTTTCCTTGCACTCCAAGATGAGCATACCATGAAGATCCTTCGTGATTCAAATATGTCATGCTGTTGGTCCCACATGCACATGGAGAGCTACAAGATATGAGATAGATGAGTGGGAATGATTCTGCATTCACTCTTTCCCCTTTATCTCTCTCCGAGAACCTTCCCCCCTTTCTCTCCCTATGGGTGTTCTGTATTGTGTGCTTTACTGATTTCAGCAAGGGACTATCAAGCTCATTGGCCTCTTTAGGGAGCTGGGCAATGTTGTGGTGTTGAGACCTACATTTACATTAGATTCGTCTCTTTGGTTGCGCTCTCTCTCTCTCTCTCTCTCTCTTTGTACACCCATTTCTTTTCTGCCTTTTTAGAGATACCTACTTCCCTGGAAGCACGGTGTTATGGATTGAAGGCCAATCTTGTCGAGCTCTGAATCACACAGGTACATGATGGGGAGTAAAAGTGGCTCTTCCTCATCTACAAGGGGAAGCAATATTGTAGAAAGTGAAATGGTGTGCACCTCATAACATAGAGAACAGTGAGCCATGAAAAATGTTCACGAGTCGTGAGTAGTCATTTGCAATAAGATATCTTGATTTTTCACTAGTCCTTAATACTGATTAATTTTACAATCTTTTCGAAACATTAAACAAAATTGTTTTTATAACTTTTGTAGAATAAGCATAGTTTCAAACGTCTTTTAAAAAATGTACATGTTGCTAATTTAAAGGTGATTTTTTTTTCACTTTTCATGTCAAATAACAAAATAAAAAGAATAAGGACAATGACAAGATCTAATACTCTTTAAAACTACTAATAATTCACGTATGTCTATGTAATGTATAATACATTCTTTACTTAGAATGTAATTTATCCCAATCATTGAATTAGGGCACATATATTTGATGTTAAGATACGAAGGTATATGGAGTCCATGGCCATAGAAGAGGCTTATTGAAAGAAATGATTTCTCTAGATTCAGATAGAAAACCAACGATCCAAATGGTCAAATTTTAGATGGTAGTGAGTACTACAATTTATTAGTTTACTTTATTTTGATCTAATAGTTCGATTTAGAGTTATAATCTTTGCAAAAACCCAATTTTTAGATTTTGAACCATAAAAATGACAATAGTTGTCGTTTGAAAAATTGATGAAAATTTAGATTTTAGAATCCACTTTGTTGACGAAGTGGATTCTGGAAGCCAAAAGACTAACGTTTCTATCGTGACAGTGAATTTTTTGTCTGAAAAAGAGAAATTTTGGTCCATAATGAATGAAAATTTCACTTTTATTGGAAAAAAAGCTATTGATGGAAAAAAACAAATTATTGACGTATAAAAAATCTCGTCGATGAGAATTTGGATTCCAAAATCCACTTTCAAAGATTCTAGAATCCAAAAGTGATTCTAGAATCTAAATTTTGACGACAAAAATTTCAATCCATCAACAAGAATTTGGATTCTAGAATCCAAATTCTCATTGACGGAAAAAATTCCCGTTAATGGAAAAAATTCGGTCCACGAAAATTTTTTTCGTCACAACGAAAAAATTCCCATCCATGAGAACTTGGCTTCTACAATCCAATTCTAGAAGCCAAATTCTCATTGATGGAAAATTTTTCCATTAACGAAAAAAATCGTCGTCGGAATTTTCGACGAAATTTTTTCCCCATCGATAGAATTTTCGACGACAAAAAACATTTTTGACGATGAGAATTTGGATTCCCTCGATGGATTTTTTTTTCCTTGATGGAATTTTTGACGAAAAAAATCCCGTCGATGAAAGTTTCAATCCATCGACATAAATTTGGATTCCATACTCCAAGTGGATTCTGGAATCCAAATTTTCATTCAATACAATTTTTTTTTTGTCGATAGAAAAAATTCCACCGATGGAAATGTTTTTCACCGACGGACTAAATTTTTTGTCCAATAAAAGTAAAATTATTATGGACCAAAATTCTTCTTTTTTCTGACAAAAATTTCACTATCATGATAGAAACGTCATTCTATCATGGAATTTTGGATTCCCGAATCCAACTGTCAACAAGGTGGATTATAGAACCTAAATTTCATCAAATTTTTAAAACGACAACTATTGTCATTTTCATGGCTCAAAATCTAATTGTTATAAACTAAAAATTATGTTTTTGCAAAGACTATAACTCAAAATCGAACTATTAGATCAAAATAAAGTAAAGTGATAAATTGTAGTACTCACTGCCATCTTAAATTTGATCGTTTGGATCATCGGATTTCTATCTAAATCTAGAGACATCTTTGCTTTAAATAAACCTCTTCTATGGCTATGGACTCTATATACCTACTTGTCTCAATATCAAAATATGCTTAAATTTAACCATTAGATCAATTTCTTATACAAACAAATGTAAGAGAGTTTTATCAAATTATATTAGGTCTAAAAGTAACGTCAATTTTACTACCTATCAAATTATAGATAGCATGCTACATACAACATGCAGTCTAAAAATATGTATTGGTATAAAACATATCTGTACTCAAGAGAAAGTATGATCTAGACATGCTTAAACAAAGCAAAAAAGGAAAGAAAAGCAAAAAAGGAAAGAAAAGTGTAATTTGTTGATGTGTGGACATACATAATTTATATGATATAGAAATTCTTGTGTATGGATTTGAGTTAAAAAATTGTGGACACTTACACCAAAAAAACAATTGATATTTTTAAGCAAAAGGTCCAATGACTCTTCTAGTTGATTGGAAGAGTTTCTTCTCCTTTGTAATTCGTTTTTCAAATTGGACGTTTTTGGGTTTAGACGAAAATGTAAGTAACGTTTTATGTAATTTTTCCACAAAAGTAGTGGTTTTTTAAAAAATGTTTGACATGAAAGTATGTCTTTTGTCTCCATAAATTTGAGAAAAGGTATATTTTTGGTTTTTTTTTCCAAAAATGAAGTTGAGTTAACGTTTGCGTGATTTTGTGAACATTTTTCATGACTCACTGTTAGAGTAGGAAGGGATGGTGTTCTAGCAATACAAGGAGCTTAGAAAGCGTATACAAAATTCTTATCTCTACCTTGTTATAAAAGTATGCTAATCAAAAATTTCTCATGTGCATGCACATGTCAAAAAAGGGGGGAAGCAAGCCAGCTCAAGGACACAGAGAAGAAGAATACCTCTAGGTAGTGTAGAAAGCTACCTTTTTATAAACTACTGTTGTTGGCTATATTAGTTTAAGTCTTCAATCTTTGTGTTATCATATGAGATCAGACACGAATCAAAATGAGGGAGTTGAACCTCATTTTGATTTAAGCATGGTGTTTGTTGATACCCTATTTAACCCATAAAACACTTCTTGGATTACTATTAGAGCCCCTTATAGTTTTTCAGTTGAATATGAGAGCCATACATGGCACATGTGCAAGGTCTCTCACACCATGCTCAGCTTTATGTTTAACTATTAGTGACCTCATCCGTTCTTGTTGTTACATTTTACTCACCTTTACGTTCAGCTAGCACATGTGTTCGTGCTCTTTCAGTGGCTATCTTACATTGCTTTTTTTTTTGTATCTTGCTCGCCCCTTGTGCTCGCATTCTGACATGGTTGCAGGGCTGATTATAAATGGCATCAAAAGCTCACATAAAGCTATCAATGAGTATGGAACTGGGGAGAAGCAGCTATTGGGATATGTTATAATGGAGGTTGAGTGTACTTATAGTGCCATCCGCCAAGACATCATACAAGATGGAAATGTGAGTCAATCATTGCACTTTTTCATCAAAGAAGAAGAAGATGATGGACTTTGCATGCTAAATGCAACGCAAGAGGAGAATTGGCAAGTGGAGAACAAGAAATGGTTTGGTATAAAGAGGTTACCAAGCATGGTTGATGAGAGCAGGCCCTCTAAATAAATGTGTTTGTAGAAGCTTGAATGATACCATGGAATCTAGTGGTGTGGATGCAAGGGAAGAAGGAGATCAAAGGGTGCAAAATATTGATGGTGAGAAAGTCCATGGCAGCAACATGCTTAAGATTCTTTTGGTATCAAAATTAGCTCTAGAGAGTTGGGAGATTCAATGTGAGAGGACCCATAAGAAGTTGAAGGAGAAAAGTCTAGCTAGAGGAGATGATAAGTTTGAGATCACTACAGAAGATGTTAACGGTAAACCTTTGACCTGAGTGTGGTATCATGAATGTGAGAGTGCTTATGGAACCAGAATAGTTGGAGGAGAGCAATCGCCATACTCATGCTTGTCCAAGTTTTGCGATATCACATTCTAGAAAGTGTAGGTCATCACAAAAGATACCTACTTAATAGAGGGATGAACATGGAAGCATTACCTACTACCACTAAAAAGAGTACAAAAGATGAAGAAGATGATTGCGAAGCTGCGGCGGAAATTTTGGCATCGAGGAGATGAATGTTTATTAAGGTAAACTTCTACTTCTTTACTTGAGGCTTTGAAACTAACGTACCATCTTCTGTTAACTCGGGCAAAATATGGTTTTTAACTTTTTCTTTCAGTCTATTTTTGAGTGATTTTTCCAACGCATGTGGGAGTTCATTTTCAACTGATCTTTGGAGCTCTTTTATCAAGATTTTATTTTCTCATGTAGGGGATGATTTTCAGATGGTTGAAGAAACTTTGAGTGAATATAAAGATAAAAGTATTGTCAAAGCGGAATGTAAGTGTACGATGGAAAGTGGTTAGACTTGTGTCCTCGAGGTAGTGATTTGTAAACCCTCCTAACACACCATATATAAGGGAAAACTCACATCACTGTGGCATGGTCAAAGGCGTCATCTAATCATTCACCTCCACTCTTGACTAGGCTTTGTGGGCCACCTAAGAAACTTTTGAGAAAGATCCACATCAACAATCCTTGGGTTCTTTTCTCACATCAAACAAAGAGTAAGGAGTAACACCTTCTAACCCCATAGGTGATTTGTACTTACCTTAATAATATTTGATGTTGTTATGCTGGGGATTATGGCAACAAACTTTGAATGTTAATGGTAATGAGATTGATATAAATCCCTTTCTAGAAGAATAAAAGATGTGACATGAATGATTGTGTGAGCCATATAGCAAACCTACTTTGTATGATGGAGCTATGGCATTCATAGTAGATGGCTGCCTATAAGCATATACATTGTCTTCTCATTTCACAAACTAGCACTGAAAGTTTTATGTGTTAGTATTGCAAGAGAATTCCAAGTTGTGATGATATCTGCATGAGGGTGTATAGAGAGAGTGTTTCCATTGAGAAGAGAGGAGATAGGCAAACATGGAAAGGAAGCAAATTGGATTACTTTTCGGTGAAGAATTGAGAAGTGTCACGCTTGAGACCAAGAATAACTTGAAAGAAACAAAGAGAAACACATGGTGGTTGAAGGCAAGAATTGTGGTGCTTTCGGTGAGAATTAGGTCTTGGAAAGAAGTAAATTATGAGTGTATAAATGGGAAGGATGTTCAATGCTTTTACAATAACATAATTGAGGCTTATAGTAGGCAAGGAAAATTTAGGGGAAAATAAGGTTTATGGGATTTCATCCAAGATGTTGCAAAGAATGAATTAAGACCAAAATAGGGGGACAAAGACTTACGGAGTCCACAAAGACCATCTTCGAAGTCCTGAAGCTATGGGGTGGGCCACGCTTGCATGATTTCTTGACTAGAAGTATTGGAGAGCTATCCATGTCAACCACTAAGTGACAAGGAATAAAAGTCAACCACTAAGCGGAAAGGAAGAAAAGCAACTGAATTTCAATCAGGGGAGCATGAACACATCTTTGATGCGGTGGGGAAGATATTGCTGTGGATGCAAAGAATAAACATGGAATGGCATCAAGGGTGCCAATTATCATCATAAACGATGAGAAAACTATGAAGGATGGGATAAGGTAAGGTGGTTGAATTGTTTACTTGTATTTTCTTGTGAGATATTTTCTTCTTTTTGTTCACAAGTAGTGGCCTGAAATGAAAATGTGAAAGTAGAATATGTGTTTATGTAGGTGGAATACGAAGGATTACTCTCTCATAGGATTTTGTGGAAGAAAAGGAGAGCATCATAAATTCTCCTCAAATGATGCCATCATAGTTGGACATTGGTAACGATATGAGACAATAGTGGATGCCTTTCAAAACCATGTGATGGGAAACTATGCTTGACTCCTCATTGTCAACCCTCTTCATAAGAGTCTTCCACGGCTCGCTCTAGCTATGCATTGCACATGTAACCACTTTGACGTGATTTCATTAGAGCTCAGTGGAATCTTCCAAGGCTAAAAGACACAATAGGACCAATAATTGGGTATGCTTCGTATCGTGATAGTAGACCTCATAAGCTCATGTGGGGAATATTGATAGGGAGCTATTCATTTGTTGGTGTGGATGGAAGCTCAAAGGTAGATTTTTATAAGGAGGTGTATGGTTTACATGATCAAGACTTTGTGCATGGTAGAAAGAAGCTTGTAACTCTGCTTGTTGACAGTCCTACCCAATAACTTGCAATAGGCTGGGTTCGGATTACACCCAATCACGTTGCTATGGTATACAATTCATTCTCCATTGATAAGCATAGGCTATGGGATGGAGATATATAATGAAATGATTGCCAAAATTGGGGCATAGCAGCTCAAAGGATTGCAAGTAGACAAGTTCAAAAATGTATGAGGCAATTGCAAAAGAAAGAGAGCAGTATGCACGGGACAGAGTCATATTTATAGGTTGTAGGTGATTACATGGACATTTTCTTATCACCATATTTAGACTTGAGGGAGCGTGTCATGCTTGTACCCAAAGTGATATTCTTCTTCAAGCTATGGAGATTATGGATTCGTCACCATCCAACATACACCTCAAAGAAAATTTTAATTAGAAACGAGACCTACACAAACTTTCAGCTCTCATGTCATTTAATAGTGCTACTCATAAAGATGTTTTGCGACTTCTATCCAAATCTCAAGTGTCCATTACATCGGGCCATGGGTTAGCCAACCACCCGCGCTGACCACCACTGAATTGGTGGAATTCCTTTATAAAGATTTGATTGGGTTTTTGCCCGGGTACCGAGGAAAAGAGTTCCCAGGCCCCCTAGTCGACGATTCATGCAAAAATCAAATAGGCATATCACGTACACACCCAATATGAAATTGCCATTTATTACAGATTCGACTGGCTTTAATACAATTCTTGAATAAAATCATAATATTTTCGATCATCATCCAAAATTCCAAGTCCATTGTATTACAAAAAATGCATCTTCTGAACTGTCCGTTAGCTGGCCAACCAATGAGATCCAGTATCAAATTTTTGTCCCCAAAAACATTTCCTTTTTGTCTATCAGATATCTTCCTCGACGTACGCCTGGGTGTCCTAGCACAACCGCAAGCCCGTGCATTGCCTGGTCAGAACCCTCTAGGATCCTCCTTAGGTGTCCTAGCACTTCACTCAGGGAGGACCTCTTCATCGGTCCTCGCCCATCGTACCAGAAGCGCACCATTTTAACCGTATCGAGGCTGGTCAAGACCTCGGCAGGCTTTGCCGCGCAGGCGACATCCCTTGACAACTCCCCGTCAGCTGTTCCAATGAACATCCTCTTAGAAAAACATAAGCCAAATGCTTCCTCCAGCATTTTGGCATAAAACAGTCCTTCGAATGAAAAACAGAGTTTCCAATGCAAGTGAGATTCCAGTTTGAGATCGGTTCCAAAGACCCTTTTTCCAATAATTCCCTGTTTCATAATGAGGATCCTTGATCTCTTATGAGGGTAATCTACCCGTCATTTTATCCATTTATCCAACTAGATTCTTGGTGAGATTGGTCAGGGAAAAACTAGATTAGTTCTGGTAGTCTATTCTTTGGATTTAGTAACTGGAATTGGTCACGAATTTTTTATTTGAATCAGTTCAAGAGAAGGACAATTAGGTTTACTATCCAACCTCTGGTAGTCTAACTAAATTCATTCAGTTTAGTTCTACCAGGATTCCTTTCAACTAAACGTCTAGTTTTTGGGTAAATATCCATTTAGTGATTTTACCAATTCAAATATCCAAGATATTCTTTTCCCCCCATAAATTCTCAACCTTAATTCATTAGGTAGAATTATGATGGAAATTCATCTTTTGACATTAGAATTTAATTCAAATCCATCTTTTCTCAAATATCATGGAAATTCATCTTTTAACTAAAAAATCAATACCTATTTTTTTAATAAACTTTAAATCCTTCTTTTTCTCATTTCAATGAGTGAAATCCAATTATCATGCGAATTCCTCCTTTCCATAAATTAAATCTATTAAAATTCTTTTTAAAATTACATAAAAATAACCATTAGTTCCTTTAAGCTAAAAATTCCACTTTTCCCATCTAAACATTTAAATTCCAATATAGTGGGAATTCCTCTTTTATCATTTAAACTTATCTATGCAAAAAGATAAATTTAACTAATTTTTTTCTTAAAATTTAAATAAAAATATTCATTAACTCTTTATTTAAATATTTAAATTTCAATATGGTGGGAATTCCTCTTTCATCATAAAAATTTATCTATACAAAAAGATAAATTTAACTAAAATCTTTCATAAAATATGCATTATTTTAGCATTCCATTTTTTTTTTCTAAATCATTGGAATACATGGATTTCCAATGTCATGGGGATTACTCTTTTAACATAAAAATAAATTACTAGAAATTTCTCTTTTTTTTAAATTTACTAATTATGCATAAACATAAAAATCAATTTCTCCATGATTACAATGAGAATCATTCAATTAATCTAGGATGATAGTTCCTAGAATATGGTAGGAAGTCCTCTTTTCATATTATGAATGAAAATGTTTTTTGTGTTTTTTTTACAGAAATTTTACCATAGCTCCGCTCTGCTATTACTGATAATTCTCAATTTAATTGAAAGAATGAAGTTTAATATTATTGATATGACTAGAATGACCACTAATTGGATCATTATCCAATTATGGATTGATTCATAATTTCTCTATGAAATAAATATCATAAAAGCATCAAAAAGCCATTATTTTGGTCTCCAGTTATACAAGCATAGAAATTACTTTTGGATTAGAGAAATGCTTCATGAGAAGCTTCATTTGGATTGAGAATAGGTCATAGGAATGACCCCATCCCACCCAACTGGAGAAGTCGACTGTTTGTCAATTTTTTGCACATTTTCTGAAGAGAGAAATCCCATGAAATTATTGAGACCTTTCTTTAGTGTGAATTCCACAGGAAGAATAAACAATCGAAAATTCTCAAAACAATTTTTGGCGGGATAGAATTTCCTTGTGGATGGAAGGGTAATTTAGTTCTGCATCATCATGAAATCTTCCTGCAGCATATCTGCAAATTTCTTCCTTCCCATTCTTCGATTCCATGAGAATGCCACCCCAATATTTGTCAAAGGCATCTGAATAGATTGTAAGATGTCCATCTATGGGAGACACATCTTTGGAAGAGAGAGGTATTTTTCCTTGATCTTCTTGATCGCTTTTGTCTGTTTGCTAGTCCATTCGAACTTGTGAGTCAAGAACTTTTGGAGAGGTTGCCGATCTTTGGAGAGGTTGAGGGGGTAGATCCAAGAGACATAGTTGAGACATCCAAGGAACCTTTGTGCAACCTTGTTATTCAGAAACCTTTCGAGAAAACTGCAGATCTTTTGTATAACATGTTACTAGAGCATTATTTGTCCCAAATAAATTGTTACTCCTAAAAAAATTATCTTCTGAAGGAACATGTGAAGCTTTGTTTCAGAAATCACAAATCTAAATTTTTGAAGTTCATTGAAGACTTCCAAGTGCTCGAGGTGCTCTTTGAGACATTTTGAGAAAATTAAAAATGTCATCGATGTAAGGAGCTGCAAACTTCCTGAATTGCCTGAAGATCGAGTCGATGCATCTTTGGAATTCTGAGGGTGCATTCTTTAATCCGAATGGCATCACTTTCCATTGAAATTATCCATGTGGGACTATAAATGCCGTTTTGTGTTTGTTTTTCTTGGCAATCCTGATTTGATGAAAATCAGACTTCATGTCCAGCGCTGAGAGAGCCATTTAGTAGCAGAGATTGAATTGATTAGATCGTCCTTGTTGGGGATAGGATACCTTTTATCTATCAGATGATGGTTCAGCTTCCTGTAGTCTATCACCATTCTCTTTTTTCCTCTTTTGATTTTATTATGATTGTTAATAACGAAGAAAGCATGAGAGGACCAGTCTTAATATGCTTCTTTGATTAATCCTTTGGCTAGCATTTATTGGATAAGGCTCTTGCATTCTTTAAGATCATCAGGATTCATTCCAGGGTGAGAGGCTTTGGTCGGAGTGATTCCTTCTTTAAGTGGTAGCTCGACTTCAAATTTTGATCTCTCCCATCTGGCAAGGGGTCTTCGGAGCAAAGGGTTAGATACTTTTTATGTATAGCATCGATTTCTGCAGCATACCTTTGCCTTTGAATGTTGAAGAATGCCTCTGTAGAATCCTCTTTGTTTGTTAGCTGGACTACCTTCTTGATATAGGGCTTCTTCTAAGGGCGGCTACTCCTTTTATCTTCAAATCTTCATAATGTCCCTTTTTAATCTTGATTCTGAAGATATTCCTTTCGGGGTACACCACATACATTTCGAAGGTGTCTAGAAAGTCGGTGCCGATTAGGATATCACAACCAGTCTTCTCATGGACATACAGTCTGATGGGAACTGCTAGATTATTGATCAAGATTTCCATAACAAATATCTCTGTGATTAGCCCTTTAGTGCCATTTGCATAAGTGACATCTATTCTGCATTTGTTCATCCTTTTGGGTCGCATGAGCCCTGGCTTGATTAGGCTTATTGTGGCGCTAGTGTCGATGAACATGTCAAGGGGAGGAAAGTAGATTGATTGTTGGCGATCTCTGTTCTAATCCTTGTTCCTAGAATTATTTGATCGAGAGAGCTACTAACCATCTTGATACTGGTTTCAAAGGAATTGGCCCAGCACTTCTGTGCATTGAATTTGTAGTAGCTCCATTTTAGCTAGGAGCTCACCATTCTTTTCTAGTAGACAGTCGAGATCTTCCTGCTATCTGGCAAGTGCCTTTTTGTACTTTTCAAGTTCTTCTTTCAACTGCATATTATCCTAGGTAGATGATTGATTATCCATTATGGCCTGGTTGTAGTAGTAGGTCACTTGTCTCAGTTCTTCTAATTATTCAGCCAATTCTGCTTTAAATTTTGTCACTTCTTCCATGTTGCTCTTGAATTTCCCTTTCACCTTGACTCGCAGTCTAGGTGGAGATTCATCTCTGCTCCAAGAAAATCCCTTGGTTATTTTTGCGACTTGCTGAAGGGTGAGATCATTCTTCTTCTTTTTAGAATGTTCCTCTTCCTCTGAGTCCTCTGATTTTCGCAGTAGTTCTTCAAGATGTCTGTACTGCTGTTTTGAAGATCGGTATGGAACTGAATCAGTGTTTAGCCTTGCTAAGCTTGATGCTTTGATACCATTGTTACATGTGGAAGCTTTGGGAGTATTCTTTCTACCTTAAACACATCCTGGAACATGCCGAAGCTGATACCAATGTTACATGCCGAAGCTTTGGGAGTATTTTGTTCGCTGCTCTAAACACATCGTGGAACATGCTGATACCAATGTTACATGCCGAAGCTTTGGGAGTATTTTGTTCGCTGCTCTAAACACATCGTGGAACATGCTGATGCAAAAACACATACAGAAGAGAGAGAGGAGAGAGACAGAGATAGCTGAGTTTTGAGTATATCATATAGTTCAAAACGGTACATCATATTTGCATCCCTTGGATCCCTTCAATGAAAAGATTAAAATACCTAATCTATGCCTAGTTCTATGACCCAGTCAAACAAGGGCTGAATACTGAAAATGATGAGCAACAATGCCTTTTATAAGCATGTGAATAAGCACATGGACTGGTTGATTATTGGTCAGCCAATTCTAAGACGATAAATCACTTCATATGCTGTAGCCAGCTAGTCCTTCTACTCTATAAATTGGCTGATAGACCCAAGGTCCTCCATCAGATATCCCTTTTCAAATCAGCAAAACAATGCTCAAACATCTGACTCTGCTCTGTCTTTATCTTGTTACCTCTTCGTGTGACTAGCTGGGAGGTATGCCCATGCATGTCTTGCACATGAAAGAGTGTGTGTGCGAGGGGTTTTAAGCCTTAAGGAAGGGAGAGAGAGTGTGTATGAGAGAGGGAGAGACTCGAGAGAGAGTGTGTATCAGAGAGGGAGAGACTTGGGAGAGACTGCCATAAATATTCCTTTAATGCTTTTGGCTCTGCTGTAGAGATGTTGGCAGGCGGCGGCTGGTCATAATAACCCCGACTTGATTCCATAAATGCTCTAAATGTTATAAATGCCTTATGTGCTTAAGATGGGGTTGAACGAGTCCCATACATGCCTTATGTGCTAAAGATGGTTTTGAACGAGTCCCATACATGCTGAGAATGCCTGGACAACAATACTTGGATACTGATTGCAAAATATATGAATAGTACCTGATTAAATGTTTATAATGCCTAGATGATGCCATGTGACTTGTACACGCCTAGGTGTGCACGTGACATGAGACTTGTGGCTTCCCCATGACAAAGCATCTGCCACGATATTCTTTTTGCCTTTCACATGCACAATCTTAAAGTGGAACATAGATAAAAAGTTTTGAGCTTGTCTCTAAAAAGGGAGCAGAGGTTCATCTTAAATGCATTCCTTCAATACGTGTAGGTTAAGGACTAATGCATATTCATGGAAAGCTAGGTTGAGAATTATGGTTACATTGATAGTCATAACTAGAGTTCAATCAAGTTTACTTGTGTTTGATTCCTCTCTCACCATGGACTATGGGTACAGTTCTTCCATTTCCCTGTGTAAGAATGGCGGACATAGGGAAGGCTGGCCTCTTGATCGCTATCCAGAGGATATTACGATCATTAGGCCACTCAAGGGAGGAGATCAAGGAGTATTTGGAGGAGTATGCATAGTTGAGTACATCCGAGCTGGAGGCAACAGTAGGCCACCTCGTGATTGAAATACGTCCAGTCCAGCCGGGCGAGGGTACATTGAGTTACCACGCAAAGGGAGCTGGATCAGGACATGAGGACAGATAGCGATATTGATAGGGCTATCTTTTGTTTCTTCACCATTTAAGATAATTTTTATCAATGTCAGAGATTTAATTTGCTGTCACTTGTCTTGTAGATCAACACATGATGTTTCCATTGCACTAGACACACAGCCATGCACGGACAGGTGACCCGAGAGGAGGTATTTCTCATATATTCACCATAGATTGATGATTATATTTATCAATGTTGGTTATTTAATTTGCTATTATCTATTTTGCAGGGATACATGGGATCCCTATGTCAATCAGCCATCTAGAGAGGTGTGACATAGACAGAGGTATGAAACTTGATTAACTTTGTTTTGTATTTATTAATATTTAGGGATCCTCTTAATACAATTTGTAATTGAATAGAATATGCATTGTAGTTCTAGCATACATGGTTCTTGTCACACCATGGAGACTCCATCGATGGTGTCCGCTCCTCCAGTAGATGCACCTCCACGATGCACATGTATAGGCAATCTACACGTAGAGTGCATCATCGATAGGACGATGGTAGCATCATGGCGTCAGGGGGCGGTAGAGTCTTTTGTCACATCAGAAGAGAGATATTGTAGATCTCTACATTCAAATAGAGATAATCCTAAGGTTTTAACTAAAATTTATGTTTTTTAATCCTTGAAATTAAAGAAAATCTTGAATTTCACATGGGAATTTTCAATTTAAACAAAAAAAACTACACTACAAAATGGGTTTCACTAATACAACAAAAAAGAAGGCATAGCTACATTTCTATCCCGCAAAGAATTCAAAGGAGTTACATATTGACAAAATCACGTTTTGTGGTATAATTGTGGCTGATAATGATGCAGCGATGGGTTTGCATCTGGGCTGCAAACTAATTGCAAAAATGAGTGTAAACGAACAACAAAAATAAAAAAGTAGGTTCCTACATGCAAGAAAAAAAATGATATAGACTCATTATAAATTTCACCTAAACCTTAACTAGTATTTAAGAGATGAGAGATAAATTTTTATGATAAAAAATTATTGCATTAATAATGAATCTAATTAAATTTACTTCTTAGAATCTCTTTCTAGTTATTGAGTCTTTGATACTCAAAATACGACAATAGTGTGAGCTTATATGGTGATTTACTTTAAAGATACTAATAAATCAATGTCTCCACTAAAGTAATCGATCAAGAATACATATCTAAATATTTCAAACAAGCGATCTCAACTTTTAAAACTACATTGATAATAAAATAGCATATATGAACCCTTGATTATATTGGCATCATCCAGTGAGAAACTTATGAAAATAGTGTTTATTATTATATAAAATGACTAGATATTCCACTTAAAGCCTTACGAGATGTTTGGAAATGCATGAAGTAGTCTCTTATTATATAGTAATATATATGGTTCAAAATTTGTAAACTTCCATCTAAAACAAAGTGGCTAAGAGGATAGGTGTATATATGATTGGCTCTCATAAAATGCACTAGAGAATAAAATTGTGCATATGTGTGAAAGATTTGGTCCTAGTCTAGGATTGTTTGATTAGCTATAAAAATCCTCTTTTTTTTTGGGGAGATAGCTACATACCTTAGAATTTTCATTAAGACCTAAATTTTGGAGTTCTAATTGATTTTTGAACCTAGGATAGATTGTATTACACCATACATATGTTTGTGAAGTAATCGCAGGGGGTGCACTACTAAGAAACATTATTTATCATGTGTGTTCAATAGGTATTTAAAAAACCCCATACCTATGAATTTTTCATGAATAAAATGATCCCTTTTCTTTATAGACTTACGGGATTTTTTTCCAAAATCAATTAAAAAAACCCCTTCTATAAATGTATTTCTATAAAATTACCTTAAATTTTAAATTAAAAATTCCCTTCATTTGAACTCATGTGGTATGCTTACATATTTTTAGGTGAACCCCCCCCTGAGGAAGTAATGTATATCCAAAAACTTTGGAAAGTAATGAGAAATTATATAATTAAAGCCATTGATCCAAGTATAGTCCAAACTGCTCTGCATCACGACAATAATTTGGCCTATGAATTCTTATGAAATTAAAACTCTTAGAGCTAACCAATGTGATCCCAAAAAATCCCAATTTTCCTTCACTACTATGATATAAAAAAAGGAAACCTTCCATTTTCACTATCCATGTGTTCTAAATAATTCCACAAAGTTGGTCAATAAAGAGTACATAAATATGTCACGAAAACTTTTATGTCCTATTACCAAACTAGTGTTAAGAAAAAAGGGTCATTAGAAAAATCTACCATTTAGTTGCCTGACAACCTCCATGATAGTAATAACTAGCTCTCAATTTCACCAATGCCTTGATAAACTTCTCTCTTGAGTTACTAGAGAAGAAGAGAAGAAGGAAGAGAAAACAAGAGAAGAGAGATTAAGAGACTACACGACTTGTAAGAGAGATTAAGAGGGAATAACGCTCTTAAGAGGTTAGCACAATCCCTACTCACATTCTCACAAGAAGTAAGGAGGAAGCATGCAAGCATGAAGAGAAAACTCCAATTTTCACAATGGGATTGTCGCCTTGTTAATTCAAAGTATCTTATCCTTATGGTCACTTTGTTTATATGTAGCTACGTACAAAATCTCTGGACTTCTTGAAATCCAAGATGTGGCTATTCAAGGCTTGTACATTACTTGACCAACTTTCATTACATAAATATAATGAGCCCAACTACCCATTATAACAATTTATGAACAAGTACACTATGTGGGGATAAAATAAGAGCTATTGGTAATACTTTGTGTTGGTACAATTAGAAAGGTAAAGATACTTTTTAAAAGCATATAGTTCATTAGTTTTGACTAAGGTAGGAGTCTCATTTAATTTGTAAAAAATAATTTTTTTGTGAAGGATTATGAAGTGTTTTGATTGTGTAACCCATTGGTGCAAGTAACCTTAATAGCTTTTGACGTAATACATATATAGTGAAGGTGTATTTTGAGTTCAAAAAAAAGTTGGTGATGGCACCCTTGTGTCTTAAAAAAGTGATGATGGATTCATCAATCAAGTAGAGCTTTAGTTCCTACCATAAACACACGTAAAGTTCTAATTACATTAGAACTTTAAAATTTCCAATCTAGTTTATTGAAACCTATAAACCTGTGGGTTTTTCAAGATCAATCTGTATTCAAACAAATAATGAATCTAGCTAGCATTTAACCATTTTTTTGTACCTTTACTTTGAATTGTTTGAAATTTAAAATGAAGCACAACTTCTATTATGTTTTTTGTACAAAGTGAATTCTACCTCGACTTTATAGAGCAAGAACTTTGTAACTTTGTAAATCTCTCTCTCTCTCTCTCTCTCTCTCTCTCTCTCTCTCTCTCTCTCTCTCTCTCTCACACACACACACACACACACACACACACACACACACACACACACATGCGTGCACATAGCACGCACGTGAACACCTGTGCGTGCACATGCAAGAAAAAGGATTAAAAAGAAAATGAGGATTTACATTTCAAATTTGCATAAACAAGCATAATGCTTTCATTATTTTAAGCCAAATTCTATGGAATTGTCTATATCTATAATCAATTAGAAATCTCCTTAGCTCACTTTATGTTTCAAAAAACATATTAAAGATAATATCATGATGCAAATTCACTAAATATAATTTTAAAATTAAAAACCTCTTGTTAGTATCATTAAGCATGTCGAAATCTAATAATCTTGTTCTTTGCTAATATTGTAGTATGGATTCATGAAACATTAATGCTAACTTAGAACCTAAATGGAACTTCAAATTGGCACATCTTAGAAAGCTTCTTAAGATTGATTCATGTGCTTATTTTTTGTTTCTCATCTTGGAGAATTTTCTCCAACAAATTGTAATAGATGCTCCAAGACAACAAGATACTAAAATTTGGATAGTTCAAGGTAGTCTTACTCCTTATGCATGGCTCATTTTCAAAATATCAAAATGGAAAGTTCATCAGCATCAACATACACAATCCTAAAACTTAGTAAATGTCCATTGTAAGATTCCTCCCTAGCACCTCAAGATGTCCAGTTTCTTCCCCTATAATCACCGAATAATAAAAGATCTTGTTTCTACCTGTTTTGGCTTAGAGAGAGAAAATATTCTAGAGAGAGATAATTTAGTTTCTAGATATCTTTGGATGGAAAAATATCCTTTCTTATTAAAATAAATTCTCCTAAAATAGAAGTTTAAAAAGAAATTCCTAAGGTGCATTAGAAATAAATTATAATCTGCACAAAAGACCTCAACTGCCTAAGGATCGAGATTTATAGGTTCTTATGGACCAATAAGATTAATCCAAATGTAGGGAGGAGATAAATTAAAGAATAAAAGAAAAACCCCCCAAAAATGAGTAAATGCTCACATAAGATGAAGAGTGGAGACTAAAGACCAAAGAAAATATTTAAAAAACTGAATTTTGACACCTCAGAGTGGGGATCTCCCCTCATGAAGGACGCGCCTTTTTTATCATCATTACCCCCAATTTTAAATCAATAAAATGAGATATTTCATCTCTCCTCTCTCCTTTTTCAAAACTAGATCCAAAAAGTAAGCTAAACTGACCCAAAAATGGTCAAAAATAGACCAAATTGATCTCAAAAATTCTAGAATCAGTTTGCTTGGTTAGAGGCTCACTTTTTTCTATAAATAGAAGCCTCCCCCTTTGTAAAAGCTTAATGGTGTTTATGCACTGTTACTCTACTCCTGCCCTAAGCCATCTACATTGAATTTGTTAATAATTCAATTATTTTTGGCCTAATCCTCTCCAAAGTGAATTGGTGGCCACTCTTGCTTCAAACAAGAGTAGAACCCTCAATCCCTCAAGCCAAAGCAAAGCTTACAACTCCATGTAAGCTAATTTTTCTTTCTTGTTTAATTTTAAATCTATGGTTTTCTTGATTTTCATGTTTTACAATTGTTTGAATTAAATTCAAATGCTATTCCTTGATGAAAAGGCCACCCCCTTCTCTTCTTTACATTCCACTCCTTCTTAATCCTAGAAAGATTAACTAAGAAATTAATTAAACTTTTCTTATTTTTTACTCTCTTGAATTTAGAAAATTATGTAGATTACAGTTCTATAAATATAATTTGGGTTAATTTAAGTCAAATAAAGAATGATAAAAATGAGAAATGGTCAGCCATACAAAGGAGGTTATGGCAATATTTTCCAGAATTTTATGAAAAAGAAAGTTTATTTTTATGTTATTCCAAAAGAGAAATTCCTACCATTTTTGCATCTAAAAGAAATATTCTAATTACTCCATGTACATATTCACCTATGAATATGCATGGATATCACTTATATTAATTATTAAATTTGATTCTATACATAGAAAGATGCATAATGGAGTTTTTTTAATATAAAAGTGTTATTCTCATTAAAATTTATTTTTATGCATAGAAAGATGCATAAAGGAAAATATTTTAATTATAAAAGTGTTATTCTTATTAAAATTGATTTTTATGCATAGAAAGATGCATAAAGAGTTTTTTTTATTTTAAAAGTGTTATTCTTATTAAAATTGATTTTATGCATAAATAGATGCATAAAAGGATTTTCATTTATATAAAAGTGTTATTCCTATTGAAGTTGATTTTTTATGCATAAAGAATTTTTATATCAAAATTAGAATTCTCCTAAATTCTATGTTTAATTTCTATGAGTATTTGATAAATGAATAAGTAAATACTCTAAGAGAGAAATTTCTATCATTTTATACTCACACGGATTGTAAAAAGAAAATTCAAGAAATCTATCGAGATCAAAATATTCAGATAAATGATTAATTTATTCCTCATTGGAATTCGTAACTAAGTTAGAAATCAGTTAAGTGAATATTCAAAGAGAGAAATTCAATAAAATAGTAACTGAATTATCAAACCTTTTCGAGAAAGATAGTTCAGGAAAAATCTTATCAGTCTCGAACCTTGAATCAGACTATGACCAAGACCAAACTCTTCGTCAAATTCGAGGAAAGAAGATGTGACCAATTCAAAAAAAATCTTATCAGACACTCGAACCTTGAATCAGACTATGACCAAGACCAATGACCAAGACCAAACTCCCCGTCAGTTTCGAGGAAAGAAGAAGTGACCAGTTCAAGAAAATACACTCAAATCTCTCGCCAAATCTAAAACCAAGTTTGAGACCCTTTGAATTGATCTGTGGATCAAGGTTACAGAATTTGAGGAATTCTGTTATGAAATTCAGAATTCCAATCAAGAAGTTTTGGGGATCTGATTCAAGAAATACTCATTGTATTCCAAAGAAAATCAAATTGAAAACTTGCATAGAAACCCTGTTTTCTTAAAGGATTGTCTTATGCTAGAATGCTAGAGGGAGCATTTGGTATATGTTCGGTTACTACAACTGGCGGGGAGTGTTCAAAAGATGGCTCACACAGGAAAGCCTGCCTAGGTCTTGACCAGCCTCGGTATGATTGAAAAATAGGGTGCTTCCGGTACGATGGATGAGGGCCGACAAAGCGATCCCTCAGTGAAGTGCTAGGACACCTAAGGAGGATCTTGGAGGGTTCTGACCCAGGAGATGCACGGGCTCGCGGTGCCTAGGATACCCATGCGTATGTCGTGGAAGATATGTATGATGGACAAAATGATTATTGTAATGTGTTACTGGATCTCTTGTTGTTGTTGCTCACCAGTTGGTCTCAACGGAGAGTCCAGAGTAATAGTGTTTTTTAAGAAATAAGGGACTAGATGGAAATTTTGAGTTATGATATCTGTAATCAATACGTGTTTGTCAATGGATTATTTTATATGTTAAATTTTTAAAGAGGAGTGTGTGCGTATCTGTATTCGAAAGAAAAAGTTAAGAAAGGTATTCAATTATGGGTGGGTGAGTAATTGTATGGTTCTACCAATTCCAGTGTGGTTGGGTGGTGGCTAAAACCCATGGGCCGGTAGGCTGGAATCAGTGGAGTTTTAATAATTAAATTGAAACAATAGGAATTTGCTTAGAATTCGAGTAGTTAAATAAAAACCTGAAGAATTATCAAATGAGTAGATCAACAGCTGTGCCTCATTTCGGTTAGGAAAAAAGCGTTGATTTTCTCAGATGCTTAGATCAACGGCTGTGCTTGATTTCGATTAGGAAAAAGCATTGATTTGTTCAAACTAAGTCAATGATAGTTTTCCTTTTATCTGGTTTGATGAGGTGAAGGATAGTTGATTCTCTTGACCCTATTAGAAAATTCCTAAAGAAAAATAAAAAAGGTGGAGTCGTCCTCGTTTTTTGGGCGAGGGAAATTTTTCGGTTTCGGTTTCGAAATGACCACCAGATTAGTCTTGTGTTCGGATATTCAAGGCGAGGCCCTGAGTGGAAAACCTTGCCCCACGTTAGAGGAAGCTACTTCTGCTCTGCTAGCAATCAGGAATCTGGTGCTCCGCGGAGGGGGTAGAGCGGTCTCACAGCTAGTATCAGAGCTCTGTTGTAAACTTTTGAAATAGCAACAAAAATTGCCTAAAATTTTAAAGTAAATCTGGGAAATAATGTTTTCATTTGCTAAGATTCTATTGAAATGAATTCATAAATTAAAAAACTCATAAATTGAACTGGATTTTTAGATGGATAACCCAAATCTGTCTAGCATTCCTGGACTCTCCCAGAGTTAGGATTTGATCGCCTTTGCCTTCTTCCAGAATCTCATCAACTCCACTACAACCTAAGAAAGCATAGTGAGGCTCGCTCTTCACTTTGAGAATCTATACTTTCCTGATCCAGTAGAGCGACGTCAGCATATGTGTTTCTCTGGAGGGCAAAATATTCACGTCAATACCATTCAACGACAGAGACTCAGACAGAATATCTCGCTAGCCATGATCTTGAGATAAGGCTAGGAGGTACTCACATTATATGTAACTGTATAATCATTCACCCCAGAATTTTAGAAATTCTTGCCGTATTTTTAGACTTCTTAGCCGCTTTATTCCTAGGAGTAGAATTACAACACCATTATTAGTGATGAATCGTTTATATCATAGCATGTCTCCATCGTAGTATCGCCTTTTTATGCATACACGATTGAGGCAGTGACTTTTGGAGTCGAGACGCTCTATGTATCTATCAAAAACTTTTGATAATAAATGATGTTTTGTAAAAGATTCCAAATTGTTTTTGTGGTTGTGAATATTGGTTAATAAAATTATCAAAGTGAATCTTGTTTTCAAGAATTATGATGGAATATTATTTGTTTAAGAAATAAATCTCAAAAATTAAAGTCATAAATTTGTTGACAAAGTTAAGTTGATAAAAATATTATTTTGTCAGAATCATGAGGCGCGCGGCCCGTGCTAGGCAGCCAGATCCTCTTATGGATGATGAAGAGTTAGATCCAAACGTTCGTAAAGCTTTGCATCGATCCCAACCTGGTCCCTTCAAGGGTGAAGGGGAAGGGGAACAGTTAGGAGAAACAGTGGAAAAATGGATCGAGGCAATGGAAGAGTATTTTGATTTAATTGGTTATAATGAGGAAGCAAGATGGCTCTCGCGCTAGATTGAAAATTGTGAAAACGGCCAAGGTCGCACCATTGCGAGACAAACCGTCTCAACCGAAATACCCAGACCTGGTCAAATCTTAAAGAGCTTACCTCAGGAAGAGGTTCTGTCCTCCGGGATTCCTGGAAACCAAAATGAACAAGTTCTTGGAATTGAAGTAGGATAGCCAAACAATTGAAGAATACCATCAGACATTTGCCCTTCTCCTCAAATGTTCTCCACTTTTGGATGAAGAGCAACTGATGGCCAAATTCATTTGAGGGATGAACGAGCCATTGGACACTTTAGTGAAAAATGCCAAACCAGTCTCAATGGCAGAAGCTGTCAGAATGGCAAAGGACTTTACCAAAGCATTTGTTGTTAAGGTCCCGGGAAGTGCTTAAAACTTTCCACCCCCAAAGAGGCACAGCAAGGCCCTCATCAGAATCAAGATGTTGGGAGATTCTGAAGTGAAGGAAGACCCTTTCCTCGGAACATTTTCTCAGAAGCCCCACCTCTTTCAAGGATTCAAAGGGATGAGCTTAGCAGTGAGAATAGGTGTTTTGGGTGTCAGGGTTTCGGTCACCAGCTTAAAGACTGCCCGACTCTTGCCATGTCAAGAGGACAGGGAAGTCAACGACCCAGAGTGTAGAGACTAGCCCCTTCATATTATCAGTCAAATCAGGGTCTGTCTCTCGACAAAATCAGGGCAATCCCAGGAGGACTCCAGCTCAGCCATCTACCTCTATTCAAAGTGATCTCATAACTCCCTACCAGAACTAGAGTAACCAAAGAGAAAGAGTTCTGTCCCAATCTGCAGGAGCCAGAGCAGTTACGATAGCAAAAGTAGTGGAAGAGGAAAGAGGTCAAATTTATGCTACAATTGAAAACCAAGGGCCAAATCATCAATTATCTATCATCCATACTCCAGCGGAGTATAAGGGTAAGCCATTTAAGCTTTTGATTGATTCAGGCAGTACTCATTCATTTATTTCCCCAGGATGCTTGCGTAAGCTAGTCTTAGAACAGAAATCAGGGAAACCTATGCAAGTTGAATTGGCCAGTGGGAAGATTCTTCTCAGCACCATGAGACAGATCGTATTCAGTTTAATCTAGATGGGAATGTAACTGACGGCCAGTTCTTCAAACTCTTACCTTTGGGAGTTTTTGATGGAATCCTTAGAATGGATTGGCTTCACAAAAAACAAGCTGACATTCAGTGTCACAATGGAACCATTTTCTTTCGTGACCTTCATGGGAACAAAGTTCAAGGAACTGGAGTTTTTGGATCCCCAGATCTGTAATTAGTAAAAGCTTCTAGGTTACTGAAAGGAATTAAAAAGAAGCAGCTCATTTATGTTGTCAAAATGAATCCGGTAGACACAAAGTTAAAGGCTAAAGAACCAGAATGGTTAAGTGAGAATGATGATTTATTCCCCGCAGAGCTAACTGAGATGCCTCCGATTGGGGAAGTAGATCATGAGATAGAATTGACCCCCGAAGCTCAACCCCAGTAGCCCAATGCATGTACAAAATGCCAGTCCTTGAAGCCTTTGAACTCAAGGAATAGCTTAGGCAACTACTAGAACAAGGGTTTGTAAGACCCACTGTTTCACCTTGGAGAGCGCCAGTTCTCTTTCAGAAAAAGAAGGATGGAACGTTAAGACTCTGTGTGGATTATGGAGGTCTCAATCAGCTTATAGTTAAGAATAAGTATCCTATCCCAAGAATTGATGAGCTTCTAGACAGGCTAAATGGAGCCTAGATCTTCACAAAGATAGGTATTACCAGATCAAGATTAATGATCAAGATATCCCGAAGACAGCCATCAATACTCGCTATGGGCACTATAAATTTAAAGTCATGCCATTTGGATTGACAAATGCCCCACTAGATTCAATCGCCTAATGCAGGACATTCTCAGAGAATACTTGGATGATTTTGTTCTTATTTTCTTTGATGATATTCTGATTTACTCAAAGAATGCATCTGACCATGAAGCTCACGTCCGTAAAGTTCTTGAGATTCTAAGGAAGCACCAACTCTTTGCAAAAAAGAGCAAATGCACTTTCTCTATCGATCATGTTGAATACTTGGGCTTTTTGGTATCCAAAGACGGAATTTCTCTAGATTCCGCAAAAGTCCAAGCAGTTCATAGATTGTCTTGAACCAAAGACAGTGAAAGAAGTCAAAGGATTCTTGGGATGAACTAGGTATAGAATTTTTATACCTAAGTATGCTCTCATAGCTTCCCACCTGACTAATCTTCTCATCAAGAAGAATACCCCGTTTTCAATGGTTTGCCAGGTGTCAGAGCGCTTTTGATAAGCTAAAGACTGCCTTGGTAACCAATCTCATTATGAAGTTGCCAAATTTCTCTCTACCCTTTCAGGTAGTAACTGATGCCAGTGGTTGTGCAGGAAGGTCATGCAGTGGCCTATGAATCCTGAAAACTTAGAACGCATGAGAGAAATGATGCTATCCATGACCTGGAGCTACTTTCAGTAGTCTATGCCTTGAAGTTGTGGAGACATTACCTACTGGGTCAAAGATTCGCTTTGATGAGATAGATCATCAGAGCTTAAAGTGGATCTTCACTCAGAAGGTTCTCAACATGCACCAAAGAAGGTGGATGCAGACCCTGCAAGAATTTGATTTTGAAATCAAGTACCGCCTAGGCAAAGAAAATGTGGTAGCAGATGCCCTTAGCAAAAAAGCCTCCTTGCCTGTAAATCACAGTGGTGTCAAATCCATTGATTAATGAAGCAAGAGAGAAGATCATGCAAGATAGATTCTTTATTCTTTGGCCCTATTGCTACCCGACTTATGCAAGAAAGCAAAACTCCTCAGGAGTTGAATCGAGCTCAAGGATCACACAGTCTGGATGAAGGAATTATGTATTATAATAGCAAGCTATGCATTCCCAATGATGAGGGAACTAAGGGGGGTCAAATTTTGAATGAAGCCCATGATAGCCTTATAGCAGGACATCCAAGCTTCATCAAGACCTACATGTCTGTAAAGAAAAACTTCTTTTGGCTTGGACTAAAAAAGGATGTACTTAATCATGTACGTCAATGCCTGATATGTCAGAAAGCCAAAGTAGAGAGAGTAAAAATGCCTAGGAAGTTACATCCATTAGACATCCCCCAGATGAAGTGGGAATGTATGAGTATGGTTTTTATTACTGGACTACCTTCAGTGCAATCAGGCTACCACTCCATCTTCGTGGTAGTTGATAGACTAACCAAAGTTGCCCATCTGATCCCAGTAAAAGAAAGCTACACTGCAGTGGATGTGGCCAGAGTGTTCCTCAAGGAAATCTTCAGATTGCGTGGCCTACCCAAGAGAATAGTAAGTGATCGAGATCCAAAATTCACGTCAAGATTCTGGACTGCATTCTTTGAAGCAGTAGGAACTTTCTTGGATCTCAGCACAGCTTACCACCCCGAGACCGATGGTCAAACAGAAAGGGTGGACCAAGTAATCAAAGATATACTTTGGTCATGCTATGGCAGGGAACCGAAGAAGTGGCTAAGCTATTTGCACCTAGTTGAGTTTGCCTACAATGCTTCTTATCTCTGAAGTATCGGGATGAGCCCTTTCAAAGCTCTGTATGGACAAGACTGCCTAACACCATTAACTTGGTCCACCCATTGATTAGGGTCGAGATGTCCAGACAGATGCTTGACGACATGGAGTAGTAGATGTAGTCAATCCGCAAGGATATAAAAGCTGCCCAAGATATATAGAAGCAGTATGCAGATAAGAACAGGTCAAAAAGAAAATTCGAAGAAACAGATATGGTCTTCATTCGAGTATGCCCCAAAAGAAGTTCTCTATCTCTTGGGAAGTACAAGACGTTATCCCCCAGATACTGTGGGCCATATCAAATTACAAAGAAAGTAGGTGACTTAGCCTATGAACTTCTTCTGCCTCCTCATCTCAAAGTACATAATGTATTTCATGTCAGCCTACTTAAGAAGTATGTACCGAGCCCGAATCATGTGCTTAATGATGAACTCTTAACTTCTTCAACCCAAGGGTAGATGGAACTCCAACCTGAAGAAATCCTTGATGTTCAAGAGAAGGTTCTCAAGATCAGAATTCTGAGAGAATTATTAGTCAAATGGAAGTTCTATCCTTTTGAAGATGCCACCTGGGAGAAAGAAGCCGAACTGATGCGGGATTACCCCTAGTTTGCGAGATGAGGACATCTTGCATTTTTCAAGTGGGAGAGGATGTAAGATTCCTCCCTAGCCCCTCAAGATGTTCAGTTTCTTCCCCTGTAATCAATCCCCTTTTCAGAATAATAAAAGATCTTGTTTCTACCTGTTTTGGCCTAGAGAGAGAAAATATTCTAGAGAGAGGTAATTTAGTTTTTAGATATCTTTGGATGGAAAAATATCCTTTCTTATTAAAATAAATTCCCCCGAAATAGAAGTTTAAAAAGAAATTCCTAAGGTGCATTAGAAATAAATTATAATCTACAGAAAAGACCTCATCAGCCTAAGGGTCCAGATTTTTTGAAAATTTTGGATTAAGGTTTTTATGGACCAATAAGATTAATCCAAATGTAGGGAGGAGATAAATTGAAGAATAAAAGAAAACCCCCCAAAAATGAGTAAATGCCCACATAAGACCAAAGAAAACATTTTAAAAACTGAATTTTGACACCTCAGAGTGGGGATCTCCCCTCATGAAGGACACGCCTTTTTCTCATCATTACCCCCTATTTTAAATTAATAAAATGAGATATTTCATCTCTCCTCTCTCCTCTTTAAAAACTAGATCAAAAAAGTAAGCTGAACTGACCCAAAAATGGTCAAAAATTGACCAAACTGATCTGGAAAATTCTAGAATGAGTTTGCTTGGTTAGAGGCTCACGTTTTCCTATAAATAGAAGCCTCCCCCTTTGTAAAAGCTTAATGGTGTTTATGCACTGTTACTCTACTCCTGCCTTGAGCCATCTACATTGAATTTCTTAATAATTCAATTGTTTTTGGCCTAATCCTCTCCAAAGTGAATTGGTGGCCACTCTTGCTTCAAACAAGAGTAGAACCCTCAATCCCTCAAGCCAAAGGAAAGCTTACAACTCCGTGTAAGCTAATTTTTCTTTCTTGTTTAATTTTAAATCTATGGTTTTCTTGATTTTCATGTTTTACAATTGTTTGAATTAAATTCAAATGCTATGCCTTGATGAAAAGGCCACCCCCTTCTCTTCTTTACATTCCAGCCCTTCTTAATCCTAGAAAGATTAACTACACATCCATACATCCACATCCACATCTACATCCATACATCCATTTTCACATCTACATCCACATTCTTACATCCACATTCACATCTACATTCACACATACACATCCATATCCACATCCATACATCCACATCTATATTCATACATCCACACCCACATCCACATCCACATCCACATCCATACATCCACATCTACATCCATACATCCATTTTCACATCTACATTCACATCTACATCCATACATCTATATCATACATTCACATCCGCGTTCACATTCATACATCCACATCTATACATCCATATCATACATTCACATCCGAGTTCACATTCATATATCTACACCTCCTTGAAGGGACTCCCCTTCCTTACATATATGTCAAAATCGAATGATTTTACCCAAAATATCTCATTTTTTTAGTAATACTCATAGTTTACTCTCTTGAATTTAGAAAATTATGTAGATTAAAGTTCTATAAATCTAATTTGGGTTAGTTTAAGTCAATTAAAGAATGATAAAAATGAGAAATGGTCAGCCATACAAAGAAGGTTATGGCAAAATTTTCTAGAATTTTGTGAAAAAGAAAGTTTGTTTTTATGTTATTCCAAAAGAGTAATTCCCACCATTTTTGCATCTAAAAGAAATATTCTAATTACTCCATGTACATATTCACCTATGAATATGCATGGATATCACTCATATTAATTATTAAATTTAATTTTATGCACAATGAATTTTTTTAATTATAAAAGTGTTATTCTCATTAAAATTGATTTGATGCATAGAAAGATGCATAATGGAATTTTGTTTTATTATAAAAGTGTTATTCTCATTAAATTGGATTTTATGCATAGAAAGATGCATAATGGAATTTTTTTAAAATTATAAAAGTGTTAGTCTCATTAAATTTTTTTATGCATAGAAAGATGCATAATGGAAATTTTTTATTATTATAAAAGTGTTATTCTCATTAAAATTGATTTTTACGCATAGAAAGATGCATAAAGGAAATTTTTTTATTATAAAAGTATTATTCTTATTAAAATTGATTTTTATGCATAGAAAGATGCATACAAATTTTTATTTTATTTTAAAAGTGTTATTCCTATTAAAATTGATTTTATGCATAAATAGATGCATAAAAGGATTTTCTTTTGTTTAAAAGTGTTATTCTCCTTGAATTTGATTTTTATGCATAAATAGATGCATAAAGAATTTCTATATCAAAATTAGAATTCTCTTAAATTCTATGTTTAATTTCTGAGTATTTGATAAATGAATAAGTAAATACTTTAAGAGAGAAATTTCTATCTTTTATACTCACACGGATTGTAAAAAGAAAATTCAAGAAATCTATCGAGATCGAAATATTCAAGAAATCTTTCAGGAAATGATTAATTTATTCCTCATTGGAATTCGTAACTAAGTTAAAATCAGTTAAGTGAATATTTAAAGAGAGAAATTCAGTAAAATAGTAACTGAATTATCAAACCTTTTTGAGAAAGATAGTTGAGAAAAAATCTTATCAGACTCGAACCTTGAATCAGACTATGACCAAGACCAAACTCTTCATCGTCAGTTTTTTCGAGGAAAGATGTGACCAGTTCAGGAAAAATCTTATCAAACTCAAACCTTGAATCAGACTATGACCAAGACCAAACTCCTCGTCAGTTTTTCAAGTAAAGAAGATGTGACCAGTTCAAGAAAATACACTCAAATCTCCCGCCAAATCTACAACCAAGTTTGAGACCCTTTGATTTGATCTGTGGATCAAGGTTACAGAATTCGAGGAATTCTATTATGAAATTCAGAATTTCGATCAAGAAGTTTTGGGGATACTGATTCAAGAAATACTCATTGTATAATTCAAAAGAAAATAAAACTGAAAACTAGCATAGAAACTCTGTTTTCTTAAAGGATTGTCTTACGCCAGAATGCTGGAGCATTTGGTATATGTTTTTCTAAGGGAAGTTTGGTTGCAACAACTAGTGTTCAAAGGACGGCTCACGCGACAAAGCCTGACAACCTCGGTATGGTTGAAAAATGGTGTGCTTCTGGTACGATGGGCGAGGGCCAATGAAGCGGTCCCTCAGTGAAGTGCTAGGACACCTAAGGAGGATCCTGGAGGGTTCTGACTAGGAGATGCACGGGCTCGTGGTGCGTATGTCATGGAAGATATGTTTGATGGACGAAATGATTATTGTAATCTATTACTGGATCTCGTTGTTGACCAGTTGGTCTCAACGGAGAGTCCAGAGTGATACTGTTTTTTGAGAAACAAGGGACTAGATGAAAATTTTGAGTTATGATATCTGTAACCAATACGTGTTTGTCAATGGATTATTTTATATGTTAAATTTTAAAAGAGGAGTGTGTGCGTATCTGTATTTGAAAGTAAAAGTTAAGAAAGGCATTCAATCATAGGTGGGTGAGTAATTGTCTGATTCTACCAATTCCAGTGGTGGTTGGGTGGTGGGGGTTAGGCTAGAATAAGTGGAGTTATAGGAATACGCTTAGAATTCTAGTAGTTAAATAAAACCCTGAAGATTTCTCAAATGAGTAGATCAACGGCTGTGCCTGATTTCGGTTAGGAAAAAAACGTTGATTTTCTCATATGATTAGATCAACGACTGTGCCTGATTTTGATTAGGAAAAAGCATTGATTTCTTCAAACTAAGTCAGTGATAGTTTTCCAAGTTCTATCTGGTCTAATGATGTGAAGGATAGTTTACTCTTGACCCCGTTAGAAAATTCGTTAAGAAAAATAAAAAAGGTGGAATCGTCCCCGTTTTTTGGGCAAGGGAAATTTTCGGTTTCGGTTTCGAAATGACCACCAGATTAGTCTCGTGTCTGGATATTCAAGGCGAGGCCCCGAGTGGGAAACCCTACACCGCACAAGAGGAAGCTACTTTCGCTACTAGCAAACGGGAATCCAGTGCCTGGAGGGGGTGGAGGGGTATCACATCCATTCATTGAAAAAGGGTGTCTGAGACCAAATGATTTCACATAGTCAAAGTACAAGTAGTATTGGAGGGCCACCAAACCTGTTTGGTAATAAATGACTTTAGGAAAAAATCATATAGCTTGGACACACTGTGTATAGCATGAATGAGTGGAAAAGTGGCTTCAATAGGGGCTGAACATTGACCTCATCCAATACAGTCACTTGCCAGAACCACTAGGCCTACTTGATTTGTTGAAACCTACTCTAAAAAGTAAAGTCATAAAAAAATTTTATGCATGCCTTGTGAAAGAGCTCAAAGACAATGCACACTTTTAATGGATAAGTCCACAAATATTTGTGAATCCACCCTAAGGATAAAAGATCAACAACCTAGTGGAGGATGTTGGTGAAAAAAGGGGCATGAGATATGCAATGAGCTGTTGTGTTATGTTGTAGATATGTAAGGGTCGCTAACCTACACATTGACAATACAACCCTACTTAATGTCATGATGTGAGAAGGTGTGAGACTTGGACCTTTTTCCCGCTCTCATTGAGCAGTAGTGTCATTGTATTAAATTGCAAATTTCCTTTACTTACTTATCACTCTTTTTAGCATGCACCTAGGAATTTCCCCCCTCAAAGGCTTGATCAAAGATGAATATTGAGGTTGGGGATATGAGTGGTGGGGGTGAGATTGCTATTTGATAAGGAAGTAAGGAGCTAATGGATGTTTAGAGTGAAAGGCTGGATAATAGAAAAGAAAAGATGGTCACCTATAAGGAATGGGGTTGATAAGAGTGATAAAGGGGGTGAGATAAGAGTGATAAAGGGGGTGAGATCTAATGGAAGTTTACAAAACAATCGTGGAAATCAAAAAATGAAAGTGGGATGTAACATCATCACGTAACATATGGGAGCCTACTAGGAGGGACCAAAATGGGTTTAGGTTTTAGGGACCAAAATGCTACGGCCACAATCTACTAGTTCCTCAACAAGTAGTTAGGCTCGTTTAAGGTTTAGGGTTTAGGCACCAAATTTCCATGGGCACAGAGTTTACTACTAGGCCATAAGTCACATGGTGAAAAGAGCCATTTGGAAATACCAAGGCAAGGTGTGGAAGTTCTAGCAAAGCGGCACCTTTGATGCCTTTGTCCCATCCCTATAGTGCTAAGTCACAGATCTCAAATCTCAAGATTAACACACTACTGACCCAAAATTTAATACTTCACATTTATATGAGCTGGAGTGTGGAGACTGTTATACTGAATTATTCCCACACCTTCCACTGGTGTTAAGATAATGCTTCATCATCTGAAGCTAAAGCTGAGCAAAACAACTCTGAGACTTTATTGGCTACTACCTAGTATGGATTGTGGAAATTAAATTGCATAAAGGAATACGATAATTTACAATGAAGAAAGTTCTTGTGTGTGTGTGCATGGTTGGGTTGTTAGGAAAGCAAGATGTCCTCGACTCTCTCTCATTCCCTGAGGAAGGCCTAAATGCGGGCTGGGCTTCTATAAACCCTCTTAGGAAGGCCTAAATGCGGGCTGGGCTTCTATAAACCCTCTTAGGAAGGCCTTCCCTTGATGGGCTTGTTCGAATATTTTATTGTAAATTTTTACGGCCATTTTAAAATTTTACAAGTATTTTACAACCAAAATGCTAAAAAATAGGCATATGCCTGTATGCCTTTTTTTTTGCAAATATTCAACAACCAAAATGCTAAAAAAATAGGGGTGCGTCCGTACCCAAATGAATGGACCTAGATTCAAACCCTAACGTACATTGTGTGTGTGAGTGGTGCAATTCTTGCATTGCATCCCCAGAGGGGCTTCCAAAAAAAATGCAACTATGCTTGGCCTTAACAACCCTGTTTCCCCTTTGTCCACCCCGTTTCCCTCCCGCCTCCCTTGTGCCCACCAAAAGGTGGCTTGGTCTACGCTGAACACGGTCAAGATGTCATAGGAGAGCTTGTGCGATTGGAGCTCAGGAGAATTGCACTGTACACTTGGCCATTATGATACTACTCAAACATCAAAAAAGTATGGGCCGCTACACAAAGAGCATGCATTCGTCCAGTAGCAGAGCGGGAACTTCCTTGTGTGGCTCAGCTCATCACAACCCATGTCCCTAACCAAGAGGTCATGGGTTCTCGACCCCTGACATCGTAGGGTTGTTTATGTGAGCTTCTAGCTTGCATGGCTACATCCCCTTGAAGAAGGGCTTTTGAGGGAAAAAACACATGCGTTCATCAATGTAAGGACAACTTGCATGTCCGAGATAACTAGGAAGACCATGCTATCCAATAAAGGTGCACAAACGGGGCATTGACTAAAACTTGACATAGGTCCTACGGAACACTTCTAATTGTTGCATTTTTCTTACAACAATGATGAAAAACAGGTAGAGGGAGAGGAGACACACACACAGGAGCAAACCCTAATGTATATTGCAAACCCTAATATATATTGCATTTTTCTTACAACAATGATGAAAAACAGGTAGAGGGAGAGGAGACACACACACAGGAGCAAACCCTAATGTATATTGCAAACCCTAAACATAGAGGGAAGCCATCTCCCTTCTCACACAATGCATAAAGCCATAATCCATAACACAAGACACACTATGTGTTGTGTCCACACGCTACTAACCCTAGCTAATGTCCACACACTATGACCAGCTAGACACGGTCATTTATGTCTCACACATGCTGCTACCTAACTTGCCAGCACATAGCATAGTTGGCACACGCTGACATCGAGCTTGAATCTCAACAACAGCCCCTCTCAAGCTCATGATGTACTGCCATAGATGAAGATGTAGATGAGCTTGGACATCAAAGCTCTCAACACTCCCCCTCAAGCTCATCCCACGTACTCCCAACATATTACGGAAGTACTTAAACTTCTCCCTGCTAAGTGGCTTTGTAAAGATGTTAGCCACCTGCTCTTCAGTCTCTTCACATACTGTAGATCCACTGTACCATCCAGCACTTTCTCTCTGACAAAGTGATAATGGACCTCTATGTGTTTAGTCCGCGTATGAAATATTGGATTCTTGGCTAACTGTATGCTACTCATGTTGTCACAATGAATGACAACCTTGCCATCAATAGGCTCACCCAAATCAGCCAAGAGATTCTTTAACCATACTCCTTCACATGTAGCAATGGCTGCACCCTTGTATTCAGCCTCTGTACTAGATAAAGCAATAATAGGTTGCTTCTTGCTACTCCAACTCACCACGGCACTTGCAAGTGTAAAGGCATAACCACTAGTAGACCTCCTATCATATGAGCTACCTGCCCAATCTACATCTGTGTAGCCATATATATCCAAGGCTTTACCATGCTCATGAAGAAGACTATAATGTGTAGTGGTCTTTACATATCGCATAATGCGTCTCACTGCATCCAAATGAGGTTTTCTGGGGCTCTGCATAAATTGGCTTACTAGCCCCACAGCATAACTGAGATCCGCGCGTGTGATAGTCATGTAAATGAGACTTCCAACCATCTTTCTGTACATAGATGGATCATCCAACTCTTCACCAAAATCAGCCCGCAACTTCACATTCTGCTCCAAAGGTGTACTCATTGGCTTACACCCTGTCATGCCATATTTTGCCAACATATCCAATGCATATTGGCGTTGCACTAACCATGTACCTGCATGGTCTTTGATCACTTCAATTCCAAGAAAATATCTCAATTCACCCAAGTCTTTCACGTCAAACTGCCCACTCAATGCCTTCTTGACATGCATCACATATGTAGCATGATCTTTTATGACAATCAAGTCATCCACATAGATGACAAGACAATCCCATGATCTGTTTTCTTCACATAGAGTGAAGAATCTGCTGTAGAAACCTGAAATCCAAGGGAGATAAGATATCGGCTCATCTTATCACTCCAAGCACGAGGTGCTTGCTTCAGACCATATAATGCCTTTTTTAATCTGCATACATGAGTGGGATATCTTGGGTGTACATATCCTTCTGGCTGTGCCATATAAACTTCTTCTTGTAGATCACCATTTAGAAATGCATTTTCACATCCATTTGATGCATTTCCCAACCATTTGCTACAGCCATAGCAATGACTGCTCTCACTGTTCCCATCTTTGCCACTGGACTAAATGTTTCATCATAGTCCAAGCCTTGGGTTGTACATAACCCTTAGCTACCAATCTTGCTTTATGTCGCTCAATGGAACCATCTGACTTGCATTTCACTTTGTAAACCCATTTACAACCAATAACATTTTTGTCCTGTGGTAGTGTAACCAAATCCCATGTTTCATTATGAACCAATGCGTCCATCTCAACATCCATTGCCTTCTCCCATACATGCTTCCCAATAGCTTCTGTATAGTATGTAGGTTCCACATGCTTTACCAAAGAGGTCATATATGCATAATGCATAGCAAAATCATGATATGTCAACCTATCAACTGGATATCTGACCCTTTGGGATCTCCACAATGCATGTGAATCACTCTAAACACCTTTCACTCTAGCATGTGGAGGCACATGTCTATCCTGCCTTGCACCAGGTGTGCGTAAAACAGGTATGCCAAGTTACTCATCCAAACTCTCTGAACTTGATGACTCATAACCTGTAATTCCAATTCCTTCAACTTTCTTTTTCCCTTTATCCACAGCACTACTCCCAGTGCTCATACTCTCATGTCTCAAGCGTCCTGACCATGGACGTATAGTGCTGCTCTCAGACTCTGCTGGCCCAGACATAGAAATAGAACTTGCTTGTGGCAAGTTCACATGCACATCAGCATCAAGTGAATCAATGACACCCTCATCCTTTGCTTTGTACCAACTAGCAAGTTCATCAAACACCACTGTTGCATGACGAATGAAGATCAATACAAGGATGCAACAAAAAAGACACTTAGGGCTCTTGAAAAGAGTTCCAAGTTGTAGATGAATGTGGGAGAGGGCTTAACAATAATCCCACATGGGAACTTTTGGGAGTTCTAGAATTTTTGTATAAAAGGTGGCCCATTTGAGAGCTAGAGAGGACTTTTGGTCATTTGGTTGAGAGGCTCATAGAGAGAGCTTGCTCCATAGCTCCTTCTCAAGTGCTCTCCCAAGGCTCTCCATCTCCATTCTTGCTTCAATCTTGTACTCTCTATTCTTTACATTTTCAATGATATGAGGTTTTGGTCTACACACTTGCTAATCTAGATTTCTTAATGATGTTTTGATTTGTGAGTTGTAGAGTGCATGTGATGAAGCTTGTGCATGAAATGATGTGTAGTTGAGGCTTGTGTGATAGCTCTTTGCATGTTAGGTTCTTTGCATAAGTTGCATTTTTATGCTTAAATGTAGCCTAATCTTGATGCTTTGATTATGTAAGATTGATTGCTTGAGTGTTGAAGAAGGATTGAGTAAAGGTTGTAGACATAGGCAAGGACCACCTCCGTGTATAGGCTTGCTTGGAATAGGTATATATATTGCTAATTATAGCCAGGTGTGGGTAAGTGGCTTGCTTATTTTTTGGGGTTCGCAAAACTGCTAAAAAATAGCAAGTTTTGTTAATCCCATGTTGGATTAACAAATATGCTCCTCAATTTGAGGGTATTAATAATTGTCATGCAAAGGCACTATAAAAGTTGTACATTATGAGATACCAGTGGTGGCCACCGAAGGCCTTAGTTAGTAAGTTTTGGGCACCCAAAGTGTGAATAAGTGCCAATTGTATATAAGGTATTTTCTCTTAATAAGGAATGGACACAATCCCCCTTTGTGCTATGAGAGCTTCTGTCTTGTCTTGTGAGAGAGTGAGAGAGGGTACACTAGTGCATGTGCCTTATCTACGTATGCTTGTGTAGAGGTGTGAGAGATAGATTGCCTTGTGTGGTAGTGTGAGGGACTCTATGGTTGCAGCGTGAAGGTGGATCTTGGAGGATTGGAGCTTTCCAAAGTGAGGTTGGAGACCTCAAGGGATGTGAGCTCGAAGCATTGTTAAGTTCCCAATGATGGTTATTATCTATTTCTTAATCCAATGGTGAATGTTAGAGTTGTCTCTTTGGAGGTGGGGTAGTCCATAACATTTTTGGCACCACCACCAAGGAAACACCATTGTTTCCTCCGTTCTCCTTGAGTTTCATCTCTCACTATACAATTTTCATCTCATTGCCTTTGCATTCAGTATAAGTGCATTGTGTAAAGAAGGAATGGATAAGGTTTGAGTGGAAGTGAAGATTTGTTAGAAATTGTTTGTTTTTGGTGTGTGGGTGAGTACTTGGGTGATCCTTGAGGAAAGATACACCATTTTTTCTTTTGGTTTTAATGTTTGTATCACCAAACTTACTGGCATGAATGAGCAGGTGTGATACTTTATTTTTTTATTTTTTTTAAATCCAAAAAAATCACAAAAATAAGGAGCCATTGGTTGTGCTTTGAACTTGCATTGCACTCCTTACTACTAGCACAACCATTTTGGAGCATCTCGATAGGTATCTTACACCCAATGTTCACTCTGGTGTCGATGTGGGAGCTTAACACGTGAAAGTGCAGAAAATAGTTCATGATGTAAACCATTCTCTACTATATCATAGTGTGAACAGCTTCTGCAATCATCGCAATTTACGAGATTACCTTGCTAAAAATAGGCTACCTTATCCTTACACCTCTAACACAATGGATCATACGGAATCTTATCCCATAATTAGCAGAGAATCCTTCACGACGTAAACTATCTACCTTTTCACAACGTGAACCATTTTTTATTTCACGACGTGAAACACTTGCCTTTTCACGGCGTGAACTATTCAACACTTCATGACGTGAACCGTCTTTTGCGGTTTCATGGTGTGAACTGTCAGTAAAATGGATCAAATTCATGAACCAAGAACTGTCAGAATAAATTTAGGAAAGTGCTTCTGTTACCCAAATTGATACTAACCAAATCAGATTAGGTTAGCATGGACCTGAATTTCGAAGTGACTTTTGAACACGTGAAAGTGCTAAAATAGTTCACGACGTGAACCATTCCTTGGTATCTCACGGTGTAAACTGCTACTTGCACTCTCACGGCCTTAAAATTGAGATCAACAGAACCATTTGAAAATTTAACTCAGATAGTGAATTAGCCTCTCAAACTATATTCTCATGCACTTGAGGTCTGGTAAACTCATTGGAGATGACCTTACTCCCGACGATAGTGCATCGAACCACCCAAGATATTCCTATCAAAAGAGTATTGGTTCATTCCACTTGAGGTCTTGTAAACTCATTGGAGATGACCTTACTCCCGGGATGATAGTGCATCAAACCACCCAAGATCTTTCCATCAAAAGAGTGTTGGTTCAGGCCACTCTATGAGTCAACTAAGTGTTTCGGCTCAGAGAAATCTAACCACCATTGATACAAGTAGTGAAGAGTCCACGGAAGAAGGGCTACGATTCTCTCAGAGATTGGAGAGGAAGATAATTTCCACTACAAGTTCCAGTGGTATCTTTGAAATAGCCAAGGGAGTTTTTAATCTCCAACCTAGCAATGATGGTGAATTGCAATCTACGAGTATAGGCCTGTCAACTAGCACCCGAAAAAAAGATCCAAGACCGAAAGCACCTACCCAACCTTTGAGTTCCAGGGTGTCTAACACTGTGAGGATCAATGGAACCCCCAGGGTGTGAAGAGATAGAGAAAGTGCGGCCAGGACCGAGGTGAAGTCTTCTTCCCAACTTCAGAAGAAGTAGAATTGGAATTTAAGAGAGTTGAAGTAGAGCGACAACTACAAAAGTTGAGCTTAAGGAAACAAGATCTCGATACTCAAAGAATAAGGGATGAACAAAAAGAAATGGAAAATGTAAATCCATTTTAATCACGTGGTAAGGAACCAAAAATGTTGAGGAATGCCACTGATGGTATGGAAATGTGTATGAGTGAGGGAGCAATCAAACATCTAGAACCCATTAATGAAGACCAAAGAGCGGAGGAAGGATTCGATACCCAAGATGAAGGAGATAATTTACCTTGGGAAACTGTTTAAGCTGAGAACGGCCCTGTACAGAAAGGAAGACATAGAGCAAATGATCAATCATTACACGTTCTTGCAGGACATGGCCTAGTCTATTTTTCCAGTCATCATCAGTTGAACGATGCTGAGATAAATTAAACCACCACGCAGTGGGAAGGGTTGGACATGGTTTATGCTATCAAGAAATATTGACATTACCTATTGGCATACAAATTTTTAATCTTTGTGGACAATTAGGCCCTATTATATTTGTGAATAAGCCTTGCACCATGGGAAGAATCACCCCGCTAGTTACTCTTACTCTTGGAATTTGACTTCACGGGTGACAGTAAGAAAAGGGACACATCATGTGTTGGTGAATCACATGTCTAGAATTTTGAATGGGAAACCTCCAACTGGTGTTGATGATGATCTCCCAGATGCTTGTTTGTTGAAACTAGACATGGTGCCTGAATGGAGTGAGGAGATATCAGATTATCTAGCATTTGGTTTTCCACAACAAGAACGACCTTTGAACAAGGATAAAATGAGTGGGCTTATTAAACTGGCTGCACCTTATCAATTAATTAATGAAGAATCGTACAAGCTAAAGCTAGGTAAGGATAATATCTTAAGAAGATGTGTGCGTGAAGATGAATTTGTCACAACACTAGATGAAGCATACTCAGGAATAGCCAGAGGACATTTTGCTGGAGAAATTACAGCTTGCAAGGTGCTTTAAGCAATACTATGATGGCCCACATTATTTGGGGATGCACTACAAGACACTGCTACCATACAGGCGTTCAATACACACGATAAGTTACGGGCGCGTGTATGGTCGCGCATGTATATGAGTAGTATCGGGCACGTGTATATTGGCATCTTAATTCGCGTCTATACTGGTTTTAGAAACGCGTGTATATACACGCATTATTACACACGAGAACTTTATTAAGAAAAACTCCATTCCTTTACAAAATTAAAAACTATTTTCTTTAAACCATCTCATAGTACATTACAGTATATATCATTACACAACCCCACTACATGCATTTACAACAATGAAATATATTCAAAAATAAATCATGAGATGATAATTAAAAGACAACATATACAATAGAAATGTCATCAATTTAGAACGACACAGTGATGGATTGGTTAGGGTTTGATCTCATCTTCAATAAGATCCATCCTTGCCAAACGATCAACATCAATATCCATTTGATCAATTTGTAAGGCTACTACGATTAAATTTATTCCACTATCGATATTCTGTCCATTGATAATGGTATCGATGCCCTGATCATCCTCATCAACATCACCATCATCCTCAATGGTAGGGTCATTCTCATGATCATGAGAAATGGCACGCTCATCCTCATTATCATGATCATCTCTTATTTCTTGATCATCTATCACAACATCTTCATTGGCATGTTCAACATCATCTTCATTGCAGCTTGTTACATCCTCCATATGCTCCAAATCAGTGAATGTATTATACATCACTTTGGAACGTGGTGCAATAGGGATGACGTACCACCATTTAATGTCATGCACCATTGGGGCATATAGATAACCTACTCAAATACACATACTGCAGTAATTAATTAGCATATCAAAAGTCAAGGGGTACGTGAGCTTAGATATATATGTACATGAAACACATTAGTAGAAAAATGCATACCTGCTCACATTGTTGTGGCAATACGAGCCTATCTTTCTTTGTTTGCCAAAACTTTGTAGAGTCAATAGTTACATAGCCACTTGCATGGCATTTTATCGTTGTATTAGGCCCTTTTTCCACCACGTTCATTTGCCATTTGACATCCAAAACATACACAAAGAAGCAACGAAAGTCAAGCCTAAATATGTCTTGGATTCTGCCACAATAATCATCCATTTTTCCATTAGCTCCCTCAAAGCTACTAATGACACCGCAATCTTGTGTATTCCTCTTTTCATCAATTCTTTGTGTTCGAAAATGCTTGCCTTCACACCATATAGCATTGAACATAGTGCATTGGACAAAAATAGAAGCAATATTTGTGTAAGCAATGTGAATAAATATTAAAAGCAATGTGAATAAATATTAAAAGCAAATGTGAATAAATATTTGTGTAAGCAATGTGAATAAATATTAAAAGCAAATCACTTACAACTAATGCAAAACATTAGTTGTATATACCTTTCCATGCATCCTTATGCATACTCCCATTCTTCCACCGTGATATGCAGCCCCTCGCCGCTCTCTGCTCTCTCCATTTCCTCATGCAACCAATCAACATGGATATCATTCGAAAGTGTTGCTAGATGTTTAGGGTATGCCTTACGAGAGCCATGTTGCCTCCAAAAGAGAGCTCTTTTTGATTGCCTTTTTGTCTTTGCATCCTCATATCTTGCAACCCATCTGCTCATCACATCACTATTAAGGATGCAAGTGAAATTGAGATCATCAATCAATGTTCTGTCAATTACTTTACTCTGTCCTTTTCCTTGAGGCACAATAGAGGTCATCCTTAACTCCTCTTCATTGCTCCATAGTCGTGGCAAAGAGGTGTCTACCTGACCAAGAAATTCTGAAATATATACAAGAGACTCTTGTATCAACCAACCCTCGGCCATGCTTCCTTCGGGCCTTGCACTTTGCCTCACAAAGTCTTTTAAGGCCTTCACTCTCATGAAGCGCTCTAGGAAGAACATCCAACGTGCATGCACAGTGCCACATAAAGCAATTTCGTCCACTAAATGCACAATGAGATGTAGTTGACTTGTGAGAATGGTTCGCGGAAAAGTCTCCTCTACCAAACAAACCACCTCCACTACCATAACACGCACATCATCCAACGTGGCTGGATCAATTGCTTTGAAACTAACATATCTAAAAAATAAATGAGTAGTACGTTATACCTCATGCACGTTCATTTTGCAAGGTATAATGAAGGGTGATTTGACATGGGTTTTACATACCTCACAAGCTCGCCCATCTTATAAATACATTTTTTCAAACGCTTATTTGCACAATGGTTCGATGCTAGTAGGTAGTATGAACTGCGCACATAAGAGCACATGTATGGTTTATGGCATTACAAAATTTAATTTCAACGTACAAGACTTGGAGCATCTTGTGCCAATTGTGGGACTTCAACCCATATAGTTGCTCAATGCCTCTTTTGTTAGTGGTTGTAAAGGCTCCCTTCAATGATCTCATGCATCCAGTGGGAGTACGCAAAGTGGTGATGGCCTGCTTTACTTGCTTCTCCTCTTTCTTTGATATAATCCATGCTGCAGGTGGAAGACAAACGTGCCCACCCTCCTCTCGTGGCCAAGCTTGAGGCATATGTCCTGCAACCCGCAAGTCCTCCCGTACGCTAACATTGTCTCATTTACCAATAACATGTTCCTAAATACCAGATCCCACATTCTTGAAGATGTGCATGGGATCAAGAAGATGGTTGATCTTAAGATGGGTCCAATATGGTAACCGAAAAAAAATGGAGTACCTACACAAGGGATTGCTCTATGTGATCTTTAATCCAATTAGAGACTACACAAAACAAGATTGAAAAACATTACTATACCTGTTCATGACATCTGGAGAAAGAATATTTGTAGACTCCCAAATACGCTTCCAATCTTTTGCACGAAGTGTTTGTGGAGGAATGTTACTCTTACTAGCAACATATTTAGGATGATTTGACGGGAGAAATCGATGATGATTATCGAATATGGTCTTACATAGACCGTCAGCATACTCATGTACTAACGAAGGGCCACAAACAAGACATGCATGTTTACCCGATGTTTTTAAACCTGTTAAAATATAAATATAAGGTAGAATAATAAAGTCAATAGTTATAATTAATATAGCCAACAGTATTAAAGTACGGAGGTAATTAGAATTCTTATCAGAACAATCGTTGTATCCTGGAAAGTCATGCATTGTCCACATCAACAATGCTTTTAAGTTGAAGTGTCAAGAGGAGGGAGGCCTACTAATGTCCACCACCACCACACCTCTCCATAGTTCCTCCAACTTATTAATTAACGGTTTGACATAAACATCCATATGCTTGACTTTATGTTTCCCTTCCAGAATTAGAAGGGATAACATAAGATGTCCCTTCTTGATTGCCATTGATGGTGGAAGGTTGTAATTCACCAACACAACTGGCCACACGCTGTATGCAGTGCTTTTGAAACCAAATGGATTCACTCCATCCATACCTAGGCCAAGTCTCAAGTTTCTGAGCTCTGTTGTAAAGCTGGGTCACTCATCTTCAATATGCTTCCAAGCAGGAGTGTCTGCGGGAATTCTCCACATGCCATCATCTGATCGATGTGAGGAATGCCATGACATGAGCTCTACTATGGATTTGCACTTGAACATGTGTTTGATGCGAGGAATTATAGGAAAGTGTCGCAAGACTTTACGAGGTACATCAAAACTCTTCACATATGTTCTATACCTTGCTTCACCACAAGTGGGACAATGTCGAGCCTCCTTATGCGTCCCACGAAAGAGAATGCAATCATTGACGCATGCATGTATGCAATCATTGATGCATGCATGTATGCGATCATAATCTAATCCTCCAAGAGATGTCACATAGCGCCTCGCTATGTCTCTTGAGGTGGGTAGTCTATTTCCCTTTGGAAGCATATTTGATAATAGCCTGCATCCAATATCATCAATTAGTCCTAAACCCTAAACCACTAATTCAAATTTGCCAGTTAGAATGCTTACTTCAATAATGCGTCAAGACTTGCATTGCTCCATCCATAAACTGTTTGTATATTGAGTAGTTCAAGTGAAGCACGTAAAATAGAGAATGTGCACCCTTTAAAAACCGGTGTCGATGAAGCCTTGTAAAGATGATCTTGTTCCATATCATCGTCGTCCATACCTTTGGGATCATCTCTAAAAAGATACCGCACCATATCATCAAACACTTCCTCTTCCACAACTTCGTGGGGTGCAGGGCTATTGTCATGCCTTTCCCACCACTCATCTCTGACAATAGATCCCGAAGCTCCAGCATCATCTCGTCGATGCTTTGCGTGCTCTCGCCGCGCGTAGGACACCATGTTAGGGTGTGGTACTGCATCCTGCTTCAATTAGAGTATATATATTACAACTCCATTAATTTAATTTGGATACCATGAGTCATTTGAATACTATCAATTTACATCTACTCACCTCTAAACCTGTTTGATTCCATTCTCCATACATGGAGATGTGATTCAAGGTAATTCATCGCACTCGTACAATGCATCCTTGACATCGATTACACATACACTTGATCCTTTGTCCCAACCACACATCGCGATTACGATGACGCATTGTCTCATCCTCACCATAACTGCTTGAGAGGAGGTTGATGACATCCTATGTACAAAAGAGTAAACGAAAAATCATAATCAGTTTTTAATGAAAGTATAAAAATTTCTATAAATCACGTGTAACAGCGCATCTATATTCTTAAAATTGTGTGTATTAGCGCATCTACATCCTTAAAATCGCATGTATAAATGTGGCTACATCCTTAAAATCGCGTGTATATACACGGCTACATCCTTAAAATCGCGTGTATAAACGCGGCTCCATCCTTAAAATCGCGTGTATAAACGTGGCTACTTTATTATACACGCAAAAATACACGTGCTGTTACATGCGACGACCTGTCAATACCTAAAATAACCCGCCGCCTTCTCCAAAAAAACATTTTCAAACTAAGATTTCCTCTCCTTCATCGCCGCCTCTTCCAACAGAGCACTAAACCTAAGTGCAAGGAGCAGACACAAGTGAAGCAAACCAGCCAAAAAGAAGACTTACTTTTTCAGAGGTGAGTCAGTTTGTCCTTTGACCTGTCGCTTTCCTTCCATTTGTTTATGTGATTGTCTCTTTTCTTTATGCGATTATCTCCGTCCTTCTCTGGTAGTACTTTTGTGAACGATTTGTGACAGTGGGCTTTTTTTATAAGGATGATTTGTCGATGGTCGGTCGCTTTCAAAAAAATTTTGCGCAGGCCGCGTGTAGGAATGCGTGTATGTCTACGTGTACCCTGTTTGCACAAACATTCATGCGCATATACACGCATTTTTAGACGGGTGTATACACGCGACTATGTTTCACCCATGCTTGCGATCCAGGTTCTTCAGAGAGATGATCCCATCTGCATATGGCTTGCCTTCACAAAATCATATGTGCTAGCTTGCATTTGTGCTTTGATAAAATCATGTATATACTTTTATTTTCACAGATTCTTCATGGATCCAGGTTCTTCATCCGATCCATTTGCGTAACGGCACTTGGATGATGGAGATGCTAAATCATTTTGGGCACCATCTAGGTCCAGTTGAGCTTACAGAGTACATGTATGCCCATCCCCCTCCTGGATTGCCTGGTATCTGTACCCCGCCCCCGAGTATCCATGTCACTCCACTGCCGTCTATGCCTGCGAGTTCCACTGGATGCATGTGGAGGCACGACGGATTCATTGACGACCATTTGATCTTTGCATTTGGGATCTAGATGCATGCCTGCTAGTCCCACTGGATGCATGTTCGTAAGTATCTTGCCACTTTATTTGATTCATTGATTATATGATTGTTTTAATCTTACAAATTGTGTTGATTATGATACAGCGACGGGTTATGGGGAGGAATCCCATAGTCCAGGATACTGGGTATGCTCGCCGACATAGCAGACGTGACACGTGGGCCCTCTTCAGAGCCGAGGGACGTATTATGGACGTGTAGTTTGAGATGGCCATGAGACCATACGGTCGATAGGTACTTGAAAACTCTAAACGAATGATTTTGGTTTATTGAATTACATATATATATATTTATATACTATATATTACTTAAACAAGCACAAGCTGCTGCTGCACCTGATGATGATCCTGCCCCACTGATGATCCACCCGCCGCCACTACTCCTACTGGACGTGAGCACTACTAATCGGACATTCCGACCGATGTGAGCTCATCTGATCATGGAGGGAGCAGCGAGTCATCATCTGGGTCTGAGTAGTACTCAGACTTATAGTATCACATTTCCTATTGAGGATGTGGTTGTATATATATTTTTGTAACTGAAGCCATGGGCTACTTTGACATATGGACTCCCTTGTATATATGTGTATACATAAAATTTTGATAGTAATATTGAATCGTGAATTGATAGTATTGCATTCATGTCTGTCTTGAATCGTGTATTGACAATGTATGCATTCATGTCGTTCTTGAATCGTGTAATGCAATGCACTAAATATTCCTCGTGGATGGTACAATGCACCCAAAAAAAAATCCAGAGAGTGCTATTGGGTGCTGGAATGCTGGAACAGCATTCAGGTACCAAATAGCACTCTCTAGATGTTTTTTTTTGCTCTCTGTTCGCGTGTATAGACGCGTCAACTCTGCAAAAGTCACGTGTATATACGCAGATACTCTGTGAAATGCGCGTGTATAAGCGCAGCTAAACTGACAAAACGTGTGTATACACCCTCGTATCAGCGCGTCTAAGCGCAGCTAAATTGACAAAATGCGTGTATACGCCCTCATATCAGCGTGTCTGACTGCTTCTATACATACCATCGTATCAAAAGTCAAGGGATACGCGAGCCTAGATATATATGTACATATAGCACATTAGTAAAAACATGCATACCTGCTCACATTGTTGTGGCAATACGAGCCTATCTTTCTTTGTTTGCCAAAACTTTGTAGAGTCAATAGTTACATAGCCACTTGCATGGCATTTTATCGTTGCATTAGGCCCTTTTCCCACCACGTTCATTTGCCATTTGACGACCGATGTGAGCTCATCTGATCATGGAGGGAGCAGCAAGTCATCATCTGGGTCTGAGTAGTACTCAGACTTATAGTATCACATTCCATATTGAGGATGTGGTTGTATATATATTTTTGTAACTGAAGCCATGGGCTACTCCGACATATGGACTCCCTTGTATATATGTGTACACATAAAATTTTGATAGTAATATTGAATCGTGAATTGATAGTATTGCATTCATGTCTGTCTTGAATCGTGTATTGACAATGTATGCATTCATGTCGTTCTTGAATCGTGTAATGCAATGCACTAAATCTTCCTCGTGGATGGTACAATGCACCCAAAAAAAAATCTACAGAGTGCTATTGGGTGCTGGAATGCTGGAACAGCATTCAGGTACCAAATAGCACTCTCTAGATGTTTTTTTTTGCTCTCTGTTCGCATGTATAGACACGTCAACTCTGCAAATGTCACGTGTATATACGCACATACTCTGTGAAATGCGCGTGTATAAGTGCAGCTAAACTGACAAAACGCGTGTATACACCCTTGTATAGCGCGTCTAAGCGCAACTAAACTGACAAAATGCATGTCTACGCCCTCATATCAGCGCGTCTGACTGCTTCTATACACACCCTCGTATCAAAAGTCAAGGGGTACGCGAGCTTAGATATATATGTACATGAAGCACATTAGTAAAAAAATGCATACCTGCTCACATTGTTGTGGCAATACGAGCCTATCTTTCTTTGTTTGCCAAAACTTTCTAGAGTCAATAGTTACATAGCCACTTGCATGGCATTTTATCGTTGCATTAGGCCCTTTTTCCACCACGTTCATTTGCCATTTGACATCCAAAACATACACAAAGAACACGCAGACATACACGCGTTCCTATAGGCGGCCTGCGCAAAATTTTTTTTGAAAGTGACCAACCACCGACAAATCTTCCTTATAAAAAAAGCCCACTGTCACAATCGTTCACAAAAGTACTACCACAGAAGGACAGAGACAATCGTTCACAAAAGTACTACCACAGAAGGACAGAGACAATCGCATAAAGAAAAGAGACAATCGCATAAACAAATGGAAGGAAAGAGACACGACAAAGGACAAACTGACTCACCTCTGGAAAAGTGAGTCTTTTTTTTTGGCTGGTTTCCTTGACCCGTGTCTGCTCCTTGCACTTAGGTTTAGTGCTTTGTTGGAAGAGGCAGCGACGAAGGAGAGGAAATCTTAGTTTGAAAATGTTTTTTTGGAGAAGGCGGCGGGTTAGTTTAGGTATAGACAGGTCGTCGCAAAATTAATCCAAATGTAGGGAGGAGATAAATTGAAGAATAAAATAAAAACCTCCCAAAAATGAGTAAATGCTCACATAAGATGAAGAGTTGACTAAGGACAAGGTTTATTAAGTAAAAAAGAAGAGATATTTAGAAGAAATGATGCATTTTTGACACCTCAGTGTGGGGATCTCCCCTCATGAAGGAGGCACCTATTTCACATGTGTGGAGGAGTTTTAAACTTTAAGAAAATGAGATATTTTTGACACCTCAGTGTGGGGATCTCCCCTCATGAAGGAGGCATCTATTTCACATGTGTGGAGGAGTTTTAAACTTTAAGAAAATGAGATATTTTCATCTCTCCTCTCTCCTATTTCAACTAGATCCAAAAAGTAAGCTAAACTGACCTAAAAATGGTCAAAAATTGACCAAACTGATCAGGAAAAATCTAAAATCAATTTGCTTGGTTAGAGGCTCACTTTTTCCTATAAATAGAAGCCTCCCCCTTTGTAAAAGGTTAATGGTGTTTATGCACCAACCATGCTGAACATTGACCCCTGGAGGCCGATTTGTCAAGTCTAACCCCCGCTCATAGTCCACATAGCTATTTCCTACCTATTCTCTTAGAAATTTGACCTCCGTGCCCATGTGTGTCATGGAGGAAGTAAACCGCACAATTAGAACCTATCCCAAAATAGTTCTCATTACTTGTTGTTGTTGCTGATGGTGATTTTGGCTCATGGCTGAAATAAACTCCCTCGTTCACCCTTGTCAGCCTATCTTTTGACAGTGTTGAATTCCCATTTAGCTAGCTTACTAATGTACACTTGAAGATAAACTTCCCATCAACATCCCCACTACCAAGTTGATATTCTTATCCTCTACTTGAATACTTCTCTCATATAAAATCTTATCCACTTCATGTCAAATCTTGGTTAGAGCAATGATCTCATCATCTCCATCAGTGTCCTTAGATAAGAGCTGGTCATCACCGGTTGTAGGCGCTCCAAAATCATCATACTCGTCATCATCACCCATTTCAACATCTAGCTTTGACCCTGCTAACTCTCCGTCTGTCCAAGGATCCAACCACCACTTCAACTCATCAATCTTGCTGGATTTTAGACCCAATGACTCACATAGACTTTGTGCATGTTTCTGCAAGCCCTCTTTCAATGCATCTATAATCTTTTCATCAGAAGACACACTTTCATAGTTCCCAAGGTCTGCTTCAAGACCGCCTTCAAGCTTGTTTACATATTTCCAAATATGTTCATGTTTTTTTGAGATCTTGCAAAAGTAAGCCCATTCAAGCTACATTCATCATTTGTAATCTTGTTTAGACTACCAACACTTTGCAGGAGTTCTCCAAAATCAAAATTTCTCTCTTGCACAACCATACCTCCAATCTTGTTAAAGTAAATTCCAACTGCATCTGATCATGTAAGATGTAATGGACACTTGAGATTTGGATAGAAGTCGCAAAACATCTTTATGAGTAGCACTAAAAAATGACATGATAACTAGATATTTTTGTAGGCTTCCTTACTAATGAAAACTTTCTTCAAGGTTTATGTTGGATGGTGATGAATCCCTCAAGGGGGTCACTCATAAATATGTAAGCATAGCACGTGGGTTCAACAGAAGGGATTTTAAAAATCTTTTTTCTACACATTTTTTACATACAAAAGGGTACCATTTAAGGAGGTTATTCACAATTCACAGATTGAATAGAAAAAGGGTGTGTTTTATTCATGAAAAATTAACAAATAAGTGGTTTTTAAAGTAGGCCTTGAATGCACGTGATACAAAGGGTTTACATATAGTGAACCCCCCGAGATGAATCTATAATCTCCACAGCTTGAAGAAGAATATCACTTTGGCTGCAAGCACGACATGCTCCCTCAAGTCTAAATATGGTGATAAGAAAATGTCAATGTAATCACCTACAACCTATAAATATGACTGTGTCTCGTGCATACTGCTCTCTTTCTTTTGCAAATTTGCTCATATATTTTTGAACTTTTCTACTTGCAAGCCTTTGAGCTGCACCCCAATTTTGGCAATCATTTCATTATATATCTCCATCCTCCTGTAGCCTATACTTATCAATGGAGAATGAATTGTATACCATAGCAACGTGATTGGGTGTAATCTGAACCCACCCTATTGCAAGATATTGGGTAAGATTGTCAACAAGTGGACTTACAACCTTCTTTCCACCATGCACAAAGTCTTGATCATGTAAACCATACACATCTCCTTCTATCAATCTACCTCCGAGAGGGGGGGGGTATTCACAGGTCGAATAGAAAAAGGGTGTGTTTTATTCATGAAAAATTCACAGATAAGGGTTTTTTAAAGTAGGCCTTGAACACACGTGATATAGAGGATTTACATATAGTGAATCCCCCGAGCAATCTACCTTTGAGCATTCCACCAAGTAATGAGAACTGCCTATCACTCTTTCTTTCACATATGAGATTATGACGTCTATTATCACCATCTCAAGCATGCCCAATTATTGACCCTATGGTGTCTTTAAGCCTTGAATCCCACATCCTCTCCACAAGATTGCACTAAGCTCTAATGAAATCACTATCAAAGTGGTTACATGTGCAATGCACAACTAGAGAAAGCCACGGAAGACTCTCATGAAGACGGTTGGCAATGAGGAGTCGAGCATAGTTTCCCATCACATGGTTTTGAAAGGCATCCACTATTGTCTCATATCTCTTTGACCCATGTCCAACTATGATGGCGACATTTGAGGAGAATTGATGATGCTCTCCTTTTCTTCCACAAAATCCTATGAGAGAGTCATCCTTTGTATTCCACCTACATAAACACATATTCTACTTTCACATTTTCATTTCACGCCACTACTTGTGAACAAAAAGAAGAAAATATCTGACAAGAAAATAGAAGTTAACAAAATCAACCACCTTACCTTATCGGATCCTTGATAGTTGTCTCATCCTTTATGATGATAATTGGCACCCTTGATGCTATTCCATGTTTATTCTTTGCATCCATAGCAATATCTTCCCCACTGCATCAAAGATGTATTCATGCTCCCCTGATTGAAATTGAGTTACTTTTTTTCCTTGCCGCTTAGTGGTTGACTTTTCTTCCTTGCCAATTAGTAGTTGACATGGATGGCCCTTCAAGATTTCCACTCAAGAAATCATGCAAGCGTTGCCAACCCCATAGCTTCAGGACTTTGAAGACGGTCTTTGTGGACTCGATGAATCTTTGTCCCCTTTTTTGGTCTTAATGCATTCTTTGCAACATCTTGGAAGAAATCCCATAAAGCTGATTTGCCACCAAATTGTCTTTGCCTACAAGCCGCCTCAATTATGTTATTGCAAAATAGTTGAGCATCCTTCCTATTTATACACTCATAATTTAATTCTTTCAAAGACCTAATTTCTTCGAAAGCACCAAAATTATGCCTTCAACCACCATGTGTTTCTCTTTTTTTCTTTCAAGTTCTTATTGTTCTCAAGCGTGACACTTCTCAACTCTTCACTAAAAAGGTAATCCAATCTCCTTCCTTTCCTTGTTTGCCTATCTTCTCTCTTCTCAATGGCAACAATCTCTCTATACACTCTCATGTGGAAATCATCATAGCTTGGTATTCTCTTACAATACTCACACAAAACATTAAAGGGCATGCTAGTTTGTGAAATGAGAAGACAATGTATATGTCCATAGGCAGCCATCTACTATGAATGCCATAGCTCCATCATACAATGTAGCTTTGGTGTATGGCTCACAGAACCATTCATGTCCCATATTTTTGTCTTGTAAAAAGAGCTTTATATCAATATCATTACCATTAACATTCAAAGTGTGTTACCATAATCCCCAGCATAACAACATCAAATTTGATGAAGGCAAGTACGAATCACCTGTGGGGTTAGAAGGTGCTACTCCTTGCTCTTTGCTTGATGTGACAAAAGAACCCAAGGATTATTGATGTGGATCTTTCTCAAGAATTTTCTTAGGTTGCCCATGAAGCCCAGTCAAGAGTGGAGGTGAATGATTAGATGACGCCTTTGACCATGCCATGATGTTAGTTTTCCCTTAGATATGTTGTGTTAGGAGGGTTTACAAATCACTACCTCGAGGACACAAGTGTGACCACTTTCCATTGTACTTACATTCAACTTTGACAATACTTTTATCTTTATATTAATTCAAAGTTGCTTCAACCATATGAAAATCATCTCCTACATGAGCAAACAAAATCTTAATAAAAGAGCTCCAAAGATCAGCTGAAAATTAACTCCCACATGCATGGGAAAAATACCTCAAAAATAGACTCAAAGAAAAGGTTCAAAAACCATATTTTGAATGAGTTAACAATAGTCTTCACAAAGAAGATAGTACTTTAGTTGCAAAGCCTCAAGCAAAGAAGTAGAAGTTTACTTTCATCAACAGTCATCTCCCCGATGCCAAAATTGCCGCCGCATCTCCGTAATCATCTTCTTCACTACACTTTCTAGAATGTGATATCTCAAAAACTTGGACTAACATGAGTATGCTGATTACTTTCCTCCAACTATTCTTGTTCCGTAAGCACTCCCACATTAATGACACCACACCCGAATCAAAGGTTTACCATTAATGACATCTTATGTAGTGATATCAAACTTATCATCTCCTCTAGCTAGACTTTGCTCCTTTAACTTCTTCTGGGTCTTCTCACATTGAATCGCCCAACTCTCTAGAGCTAATTTTGATACCAAAAGACTCTTAAGCATGTTGTTGCCATGGACTTTCTCACCATCAATATTTTTCACCCTTTGATCTCTTTCTTGCCTTGCATCCACACCACTATCTTCCATGGTATCATTCAAGCTTCTACAAACCCTTTTAGAGGGCCCACTCTCATCAACCATGCTTGGTAACCTCTTTATACCAACACATTTCTTGTTCTTGACTTACCAACGTTCCTCTTGTTCTCCACTACCAACGCTCATTTCGCATGCAAATTCCATCATCATCATCTTCTTTGATAACAAAGTGCAATGATTCACTCACATTTCCATCTTGCATGATGTCTTGGAAAATGGCACTATAAGTACCATCAACCTCCATTATAACATATCCAAATAGCTTCTTTTCATCGCTTCCATACTCATTGATACCTTTATGTGAGCTTTTGATGACATATATAATCAGTCCTACAACCATTTCAGAATGTAAGAGCAAAAAGGGTGAGCAAGATGCACACAACACAAACAGTGTAAGAAAACCAATGAAAGAGCAAGAACACATGTGGTAGCTGAACATAAAGGTGAGTAAAATGTAACAACAAGAACGGATGTGGTCACTGATAGTTGAACATGAAGTTGAGCACAGTGTGAGAGCCCTTGCACATGTGCCATGTATGGTTCTCACATTCACTTGAAAACTACAATGGATTTTAGTTAAATAAAATTGGACACTTGCGATAGAAAACAATTGATATTTTTAAGCAAAAAGCTCCAATGAGTCTTCTAGTTGATTGGAAGAGTTTCTTCTCCTTTGTAATTCTTTTTTCAAATTAGATGTTTTTGGGTTTAGATTAAAATGTACGTAATGTTTTATGCATTTTTTCCACAAAAGTAGTGGTTTTTTTTTAAGGTTTGACATGAAAGTATGTCTTTTGTCTCTCCATAAATTTGTAAAAAAAGGTAAATTTTAGGGTTTTTTTTCCCAAAAATGGAGTTGAGTGAATCTTTGCACGATTTTGTGAACATTTTTCACGACTCGCGAGTAAGTAGGTATGGTGTTCTAGCAATACAGGGAGCTTAGAAAGCATATACAAAATTCTTATCTCTATCGTGTTTTAAAAGTATGCTAATCAAAAAATTCTCGTGTGCATGCACATGTCAAAAAAGGGGGGAAGTAAGCCAGCTCAAGGGCACGGAGGAGGAGAATACCCCTAGGCAGTATAGGAAGCTACCCTTTTATATTATCACTTTACTTTATTTTGATCTAATAGTTAGATTTTGAGATAAATCTTTGCAAAAACACAATTTTTAGTTTATATCAGTTAGATTCTGAGCCATGAAAATGACATTAGTTGTCATTTTTTCTATCAAATTCTCATCATCTAGAATCTAAATTCTCGTCTCGACGACGGATTTTTTTTACATAGATAACTTTTTTTTCCGTCGACTTTTTTTTCCATGGACGATTTTTTTTTCCCTGTAGATAGACTAAATTTTTCATCCAATAAAAGTGAAGTTTTCCTTCATTATGGACCAAAATTTGCTAGGTCTAAGTCCCCCGTAGTGCTCTCACCAAAGGCACCTTACCCACCTTTGAGAAAGTTCTTTTATGGGCCGGTTCTCATCTCTACCCTCGGGCTCGGGCAGGCTAAAATGTGTCCTGTCGTTCGAAGGACCTACTACTCGAAAATATATATATATTATATATATTTGTTATATCCCTTGCTACACTTGTAGATTAGCATACTTCTAAAACAAGGTAGAGGTAAGAATTTTGTATTTGCTTTCTAAGCTCCCTGTATCATTAGAACAATATACCTACTGCCTGCTCTATACTATGTGCACACCATCTAATTCTCTACATATTGATTCCATGTGTAGATGAGGAAGAGCCCCTTTTACTCCCCATCATGTACCTGCGTGATTCAAAAGCTGGACAAGATTGGCCTTCAATCCACAGCACTGAGCTTCCATCGAAGTGGGTATCTCCAAAAAAGGTAGAAAAAAATAGGTGCACGGAGCGAGAGAGAGAGAGAGAGAGAGAGAGAGAGAGAGAGAGAGAGAGAGAGAGAGAGAGAGAGAGAGAGAGAGAGTCTTGTATGTGTGTGTGTGTGTGTGAGTGAGAAGAAGAGAGAAGAGAAGAGAACTTTTTAACGTCGTAGGAAACTATCCCGAGAGAGAGAGAGAGAGAGAGAGAGAGAGACCAACCAGAGAGACAAATTGAATGTAAATCTAGGTCTCAACACCACAAGGTTGCCCAAATTCCTCAAGAGGACAAGGAGCTTGATAGTCTCCTACTGAAATCTGAAGGTGAAAAATACACTAAAAGCTGGTTTTCTATGAACACTCACGTGGGCATAGAATTTGTGAGAGATTTGGGGCCTAGTACATGTGAGCATAAAAAATCTAAAGGATTTGGGGCCAAACGTAGGATTTGAACCCTCATCAATTGACCGGTTTTTGGCTAAACATTATGAGATTAGCCAGTTTTTTAACTAAAATGTGTCAAAAATAGCCGTTTTTTTTCAAGGAAAGTCTAACTTTCAATCTTTTTTTCAAAATTTAGCTATGAAAAATACACTAAATGTCGGTTTTCTGTGACATTGACATGGGCATAAAAGTTGTGAGAGATTTGGGGCCCTGTACATGTGAGCATAAAAATTGTGAAGGATTTGGGGCCAAGTGTAGGATTTAATTGCTCAACCTTGAGGTACATAATAAAAGGATGTCCTACCATCACCATAGTAGCACACTTCTAAAAGTTTTGGAATTAAAAAACCCCTCATGTTAATTTTCCTAGAGACATTACAAAACCCCCTCCTTTCAATACATTTCTATTAATGCAAGGAATTAGAAAACCCCTCCGAGTTGAACTCACATGGTATATTAACAAGAGTACAAGGTGCACCCCTGAGCATTACACTTAGCTCGGTTATCCTTTGTTTATTTCGTGTGTGGTTCATTAGAGCGAAAAAATCATAAGCTGTGCATTAAGTGAAAAAAGCCGCTCGCATAGGCAAAATTACAATGACCCAAACTACTAAAACCTTTGATGCCAATCAAGATGACATTGATGCTCAACCAATTTTTTTTAAAGAAATTACATTGGTTAACCAATTTTAAAACTAAAATTTAAAATTTTTGAATCTTTAGATTCAAGGCTAGGCAATTTGAGCCATGAAAATTACACTAAAGGATAGTTTTTTTCTCACGTAACACCAATAACAATGTCGCTTGGGAAATGAATTTTTTTTCCGAATTTCAAACAATCAAAACAAGTTGCAGAAAGCCACTTGAAAATAATGTCATCCTAATTTGGGATGAAGAATCGTAGTTAATGTCCTACTTGAAGAATATACATACAAATTTTTGTTTGTAATCATTTTACATAGCTGTTACTTCAAAGCCAAAACCATTCAGGTAATATCATTACATCCATTGTATTCATCTTTCAAAGAATAATTTTAGGCTTTTGAAATGCAACTAAGGACAAGAATGCTAAATATGAATAATCAAGATTTATGTAAGAGTCATAAAGATGTTCCTTGGGCTTAATGCTACAAATAGAGATAATTGTAAGGTTTTAACTAAAATGCATGATTTTTAATCCTTGAAATTAAAGGGAATGCCAAATATAAACAATAAAGATTTATGTAGGACTAATAAAGGTGTTGCTTGGACTTAACGCTATAAATAGAGATAATCCTAAGGTTTTAACTAAAATGTTTAGTCTAATGGACCATTACTGTGATAAAGATATTAATGATATATTCTGAATGATTTGTTATTTGATAATGCGTTCTATATGAGTATCTTTATCCCTTGATTTTGTGGGGAGAAGACCTATTTAAAGAACCCCAGAATCAGTTGAATATGACATAACTTATAAGAGGCCACACAAAGTTCATCATGCTAGATGCAATTGAAAATACTCGGCTCATCCAATCAAGCTGCCCACGCTAGATGCGAAGTGGGTAGACGAAGATTACTTTAAGGAGTATCCAGAGCTCCTTAAAACATACTTGGAAGCTTTTTAGTTGAAGACAACTGATTAGCACCTCGGGGGAATGTCACCATCTCCTATTTTCAGGGCTGGACATGTACATAGGACTCATGGGTGGTACTCATGAGGAGTCTATGACATGTATGGGTTTACTCAAGACAAGTGGTGCCCGTGAGTGCCCAAGATTTGCATGGATGGTGTCCATGACATTCTAGTCTTCGTGTTGTGCATGACAGAAAGCTTCCAAGTGTACAGATGAGAAGATGGGGACTAATAAAGGTGTTGCTTGGACTTAACGCTATAAATAGAGATGATCCTAAGGTTTTTACAAAAATTTATGATTTTTCATCCTTGAAATTAAAGGGAATGTTGAATTTCACATGGCAATTGAGTAATTTAAACCAAAAAAACTACACTACGAAATGGGTTTCACTACAACAAAAAGGAAGCCATATCCACGTTTCTATCCCACAAATAAATCAAAGGAGATGCAGATTGACAAAATCACAGTTTGTGGTAGAAATGTGGCTGATAATGATGCGGCTATGGGTTTGCATTTGGGCTACAAACTAATTGAAAAAATGAGTGCAAAAGAACAACAAAAATAACAAAGAAGGTTCCTACATGCAAGAAAAAAATGATATGGACTCATTATAAATTTCTCCTAAACCTTACATAGAATTTAAGAGACGAGAGATAAATTTTCCATGACAAAAAAATTATTGAATTAATAATTAATCCAATTAAATTTACTTCTTAAGATCTGTTTTTAGTTGTTGAGTCTTTCATACCCAAAACACGACAATAGTGTGAGCTTATATGGTGATTTACTTTAAAGATACTAATAATTCAATGTCTCCACTAAAGTAATCGGTCAAGAATACATATCTAAATATTTCAATTTAGTTAGAAGACAAGCTGATGATCTCAACTTTTAAAATTGCATTGATAACAAAATAGCGTATCTGAACCCTTGCTTATATTTGGATCATCTAGTGAGAAAATTATGAAAATTGTGTTTATTATTATATAAAATTCCATAAAGTTGGTCAATAAAGAGGACATAAATATGTCAAACACTTTTATGTCCTATTACCAAATTAGTGTTAAGAAACAAGGGTCATTAGGAGAATCTACAATCTAGCTTCTCGACAAAACCTCCATGATAGGAATAACCAGCTCTCAATTGTACCAATGCCTTAATAAACCTCTCTTGAGTTACTAGAGAAGAAGAGAAGAAGGAAGAGAAAAGAAGAGGATAGAGATTAATAGAGCACACGACTCTTAAGAAATATTAAGAGAGCACAACACTCTTAAGAGGCTAGCATAATCCCTACAAGGAAGCATGCAAGCATGAAGAGAAAACTCCAATTTGCACAATGGGATTGTCGCCTTGTTAATTCAAAACATCTTATACTTATGGTCACTTTGTTTATATCTAACTACCTACAAAATCTCTAGGGTTCTTGAAATTCAAGATTCAAGGCTTGTACATTACTTCACCAACTTTCATTACATAAATATGATGAGCCCAACTACCCATTATAAATTAATTCATGAACAAGTACACTATGTGGGGACAAAATAAAAGTATTAATACTTTGTATTGGTACGATTAGAAAGTTAAAGTTACTTTTTAAAAACATATAGTTCATTAATTTTGATTGAGGTAGGAATCTCATTTAAGTTGTAAAAATAAAATGTTTGTGATTGTTGGCAAGGATTATGAAGTGTTTTGATTGTAACCCATTAAGTAACCTTCATAGCTTTTGATGTAATATATGTATAGTGAAGGTATATTTTGAGTTCAAGAAAAAGTTGGTCATGGCACCCTTGTGTCTTAAAAGAGTGATGATTGATTGATCAATAAAGTAGAGCTTTAGTTGCTACCGTAAACACACATAAAGTTCTAATTACATTAGAACTTCTAAATTTCCAATCTAGTTTATTGAAACCTATAAGCATGTGGGTTTCTCAAGATCAATCTTTATTCAAAAAAATAATGAACCTAGCATTTAACCATTTTTTGTACCTTCACTTTGACTTATTTGAAATTTAAAAAGAACCACATTTTCTATTATGCTTTTCAAGTACAAAGTGAATTCTACCTCAACTCTACAAAGTGAATTCTACCACAACTCTATAGAACTTTGTAAATTCATAAATCTCTCTCTCTCTCTCTCTCTCTCTCTCTCTCTCTCTCTCTCTCTCTCTCTCTCTCTCTCTCTCTCTCTCACACACACACACACACACACACACATGCGTGCACGCATGCACAAACATGCACATGCAAGAAAAAGGATTAAAAAGAAAGTGAGGATAACCACCTTATGCAAATTTATTAAATATAATTTTAAAATTAAAACCCTCTTGGTGGTATCATTAAGCATGTCAAAATCTATTAATTTTGTTCTCTACTAATATCATTGTATGTATTCATGAAAAATTAAGGCTATCTTAGAACCTAAATGGGACTCCAAATTGTCACGTCTTAGAAAGCTTCTTAAAATTGACTCTTGTGCTTTTCTTTTCTCATCTTTGATAATTTTCTTCACCAAATTGAAATAGATGTTGCAAGACAACAAGATACTACAATGGATAGCTCAAGGTCCTTATGCATGGCATATTTTCAGCATCTAAAAATGGAAGGTTCATCAGCATCAACATACACAATCATAAAACTTGGTAAAAGTTCATTCATTGAAAAGGGTGTCTGAGACCATGTCAAAGTCAAAGTACAAGTAGTATTGGAGGGAAACCTAACATGTTTGGTAATAAATGACTTTAGGAAAAAAATCATATAGCTTGGACACACTATGTATAGCATGGAAAAGTGGCTTCAATAGGGGTTGAACGTTGACCTCATCCAATACAGTCACTTACCAAAACCACTAGGCCTACTTGATTTGTTGAAACCTACTCTAAAACGTAAAGTCATAACAATTTTTGTGCATGCCTTGTGAAAAAGCTCAAAGACAATGCACACTCTTAATGGATACGTCCACAAATATTTGTAGATATGTAAGTGTGGTTAACCCACATACTAAAGATACAACCTTGCTTAATGTTATGATGTGAGACGGTGTGTGACTTGGACCTTTTTCTCGCTCTCATTTTGAGAAATTGTTCCATTGTATCGAAGTGCACAATTCATTTACTTACTTATCACTCTTTTTAGGATGCACCTAGGAATTTCCCTCCTCAAAGGCTTTCTCAAAGTTGAATGTTGAGGTTGGGGATATGAACGGTGGGGTGAGGTTGTTATTGAGAAGGAAGTAAGGACCTAGTGGAAAACGGACGTAACATTGTAATAACATATGGGAACCTACTAAGAGGGAGGGCTTATGAGAGGGATGAAGAAGCATAGTGTTTTAACGTGAAGAAGACATGTACAAGAGGGGGTGCAAGTGGTGGTGTTGGGATACAAAAATGTTTAGTGCCTGGAAGAGGTTTAGTGTTTCAATAAGACCACGATGTCAAGACAAACTTCCTTTTGGTCTGCATGTGGTGTTTGCGGGCTCGAGGTAAATATGCTTAGGAAATCCTAGCAAGCTTAGATTGTCATGGAATTGTTTTTTTAACCACTAAAAGTAGGCTCCTTTTGGGTTGTGGGTTTAGGTTTTAGGGACCAAAACACTACGGCCACAATCTACTAGTTCCTCAACCAGTAGTGAGGCTCCTTTAGGGTTTATTTTAGGCACCAAATTTCCATGGGCACATAGTCTACCACTAGGCCATAAGTCACATGGTGAAAAGAGCCATTTGGATATACCAAGGTAGGGGGTGGAAGTTCTAGCAAGGTAGCACCTTTGATGCTTTTGTCCCATCCCTCTAGTGCTAAGTCGCAAATCTCAAATCTCAAGATTAACTACCAGCCCCAAATTCAACACCTCACATTTATATGAGTTGGAGTCTAGAGAATCTTACTAAATTATTCCCACACCTTCCTCTGGTGTTAAGATACAACTGCATTATCTGAAGCTAAAGCTGAGCAAAAAGACTCCGACTTTATTGGCTACTACCTAGTATGGATTGTGGATATTAATTTTTAGATAAAGGAATACAGTAATTTACAATGAAGTTCTTGCATGTGTGTGCAGGGTTAGGTTGTCAGCCAAGCAAGATGTCCTCGCCTCTGTGAGACCCCCGCCCTCTCTCGTGATGCCCCCTCCGGGGGGTACTGGCGACGGAAGCAACATCAGCCTCTCACGCAGGGTAGGGCTTCCCTTGCCTACGAATACCTGAACAAGAGACTAGCCCCGAAACAAAGACCGGAAAAACTTCCCTTGCCCGAAAGGCACAGGTGATTCCACTACGAAAATCATCTAACGGGAGACTTATCTAACGAGTCAAGGCCTTAACTATCCAATCTGATCCGACCGAACCCGTAGGTCACATGGCCAGATCAAGGAAGAGACTTGCACCTGGTTCATAGAAATCACCGCTTTTTCCCCCCCTAAACGAGGCACAACCGTTGATTCTTTCCCACAGAACAAGAATCTTCTAGGGACTTATTCTAACTAGCGTAACTTGACGTATCTGACTTTATCGTAGGAATCAATCGATCCAGCCTAGCCCCAACCAGCCCATGGGTTAGCCAACCGCCCAACCAGTGTATTGGTGGGATCCCTTTATATAAAAATTTAGTTTAGTTTTGTCCCGGGTACCAAGGAAAAGAGCTCCTAGCCCCCCTAGCCAGCGCTTCAAGCAAAATTCAAGGTAGTCACACCACTTACACACCCAATATGAAATTGTCTTTTTCATAGATTCGGTTGTCTTTAAAGCAATATTTTAATGAAACCATAGTATTACTGATCATAATCCTCCAAAATATCGAGTCCATTGTTTTACAAAAATTATCATCTACACTCTCCATTGAAGACCAGCTAGTCAACGACTGAGATCCAATATCAAATTCCAGTCCACATAAATAATTCCTTTCCAGTCCACCCATATCTTCCTCGACATACGCATGGGTGTCCTAGCAACCGCGAGCCCGTGCATCACCTAGTCAGAACCCTCTAGGATCCTACTTAGGTGTCCTAGCACTTCACTTAGGGACCACTTCGTTGGTCCTCGCCCATCGTACCAGAAGCGCACCATTTTAACCATACCGAAGCTGGTCAAGACCTCGGTAGGCTTTGCTTGAGCGAGGACCACTTCGTTGGTCCTCGCCCATCGTACCAGAAGCGCACCATTTTAACCATACCGAAGCTGGTCAAGACCTCGGTAGGCTTTGCTTGAGCGACGTACTTTGACAACTCCTTTCTAGCTATTGCAACAACGAAACTCTACTTAGCTAAATCATAAGCCAAATACTTCCTCCAGCATTCTGGCGTAAAACAGTCCTTTTCAAAAATAGAGGTTCTATGCAAGTAAGAATTTCCCATTGAGTTTGATTTCTCAAAACCCTTTTTCTCACAATCTAGATGTTCTTAATGAAAATCACAAATCTCGTATCAGGATAATCTACCCATCAAATTCAATGAAGTTCCAACTCATTTCTCGATGAATTCGGTCTAAGGAAAACTTATCTAATCTAGCCAGTAGTCTATTCTTCAAATCAAATATTTGAAATTGGTTACGAGGTTTTGCTTGATTCAGGTTCGAGAGATGGGCAAGTATCTTATTGGCCCACCATACTCATGGTCGTGGTCTACTAGCCATAAATTACTCGGTTTAATCCTAACTTTGATTCCTAAGGATTTTTCTTCTAATCAACTGAAAAATTAACGGTGACTTCCAACCGTAATGGAAAATTCCAACTTTATGAAAATTCCAACTTTGATTCTTAAGGATTTTTCTTCTAATTAATTGAAAAATTAATGATGACTTCCAACCATAATGGAAAATTCTAACTTTATGAAAATTCATTCCTTCTTGGCCACCATAGAATTAAAAAAATAGTTCGATTCGAGAATAACATGATATTATAAAAATAACTCTTCTTCCAATAATCCAATTGTGATTATATATCATTTTATTGATGTATCCGCATAGAAATATCTAAAATATTATTTTCATTAATTTTATCCTCAACCCTAATATACCAAAATTTTCTAAATGAAATTATGGAGAAAACTTCTCTTTAAACGTCAAAATTAACTTATGCATTTTTCTACTTAAAATACAATGAAAATTCTTCTTTTAAATAAATAAAAATATCCATATCTTGGAATATATCGAAAATTCCTCTTTTAACATTTAAATGCTTGAATCTCGAATATCATGGGAATTCCTCTTTTTGCATCTAAATTTTTATGCATGAAAATAAATATATCAAAAATCTTTTCTCTAATTAAATAAATATGCATAAATACTAAAAAGTATTTTTCATAAATATGATAAAAATGATTCTTTTAGCATAAAATATCTATACCTAAAATATGGTAGGAATTCCTCTTTTTGCTTTCTTTAAATTATGCATGAAAACAAGATTTATCTTTCTTTTGAAAAATTTTACCATAGCTTCGCTTCAATTACTCAGAATGTTCAATTTTCTATTTTAAAATGAATACTTGTAATGGAAGTATGATAGGAACTCTTGTTTTAGACTAAATTAAATTATGCATACATAACATAACATAATGATAATCATAATTATAAGCATAATCATGAATAAATCTCTTGATTATTCTAAAATAACCATTCCTCATTTCTAAAAATGTTAGCATAACCCTCTTTCAATTTAGAATGAGTTAATATGATTTTTCTTACTCATAATCACTCTAAAAAGAATTAACCATCATTTTTACTAGATTAAAAATCATGAAAATATCTAATCTCTTTCTCTAGCTTATCAAGCCTAGAGTTTTGATTAAAATAAAGAGATTATCATTGGGAATCATCCTTCTAACAAGGATCTAATCATAAAGATGATTGATCTTTCCAAAAGAGAGATTTTCTTAAAAGGAAACAATATAATTAAGCATAAAGACTAGCATTAATCTAATGAAACATTATGAATCATTGGAAAACTTGATTTCAAGAGAAAACCATTCCATTGAAAGCTTATCAAGCTTTAGAGGGGTTGAGAAGAAGAAAATAATTGAGAGGAATAGAAAAAAACATTAAATTAGAGCTTACCCTTAATTTTGGCTTGATTCTTTGGATAGAAGTGAAGGCCTCAAGAAATTCCTTGTCCACCAAGAGGGGGAGGGCAATCTCAAAGAGAGGATGGAGAATAGATAAGCTCCAAAGCTCCCAAGAGAAGAGACAAATAGAGGGATAATAGAAATTACACTAAAAATGAAGATAATACTAGCATGTAATTACTCTAAAATGAAAATACAAAGGAATCAGGGTCTATTTATAGGTGAGGGAGGTCACTAACTAATTCCAGTTGGGTTCTAGAGGCTTCCAGCTTCAGTTTGACCCAATGACAAGATTTGGATCAGTTTGGCTCCCTTTTTGATCCAGTTTGCATCAGGAGAGAGGAGAGATAGAAATATATCATTTTTTAATTAAAAAGGCCAAGTAATGGTGATAAAAAAGGCTCCTACTTGATAGGGCTCTCCCTCCTTATTGAGGTGTCAAAAATTCATCATTTTACCAAAATATCCTAATTTTTAACTAATAAACCTTGTATTCAGTCAACTCTTCATCTTATGTGAGCATTTACTCATTTTTGGGATATTTTCTTTTTTTCTTTGCATTTTTGTCATCCCAACACTTGGATTAATCCTTTTGGCCCATTGGAACCTTATTTGGACCTTAATCCAAAAATTTCTAAAAATGTGGACGATTAGGCTAAGGCCTTTAATACACATATTCAATTAATTCCTAATGCACATTGGGAGATTTATTTTGAACTTCTGTTTCAGGTGAATTCATCTTAGATTTTAGGAGAAACTTTGTATCTGTAAGATTCCTCCCCAGCCTTCGAGGTATACAGGAGTAAGAATCTCCCTTTCTGAGCTTATAATTATTCTCTCTCTAAAATAAAAGAAAGTTCTGTTTAACAAAGGAAGACCCTTTTTCTAGAATACTTCTCAAGAGTCCCACCTGTTTTAAGGATTCAGAACAATGAGTTCAGAAGTGAGAATCGATGTTTTGGATATCAAGGTTTTGGTCTTCATTCGAGTACGGCCCAGAAGAAGTTCTTTATATCTTGGGGAGTATATGAAGTTATCCCCCAGATATTGTGAGCCTTATATCTGAATTCAATGAAAGTAGGTGACTTAGCCTACAAGCTTCTTTTATCTCTTCATCTCAAAATTCTTAATGCCTTCTATAGAAAAATGTGTCAAACCCAAATCATGGAAAGACGGTAAAACTTCAGTGGCAAGTTACTGTTGGCTTCTAAGTTACGCTAGCTCCTTCCTTTATATAAGTCGTAACTTTTACTTGTCGCTCACAGTAATCTTACTTCCATCAATCTCCTTTCTTTCTTAATCTCCTTCATGGCTTGGCAACAAGAACTAGTTTTATCCATAATGATTCCTCACCTTCAAGACGCAAGTGAATCTGTGAAGAAGGATTTTATAGAGCAGTATGAGCGCTCACTTTTCCCTCACTTGGGAACTTCTGTAGCGCAAACCAAATGGCGGACCTATCAAAACATAACTAGGGTAACACCCTGGGGTCAGCAGCACTTTCGTAACAATGTCCGCTTGGCCATGGTTATTGAAGCTTTGGGTTTGGGTCCCCGATACTACTGTGTCATGAAATCAAGGCATCTTGGGTTTTCTGAGCGGGTCTTCTTACTGGCATGTTTTCTTCCTCATGAGAAGATATGCCTTTATCCTGTTTTTGGCTTGCCTCTCAGAGGTCCTTTTGTTAGATCACCTCATACCACTGAGATAGGTGCGGCAATAACCAACAGAATTATTCCCATAGATGAGTTACCTTATACTTGTGCAGCTTGTGAGGACTGCTTTTGTGATCATATGATGGACGGGCTTATGGAAGTGTAAAGAGTTCTTCTATCTTTACTGTATAAGTTCCGAGAATGAATAAAGTTTAAATCTTGTTCTTATTTTGAATCTTGCTCTCTTTAAGACGTTTCTTGGTGGTTAATCTTGATTCAAAAATTTTTCTCTAAGTCTCATATTCGTGCATCTTGCGAAATTATCCCAGTTTGCGAGATGAGGACATCTCGCATTTTTTAAGTGGGGTAGAATGTAAGATTCCTCCCCCACCCCCTTTTTGATGTCTAGTATCTTTCCCTGTAATCAATCCCTCTTCAGAAATATAAAGACCTTGTTTCTATCTATTTTAACCTAGAGAGAGAAAAATATTCTAGAGAGAGAATATTTAGATTTTGAATATTTTTGGATAGAAAAATATCTCATCTAATTCAGATGAGTTCCCCTAAAACAGAAATTAAAAAAGAATTTTCCAATGTGCAATTAGAATTAATTGAAAATAGGTATAAAGAACCTTAGCCTAAGGGTCTAGATTTTCAGAAATCTTTAGACTATGGTCCAATTAAGGTTCCTATGGACCAATAGCATCAATCCATGTGTAGGGAGGAGATAAATCCAACTTGTAAAAAAGAAAATACCCAAAAATGAGTAAATGCTCACATGAGGTGAAGAGTTGAAAATGTACAAGGTTTATTAGTAAAAAACTATGTGCAATATTAAAAATATGAGATATTTTGGGTATAATGATTTTATTATGACACATATGTAAGGAAGGGGAGTCCCTTAAATGCTCACATAAGATGAAAAGTTGAAAATGTACAAGGTTTATTAGTAAAAAACTATGAGCAATATTAAAATGATTCCATTATGACACATATGTAAGGAAGGGGAGTTCTTTAAAGGAGGTGCATATTTCACATAAGATGAAGAGTTGAAAATGTACAAGGTTTATTAGTAAAAAACTATGAGCAATATTAAAATGATTCCATTATGACACATATGTAAGGAAGGGGAGTTCTTTAAAGGAGGTGCATATTTCACATAAGATGAAGAGTTGAAAATGTACAAGGTTTATTAGTAAAAAAAAAACTATGAGCAATATTAAAATGATTCCATTATGACACATATGTAAGGAAGGGGAGTTCTTTAAAGGAGGTGCATATTTCACATGCTTGAATGAGTTTTAAACTCATAAAAATTGAGATATTTCATCTCTCCTCTCTCCTCATTCAAGTCTAGTTCCAAAAAGTTAGCTTAACTGACCTAAAAATGGTCAAATATTGACCAAACTGATTTAGAAAATTCTAGAATCAGTTTGTTTGGTTAGGAGCTCAATTTTTCCTATAAATAGAAGCCTCCCCCTTGTTGAAAAATATATAGTGTTTATGCATCGTTACTCTACTCCACCTAAGCCAGAAACTGTGAATTCATTTAATAATTCACTAGTTTTTGGAGCTTCCCTCTTTCTTCAATTCCCATTAGTGGCTCCATCAACATACTTAACCAATTGATTGGTTGGGGGCCTCTACCGTGAACAAAGAATCAAGCAAGTTGTAAGGTAATTAGTGAATATTCATCTTTCTATAATTTCTCAATGTTTCTCTCTTCTCAACCCCTCTCAAGCTTGAGAAGTTTAATTGGTATGGTTTTTTTTAAATGCTATTGAAGTTTGAATAGTAGTGAAGAGTTACATAATTTAATAAATGCTATTGAAGTTAATTTTCATTTATGTTTAAATTCTAATGATTCTTATGTAAATTCTCTCTCTCACTCAAGAAATGGTAATACTCATGACCCATTCTCAATCCAAATCAAGCTTTTCATAAAGCTTTTCCTTAACCCAAGATAAAGCTATGCTTGAGGCCAAATTAATGGCTTTTTCTTATGCTTTTATTAGTTTATGTATATTGATGATTCAATCCATTATGCATTAAGGATCCAATTAGAGAATCATTTTAATTATTTCCTTAATGATAAGCTTTATCCCTTAGAAAAATTGAGATTTATCAGTCATAGCAGCGGAGCTATGGCAAAATTTTTATAAAAATTATGCATAAAAAATTTTCATTCAAAGCATAAAAAGAGGACTTCCTACCATATTCTAGGAATCATCATCCTAGATTAATTGAAAGAATTTCATTATAATCATGGAGAAATTGAATTTTAATATTATGCATAAAGGATAAATTTTTATATCAAAAGTGTTATTTTTACCATTTTTATTTTCATGCATAGAAGTATGCATAATGGATAAATTTTTATATCAAAAGTGTTACTTTTATCATTTTTAATTTTCATGCATAGAAGTATGCATAAAGGAAAATTTTTATATCAAAAGTGTTACTTTTATCATTTTTAATTTTCATGCATAGAAGTATGCATAAAGGAAAAAATTTTATATCAAAAGTGTTACTTTTATCATATTGGATTTCATGCATATAGGTATGCATAAAAGATATTCTTTTTATACTAAAAGTATGATTTTCCTCATAAATGGATTTTATGCTTAACTTAGATGCATAAGAGAAATTCTTTTATTCTAAAAGTATAATTCCCTACCAAATTGAAATCATGCATAAGAAGATGCATAAAAGATTGATTTTAATTTCGAAAGTGTTAGTCTCCTTAAATGGAATTTATGTATAAATAAATGTGTAGAGAAATCTTATATCAAATAAAAGAATTCTCTTTTAAAAAAAAAAAGATATGAAATGTGATAAGATGTGATAAGAGGTGTATGAGATGTGATAAGAATTGATAAGATGCGTATGGAAAGTGATAGGATGTGATAAGAGGTGTGATAAGAGGTGATAAGATGCTTATGAAATAAGTTAGGATGTGATAAGATGAATTAAGATGTGTATGGGGGGATGAGGTAAGAAGTGTATGTGATAGGATAAGATGTATATGGGTTGTGATAGGGCGAGAATGGATGTGATGTAAAAGATTAGATGTGAAAGTATATGGGGTTATATAAATGGGAATGTGAAAATGGATGTATGTATGTGGATGTGTGGATATGGAGATGGGAGTGTGGATGTATGAACATGAAAATGGATATATGCATGAAGATGTATATGCATAGATGTAAATGTGGATGTAGATGTGGATGTATAGATGTGAATGGATGTGGATGTATAGATGTGAATGGAAATGTGGATGTGGATGTATGTGAATGTGAATGTAGATGTGGATGTATGTGAATGTGAATGTAGATGTGAATGTGGAATGTGGATGTATAGATGTGGATGTATGGGAATGTGGATGTGGATGCATGTATGTGAATGTAGATGTGAATGTGGAATGTGGATGTATAGATGTGAATGGAAATGTGGATGTGGATGTATGTGAATGTGAATGTAGATGTGGATGTATGTGAATGTGAATGTAGATGTGAATGTGGAATGTGGATGTATAGATGTGGATGTATGGGAATGTGGATGTGGATGTATGTGAATGTGAATGTAGATGTGGATGTATAGATGTGAATGTGGAATGTGGATGTGGATGTATGTATGTATGTATGTATGTGGATGTAGATGTGGATATATGGATGTGTATGTATGAATGTGGATATGGGATGTGGATGTATAAATGAGGATGTGAAAATGGAGATAAGCATGTAGATGTGGATGTATGGATGTGAATGTGGATGTGGATGTGGATGTATGGATGTGGATATGGATGTGAATATATGATATGTGATGTGAAGGAATCTGAAGTGAAGAGATGGAAAAGGAGGTGATTGGATGAGTACACATATACATGGAATGTGGAATAAGTAATGTGGATTAATGAGGGATAATGTGAAAAAATGAGAGTTAATATAGAAACTGTATTTGTAAACTGTTTGTAAATGCTGTTTGTAAATGGCTGTTTTATGTCAAGAATGCTGGGGAAGCATTTTGACCATCTTGTGATTAAGGTCGTGGAGACCTAACTGATAAAGTTGCAACTGCTGACGGAGAGTCAATGGAGGACGTCTCGCGTAGCAAGGTCGACCGAGGTCTTGACCAGCCTCGGTTCGATTAAAATGGTGAGCTTCCGGTACGGTGGATGAGGGACCAAGGAAGCGGCCTATGAGTGAAGCGCTAGGTCACCTGCGAAGGATCCTAGAGGGTGCTGACCATACGGTGCTCGGGCTCTGGGTCGCCTAGGATACCCACGCGTGCGTCGAGGAAGATATTGGAACAAGGAGTAAGAGTTGTTTTGTGAAACCGGGCATGGATCTGGTTGACTGACCTTGCTGGTCCTCAACGGATGAGTCCATGGCTCTTTTATATGGATCTGTTGGTTGATCTTGCTGATCTTCAACGAGAGTCCATCTTGATAAGTGATTATATTGCCGAGTATTATGGGCTAGGAACTATGGAAACGGCCTCTGTGTGGACAGGTGGTGAGCGTTCTAGTTGCCAATGATGCCATAGATACTCTGATGAAGGAATGATGGGAAATTATGAATCAACTGGATAAATTGGGAGATTGTGATCAGTGGTACTATGGTTTCATTAAAGGATTGTTTTAAAGTTAGCTGATGCTAAGAAAAAGGCAATTTTCATATTGGGTGTGTAAGTGGTGTGGCTAGTTTTATGTTTGCATGAAATTCCGGCTAGGGGGCCTTGGAACTCTTTTCCTTGGTACCCGGGACAAAACCTAACCAAATTCCAAATTGGATCCCATCACTACAGTGGTTGGGCGGTTGGCTAACCCATGGGATCGGATGGGGTTAGGCTGGACTGATGGATCCATAAATCGAGACTCAACTTTGTTTTTACGATAGATAAAGTAAATCCCGGATAGAAATTGTTCTATGGATAGGAATCAACGGCTGTGCCTCTTGATGGGGAAAAAAGCGTTGATCCCAATGATCCAAGTGCAAGTTTCTACCTTGATTTGACCAAGTACCGTTAAAGGTACAGTCAGATCAGTTGATCCGTAATGATCTTGACTACGTTAGAGTAAAGAGTTATCCTGGTGGAATCGCCCATGCTTTCCGAGTAAAGGAAGTTTTTCCAGTTTCGGTTTTGGACAAACCGACGGATTAGTCTCTTGTCCGGATATCCGTGGGCGAGGCCCCGAGTGTGAGACCCCTACCCACGCATGATGTGCTACTTCCGCTGCTAGTACCCCGAATCCGTTGATCGGTGGGGAACAGGGATCTCACAGTTGGTATCAGAGCGAATTGGTTAATAAAGATCAACTGAGAAGACAAATATGTCAAGAATTTATGTAGAAACACAAAAAGGTTGTAATTGTATGATATAATTCATACAATTTGATATTCAAACTGAAATTCGTAATTTGGTAATTGGGTCTTCAGATAGAAGTACCGCAATTATATAGAATCCCTGACTTGCTTGAGGCCTAGACATGATGGTATTTACCTTATAATTCCAAGAGCCACGACTACCCGTATATACCGAGAGTATACTGCAGCTCTTTACTGACAGTATATACGAGTAAATCTAAGACTTGAAATTATAAGCGTTAATGCTATCCAGATGATGAATTCGAATGTGGTTGATATGATTTTTAATTCTGTTTGAGAATTGATGAATTGAATTGGATTCTGATTGAAAAATGATGATTTTTGAAATTAGTTGAAATATAAAAATCTGAACAAAACCACAATGAGGATGAATGGGACGAGTCCCAGTGATGATATTCATAACTGGAATGATGATAATGAATTCAGCAAATCACTATGAGATTAGTGGGTTGTGCTGTCAAATTGTTACTATTAACACTTGATCAGTAGATCAAGTTAAGGGATGACAAATTGAGAACTTGCTTGACTGAAATTCCCGTGGAGGAATGTTCAGAAGAAAATTTTTCGGTCTAATGGACCATTATCATGTTAAAGATATGAATGATATGATCTGAAAATTAATGATGAGTTCTATATAAGGGATATTTATCCCAGTGTTCTGTCGGGTTGACCAGAATATAAGGAACCCCAAAATAAAATTGGATGTTAAGAAAAAGAGTTGTCCTCTACCTTGCGAGATGAGGACATCTCGCACTTTTTAAGTGGGGTAGAATGTAAGATTCCTCCCCAGCCTTCGAGGTATACAGGAGTAAGAATCTCCCTTTCTGAGCTTATAATTATTCTCTCTCTAAAATAAAAGAAAGTTCTGTTTAACAAAGGAAGACCCTTTTTCTAGAATACTTCTCAAGAGTCCCACCTGTTTTAAGGATTCAGAACAATGAGTTCAGAAGTGAGAATCGATGTTTTGGATATCAAGGTTTTGGTCTTCATTCGAGTACGGCCCAGAAGAAGTTCTTTATATCTTGGGGAGTATATGAAGTTATCCCCCAGATATTGTGAGCCTTATATCTGAATTCAATGAAAGTAGGTGACTTAGCCTACAAGCTTCTTTTATCTCTTCATCTCAAAATTCTTAATGCCTTCTATAGAAAAATGTGTCAAACCCAAATCATGGAAAGACGGTAAAACTTCAGTGGCAAGTTACTGTTGGCTTCTAAGTTACGCTAGCTCCTTCCTTTATATAAGTCGTAACTTTTACTTGTCGCTCACAGTAATCTTACTTCCATCAATCTCCTTTCTTTCTTAATCTCCTTCATGGCTTGGCAACAAGAACTAGTTTTATCCATAATGATTCCTCACCTTCAAGACGCAAGTGAATCTGTGAAGAAGGATTTTATAGAGCAGTATGAGCGCTCACTTTTCCCTCACTTGGGAACTTCTGTAGCGCAAACCAAATGGCGGACCTATCAAAACATAACTAGGGTAACACCCTGGGGTCAGCAGCACTTTCGTAACAATGTCCGCTTGGCCATGGTTATTGAAGCTTTGGGTTTGGGTCCCCGATACTACTGTGTCATGAGATCAAGGCATCTTGGGTTTTCTGAGCGGGTCTTCTTACTGGCATGTTTTCTTCCTCATGAGAAGATATGCCTTTATCCTGTTTTTGGCTTGCCTCTCAGAGGTCCTTTTGTTAGATCACCTCATACCACTGAGATAGGTGCGGCAATAACCAACAGAATTATTCCCATAGATGAGTTACCTTATACTTGTGCAGCTTGTGAGGACTGCTTTTGTGATCATATGATGGACGGGCTTATGGAAGTGTAAAGAGTTCTTCTATCTTTACTGTATAAGTTCCGAGAATGAATAAAGTTTAAATCTTGTTCTTATTTTGAATCTTGCTCTCTTTAAGACGTTTCTTGGTGGTTAATCTTGATTCAAAAATTTTTCTCTAAGTCTCATATTCGTGCATCTTGCGAAATTATCCCAGTTTGCGAGATGAGGACATCTCGCATTTTTTAAGTGGGGTAGAATGTAAGATTCCTCCCCCACCCCCTTTTTGATGTCTAGTATCTTTCCCTGTAATCAATCCCTCTTCAGAAATATAAAGACCTTGTTTCTATCTATTTTAACCTAGAGAGAGAAAAATATTCTAGAGAGAGAATATTTAGATTTTGAATATTTTTGGATAGAAAAATATCTCATCTAATTCAGATGAGTTCCCCTAAAACAGAAATTAAAAAAGAATTTTCCAATGTGCAATTAGAATTAATTGAAAATAGGTATAAAGAACCTTAGCCTAAGGGTCTAGATTTTCAGAAATCTTTAGACTATGGTCCAATTAAGGTTCCTATGGACCAATAGCATCAATCCATGTGTAGGGAGGAGATAAATCCAACTTGTAAAAAAGAAAATACCCAAAAATGAGTAAATGCTCACATGAGGTGAAGAGTTGAAAATGTACAAGGTTTATTAGTAAAAAACTATGTGCAATATTAAAAATATGAGATATTTTGGGTATAATGATTTTATTATGACACATATGTAAGGAAGGGGAGTCCCTTAAATGCTCACATAAGATGAAAAGTTGAAAATGTACAAGGTTTATTAGTAAAAAACTATGAGCAATATTAAAATGATTCCATTATGACACATATGTAAGGAAGGGGAGTTCTTTAAAGGAGGTGCATATTTCACATAAGATGAAGAGTTGAAAATGTACAAGGTTTATTAGTAAAAAACTATGAGCAATATTAAAATGATTCCATTATGACACATATGTAAGGAAGGGGAGTTCTTTAAAGGAGGTGCATATTTCACATAAGATGAAGAGTTGAAAATGTACAAGGTTTATTAGTAAAAAAAAAACTATGAGCAATATTAAAATGATTCCATTATGACACATATGTAAGGAAGGGGAGTTCTTTAAAGGAGGTGCATATTTCACATGCTTGAATGAGTTTTAAACTCATAAAAATTGAGATATTTCATCTCTCCTCTCTCCTCATTCAAGTCTAGTTCCAAAAAGTTAGCTTAACTGACCTAAAAATGGTCAAATATTGACCAAACTGATTTAGAAAATTCTAGAATCAGTTTGTTTGGTTAGGAGCTCAATTTTTCCTATAAATAGAAGCCTCCCCCTTGTTGAAAAATATATAGTGTTTATGCATCGTTACTCTACTCCACCTAAGCCAGAAACTGTGAATTCATTTAATAATTCACTAGTTTTTGGAGCTTCCCTCTTTCTTCAATTCCCATTAGTGGCTCCATCAACATACTTAACCAATTGATTGGTTGGGGGCCTCTACCGTGAACAAAGAATCAAGCAAGTTGTAAGGTAATTAGTGAATATTCATCTTTCTATAATTTCTCAATGTTTCTCTCTTCTCAACCCCTCTCAAGCTTGAGAAGTTTAATTGGTATGGTTTTTTTTAAATGCTATTGAAGTTTGAATAGTAGTGAAGAGTTACATAATTTAATAAATGCTATTGAAGTTAATTTTCATTTATGTTTAAATTCTAATGATTCTTATGTAAATTCTCTCTCTCACTCAAGAAATGGTAATACTCATGACCCATTCTCAATCCAAATCAAGCTTTTCATAAAGCTTTTCCTTAACCCAAGATAAAGCTATGCTTGAGGCCAAATTAATGGCTTTTTCTTATGCTTTTATTAGTTTATGTATATTGATGATTCAATCCATTATGCATTAAGGATCCAATTAGAGAATCATTTTAATTATTTCCTTAATGATAAGCTTTATCCCTTAGAAAAATTGAGATTTATCAGTCATAGCAGCGGAGCTATGGCAAAATTTTTATAAAAATTATGCATAAAAAATTTTCATTCAAAGCATAAAAAGAGGACTTCCTACCATATTCTAGGAATCATCATCCTAGATTAATTGAAAGAATTTCATTATAATCATGGAGAAATTGAATTTTAATATTATGCATAAAGGATAAATTTTTATATCAAAAGTGTTATTTTTACCATTTTTATTTTCATGCATAGAAGTATGCATAATGGATAAATTTTTATATCAAAAGTGTTACTTTTATCATTTTTAATTTTCATGCATAGAAGTATGCATAAAGGAAAATTTTTATATCAAAAGTGTTACTTTTATCATTTTTAATTTTCATGCATAGAAGTATGCATAAAGGAAAAAATTTTATATCAAAAGTGTTACTTTTATCATATTGGATTTCATGCATATAGGTATGCATAAAAGATATTCTTTTTATACTAAAAGTATGATTTTCCTCATAAATGGATTTTATGCTTAACTTAGATGCATAAGAGAAATTCTTTTATTCTAAAAGTATAATTCCCTACCAAATTGAAATCATGCATAAGAAGATGCATAAAAGATTGATTTTAATTTCGAAAGTGTTAGTCTCCTTAAATGGAATTTATGTATAAATAAATGTGTAGAGAAATCTTATATCAAATAAAAGAATTCTCTTTTAAAAAAAAAAAGATATGAAATGTGATAAGATGTGATAAGAGGTGTATGAGATGTGATAAGAATTGATAAGATGCGTATGGAAAGTGATAGGATGTGATAAGAGGTGTGATAAGAGGTGATAAGATGCTTATGAAATAAGTTAGGATGTGATAAGATGAATTAAGATGTGTATGGGGGGATGAGGTAAGAAGTGTATGTGATAGGATAAGATGTATATGGGTTGTGATAGGGCGAGAATGGATGTGATGTAAAAGATTAGATGTGAAAGTATATGGGGTTATATAAATGGGAATGTGAAAATGGATGTATGTATGTGGATGTGTGGATATGGAGATGGGAGTGTGGATGTATGAACATGAAAATGGATATATGCATGAAGATGTATATGCATAGATGTAAATGTGGATGTAGATGTGGATGTATAGATGTGAATGGATGTGGATGTATAGATGTGAATGGAAATGTGGATGTGGATGTATGTGAATGTGAATGTAGATGTGGATGTATGTGAATGTGAATGTAGATGTGAATGTGGAATGTGGATGTATAGATGTGGATGTATGGGAATGTGGATGTGGATGCATGTATGTGAATGTAGATGTGAATGTGGAATGTGGATGTATAGATGTGAATGGAAATGTGGATGTGGATGTATGTGAATGTGAATGTAGATGTGGATGTATGTGAATGTGAATGTAGATGTGAATGTGGAATGTGGATGTATAGATGTGGATGTATGGGAATGTGGATGTGGATGTATGTGAATGTGAATGTAGATGTGGATGTATAGATGTGAATGTGGAATGTGGATGTGGATGTATGTATGTATGTATGTATGTGGATGTAGATGTGGATATATGGATGTGTATGTATGAATGTGGATATGGGATGTGGATGTATAAATGAGGATGTGAAAATGGAGATAAGCATGTAGATGTGGATGTATGGATGTGAATGTGGATGTGGATGTGGATGTATGGATGTGGATATGGATGTGAATATATGATATGTGATGTGAAGGAATCTGAAGTGAAGAGATGGAAAAGGAGGTGATTGGATGAGTACACATATACATGGAATGTGGAATAAGTAATGTGGATTAATGAGGGATAATGTGAAAAAATGAGAGTTAATATAGAAACTGTATTTGTAAACTGTTTGTAAATGCTGTTTGTAAATGGCTGTTTTATGTCAAGAATGCTGGGGAAGCATTTTGACCATCTTGTGATTAAGGTCGTGGAGACCTAACTGATAAAGTTGCAACTGCTGACGGAGAGTCAATGGAGGACGTCTCGCGTAGCAAGGTCGACCGAGGTCTTGACCAGCCTCGGTTCGATTAAAATGGTGAGCTTCCGGTACGGTGGATGAGGGACCAAGGAAGCGGCCTATGAGTGAAGCGCTAGGTCACCTGCGAAGGATCCTAGAGGGTGCTGACCATACGGTGCTCGGGCTCTGGGTCGCCTAGGATACCCACGCGTGCGTCGAGGAAGATATTGGAACAAGGAGTAAGAGTTGTTTTGTGAAACCGGGCATGGATCTGGTTGACTGACCTTGCTGGTCCTCAACGGATGAGTCCATGGCTCTTTTATATGGATCTGTTGGTTGATCTTGCTGATCTTCAACGAGAGTCCATCTTGATAAGTGATTATATTGCCGAGTATTATGGGCTAGGAACTATGGAAACGGCCTCTGTGTGGACAGGTGGTGAGCGTTCTAGTTGCCAATGATGCCATAGATACTCTGATGAAGGAATGATGGGAAATTATGAATCAACTGGATAAATTGGGAGATTGTGATCAGTGGTACTATGGTTTCATTAAAGGATTGTTTTAAAGTTAGCTGATGCTAAGAAAAAGGCAATTTTCATATTGGGTGTGTAAGTGGTGTGGCTAGTTTTATGTTTGCATGAAATTCCGGCTAGGGGGCCTTGGAACTCTTTTCCTTGGTACCCGGGACAAAACCTAACCAAATTCCAAATTGGATCCCATCACTACAGTGGTTGGGCGGTTGGCTAACCCATGGGATCGGATGGGGTTAGGCTGGACTGATGGATCCATAAATCGAGACTCAACTTTGTTTTTACGATAGATAAAGTAAATCCCGGATAGAAATTGTTCTATGGATAGGAATCAACGGCTGTGCCTCTTGATGGGGAAAAAAGCGTTGATCCCAATGATCCAAGTGCAAGTTTCTACCTTGATTTGACCAAGTACCGTTAAAGGTACAGTCAGATCAGTTGATCCGTAATGATCTTGACTACGTTAGAGTAAAGAGTTATCCTGGTGGAATCGCCCATGCTTTCCGAGTAAAGGAAGTTTTTCCAGTTTCGGTTTTGGACAAACCGACGGATTAGTCTCTTGTCCGGATATCCGTGGGCGAGGCCCCGAGTGTGAGACCCCTACCCACGCATGATGTGCTACTTCCGCTGCTAGTACCCCGAATCCGTTGATCGGTGGGGAACAGGGATCTCACAGTATCTAGAAATATCTCAATTTTGAATTACATCTCTCTAGGCCAAAACAAGGAAAAATAATATTTTCTTGCATTCTAAAATAGGGGATTTACAAGGGATGGAGGTGAGAGCTTATTCAGCATTTAGGGCTGAGGAGGAATCTTACATCCTCTCCCACTTAAAAAACACGAGATGTTCTCATCTCGCAAAGTGGGGGTAATCCTTACCAACTCTTTTTCTTTCTCCCAAGTGGCGTCCTCTAAAGGGAAGAACTTCCACGTGACCAAAAATTCTCTGAGGACTTTGCTCTTGAGAAACTTCTCCCAAACATCAAGGATTTCTTCAGGTTGGAGTACCATCTGGCCTTGACTCTGAGAAATCAATTGTTCATCATCAAGCACGTGACTCGGGCTGGGTACATACTTCTTCAGTAAACTGACATTGGAATACATTATGTACCTTGAGATGGGAAGGTAGGAGAAGTTCATAAGCTAAATCTCCTACTTTCTTTATAACACCATACGGTCCACAGTATCTGGGAGAGAGCTTCTTATACTTCCCCAAATATAAAGAACTTCTTTTGGGTCATACTCAAATGAAGACCATATATGATTCTTCAAACATTCTCTGTGATCTCTTTTTATCAGCATCCTGCTTTTGCCTATCCTGAGTAGCCTTAATATCTTTATGGATTGATTGCATTTGTTGGTCCATATCATCAAGCATTTGTCTAGACATCTCAACCCTGATCAATGGGTCAGACCAAGTTAATGGTGTAAGGCAATCTTGTCCTTACAGATCTTTGAAAGGGCTCATCCCGATACTTCGGTGATAAGAAGCATTGTAAGCAAACTCAACCAGGTGTAAATAGCTTAACCACTTCTTGGGTTCTCTGCCATAGCATGACCGAAGGATATCTTCTATTACCTGATTCACTCTTTCAGTTTGGCCATCTGTCTTGGGGTGATAGGCTATAGTGAGATCCAAGAAAGTTCCCACTGCTTCGAAGAATGCAATCGAGAATCTCAATGTGAACTTAGGATCTATGTCTCGCTTACTATCTCCTAGTAGGTAAGCCATGCAATTTGAAAATCTCCTTGAGGAAAACTCTGGCAACTTCTACTACAGTGTAGGTTTCTTTTACTGGAATCAGATGGGCAACCTTGGTTAGTCTGTCAACTACCACAAAAATGGAGTTGTAACCTGACTTCACTGAAGGTAGTCCAGTGAAAAGATCCATACTGATACATTCCCACTTCTCATCTGTGGAATGTCTAGGGGATGTAGCTTTCCTGGCATCTTGACTCTCTCTGCCTTGACTCTCTGACACATTAAGCATTGCCGCACATGATCAAGTACATTGACACACGGGAGAGCAATTCACTGTAGGAGGAGGAGAAGAAGCTCAACTTCGACAATAATCTCACTTTGCAAGGAGCATATGCTGTCGCCAAATAACAATAAGAAGTGTGCTACTTGTGGAAGAACCAACCATCTCACAAAAGATTGTTTTATTAATAACCCTTGTGTGCATTGTGGTAAAACTAACCATCTAGCACAAAAAATGTTATTTTAAAGACAAAAACAAGAAGAATAAAGAAAAAGCCAATCTTACCACTACTGAAGAAAGTAATTTTGTAACTCATATAGTTGGTCCTGATTCTGATGATGAATCCTATGCTTTCTAGTTAACTCTTTCTTTTTGAGTTCTAAAACCTTGTCTTTTATCCTACATTACCTTGATTGTATTATGGATAAGAGTACACACCCAATGTCATTAAGGGGGGACTATATCTCATTCTTGTATCAAGGGAGATTACTAGGTATGAGCCCATATATTGAGTGAAATGTTTGGCTTAAGGGGGGTGTTAAAAATAATCCAATCATTTTTCCCAAGCTATATCAGATAGAATAAAATGTATTAGAATCATCTTGTTGTTGCTAGCCACTTGTGATTATGCTACCTCATCAATGATGTCACCTAAGCAATGAATCTAGTCTCATATGATGTATCTAATAGTGCTATATAAGCTTCATGTATGAAGCTACTTTGCTATCAATGAAATCAAGATAAGAAGTTCTTTCGTATCATGAATGGGTCCATGTTCTTTGCACCTTAAATCTAGCACAAATATGCTCATTTTAATTTCAATGTATGAGACATATTCTTTAGAAGCCTATCTGTTGATTCCTTTTGAAAATATATATATATGCACTTAAATGCTATGTTGTATTTGTATAAAGTGATCGGCTTGAGAGTTAAGCTCTACCTATACTTTATGCTTATGTAAAGGACATATAAGATATAAGAGAGGACTATGAAAGTACAACCATTCACATTTAAATTTTTCATGAATCAGAAAAAATATTAACCAATGGTTTACTCACACAAAGTTGGTGTTGTCTTTTGTCTGGTTTTCGTGTTTCAAAAATCTTTAATTAGCAAGTCCATCACAAGGAAAAATTAGAGGTGAAATTTAGCCCAAAGGCTAATTTTTAAGGGTCATCCAAAATTTATGGGCTATTTAAGACCCAAAAAATGGTGACTTTTTTAATATATTAACCAAAGGTAGCATTTTTGGGTAAATTTTAGAGAAGAAATTACCAAATTTACACAAATTGAACATATATCCTGAAAATTTTCAGACATTCACCAACGTTTCCTACAAACTCTACCTTCTACTTTGACCATAGAAAATGCTTCTTATTTTTTACCCCTGTCAATGTGTAAACTATTGCAAGTACTCATTAGTTAGAATTGTTTTTAAAATATTAGCAATCTACTAGTACTACAATGTGAAAATCAGACAAGCTTATCTAGCCTGAGACCTAGCAAAATAGACATAGTTAGTGCAACAACAAAAAGAATCAACAAAGATTCTAGCAACATCTAAGAACTCTTGTGAGCATTCTATAATGCATGCCACAACACAGACATAATCATTGTTATCTGTGCTATAGCTAGCTCGTATATCCTCCTATACAAATACTTCATGTCATAGTGTCCATGCAAGATGTCGTAAACAATTTAACTTCAACCATAAATGGGCTATTTTGGGCAACTTTCTGTATCAAGGGTAAGCTCCATCTTATTATGTAACCAACCTTACATATTCCTAGTTGAAATATATTTGATATGAGGGATCATTACAAACTTATGGAAATGTAAATTAAGAGAAGTATTTAAACAACAGTCCACATGAATGATTATAATGCCTAAAAAGGATGTCTTTCTAGTTTTTCTTATTTTTGCCAATGTACCAATTGCTAAAGATTTTGCAACGAGTTGGGCAGGGTGCAAGCCCTTGTTAATCATATTTCCCAAATGCTAAAGCAAACAAATAGAAATGCATTGTACACACACACACTCCTCTTCCTAGGTATATAGATTGCTTATTATAGCCAATCATGGATAAGTGGCTTGCTTAATGTTTGGGGTTCGTAGAATTTCTAAAAATGGCAAATATGCTGCGCGGTTAAGTTTCGTGAACGTACTAGTAGAGTTCCTTCCTTGCACCTACAAAGTTTCAAGTGATTCAGACTCTCCATTTGGAAGTTAGGGCCAAGTGTAAAAAAATTGTTCAAATCAGCTCGGAAATGCTTAATTTTCACCCATGTAGCATTTCTTATCTTTGTTTTTGGAGTGGTCCGAAGATGGGTCTAATCTTGTTGAAATGAGACAGGATACAATATGTGGTATGTACAACTACTAATCTTCAGTCTAAGCACTTTAGCTCTTCTTTTCCAAAGTCCATTTGCTATTCTTAGTTGGGTGTAAATGAGGAAAAGAGCACGGTGGACAATTTTAGGCAATTTCCAAATTTATTAGTTTGAGGTCATACTTGACACATGACTAGTACATGGTCTCTATAACATCAAGAAAAAGTCAGAACTTAAAAAGAGTCTTTGAGCTGAGAGAAAATGCAGGGCGTAGATAACTTTTGGCCAGGCGTGGACAACTTCTAGACAAGGTCAACTTGTATGGCACATAACTTTTGACTCATAAGTAGGATTAGAATGTTCAAGAAGTCACAAGTTGTCTACTCGAGATGAGATTTCCATTGATGCAAACATATTTTTATTTTGTGTTTTACATCAAAAGTTTTTGCGGTTCAAGATACTACAACTTTTAATTGACTTCGTTCTCGTCTCCTCGTAATCCACACCCTTTCCTAACCACGTTGAAATGCTAAAATATAATATAATAAGCTACTCAAGCATACAAGAAATAGATTTTAGGACTTACTTGAGGATGTAGTCATAGATTGGGTAGTCGTAATAGAGCTCCACAAGTCCGTAGTAGTAGCAGCAGTCAAGGTTTCTAATCTCCTTGCGTAAGCTTTAGTTTATCCTCTCTCTCATCAATTCGTAGACATGATTGCTGTGCAATGTAAATCAACAAAATGTGTAAAATCAGTCCCCAGAAGTATGTGCTCGTGGACTATGTGAGGACTCACAACAGGGACCTCAAAGGGTATGTTCTATCATAAAGTGCATGTGAGTTATAATGAGTAAATAGAGCTCGAAAGTCTTACCAATTACCCACCACATACTCACGTTCTTGATGTTGAAAATAGGAAGAAATTTTGCAACCTTACCGATTGGTCATCATACCATAATCTCACCAGAGAAGTCCAAGCCGCATACGGGGTCACATTTGCCGTGCTTCATTCCTCTTCTTCGTTGCTAAACGGATGTGTTATATGGGGCCTAATTGCATCTATAAGCACCATTAAGATACCAAATGCATTAAACATATACTGTGGATGAAAATTCCATCTCACTCACCAACAAAAGATATGCATGCATACACATGGAATGGGAAAGAGAGACAAAGATTTCATGGCTTGAGTTGCAATCTATTTATCGGCCATAATTATACTTTGCAGTCTCACCCCTTTCCCATCAAATTTGAAAAGGCAACACTGGATCTTTAAAGCTGCTTGTCTAATGTAAAGGCAGCTCCATATTAAATCATATCAACCAATACAGATATTGAATAAGTAGGATAAAACCCAATATATATATTTACATATATTGCATGGTTGAGAAGAATACAGTGTAGCTCAATGGGCCTCCTTATTGGATGATCCCCTCACCACGTCTGTGCTTAATCGTCTTCTGCATAGGTTGGCTATTAATTTCCATAAAGTTGGTCAATAAAGAGGTTATAAATATTTCCACAAACACTTTTATGTCCTATTACCAAACTAGTGTTAAGAAACAAGGGTCATTAGGAAAATCTACAATCTAGCTTCCCAACAAAACCTCCATGATAGAATTAACTAGCTCTCAATTGCACCAATGCCCTAATAAACCTCTCTCATGAGTTACTAGAGAAGAAGAGAAGAAGGAAGAGAAAAGAAGAGAAGAGAGATTAAGAGAGCACACAACTCTTAAGAGAGATTAAGAGAGCATAACACTCTTAAGAGGTTAGCACAATCCCTACTCACATGCTCACAAGAAGTAAGGAAGCATGCAAGCATGAAGAGAAAACTCCAATTTGCACAATGGGATTGTCACCTTGTTAATTCAAAGTATCTTATACTTATGGTCACTTTGTTTATATCTAGCTACTTACAAAATCTCTGGAGTGCTTGAAATCCAAGATTCAAGTCTTGTACATTACTTGACCAACGTTCATTACAGAAATATGATGAGCCCAACTACCCATTATAACAATTTATGAACAAGTACACTATGTGGGGATAAAATAAGAGCTATTGGTATGATTAGAAAGTTAAAGATACTTTTTAAAATCATATAGTTCATTAATTTTGACTGAGGTAGGAATCTCATTTAAGTTGTAGAAATAAAATGTTTGTGATTGGCAAGGATTATGAAGTGTTTTCATTGTAACCCATTGGTGTAAGTAACCTTCATAGCTTTTGATGTAATACATGTATAGTGAAGGTGTACTTGAAGTTCAAAAAAAAGTTTGTCATGGCACCCTTGTGTCTTAAAAGAGTGATGATTGATTGATCAATCAAGTAGAGCTTTAATTTCTACCATAAACACACGTAAAGTTCTGATTACATTAGAACATCTAAATTTCCAATCTAGGTTATTAAAACCTATAAGCATGTAGGTTTCTCAAGATCAATCTTAATTCAAAAAACAATGAACCTAGCTAGCATTTAACCATTTTTTGTACCTTCACTTTGACTTATTTGAAATTTAAAAAGAGCCAGAACTTCTATTATGTTTTTCAAGTACAAAGAGAATTACACCTCAACTCTACAAAGTGAATTCTACTGCAACTCTATAGAACTTTGTAACTTTGTAAATAAATCTCTCTCTCTCTCTCTCTCTCTCTCTCTCTCTCTCTCTCTCTCTCTCTCTCTCTCTCTCTCTCTCTCACACACACACACACACACACACACACACACACACATGCACGGACATGCACACTCGTGCATGCACATGCAAGAAAAAGGATTAAAAAGAAAATGAGGAGAACTACTTTATTAACATTTCAAATTTGCATAAAAAAGCATAATGCTTTCATTATTTTAAGCTAAAACTTTGAGAATATTCAATTAATCAAGGATTTATTAAGTTGGGATAATGTTTTTAAAAAAATCAATTAATCAAGGTCAGGACAATGATCAAAGAATACACCTAAATTGTATAGAAAATAGGTAGTCATTCTTTAGAAAGAGTTCAATTATGCATATCATAATGAGTTACAAAAAATCTTCAAAGTCTATGGATTTGTCTATATCTAGACTCAATTAGAAATCGCGTTAGCTCACTTTATGTTTCAAAAAGCATATTTAAAGATAATATCATGATGCAGATTCACTAAATATAATTTTAAAATTAAAACTCTCTTGGTGGTATCATCAAGCATGTCAAAATCTATTAATTTTGTTCTCTGCTAATATTGTAGTATGTATTCATGAAAAATTAATGCTATCTTAGAACCTAAATGGGACTCCAAATTGTCACGTCGTCTTAGAAAGCTTCTTAAGATTGACTCATGTGCTTATTTTTGTTTCTCATCTTTGAGAAATTTCTTCACCAAGATGAAATAGATGTTGCAAGACAACAAGACACTACAATGGATAGCTTAAGGTCCTTATGCATGGCACATTTTTAGCATCTAAAAATGGAAGGTTCATCAGCATCAACATACACAATCCTAAAACTTAGTAAAATTTAATTCATTCAAAAAGGGTTTTTGAGACCGAATGATTTCACATAGTCAAAGTACAAGTAGTATTGGAGGGCAACCAAACCTGTTTGGTGATAAAAAAAACCTTAAGAAAAAAATCATATAGCTTGGACACACTATGTATACCATGGACAAGTGGAAAAGTGGCTTCAATAGGGGTTGAACGTTGACCTCATCCAATACAATCACTTGCCAAAACCACTAGGCCTACTTGATTTGTTGAAACCTACTCTAAAAAGTAAATTCATAACAATTTTTGTGCATGCCTTGTGAAAAGGCTCAAAGACAATGCACACTCTTAATGGATACGCCCACAAATATTTGTGAATCCACCCCTAAGGAGAAAAGATCAAGCAACCTAATGGAGGATGTTGGTGAAAAAAAGGGGCATGAGATATGCAATGAGATTTTGTGTTATGTTGTAGATATGTAAGGGTGGATAACCTACATACTAAGAATACAACCTTGCTTAATGTTATGATGTGAGAAGGTGTGAGACTTGGACCTTTTTCCTGCTCTCATTGAGAAATAGTCCCATTGTATCAAAGTGCACAATTCGTTTACTTACTTATCACTCTTTTTAGGATGCACTTGGGAATTTTACTTCTCAAAGGCTTTCTCAAAGTTGAATGTTGAGGTTGGGGATATGAACGGTGGGGTGAGGTTGTTATTGAGAAGGAAGTAAGGAGCTAATGGAAGTTTAGAGAGTGAAAGGGTGAAAAATAGAAAAGAAAAGATGGTCACCTACAAGGAAGGGGTTGATAAGAGTGATAAAGGGAGGGCAATCTAATGGAAGTTTACAGCAGAATCGTGGAAAACAAAAAAGGAAAGTCGGACGTAACATTTTCATAACATATGGGAAGCTACTAAGAGGGAGGGTGTATGAGAGGGATGAAGAAGCATAGTGTTTTGACGTGAAGAAGACATGTACAAGAGGGGGTGCAAGTGGTGGTATGGGGATACATAAATGTTTAGTGCTTAGAAGAAGTTTCATATTTCAATAAGACCACGGTGTCAAGACAAACTACCTTTTGGTCTGCATCATGTGGTGTTTTTGGGCTGGAGCTAAAGATGCTTAGGAAATTCTAGCAAGATTGGATTGTCATGGAAACAACATTATTGTTTTTTCAACCACTAATTAGGCTCCTTTCGGGTTGTGGGTTGTTTAGGTTTTAGGGACCAAAACGCTATGGCCACAATCTACTAGTTCCTCAACCAATAGTGAGGCTCCTTTAGGGTTTGGTTTAGGCACCAAATTCCCATGGACGCACAGTTTTTCACTAGGCCATAAGTCACATGGTCAAAAGAGCCATTTGGATATACCAAGGTAGGGGGCGAAAGTTCTAGCAAGGAAACAACTTTGATGCCTTTGTCCCATCCCTCTATTTCTAAGTCGCAAATCTCAAATCTCAAGACTACTGGCCCAAAATTCAACACTTCAGGTTTATATGAGTTGGAGTCTGGAGAATCTTACCAAGTTATTCCCACACCTTCCTTTGGTGTTAAGATAAAGCTTCATTATCTGAAGCTAAATCTAAGCAAAAAGACTCTTTGCCTTTATTGGCTAATACCTATGTGGATATTAATTTTTGGATAAAGGAATACGGTAATTTACAATAAAGAAAGTTCTTGCATGCGTGTGTAGGGTTGGGTTGTCAGTCAAACAAGATGTCCTTGCCTATCTCTCATTACCTGAGGGAGGCCGAAATGCAGGTGGGCGAGGCTGATCTGTGATCTTGGGATTCTATGAACCCTCTCAAAAGGAAGGCCTTCCCTTGATGGGCTTGGTTAAATATTTTATTGTAATTTTTGACAGCCATTTTAAAAATTTACAAGTATCTTACAACTAAAATCCTAAAAAATAGGTGTAGGCCTGTACGCCTATTTTTTTCAAGTATTCGACAACCAAAATGCTAAAAAAAGGCATATTCTAGTACCCAAATGAATGGACCTAGACTCAAACCCTGACATCCATGGTGTGTGTGAGTGGTGCAATGCTTGAATTGCATCCCCGATAGGGGCTTCCAAATAAAAAGCAACTCCCCCCTTCCCTTGTGCCCACCAAAAGGTGGCTTGGTCTATGCTGCACACGCTTAAGACTCCGTAGGAGAGCTTGTGGCGATTTAAACTCAGGAGAATTGCGCTGTAAATTTGGCCACTATGATTCGTTCAAGAAAAAAAATACATTCGTGTTTTATTATTCCTTCATCAATGGTATTAAATTTGATTGGTAAAAAGCATTCCTCAAAATATCATTGCACTAAAATCTAAAATCTTGTTAGTCGTCTAGCCTTGCTCAAATACCAAACGTGATTTCCCAATGTTCAAAAGGAAGCATGCCAACTCTTCGATTGTAAATATATATTGGCATGTGTGAACTAAGAAGCATTTGGACATGCAATGTTATTATCATGTGAGCCTTTCTAATAAACTCAAACATGAAAATATTGTGGGCTCCTATGCAAAGAGCATGCTTTCATGAGTGAGCACTTGCCTCCGTGGCTCAACTCATCATGACCAAAGTTCCTAACCAAGAGGTCATGGGTTCTCGACCCCTGACACTGTAGGGTTATATTTGTGAGCTTCTAGCTTGGTTACATCCCCTTGAAAGAGGGCTTTCGAGGGAAAAAATACATGCATTCATCAATGCCAACACAACTTGCAATTGCACAAATGGGGCATGGACTAAAACTTGGCGTAGGTCCTAAGATGCTTAAACACTTGTAAATGTAGCATTTTTCTTACAACAATAGATCAACATGAAATTTTTTTTATAAATACTTATCTTATTTGGATACCTCATGTACTTCAATGCTGAATCTACGTTTATTGCCTAGACCGATCATTTTATTTACTTGTGATGTGTCATATGACATGGATACCCTTATTAGAAGAGTGATCAACAAGTGGGGTGAGCTTCACAAGAGACAATTTTGATGGCAGTAAGGATGTTTAACCATCCATGCATTCATTCAAGAAAAAAAAATACATTCGTGGTTTATTATTCCTTCATCAATGGTATTAAATTCGATTGGTAAAAAGCATTCCTCAAAATACCATTGCACTAAAATCTAAAATCTTGTTATTTGTCCAGCCTTGCTCAAATACCAAACGTGATTTCCCAATGTTCAAAAGGAAGCATGCCAACTCTTCGATTGTAAATATATATTGGCATGTGTGAACTAAGAAGCATTTGGACATGCAATGTGAGCCTTTCTAATATCAACCAAGTTTTATTCGAATTTTTTTGGGTTATAAATTTTAAATCTCACTTCTTGCTCACATCAAATATGCTCATTTTAATTGCAATGTATGAGACATATCACTTAGGAGCGTATTGGAATAGGAAAAATGGGATAGTTGGTCTTCATAAAATCTGCGACATTTGCAAAGTAAACTTTTGTGCTAAAAAGTTATACATTTTTAGAGTTTAGACCCAAGGAGGCCACTCTATAAAAACCTATATAGCACATGCATATAGGCATGTATTTGAACTACCCATCATATTTTCATTTAAGAACCCCTTTTTAGATCTTTACATAAACAAATTATTTTAAATAACTATATGTTCTTTCCTTTTTTTTAAAAACACATGTGCAATGTGATGCTACATTGCACTTGTATAAAGTGATCGGCCTAAGAAGTAATGTCTACCTACACTTTATGCTTATGTGAAGGACATATAAGTTATAAGAGAGGACTATTAAAGTACAACCATTCACATTTGTACTTCTTATGAATCTTATTAAATTAGGTGGCAGAAAGTTGGTGTTGTCTTTTGTGTGGTTTCTTGTTTCAAAAATCTTTGATTAGCAAGTCCATCAATGTGTAAACCATTGCAAGTACTCACTAGCTAAGACTTATGAACTTAATTAAACCATAATTATAAGGATTTATGTTTTTAGCAATCTACTAGTACTACAATGTGACGTAAATCGAGTTAGAAATATATTTGATATGGGGGATCACTATAGACTTATGGAAATGTAAATTAAGAGATTAGTATTTAAACAAAAATCCATGTCACAGCACTAGGTAAATGCATAAAGATAATCAGCTTGAGTATAGCTAAATACGAAAACCTTATCTTAAGCATATATTAAGTTTAATAAAAATAATTACTCAATCAATTTATTAAAAATAATTACTTAGTTAGTTCAATAAAAATAATATCTTAATTAGCTATATATTCAAACCTTAACTTGAGCATAATTAGTTTAGTAAAAATAATTACTAGATCACACGCTTTTTTTTTAGAAGAAAAAAAAATGATGCAAATGTGTGTACAAGGATTTGGTTACCATAATCATTCGTGATAGGTCCATGCGAAAAAAAGGATCTTTGATGCTCCACCAGTTTTTTTTAAAGAAATATTGCATAGAGTTATCGGTTTTATAACTAAAATTTCAAAATTTTGAATCTTTAAATTCAAGGCTAGGAAAATTTGAGCCATAAAACTTACATTTCATATATAGGTTAATTAGTTTTATAACAAGAATTTTAAAATTTTTAATCTTTAAATTCAAAGCTAGTTAATTTGAGCCATGAAATTTACACTACAGGATGCCATGAAATTTTCTCACACCGAGCACACCACCACCAGTGTGACCAAATAGTGTAAGCAACATCACTTGGAAAACGACACTATTTTTTTCCCCGAATTTCAAACAATCAAAACAAGTTCCAAAATGTCACTTGCAATTAGTGTTCTAATTTGAGACGACTACTTGCAATTAATGTCCTACTAGAAAAATCTACTTACATTTGGTGGTTTGTAATCATTTTACATAGCTTTCACTTCAAAGACAAAACCATGCAACTAAGATAAAATTAAATCCATTGCATTTGTCTTTCGAAGAACAATTATAGACTTTTCTTCACCAGATTTTGATGTCGCAAGACAATAAGATACTATAATGGATAGTTCAAGAGAGTCTCACTCCTTGTGCATGGCACATTTTCAAAATAAAAAATGCTAGTCCTCTTTGTCTAATTAGAATTTTTATGGGAATGGAAGGTTTACCAGCAACAACGAACACAATCCTCCGCTAACTTACCAAAACTACATTATTGAAAAAGGGTCTCCGAGGTCGAATGATTTCACACACTCAAAGGACAAGTAGTACTAGAGGGACACCAAATCCGTTGGATAACAAATGACTTTAGGAAAATAAATCATTTAGCTTGGACACACTATGCATAGCATGGACAAGATGAAAAGTAGGTTCAACACGGGCTGAACATTGACCTCATTGAGTACATTGACTTGTAATAACCACTAGGCGTACCTAATTTTTTGAAACCTACTCTAAAAAGTAAAGTCATAAAATTTGTTTGTGCATGCCTTGTGAAAAGGCTCAAAGACAATGCACACTCACAATGGATAAATATTTGTGAATCCACCCTAAGGATAAAAGATCAAGCAACCTAGTGGAGGATGTTGGTACAAAAGGGGGCATGAGATATGCAATGAGCATTTGTGTTGTGTTGTAGCTATGTAAGGATGGCTAGCCTATATACTAAGAATACAACCTCGTTTAACGTTATGATGTGAGAAGGTGTGAGACTTGGACCTTTTTTCCCCTCTCGTTGAGCCATAGTGCCATTGTGTCAAAGTGCAAAATTCCTTTACTTTCTTATCACACTCTTAGGAATTTCGCTCCTCAAAGGCTTGATCAAAGTTAAATGTTGAGGTTGGGGATATGAATGGTGGGGGTGAGGTTGTTGTTGAGAAGGAAGGAATGAGCTAATGGACGTTTAGAGTTAAGGGTTGAAAATAGAAAAGAAGAGAGTCACCTACAAGGAAGGGGGCTAGTAAGAGTGCTAAAGGGAGGGCGATCTAATGGAAGTTTAGAGCAAAGTCATGGAAAATAGAAAAGGAAAGTGGGATGCAACGTCATAGGAACATATGGGCCCCCACAAGGAGGGGGGCCTTATGAGAGGGATGAAGAAGCATAGTATTTTGACGTGAAGAAGACATGGACAAGAGGGGGTGCAAGTGGTGGAGGGGGCATACATAAATGTTTAGTGCTAGTGCCTAGGAGAGGTATCTCCTAGGCACTAAACATTTAGGAGAGGTATCTCCTAGGCACTAAACATTTAGGAGAGGTGTCATGTGAGTGTTTCAACAAGACCACGTTGTGAAGATGAACATGGGGACTTTGACGAGGAAAACACACACTTTTTCTTTGACCCCTTTGTGAACACACTTTTTCTTTGACCCCAATGTGGAGGTGACGGAGGGGTAGAGATGGCCGTGACAGGTGTTTCGAACGTTATTCTGGATGTAAAGAAAACTTGCAAAAATATTTCAGGGCCTTCATAAACTACAACTACATGTAAATGGTGAAATCACCCCTTTCCCATCCAATTTGAAAAGGCAACAGTGGACGTGTACAGCTGCGCTCCCAAGTCCTGTACGTGCGCCTGCATGGAAATCTTGGGTTTCCATCACACTAATTATCTCCTATGTAAGCAACTAATCTCGCAGCATTAGCATAATCTCCCAGTATTAGCATTAGAGCTGCAGCACCAACTGGAACTCTTGCGAGTTTGTCTTCTTCAAACTTCAACATCTTTTCACTGGAGGGTTGCAGTCATGCTAAGATAGATTCCATTATACTATACTCGCTTCATCTATTTAGTAATTTTGCAGCACCAGCTAGCTGCCTATGATTAATCAGCCTAAGTATTCATATATATTACGTATATTGCATGGTTGAGAAGAATCCAGTATAGCTCCACGGGGATCCTTATTGGATGATTCCCTTGCCACTTAATCGTCTGCATGCAATGCTTTGTGCAGGTGGGTACTGAATGGAAATGGCAACACGCGTGTTCGAAGGGCGAGATTTTATGCAGGGATCGTGTGTAGGGGAGGGTGTGCAACCAAGAAGCTTCGAACTCAAAAGAGGTGCCTCGATACCCACCTTCATCGACTTTGCAGATGTTGAGAAAGGGGTCTGGAGCCCCAAACATGATAGAGCTGTGCATAAACATGAGCTCAGTGATCAAACCGGCCCGTTGGAAATCTCTCTCAGAATGTGGCCTTCTGAGAGATTATGTGACCCAGAAACCCTAATCCATGTAGGAGAAACCCTAAATCATGAAGAAACCCTAAGCAAAAGAGTGCCCGAATGCAACCTCAACTCTCTCAGAGCTTGCCACTTTGAGAGATTCTCTGAGCCGGAAACCCTGCTTTACTTAGAAACTGTGAATTTCCCGCGACGAAGGAAGTATCCAGGTCAGGGAGCTTTCCCTCAAAAACTTCCTCCTGAGTTGAAGATGGGATCACCCAATAAAGGATTCTATGGGAAAAAAGAAAACCCAAGAGTGGTGGGTTACAGGAAGACCCAGCAGCAGAAGAAAAAATTTCATTCACGTCAGATGATGGGTGTGGTTGCCCCTCCTCATGTGTTGCAGGAGGCTCAATGGCACTCTGGCCCTTTGCCTGGTTTCGACTATCCGGAGGCGAACGGAGACTCTCCAAGGCGACCTATCGCTTGTGGGCAATTTTGTGGGGGCTCTCTTGGCTGCAACTGTTGGTTGGAAAGAGTTGGCCATTTTTTTCTGGGTTGTGGGTCTTGCACATTACTTGATGGTTTTTGTGACATTGTACTAGAGATTGCCAACTGCAGCCATACTGCCGAAGGAGCTTCACCCAGTATTTTTTCTGTTTGTTGCAGCGCCAAGAACTGCTAGTGTAGCTTGGTCCGAGATTGTGGGTGACTTTGACTTAGTATCATGAATCGCCTACTTTGTGGGCTTGTTCCTTTATTCATCTTTGATAAGCTAAGAATCATGTATGTATATTTACATCTATGTATGTAGTGTGTGTGTGTGTGTGGGGGGGGAGAGAGAGAGAGAGAGAGAGAGAGAAAGCATGTGTGATTGCTTAATGAAGTGCTTATAATTTAAGCTTATGCTCATTGTGTAGGTGGTGCGGGTCAACTTCTTTCATGGATTTTGGTAAGCTCTAACCTGAACCTTTGCTGTTTAACATGCTATATTCTCATACAAATATATCTTGATGAATGCACAGCATGCTCTTCGACTGAGATGCCTACTTGACCATTATTACCTTACTATTGCTGTCTACACAGCTTCATTGTGTACCTACATGCATGTCCATCATCTGGCAAGTCAATGCACACACAGTGCCCAGCTCTGTGTAAAGCCTGTTTAAAGTTAGGAGTTTGTTCATGTGCATGTAACATTCTCATGGGAGTTTGTGAGCTTGTTTTCAGGTTCTCAATGGCTTGGTGGGCATATACCTTCCCTATGACTACATCCGCCATTGCTACAATCCATTATTCTGTCAAAGTCAACTATCCCATTACACAAGGTCTCTCATTTTTTCTTTCAATGATCTCATCTGTTACCATTTTCTCATTGTGTGTCTTTACCATCCTGCACATCTTCTTTTGGTGCTCCATGTTCCCCAACGATGTGGCTATTACAATCATAAACGAGAACCATTAAGTAAAGCAGAAGATAAAGGAGTTAGAGAACTATACACCATCCACAAAGTGTTTCATGTGGCAAGAGAAAGGCTTGGCAAGTAGGCACATCCTTTATCAATCAATGAAGTCACATGTTCTTTTAGCCAAATCCATGGGTGTAATGTATGAAGACTGGGACATGTCAAAAAAGTTGCATCCACACCTCTTATAAAATGATTAGAGTGCATCTTTGAAGTATTTACATTGGACCAAACCCAGCCAATGATGCCATTTTTGAAGTTTTAAATCCAACCAATGATCCCATTTTTGCAGTGATTGACGGTAGTTTGGACAAGTATATTTCAGATTTGGCATGAATGAGATTGGTCCTGCAATGTAAAAGTACATGTACATCATAGGAGCAATATATTTCATATATTTTAATACCATTTGTCTTGTGATTTAAATCTTTTGCTGCATGGTTCACTCTTATGCTGATGAATCTGTAGACTTGAGTTTCTCTGTCTTTTGGTCTGCCAGGTGGTTTTTGCCGGCTCGAAGTAAGGATGCTTTGAAGATCCTAGCAAGCATGGATTGTCATGGAAACAAAATAATTGTTTTTTTCCAATTAGGTTCATTTAGGGTTGTGGGTTTACATTTTAGGGGCCAAAATGCCATGGGAACAAGCTACTAGTTCCTCAACCATCATCATACTACTCAAACAATGAATTAGCGTCGGATGCTACACAAAAACCATGCATTCGCGTCAACGAGCGGGCACTTGCTAGAGTGGCTCAGCTCATCACGACCCACCCTAACCAAGAGGTTATATGTTCGAGCCCTGACACGGCAGAGGTTGTGTGTGTGAGTGGTGTAGTTTCTAGCTCGGCTACATGCCCTGGAAAGAGAGCTATGGGAAGACCGTGCTATCCAATGAAGGTGCACAAATGGGGCATTGACTAAAATTCAACTCAGTTGAGGTTCCAAGATGCTCAAACACTTGCATTTGGACATGCAATGCTATCATGTGAGCCTTGCTAATATCTATGTAGTTTTATTGTATTTTTTAAGTTATAAGTTAAAAATTGTACTTCTTTCTCACATCAAACTATTAAAAATAATGCAAACATTTTTCCTAAGCTATATCACATAGGATAAAATGTACTAGAATCACGTCCTTCCTAGCCACTTGTGATTATCCTACCTCATAAATGATGTCACCTAAGAAATGAATCTAGTCTCCTATGATGTATCATGTATCTCACATGCCAATCAATTTGTGCCTCTTCCTAGCATCACGGCACACCCTTCAAGCCCCTCAATTGCCTCGAAAAAGGTTCATCAAATGTGAATTTGTGCTATCTTCAAAAACCAGTAGTGTTGCACATAGTAGCACAATTCGGCCACCATAAAAGCAATTGGCGTGCATCCTTCCAGCCAAGACAATGCCTATATGTGTAGTTTCATTCCCTAAAAGGGCTTGGCAATTGGTGTACAAGGCAGGGAGAACCAAGCCTCTTTGCAGGCACGTGTATAAGGCCTCTAAGCTTCACTAAGATATAATACTTTAATTATGTTTATTAATGATATATTATTATCATTAATAAGATAATTAAAGTATTATTCATTTCATCATGCTAATTGTCTATTTAGATGATGTATATCTGCATGTGTATGAAGCTTGATTGCCATATCTTGTAAAGGGTCTATAAACATTGCCCTAAGCCTCTCATCTCAATGGTAAGACCACCCTTAAATGGCGTCTATCCTAATCATGGCTACCAACAAAGTTTCCCAAAAAATTCAATGGCCAAGGTTTTCACACTTAGCAGAACAAAGTCAAGGGGGGCATCTTATGAAGAAAAAACTTTGGGCATCAGTTAAACCAATAGAAGGGGAAGATGGTGTGGCCACTAGAGCTATCATAGCCGTAAGTCAAGCACAGGATGAACAAGTCCCAGGCATCATTATCACTACACGAGATGATAATTATATTCATAATATTGATGATTGTGACACTGTAGCTAAAGCTTGGCAAACTCTAGAGAAAACCTTTAGAGCACAGGCAAATCACTCTAAAATAAGTCTAAAAATGTAATTATATGGGCTTTCTAAAGAGCATAATGAATCTATAGCATCTTTGTTAGCAAGTTGATAAGTATTATCACCCAACTTGTGTATATGAAAGTCCATGTTCCTGATGAGGATGCTATATCCATCTTGCTTAAAGAACTGCCTATCGAATACAACAACATTGTCAATGTGTTAAAAGAGAAGGAACCAATTCCTTCCTTGGAGAGTGAAATTAATTCACTGTAGGAGGAGGAGAAGAAGCTTAACTTCGACAATAATCTCACTTTGCAAGAAGCATATGCTGTCGCCAATAACAATAAGAAGTGTGCTACTTGTGGAAGAACCAACCATCTTACAAAAGATTGTTTTATTAATAACCCTTGTGTGCATTGTGGTAAAACTAACCATCCAGTACAAAAAATGTAATTTTAAAGACAAAAACAAGAAGAGCAAAGAAAAAGCCAATCTTACCACACTGCTGAAGAAAGTAATTTTGTAACTCATATAGTTGGTTCTGATTCTGATGATGAATGGATACACCCATAAATATTTGTGAATCCACCCTAAGGAGAAAAGATCAAGCAACCTAATGGAGGATGTTGGTGAAAAAAAGGGGCATGAGATATGCAATGAGATTTTGTGTTATGTTGTAGATATGTAAGGGTGGATAACCTACATACTAAGAATACAACCTTGCTTAATGTTATGATGTGAGAAGGTGTGAGACTTGGACCTCTTTCCCGCTCTCATTGAGAAATATTCCCATTGTATATCAAAGTGCCCAATTCATTTACTTACTTATCACTCTTTTTAGGATGCACCTGGGAATTTTCCTTCTCAAAGTTGAATGTTGAGGTTGGGGATATGAACGGTGGGGTGAGGTTGTTGTTGTGAGAAGGAAGTAAGGAGCCAATGTAAGTTTAGAGTGAAAGGGTGAAAAATAGAAAAGAAAAGATGATCACCTACAAGGAAGGGGTTGATAAGAGTGATAAAGGGAGGGCAATCTAATGGAAGTTTACAACAAAATTGTGGAAAACAAAAAAGGAAAGTCGGACATAACATTTTCATAACATATGGGAACCTACTAAGAGGGACGGTTCATGAGAGGGATGAAGAAGCATAGTGTTTTGATGTGAAGAAGACATGTACAAGAGGGGGTGCAAGTGGTGGTGTGGGGATACATAAATGTTTAGTGCCTAGAAGAGGTTTAGTGTTTCAATAAGACACCACGGTGTCAAGAACAAACTGCCTTTTGGTTTACATGTGGTGTTTGTGGGCTCGAGGTAAACATGCTTAGGAAATCCTAGCAACCTTGGATTGTCATGGAATTAACATAATTGTTTTTTCAACCACTAATTAGGCTCCTTTCGGGTTGTGGGTTGTTTAGGTTTTAGGGACCAAAACGCTACGGCCACAATCTACTAATTCCTCAACCAATAGTGAGGCTCCTTTAGGGTTTAGGTTTAGGCACCAAATTCCCATGGGCGCACAAGTTATCACTAGGCCATAAGTCACATGGTCAAAAGAGCCATTTGGATATACCAAGGTAGGGGGCGGAAGTTCTAGCAAGGAAACACCTTTGATGCGTTTGTCCCATCCCTCTATTACTAAGTCGCAAATCTCAAATCTCAAGATTAACTACTAGCCCAAAATTCAACACTTCAGGTTTATATGAGTTGGAGTCTCGAGAATCTTACTAAGTTATTCGCATGACTTCAGGTTTATATGAGTTGGAGTCTCGAGAATCTTACTAAGTTATTCGCACACCTTCCTTTGGTATTAAGATAAAGCTTCATTAGCTGAAGCTAAAGCTGAGCAAAAAGACTCTTTGACTTTATTGGCTACTACCTAGTATGGATTGTGGATATTAATTTTTGGATAAAGGACTACGGTAATTTACAATAAAGAAAGTTCTTGCATGTATGTGTAGGGTTGGGTTGTCATTCAAGCAAGATGTCCTTGCCTATCTCTCATTCCCTGAGGGAGGCCAAAATGCGGGTGGGCGAGGCTGATTTGTGATCTTGGGATTCTATGAACCCTCTTAGGAAGGCCTTCCCTTGACGGGCTTGGTTAAATATTTTATTGTAATTTTTGGCAGCCATTTTTAAAATTTACAAGTATCTTACAACTAAAATCCTAAAAAATAGGTGTAGGCTTGTACGCCTATTTTTTTCAAGTATTCGACAACCAAAATGCTAAAAAATAGGCATATGCTAGTACCCAAATGAATGGACCCATATTCAAACCCTGACATCCATGGTGTGTGTGAGTGGTGCAATGCTTGAATTGCATCCGTGATAGGGGCTTCCAAATTAAAAGCAACTCCCCCCTTCCCTTTTGCCCACCAAAAGGTGGCTTGGTCTATGCTGCACACGCTCAAGACTCCGTAGGAGAGCTTGTGGCGATTTGAACTTAGGAGAATTACGCTGTAAATTTGGGCCACTATGATGCTACTCAAACATGAAAATATTGTGGGCTCCTACGCAAAGAGCATGCTTTCATCACAGCGAGCACTTGCCTCCGTGGCTCAACTCATCATCATGACCAAAGTTCCTAACCAAGAGGTCATGGGTTCTCGACCCCTGACACTGTAGGGTTGTCTTTGTGAGCTTCTAGCTTGGCTACATCCCCTTGAAAGAGGGCTTTCGAGGGAAAAAACACATGCATTCATCAATGCGAGCACAACTTGCAGGTGCACAAATGGGGCATTGACTAAAACTTGGTGTAGGTCCTAAGATGCTTAAACACTTGTAAATGTACCATTTTTCTTACAACAATAGATCAACATGATTTTTTTAAATAAATACTGATCTTATTTGGATACTTCATGTACTTCAATGCTGAATCTACGTTAATTGCCTAGACCGACCAATGTTATTTACTTGTGATGTGACATATGACGTGGATACCCTTATTGGAAGAGTGATCAACAAGTGGGGTGAGCTTCATAAGAGACAATTTTGACGACAGTAAAGGATGTTTAATAGTCCATCCATGCATTCGAAAAAAAATACATTCGTGGTTTATTATTCCTTCATCAATGGTATTAAATTCGATTGGTAAAGAGAATTCCTCAAAATACCATTGCACTAAAATATAAAATCTTGTTAGTCTAGCCTTGCTCAAATACTGAATGAGATTTTCGTTCAAAAGGAAGCATGCCAACTCTTCGATTCTAAATATATATTGGCATAGTGAACTAAGAAGCATTTGGACATGCAATGTTATCATCATGTGAGCCTTTCTAATATCAATCAAGTTTTATTCCATTTTTTTGGGTTATAAATTCAAAATCTCACTTCTTGCTCACATCAAATATGCTCATTTTAATTCCAATGTATGAGACATATCACTTAGGAGCGTATTGGAATAGGAAAAATGGGATAGTTGGTCTTCATAAAATTTGCGACATTTGCACAGTAAGGAGCATATGCAAAAATTTTGTGCTAAAAAGTTATACATTTTTAGATTTGAGACCCAAGGAGGCCACTCTATAAAAATCTATATATAGCACGTGCATATAGGCATGTATTCGAACTACCCATCAGATTTTGATTTGAGAACCCCTTTTTAGATCTTTACATAAACAAGTTATTTTAAATAACTATATTGTCTTTCCTTTTTAAAAAAACACATGTGCAATGTGATGCTATGTTGCACTTGTATAAAGTGATCGGCCTAAGAGTTAATGTCTACCTACAGTTTATGCTTGTGTGAAGGACATATAAGTTATAAGAGAGCATATAAGTTTATGCTTGTGTGAAAGACATATAAGTTATAAGAGAGCACTATTAAAGTGCAACCATTCACATTTGTACTTCTTATGAATCTTAATAAATTATTAACCCTATGTTTCCTAGAGGCAATGGGTTAGTTGCACAAAGTTGGTGTTGTCTTTTGTGTGCTTTCTTGTTTCAAAAATCTTTGATTAGCAAGTCCATCAATGTGTAAACCATTGCAAGTACTCACTAGCTAATACTTATGAACTTCATTAAACCATAGTTATAAGGATTTATGTTTTTAGCAATCTACTAGTACTACAATGTGACGTAAATTGAGTTAGAAATATATTTGATATGGGGGATCACTACAGACTTATGGAAATTTAAATTAAGACATTAGTATTTAAACAACAATCCATGTCACACCACTAGGTAAATGCATAAAGATAATTAGCTTGAGTATAGCTAAATACAAAAACCTTATCTTAAGCATATATTAAGTTTAATAAAAATAATTACTTAATCAGTTTAATAAAAATAATTACTTAATTAGTTTAATAAAAATAATTACTTAATCAGCTATATATGCAAACCTTGAGCATAATTAGTTTAGTAAAAACAATTACTAGATCACATGCTTTTTTTTTTAGAAGAAAAAAAATGATGCAAGATCTGACCAAGTGACTCACAGGTTTGGTCGGATCAATTTTGTCACAGTAATGACCCTGACTACGTTAGAGTACAAATATCCTAGAGGAATCGCCCGTGCTTTCTAGGCGAGGGAAGTTTTTTCAGGTTTGGTTTTTGAAGAACCAAGGGATTAGTCTCTTGTGTTTGGATATCCGTGGGCGAGGCCCCAAGTGAAGGATCCTGCCCCATGCAAGAAGTGCTACTTCCGCTAGCACCCCTCGAATTTGTTGCACAGAGGGGGTAGGGAACTTTCACTCGGCATGACTATTTTTGGCTACGTTTCTCATATCTCGTACATGGTCTGCAAGTTCTGCGATCTTATCTTGTACGTGTTCTCACAACTCGACATGGCAAACACCATACTTGTTAACGGATTTCCATTAGGGCCAATATTGGATGAAAAAAGGGCTGTTTAGGGTTTCTCTATTCTTGATCTAAGGGTCAAGGAGGAGCCACGTGTCAAGAAGTATGGCATTTTTGTACACGTGTCAAGATCTCCTTCACTTACTTTTGGAACATTTTGCACTATTTTAGCCATAACTTTTACATATGAACTCCAAATTTAGCGCTCAAATGGTCCACAGGTGGCGCTTGATGAGCTCTATCCAATGAGTAGCCATGTTGAATAGTTTTGGTAAGATCTTCATGGTCTTTTTTAAGTTGCCCCTTTTTAGATCCTTAGACAGCCCTTTTCTTGTCCAGATTGGCCCTAATGCCTTCTGGGCAGCATTCTGTTCCTCTTTTCCAAGGCCAAGGATTTCCTGGTTGAAAATACAAAATGCTATTAATTTTGGAAGGAGACAAATTGGCAGATATTGTTCTTGGTACTCTTGCAAGCCCTCCTCAACCTATTGATCCACTTCATAATGATGTTATTTTTACCGAAGGTCCTATTTTTGAACAGTGGAAAATTGATCATGCACACTGGATTATATACTTTCTGTCCTTAACGATTCAATCATGCTAGATGTTTATCCGTTATCCATGTCATATGCTAGATGGGACTATCTTATCACTATGTTTGAGAAGAAAACTTTTACAGAGATTCTGTATCTCCGTAATCTTCTGGGCAAGCTTCAATTCAAAGCAAGTACATCCATGTCTAGTCACATTGAATCATTCAAAGGTATTATGAATCAACTTTTTGCTGAAGGGGATCCTATTCCTCGAACTCAATTGGTTACACACCTTCTTGATACGGTGAAGGATCCTTTGTATGATAATATTGTCACTATATTATCTAACAAGGATGGAATTGACTTTGAGCATACATGTATTTCTTCGATTCAATATTCTCAACGTCATGATCGTCAGACGTCATCATGATTGCCCAAGAGTATACAGAATCAGAGACAGCCTTTAATGTCCGGAGACGTCCATTTCAGCAATGCCCTTCTTCCTCCTCCCAGTTTACATCTCGTGGCTTCCAAAGAGGAGGTAATTCTTCTCGTTTGAGATTTCCTCAAAAGCATTGTTCTTATTATGACAAAATTGGTCACTTGGTATCTGAATGTTGGGCACGAGAGTACGATGAAGAACATGCTATTACAAATAAGCAACCTTGTTTATCAAGGGGTTCTTCCTCTTCTGCAACCTGTGAATATTGTGGGAGCACAAGGCATTCATCCAGTCGATGCTTCAAGAGAGGCGTTATGAAGCTCGAAATCAAGCTTATGCTACCAAACAAAATCCTTATGATGAAGACAATGTTCATCAAGAGGCTAATTTGGTTCATTATAATGTCTCTCCAGAAAAGTTACTACATGTTCGTGATGGTTCTCTCTTTATTGTTGATTCTGGTGCTACTGGTGGCAACATGACATATCAATTGCAATGGTTACACAATTATCATCCAATTCCTATCAAGAAAGTGGTTTATCTTGCTGATAATATAACTTGCCAAGTAATGGGTATTGGCGACTTGTATTTGGGAACTTCTTCCTCAACCAAAATACTGCGAGGAGTTTTATATATTCTTGATTTACAAAGAAACTTTCTGTTGTGCGGCTTGTGGATCTTAGTCTATTTTTTGGATTTGATAATACAAAGTGTCACATCGAAAAGGATGGCACCACTATTGCAGTTGCTCTTCGACATGGTAATCTCTTTGAACTTTCACTGAATGAGGATGTTGCAAATGTTGTTACAACTCTAGGAGATCTGGATTGTAAGCTATGGCATCATCGGTTTGCTCACTCAAATTTCTCAAAGCTTCTTGATATTCATCGTCATGATCTTGTGAGAGGTATGCACCTCAAATCTCACCCGCATATGGGGATATGTGAATATTGTGCTCTAGGCAAACATCATCGTAAGCCATTTCCAATGTCTACAAATACTCATTCAAATAATCTTTTGGATCTCATTCATACTGATATTTGTGGACCCTTTCCTCCATCCAAGTCTTGCAACCATTACTTCATTACTTTTATTGATGACTATTCATAGTATACAAATGTCTTTTTGCTACGACATAAATCAGAAGTATTGGACACATTTAAGAGGTACCAAATATCTGTGGAGAATCACACTGGTCGAAGAGTCAAAATTCTTTGAAGTGATAATGGTGGTGGTTAATATATTTCCAACTTATTTCATGATCATTGCATCAACCACGGCATCCACCATGAGTATACCATTCCATATTCTCCCCAATAGAATGGAGTTGCAGAGTGAAAGAATCGTACAATTTTGAATGCAATCAGATGCATACTTATTCATTCTGGATTATCTCGCTCTTTTTGGGAAGAAGCAGTATTGACAGCCGTTTTTGTTCAAAACCATCTTCCAACTACTGGACCTTCTGGTAAGATTTCAATCACAGCTTGGACAGGCCAAACTTCTTTTGTTGCACATTTCAAAGTCTTTGGGTGTATTGCTTATATTCATGTCCCAAAAGAGACATGACACAAGCTAGAACCTTCAGGTTTGAAAGTTATCTTTATTGGTTATTCTGACAACTCAAAGGGTTACAAGTTTTACAATCCAAGTTCTCAAATAGCAATTGTTCGTTTAGATGCTATATTCAATGAGCAATTGATGGGAGGTTCGTGGTTCACAGATGATGCTGATGATACAAAAACATTACTCACTTCTTTTCCTTTTCTACTTTTCGACAATGATTTGCATGATGACAACACTCTTTTGATGGATATTGGAGACAAGTCTATTGATGTTCATCCTACGGTTTCAAAGGAGACTGCTATACAGATCTTGATATCTATGTTGATCTTCCTATTGAACTTGAGCATGGTGCAAATGATGTATATGATGATGATCTTGAAACTTTAAATCACGTATTGGCTGTTTCTGAAGATCCTTTAACTTATGCAGAAACCATGTCCTCTCCACCAAAGGAACAATGGAAGGAAGCCATGGAAGTTGAATATGAGTCTTTGATCTCGAAAGGTACATGGTTTCTTACTAATATACCTTCTGATCGTACTCCTATCAAATGTAAGTGGGTTTACAAGACTAAAACAAAGGCAGATGGATCCTTTGATAAATTCAAAGCTCGTTTAGTTGTAAAGGGATACTCACAAATTGCACGGATTGACTATCATGACACTTTTTCACCCGTAGTTCGTAGTACAAGCATTCGAGTACTACTAGCTTTTGCAACTTAGTTTGATTTGGAAATACATCAAATGGATGTTAAGATGGCTTTTCTTAATGGAGACTTAAAGGAGGAAATATGTATGGAGCAACCTGAAGGATTTACAATTCTCGGAAAGGAACATCTTGTATGCCAACTCCACCATGCTTTGTATGGACTAAAACAAGCTTCATGATCATGGTACATAAAGATTGATCAATTTCTCACATTTCAGGGGTTTGTTTCTTGCTTCTCTGATCCAAATCTTTATATCAAGCGCAATGTGGATAACCATTTTGTGATATTGGCCCTTTATGTTGATGACACTATACTTGTGTCTAAAAATCAAAGAAAGATCCTGTTTTACCCTGTTTTGGCCTAGAGAGAGAAAATGTCTAGAGGGAGGTAATTCAAAATTGAGATATTTTTTGGATATAAAAGTCCTAAAATGGTTTCCCCTAAAACAGATATTCAAAAAGAAATTTCCAGTGTGCAATTGGAATAAATTGAAATCAATAAAAAGGACCTTAGCCTAAGGGTCCAGATTTTTTGAAATTTTTGAATTAAGGTTCCTATGGACCAATAAAATTAATCCAAATGTAGGGAGGAGATAGATTGAAGAATAAAAGGAAATCCCCCCAAAAATGAGTAAATACTCACATAAGATGAAGAGTTGACTAAGGACAAGGTTATTAGTTAAAAAAGAAGAGATATTTAGAAGAGATGATGCATTTTTGACACCTCAGTGTGGGGGAATTTTCCTCATGATGGAGGCGCCTATTTCACATGTGTGGTTGAGTTTTAAACTCACAAATAATGAGATATTTTCATCTCTCCTCTCTCCTGCTTCAACTAGATCCAAAAAGTAAGCTAAACTGACCTAAAAATGGACGAAAATTGAACAAACTAATTTGGAAAATTCTAGAATCATTTTGCTTGGTTAGAGGCTCACTTTTTCCTATAAATGAAGCCTCCCCCTTTGTAAATGGTTAATAGTGTTTTATGTACTGTTACTCTACTCCTCCCCAGAGCAAAAAATAGGGTATTTATTGATAATTCATTAGTTTTGACCATTTCCTCTTCAAAAGAATTGGTGGCCACTCTTGTTGCAAACAAGAGTAGATCCCTCAAACCATCAAGCCAAAGGAAAGCTCACAAAAATTCATGTAAGCTAGAAATCCTACTTTTTCTTTATTCCATTTAATGGTTTTCTAACTTTTGTTTTCTTTAAAATGAAAAATGATGCTATGCCTTGTTGGAAAGATTTTCCCCTCTCGTCATTCTTGAATTCAACCTTTCTTTATCCTAGATGTGTAATCAAATTGTTAGAATTAAACTTTTCATATTGTTTCTCTTTAAGAAGTGGAGTTTGATTAGTTTAGAAGGCTTTAAACCATTTGGGATAATTTCTAAGTAACTTGAGAATGAAAAAAAATTAAAAAATGGTCAACCATACAAAGGAGGTTATGGCAAAATTTTCTTAAATTTTGTGAAATAAGTTTTATCTTTTATTATTCAAAAAGAGTAATCCCCACCGCTTGTGTATTCTAAAAGTGTTATTTTTATTCTATGCATAGAAAAATGCATATTAGAAATATTTTTATAATAAAAGTGTTATTTTTATTAGAATTAATTTTTATGCATAGAAAGATACATATTGGGAATATTTTGATTATAAAAGTGTTACTTTCATCAAAATTAATTTTTACGCATAAATAGATGCATAAAAGAAATTTTTCTTTTATTATAAAAGTGTTACTTTCATTAAAATTGAATTTATGCATAAATAGATGCATAAAAGATTTTTTTATAAAAGCGTTACTTTCATCAAATTTTGATTTTATGCATGGAAAGATGCATAAAGAAATTTATTTTTATTTCAAAACAGTTATTCTCATTAATTTTGATTTTATGCATAGAAAGATGTAAAAAGAAATTTATTTTTATTTCAAAAGAGTTATTCTCATCAATTTTGATTTTATGCATAAAAAGATGCATAAAGAAATTTATTTTTTATTTCAGAAGAGTTATTCTCATCAATTTTGATTTTATGCATAGAAAGATGCATAAAGAAATTTATTTTTTTATTTCAAAAGAGTTATTCTCATCAATTTTGATTTTATGCATAGAAAGATGCATAAAGAAATTTATTTTTTTATTTCAAAAGAGGTATTCTCATTAAAATTGAATTTATGCATAGAAAGATGCATAAAAGATTTATTTTTATTTCGAAAGTGTTATTCTCCTTAAAATTGAATCTATGCATAAATAGATGCATAAATGGATTTTTAGAAAAGTGTTATTTCCCACTGAAGTTGTTCTTATGCATAAATAGATGCGTAAAGAATATCTATATAAAAAATAAGAATTCTGTTACATTCTATAAATGGATGTGATATGAATCACATAGATGAGAATGAATAGAGGATGGATGTGATGAGAATAGAAGTGCTGAGAATAAGAGGTGAATCGATGTGATATGAATCAGATAGATGAGAATGAATAGAGGATGGATGTGATGAGAATAGAAGTGATGAGAATGAGAGGTAAAGAGATGTGATGAGATGGAATGCGAATCAGATAGATGGGAATAAATGGATGGATGGATGTGATGAGAACAGAAGTGATGAGAATGAGAGGTAAATAGATGTGATGAGATGGGATGCGAATGAGATAGATGGGAATGAATGGATGGATGGATGTGATGAGAATAGAAGTGATGAGAATGAGAGAACACCATATTGGGGAATATGGGAATTTCTCAGTAGTTTGGGACACGTGGTCAAATCTTTGGATTAATCATAACTTGAACATCGTTACTCCAAATTGAGCGCTCTATAGCTCACTAGATTCCATTTTCCATGCGCTTTCCAACAATAGGTCACATGGTTTTGAGAAACTTATAGGAATGTTATCCAGGTCCCACCTTTTTAGTATTCAAAAAATGGGAGTTGGGAAATTCCCAAACTCACGAATATAGTGTTAGAGGTAAATAGATGTGATGAGATGGGATGTGAATCAGATAGATGGGAAAGAATGAATGGATGGATGTGATGAGAATGAGAGGTAAATAGATGTGATGATATGTGATGCAAATCAAATAGATGGGAATGAATGGATGCAATGAGAATAGGAGTGACGAGAATGTGAGGTGAATAGATGTGATGAGATGTAATGCGAATCAGATAGATGGGAAAGAATGACTGGATGGATGTGATGAGAATAATAGATAAATAGATGTGATGATATGTGATGCGAATCAGATAAATGTGAATGAATAGATGAGATGTGATGTTATTTGAATCAGGATGTAAATGAATGATATAGGATAAGAATGAATGTGATAACATGTGAATCGGGATGTGAATGAACGATAAGGGACGTGAATGAATGTGTTAGCATGTGAATCAGGATGTGAATGAATGAGATGTGATGTGAAATGGATGTGATAAGATACGATGTAAACTGGATAGATGTTAATGTATGTGAAGTGATGAGATGTATGGGTAGATGCAAGTAGATGTGATATGATGAGAAAAAATGAGGAAATAAGTGATGAGTTAGAAAAAGATGTGATTAGATGAGAATGGGAATACTTATGAAATGAATGTGGATTGATGTGGATTGATGTGTGGGTAATGTGGATTGATGTGTGGGTAATTAGTGGATAATGTGGATTGATGTGGATGATGTGGATGGATGTATGGATGATGTGGATTGATGTGTGGGTAATGTGGATTGACGTGTGGAATTGATGTGGATGGATGAGTGGATAATGTGGATTGATGTGGATTGATTTGGATGATGTGGATGGATGTATGGATGATGTGGATTGATGTGTGGGTAATGTGGATTGACGTGTGGATTGATGTGGATGGATGACTGGATAATGTGGATTGATGTGGATGATGTGGATGGATGTATGGATGATATGGATTGATGTGTGGGTAATGTGGATTGACGTGAATGGATGTATGGATGATGTGGATTGATGTGTGGGTAATGTGGATTGATGTGGATGGATGTATGGATGATGTGGATTGATGTGTGGGTAATGTGGATTGACGTGTGGATTGATGTGGATGGATGTATGGATGATGTGGATTGATGTGGATAGATGAGAGGATAATTTGGATTGATGTGGATGGATGTATGGATGATGTGGATTGGTGTGGATAATGTGGATGGATGTATGGATGATATGGATAAATGTGTGGGTAATGTGGATTGACGTGAATGGATGTATGAATGATGTGGATTGATGTGTGGATAATGTGGATAATGTGGATTAATGTGGATGGATGTATGGATGATGTGGATTGATGTGGATGGATGTATGGAAGATGTGGATGGGTGTGTGGATAATGTGGATTGATGTGGATGGATGGATGGATGATGTGGATTGGTGTGGATGATGTGGATTGATGTGTGGATGATGCGATTGAATGTGATTTGATGTGGGAATGATATGATGTGATAGGGATCCATGAAAAAAAAAATTGTGGGAAGATGAGAAAAGATGGGGACTAATGTGAAAGGATGTGGAGTGATGAGAAAAAATGAAAATATTGTTGGAACTATGTTTATATGTGAAATCTGTTTTTAAATGATTGTTTTATGTTAAGAATGATGGGGAAGCATTTTGACAGTCTTGTGAATGAGGTCGTGTGGAGACCTATCTGTTAACGTTGCAACTGCTGACGGAGAGTCAACGGAGGACGTCTCGTGTAGCAAGGTCTCACCCGAGGTCTTAACGAGCCTCGGTTTGATTTAAATGGTGAGCTTCTTGTATAGTGGATGAGGGACCAAGAAAGCGGCCTATGAGTAAAGCGCTAGGTGACCTGCAAAGGATCCTAGAGGGTGCTGACCATACGGTGCTCGAGCTCTGGGTTGCCAAAGATACCCACACGTACGTCGGGGAAGATATTGGAACAAGGAATAAGAGTTGTTTTCTGAATTCGGGCATGGATCTGGTTGGTTGACCTTCCTGGTCCTCAACGGATGAGTCCATGGCTCTTTTATATGGATCCGTTGGTTGATCTTGCTGATCTTCAACGGAGACTCCATTTTGTTATGTGAATATATTGCCGGTTACTATGAGCTAGGAACTATCGAAAAGGCCCTTGAGTGAACAGGTGGTCAACCAACCAGATGATGCCATATAGGTACACTGATGAAGGAATGATTGGAAATAAGGATTCAACCGGAGATTTTGAGGATTGTGATCAGTGACACAATGGTTTCATTAAATGATTATTTTAAAGATACGTGATGCTGAGAAAAAGGCAATTTCATATTGGGTGTGTAAGTGGTGTGACTAGTTTTAAGTTTGCATGAATATCTGGCTAGGGGACATGGGAACTCTTTTCCCTAGTACGCGGGACAAAACCTAACCAAATTCTTAATTGGATCCCATCACTATAGTGGTTGGGCGGTTGGCTAACCCACGGGACTGCATGGGGTTAAGTTGGACTGATGGATCCTTAAATTGAGACTCAATTCTGTTATGGCATGATAGATGAAGTAAATCGCGGACAAAAATTGTTCTATGGAAAAGAATCAACGGCTGTGCCTCTCAATGAGGAAAAAAGCGTTGGTCTCTATGATCCAAGTGTTATCTTTTTCCTGATCTGTGACTTGGGACTTACAGCTTCGGTTAGATCAGTTCAGTTAGTTAAGGCTTTTGACTACGTTAGAGAAAAGTTATCTGGAGGAATCGCTCGTGTTTCCCGGGCAAGGGAAGTTTTTTCGGGATCGGTTTTGGAAGAACCGATGGATTAGTCTCTTGTCGGGATATCCATGGGTGAGGCCCTGAGTGTGAAACCCTGCCCCACGCAAGAAGTGCTACTTCCACTGCTAGAACCCCTGAATTCGTTGCACGGTGGGAATAGGGACCTCACAGCTGGTATCAGAGCAAATTGGCTAATGAGGATCAACCGAGAAGCCAAAAATGTCAAAAAATTATGAAGAAGCAGTAAAAGGTTGTAATTGTGTGAAAAAATTCATATGAATTGATATTCAAACTGAAATTCGTAAATTGGTAATTGGGTCTTCAAATAGAAGTACCGCAGTTGTCTGGAATCCCTGACTTGCTTGAGGCCTAGACATGATGGTATTTACCTTATAGTTCCAAGGACTGTGACTACCCGTATATACCGAGGGTATAACTGCAGCTCTTTACTGGCAGTATATATGAGTAAATCTAAGACTTGAAATTATAAGCATTAATACTATCCATATGATGAGTTCGAATGTGGTTGATATGATATCAAAGTCTGGTTGAGAACTGATGAGTTGATTTGGATTCTGATTGAAAAATGAAGATTCTTGAATTTTGGCTCAAATGTAATAAACTAAGCAAAACCACAATGAGGATGAATGGGACGAGTCCCTGTGATGATGTTCGGAGCTGGAATGACGTTAATGACTTCAGTAAATCACTATGAGATTAGTGGATTATGCTAGTAGATTGCTACTGTTAACATTTGACCTAGTGGATCAAGTTAAGGGATGTCAAATTAAAAATCTGTATAATTGAAAATTTCTATGAAGGACTGTTCAGATAGAAAATTCAGTCTAATGGACCATTATTGTGATAAGGATTTGAATGATACGATCTGAGTGAATTATTATCTGATGATGAGTTTTATATAAGGGATCTTTATCCCAGGATTCTGTTGTTGGGTTCGCCAGACTATAAGGAACCCCAGAATCAGTTGGATCTTAAGGAAATAAGTTCTCCTTTAATTTTGCGAGATGAGGACATCTCGCGTTTTTTAAGTGGGGTAAGATGTAAGATTTTTCCCTCCCGCTTTTGAGGTGTGCAGGTGTAAAAAGAAAGATCGTGTTTTACCCTGTTTTGGCCTAGAGAGAGAAAATATCTAGAGAGAGATAATTCAAAATTGAGATATTTTTGGATATAAAAATCCTCCTAGTGTCTAAAATGGTTTCCCCTGAAATAGATATTCAACAAGAAATTTTCAATGTGCAATCGGAATAAATTGAAATCAGGTAAAAAGGACCTTAGCCTAAGGGTCCAAATTTTCTGAGGATTTTGAATTAAGGTTCGTATGGACCAATTAGATTAATCCAAATGTAGGGAGGAGATAAATTGAAGAATAAAAGAAAATCCCCCCAAAAATGAGTAAATACTCACATAAGATGAAGAGTTGACTAAGGACAAGGTTATTAGTTAAAAAAGAAGAGATATTTAGAAGAAATGATGCATTTTTGACACCTCAATGTGGGGGAATTCCCCTCATGAAGGAGGTACCTATTTCACATGTGTGGTTGAGTTTTCAACTCACAAATAATGAGATATTTTCATCTCTCCTCTCTCCTGCTTCAACTAGATCAAAAAAGTAATCTAAACTGACCTAAAAATGGTCAAAAATTGAACAAATTGATCTGGAAAATTCTAGAATCAGTTTGCTTGGTTAGAGGCTCACTTTTTCCTATAAATGAAGCCTCCCCCTTTGTAAATGGTTAATAGTGTTTTATGCACTGCTACTCTACTCCTCCCCCCATAGCCAAAAACAGTGAATTTATTGATAATTCATTAGTTTTTGATCATTTCCTCTTCAAAAGAATTGGTGGCCACTCTTGTTGCAAACAAGAGTAGATCCCTCAAACCATCAAGCCAAAGGAAAGCTCACAAAAATTCATGTAAGCTAGAAATCCTACTTTTTCTTTATTCCATTTAATGGTTTTCTAATTTTTGTTTTCTTTAAAATGAAAAATGATGTTATGCCTTGTTGGAAAGGCTTTCCCCCTCTCTTCATTCTTGAATTCAGCCTTTCTTTATCCTCGATGTGTAATCAATTTGTTGGAATTAAACTTTTCATATTGTTTCTCTTTAAGAAGTGGAGTTTGATTAGTTTAGAATGCTTTAAACCATTTGGGATAATTTCTAAGTAACTTGAGAATGAAAAAAACTTGAAAAATGGTCAGCCATACAAAGGAGGTTATGGCAAAATTTTCTTTAATTTTGTGAAATAAGTTTTATCTTTTATTATTCAAAAAGAGTAATCCCCACCGCTTGTGTATTCTAAAAGTGTTATTTTTATTGTATGCATAGAAAAATGCATATTAGAAATATTTTTATAATAAAAGTGTTATTTTCATTAGAATTAATTTCTATGCATAGAAAGATGCATATTGGGAATAATTTGATTATAAAAGTGTTACTTTCATAAAAAATGATTCTTCTGCATAAATAGATGAATAAAAGATTTTTTTAATTATAAAAGTATTACTTTCATTAAAATTGAATGTATGCATAAATAGATGCATAAAAGAATTATTTATATATAAAAGCCTTACTTTCATCAAATTTTGATTTTATGCATAGAAAGATGCATAAAGAAATTTATTTTTATTTCAAAAGAGTTATTCTCATCAATTTTTATTTCAAAAGAGTTATTTCAAAAGAATTTTTATATCAAAATTAAGAATTTTTATATCAAAATTAAGAATTTTTATATCAAAATTAAGAATTCTCTTACATTCTATAAAGAGATGTGATAAGATGTGATGAATCAGATAGATGAGAATGAATAGAGGATAGATATGAATCAGATAGATGAGAATGAATAGAGGATAGATATGATGAGAATAGAAGTGATGAGAATGAGAGGTAAATAGATGTGATATGAATCTGATAGATGAGAATGAATAGAGGATGGATGTGATGAGAATAGAAGTGACAAGAATGAGAGGTAAATAGATGTGATGAGATGGGATGCGAATCAGATAGATGGGAATGAATGAATGGATGGATGTGATGAGAATAGAAGTGATGAGAATGAGAGGTAAATAGATGTGATGAGATGGGATGCGAATCAAATAGATGGGACAGAATGAATGGATGGATGTGATGACGTGTAGTGTGATGTGGATGGATGAGTGGATAATGTGGATTGATGTGGATGATGTGGATGGATGTATAGATGAGGTGGATTGTTGTGTGGGTAATGTGGATGGATGAGTGGATAATGTGAATTGATGTGGATGGATGTATGGATGATGTGGATTGATGTGTGCGTAATGTGGATTGATGTGGATGGATGAGTGGATAATGTGGATGATGTGGTTGGATATATGGATGATGTGGATTGATGTGTGGATAATGTGGATGATGTGGTTGGATGTATGGATGATGTGGATTGATGTGTGGGTAATGTGGATTGACGTGTGGGATGATGTGGATCAATGACTGGATAATGTGGATTGATGTGGATGGATGTATGGATGATATATAGATTGATGTGTAGGTAATGTGGATTGACGTGAATGGATGTATGGATGATGTGGATTGATGTGTGGGTAATGTGGATTGATGTGGATGGATGTATGGATAATGTGGATTGATGTGTAGGTAATGTGGATTGACGTGTGGATTGATGTGGATGGATGAGTGGATAATGTGGATTGATTTCGATGGTGTAGATGAATGTATGGATGATGTGGATTGGTGTGGATGATGTGGATGGATGTATATATAATATGGATTGATGTGTGGGTAATGTGGATTGATGTGAATGGATGTATGGATGATGTGGATTGATGTGTGGATAATGTGGATGGATGTATGGATGATGTGGATTGATGTGGATGGATGTATGGAAGATGTGGATGGGTGTGTGGATAATGTGGATTGATGTGGATGGATGTATGGATGATGTGGATGGTGTGGATGATGTGGATAGATGTATGGATGATGTGGATTGATGTGTGGATGATGCGATTGAATGTGATTTGATGTGGGAATGATATGATGTGATAGGGATCCATGAAAAAAAAAATTTGTGGGAAGATGAGAAAAGATGGGGACTAATGTGAAAGGATGTGGAATGATGAGAAAAAATGAAAATATTGTTGGAACTGTATTTGTATGTGAAATCTGTTTTTAAATGATTGTTTTATGTCAAGAATGCTGGGGAAGCATTTTGACCATCTGGTGAATGAGGTCGTGGAGACCTATCTGTTAAAGTTGCAACTGATGAGACGCAGAGTCAATGGAGGACATCTCGCGTAGCAAGGTCTCGACCGAGGTCTTGACCAGCCTTGGTTTGATTTAAATGGCGAGCTTCCGGTATAGTGGATGAGGGACCAAGGAAGCGGCCTATGAGTGAAGCGCTAGGTGACCTACAAAGGATCCTAGAGGGTACTGACCATACGGTGCTTAGGCTCTGGGTTGCCAAAGATACCCACACGTACATCGCGAAAGATATTGGAACAAGGAGTAAGAGTTGTTTTCTGAATTCGGGCATGGATCTGGTTGGTTGACCTTGCTGGTCCTCAAGGGATTAGTCTATGGCTCTTTTATATGGATCCGTTGGTTGATCTTGCTGATCTTCAACAGAGACTCCATTTTGTTATGTGAATATATTGCCGGTTACTGCTATAGGCTAGGAACTATCAAAAAGGCCCTTGAGTGAACAGGTGTGGTGAGCATTCTGGTTGCCAATGATGCCATAGGTATACCGATGAAGGAATGATTGGAAATAAGGATTCAACCGGAGATTTTGAGAATTGTGATCACTTACACAATGGTTTCATTAAATGACTGTTTTAAAGATACCTGATGCTGAGAAAAAGGCAATTTTATATTGGGTGTGTAAGTGGTGTGACTAGTTTTAAGTTTGCATGAATATCCGGCTAGGGGGCCTGGGAACTCTTTTTCCTAAAACCTAATCAAATTCTTAATTGGATCCAATCGCTACACTGGTTGGGCAGTTGGCTAACCCAGGAGACTGCATGGGGTTAGGCTGGACTTATGGATCCTTAAATTGAGACTCAATTCTGTTATGGCACGATAGATGAAGTAAATCTCGGACAAAAATTGTTATGGAAAAGAATCAACAGTTGTGCCTCTCAATAAGGAGAACAGTGTTGGTCTCTATGATCCAAGTGCAATTTTTTCCGTGATCTCACTTGGGATGTACAGGTTTGGTCAGATCAGTTCAGTTAGTTAAGGCTTTTGACTACGTTAGAGAGAAGTTATCTAGAGGAATCGCCCGTGCTTTCCTGGCAAGGGAAGTTTTTCCGGGATTGGTTTTGGAAGAACCGATGGATAAGTCTCTTCTCCAGATATCCGTGGGCAAGGCCCCGAGTGTGAGACCCTGCCCCGCACAAGAAGTGCTACTTCCACTGCTAGAACCCCTGAATTTGTTGCGCGGTGGGGATAGGGACCTCACAGCTCGTATCAGAGCAAATTGGCTAATGAGGACCAACCGAGAAGCCAAAAATGTCAAAAAATTATGAAGAAGCAGTAAAAGGTTATAATTGTGTGAAAATTTTCATATGAATTGATATTCAAACTGAAATTCGTACATTGGTAATTGGGTCTTCAAATAGAAGTACTGCAGTTGTATGGAATCCCTGACTTGCTTGAGGCCTAGACATGATGGTATTTACCTTATAGTTCCAAGGATTGTGACTACCCGTATATACTGAGGGTATAACTGCAGCTCTTTACTGGCAATATATACGAGTAAATCTAAGACTTGAAATTATAAGCATTAATACTATCCAGATGATGAATTCGAATGTGGTTGATATGATATCACATTCTGGTTGAGAACTGATGATTTGATTTGGATTCTGATTGAAAAATGAAGATTCTTGAATTTTTGTTGAAATATAATGGACTAAGCAAAACCACAATGAGGATGAATGGGACGAGTCCCTGTGATGATGTTCGTAGCTGGAATGACGTTAATGACTTCAGCAAATCACTATAAGATTAGTGGATTGCGCTAGCAGATTGCTACTGTTAACACTTGACCCAGTGGATCAAGTTAAGGGATGTCAAATTAAAAATATGTATAATTGAAAATTTCCAAGAAGGACTGTTCAGATAGAAAATTCGGTCTAATGGACCATTATTGTGATAAGGATTTGAATGATATAATCTGAGTGAATTATTATCTGATGATGAGTTTTATATCAGGGATCATTATCCCAAGATTCTGTTGGGTTCACCAGACTATAAGGAACCCCAGAATCAGTTGGATCTTAAGGAAAAGAGCTCCTCTAATTTTGCGAGATGAGGACATCTCGCGGTTTTTAAGTGGGGTAGGATGTAAGATTCCTCCCTCCGGCTTTTGAGGTGTGCAGGTGTAAAAACCTCCCCTTCTGATCTTATAATTGTTCCCCTCTCTGAAATAAAAGAGAGATCATGTTTTACCATGTTTTGGCCTAGAGAGAGAAAATGTCTAGAGGGAGGTAATTCAAAATTAAGATACTTTTGGATATAAAAATCCTCCTAGTGTCTAAAATGGTTTCCCCTGAAACAGATATTCAAAAAGAAATTTCCAATGTGCAATTGGAATAAATTGAAATCAGGTAAAAAGGACCTTAGCCTAAGGGTCCAGATTTTTTAAAATTTTTGAATTAAGGTTCCTATGGACCAATTAGATTAATCCAAATGTAGAGAGGAGATAAATTGAAGAATAAAAGAAAATACCTCCCAAAAATGAGTAAATACTCACATAAGATGAAGAGTTGACTGAGGACAAGGTTATTAGTTAAAAAAGAAGAGATATTTAGAAGAAATGATGCATTTTTGACACCTCAATGTGGGGGAATTCCCCTCATTAAGAAGTCTCCTATTTCACATGTGTGGTTGAGTTTTAGACTCATAAATAATGAGATATTTTTATCTCTCCTCTCTCTCGCTTCAATTAGATCCAAAAAGTAAGCTAAACTGACCTAAAAATGGTCAAAAAATGACCAAACTGATCTGGAAAATTCTAGAATCAGTTTGCTTGGTTAGAGGCTCACTTTTTCCTATAAATGAAGCCTCCCCCTTTGTAAATAATTAATAGTGTTTTATGCACTATTACTCTACTCCTCCCGTAAGAGCCAAAAACAGTGAATTTATTGATAATTCATTAGTTTTTGACCATTTTCTCTTCAAAAGAGTTGGTGGCCACTCTTGTTGCAAACAAGAGTAGATCCCTCAAACCATCAAGCCAAAGGAAAGCTCACAAAAATTCATGTAAGCTAGAAATCCTACTTTTTCTTTATTCCATTTAATGGTTTTCTAATTTTTATTTTCTTTAAAATGAAAAATAATGCTACACCTTGTTGGAAAGGCTTTTCCCCTCTCTTCATTCTTGAATTGAGACTTTCTTTATCCTAGATGTGTAATCAAATTGTTAGAATTAAACTTTTCATATTGTTTCTCTTTAAAAAGTGAAATTTGATTAGTTTAGAATACTTTAAACCATTTAAAAAGTGAAATTTGATTAGTTTAGAATACTTTAAACCATTTAAAAAGTGGAATTTGATTAGTTTAGAATGCTTTAAACCATTTGGGATAATTTCTAAGTAACTTGAGAATGAAAAAAAAATTTGAAAAATGGTTAGCCATACAAAGGAGGTCATGGTAAATTTTTCTTTAATTTTGTGAAATAAGTTTTATCTTTTATTATTCAAAAAGAGTAATCCCCACCGCTTGTATATTCTAAAAGTGTTATTTTTATTCTATGCATAGAAAAATAAATATTATAAATATTATAATAATAAAAGTGTTATTTTCATTAGAGTTAATTTCTTTGCATAGAAAGATGCATATTGGTAATATTTTGATTATAAAAGTGTTACTTTCATCAAAATTGATTTTTATGCATAAAAGAACTTTTTTTTATGAAAGCGTTACTTTCATTCAATTTTGATTTTATGCATAGAAAGATGCATAAAGAAATTTATTTTTAATTCAAAAGTGTTATTCTCATCAATTTTGATTTTATACATAAAGAAATTTATTTTTATTTCAAAAGAATTATTCTCATCAATTTTTATTTTATGCATAGACAGATGCATAAAGAAATTTATTTTTTATTTCAAAAGAGTTATTCTCATCAATTTTGATTTTATGCATAGAAAGATGCATAAAGAAATTTATTTTTATTTCAAAAGAGTTATTCTCTTAAACTTGGTTTTATGCATAAAAAGATGCATAAAGAAATTTATTTCTATTTCAAAAGAGTTATTCTCATCAATTTTGACTTTCTGCATAGAAAGATGCATAAAGAAATTTATTTTTTATTTCAAAAGAGTTATTCTCCTTAAAATTGAATTTATGCATAAATAGATGCATAAACGAATTTTTATAAAAGTGTTATTTTCCACTGAAGTTGTTCTTATGCATAAATAGATGCATAAAGAATCTTTATATCAAAAAGAAGAATTCTCTTACATTCTATAAATAGATGTGATATGAATCAAATAGATGAGAATGAATAGAGGATGGATGTGATGATGAGAATGAATAGAGGATGGATGTGATGAGAATAGAAGTGATGAGAATGAGAGGTAAATAGATGTGATAAGATGTGATATGAATCAGATAGATGAGAATGAATAGAGGATGGATGTGATGAGAATAGAAGTGATGAGAATGAGAGGTAAATAGATGTGATGAGATGGGATGCGAATCAGATAGATGGGAATGAATGGATGGATGGATGTGATGAGAATAGAATTGATGTGAATGAGAGGTAAATAGATGTGATGAGATGGGATGCGAATCAGATAGATGGGAATGAATGGATGGAGGGATGTGATGAGAATAGAGGTGATGAGAATGAGAGGTAAATAGATGTGCTGAGATGGGATGCGAATCAGATAGATGAGAAAGAATGGATGGATGGATGTGATGAGAATAGAAGTGATGAGAATGAATGAATGAATGTGATAACATGTGAATGAATGAATGATATACGATGTGAATGAATGTGATAACATGTGAATTGGGATGTGAATGAATGATAAGGGACGTGAATGAATATGTTAGCATGTGAATCGGGATGTGAATGAATGAGATGTGATGTGAAATGGATGTGATAAGATACGATGTAAACTGGATAGCTTCCAGCTTTGCCTTTAAATAGGTGAGCTAGTGGACCATAAGTCCATTCACACACAAACCCTTCTCCTACCCTTTTACATGACCTTAGTCTTTTAATACCCCCCCTCAATACCAACTATGAAAAAAATTGGAATAGGTGGTATTGGACATAGGTTGCCTTTAAAACATTAGGCGTACAAGGTTAGGAATATAGTTGCATATTCAGTGTCTTGAGTGTAGATAAAATGTAGTAGTGATCTGAGAGGAATGTGTGTGTTTTGAAACTGAAGTTCTGTGTGTGTGTGAGGATTTTCTTGGTCTGACAAGAGTAGGAGTCATCTAAAATGACAGTTCCTGTGTGACAATTTTCTGTGCAAAAACTGTTTGGCTGTGAGAAAAGTAAACACTGGCATGAAGTGATGAGATGTATGGGTAGATGCAAGTAGATGTGATTTCATGAGGATAAATGAGAAAATAAGTGATGAGTTAGAAAAAGATGTGATAGATGAGAATGGGAATACTTATGAAATGAATGTGGATTGATGTGGATTGATGTGTGGGTAATGTGGAGTGATGTGGATGATGTGGATGGATGTATGGATGATGTGGATTGATGTGTGGGTAATGTGGATTGACGTGTGGATGTGGATGGATGAGTGGATAATGTGGATGGATGTGGATGGATGTATGGATGATGTGGATTGATGTGTGGGTAATGTGGATTGACGTGTGGAATTGATGTGGATGGATGAGTGGATAATGTGGATTGATGTGGATGATGTGGATGGATGTATGAATGATGTGGATTGATGTGTGGGTAATGTGGATTGATGTGGATGGATGACTGGATAATGTGGATTGATGTGGATGATGTGGATGGATATATGGATGATATGGATTGATGTGTGGGTAATGTGGATTGACGTGAATGGATGTATGGATGATGTGGATTGATGTGTGGGTAATGTGGATTGATGTGGATGATATGGATGGATGTATGGATGATGTGGATTGATGTGTGGGTAATGTGGATTGACATGTGGATTGATGTGCATGGATAAGTGGATAATGTGAATTGATGTGGATGATGTGAACGGATGTATGGATGATGTGGATTGGTGTGGATGATGTGGATGATATGGATTGATGTGTGGATTGATGTGAATGGATGTATGGATAATGTGGATTGATGTTTGGATAATGTGGATTGATGTGGATGGATGTATGGATGATGTGGATTAACGTGTGGATGGATGTAAGGAAGATGTGGATGGGTGTGTGGATAATGTGGATTGATGTGGATGGATGTATGGATGATGTGGATTGGTGTGGATGATGTGGATGGATGTATGGATGTGTGGATGATGCGATTGAATGTGATTTGATGTGGGAATGATATGATGTGATAGGGATCGATGAAAAAAAAAATTGTGGGAAGATGAGAAAAAATGGGGACTAATGTGAAAGGATGTGGAGTGATGAGAAAAAATGAAAATATTGTTGGAATTGTATTTGTATGTGAAATCTGTTTTTAAATGATTGTTTTATGTAAAGAATGTTGGGAAAGCATTTTGACCGTCTTGTGAATGAGGTCGTGGATACCTATCTGTTAAAGTTACAACTGCTGACGGAGAGTCAACAGAGAACGTCTCGTGTAGCAAGGTCTTGACCGAGGTCTTAAATGGTGAGCTTCCGGTACAGTGGATGAGGGACCAAGGAAGCGGCCTATGAGTGAAGCGCCAGGTGACTTGCAAAGGATCCTAGAGGGTGCTGACCATACGATGCTTGGGCTCTAGGTTGCCGAAGATACCCACACGTACGTTGGGGAAGATATTGGAACAAGGAGTAAGAGTTGTTTTCTGAATTCGGGCATGGATCTAGTTGGTTGACCTTGCTGGTCCTCAACGGATGAGTCCATGGCTCTTTTATATAGATCCGTTGGTTGATCTTGCTGATCTTTAACGGAGAGTCCATTTTGTTATGTGAATATATTGCCGGTTACTGTGAGCTAGGAACTATCGAAAAGGCCCTTGAGTGAACAGGTGGTGAGCGTTCTGGTTGCCAATGATGCCATAGGTACACCGATGAAGGAATGATTGGAAATAAGGATTCAACCAGAGATTTTGAGGATTGTGATCAGTGACACAATGGTTTCATTGAATGATTGTTTTAAAGATACGTGATGCTAAGAAAAAGGCAATTTCATATTGGGTGTGTAAGTGGTGTGACTAGTTTTAAGTTTGCATGAATATCCAGCTAGGGGGCCTAGGAACTCTTTTCCCTAGTAGACGGGACAAAACCTAACCAAATTCTTAATTGGATCCCATCGCTACATTGGTTGGGCAATTAACCCACGGGACTGCATGGGGTTAGGCTGGACTTATGGATCCTTAAATTGAGACTCAATTCTGTTTATGGCATGATAGATGAAGTAAATCCCGGACAAAAATTGTTCTATGGAAAAGAATCAACTGTTGTGCCTCTCAAAATGAGGAAAAAAGCGTTGGTCTCTATGATCCAATTGCAATCTTTTCCGTGATCTCACTTGGGACTTATAGGTTTGGTCAGATCAGTTCAGTTAGTTAAGGCTTTTGACTACGTTAGAGAAAAGTTATCTAGAGGAATCGCCCGTGCTTTCCAGGCAAGGGAAGTTTTTTTGGGATCGGTTTTGGAAGAACTGATGGATTAGTCTCTTGTCCGGATATCCGTGGGCGAGGCCCCGAGTGTGAGATCCTGCCCCGCGCAAGAAGTGCTACTTCCGCTGCTAGAACCCCTGAATTCGTTGCGCGGTGGGGATAGGGACCTCACAGCTCGTATCAGAGCAAATTGGGTAATGAGGATCAACCGAGAAGCCAAAAATGTCAAAAATTTATGAAGAAGCAGTAAAAGGTTGTAATTGTGTGAAAAAATTCATACGAATTGATATTCAAACTGAAATTCGTAAATTGGTAATTGGGTCTTCAGATGGAAGTACCGCATGTATGGATGATGTGGATTGATGTGTGGCTAATGTGGATTGATGTGTGCGTAATGTGGATTGACCTGTGGATTGATGTGGATGGATGGGTGGATAATGTGGATTGATGTGGATGATGTGGATTGGTGTGGATAATGTGGATGGATGTATGGATGATATGGATTGATATTTGGGTAATGTGGATGGACATGAGTGGATGTATGGATGATGTGGATTGATGTGTGGATATTGTGGATTGATGTGTGGATATTGTGGATTGATGTGGATGGATGTATGGATGATGTGGATTGACGTGTGGATTGATGTGGATGGATGTATGGAAGATGTGGATGGATGTGTGGATAATGTGGATTGATGTGGATGGATGTATGGATGATGTGGATTGGTGTGGATGATGTGGATAGATGTATGGATGATAAGGATTGATGTGTGGATGATGCGATTGAATGTGATTTGATGTGGGAATGATATGATGTGATAGACTCTCGATGAAAAATAAATGTGGGAAGAAGAGAAAAGATGGGGACTAATGTGAAAGGATGTGGAGTGATGAGAAAAAATGGAAATATTGTTGGAACTGTATTTGTATGTGAAATCTATTTTTAAATGATTGTTTTATGTCAAGAATGCTGGGAAAGCATTTTGACTCTCTTGTTAATGAGGTCGTGGAGACCTATCTGTTAAAGTTGCAACTGCTGCAACACGGAGGACGTCTCACGTAGCAAGGTCGACCGAGGTCTTGACTAGCCTCGGTTTGATTGTTTGATTTAAATGGTGAGCTTCCGGTACAGTGGATGAGGGACCAAGGAAGCGGCCTATGAGTGAAGCGCTAGGTGACTTGCTATTGCGAAGGATCCTAGAGGGTGCTGACCATATGGTGCTCGGGCTCTGGGTTGCCTAAGATATCCCCACGTACATCGGGGAATATATTAGAACAAGGAGTAAGAGTTGTTTTCTGAATTCGGGCATGGATCTGGTTGGTTGACCTTGCTGATCCTCAACCGATGAGTCCATGGCTCTTTTATATGGATCCGTTGGTTAATCTTGCTGGTCTTCAACGGAGACTCCATTTTGTTATGTGAATATATTGCCGGTTACTATGAGCTAGGACCTATCGAAAAGGCCCTTGAGTAAAGAGGTGGTGAGCGTTCTGGTTGCAAATGATGCCATAGGTACACCGATGAAGGAATGATTGGAAATAAGGATTCAACCGGAGATTTAAAGGATTGTGATCACTGACACAATGGTTTCATTAAATTATTGTTTTAAAGATAGCTGATGCTGAGAAAAAGGCAATTTCATATTGGGTGTGTAAGTGGTGTGACTAGTTTTAAGTTTGCATGAATATTTGGCTAGGGAGCCTGGGAACTCTTTTCCCTGGTACCCGGGACAAAACCTAACCAAATTCTTAATTGGATCCCATCACTAGAGTGGTTGTGCAGTTGGCTAACCCACGGGACTGCATGGGGTTAGGCTGGACTGATGGATCCTTAAATTGAGACTCAATTCCGTTATGGCACGATGGATGAAGTAAATCCCGACGGACAAAAATTGTTCTATGGAAAAGAATCAACGGCTGTGCCTCTCAATGAGGAAAAAAGCGTTGGTCTCTATGATCCAAGTGCAATCTTTTCCCTGATCTGACTTCAAGGGACTTACGGGTTCCATCAGATCAGTTCACTTAGTTAAGGCTTTTGACTACGTTAGAGAAAAGTTATCTGGAGGAATCGCCCGTGCTTTCCGGGCAAGGAAAGTTTTTTCGGGATCGGTTTTGGAAGAACCGATGGATTAGTCTCTTGTCCGGATATCCATGGGCGAGGCCCCGTGTGAGACCTTGCCCCGCGTAAGAAAAACTACTTCCACTGCTAGAACCCCTGAATTCATTGCGCGGTGGGGATAGGGACCTCACAGCTAGTATCAAAGCGAATTGGCTAATGAGGATCAATCGACAAGCCAAAATTTTCAAAAGTTTATGAAGAAGCAGTAAAAGGTTGTAATTGTGTGAAAAAAGTCATACGAATTAATATTCAAACTGAAATTCGTAAATTGGTAATTGGGTCTTCAGATGGAAGTACCTCAATTGTATGGAATCCCTGACTTGCTTGAGGCCAAGACATGATGGTATTTACCTTATAGTTCCAGATGATGAATTCGAATGTGGTTGATATGATATCAAATTCTAGTTGAGAACTGATGAGTTGATTTGGATTCTGATTGAAAAATGAAGATTCCTGAATTTTGGCTGAAATGTAATAAACTAAGCAAAACCACAATGAGGATGAATGGGACGAGTCCCTGTGATGATGTTCGTAGCTGGAATGACGTTAATGACTTCAGAAAATCACTATGAGATTAGTGGATTGTGCTAGCAGATTTCTACTATTAACACTTGACCCAGTGGATCAAGTTAAGGGATGTCAAATTAAAAATCTGTATAATTGAAAATTTCCATGAAGGACTGTTCAGATAGAAAATTCGATCTAATGGACCATTATTATGATAAGGATTTGAATGATATGATCTGAGTGAATTATTATCTGATGATGAGTTTTATATAAGGGATCTTTATCCCACGATTCTCTTGGGTTCACCAGACTATAAGGAACCCCATAATCAGTTGGATCTTAAGGAAAAGAGTTCTCCTCTAATTTTGCGCCTCTAATTTTGCGAGATGAGGACATCTCACGTTTTTTAAGTGGGGTAGGATGTAAGATTCCTCCCTTCGGCTTTTGAGGTGTGCAGGTGTAAAAACCTCCCCTTATAATCTTATAATTATTCCTCTCTGTGAAAAAAAAAGAAAGATCCTGTTTTACCCTGTTTTGGCCTAGAGAGAGAAAATATCTAGAGAGAGGTAATTCAAAATTTAGATATTTTTGGATATAAAAATCCTCCTAGTGTCCAAAATGGTTTCCCCTGGAATAGATATTCAAAAAGAAATTTCCAATGTGCAATTGGAATAAGTTGAAATCATGTAAAAAGGACCTTAGCCTAAGGGTCCAGATTTTTTAAAATTTTTGAATTAAGGTTCCTATGGACCAATTAGATTAATCCAAATGTAGGGAGGAGATAAGTTGAAGAATAAATGAAAATCCCCCCAAAAATGAGTAAATACTCACATAAGATGAAGAGTTGACTAAGGACAAGGTTATTAGTTAAAAAAGAAGAGATATTTAGAAGAAATGATGCATTTTTCACACCTCAGTGTGGGGGAATTCCCCTCATGAAGGAGGTACCTATTTCACATGTGTGGTTGAGTTTTAAACTCACAAATAATGAGATGTTTTCATCTCTCCTCTCTCCTGCTTCAAGTAGATCCAAAAAGTAATCTAAACTGACCTAAAAATGGTCAAAAATTTACCAAACTGATCTGAAAAATTCTAGAATCTTTTTGCTTGGTTAGAGGCTCACTTTTTCCTATAAATGAAGCCTTCCCCTTTGTAAATGGTTAATAGTGTTTTATGCATTGTTACTCTACTCCCCCAGAGCCAAAAACAGTGAATTTATTGATAATTCATTAGTTTTTGACCATTTCCTTTCAAAAGAATTGGTGGCCACTCTTGTTGCAAACAAGAGTAGATCCCTCAAACCATCAAGCCAAAGGAAAGCTCACAAGAATTCAAGAGTGACAAGAATGTTAGGTGAAGAGATGTGATGAGATGTAATGCGAATCAGATAGATGGGAAAGAATGGATGGATGTGATGAGAATAGAAGTGATGAGAATGAAAGGTAAATAGATGTGATGATATGTGATGCAAATCAGATAAATGTGAATAAATAGATGAGATGTGATGTCATGTGAATCCAGATATAGATGAATGATATAGGATGTGAATGAATGATATAGGATGTGAATGAATAAGATAACATGTGAATAGGGATGTGAATGAACAATAAGGGACATGAATGAATGTGTTAGCATGTGAATCGGGATGTTAATGTCACCGAAGATACCCACACGTATGTCGAGGAAGATATTGGAACAAGGAGTAAGAGTTGTTTTCTGAATTCGGGCATGGATCTGGTTGGTTGACCTTGCTGGTCCTCAACCAACGGATGAGACCATGGCTCTTTTATATGGATCCGTTGGTTGATCTTGCTGATCTTCAACGGAGACTCCATTTTGTTATGTGAATATATGCGCTAGGAACTATCAAAAGGACCTTGAGTGAACAGGTGGTGAGCGTTCTGGTTGCCAATGATGCCATAGGTACACCAATGAAGGAATGATTAAAAATAAGGATATAATCGGACATTTTGAGGATTGTGATTAATGACACAATGGTTTCATTAAATGATTGTTTTAAAGATAGCTGATGCTGAGAAAAAGGCAATTTCATATTGGGTGTGCAAGTGGTGTGACTAGTTTTAAGTTTGCATGAATAATTGGCTAGGGGGCCTGGGAACTCTTTTCCCTGTTACCTGGGACAAAACCTAACCACATTCTTAATTGGATCCTATCATTATAGTGGTTGGGCAGTTGGCTAACCCACGGGGTCGGAGGGGGTTAGGCTGGACTGATGGATCCTTAAATTGAGACTCAATTCTGTTATGGCACGGTAGATGAAGTAAATCCCAGATAAAAATTGTTCGATGGAAAAGAATCAACGGTTGTGTCTCTTAATGAGAAAAAAAGCGTTGGTCCTATGATCCAAGTGTAATCTTTTCCCTTATCTGACTTGGGACTTACGGGTTCGGTCAAATCAGTTCAGTTAGTTAAGGCTTTGGACTACGTTAGAGAAAAGTTATCCTGGAGGAATTACCCATGCTTTTCGGGCAAGGGAAGTTTTTCCGAGATCGGTTTTGGAAGAACCGATGGATTAGTCTCTTGTCCGGATATCCATGGGCGAGGCCCCAAGTGTGAGACCCTGCCCCGCGCAAGAAGTGCTACTGCCGCTGCTAGAACCCCTGAATTCGTTGCGCGATGGGGATAGGGACCTCACAACTGTATTGCAGTTTCTACTACAGAGTGTGAATATGTAGCTGCATCTTTAGCAGCTCGTGAATTGGTTTGGCTTCGACAATTGCTTTCTGATATTGTTCATTCTCCTTCCTCAAGCACTCCTTTTAGATGTGACAACCAAAGTGCTATTAGTCTAGCCAAGGACTACGTGCAACATAGCCAGCCCAAGCATATTGCAGTTCATTATCACTATGTTTGACATGAAGTAAGGAAAGGAGCAATAATGGTAGAACATTGTCCAACTGATCAAATGATTGCAGACATTCTCACCAAAGGACTCCATGAAGCTCAGCTTACACTTTTGCGATCAGAACTTGGAGTTGAGGCGGCCTCTCTTTTTGGAGATTAGCACATCTCACATCATGTCAATTTTGTCCAGACTTGTACATGGCATATAGACTTTAGGACACTTCACACATTACTTCACATCATGCACATTTATTCTTTGTACTTTGTATATAGAAGCACATTGCACATGGACTTTAAGGTGGCATTGTACATTTATATGTAGGAGCTCGGGTTTTTCCCTTGTGCTCCCAAGAGTTTTTTTACTCGCAGTTGGAGACCTTTATTTGAGTGGGGGTGTTGGAGCTATATATAGCTAGCCCTACTCACTCTAGGTCTTGCCTATATATATGTGACTTGTGACTAATATGATTCATTCTTGTGGAGCGTATGTGGTGTCTTTTGTCTCGTCTCTCTCCCTCTCTCAACATGAATGTCGCTGGGGCATTAGTCAATGCAAACGGCATGACTGTGAACTCATAATGCCCATAGCGAGTATTGAATGTTGTCTTTGGGATGTCCTACTCCTTGATTCTGATTTGGTAGTACCCAAATTTGAGATCTATCTTTGTGAACATTTGGGTCGTCCCACTAAACTGATCTAGAAGTTTATCAATCCTAGGAATAAGATACTATGATGAGATGTGATGAGAATCAGATAGATGTGAATGAATGGATGGATGGATGTAATATGAATAGAAGTGATGAGAATGTGATGTGGATAGATAAATGGGAATGGATGGATGGATGGATGTGATGTGAATAGAGGTGATGAGAATGTGAGGTGGATAGATGTGATGAGATGCGAAGTGAATCAGATAAATGTGAATGAATGGATGAGATGTCATGTCATGTGAATCAAAATATAAATGAATGATATGGGATGTGACTGAATGTATGTGATGATAATGAATGTGAATGTGTATGTGAGAAACAGATGTGGATATATGTGAAAGAACGGATATAGATGTGTATATGAAAGAATGTGATGCGATGTGACATGAATATATATGGATGTGAAGTGATAGATATGAATGTAGGGATAGATATGAGTAGTCGTACTACATGTGAACGATTGGATCGATGTGGATGAATGAGATGAGATGTGTATGAATGAGATTTGATGTGGATAGAAGTGATGTGATATAATGGTGATGAGAATGAATGTGATGGATATGAATGAATGTGAATGGGATGGATATGAATGAATGTGATGGGATGGGATGTGAATCGGGATAGATGTGATTAAATGAGATGTGAGGTAAAATGAATGGATGAGTTGTGAGTGAATATGATATGGTCTGAATGGATGAGATGTGAATGAATGTGATGTGATGAGATGTGGATATGGGTAGATGTGAATGAATGTGATGTGATGAGATGTGGATATGGGTAGATGCGAGTGGATGAGATCTGATGAGGATAAATTGAGGAAAGATGTGATGAGATGAAAATGATGTGATTGGATGAGAATAAGAATACTTGCAAAATGGTTGTGAAATTAAATAATGTGGTTGATGTGGAACAATGTGGAAAGATAAGAGTTTGTTATAGAAACTGTATTTATGACCTATTTTTAAATGAATGTTTTATGCCAAGAATGCTGGGGAAGCATTTTGACCGTCTTGTGATGAATGAGGTCGTGAGAGACCTAATCAATTATGTTGCAACAGCTGACGGTGGAGAGTCAATGGAGGACGTCTTGCGTAGCAAGGTCGGCTGAGGTCTTGACCAGCCTCGGTTGGTATTGCGTAGCAAGGTCGGCCGAGGTCTTGACCAGCCTCGGTTGGATTAAAATGGTGAGCTTTCGGTATGGTGGATGAGGGACCAAGGAAGCGGCCTATGAGTGAACCACTAGGTCACCTACAAAGGATCCTAGAGGGTGCTGACCATATGGTGCTCGGGCTCTAGGTCACCGAAGATACCCACACGTGTGTCATGGAAGATATTGGAACAAGGAGACAGTTGTTTTCTGAATTCAGGCATGGATCTGGTTGATTGACCTTGCTAGTCCTCAATGGATGAGTGCATGGTTCTTTTATATGGATCTGTTGGTTGATCTTGCTGATCTTCAATGAAGATTCCATTTTGATATGTGAATATTACCGAGTACTATGAGCTAGGAACCATCAAAAAGACCCCTAAGTGGACAAGTGGTGAGCGTTGCCAATGATGCCATAGGTACACTGAGGAAGGAATGATTGCAAATTAGAATTCAACCGAAAACTTTTTTGGACAATGTAAGTTTCATGGCTCAAATTTCCTAGCCTTGAATTTAAAGATTCAAAATTTTGAAATTTTAGTTATAAAACCAATAACACTGCAATTTTTCTTTAAAAAAAATTGGTTGAGCATCAAAGATCCTTTTTTTTGCATGGACCTATCACGAATGATTATGGTAACCAAATCCTTGTACACACATTTGCATCATTTTTTTTCTTCTAAAAAAAAAGCGTGTGATCTAGTAATTGTTTTTACTAAACTAATTATGCTCAAGTTAAGGTTTGCATATATAGCTTATTAAGTAATTATTTTTATTAAACTAATTAAGTAATTATTTTTTATTAAACTGATTAAGTAATTATTTTTATTAAACTTAATATATGCTTAAGATAAGGTTTTCGTATTTAGCTATACTCAAGCAGCTGATTATCTTTATGCATTTACCTAGTGCTGTGACATGGATTGTTGTTTAAATACTAATCTCTTAATTTACATTTCCATAAGTCTGTAGTGATCCCCCATATCAAATATATTTCTACTCGATTTACGTCACATTGTAGTACTAGTAGATTGCTAAAAACATAAATCCTTATAATTATGGTTTAATGAAGTTCATAAGTCTTAGCTACACTAGTGAGTACTTGCAATGGTCTACACATTGATGGACTTGCTAATCAAATATTTTTGAAACAAGAAACCACACAAAAGACAAAACTAGCTTTGTGCGACTCACCCATTGCCTCTAGGAAACATAGGGTTAATAATTTATTAAGATTCATAAAGCTTATATGTCCTTCACACAAGCATAAACTGTAGGTAGACATTAACTCTTAGGCCAATCACTTTAAACAAGTGCAACATAGCATCACATTTCACGTGTTTTTTTTTAAAAGGAAAGAACATATAGTTATTTAAAATAATTTGTTTATGTAAAGATCTAAAAAGGGGTTCTTAAATCACAATCTGATGGGTAGTTTGAATACATGCGTATATGCACGTGCTATATAGGTTTTTATAGAGTGGCCTCCTTGGGTCTCAACTCTAAAAATGTATAACTTTTTAGCACAAAAGTTTTGCATATGCTTACTGTGCAAATGTCGCAAATTTTATGAAGACCAACTATCCCATTTTTCCTATTCCAATACGCTCCTAAGTGATATGTCTCATACATTGGAATTAAAATGAGCATATTCGATGTGAGCAAGAAGTGAGAGTTTTAATTTATAACCCAAAAAAATCTGAATAAAACTTGATTGATATTAGAAAGGCTCACATGATGATAACATTACATGTCCAAATGCTTCTTAGTTCACACATGCCAATAGAATCGAAGAGTTGGCATGCTTCCTTTTGGAAATCTCGTTCGGTATTTGAGCAAGGCTAGACTAACAAGATTTAAGATTTTAGAGCAATGGTATTTTGAGGAATGCTTTTTACCAATCGAATTTAATACCATTGATGAAGGAATAATAAACCAAGAATGTATTTTTTTTCTTGAACGAATGCATGGATGGACTATTAAACATCCTTACTGCCGTCAAAATTGTCTCTTGTGAAGCTCACCCCACTTGTTGATCACTCTTCCAATAAGGGTATCCATGTCATATGACACATCACAAGTAAATAACATGGTCGGTCTAGGCAATTAACGTAGATTCAGCATTGACGTACATGAAGTATCCAAATAAGATCAGTATTTATAAGAAAAAAATCATGTTGATCTATTGTTGTAAGAAAAATGCTACATTTACAGGTGTTTTAAGCATTTTAGGACTACGCCAAGTTTAAGTCAATGCCCCATTTGTGCACCTGCAAGTTGTGCCCCATTTGATGAATGCATGTGTTTTTTCCCTCGAAATCCCTCTTTCATGGGGATGTAGCCAAGCTAGAAGCTCACAAAGACAACCCTACAGTGTCAGGGGTCGAAAACTCATGACCTCTTGGTTAGGAACTTTGGTCATGATGAGTTGAGCCACAGAGGCAAGTGCTCGCTGATGAAAGCATGCTCTTTGCATAGGAGCCCACAATACTTTCATGTTTGAGTAGCATCATAGTGGCCAAATTTAGAGCGTAATTCTCCTGAGTTCAAATCACCACAAGCTCTCCTACGAAGTCTTGAGCCTGTGCAGCATAGACCAAGCCACCTTTTGGTGGGCACAAGGGAAGGGGGGAGTTGCTTTTTATTTGGAAGCCCCTATCGGGGATGCAATTCAAGCATTGCACCACTCAGACACACCATGAATGTCAGGGTTTGAATCTGGGTCCATTCATTTGGGTACTGGCATATGCCTATTTTTTAGCATTTTGGTTGTCGAATACTTGAAAAAAATAGGCGTACAGGCCTACAGCTATTTTTTAGGATTTTAGTTGTAAGATACTTGTAAATTTTTAAAATGAATTACAGTAAAATATTTAACCAAGCCCGTCAAGGGAAGGCCTTCCTAAGAGGGTTCATAGAATCCCAAGATCACACATCATCCTCGCCCACCCGCATTTTGGCCTCCCTCAGGGAATGAGAGATAGGCAAGGACATCTTTCTTGACTGACAACCCAACCCTACACACGCATGCAAGAACTTTCTTTATTGTAAATTACCGTAAATTAATATCCACAATCCATACTAGGTAGTAGCCAATATAGTCAAAGAGTGTTTTTGCTCAGCTTTAGCTTCAGATAATGAAGCTTTATCTTAACACCAAAGGAAGGTGTGGGAATAACTTATTAAGCTTCTCCAGACTCCAACTCATATAAACCTGAAGTGTTGAATTTTGGGCCAATAGTTTCTTGAGATTTGAGATTTGCGACTTAGTAATAGAGGGATGGGACAAACGCATCAAAGGTGTTTCCTTGCTAGAACTTTCCGCCCCCTACCTTGGTATATCCAAATGGCTCTTTTGACCATGTGACTTATGGCCTAGTGATAAACTGTGCACCCATGGGAATTTGGTGCCTAAACCTAAACCCTAAAGGAGCCTCACTATTGGTTGAGGAACTAGTAGATTGTGGCCGTAGCGTTTTGGTCCCTAGAACATAAACCCACAACCCAAAAGGAGCCTAATTAGTGGTTGAAAAAATAATTATGTTGTTTCCATGACAATCCAAGCTTGCTAGGATTTCCTAAGCATCTTTACCTCGAGCCCACAAACACCACATGCAGACCAAAAGGCATTTTGTCTCTTGACACCGTGGTCTTATTGAAACACTAAACCTCTTCTAGGCACTAAACATTTATGTATCCCCACACCACCACTTGCACCCCCTCCTGTACATGTCTTCTTCGCGTCAAAACACTATGCTTCTTCATCCCTCTCATAAACCCTACCTCTTAGTAGGTTCCCATATGTTATGAAAATGTTACGTCCGACTTTCCTTTTTTGTTTTCCACGATTCTGTTGTAAACTTCCATTAGCTTGCCCTCCCTTTATCAATCTTATCCACCCCTTCCTTGTAGGTGACCATCTTTTCTTTTCTATTTTTCACCCTTTCACTCTCTAAACTTCCATTAGCTCCTTACTTCCTTCTCCATAACAACCTCACCCCACCGTTCATATCCCTAACCTCAACATTCAACTTTGAGAAAGCCTTTGAGAAGGAAAATTCCCAGGTGCATCCTAAAAAGAGTGATAAGTAAGTAAATGAATTGTGCACTTCGATACAAATGAGACTATTTCTCAATGAGAGCAAGAAAAAGGTCCAAGTCTCACACCTTCTCACATCATAACATTAAGCAAGGTTGTATTCTTAGTACGTAGGTCATCCACCCTTACATATCTACAACATAGCACAAAATCTCATTGCATATCTCATGCCCCTTTTTTTCACCAACATCCTCCATTAGGTTGCTTGATCTTTTCTCCTTAGGGTGGATTCACAAATATTTGTGGGCGTATCCAATAAGAGTGTGCATTGTCTTTGAGCCTTTTCACAAGGCATGCACAAAAATTGTTATGAATTTACTTTTTAGAGTAGGTTTCAAAAAATCAAGTAGGCCTAGTGGTTTTGGCAAGTGACTGTATTGGATGAGGTCAACGTTCAGCCCCTATTGAAGCCACTTTTCCACTTGTCCATGCTATACATAGTGTGTCCAAGCTATATGATTTTTTTCCTGAAGTTATTTATTAAGAAGCTTTCTAAGACGACGTGACAATTTGGAGTCCTATTTAGGTTCTAAGATAGCATTAATTTTTCATAAATACATACTACAATATTAGTAGAGAACAAAATTAAGAGATTTTGACATGCTTGATGATACCACACCAAGAGAGTTTTAATTTTAAATTATATTTAGTGAATCTGCATCATGATACTATCTTTAAAAATGCTTTTTGAAACATAAAGTGAGCTAAGGAGATTTCTAATTGAGTCTAGATAAAGACAATTCCATAGACTCTGAAGATTTTTTGTAACTCATTATGATATGCATAATTGAACTCTTTCTAAAGAATGAATACCTATTTTCTACACAATTTAGGTGTATTCTTTGATCATTGTCCTGACCTTGATTAATTGATTTTTTTTCAAACATTATTCCAACTTAATAAATCCTTGATTAATTGAATATTCTCAAATTTTTAGCTTAAAGTAATGAAAGCATTATTCTTTTTTATGCAAATTTGAAATGTTAATAAAGTGGTTCTCCTCATTTTCTTTTTAATCCTTTTTTCCTACATGTGCATGCACGAGTGTGCATGTCCGTGCATGTGTGTGTGTGTGTGTGTGTGTGTGTGTGTGTGTGTGTGTGTGTGTGTGTGTGTGTGTGTGAGAGAGAGAGAGAGAGAGAGAGAGAGAGAGATTTATTTACGAAGTTACAAAGTTCTATAGAGTTGCAATAGAATTCACTTTGTAGAGTTGCGGTAGAATTCACTTTGTACTTGAAAAACATAATAGAAGTTGTGGTTCTTTTTAAATTTCAAATAAGTCAAAGTGAAGGTACAAAAAATGGTTAAATGCTAGCCAAGTTCACTGTTTTTTTGAATTAAGATTGATCTTGAGAAACCCACATGCTTTAGGTTTCAATAAACTAGATTGGAAATTTAAAAGTTCTAATGTAATCAGAACTTTACGTGTGTTTATGGTAGCAACTAAAGCTCTACTTGATTGATCAATCAATCATCACTCTTTTAAGACACAAGGGTTCCATGACCAACTTTTTTTTGAACTCAAAATACACCTTCACTATACATGTATTACATCAAAAGCTATGAAGGTTACTTACACCAATGGGTTACAATCAAAACACTTCATAATCCTTGCCAATCACAAACACTTTATTTTTTTTAACTTAAATGAGATTCCTACCTCAGTCAAAATTAATGAACTATATGTTTTTAAAAAGTATCTTTAACTTTCTAATCGTACCAACACAAAGTATTACCAATAGCTCTTATTTTATCCCCACATGGTGTACTTTTTCATAAATTGTTATAATGGGTAGTTGGGCTCATCATATTTATGTAATGAACATTGGTCAAGTAATGTACAAGCCTTGAATCTTGGATTTCAAGCACTCCAAAGATTTTGTAAGTAGCTAGATATAAACAAAGTGACCATAAGTATAAGATACTTTGAATTAACAAGGCGACAATCCCATTGTGCAAATTGGAGTTTTCTCTTCATGCTTGCATGCTTCCTTACTTCTTGTGAGCATGTGAGTAGGGATTGTGCTAACCTCTTAAGAGTGTTATGCTCTCTTAATCTCTCTTAAGAGTTGTGTGATCTCTTCATCTCTCTTCTCTTCTTTTCTCTTCCTTCTTCTCTTCTTCTCTAGTAACTCACGAGAGAGGTTTATTAAGGCATTGGTGCAATTGAGAGCTAGTTATTACTATCATGTGTTGGAGCTCTATATATGGCTCACTCTACCTAACTTGGTCTCACCTATATATATGTATCTTGTCCTCAATATGAATCAGTCTTTGGGAGCGTACATGATGTGTCTCTTGTCTCGTCTCTTTCTCTCTACATTTCAACATGGTATCAGAGCATCTATGAGGGAAGCATCTATGTCTTCTTGTTAAATTCATGATTATAATTTCATGTCTTACAAGATTGTTCTTTGATTATGTGTTGTCTACATGATTTTATAGCTTAACTTGTTGTAATTAGAGTCGTTTCTTAATCGCGTCGGTGCAGGTGCGTAGATTGTATTGTGCTGGTGAATCCTATCAAAAAAGTTTGTCAAACGGAGTTGTGAGTCAAAAGTTATGACAGTTCAGGCAAACTGCATCTGTAAAACAGCAAAACAGGTTCTTTGTGAGCACGCAGGTTTCGTCTTCGTCAAGCGTTTTTAGCAACCTGCCCAAATCTAGCTTCTTCGTCAAGCGTTTTTAGCAAACCGCCAAATCTAGCTTTTTCGTCAAGCGTCTACCAATGAATCTTGCATCCCACGTCTCGGATTTTGCTATTTTTAGCAAAGCGACCAATCTAGCTTTTTCATCCAGCGTGGTGTGCAGATTTTGTGATTTTATCTTATACGTCTTCTCACAGATAGATATGGCTATGACTGTTCTCGTCAATGGTTTTCCTTCTGGCCAACGTTCTATTCCTTCTTTTCAAGGCCAAGGGTTTCTCGGTTGGAAAGCAAAGATGCTGTTAATTCTTGAAGGCGATGAGCTCTCAGATGTTGTGATTAGCAATTCTCTATGTCCGTCTTCAGCCTATTATTCCGAATTCTGACAACGTTCTTATCACACGGAAGGCCCTGTTTTTGATGCATGGCGTCTTGCTTATATGGATTGGCAGAGGCGTGATAAAGCAGCTCGTCGGTATATTCTTTCTGCTCTTAGTGATTCTCTCATGCTTGATGTGTATGACTTTCCTACTTCCCATGACGTATGGGAGTATCTTATAGCAAATTTTCAGAAAAAGTCTGTTACAGAAACACTTTATTTGAGAGGTTTGCTTTCAAAGTTACAGTATGAAGTTGGTACTGCTATGACGGGACATATTGATTCTTTCAAATCTATTATTAATCAACTTGCTGCTGCGGGTGATCCTGTTCCACGAAAGCAACTTATTACAATTCTTCTTGATACAATAAAGGATCCGTCTTATGACAACATTGTTACCATTCTTTCTAACAAGGACGGTCTTGATTTTGACCAAACTTGCATATCTTTGATTGAGTATTCTCAACGTCAACAACGACGTAGTGTTGGTCATGATGCAGTTATGTTTTCACAACAAGAGGAGCCTGAGTCACAACAGTTGGAACGGGCCTTTAATGTGCGAAGGCGTTCTTTTCAACGAGGCAACCGTAGAGGTGGTTGTCGTGGTGGTAGTTTCTCTCGTCTCAAATTTCCTAACAAGCATTGTTCTTACTGCAATAGGAATGGTCATACTGAAGATGACTGTTGGGCACGTCAATATGATGAAGAACACAACATTACCACAAAACAACCACGTTTATCTAGAGATTCTTCTTCTTGTGATTATTGTGGAAAATCTGATCATTCCTCTTCCATGTGCTTTAAGCGTCGATTTGATGTAGATCAAAATCGAGCATATGCAGCCGAGCATCATGATAATGTTATGCCTGAAACAAGTTGTGTTTTATGTTCAGTTCCCCCAGACAGAATACTTCATGTACGTGATGGTTCACTTTTCATTATTGATTCTGGTGCTACAGGAAATATGACATATGAATCTAAGTGGCTACATAACTATCATTCTTTACCTGTTAAGCGTGTTGTTTATCTTGCTGATGATACAACTTGCCAAGTCAGGGGCATTGGAGATTTATATCTTGGCACCTTATCTTCTTCAACTCAAGTTTTACGAGGGGTTTTACATGTCCCAGAACTTCAACGTAATCTTCTTTCAGTTGCAAGACTTGTTGATCTTGGTTTGTTTGTTGGATTCGACCACACCAAATGCCGCATTGAGAAAGATGGACAGATTATTGCAATTGCTTCTCGTAATGGCAATTTGTTTGAGCTCTCTCTTAATGATGCTGTAGCAAATGTTGTCACTGCTCCAGGGGATCATGATTGCAAGATATGGCATCATCGCTTTGTTCATGCTGATTTCTCAAAGCTTCTTAATCTTCATCGTCAAGGTCTTGTACGCGGAATGGATCTTAAAGCTCATCCTCATATGGGAATCTGTGAGTTTTGTGCTCTTGGCAAACCTAATCGTAAACCCTTTCCTCTCTCGAATTCAGTTCATTCTCATGATTTGTTGGATCTTGTTCATACCGACATTTGTGGACCTTTGCCTCCATCGAGAACACAACATCGTTATTTCATTACGTTTATTGATGATTACTCACGGTATACAGTTGTTTTCTTGCTTCAACAAAAATCTGAGGCGTTATCTGTTTTTAAGCAATTTCACAAGGCTGCCGAACTTCAAACTGGACGTCGCCTCAAGAAACTTCGCAGCGATAATGGTGGAGAATATGTGTCTCGTGAGTTTGAGAGTTATTGTACGGACCATGGTATTCATCATGAACATACAATTCCATATTCACCTCAACAGAACGGTGTTGCTGAACGTAAGAATCGCACTATTATCAATGCTATACGATGTATGCTGATTCATTCTGGGTTATCTCGTGTCTTCTGGAGTGAAGCTCTCTTGACAGTAGTCTTTGTTCAGAATCATCTTCCTACTACTGCTCCTTCTGGTAAGATACCCATCACAGCATGGACAGGTGAAATTCCTTCTGTATCTCATTTTCGAACCTTTGGATGTATTGCTTACATTCATGTTCCTAAAGAAACACGAGCAAAGCTTGATGCTCCTGGCCTTAAAGTTATTTTTATTGGGTATTCTGACACTTCCAAAGGCTACAAATTCTATGACCCGTCCTCCAAGAAAGTGCTTGTGAATCGTGATGCTATTTTCAATGAACAACTTATGGGCGGTACATGGTCCATGGATGATTCTGATGATACTAAATCTTTGCTTCAAGCTTTTCCATTCTTGTGTGATGATGAATCTTCTTCTATAGAGCAAATTTCCTCTTCACAAACATCTAAAGAGCAACTTTCCTCTTCACAACCATTGATTCCGAATGCTGTCTCATTGATGATGTTGACATTTTTATTGATCTGCCTATTGATTTTGAGCATGGTTCTTGTCATGTTTATGATGAAGATTTTGAGGCTAATGTTTTCTCTACTTCTGAAGATCCAGCCACGTACAGTGATGCTATATGTTCTCCACAAAAGGATCAATGGCAAGAGGCTATGGAAGCAGAGTATGATTCTCTTATCTCTAAAGGTACATGGATACTCACTGAGCTACCTCCTGGCCGTACTGCCATTAAGTGTAAGTGGGTATATAAGACAAAATTTAAAGCAGATGGATCCTTTGACAAATTCAAGGCACGTTTAGTTGCCAAAGGTTATTCTCAAGTTGCTGGCGTTGATTATCACGAAACCTTTTCACCAGTTGTTCGCATTACTAGTATTCGGGTTTTATTGGCATTTGCTGTTCAATTTGACTTAGAAATTCATCAGATGGACGTGCGCACAGCTTTCTTGAATGGAGATTTGAATGAAGAAATTTACATGGAGTAGCCAGAAGGATTTGTTATTGCAGGGAAGGAAGATCTTGTTGCTCGTCTTCATAGGGCTTTATATGGTCTTAAACAAGCTTCACGGGCCTGGTACATCAAGTTTGATCTTTTTCTTACCTCCCATGGTTTTCTCTCTTGCTCTTCTGATCCCAACTTATTTACCAAACACCAAAATGGTAGTTTTGTAATCCTTGCCCTTTATGTGGATGATACAATCCTTGTTTCCAATGATTTGGGATTTCTACACCAAAGTAAGCAGTTGTTATCTTCGGCATTTGATATGGTGGATCTTGGAGAGCTTCACTCGTGTCTTGGCATTCAGATTCAAAGGGATCGCAGTAAAGATGCAGATTGGGCCAGCTCACATTTATCTATGCGATCTACTAGTGGCAATTGTTTCTTCATTAATGGCTGTCTTATTTCTTGGACCAGCAAGAAACAACGTTGTGTTGCAGTTTCTACAACCGAATCTGAATATGTTGCGGCATCACTTGCAGCTCGTGAACTCATTTGGCTTCGACAAGTGTTGACAGATATCGGCCATTCTCCTCTTTCTAGTACACCCTTGCGGTGTGATAATCAGAGTGCTATTAGTCTTGCAAAAGACTATGTCCAACATAACAAGTCAAAACATATTGCTGTGCATTACCATTATGTTCGATACGAAGTACGCAAAGGCACTATCATGATTGAACATTGTCCAAGTGACCAGATGATTGCAGATATTCTTACCAAAGGTCTCAATGAGTCACGCTTCATTCTCTTGCGCTCAGAGCTTGGAGTTGCCTCGGGCTCACTCTTTCTGGATTAGGCTCTTTACTCTTATGGTAGCTTTGTACATATATCGTTGTAATCTTCTAGACACCATGCACTTTGCACATTCCACAATTGCTCACTATGACCTCTTGGTCCTTTTGTATATTTGTACATAGATGCACAATGCACTTTCACATCATTACTTCTGGTTCATATTTTCACATTTGTATAGGGGCTTGGGTTTTTCCCTTGTACTCCCCAAGGGTTTTTTCATCCATAGCTAGAGACCCTTGTTTGAGTGGGGGTGTTGGAGCTCTATATATGGCTCACTCTACCTAACTTGGTCTCACCTATATATATGTATCTTGTCCTCAATATGAATCAGCCTTTGGGAGCGTACATGATGTGTCTCTTGTCTCGTCTCTTTCTCTCTACATTTCAACATCATGGAGGTTTTGTTGGGAAGCTAGATTGTAGATTTTCCTAATGACCCTTGTTTCTTAACACTAGTTTGGTAATAGGACATAAAAGTGTTTGTGGACATATTTAAGTCCTCTTTATTGACCAACTTTATGGAAATTAATAGCCAACCTATGCAGCAGACAATTAAGCACGGACGTGGCAAGGGGATCATCCAATAAGGAGGCCCATTGAGCTACACTGTATTCTTCTCAACCATGCAATATATGTAAATATATATATTGGGTTTTTCTCCTACTTATTCAATATCTGTATTGATTTAATATGGAGTTGCCTTTACATTAAACAAGCAGCTTTACAAATCCAGTGTTGCCTTTTCAAATTTGATGTTAAAGGGGTGAGACTTGCAAAGTATAATGATGGCCGATAAATAGATTGCAACTCAAGCCATGAGATCTTTGTCTCTCTTTCCCATTCCGTGTGTATGCAGGCATATCTTTTAATGGTGAGTGAGATGGAATTTTCATCCACAATATATCTTTAATGCATTTGGTATCTTAATGGTGCTTATAGATGCAATTAGGCCCCATATAACACATCTGTTATATAGCAACAAAGAAGAGGAATGAAGAGGTGGGAAGCAAGGCAAATGTGACCCCGTATATGTGGCTTAGACTTCTCTGGTGAGATTATGGTATGATGACCAATCGGTAAGGTTGCAAAATTTCTTCCTATTTTCAAAGTGAAGAATGTGAGTATGTGGTGGGTAATTGGTAAGACTTTCGGGCTCTATTTACTCATTATAACTCACATGCACTTTATGATAGGACATACCCTCTGAGGTCCCTGGTATGAGTCCTCACAGAGTCCTTAAGCACATACTTCTAGGGACTGATTTTACTCGTTTTGTTGATTTACATTGTATAGCAATCATGTCCTACGAATTGATGAGAGAGAGGATAAACTAAAGCTTACAAGGAGATTAGAAACCTCAACTGCTGCTACTACGGACTTGTGGAGCTCTATTACATCCACACATCCACATACATACATCCATTTTCACATTTCCATTCATATAACCCCATATGCCTTCACATCTAATCTTTTACATCACATCCATTCTCGCCCTGGGTGGTTGCAAGATGAGGGTACTTACTTTCGTTCACTCTCTCTAAAATTGGGACATCCATGCATCTCAGGCGGAGTACCTGGATCGTGATAGTGCCGCGAATTAAAAGACGACACGTGCCTCCTGAGCCTAAATCGACATATCTCGATCGAGTGCCACGCTAGCAGGTCCGGGTTTCCAGGCGTCATCCATGTCACCAATACATGTCACCGCCACCACATTATCTCGATCGAGATATCTATGCCACTCGGATCCACATCAAGGCCACGCTGTATCCCCCTAGGCATATTTGACCAGCACATCTCCATCGTCCACGTATCTCGAACGAGAAATTAACATCAAATCGCGACCATTCATTGTTCGAGGTAATGGGATACAGTCTCCACCGTCCCCATATCTCGATCGAGATACTGAGATCAAATCTCAACCGTCCAAATATCTCGATCGAGATACAGAGATACAATCTGCACCGTCCAAATATCTCGATCGAGATACGTAGATGCAATATCCACCGTCCAATTATCTCGATCGAGATATGTAAACGCAATCTATACCGTCCATTCACGTACGTTGGAAGATGCGATCTCGGCCGTTTAAATATCTCGATCGAGGTATATAATGAATCTTGACCGTCGACATACCTTGTCGTGGTAATGACTTTAAATCGTGGCCGTCCATGTACCTCGAACAAGATAGTAATATCAAATCTCAGCCGTCGATCCTTCCCCAACCCTAAAATTAGGTGTGTATCTTGGTCGTATGCTGCACTAACCCTAATATCCAGAGCGTTAATCTTGCAAACCCTAAATTGCATGATGTTACCGAACCTCGATCGAGGTTATAAAACCGAAAAACTTTTTTTTGCCTCATTGTCACAAGTCGTTTTCACTCTCCTTGCTCTCTTGATTTGGATTAGCATTAGTGAGCCCATTAGCATTGTTTTATAGCTTCATTAGTGCTACTTAGCACTAAGCATTAGACCCTTCACATTAGACCCTTCACATTGGACCTTTGTGTTTGGCTTAGGTTTTAGCATGGAGTCACACGAGGAGGGCCACGAGGAGGGCCGCTCATCTATTGCGGACCTCATCGCGGAGATAGATCGCGAGTGCTAGAGACACACCGTCTACATTACATATCGTGGCAGACTTGGAGGCGATGCTTGCGTCCCTTCGTAGCCTTCACGATATTGTTTATGTAGATGAGTGGATAGCCCACCATCGCGTTGCTCCTATGTCACATGGCCTGACATATCGTCAGGTCTGTGATCTTGCTTCTATTAGGGATGGAGCCTACCTAGATCTTTTCCTCGATAGTCGTGGGATGAGGCCTGGGGCGGGCAAGCCCCTTACTATTTCGCGGTGTTCGCATCCTCGTATGGCGGCACATATCTATAGTCGATATGTTGCCGCATATGGGAGGATGCCGAACAACCGCCAGATTCCCATATACTTCGCAAAGCAGTGCGGAGTTTGTCTTAGGGGAGGAGGTGGATTACACCAGCCATCGTCCGGGTGGTGGTGCTGGCCGAGGCCGTCTCCAGGACCAAGGTAGGCGGCCTCCACCAGCCCTTCGTGTAGCACCTACCACAGATCCTTCATTTGTGCCATTGTCGACAGTAGAGGCTCTTGGCACCCAGGTCGGCATTGACGTACGGAGTACCACGGCGGAGAGCATCCAGCACGTGGTGCGCCTGTTCTCACGATCTATACCGACGACGACAGATGTCGAGGTATTTACATATATATTACGTCTTAAGTTTTTTTGGTCATTTATCTACATGTTTATATATACTTTTCTATATTTTTACATGAGCAGCATGGTTGATTGTGTCACATAGGTTCCCACACCTACCACTGGAGAGGCTCACTCAGGAGTTGGTAGAGGCGAGAGCGGAGATTGACCGCCTCAGAGCTGCATTACAGATGGCAGAGGCAGCTACTGCAGAGGCACAGCATCTGAGAGAGTCCGACATCCAGCAGGTAGGTTTCTCTTGCACGTAAAAGAGTTATAATTAAGGTCCTAAGTTATAAATTTCTTTAAGTAATACCTAATGAGAGACTAATCAATTATTTTAATGCTGTACTTTTTTACGTAGGCTCGGACCGAGGTAGAGAGCTCTAGAGCTGAGGCACAGCATCATCAGATTATGGAGCAGATTGCCCAGCACAGGGCAGAGCAGCTGATGCTGCATGTTCGAGAGTTTCGTAGATCCTCGGACGTGACAGTGCCTTACCTACCTTTATATCCACGGCCTGTCTCACAGAGGTTTTTCGATGACCTCTCCCGCAGGATGCACCACCCTTCCTACATGATGCGTGCTGCACTTTATGTATCGAGGACATTGATAGTACAGGTGGATATGCCCTGGGATGTGGACATATTTTCCACTTGTTGTCTTGCATCACCCAGGAGCTAGTCCGATTCTCAACATGCCCCTCCTGCCGTGCACGCGTCGACCTAGCGACGTACAGGGTTTTGGGCATCGATGATCTTCACCCAGGCCTCGTTCGAGTAGATGCCACGACTGGCAGGCCTATGGATTTTACATCAGCTATTGACTTGGGACTCGACGCCTTCGACGATAGAGCCCAGGAGCCTGAGGTGCCTCCTGAGATAGAGTGGAGCTCACATGAGTTCGATGCTTACCAGAGAGTCTTACATGAGAGCCAGGTCACAGCATATGAGCGCGTGGGTGGTGCTGGCCCTAGTGGCACCTCGGGTGATGGTGCTAGCAGCAGTGCTGCTTCTCATGAGCAGCGTGTCCTTACAGCAGAGGAGCTTACACGAGCAGAGTGGCAGACACGTACCATTGCAGATTATAGATTTTGGGTTTACAGACAGAGGCGTCTTGCATTAGCACGACGTAGAGAGAGAGAGAGAGCCATAGCAGCTTTTGGGACTCGTGAGCTCCCGAGTACACCGGCACCAGCTCACGATCCTGCCTTTGAGGCAGACCTCCCCGCAGACATTCGATGACCCCCGCAGCCGGCACAGCCTCCTCGACGTGCACAGCAGCCTCGACGCGCACGTCGACCGACAGTTAGAGATGACAATTTTGATTGGGTTGCCGTTGATAGTGACTAAACTCAGACTAGCTGGGTTAGCTCACTTACATTGTACTTAGATTTTTGGGCAGTGACTAGCCTCAGACTAGCTGGGGTAGCTCATTTTCATTCTGATGTCCTTATTTCATGTTTATATCATTACGAGTTTTTTCATTATTGAGTATCATTACATTTTAGTTGATGTTCTTGATTTTATTATATTTTTTAACACTTTGGCTAACATATTGTTTGTTGAAAATCTCCATGCCATCGTACCCAAACATGCTCCGATGGGGACCAAACTTTGCAAGCATGGGGGAGGCACCCACCCCCACATGCTTGCAAAGTTTGGTCACAATCAGAGCATGTTTGGATTGGTAATTAGCGCCCAATGCGGTTTTTGAAGTCTCTTGGTGCTTAAGAGGCCATGGAAAATCCGGGCCTTCCCCATACCATCGTACCCAAACATGCTCTGATGGGGACCAAACTTTGCAAGCATGTGGGGGTGGGTCCCCCCCACATGCTTGCAAAGATTGGTCACAATCAGAGCATGTTTGGATTGGTAATTAGCGCCCAATGCGGGTTTTTTAAGTCTCTTGGTGCTTAAGAGGCCATGGAAAATCCGGGCCTTCCCCATACCATCGTACCCAAACATGCTCCGATGAGGACCAAACTTTGCAAGCATGTGGGGGTGGGTCCCCCCCACATGCTTGCAAGGTTTGGTCACAATCAGAGCATGTTTGGATTGGTAATTAGCGTCCAGTGCGGGTTTTTCAAGTCTCTTGGTGCTTAAGAGGCCATGGAAAATCCGGGCCTTCCCCATACCATCGTACCCAAACATGCTCCGATGGGGACCAAACTTTGCAAGCATGTGGGGGTGGGTTCCCCCCCACATGCTTACAAAGTTTGGTCACAATCAGAGCATGTTTAGATTGGTAATTAGCGCCCAGTGCGGGTTTTTCAAGTCTCTTGGTGCTTAAGAGGCCATGGAAAATCCGGACCTTCCCCATACCATCGTACCCAAACATGCTCCGATGGGGACCAAACTTTGCAAGCATGTGGGGGTGGGTCCCCCCCACATGCTTGCAAAGTTTGGTCACAATCAGAGCATGTTTGGATTGGTAATTAGCGCCCAGTGCGGGTTTTTCAATTCTCTTGGTGCTTAAGAGGCCATGGAAAATCCGGGCCTTCCCCATACCATCGTACCCAAACATGCTCCGATGGGGACCAAACTTTGCAAGCATGTGGGGGTGGGCCCCCCCACATGCTTGCAAAGTTTGGTCACAATCAGAGCATGTTTGGATTGGTAATTAGCGCCCAATGCGAGTTTTTCAAGTCTCTTGGTGCTTAAGAGGCCATGGAAAATCCGGGCCTTCCCCATACCATTGTACCCAAACATGCTTCGATGGGGACCAAACTTTGCAAGCATGTGGGGGTGGGTCCCCCCCACATGCTTGCAAAGTTTGGTCACAATCAGAGCATGTTTGGATTGGTAATTAGCGCCCAGTGCGGGTTTTTCAAGTCTCTTGGTGCTTAAGAGGCCATGGAAAATCCAGGCCTTCCCCATACCATCGTACCCAAACATGCTCCGATGGGGACCAAACTTTGCAAGCATGTGGGAGTGGGTCCCCCCCACATGCTTGCAAAGTTTGGTCACAATCAAAGCATGTTTGGATTGGTAATTAGCGCCCAGTGTGGGTTTTTCAAGTCTCTTGGTGCTTAAGAGGCCATGGAAAATCCGGGCCTTCCCCATACCATCGTACCCAAACATGCTCCGATGGGGACCAAACTTTGCAAGCATGTGGGGGTGGGTACCCCCCACATGCTTGCAAAAGTTTGGTCACAATCAGAGCATGTTTGGATTGGTAACTAGCGCCCAGTGCGGGTTTTTCAAGTCTCTTGGTGCTTAAGAGGCCATGGAGAATCCGGGCCTTCCCCATACCATCGTACCCAAACATGCTCCGGTAGGGACCAAACTTTGCAAGAATGGGGGGGTGGGTCCCCCCCCACATGCTTGCAAAGTTTGGTCCCCATCGGAGCATGTTTGGATTGGTAATTAGCGCCGAGTGCGGGTTTTTCAAGTATCTTGGTGCTTAAGAGGCCATGGAAAATCCGGGCCTTCCCCATACCATCGTACCCAAACATGCTCCTATGGGGACCAAACTTTGCAAGCATGTGGGGGTGACCCACCCCCACATGCTTGCAAAGTTTGGTCCCCATAGGAGCATGTTTGGGTACGATGGTATGGGGAAGGCCCCCACATGCTTGCAAAGTTTGGTCCCCATAGGAGCATGTTTGGGTACGATGGTATGGGGAAGGCCCGGATTTTCCATGGCCTCTTACGCACCAAGAGACTTGAAGAACCCCCCCCCACATGCTTGCAAAGTTTGGTCACAATCAGAGCATGTTTGGATTGGTAATTAGCGCCCAGTGCGGGTTTTTCAAGTCTCTTGGTGCTTAAGAGGCCATGGAAAATCCGGGCCTTCCCCATACCATCGTACCCAAACATGCTCCGATGGGGACCAAACTTTGCAAGCATGTGGGGGTGGGTCCCCCCCACATGCTTGCAAAGTTTGGTCACAATCACAGCATGTTTGGGTACGATGGTATGGGGAAGGCCTGGACTTTCCATGGCCTCTTAAGCACCAAGAGACTTCAAAAACCCGCACCACTGGGCGCTAATTACCAATCCAAACATGCTCTGATTGTGACCAAACTTTGCAAGCATGTGGGGGGGACCCACCCCCACATGCTTTGGGGGGGACCCACCCCCACATGCTTGCAAAGTTTGGTCCCCATCGGAGCATGTTTGGGTACGATGGTATGGGGAAGGCCTGGACTTTCCATGGCCTCTTAAGCACCAAGAGACTTCAAAAACCCGCACTGGGCGCTAATTACCAATCCAAACATGCTCTGATTGTGACCAAACTTTGCAAGCATGTGGGGGGGACCCACCCCCACATGCTTGCAAAGTTTGGTCCCCATCGGAGCATGTTTGGGTACGATGGTATGGGAAAGGCCCGGATTTTCCATGGCCTCTTAAGCACCAAGAGACTTCAAAAACCCGCATTGGGCGCTAATTACCAATCCAAACATGCTCCGATGGGGACCAAACTTTGCAAACATGTGGGGGGGACCCACCCCCACATGCTTGCAAAGTTTGGTCCCCATCGGAGCATGTTTGGGTACAATGGCATGGAGATTTTCAACAAACAATATGATAGCCAAAGTGTTAAAAAATATAATAAAATCAAGAACATCAACTAAAATGTAATGATCCTCAATAATGAGAAAATTCATAATGATATAAACATCAAATAAGTACATCAGAATGAAAATGAGCTACCCCAGCTAGTCTGAGGTTAGTCACTGCCCAAAAATCTAAGTACAATGTAAGTGAGCTAATCCAGCTAGTCTGAGTTTAGTCACTATCAAGATAGAGATCTAGTCAGCAGCACCCTCTCTAGCTCTCAACTACTCTAGAATGCTCTCATGGTCATCCACTCGAAGCCGAAAACGAGGGTGAGAACTGTGTTTTCGGCTCTGTACTCGAACAAGAGTGAGCTTGGTAGCAACCACTAGATGAGAGAACTGAAATGCCTCTAATTCCCACTTCCACTGCTGGAACTCAAGACTCCCCCGATGAAGTCGAATCTGCTGGTAGAACCGGCCTGCCACAATCATGCTATGGGCGTCATAAGAAAACCCATGATCATCCACTGTATCCTGGTCAAGCATGCACTTTGGCCTAGTGCAACTCATCAGATAGTAGTCTACTCCCTCGCTATTTCCCTCACTGGCAATAACAGCAAATACATCACCCTCCTGTAGCAAATCTGTCAGGTCATCATAACTGACCATGAACGCAGGACCTATGTGCTAGACACCACTGGATGTGAAGGATGCTCGGGGGAGAGGAATGTCTGTATCCATGCATCTGCCCATCCTCTCGAGGCACAATGTGACCAATCGCCATCCATACATGCTCCACAGAAGCATGCAAACCGTCGTGTGTAAATCATGGGGGCCGCCATACACGTGCTCCTGATGGAATGTAAGCCCAAGGTGCCAGGTAGTACTGTGTCACAATCATGGGAGGCTCTACGGTCAATCATGCCACCATCCACATGCCAAAAAAATCTCCTGATAATCCGAGCATCACGTTTGGGGTACGATGATGCTGCACTCCCACACAAATGTTGGGAGCACCACTCGACTACGTGGCCCGCATCTCTGAAGTCGTAGCTGATGACGCCTCAAGGCACGTTTCACACACGCGCCCGCACCATCATGCTCTCCCTTCCCGTGACCAGTCTCAAAGAATGACCAAATCACTGGGATACTAGACTGCACATGCCACCTATAAATCCATAAAAGATAGTCTTAGTTATTGTTTTCTTTAAGATGTTCTAGTGAATTTAGTTTAATTGTAAATGTAAGAAAGCCATAAGTACTACCTGTAGAGCCAATAGAATTGACGTGATGACTTGAACTGTGCGCCACAACCATCCGACCAAACCCATCGCTGGACATGTCTGATCCCACGATCTCCTAAAAAATCATCATGGAGACGAAAACAGTGTTGCACAAAATGTGCATCATGTGAACGATCATCACTGATATAGAAATGATACTCTCGAATAATGACACGGGTCTCGGGGGTACTCGCTATCCCATCTACATGAGCCTCTGCATCTCGATAGCTAATGTGGACCATAATAGCAACCTGGTGAGGTAAGCAATACATACGTTTAGGACACAAAAAATCAAATAAGTAATGTAGCTCAAACATAAGACAAATATTACAAAATATAACCATTACCTGCTCTGAGAAGTAATACTCAGATTGTATCTCCTGAAAAGGTGTGAAAGTGTAGTTCTCTGCAAAATCAATCACAGAGACGACCACACCAATAGGAAACTCTGCTAGGCATGCTCAGAACTGACGATCCTGCCACTTGGCACAATGACTGTGCCGTATGTAGGGGTAGATCTGCTCCCTAAATGTGGCTGTGAAGTGACAACGTGGTGTATGTTTGTCCACGAGCTGCAACTTCCTGGACTGTCCACCACTCTGGAGCTGGTGTGTCACATACTCATAACGTTGCCATGCCACTATCTCTTGGTCACTTGCATCAAGATCTACCATCTGTAGATGTGCAAGTGAACCACATGATGTGCAATTGCTCTCCACATAAGGCATGTGGTGTCAACTTGGAAAACCACCTTTATCCAAGAGTGCTATCCAAGTTCAAGGTATCAACAAGAAGAAAACCCCTGTCTCAGGAATTCTGCACACTCCGGTTGCCTATGACAAGGGGACCGTAATTTAAAGCTTTTTGGTTATGCCTGCTGGTACCATGGAAGGCACTGTAAACTTAGGGCGTAAATGGATGATGGCCACCAAGTGCAATATCGATTGGGCAACCAGACGGTTCACAACGCAAGAACCAACACTAGGTCTGACCGCTCAAAATCCCGCTCCTAAGCCATCGACTCTGGGCAAAATGCTGGATAATGAAAAATCACCAAGTCTAGTGGCAAAACCATCTTTGATTGTTTGCCACCCCTCTAACGCTTCAACGCCAAGAGTGGAAACATGCAGGGTGGTCTCTAAAGCTCCGCTTACTATGCCAAAAAACACATACAAATGGGTCCCAAAGGCTTCGTTAATAGCTACTTCCCCTGCTCAATCTCGTTCAGCCACCAAGAAGCCTCGTAAAAGGAAAGCAGCTACCTACCCGAGAAAGGGCAATGTAACATCGCAATGGATCCCTAAAAAATTATTAGTAGCCCAAGGATACTACGAGGGGAATGACCAGATTTGGGTCCCTAAACATAAGTTGAATCCCTCTACATCACCTATAAAACCTTGCAAACCAATTGTTGCCACCCCAATGACAATTCAAGACCGTGGTAAGGAAAAGGTAACAGAGTGCTCCGCACCACTTCTTCCAGAGCTAGTTTGGATTCCCAAACGGTATCGATCAATACCACCTAGCTCAGGAAGGGGGGAGTCACATGAAGCTTCTAGCTCTTCATGCCAAACACACATTGATATAGAAGTTTCTTCATGCTCTACACCTACTCTTGTCAACACCCAACAAAAAACCGATGAGTCTACGTCTCCCCTTGTAATAGTATCGTCGGAAACCATTTCCTCCATTCGTCAATGGGAGCGTACACTACCATCTCTGCAATTGGATGTGGCCACAAGGGTCATAAAAAGCTATCTGCCCACATCACAACCGATGACCCGCTGGACAAATTGGTTCCAAGAGGCTGCAACATCATTGCAAATAATATGATCTACCCAAGGAAAGGGGGAGCATGTTGTGCGCTTTTGCCGCAGAGGTCGTAGCTGGGGACTTGCCGGACACCGTATGCGAGCCACGAATGGCTGCAAGCATACAACCAGGAAGGCAAGCTCAAAACAGAATGCAGAAGGTGTGTCACTCACCGCTTAACTGCCACCTTGAAGGATTCCCGCGTCGCAGCCGTGAAGGAGGAGCCGCCGTCGCCGCTCTACCGCCTCGCCGCCGCCGCCGTGCCGCTACACAGTGCGCTCGATCGCTCTCTCACTCTCTCTCTCTCTCTCTCTCTCACACACGCAGGAGAAGGAAACCAAGGAGATAAGGCAAGAGCACTCTTGTATTCACAACACATGAGAATGAGGATTTTAGGGTTACATTTGACTCATATAGGTGACTTGGCCGTTCACACTTGGGCGCCCATACATGGCCGGCCGACCCTAACCCTTATCCTACTGATATCCAAGGTGCGCCTCTCATCGGCGATCACCCAATCCCTTCATCCTTAACATATGGTGCCGACAAGCCCGGCCCATGACTCAGAATATTTAAATTAATGACGTAAAATATAGTATGTCGCAATGTCCGCCATGGGTTAACATGCCCCCCTTCCTGATGTAGATTCCGTCCTCGGAAGCTATGGTATGGTAAGCTCGAGAGGGTTGTTGTGGTAGACCGTCTGCAAAACAGGGAAGTAGAGTGAAGGTATGCTGGAATTCAAAAGATATAAAGTGTATAAATTCAAGCGTGTGAGACCACAATGGATGTTGCTATTAGAACTTAGTTTAAGGGTACATGAGTGAGCTAGTGTAGCAAATTAATAGGAGTTTAAAATTATTGAAATGAATTCAAGAGTTAGCAAGGTGTCAAAGGTTAATCAAGGTTTATAACTGGCCTAAGTCAAGGAAAATAACCAAGCTTAATAAATAAACAGATGACCATACTGTGTCTACTCTAAGAACAAGTAGTTACCACGAGCCTAGGGACACAAGAAACATCAGAGTTACAGGAGCCTTTTGCTTTTTTTTTTTTTTGGCACATGACAATTTTTATACACAATGGCGACCTTCCTAAGGCAAAACTAACATCGATCCTGGTACCATGTTTAACACAAGGCATTATCCAGGAATCTATTAGCTCACTTTAGGCAAGGCTACCCCCTACCAACCAAGGCATCGGTCTGGAGTAGAATACTCCTCGCCTACCAAGTATCAATAAGGCGATAGGCCAACATTAAAGCACATCATAGACTTGTATTGCCATTTATTGTAGGCTTTTTTTTTTTTTAAAGTTTGTTTTGATCTTCGCTCCTGAACTAAAATGTGTTCTTACATCTTTTCGACAAGGGGTAAAATCTATATCCTAGAGGTCAACACACACACAGCCAGGTGTTCAAACATTAAGATGGTTTGACCCTAGACCTAAGACAATCGTATTCCAAGGTTAACTAAAGACGTCATGCTGCCTAGGAATATTTCCAATAAAGTTAAGCTCATTAATGATTTACACTAGTATGCAAGCAACTTCAAAAACTAAGTAGTACATTGATAATTTCCATGTGGTCATGCATTATAGTTTATGCAATTGATTGAACAGTAAAAACGAAAGAGAGTGGGTATGGAAGAATTACACCTGTAATTGGAGATCTCCTTGATTTGACGAGACAGCTTGCAATTTAATGTAGATATATTTTGATGAATGTTGCGGCAGTCTCTGGACTTGGAAGCGAACCCACCTCAAACTTTTTAACCTGTACAATCAACTAACAAGCACTATACCTCGAGAGGCACATGAGTGTGAAAATTTCAAGACTCGTTTAAAGAATCTAAACTAGAAAAAACTTGAAAACACTAACCTACCTACCAGTCACCACACTACTACTGAGGATACGGTAAGAGGATGTTGTAGAGTCCTGGCTCTAGCCCTAAGGCTAAGCCTCTATCCGCATCATCCAAACAAATAAAGTCAACCTCAGTAGTACCATGAGTTTCATCCGTCCATTCATCATTGTCAGATATTTCCTTTTCATTTTCCCATCCACATAAACTCATCAAAAATGTAACCATGCGAGGATAGTCATCTTGTGGAAAAGGAAAGCATTGGGCTATCGGGGATATGTCCTCTACGGAGTAGGGGTCAGTCATGGTCAATAGGCGAATTAGCCATTCTAATTCCTCAATATTTTCCTCTCTGGCTAGTACATCTATATGATCCCATTCAGTTTCAATTACAGGATAGCACATGTGGAATATCTGAGAAAGGTACAGATGATACCTCTCACCAAAGGTAGGAGTGGATGAAGTGTATGATGATCGTGCATCTGCCATATCTGCAAACACAGATATAGCATCAGTAGGTTTGTGACAGGTCAATCTAGTTCTTGATTGTATACGGATATCTCTGCTCTTAACGTGCTCTTGCTCTTTTTACTATTTTTTTAATTTTGTTTTCTTTGTTTTGTTTATGTATGAAGCTATATATATACATCCCCTTGAATTTGGCAATTACATGGTCAGGGGAGAAGGTTAAGGAGGAAGCATTAGAATGTCGAGCGTGAGTACATGCTCCCCCTTTCCTTGGGTAGATCATATTATTTGCAATGATGTTGCAGCCTCTTGGAACCAATTTGTCCAGCGGGTCATAGGTTGTGATGTGGGCAGATAGCTTTTTATGACCCTTGTGGCCACATCCAATTGTAGAGATGGTAGTATACGTTCCCATTGAGACGAATGGAGGAAATGGTTTCCGACGATACTATTACAAGGGGAGACGTAGACTCATCGGTTTTTTGTTGGGTGTTGACAAGAGTAGGTGTAGAGCATGTAGAAACTTCTATATGATTGTGTGCCTGGCATGAGGAGCTAGAAGCTTCATGTGGCTCCCCCCTTCCTGAGCTAGGTGGTAATGATCGATATCGTTTGGGAATCCAAACTAACTCTGGAAGTGGTGCGGAGCACTCTGTTACCTTTCCCTTACCACGGTCTTGAATTGTCATTGGGGTGGCAACAATTGGTTTGCAAGGTTTTATAGGTGATGTAGAGGGATTCACCTTATGTTTAGGGACCCAAATCTGGTCATTCCCCTCGTAGTACCCTTGGGCTACTAATAATTTTTTAGGGATCCATCGCGATGTTACATTGCCCTTTCTCGGGTGGGTAGCTACTTTCCTTTTACGAGGCTTCTTGGTGGCTGAACAAGATTGAGCAAGGGAAGTAGCTGTTAACGAAGCTTTGGGGACCCATTTGTGTGTACTCTTTGGCATAGTAAGCGAAGCTTTAGGGACCACCTTGCCTGTTTCCACTCTTGGCGTTGAAGCGTTAGAGGGGTGGCCAACAATCAAAGATGGTTTTGCCACTGGACTTTGTGATTTTTCGTTATCTAATATTTGAGTGGATGACTTAGGTGCGGGATTTTGAGCGGTCAGACCTAGTGTTGGTTCTTGCGTTGTGACTTGTCTGGTTGCCCAATCGATATTGCACTTGGTGGCCATCATCCATTTGCGCCCTAAGATTACAGTCCCTTCCATGGTACCAGCAGGCATAACCAAAAAGCTTTGAATTATGGTTCCCTTGTCATAAGCAACCGGAGTGTGTAGAATTCCTGAGACAGGGGTTTTCTTCTTGTTGATTCCTTGAACTTGGATAGAACTCTTGGATAAAGGTGGTTTTCCCAGTTGACACCACACGCCATATGATAGCAAATTGTGTTGAGCTCCTGTATACAGCACCTCCCCGTAAGGACTCTGTAACTCAATTGGGTATCTTAGAGGTGGGTCAGATTCCAATGCATCCTCCTCTGCTTCCTCGAAAAATACTTGCGTAATTCCCAAGTTGGCTTCTCGTTGTCGCCTAGCACGCTGTTGACGTTCTTTGGCTTCAACTCTCGCTTGTATCTTTCTAAGCTCAGCTTGTTCTTTAGCTGCCTTCTTTTGATGGATTGCATGTAACTCCTCCTGGCCCAGGGGGTCATAGTATCTTTTGAATTTACTCCCATTAAGGAATCCAATGGTTTCAACTCCGTCGAGAGTCTCTACTCTAATGGTACCTTGCGGGGTAATTTTACATACTCTATATGGTCCCTTACCAGCATATTTGAGCTTCTTCTTTTCGTTTCGCACTCCATACATCAGGACTTTATCCCCAACCTTGATGTCCTTGTCCTTTAGATGGCGATCAAACCATTTTTTCCTCCTATCCTTCTCCACAAGGGCATTGTATACAGCCAATTGTCTTTCTTCATTTAGCCGCTCAAGGATATACAGACGTTCTGCTAAGGGATTACCATCCCAACCCTCTTGAGTAGCAACACGAAGACTTGGAATGACAAATTCCCATGGCATGACTGCTTCTTGGCCATATACCATTTTGAATGGTGTACAATTAATAGCCACTTTGTACGCAGTACGATAGGCCCATAAAGCTGTCGTAAGCTTTAGATCCCAATCCGTGCGATGAGCTTCAACTGTCTTTGTCAAAACAGAGATTAAAGTCTTGTTGGTACCCTCGGCTTGGCCATTCGCTTGCGGATAGTAAGGAGTAGATTTATGATGGGATATCATGAAATTTGTTGTGAGCTCCTTAATCACTTCATTTATAAAATGCGTACCATTGTCGCTCACAAGTTCAAAAGGACAACGGAATCGTGTGATTATATTTTCAAAGAGGAACTTGGCTGTTGTCCTTGCATCTGCCTTACGTGTCGCTTTCGCTTCAGCCCATTTGGTCATATAGTCAGTGGCCACAATAATATAGCGAGATTGTGTGTTTCGGGCCGCTGGACTAATTGGACCTACAAAGTCTAAACCCCACTTTTCAAATGGTTGGTTTACTTTGATCGGATGTAGGGGCATCTGGTCTTTCCTCTGGGGTTTCTTATATCGTTGGCATTCATGGCAACCCTTCACAAAGAGTGATGCATCTTGGAACATAGTGGGCCACCAATACCCTGATTGTAAGATCTTTCGCGCAGTTAAGTCTCCAGAGAAGTGACCACCGGCTACGCCCATATGTGTCTCTTGCAAAATGTATAGATACTCATCCTCTCGGGCACAACGCCTAAGAACGTCATCCTTTCCTCTTTTATAAAGAGTCCCGGCTATCATGCAATAGGGTTCGCATTCTTTGATCAGCTTTCGAGCTAGATCTTTACGAAGCTCCTTGGGTGGAAAGCCATTAACCAAAAAGTTAACAATCTTCTCACTCCATTCAGGCATTGTCTCCACCATGAACAGGGAAGTGTCAGGTAAGTCATCATCAACCCCTGTAGGCGCCTCACCATTGGGTATGCGAGACAAATGATCAGCCATAACATGTTTCTTGCCAGGTCTCACAACAACCGTGAAATCAAACTCAAGAAGAATCAATAGCCATCGTGTGATTCTTCCTGTGGAGCATGGTTTGTTTACCAGATACAACAATGCTTGATGATCCACATAGAAAACAAACTTGGTGGCAAGGAGGTAATAACGAAATTTCCTTACTGCATATATCATTGCTAACCCTTCTCGCTCCGTAGTGGTGTAGTTCATCTCAGCATCGTTCAACTGGCGACTGGCAAAGCTAATGGGGTAGTCTAGCTTGTGTTCTCCAGGTTGAGTTAACACACACCCAATAGCAAAGTTTGATGCATCAATATGCACATGGAAGAGTAAATCCCAGTTAGGCATTCTCAAGATTGGAGCACTCGCCAAGGCCTTCTTTAATAGCTCATAGGCACGGTCACATTCTTCGGTCCAAATAAACTCGATGAGAAGCTTATACAATGGTCGAGCTATCTCGGCGAAGAAGAGAATAAACCTTCGATAATAACCAACGTGGCCCATAAAGCGTTGGACTCCCTTGTAGTTGGTGGGTGGGGGTAATTCCAGAATGACCTTGATTTTACTCTCGTCAGTGGAAATCCCATTTTTGGACACTATATGCCCTAAGATAACTCCGTGTTTAACCCAGAATTGGCATTTGAAAGGATTCAAGGAGATGCGATATAATCTACATCTTTCAAATATTCTTCGTAAACACATCAAGTGCTCGTCCCAAGAGGAATGAACACAAAGATCATCTAATAAAGCTTCACAGAAGTCCCTTAGATATTCCTTAAAGGTCGTGTTTATCAATCGTTGGAATGTTGCAGGTGCATTGGTCAAGCCAAAAGCCATGACGCGAAAGGCAAACACTCCAAACTCCGTGATAAATGCTGTTTTAGCTTGGTCCTCGACTGCAATTGTGATCTGATTGTAACCCGAGTACCCATCTAAAAAGCTATATGCCTCCTTGCCTGCCACTCTTTCAAGCACATGTTCAGAATACGGCAAGGGGTAATGATCCCTTCTGGTGGCTGCATTAACCTTTTTGAGATCAACGCACACTCTGAGTTTCCCATTCTTCTTTGGTACGATGACTATCGGAGAAACCCATTCTGAGTGCTCAATAGGGTATATGAATCCACATTTTACAAGCTTTTCAATTTTCTCTTGTACAATCTTTGCGTACTTAGGATTCATTGGGTAGGGACGTTGCTGGACTGGTTTAGCAGTGCTAATCATTGGAATCGTGTGTTGCACCACCGAGGGTGGAACACCCTTCATATCATGATATGTCCAAGCAAATATGTCCTTGAATTCTTTAAGAAGCTTCGTAAGTGCAGCTTCTTCCGCCTTGGTGAGGTCTTGAGCAATATAAACTGGTTTAGACTCCTCACCCGGATCTGCTAAGTCTATCTCCTTAACTACCGCAGGGCCATCGTAGACACCGCTACTCCCATTGGTAGGCGTTCGTTGGGCTTTTGTGTAGACTACTTTACGTTCCCCTGTGGTGAATGATTTGAAATGCTCGGGTGCGGGGTGTAAGTCTACTGGTTCTTGTTGTGCCAGGCTTTTTTCTTTCAATTCCGCTTCCTTTTGTTGCTGAGCCAACTCTTGGTTTTGCCGCCTTCTTGCAGTACGACTTAGTTTCGGCTTCTCTTCGATTTCTAATTGGGCGACGTCATGAGGTTGCGGAATACACCACATGACACTTTGGAGGTATTGTCCCCAATTATCCGCTATCTTCCGATGAGCATCAATGGCTCCTACATAACTAAGCCATTCTGCATTGGATCTTTCCTTGTTTATTGCAGTGCGTACATTAGCTCGATAGCGTTGGCGCTTATGTCTCGTTTTCTTCTTACCAAGTTTTTGATTTTTGTTTCTATCAGATTCGGACTCACTTGGTCGATCTTCACTTTCGGATGAACTGCAGGAGGCCACTGTCCCAGGTCTTGAACACCTTGCTTCCACATTTGTGTGAATATTTGATTCATTTTCCCCATCAGGCTCAGGGTCAGTTTCTTCTTGAGATTCATACTCAGAGTTGCATTGGTCAGAGTCTTTGCTACTTTCAGTGTCGGTGGAGTTTGCCACATTCTCGCCATCAGGAGTCAAGTGCATAACACCCATCATGTTTATTGGCACTAACGGTGGCATATCTTGCCCCTCAGGTGTTACCCAACTTGTGCCTCTATTTCCCCATGTGTCTATGGTTGCCGCTAGGTGTACCCAATCCACGTTATCCGACTCAGTCATACCCGATAGGACATCCATGTAAGGAGAATCTTTCCCATCATCAGTCTCTTTTTTGCATGTATAGCAATACCTTAATGGGGCGGAGTGAATAGTGGTATCTGATCGATTATCAATGATAACCTTGCTTCCTAAAGGATGTGCACGACCATTCTCAAGATCAACTCGAATGACAGAGTCCTGGAATTGTAGGTAGACATGGTTTTTCGACCAGTCATGCACCATTTGTGCTTCCCTCATGAAAGGACGTCGTAAGATCATTTGATATGACATAGGATGCTTGGAGAAATCCATTACAATGAAGGTATGTTTTACCTTGTATCCCAGGACGTTGATCTTAAGGTCCCTTAACATTCCAATAGGTTTAGCTATGGTTCCGTTTGCCATCTTAACCACTATGTTTGTGACTTCGAGGTGAGGCCTTCCCATAGATTCCCAACAGTTTTTAGTCACAATGCTCACTCCAGCACCACCATCAAGGATTCCCTTTAGAGTTAATCCCTTGGTAGTAATGGGGAGGGTGGCATTAGATTCGTCACCTTCAAAGTACTGTCCCAACTTGTTCACAGGTATTTCCACGACCGAATCTTCATCAAAGTTGGGTTGTAGATCCCAATGTTCCCCTTCATCTTGAAGCGTGTCGGGTCTATCCATATTTGCAAATTGTGGTAACCCCGCCTTTAGTTCTCCATTGAGAAATGCCCGAAGAGCTAAGAATAGCTCAGGATCTCCGTATAATTTGGATATGATCGTGGTTCTGATCTCGGAGGACATGAAATCCATTAGCTTGGACACATTCAGCGGTACTTTTCGAGACATCGCCCCTTGACTAGGGACTGGTGAAGATGGAATCACTTCCTCCTCGATGGGGTCAGGCATTCCTTCACTAAACATTCGTTCAAGCAAAAAGGGTGTTTGCCCACTTCCTGATGTCCTATCCTCACTTTCTTCCCAAATGATACTAGGTATCGCTAACGGTTTATGGTTCCTGTGAGGTTGAACTTGCGTAGGAAACACTGTGTCTGGAATTTTGATTTTTCTCGGGTTTGGCTCCAGTTCTCTTTGTGTTTCTTCCACCAAACCCCTTAAGTGTTGCACTTGTTCAATCTCCTCAACTGGGTTTGGGTAAGTTCCAATCTTTTTCTTGAGGGTTTTTGGCCCACGTGGCTTGTCTTGGGGAGTCTCAGTCAATTTGGATGGTCGAGAGGGCATTAACTGACTTGGTTGTGGGGCCGAGGAAGTTTCCTTCTGTTTCCCCTTATTTTTGTACTCGCTTGATTCTCTGTCACATTGAGCTCCCGAGTGGGTTCCTCCCTTAAGGTAGTGGCTTTGGTCCCCATGGTTTCTATTGAATCGGAATCATCTTCAGGATCATTCATATACACGGGGTCGTCTCCCGTCCCTATGTTAGTCTTTGAACTGGGCTTGGAGCTCGTGGCATTAAGCGATCTCTTTCGCCGTGTTTTCTTTTTCTTTGCCTGAGCGATTGATGCAGTATCCCTCTCTTCAAGAATGTAGTTTTGATTTTGAAGCATTGACCGTGTAACTACATTCACGGGTACAATGGGCGTGGTTCCTCGTGCTTGGTTGGTGACCTCAACCAAATTCAATGGCGTAATCTTGGGTGCATTAGGATTATGTGGACATTGAGCGATCAAATGATCTATGCCACAACGATTACATGTAAGTACCGGCATTCCCGATGTGCTCCCTTGATTTGGTTGCATCTGAGTAGCGATCTTTTGTAACCTATTAGGGCACTTTGCTACACGATGCGGTCCACCACACTCATAGCATTGAAGAGGTGGTCTCCTCGCCAAGGTATTAAGGTTTTGCCCTCTTGTGGTGAGAGCAGCCGCTTGATATACAGGCTTAACTTGCCCGAAATGATCCTCCATGTAGTACTGGGGAATCATTTCCAATGTATCAATCCCGTATGGAGCAGTAGGGTCTATCTCCTCTTCATAATCCCCACATGCACTATGTGACTCACAACCCATCTGGTTTATTGGGGTAATCCTTGGATGTGGATGTTGTGGTCCTAGCACTGGCGGTGGTAACGGCATAGACTGGACTACATTCGGATTCCTTGGAACTATGTGCTGTGACGGTTGCTCGATAGGTTGTGCAGGCATTAGCGCGGGTACTTGAGGTGTGTTTGACCAAGCTAGTGGTGCCTGGTTTGCCAACATTCGCTTAAGTGTTAGGCAATCTTTAGATTGATGGCCATACTTACCACATGCATTGCAATTCCCATTGAATTTGACTCTAAATGTGGGACATTCACTCGTGCTATGTGGTCCTAAGCACACCGAACACCATTGTTGCTCTCTTCTTGGGTACATATGGCTATTCTGAGGAGCTCGATTACCCCTAAAGTATTCTTGGAGAGCCTTAGTAAGGTCGGTCATTCACAGACATTTCAGATATCTTGGGCTCCTTGGCAATTGGTTTTACCGTCATTGGCTCGTGCCCGAATACTTGCGAACTAACGGATTTTGTTTCTGAAGACACCTTTTTACCTGCAATCATCAAGTTGTCTTCTAACTGGATTGCATTGGCAGTGACTGCTTCCCACGTTGTAAGACCTCTAATGACTAGGCCATTGTAAATGTCCTCGTGGCGCAATCCTCGGATGAATCTATCGAGGAGTTGGTTGTTATTGAAGCGTTCATCGAGAGTGCAGCGAGAATTTAGATGCTTCAATCGACTTATAAAGTCTCTCACTGACTCCCCTTCCTCGCGTTCAGTTTTTTGGAGTTGAGATGCTACCCCCCAAAGCACACCCTCGCGTATGTATTCTTTCAAGAACAATCTCTTGAGAGTGGGGTAGTGAGTGCGCTCTTCAACCCTTAAGGTTCGATACCAATCTCCGGCCTTCCCACTCAAGGTTAAGCCTATGGCTTTACACTTGTGCAGCTCATTGTGCTCTTCCAAGGAATCACACACGTGTTCAAAGACTTCAATGTGCTTCCTAACATCCTCGTTACCACTGAAGTTTTGAGTGAGCTTAGCCACTTGTACTGCCTTGCTTCTAGGTTCTCTCTCAGGCATACCCCGCATGTTTTCTGCAATGGATCGTCTGATCGTCTGAGCAAATGCTGCGAGATCACCTAAGTGAGCAGGCATAGTTGGTGGAGGCACTTCTGGGATAGCCTGGCTGATAGGAGTTGGCGTTGGTATGAGTAAGTTGGCAAATGATGTAGGATATGATATGTGACTAGGCCTAGCTCCCCTTGGATAATGGTTATGATAAGGCGGTCGTGGAGCATACGCCATTGGCATACTAAGAGGCGTAGGAGCTACCTGAGCATGAGTAGCGATAGGTACATAGGGTCGATAGGCACTGGCACGCACTGTTGTAGGTACTGTTCCACTAGGTAGCGGTGTCGTACTAACTACAGCGGTAACAGGTGCACTTTCAGCTATGCTCATCATTGGGGTAGGCATTGCGGATTCCTTAATGGAAAGTTGAGCCAAGGTTGGAAAACTAAAGTTACTACTCGTGGGCTCAACCTGCATTGAGACTCCAGGCGAAACAACATATGAAGGGTCTATGGGACTCACCGAGGGAGTCTCCAATTGTGATAGGGTTGGTTGTTTGGCCTTGCCCGTATCCAAAAACCTCATAGGGCCAGTGGAAACTAGGTCCACTCCCCTATTTTGCCTCTCAATTTGGATAATTCTATGAATCACCTCACATATCATGTGTTGTTGCTCCTCTAGATTAGTGGCGCTAGATGTAGATCGTAGGACTTCTAACAAACCTACATGGTATGTGTAACCCGTGTATAGGTCCGTTAGAGTCTCTGTGTGTAGATCATATTCCCAATTTTCATTGAGAAATATCCCATCTAGACTTGGTGTGCCAAACGGTTCTCTTGAAGTGGACGCAATGTCACTTCTTATGGATTGGCTTCTAGGGACCTCTACTTTAGGAAGAGCATCGGAATGTGGTAGCTCAGTAGGGCCCTCATTAAACGAAGTGGGTAGAATATCCACATGGACACTCTTTGGGAGGGTAGGGTCCACATAAGATGTGAATGGCGAATCTACTATCCCTCCTTCCTCATTTACTTCGCTTGTCGCATGCTCAGAGCGTGTAGCTCTACTAAAGGTCTCTATTAAACGACTAAACATGCTAGATCCGGGCTGTGGGGCCCACACTGGCATGTTTTGGCTTGTCTCCTCAGGGTTCTTGGTAGGGTGCCCTTCCATGGCTTCTGAGTCGGAGGATGAGTCACTATCCACTATTCGTGGATCTTGGGTTGCACTCCCTTGGGTTCCAGCCGAAGGCCAAGATGCCAACGTGGAGGGATGGTGTGAGCCTGCGTAGACTGAAACGCTTTCTAGTGGTTCAGGCTCTAGCACCCGACCAGAACGTAGATGCATGTGACGTGGGTACCCTACGTGCGTTGGTAACTACCCTTGAAGCCCACACAAGTGGTTTCTTGGGTATTTTGCACCTCGTTTTTACTTGTTTTTAGATTGTTTTTAACTCGTTTTTGACCCCCTTACTTACGGTCGAACTTGGACTAGGACGTGTGATAGCTCGAAACGAGCGTATCGTTTAAAGGGTCCTAGTGTGCTTTACAGCACCGTGTTCGCCTATCTAGAGCTCCTGTAATCCTCAAAATAGTCCGTTTCCTTTGGGGGAAAAGGGCAAAAGCCTATTTGCTTGTGGAGGAAAGGGTGAGGGCTTTATCCCACATGCTCACTTTACTCCTTGGGGGGTGGGCTACATATAGGGCACAACTTCCCATAAGCTCTCACTTGAGAGAAAGCTATGGAGGCTCACTCTCCTGAATATATATATCAAAAGACCGAGACCGAGGCCGGGGCCGCGGGTCGTGGGTCAATTGGGGTTCTTTCTTTTCAAAAAATTTTTCTCCAATTAGAAAATCTTTCCTCTCCACATGTTTGGTTCTTTCTTTGAAAATAAAATTTAATTTTTTGTTTTTTATTTTTTATAATTTTTTTATTTTTTATTTTCTATTTTTTTTTGTGAGATAAGTTTTCTAGGGTTTCCTTAGGGTTCAGCCTTGGCCGCGGTGCAGTTCGCACACACAGCACAGATCTGGGGATTCAGAAATCCCTCTCACACGCGGAAACCAGATAACAGAATGCACGCCCACACGCGGAGCGAAAAAATAACAAAAAGAAACAGAAATGCAGAAGACAACTTGCAGAAACAGAGATTGAAAACCACAGAAACACCACAACAGCAACACAGACGCCTTTCCTACAGGAGTGTAAATTAAACTTCACGCAGCAGCAGCCAAGCTGCAAACTGGAGCTTGGTGCAGGGCAACTCCCCGGCAGCGGCGCCAAAAATGTGCGCTTTTGCCGCACAGGTCGTAGCTGGGGACTTGCCGGACACCGTATGCGAGCCACGAATGGCTGCAAGCATACAACCAGGAAGGCAAGCTCAAAACAGAATGCAGAAGGTGTGTCACTCACCGCTTAACTGCCGCCTTGAAGGATTCCCGCGTCGCAGCCGTGAAGGAGGAGCCGCCGTCGCCGCTCTACCGCCTTGCCGCCGCCGCCGTGCCGCTACACAGTGCGCTCGATCGCTCTCTCACTCTCTCTCTCTCTCTCTCTCTCTCTCACACGCAGGAGAAGGAAACCAAGGAGATAAGGCAAGAGCACTCTTGTATTCACAACACATGAGAATGAGGATTTTAGGGTTACATTTGACTCATATAGGTGACTTGGCCGTTCACACTTGGGCGCCCATACATGGCCGGCCGACCCTAACCCTTATCCTACTGATATCCAAGGTGCGCCTCTCATCGGCGATCACCCAATCCCTTCATCCTTAACATATGGTGCCGACAAGCCCGGCCCATGACTCAGAATATTTAAATTAATGACGTAAAATATAGTATGTCGCAATGTCCGCCATGGGTTAACACATGTACTCACGCTCGACATTCTAATGCTTCCTCCTTAACCTTCTCCCCTGACCATGTAATTGCCAAATTCAAGGGGATGTATATATATAGCTTCATACATTTAAAAAAAAAACAAAGAAAAGAAAAACAAAAAATAGTAAAAAATGCAAGAGCACAGAAAGAGGATAAATATCCGAATCCAATCAAGAACTAGATTGACCTGTCATAAACCTACTGATGCTATATCTGTGTTTGCAGATATGGCAGATGCACGATCATCATACACTTCATCCACTCCCACCTTTGATGAGAGGTATCATCTATACCTTTCTCAGATATTTCACATGTGCTATCCTGTAATTGAAACTGAATGGGATCATATAGATGTACTAGCCAGAGAAAAAAATGTTGAGGAATTAGAATGGCTAATTCGCCTATTGACCATGACTGACCCCTACTCCGTAGAGGACATATCCCCGATAGCCCAATGCTTTCCTTTTCCACAAGATGACTATCCTCGCATGGTTACATTCTTGATGAGTTTATGTGGATGGGAAAATAAAAAGGAAATATCTGACAATGATGAATGGACGGATAAAACTCATGGCACTACTGAGGTTGACTTTATTTGTTTGGATGATGCGGATAGAGGCTTAGCCTTAGGGCTAGAGCCAGGACTCTACAACATCCTCTTACCGTATCCTCAATAGTAGTGTGGTGACTGGTAGGTAGGTTAGTGTTTTCAAGTTTTTTCTAGTTTAGATTCCTTAAACGAGTCTTGAAATTTTCACACTGATGTGCCTCTCGAGGTATAATTCTTGTTAGTTGATTGTACAGGTTAAAAAGTTTGAGGTGGGTTCGCTTCCAAGTCGTGAGACTGCCGCAACATTCATCAAAATATATCTACATCAAATTGCAAGCTGTCTCGTCAAATCAAGGAGATCTCTAATTTCAGGTGTAATTCTTCCATGCCCACTCTCTTTAATTTTTTCTGTTCAATTAATTGCATGAACTATAATGCATGACCACATGAAAATTGTCAATGTACTACTTAGTTTTTGAAGTTGCTTGACGTGCTAGTGTAAATCATTAATAAGCTTAACCTTATTGGATATATGCCTGAGAATGCATGACGTCTTTAGTTAACCTTGGAATACGATTGTCTTAGGTCTAGGGTCAAACCATCTTAATGTTTGACACTTGGCCATGTGTGTGTTGACCCCTCTAGGACATAGCTTTTACCCATTTGTCGAAAGGATGCAAGACAAACTATAGTTCAGGAGCAAAGATCAAAAGAAATAGAAAAAAAAAAGCCTACAATAAATGGCAATACAAGTCTATGATGTGCTTTAATGTTGGCCTATCGCCTTATTGATACTTGGTAGGCGAGGAGTATTCTACTCCAGACCGATGCCTTGGTTGGTAGGGGGTAGCCCTGCCTAAAGTGAGCTAATAGATTCCTGGATAATGCCTTGTGTTAAACATGGTACCAGGATCGATGTTAGTTTTGCCTTAGGAAGGTCGCCATTGAGTGTAAAAATTGTCACGTGCATTAAAAAATAAAGGCAAAAGGCTCCTGTAACTCTGATGTTTCTTGTGTCCCTAGGCTCGTGGTAACTACTTGTTCTTAGAGTAGACACAGTGTGGTCATCTGTTTATTTATTAAGCTTGGTTATTTTCCTTGACTTAGGCCGGTTATAAACCTTGATTAACCTTTGACACCTTGCTAACTCTTGATTTACTTTCAATAATTTTAAACTTCTGTTAATTTGCTATACTAGCTCATTCATGTGACCCTTAAACTAAGTTCTCATAGCAACATCCATTGTGGTCTAACATGCTTGAATTTATACACTTTATATCTTTTGAATTCCAGCATACCTTCACTCTACTTCCCTGTTTTGCAGATGGTCTACCACAACAACCCTATCGAGCTTACCATACCATAGCTTTCGAGGACGGAATCTACATCACGAAGGGGGGCATGTTAACCCATGGTGGCGGACATTGAGACGTACTATGTTTTACGTCATTAATTTAAATATTCTGAGTCATGGGCCGGGCTTGTCGGCACCATATGTTAAGGATAAAGGGATTGGGTGATCGCCGATGAGAGGCGCACCTTGAATATCAGCAGGTAAGGGTTAGGATCGGCCGGCCATGTATGGGCGCCCAAGTGTGAACGGCCAAGTCACCTATAAGAGTCAAATGTAACCCTAAAATCCTCATTCTCAGGTGTGGTGAATACAAGAGTGCTCTTGCCTTGTCTCTTTGGTTTTCTTCTCCTGCGTGTGTGTGTGTGTGTGTGTGTGAGAGAGAGAGAGAGAGAGAGAGAGCGATCGAGCACTGTGTAGCGGCACGGCGGCGGAGAGGCGGTAGAGCGGCAACGGCAGCTCCTTCTTCACTGCGACGCGGGAATCCTTCAAGGCGACGGTTGAGCGGTGAGTGCACACCCTTTGCATTCTGTTTGAGCTTCCTTCCCTGGTTGTATGCTTGCAACCATTCGTGGCTCGCATACGGTGTCCGGCAAGTCCCCAGCTACGACCTGTGCAGCAAAAGCGCACATGGTTCAAATAGAAACCTACTTGCTTTAACACCCCCAATGGAAGGTTTCTTAGGTACATTCTTCCCATCCTTAGACCTTTTTTCATCTTGTTCAATTTTTGCATGTCCACCATGCAAACCAATGTTTGATAAAACTTTCTCTAGTGCTTTGATGGAAGTAACCTTGCTGTATTGGGTTGTAGAGTCCATGCAAAACATATGTATAAAAACAAAAGTTTTTCAATGATTCTGCAAAGAGCATGCATTGTACAAATGTGGACACTTGACAATGGAATATCAAGAATTGGCTTGAAGTTTGGGTCTTTCAAGTGTCTATCCGGTGCCTTCTTCCAATATTTCTTATCAAACACCTTTGCACTGCACATGCATGTTGGAAATAAGTGCACACTAGGTGTACTTTTTTCCTAGTCTTTTGTCTTGAGTCTTGTGTGTCTGCCATGTGGCATCTTATTTGTCCCACATATCAGCTTGGCTACTATCTCTTGTACTACACACCTATATATTGTGGGTGTCACATCATAAGAAGTATTCAGCTTGTGTCTTGTCTACACTCATCTCAAGGTAACTCTTTGTCTTTCAGTCTTGTCTACACTCATCTCAAGGTAACTCTTTGTCTTTCAGTCCTGTTCTTATTTCACTTCTAGTTTTTAGTTTCTAGCTCTTGCTTCTATATTTCTATAATTGGTATCAGAGCAAGGTTTCCTCCTCCTTTCCCCTTTTCCTAGCTCAGCCTAGAGGATAAGGGCGGCCAGAAAAGGAAGTTGCCCTCTTCCTCTATGATGGAGCTCCCCTTCCCTTAACCCCTTCATGCGGAGCTAGAGCTTCCCTTTGATCTTCTCCAACAACAGAGGCAGATTCGCCAACAGTTACTGCCCATCATCTTCCTGAAGTTTCCCACCATCATTTCGCCATGTACTTCTCCTGGTGCTGAACCATTCTCCTCGCCAAAATCTGCCTCGATCTCTCCTATTTGTGATCACCATCTCTTGCTACAAATCTGCGCCACATTTTGGTCATCATATCCTGTTGAATATGCCCGTCATTGTTCCTAAATCTGGCTGCTCCTGTTTGCCCCATCCTTCAGTAACAACCCGTCATAATCTTTCCAGCCTGTTCTCCTGCAAGGCGGCCCGTCATAATCTTTCCGGCTTGTTCTCCTACTGTCCGACCAGCAACTAATCAAAGCCTGCCATTATCAAATTTCTGGATGCTCAGTTCTGCCCGTCATCTTCCTGCCCAAAGAACTCCTCTACAATTGGTCGACTCCTTGAAGACAGGCTGCATCTGTTTCTGATTTAAGCTATTCTCCATTTATCTACATCGACATTATTTTGGGCTAAATCTGAACAAAGGTTTAGTGCTATTTGCATCGACTACTGGACCTCTGCCAGGAAGATAAATCTCTTCTTTCATTCATTTCTACAATCTTGTAAGGGAATAGACACTGCCCTTGCATCTTAGTAAGAGGTAAGACCTTCCCACATGGCCTCTTCTACTCATTCTCTCATGTCTATCGACAAATTTAATGGGTCCAACTTTCATACTTAGCAAATCAAAATCAAGTGCCATCTTATGAAAGAAGGTCTTTGGGACGTTGTTCACCATGCTGCTCCCGAAGATTCCAACATTGAGCAAGTTATCACTTACGTTCCCACTGCCAAGAATGACAAAGCCTATGCTATCATCTTGCTCGGTCTTGGAGATGATTACATTCATCACATCTCCGACATACATTCTGCTTCTCAAGTATGGATCACTTTGGATACCCTTTTTGGACCCCGCTCTAAAAACTCTACGATTGCACTTATGATCTCATTCTTTGATCTACATATGCAGGAGGGAGCTACTATAGCCTCTCATGTCAATTATCTTCACAGTCTTATGGTTCAGTTTGCATCAGTGAAATCCCCCATCTCCGAAGATATTGCTATTGCTGTGCTTCTCAAGAGCTTACCTGACACCTATGCTACTCTTGTCACTACCTTCAAGTATCACAATAATCCTACTCTTGAAGGTATCATCAATGCTCTCTAAGAAGAGGAAAGAACTCAACAACAAAAGGTAACTGACACTGCATTTTTAGCAAAGCAAGGAAGTTCTAAGGTAAGAAAGCCTTGCACCCATTGTGGCAAAACTAATCATAGGGAGAAGGACTGCTACTCTAAACCCTCTACGTCAGCCCCTGCATCTACCTCAGCCCATGTTGCTGCAGCATCTCCATCAGCAAATCTTGTTGTTCATTCCTCATATATGATGAGGAGTGGGCTTTCTGATTACTTCATCTTTCTTGTCTACCACTTTGACCACCGCCCGATGATGTAGGTCAAGGGGTTCTAGTGTCTTATTCATTCTGCTTTTTGGACCTCTCTCTTGTTCCTACCCAAGAGGCAGAGATTGCCCTTGAGGAGGGGATGTCTTCAAGGTCCATCTGTTTGTCTACAGTCAGTCTTCTGTCTATCTAGTCTTGTCTGTCTGTCTATTTGTCTATCAATCTGACTGTGTCTTGTTTTAGATCCATCTTGTCCCTACCCTTGTGGACCCATATGAGGATATCACTTGAGGAGGGGTGTCTTAGGATCTTGTCTTATGTTTCTATCTTTCAGTCTTAGTCATTTTTATCTTGGTCTTGTCTTGTCTGTCTTTCAGTCTTGTCTTTTGTCTTCCTCCAAGTGTCCACTTAAGGAGGGTGTTGGAAATAAGTGCACACTAGGTGTACTCTTTTCCTAGTCTTTTGTCTTGAGTCTTGTGTGTCTACCATGTGGCATCTTATTTGTCCCACATATCAGCTTGGCTACTATCTCTTGTAATACACACCTATATATTGTGGGTGTCACATCATAAGAAGTATTCAGCTTGTGTCTTGTCTACACTCATCTCAAGGTAACTCTTTGTCTTTCAGTCTTGTTCTTATTTCACTTCTAGTTTTCAGTTTCTAGCTCTTGCTTCTATATTTCTATAATGCAATATAAGCAAGGACTTTTTGAATTGGCACCCTTTGACACATTGTGCATACATTTCAGAGTTTTAAGATCACCCGCCATATGCCACTCCACCTTATATTGTCTCATGCCTTCCACATCCAAGATTTTTCCATTTCTTTGCTCGCCGCTGATGATCTCGAGTATCGATGTCTTATGAAAGACCCAATGCAGAACATCAAAATTCTCTGATTCTACCTGCAATACATAAGAAACATAGGAAGACAACACCCATTAGTGTTTTTTATATGTAATTCTTTTTTCACAAACATATCCGAGTCTAACAAATTTTACCTCAAATGATCCTAAAGACAATATATTGTTTTCAGATTGAACACTAAACCATCTAGGATCATCTTTTAGAATATATGTATCAAGTGCCCTGTTCATCAATGTGATAGTAACCCTTTTCTAACTTTTTCCCCTTCACAATTTGACACTCATCAAGATTTAGCACAAATTTGAGGACACCATCACATTCTTCAGGAGTAACTTCAAACAATTGAACAACATATGATTGTAAGGCCTCCAAGTCGTAGAAAATATTATTGTATCTATTGTAGACCACATCTCCTGTTGTGCAGCATAGGTGTCTTCAATATGAGATGGGGTTCCCAGTGCTTGCAGTACCTCTTCATTTACTTGTTTACGCATTTTTTTTACCAAAGAAGGATTTGGCAATAATGATCCTTTCATACTAGAATCTTTCATCTTTTCCTACAAAGTCTTATAAATGGCTGAGTACCCTTTGTGTGATATACCAGCCTCATCAAGTATTGCCTGGATGTCATGTGGATTGAGTTGATTCTCTTTGAAAAAGTCATCTATTTGCTTTTCTGAGACCTTCTTATATTTCTTCTCATTCATCAGTGCTTCTGCATACTGGCGATCTAAAAGAATACTTAAATGTGCGCCAGAAGGTTTTGTCGTTGATACTTTATCAGGGTTCAATAATGATCTGATATTAGATTGAAATGCAGAAATTGATATACATGAACATATGCAATAATGATTGCTATTCATAAAATATCACAATAGAAACAATAATAAAATATCACAATAGAAACAATAATAAAATATCACAATAGAAACAATAAACCAGTTAATAGAAGGGAGCTTACTTGACTGCATGTATTCTCTTCTTGATGCCACCACCTCCTAGCTTCATTTGCTCAATATCCCTTAGTTTTTTTTGTCATCTACGGAGACCTAATGAGGTCTGCTTATGTCTTAAATCAGACATTTGTTTTTCAAGACCTAAAATGGTTTCCTTATTGCTTAATAACTTTTGCACACAATGCTTCATGGTTTTTTTCAAATGAATGTTCTCCTTCTAAAACAAATCTCTTTCTAATTTAAGAACATTGCTTGTTGCTTCCAAATGATGTGTATATCCTAGGAGCCCATTATAGCCATCTCCAACAGTCAAGCAGAGATGTCATATTCCTAAATGGGGGTGTGTCCAGAGTTTGTAAAAGGGTCTTTTGGATATAACCTCCCATCAATCCATAAATCTATGGTTTTCTTCCCTTGCATCCTTAACATTTATTTAGAAGCAGTAGTACACAAAGTATAAGGTTTATTTCTCTTACTTAGAGGTTCATATTCATGTTCAAGCTCGATGTGTAGGTTGTAGATGTCCCTTTTCTATGTATTCCTCCTTGCTCTTGATCCCTTTACCATCCTCTTGATCCTCTCAGTGTCCCTCCTTGCTCTTGATCAGTAGAATAATCTTAATGGAAAGAGAAAGGTGCCAAAATAGTAAAAAGAAGTAAAGAGTCAAAATAATTTACGAGAAAAACCTTGATTTTGAAGGTACCAATACCTGCAAACTTTGATATGTAAAACCTTTGAAATTTGAGGTGAAGTTTCCTACAGGGAGGGAACTCGAAAACCTTCAAACTTTGAGGTGAAGTATCTTGTAGAGAGGGAACTCAAACTATTTTTGGATGATCCTTGGTTCAAATTTCAAGAAATATTCTATTTCGGATTGTACGTAGAGATTTTGAGATATAAGCCATTAAACTTGGAGAATTGACCAATTCATTGTTCACGTAGTATATATAGTACATGAACGGATTGAAGACTTCGAGAACTAGAAATATTCTATCATTTTTATGTACATTTAAGAATAGAATTATATGTTTTATATCTCAAGAAAATGCCAAGAGAAAATATGCCAAAATCAATTTCACCTTATTTTTTAGGCTTTTTGGATTATCTCTCTCTAAGCTTGGTTGGCACTTCTTAGAGGGCCCAAAGTTGAGTCCAAAATTCCCCTAATGTCTCAGCCCAAAAGTCTTATTTCTACCCTTCTACACTTTCAGCTAACTGACACTCAGCTGACACTAAACTGACCACTGTACACCCTCAGTTGACCCTACCCCTAGTCAGCCAACTCCCAACACTAACTTACACATCACTCACAATTAATCTTCTTAGCAATCTCAATCAAAAACATCATAACCACCATAACCAAAACACCATATCTCCAACACGACATTGACATCGAGGCCTTGACCATATCACCTAGAGGACTATATAATTTTTGTAGTTGCTTGAGTTTGGGGCTTGCTCGGTTATGTTCGTTTGGTGTCTTGTAAAACTCATGGGTGGAGGGACAAGGATACGTAGTACAATGTGCTGGTATGACAATGCTCGTAGGAGATGGTAATGAAATGGATCTAGACCAAGAATCAAGAAATCAACACACGAAAGTCCAATTCTAGCATCCATTTGATGGGTAACAAGCATGAGAGATTCATGACATTAGGAAGACAACAGAGAAAAATCCATATGCACATGTAGCAAAGGGGGAATGTGCATAAGGCCTAAGTGATTTAACCTCTTATCATGAGGATGGCTATTAAGCTTTCCATGAGCCCTAGACCATGAATTGCCATCTCCAAGAAAGGAGCCAAGAGTACATGCTAATGTCCAAGTGATGAATGTAAGATTCCTCCTCATGCTGAATATTGATTAAGCCTCTACTTCAATCCCTTGTAATCATTCTATGTTTTCGAATACAAGAAAATATTATTTTTCCTTGGTTTGCCTAGTGAGATAAAAATTTCTAGAGAGTGGTAAATCAATATTGGGATATTTTGGATAAATAAATTCTACAGATATCAAAAAAATGTTTCCCTGAAACAGAAAATCAAAATAGATTTTCCAAGGTGCAACTGGAATTAATAAAAATTGATTTAGAAGACCTTATCCTAAGGGACAAGATTTTCTAAAAAATTTGGATTAACGTTCCTATGGACCAATAAGATTAATCCAGGTGTTGATACAAGATAAATCCAAATAATAAAAGAAAATACCCAAAAATGAGTAAATGCCCACATAAGATGAAGAGTTGACTAAGTAATAGGTTTATTAGCTAAAAATTATGAAGTATTAATAAAAAATGAGATATTTTAGAGAAATCATTCATTTTTGACACATGGATAAGGAAAAGGGGGCCCTTCAAGGAGGCACCTATATCACATATGTGGATGAGTTTTAAACTAAAAAATAATAGGATATTTTTCTCTCTCCTCTCTCCTAGATCAAACCAAATAAAAAAGGGAGCCAAACTGGTCCAAAACTTGTCCAAATTCAGCCAAATTGAAACTGGAAAATTCTAGAACTCAGTTGGACTCAGTTAGTGGCCTCCCTCATCTATAAATAGACCCTCATTCTTTTGTATTCTCATCTGTGAACTAAACTATGCCGGTATTACTCTAAGTTAAGCTTATTTTCTATTATCCTCTAAAAACCCTCTACAAATTGAAGAGATTGGAGCTTCTCTCTCTCTTCAATCTTCCTTGGAGACTCCAACAACATACCAAACCAATTGATTGGTTGGGGGCCTCTACTGTGATCAAAGAATCAAGTAATTTAGGAGGTAAAGTGTGGATTATTGTCTTCTTTTTCTTAAATCTCCAAATGTTTCTCTTCTCAACCCCTCTCAAGCTTGAGAAGCATTAATTTGAATGGCTTTTGAATACTATTGAAGTTCTTAAATGTATTTTAATGAACAAATACATAAATTTCCATTTATGCTTAATTTATAATGGTTTTTAAGCATTTCTCTCTCTCCCGCAAAGAATGGTCATTCCTATGACCTATTCTCAATTTGAATGAAGCTTCTCATCAAGCATTTCTCTAATCTAAAAGTAATTTCTATGCTTGTCTAATTGGAGGCCAAAATAATAGCTTTTTAATACTTTTATGCTATTAAATTTATGGTAAAATTAAGAATCAATCCATAATTGGATAATGATCCAATTAGTGTGGTTATTCTAATCACATGAATAATACTAAACTTTATTCTTTCAAATTTATTGAGAATTACCAGTAATAGTAGCGGAGCTATGGTAAATTTTTTGTAAAATTAACACATAAATCATTTTCATTCATAATATGAAAAGAGGACTTCCTACCATATTCTAGGATTAATCATCCTAGATTAATTGAATGATTCTCATTATAATCATGGAAAATTAATTTTTATGTTTATGCATAAATAGTTAATTACGAAAAAGAGGAATTTCTAGTAATCCATTTTTATGTTAAAAGAGTAATCCCCATGACAATGGAAATCCATGTACTCCAATGAAGTAAGAGAAAAATTGTGATGCTAAAATAATGCATATTTTATTTAAAAATTAAAGAAGAATTTTAGTTAAATTTATCTTTTTGCATAGATAAATTGTAAATAATGAAAGAGGAGTTCCTACTATATTGGAATCCAAATATTTAAATGAGGAAAGTGTAATTCCTAGTTTTAAGGAATTAGTGAAGATTTTTATTTAAATGTTTAAGAGAAAATTTGATACCATATAGTGGGTGATGTGTTAATCTGTCCATGCATTAATCATTCATCTCTTAAACGTGGCTAGTGTTGTTTTTGAATGATGTCATGGTCCATCTTCTTCCACACTTTCTTGTCATAAAACTTAAACATAAAGTCTAGAGATTTCCACACATTGGCTTTACATATTCTTTCTTCACCATGCTCTGTACTACTACTGCATTATGAATGCCCTTCCATCAGTTCTATTTCATAGTCTGTAGAGTGATCGTCTTCTTCTACGAGACAATGATTATCATGTGGTATTAATGGAGCTAGAAACCGTTTGCCTTAACACCACCAATGGAAGGTTTCTTAGGTAAGTCCTTACCATCCTTAGACCTTTTTTTATCTTGTTTAATCTTAACATATCCACCATGCAAGAAGATGATGTCTGATTGAACTTTCTCTTGTGCCTTGATGGATGTGACCTTTGCTGTAATAGGCTCTAGAGTCCATGTAAAATATATGTATTAAAAAAAGAGTTTTCAATGATTTTGCAAAGAGCATACATTGTGTAAATGTGGACTCTTGACAATGTAATATCGAGGACTGGCTTGTAATCTGGGTTTTTCAAGTGCCTATTTGGTGCCTTCTTCCAATACCTCTTATCAAACAGCTTTGGATTGCACATGCAATATATGCACGGACTTTTTGAATTAGCCGCCTTTGACACATTTTACATTTCAGAGTTTTAAGATCACCTGCCATATGCCACTCCAGCTTACATTGTCCCATGTCTTGCTCATTCAAAATTTTACCATTTCTCTAGTCTCACTGATGATCTCGGGTATAGATGTCTTATGAACAACCCAATGCATAATATCAAAATTCTCTGAGTCTACCTATAACACACAAAAAACATAAGAATGCAACACGCATTGCTTGTTATAGCTTTGCACAAACTACTCTCTAATACATTTTATCTCAAAGGATCCTAAGGAGAATATATTATTTTTAGACTAAACACTAAACACTAAACCATCCAAGATCATCCTTTTTAATAGATAGATCAAGTGCTATGTTCATCAATGTGATTTCTAACCTTCTTTGACACCCATCAAGCATGCAAGAGACTAGGTTTGGCCACTAAACACTAAACACTAAACCATCCAAGATCATCCTTTTTAATAGATAGATCAAGTGCTATGTTCATCAATATGATGGTAACCCTTTCTAACCTTCTTTGACACCCATCAAAGCATGCAAGAGACTAGGTTTGGCCACTCAAACCATGGAGTGACAGCAGGGGTGTGGGTCACCATCCTAGAGAAATAGCCAAGAAGGCTATGAAATCTTGGGCAAGAGTACCAAGAAGACATGAATATCTATAAAGTGAATATGGTAAAAAAGGGTACAATGTCCATGAGCCCTATGCCTAATATAGCCCAAAGCCCCCAAAAGTACACATGTAAATGTCCTAAGTCCAAGTACCTAGGCCCTATTCCCCATGTGCATGTGCACCCAAACCTACTTCATTACAAACCATCCCCTCATACAGTGATTTCGTCCTCGAAATCAAAGGATGGTTGTGCCCAAAGAAAAGACATATACAAATGGCTATGTACAAAAGCCAATAATCACATCCATGACTGAATGTTGATGTAGAGCGAAAGACCCATACATGAATCATATGACCCCTAGGGTCAAATGGAAAGGATGAAGGACTCTCCTCGATGATGAGGCTATCTATGCAACCGCCAGGATCGAAAGGAACTCCGAGGCATAAAAAATCCAAGGAAATGGTCCCATAATAATCTAGTGCAAGTGGAGAGGATAAGGAACCATTGTCGATGATGAAGCTAGTGGAGTATGCTCGAGGATCGAATGGAAAAGATACTAGTATCATCCCGAAGATGAGGTAATCCAAACAAGTGTGACCACATATATGAAATGTAAATCCAAACCATATAGGCTCCAAAGCAATGACTCTCAAACCACCTAGACTGAATGGACATTGTAGAGAGCCAATGGCACTGTCGTGGCCGATCAATCCTCCTGGATCAAATGGATAGACACCCATGTCGATGACGTAGCTCGGTATAACTCCGCCTGGGTCAAATGGATATCCAAAATGTAGACCATCTTAAATGTGTGACCACCTGGATCAAAAAAGAAGGATCCGAGCTCCTCATCCCCAAAGTGAAATGACCACCACAAATATCATCAAATCCATAGTCAAAATAACTCCTCAGGTGAGCATTTGGATGTGATACATGTAAATCCACATAATGCACCATATAATCAGATACCATGCATCCCAAATGACATATACTGCATCCAAAAGTAAATGTCCTGGTTCCAAAGAAAATAGGATCGTGTCAACATCCGTAGGAGCCAAATGAACATAGCTCAAGGTCAGCCTCAGGTAGAGTCAAATGTGAACTCATGCCACCATCACATGGGGAATGGGGCCTAGGCACTTGGGCTTAGGGACATTTACATGTGTCTTAAGTCTTAATTTCCCTTTGTTTTGAAGCCCTAGAATGGTTTCCTTGTTGCTTAATAGCTTCTATACACACTGCTCCATAGTTTGATTCAAATGGAAGTTTTCCTTCTAAAAAAGATCTCTTTCTAATTTAAGAAAATTGCTTGTTTTCTTCCAAATGATGTGAATATCCAAGGAGCCCATTATAGCCATCTCCAATATAGTTAAGCAAACATGTCATATTCTTAAATAGGGGTGTGGAGTTTGTAAAAGGTCTTTTGGATATAGCCTCCCATCAATCCATAAATCTATGTTTTTCTTCCTTTCCAACCTTAACATTTCTTTAGAAGCAATAGACAAAGTATTGGGTTTATTTCTGTAAGATTCCTCCCCGGCCTCTCAAAATGTCCAGCATCTTCCCCTGTAATCAATCCCTCTTCAGAAATATAAAAGACTTGTTTCTAACTGTTTTAACTTAGAGAGAGAAAATATTCTAGAGAGAGAATATTCAGATTTTTAATATTTTTGGATAGAAAATTATCTCATCTTATTAAAATAAGTTTCCCTAAAATAGAAATTCAAAAAGAACTTTCCAATGTGCAATTGGAATTAATTGGAAATGGGTATAAAGGACCTTAGCCTAAGGGTCTAGATTTTTAGAAATTTTTGGATTATGGTCCAATTAAGGTTCCTATGGGCCAATAGCATCAATCCATGTGTAGGGAGGAGATAAATCCAATTTGTAAAAGAAGATACCCAAAAATGAGTAAATGCTCACATAAGATGAAGAGTTGAAAATGTACAAGATTTATTAGTAAAAAACTATGAGCAATATTAAAAATATGAGATATTTTGGGTATCCAAAAATGAGTAAATGCTCACATAAGATGAAGAGTTGAAAATGTACAAGGTTTATTAGTAAAAAACTATGAGCAATATTAAAAATATGAGATATTTTGGGTATCCAAAAATGAGTAAATGCTCACATAAGATGAAGAGTTGAAAATGTACAAGGTTTATTAGTAAAAAAACTATGATGTAAGAAAGGGGAGTTCTTTAAAGAAGGTGCATATTTCACATAAGATGAAGAGTTGAAAATGTACAAGGTTTATTAGTAAAAAACTATGAGCAATATTAAAAATACGAGATATTTTGAGTATAATGATTCCATTTTGACACATATGTAAGGAAGGGGAGTTCTTTAAAGGAGGTGCATATTTCACATGCTTGAATGAGTTTTAAACTCATAAAAATTGAGATATTTCATCTCTCCTCTCTCCTCATTCAAGTCTAGTTCCAAAAAGTTAACTTAACTGACCTAAAAATGGTCAAATATTGACCAAACTGATTTAGAAAATTCTAGAATCAGTTAGTTTGGTTAGGAGCTCAATTTTTCCTATAAATAGAAGCCTCCCCCTTGTTGAAAAATAGATAGTGTTTATGCATCGTTACTCTACTCCACCTAAGCCAAGAACTGTGAATTCATTAATAATTCACTAGTTTTTAGAGCTTCCCTCTTTCTTCAATCCCCATTGGTGGCTCCATCAACATACTTAACCAATTGATTGGTTGGGGGCCTCTACCGTGAACAAAGAATCAAGCAATTTGTAAGGTAATTAGTGAATTTTGATCATTTTCTATAATTTCTCAATGTTTCTCTCTTCTCAACCCCTCTTAAGCTTGAGAAGCTTAATTAGAATGGTTTTTGAATGCTATTGAAGTTAATTGATGAATGTTAGTGAAGAGTTACATAATTTGATGAATGCTATTGAAGTTAATTGATTAATGATAGTTAAGAATTACATAAATTTCTATTTATGCTTAATTCTAATGGTTTTTATGTAATTTCTCTCTCTCACTCAAGAAATGGTCATACTCATGACCCATTCTCAATCCAAATGAAGCTTTTCATAAAGCTTTTCCTTAATCCAAGATTAAGCTATGCTTGAGGCCAAATTAATGGCTTTTTTCTATGCTTTTAGTTTATGTATTTCATGAATATTGATGATTCGATCCATTATGGATTATTGATCCAATTAGGGATCATTCTAATTATTTCTTAATGATAAGCTTTATCCCTTAGAAAAATTGAGATTTATCAGTCACATAGCAGTGGAGCTATGGCAAAATTTTTATAAAAATTACGCATAAAATAATTTCATTCAAAGCATGAAAAGAGGACTTCCTACCATATTCTAGGAATTATCATCCTAGATTAATTGAAGATATTCATTGTAATCATAGAGAAATTGATTTTTATATTATGCATAATTGATTTTCATGCATAGAGGTATGCATAAAAGATTATTATTTTAACATAAAAGTGTTACTTTTATCATAATTAGATTTCATGCATAGAGGTATGCATAAAAGATTATTATTTTAATGTAAAAGTGTTACTTTTAGCATAATTGAATTTCATGCATAGATGTATGCATAAAAGATGATTATTTTATTATAAAAGTGTTATTTTTATCATATTTGGATTTCATGCATAGAGGTATGCATAAAAGTTGATTATTTTATTATAAAAGTGTTACTTTTATCACAATTGAATTTCATGCATAGAAGTATGCATAAGAGTTGATTATTTTATTATAAAAGTGTTACTTTTATTATATTTGGATTTCATGCATAGAGGTATGCATAAAAGTTGATTATTTTATTATAAAAGTGTTACTTTTATCATATTTGGATTTCATGCATAGAGGTATGCAGAAGAGTTGATTATTTTATTATAAAAGTGTTACTTTTATCACAATTGAATTTCATGCATAGAAGTATGCATAAGAGTTGATTATTTTATTATAAAAGTGTTACTTTTATCATATTTGGATTTCATGCATAGAGGTATGCATAAGAGTTGATTATTTTATTATGAAAGTGTTACTTTTATCACAATTGAATTTCATGCATAGAAGTATGCATAAGAGTTGATTATTTTATTATAAAAGTGTTACTTTTATCACAATTGAATTTCATGCATAGAAGTATGCATAAGAGTTGATTACTTTATTATAAAAGTGTTACTTTTATCATAATTGGATTTCATGCATAGAAGTATGCCAAAAAAAAAGATATTCTTTTTTTTATTAAAAGTGTGATTTTCATCATAAATGGATTTTATGCATAACTTAGATGCATAAGAGAAATTCTTTTATTCTAAAAGTGTAATTCCTACCAAATTGAATTTATGCATAGGAAGATGCATAAAAGATTGATTCAAAAGTGTCATTCTCATCTAAATTGAATTTATGCATAGGAAGATGCATAAAAGATTGAATTTTAATTCAAAAGTGTCATTTTCATTTAAAATGAATTTATGCATAGGAAGATGCATAAAAGATTGATTTTACTTCGAAAGTATTAATCTCCTTAAATAGAATTTATGCATAAATAAATGTGTAAAGAAATCTTATATCAAATATAAGAATTCTCTTGTATTCTATAAATAGATATGAGATGTAATAGGATGTGATAAGAGGTGTATAAGATGTGATAAGAGGTGATAAGATGCTTATGAAATAAGTTAGGAGGTGATAAGATGAATTAAGATGTGATAAGATGTGTATGGGATGAGGTAAGAAGTGTATGTGATAGGATAAGATGTATATGGGTTGTGATAGGGCGAGAATGGATGTGATGTAAAAGATTAGATGTGAAGGCATATGGGGTTATATGAATGGAAATGTGAAAATGGATGTATGTATGTGGATGTGTGGATGTGGAGATGGGAGTGTGGATGTATGAATGTGAAAATGGATGTATGCATGAAGATGTATATGCATAGATGTGAATGTGGATGTAGATGTGGATGTATAGATGTGAATGGGAATGTGGATGTGGATGTAGATGTGGATGTATAGATGTGAATGTGGAATGTGGATGTAGATGTGGATGTATAGATGTGAATGGGAATGTGGATGTGGATGTATGTGAATATGGATGTAGATGTGGATGTATAGATGTGAATGTAGAATGTGGATGTGGATGTATGTATGTATATGGATGTAGATGTGGATGTATAGATGTGAATGGGAATGTGGATATAGATGTATGTATGTATGTGGATGTGGATGTATGAATGAGGACGTGATAGTGGATGTATGCGTGTGGATGTGGATGTATGGATGTGGATATGGATGTGTATGTATGAATGTGGATATGGGATGTGGATTTATAAATGAGGATGTGAAAATGGAGGTAAGCATGTAAATGTGGATGTATGGATGTGAATGTGGATGTGAATGTGGATGTATGGATGTGGATATGGATGTGTATGTATGAATGTGGATATGGGATGTAGATGTATAAATAAGGATGTGAAAATGGATGTATGCATGTAGATGTGGATATATGGATGTGAATGTGAATGTGTATGTGAATTAATGTGTCGTCGATATGAGGAAATGGATAAGAATGAGTACACACTGAATGGAATGTGGAATAAGTCATGTGGATTAAGGAGGGATAATGTGGAAAGATGAGAGTTCGATTTAGAAACTGTATTTTGTGACTGTTTGTAAATGACTGTTTTATGTCAAGAATGCTGGGAAAGCATTTTGACCGTCTGGTGGATGAAGGTCATGAAGACCTAACTGTTAAAGTTGCAACTGTCTCGCGTAGCAAGGTCGACCGAGGTCTTGACCAGCCTCGGTTCGATTTAAATGGTGAGCTTCCGGTAGTACGGTGGATGAGGGACCAAGGAAGCGGCCTATGAGTGAAGCGCTAGGTCACCTGCGAAGGATCCTAGAGGGTGCTGACCATACGGTGCTCGGGCTCTGGGTCACCAAAGATACCCACACGTGCATCGTGGAAGATATTGGAACAAGGAATAAGAGTTGTTTTCTGAAACCGGGCATAGATCTGGTTGATTGACCTTGCTGGTCCTCAAACGGATGAGTCCATGGCTCTTTTATATGGATCTGTGGGTTGATCTTGCTGATCTTCCACGGAGATTCCATTCTATTATATGAATATATTACCGGTTACTATGAGCTAGGAACTATGGAAAAGGCCCCTGAGAGAACAGGTGGTGAGCGTTCTGGTTGCCAATGATGCCATAAGTATACCGATGAATGAATGACTGGAAATAAGGATTCAACCAGAGACTTTGAGGCTTGTCATCAGTGACATAATGGTTTCATTAAAGGATTGTTTTAAAGTTAGTTGATGCTAAGAAAAAGGCAATTTCATATTGGGTGTGTAAGTGGTGTGGCTAATTTTATGTTTGCATGAATTTCCGGCTAGGGGGCCTTGGAACTCTTTTCCTTGGTACCCGGGACAAAACCTAACCAAATTCCAAATTGGATCCCATCACTACAGTGGTTGGGCGGTTGGCTAACCCATGGGATCGAATGGGGTTAGGCTGGACTGATGGATCCGTAAATCGAGACTCAAAAATTCTGTTATTACGATAGATGCAGTAAATCCCGGATAGTAATTGTTCTATGGATAGGAATCAACGGCTGTGCCTCTTGATGGGGAAAAAAGCGTTGATCCCAATGATCCAAGTGCAAGTTTCTTCCTTGATCTGACCGAGTATCTTTATAGGTGCAGTCGGATCAGATTGATCACTAATGGTCTTGACTACGTTAGAGTAAAAAGTTATCCTGGAGGAATCGCCCGTGCTTTCCGCGGATAAGGGAAGTTTTTCCGGGTTCGGTTTTGGAAAAACCGACGGATTAGTCTTTTGTCCGGATATCCGTGGACGAGGCCCCGAATGTGAGACCCCTGTCCCGCGCGAGAAGTGCTACTTCCGCTGCTAGTATCCCGAAACTGTTGCTCGGTGGGAACAGGGATCTTACAGTTGGTATCAGAGCGATTAAAGATCAACTGAGAAGACAAATATGTCAAAAATTTATCAAGAAACACAAAAAGGTTGTAATTGTGTGATATAATTCATACAATTTGATATTCAAACTGAAAAATTCGTAATTTAGTAATTGGGTTTTCAGATGGAAGTACCGCAATTATATGGAACCTTGACTTGCTTGAGGCCTAGACATGATGGTATCTATCTTATAGTTCCAAGTATCATGACTACCCGTATATACCGAGAGTATAACTGCAGCTCTTTACTGACAGTATATACGAGTAAATCTAAGACTTGAAATTATAATCGTTAATGCTATCCAGATGATGATTTCGAATGTGGTTGATATGATTTTTAATTCTGTTTGAGAATTGATGAATTGATTTGGATTCTGATTGAAAAATGATGATTTCTGAAATTTAGTTGAAATGTAATAAGCTGAGCGAAACCACAATGTGTTTGATTGGGACGAGTCCCTGTAATGATAAATGATGATAATGATTTCAGCAAATCACTATGAGATTAGTGGATTGTGCTGTCAAATTGCTACTGTTAATACTTGAGATGGTAGATCAAGTTAAGGGATGACAAATTGAGAACTTGCTTAACTAAAATTCCCGTGGAGGAATGTTCACAAGGAAATTTTTCGGTCTAATGGACCATTATCGTGTTAAAGATATGAATGATATGATCTGAATGAATCGTTATTTAATGCTGAGTTCTATATAAGGGATATTTATCCCCATATTCTGTTGGGTTGACCAGAATATAAGGAACCCCATAATAAATTGGATCTTAAGCAAAAGAGTTGTCCTCTACTTGCGAGATGAGGACATTTCGCACTTTTTAAGTGGGGTAGAATGTAAGATTCCTCCCCCAGCCTTCAAGGTATTCAGGAGTAAGAATCTCCTTTTCTGATCTCATAATTATTTCCTCTAAATAAAAGAAAGATTCTGTTTAAAAAAGGGAAGACACTTTACCCAGAATACCTGTATCTGAAGCTTGTAACAAAGCCAAAAAGAAGTAGTAGCTCAAAGCATTTGAAATTAATCAAGCAGTAAAACTTGTGAATAAAGAAAGAAAATAAGATATATGGAGGAGATCTAATGTAAGTATTAAGCATGCAGAATGGCGAGGAACAAAACAAAGAAATGGAAAGATTTGGATACCCATATATCCATGATTAACATTTCAAATTCAGAAATGATCATATGCAAAAGTGTCATAACATTACACGAGAGAGAATATTATTACAAGAGATAGGAATATACTACTACTCCTTAACCTGCTGACTAATATCCTCAGGTGCATGAAGCCTTACCCTTTTTGAAGATGGCTCTGCAACATCCTGTAACTGTAAAACTGGAGGAACCCTCGATTTTGTGAATCTGAGAAGCTCCCTTTTGCCATAATCACTTAGCATATTGGGATCCTTAACCCCACATGCCAATCCATAAGCAGTATAGGCTAAGTAATATTAACTCCTTAGTGCATAGACTTCAAGGCCTTGCCCAAAGATTCGCAACGCTAACTGCTTCTCCAAAAGTATGACTTTGTCTACATTCCACCTGATGTGATATGCCCCAAGGTATCTGAATTGTGGAAACTTCAATTGGTTTATGTACTCTCCCAGTGTGTGATGAGTCCCATTTCGAGTCCCTCCATGCGTTTGCCTGCTCCGCGCCCGAGAAACTCATCCTCAAACACAACCAGCTACAAAACAGTATTGTTGATGAGCCAACACAACAAATAGAATAAGCTACTCAACACAATAAAAAGTCATTAACAAGTAAACACACCTTCTAATTTTCATCATTGACATGCTCTTTCGTATGTGTGTCGTACTTGTCCTCGGTAAATGTGGTACTTGTCCTTGGTAAATGTCAAGTGTCCTTGTCTTTTGCCCCCGTTTAGTTTTGCCTCCTTCAGCTGCATGTATTCCTCTACCGTGCTTCATCTCTACACCATCTCTGTGATTTATCAAGCGTACATCTGTTCAACCTTTTCCCTGCGTGATTCTTTGGGGAGTTATCAAGCAATCACTACTAGTCTTAAATGTTATATTCAGTCATATATATCATGTTTTACCTACGTTCATTAGATATTGGTCAAACGAAAGGCAATGTCTGACAAATCACTACGATGCGAAGAATGAATTACAATTTTTCTGATGTAGCCATATTGCATTATAGTGTTTTGGACATACTTTCTTATCCTATACATTATTCTGTGTCATGTATGTTATCTATGACTTATTTTCATGACTAACTTTGTGAAATAAAACGCTCTACGTAAGAAATCACTACAGCGCGAGGAGGGTATGACGATTAGGTCTGATGTGTCTGTATCGTGTTGTAGTCATTTGAACCTATTTTATCGTCATAGGTATTGTTAGGTGTATTATTCATGTGTTATTTTGTCAAATGAAAGGGTCTGTTTAAGAAATCACTACAATGCGAGGAGTTGATGTAGATTTTGTTTGATGTATCCATATCACGTTGTAGTGATTTAAAGCTATTTCGTTATCCAAGTTAACTTTTTTAGTAGTTTTTGTATTATTTTGTGTTTTGAAGCGCTAAGCGTGATAAATCACGACAACGTGAGGATTGTGTTGTGATTGTATCTGATATGCCCAAATTGCGTTGTAGTGATTTGTTGCTATTTTATTGTCCTATGTATTTATTGAGAAACTTATCATGTAACATTATGACTATTTTCAGATGGCGCGTACGAAGAAGACCGCAAGGTTCTCATCTACAAATGATCCTAAAGTAGGTAAAGAACCTAGTTCGGGAAAGAAAATGTCTACACTGCGCTCAATGAGGAGAAGCAGATACCAACATAGATCCATCCTTCTTGAACCAAGGAAGGTGGAGAAACATATGCATTGCGCGGTTCCAAAGTTGCCATTCCAACGTGTAGCTCGGTCGACATGCAAATATTTTGGCATTAATATGCGTTGGTAGGCCTCTGCCCTAGGATGTTTACAAGAGGCTGCGGAAGACTGGCTTGTCGATTTTTTTCAGGATAGCTACGTCCTTGCCGCGCGTGCACACAGAATCACTGTGATGCCGAAAGACATGAACTCGCTTCGTTATATGACCGTACGCTGAAGCCCGTCCTACTTAGTGACAAGAGAATGAAAGGAATTTTGGAAATCCCTCCTTTGACGAAGAAAGTTAAGATCACAGAAGTGACAGAGCCTAGTCATTCTCATGACACAAGGCTCAACGCACAAAGGATTGGAGACCAAGCCAGGATGCAGGAGCTCCAAGAACTACAGTTGAAGAAAGCGGCTATTCGGGAAATGCATAAGCCGAATGTTAGAGCTTTGAGTTATTTTGTCCCCTCATTTCATGTTAGACTTCCGGTGCGAGGCACCGTGCAATTTTTCCCTTTCGATGCAGAGGAGATTGATGTTTTATCCAATGTTTCAAGGGAGGTCAACGATATAATTATCATAGTAGTTATAAAGTTTGCTATGTCCTTGTCATCATCATGATCGTAAAGTGGTTTGCTTATCCAAAGTAACTAATATAATGTAATTTTCTTGTGCAGCTTGATTATATCAAATCTCCCATTCGATGTTCAAAATTGTGTATATATTGTAGATTCCCTTCTTTCCTTAGTTCTTACTGCACAACATACTTCATTGGTTGATGTATGTCCATGGTTTAGTTCGATAAATTTCGATGTAGCTCAAATAATTCTAATGGCATACAATAAAGAGTAAGTGACATGCAATCTCATTTATAGTCTTAGTATTGTGTCCTAAATTTACTATATATTTTTTATGTTACTTCTGATACTCCTAATTGCATGCTATAGTTCACACTAGAGTTTGTTCGTTTACGATATGGAATCCAAGACTTGTTACTTGAACAATTCAGGTGAAGAATTCCATGGCACCATGAGACAGTAAGTCCACACAATCATTATTTATATATTGTAACGAGTTGGAGATGGAGAGAGAGAGAGAGAGAGAGAGAAGGAGAAGTAGTTAGAGAACTTTCAGTATTGACAACAGTATTGTTTCGTCGTGCAGATCGGTTAGAAAGCTAATTACTGGTCTCAAGGCCATAATGCTATCAATTTTTTAAACATCCAATAAGAAAATATAGAATATTTGTCTTAGTTTCTATTGCTCTGAGAAATACAAAATGTTGTCATGATTGATGTAACTGTATGCTGTCAAAATAACATTTATCTCCATTTATCTCTATGTGATGGTCGTTTGCACCACGAAAACTTGCTTCCGTGAAATGTCTTTACATTGAATGGTTCTTTCTTTTCTCCTTGGTACCTATTTCCAAAAATCAAAGTAATATATATAAGTAATAATGATTATGGCATAGTTTTGAAATGAATAATTTTTCGATGTTAGATTGAATAACATACCTTATGGTGGTTGCACTTGAACACATAATCAACAGGCACTTGTAGGTCATCCTCATTTGCCAAGTCTATTCTCACTTGACACAGTAAGATGTTTGACCTTATATTGAGTACTGTCAAGAGCTCATGTTCAAACCATCCTTCTAATAACATCAATGGATTTTCAATGACATCCTCCAAGTCCTTATCAATTGCTACAAGTTTTCCATTGACATAATGCCATCTCATATAATGAAAGGCCAAAATAAAAATTTGGGGCCACTCTGTCACATAAGTTCTTTAAAACAAATGCTTGGAAGGAGGCCATGCCAGCCGCTCTATCGCATAAGTTCTTTTAAAAAACAATGCTCGGAAGGAGGCCACCCCAGTCGCTCTATCGCATAAGTTCTTCTTTTTTTTAAATGCCCGGAAGGAGGCCGCCGCCGAGGCGGCCTCCTTCCAAGAATTTTTTTTAAAAGAAAATATGCCTAGCTCCGCCTTTGAGATTAATGAGGTTACGCTATTCCATAAAGTGAAGGTGAGTTTCATTGGTATTCAAGTTCTTTTAAAAAAATGCCCGGAAGGAGGCCGCGCCTCAGTCTCCTTTCGGGCATTCTTTTAATAGAACTTGTGAATATTTTTTTTTTTAAAAAATTCTTCAAAGGAGGCCGCGCCGGTGTGGCCTCCTTCCAAGCATTTGTTTAAAGAATATGAGATGCTGAGCTTTGTGTAATGTGGGTATTCTTCCATTCCCCAATATCTATGTCATTATCGTCATTCGTCTCTTCAAACTCTGAGTTTATGATCCACAGGAAATGATCTGATGGGTTTCGGAATGCCTAGCAAGGGAATTTAGCATCTTCAAAAAACTGCTTTGCATGCACTCTAACACCGAAGTAAACTGTTTGACCAGATGAAAGCACGCACAAATGATGGAAGAGTTCAAAGACTTCACTGTGGCACTGGATAGAGACGAGCAAGGTTTTGCTAGATCTGGTGAGTGTCCGAAGCCTTTTGACCACATGGAAAGCTACTGCATTATCAAGGCCTTTGGTGGGTTCATCAAGGAAGAGCAGGGGGGTTGCTTTAAGGTTTCAGTGGGGATGCTGAGACGCCTTTTCTCCCCACCACTCAGCCCACGGATGTATCAACCCCACCCACACATGTGTTGGCACAGTTCTGTAGCCCCATATCACGGATGTTGTGCTGCACCTTACATTACCGCTCAAAGGGAGTCACACTCCCCGGCAGCTATAGGTGTGCCGAGTACACCATTGTCTTATAAATGGTTAGTGTTGCTATCATTCCTAAGGCTTGAGGCATAAATATACCTCAAGAGATCCAAAAAGATCTCGAGACGAACCTCTTGTCTTTGAGATGACTAAGATGCAAGCCACTTACCCTTTTAAAAAAAACCAAGAAGTAATGTCTATTTCATGCATCTCTATCATTCCATACCTCACAATTTAGTTTATGTCATTGTTGAAATTGACGTCCAAGAACTAATCTAGGACACCAAACTGGGGCTTCGCCAGATTCTAGCCAAGATAAGAAATCAGCTACCACATGCTTTTTCCCCAGAATGTGCTGGATAAGGAAAGTAAACTCTTGCAGTAATAGCATCCAGCGTGCCAACTTCCCTGTCAGATTAGGTTTATTCATCACTAGGTACAACAGAGCTTGATGATCCACATGGAATGTGAATTCATTACCCAATAAATAGTGGCAGAACTTATTTATTGAGTAAATCATGCCTAGAGCCTACCACTTGGTGGTGGAATAATTTCTTTCAGCTTTTGAGAGTAATCAGGTAGCATAGTGGGGATAGGCCGATACCAAAACATGGAAAGTTGAGCTTATACCACCCCAGTAGCCAAGAAATTGGCCATGACAGCCCATGAATCTGGTTTGGGGACCAAAAAAGCTTCATCCTCCACCGCTTCCCGGAAGTCTTCATTGTCGAGGAAGTCCCTTTAAGTCTCATACTGCTCGCCTTCAAATGCCGTACTTGGAGAACGGTCTCCATGTAAGTGGAGTATGGGAGACTCCAATCTTGCATCCTCTGATTCCACGATCTGGAAAAGAGCCGGAGCCTTTGGGTCCTCCATGGAAGAGAACCGCCATGGATCCTGAAGAGAAGGGGGGGGGCCGATGTGTTTCGTCAACCCGCCTGTTCCTTGCGTGGTGTGAGTGCCGACATATTACGCCTAGTTGATCGTTCCTACCAGGATGTCGTGAACACCAAATGCCATCACTGAGAGACGCCAAGAAACCGTTAGCAAGGCGAAGAACACCATACCACCATAGATGCCATAAACAGCAAGATCATCAAAAGTGTTACTGGTAATCAACACTTAATGTTTTTTACTTTAACTTTATCAGAGATATCATTACAGATTGAAAGAACTACGAAGAAGAACACAGATAAAGACTAAAACATCATATTGTATTAAGATAATGACTGATCATACGATTGCTAAGCATTTCCCATTACGTATCTCGTAGGACTATTTTATAGGAATACAATGATGGATTTGAAGTGGCACCCACCGATTGGAGTAATATCCCTTCGATTAAATACTATAAATGGAAATACAGCTCATCCATTAAGACCCTTGAAGGGTTTGATTGGGCTTTGTGTAGGACTTCATTGACGTCATTATCTAGGGCTTCTTGCAGTGGGTGGGGAATTTTCCCTTGCTTGACAAATATCAAAAAATATCCCTCTAACTTAAATTCTCTCTTAACATAAGAAAAGTTATTTATTTAGTAGGCCTATTTTCAAGAGTTCACCTCTCCAGTCTGGCATTATAAGTAACATTTTAAGCTGGGGAACTTTCCATTTATTCCAATTGGTAAGTCTATTCCCTTGAGCAAACTTCTTCAGAGGCTCTAGTCAACTATTATGGGGGAAATAATACTCCCCTTACATTGCTTCTAATCAACTAGGACATTAATCATCTTCAAGGTCTAGTGGTCTTATACCAACAAAATTGCATTGCTTCCAACAAAATTATGAAGGGTAAACTTTCAAGTTTCCCTTCGTCTCAACACAATATTGAGGATTTAGGGTAATTAAGATACGGCATTCTGAAACATTTGTAAATGTCAAGAGAATAGAACTTCAGAAAGAGATTAAATATCAAATAACAAGAAAAGAACTAATTTAATAATTAATCTTTCCCTGTCATTTTACCATAAAAATATCATGCATATAAAGCCCAATACCATCAAGTACCTATCATAGTTTGCCATATGTTTCTAGGAAATCGTTGCTTTCAAGTTCTTCAACACCTATCTCATAGCATATATGGGCTATCAACACCCAATCATCTCGGGATTAATATATCTAAGGGTGCTCAGGATTAATACATATGAGTACATAATCTTCTGGGAATTACATATCCGGCATTTGGGATACCAACACTTAGTTATCTTGGGATTAACACATCCGTGAGGGTGCTCAAAATAGGATGTTATTTCAATAAATCAAATTGTTATTAAGTCAATTTTAAAGACTTACATTTTCTTATCTTAAGATGGTTAGATCACTTACATTTACTTTAAAATCATTTAAAGGATTCACATTTTTTTAAACAAAAGGGGGGAAAAAAGTAGGCTTTAAGTAATAATTTAAAAAATTACATTGATATTGTACTTTAAACTTTGGTAGCACACACTCTAAGTAAAAGTTAAAATTACAATTACAATAGGATCCGTTCCTTTTTGTGTTATAATCAAGAGGGCCCTTTTGTAATCCATTTATCCTAATCAATCTACAACTCAAGCAAAAAAAGAAGAAGCAAGTATACATTTAGTATGAATTAAACACATCAGTAAAGGAATTGACAAACAACACATGTCAATTTTTAGCCAACACTACTAATGTTTCATTGGCAAATGCAAAGCAAGCTTTGTACATGTATCACTCTTGGCAATCATTGTGAGCAATAAGAATACTTCACTACAAGCGATTAACAATCACAAAGCATGTGACATGTCAATTTCTTAGAAAAGTAGGAACCTTTTTTGTGTGCAAATATTAAGTCACTTTTTTCTAAATTCATTGACAAATATAAACCAAGCTCATCAACTTCAGAAGTTTTCTAAAATATGCACTATCTCCAATAAGAAGTGACAAGCTATCCACTTGAGATAACCGAAGGGATTGGCTAGAAAAAACAATGACATGAGTGCGAGAGTGCGAAGGTGACCTCCACCTGCATTTACACTTTTGTATGATATTTCTTTTCATAGAAAATGTAAAAACAAATTGTGACATGGAAATAAATAGCTCACTCGTGATGATTGTAGAAAAGTATATGAGGCTCTAAAACAAAGGTCACCAAAACATTATTTTAAGTGTTTTCTACCAAGAAAAGATATATTATTTAATTTGAAATACAAGGCATTCTCAACCCTTTGTTGTGTTCAAGAGATCTAGTCATTTTGACAAAAAGTAAAGCCTATAATAGAATGCTAAGACATATCGCATCTATCCAAAGTTCAATAAGACACAAACATGACATACATTATCAATCTTTAAATTTAAACAGTCCCACATCTTAAAGTTCAAGCTTTACCTTTTCATTTACCTATCAAAAGAGGAGAGAGAGAGAGAGAGAGATGAAATTCCATATGTTATTAGGTTTTAATTTCAAACCATATAGGTTTGCCCAAGGTGAGAGAGATGAAATTCCATATGTTATTAGGTTTTAATTTCAAACCATATAGGTTTGCCCAAGGTGGGAACTTTCCAAACTTTTTTCTATATGAGCTATCTTTGTCCTTGAGGTTTTCTATTATAAAGTAGGCCTACTAAATTGTTTAACATTAAGATCAACTTGGTGCATTTTTTGTGTGTGTTAAAATTGGAACTAGAATTTGTAAGATGTATAAAATATCACTTTCAAATTTTCATCCATGAGACTCATATGTCATTAAGTATCAATAAACCAAGTCCACTTTTGAATGCAATTCTCTATGTGTTAATCCATGATCTATTAGACAACACTCTTAAATATTTTAAATTGCTTTATATATGAGCAATAAGACTAATTGAAGTGAGCTTCTTAATTTCTTGGTTTGTTCCATTAGACAACACTTTTAAATATTTTAAATTGCTTCATGTATGAACATTAAGACTAATTGAAGTGCTTCTTAATTTCTTGGCTTGTAAATATTATTAGGCAAACAAGAATATAATTTCCAACAAACTTGCACAATTTCAACGAAGGTGATTTTTGAAGCAATTGTTTCATCATTAGATTAGGCATGGCACAAGTATAAAAAAATCAAGAACACTTTTAGGGACTAGATATTAAGAGTTCACATAAGACCACATTAGGTAAATTAAAAGTAGATATGTACACTTTTAGGGACTAGATATTAAGAGTTCACATAAGACCACATTAAGGAAAATAAAAGTAGATATGTACATGCATTCTTTCTTTAGTGAATTTCTTTTTTTACATAGGAAGAAAGATGCAAATACATCCATGAAACAATGGTTTAAAATGTAAATATTCTTAGACAACATTTCTTGAAATGAGTTTTGTTCTTGCTCCGACATTTAAAATGCAAAGACACACTTGCTTTGAAGTGATGTCATCTTGAGAGGAGGTAAATTGAAACGAAATTATGTACATACCTTGATTTTGGAACTAAGTCTCTTCTTCAAAAGTGTTTTCATGTGTTTGAGAAGGTTCATAAATCAAATGAGTAAGTGTGTGAGTATGTGCATGAGAGAGAGAGAGAGAGAGAGAGAGAGAGAGAGAGAGAGAGAGAGAGATTGGCAAGATGGATTTCTTCTACTAAGATGTGGAGGAGCATATCTCCATTCCCTTGGCATGATGTCTTTTTTAAGCTCTCTTTCATTGGTGTTGTTGGGGGCACACTTGAATTCTATTGCAACTAACCTTTGGCACATCTTTATGGTACCTATGAGGCCCCACTCATCTTCTCTTGTTCCATTGTAGTTGGTGACACTTGCATGAACTATGTGAAGTAGGTTGGAAGCCTTCCTTTACATCATCCAGGTGCACAAAGCTAGCCAACTCCGTAGATTTTGGCCATGGTACAAAGCAGCCCTAATGCCATGTACTTGATAGTGTGGTATGTGGACCACACAATCAAAAGTGACCACACCCACAATGGTTGTGGCCAGTTTGGTTCCTTATACTAGAAGACCCCGTTGCAAGGACAATGTACGCCAACATGTTTTATTGAAACACCCTATTTATATATATATATATATATATATATATAATGTAAATGTGTATGAGAACACTCTCACGCATGCATGTGTGTACATGCTCAATATACATTATATGTGTAAATATATGGTTGTGACTATGTTGGTGTCCCATTGCAAAGCCAATCTACGCATTTGTATTGAAACCCATACATACATATATATGATGTACACACACATGTGCATGTGTGCACATTATTATACACACACATACATACAGGCATACATTTATGCATGTATATGGAGCAGGGTTCGGGAAAAGACGGGTTCACTTTAGCCTAGAACTTGTTCAACTTCGGAAAAATCCTTCTCAAATTCTTATGAGAAGGAAATAAAACCCTTTCAAATTTTACAAGTTTTAGTTATATTTTCTAAGTTCACATAGAAAATACCATCTCAAAAATAGCAATTTCCTTCTCATTTAGTGGTGAAAAAGATTTAGTTCCTTTTCCCTAAAATTATTTTCCCGAACCTGATATGGAGGATCTAGATACATACACATATATATACATGCATATATATGTGTGTGTGTGTGTGTAATGTGTGGAAATATATATGTATAAATGTGTGTGTGTGTGTGTGTGTATATATATATATATATATGTATAAATGTGTGTGTGTGTAAGTACAACAAACCGATAGAAAGGCACATTGACTCCTTTGCTGCAGCTGATTGAACTGACTGATTGATTGATAAGACCCAAGGAGTAATCGACTGCCCATATGCCTTGTCTGTCTGGGTTTGTTATGTGGCCAGAGTATCTATTGAAGGCCAATCTGTCTGCCCATTTGGGTCCTCCCTCCTAATTACTCAGCCAAAAAGAGGAGTTGCTAGTAATTATCAAAAAAAGATGTATCAGGAAAGCTTGCTGATTCTAACCTCTGCTACACAGCCATTGCATGTTGAAAAGGAGTTTCCAGTGCTGGCGTTGATACTTCTTATTAGCTGGCTATGGCAAAGGCGATGATATCACATGGGCCTGCAGACTAGTGCCCCTGTATTGGCCTTTGTTTTACAGATCGGAAGCCTTTTTTGATCTGCCTTTTCTGCAGAAAACTATGAGCTTCTGTGTTCCAGATTGGGATGCCAATGGATTCTTGGGAGATTTCTCCTCCAACACCAAAAGCCAAGGGGAGGCTTGCAGGCCAACCTCCATGGATGCCCCCTTTGTGTGAGTGCACCCTTCTTTCGTTCTCATCATCACAATCTTTGTTTATAAATTATAACTAAAAATATATAAACGGGTCTTTTCCAAAAAAAAAAGTTTCAGGAAATGAGTGTAGGATTTTTGAATCTTGGTAATCTGCAATTTTCTATCTAGTACTTTTTTTTTTTGAAATCAAATTGTGGCATTAAGTTTAAAAAATAAAAATAAAAAATAAGGGTTGCAGTAGATATTTGAATCTTATTAGGGGCTGTTTTCTTTTTGTTCTTAATGATGCTTTTTGTAGGCCTGATGATGGATTTGAAGAGCTTTGTTGGGAGGATGGTCAGCTTATGTTGCTTATGCACAGCCAAAATAACAGACCTCCTCAAAAGCATCTCAGCAGCTGGGCAGCAAGTGTTCCCCCTTTAGACAAGCCAGTGTCAAGAGATCATGGAGATGCTTCCCTGTATGTGGGAGAAATTGCAACAAACCACGACAGGAATTTAGATGCAGCGGTGGTTGATGGCGGCAGCAGCAGGGTAGCAGGCTCTCTGCCAGCCATCTCTGATGATGACGAGATGATTGCCTGGTTGCAGTATCCCCTGGATGAGGAATTGCGAGTCGCCGATCTGGACCCGGCTCTGTACTCTGGGCATCATGCTGTCTCTTATCTACCATCTCTATCATTTGAAAAAAGTGATGCAGGGCAGTGTAGTGATTCTGTGCATCAAAGCATCGGGACAATGGTGAGGGAGAGGCCGAGTGCAGGGATTGCCAAGGAGAAACAACAAGCTACAGTCATAAATACTGATTCAGCACAAGCAATAGTCTGCAAAGAGTCACAACCCCAGTCAGTTGTTGCCTCTCTTGGGAACCCAAATTCTGCTCTTACAACAGACAGTGCAACTAGTGGCCGCAAGCCAGGAACCCAGGTGCTCCAAGAGACGGTCTTCTTATCGAAAGCAGCTTCATTGCTGCCGCCTCTAGTTGGCAGTCCTTATGATCTTCAGAAAAATTTGCAATCTAGACCGGTAGCAAACATTAGGCCCACCACAGGTGTGCCAGCCAGCCTCGAATGCATGGAGCACTTTGATCAAAGTAATGTAGAGGCGTGTACGTCCACTGATTCCTCAATTGAGTCCACTATCACAGGAAGAAGCTTACAAGGACCTAATGTTTTGATGGGTCCTAATGTTTCTCATTGTGTGATTGCTGCTACTTCGACCTTGCATCAAATGCAGGGCATGCTGTCTATGAAAGGACCAGATGCGGCATCGTGCATTGATGACTTGACAGTCTGTAATGGCAGAGTGATAGCAGATTTACCAAGTGGCTCGAAATCAGGTTGCTCTGCAGATGCTAATCAAAGAGTAGAGAAAGGTTTGGGTGCTTTTGAATCGTCGGGTGCTTCTTATGCAGATGGCTCTGGTAAGGGTCGTAGAGTTGATGGCCATGGCGGTTGCGTGAAGAGAAAAGTGAAGGATTTAGATGACTCTGAAAGCCAAAGTGAGGTATTTCTACCAACACGTGTACTTGATTTGTTGGATTGTATAGCCTGTGAAGAGTTGCTTGGGCAAGTGTTATCACGTTGACACACACACACACCTGAACTTGATTTATTTGGCAGGATCTAGTGAAGCAGCCTCCTCTTTCACAAGCAACCTCGACAAAGCGGAGCAGAGCAGCTGAAGTCCACAACAACTCAGAGAGGGTGACCCTCTATCTACCTTCTCCTATTGTAGGCAAGTAAAAGCAAAGGCGTAATGCACGGAAAGCGCCATGTTGGAGCTGCTTGCTACCATGTTACGATGTCGTGTCTGATACATGAGGTGCCATGTAGGAGCTGCCTGCTTCTGTTAACATGTTACACATGCTGGGTCTGATTATCGTGATTTGCTTAACAGAAGCGGCGGGAAAGGATAAATGAGAAGCTGAAGGCTCTTCAAGAACTCATACCCAATGCTAACAAGGTGTGCCTTTTTGGTTGCTGATTGCAACAATATTTATCATTTTTGTGGATTTGATGGGTGAAACTTCAAGGGTTTCTCTTTGCCTATGCAGACTGACAAGGCTTCCATGTTGGGGGAGGCCATAGAATATCTAAAAGCACTTCAGTCACAGATTATGGTAAAGGGTTTATCTTTGCAAGCATGTATTTGTGTGTTATTGATTTCATTATTTATGCCTTATCAACTTAGTAAGTGGATGAACACAGGCGATGTCATACAGGACTGGGATCACCATTCCGCCTATGTTAATATCTCATGGCTTGCCACATCCACATGTGTTACCTCACGGAGGGATAGGATTCGTTGCGGGGATGGATATGAAAACTGGCGTTATGGACATAGGTAGTGCCAGTTCTACATGTTGGATGCCGCGGGCCCTGGCTCCTGGATCTCCGCTACCATCGGTCACCATACCAGCCCTTTCCACACCTTTAACCAATGTGCCAAGGCTCCCTCAAAATGCTCTTTCTGGGCCAGTGGTTGGCTATAGTACACCTTATTTCCCCTTTGCCACATCAGGTGCACAACCATTTCTAGCCCATTCAAATCAGCTGCAGAAACCGGCTGCCGCGACAAGTCACAAATCACCATCCCTTTGCCAGCATACACGTCAGCCATCTCAGGTTTGTAATCAATAATTCGGAGCTTTTCTGATGCCATACATCCTTGGCCACACCATTTCTATTTTGTATGTAGGAATGGTCTTGTCCATGAGGGTGTAACCTGGTGGTGAAGGATTTGGCCTCCCAGGCAAAGGACTTGGTTTTGACCCGTCGCTGGATGCACTAAAACTAAATAACATATAGTTTTGTGCTCTGCATTTTTGCAGCTGTTAAGCACAGACATGTGCTACCTGCAGCAATGGCAACAGCAGCATATGCACTAGTAGTAGTGGCATATGCAGCAACACTGGCAGCATTGCATGTGAGGTTATTTTTTAAAGGTTACATGGTATGTATTATGCATCCTACTTCATTGCTTCTGGAGGGTCATGATGATTTGCAGGGTCCACTGATGGTGCATTGCAGCAAGGCGATTGTTGTTTGTGTTTTACTGCATGGAAACTGCTTTTTCAAAACCCCTGGAAGTTGTTCCTCAAAGCACCATATCAATGGCACGGTGACAGTTTGCTTTTGGGGAATGCTCTGAAGCCTTAATATTTGAGATGTCAAAAGAGAATGTTTCCTGAGCCCAGCCCCTCCCCACTCCCCTGCCTGCCCCCATTGGCGGAGAAAGGAGAAAGAGGGGGGGGGGGGGGGGGGGGGGGGGGTGGGGGGGTGGAAGGGGGCGTGTGTGTGTGTGCATTTGTTTTGTGCCATTGGAGGCATTCCTGATTTTCTGTATTATAAGAGAGGAAAGGGCAACCCTGGTGCTTTATCATCTCCTTTGTTCTTCTAAGGAGCGTTGATCTTTATCAAGACACTCAAAACTGTTTTGAAATTCTGTAGGTACAAGCAAAGCCTTGAAAAGGATCCCACAAACAATATCCTCAAAACGATGTCTTTGGCATATTCTTGCTAATGTGGCAACCACATAGGCATTGGCACGTACCACATAGGCATTTGCATGCACCAAAGATGATTTAATGTCACATGACATGTACACGAATTGTAATGAATTCCCTTTTTATGTACAAAAGGAGCATTGCTTATTGTGAATCTTGGCATGTATGTTTGATCTCATCTTCTAGAAAATTATCTCAATGTATGTTTGATCTCAACTTGTGAATGACTGTAGATTACCAGAGAGGAGTTGGGCTACCAGCAGATTGCTACTTAGCAGTTAGAATGCTAACAGACTGCCATACTGTGGTCGGCCTGATACTAGACCTTTTAGTGGGCTGTCTATGTTATGCAATTTTGTAGTTGATCTACCATAGGGTTGTGTGTGGGTTGTGTTTGGACTGTTTTTACTACTACGTAGCAGTCAGAGTGCTAGTTGATTGCTTGCTAGTTAGTAGTTTGGACTGCTAGTGTAAGCTCGTGGACTGCTAGTTAGCAGTTGATCTTCTACTAGACTATCTGTCGATTGCTACGTGGCAGTTATATCGCTAATGGATCCACCTTGGACTGCTACTTAGCAGCTAGAGTGATAGTTAGCAGTGGGTTGCTATTTTGCAGTTGAATTGCTAGTGGATTGGCTGTGGACTGTTGCTTAGCAGCTGGACTGGTGACTAGAGGAGTAGCTGTGCAGCAATTATGACTCATGAGAGTGAGGGATTGTTGTGTAGTGCTAGTGGATTGCTAGCTAGCAATTGGTAAGCTAATGAATTGGGACTTTTTGCAATTTAGTATCATATGGGAGGATTTTAATATGCACTTGCTTGTACAAAGACGTTACGTTTTGCTAATTAGCAACAATGTGTTCAAATCAAGAACTTCGCATAGCCTCACCAAAGCACGTGTTCGAGTCGAACATTACCAAAGCATGTGTTATGGGGTCTTGCCTTCGAGTAGCAAACTACAACTTCTCTATGTCAGTGTGCTAGCTTGTTTGTCGGGTCCTTACCCTATTGTCACATTGGAATGCTCCTTTGCCAAAGGGGAGAAGGGAGAGCTCTCTATGCGTAGATGGAGGCAAAAAGAGGTCGTTTGCGATGGTTCTTTCCCACAAAAGGTGAGACTAAAGGGGAAGCTAATGCAAGAAGACAACTTACAATCAAATCTGTCTGGAATGCATCCATCAAACAAACAAGATTCAATAGCATAGAAGTAAGTAAAAAGAGGGAAGAGGAGAGCTCACAAGTAAACTATTGCGTGGGAATGATGTGTATTGTTTATTTTGTAAATGACTTATATACAAGTGACTAGTTTCCACATGAAGTCGACCAAACATAAAAATGGTTCAGTCTCTATTACTAATCTTGATTGTATATACATTAAGTTCTTAGATTTTCTCTATTTGACATTAAGTATAAGTTAGGATCGCTTTATATATTCTAGTGTCGTCTTATAAAAGATAAGTGTCCATTCAGTTGGTAAGATGATAAAGTACCTTATAGTAGGTCAGGTGGGTGAAACCATGTTTACCTACAGAGTGGTTAAACCTCCTTCCTAATCATGATCATGTCCTCATATCACCCAAGTTAGTGGTGAAGTTACTATCGGGATAGAAAGGTGTGGATGATCTTGGATATGACATGAATTTGGCACGCGAGATTAAATGGTATGGTGCGGGAACAATCTCGAGCCAAATACATGAAATATTAGTGAGAAGCTTTGGGTAGCCTTGGTGATAGGCAACTTGTCGAGGTGGCATGAAAGATATAGGTGATGCAAAAGCCAATGTGATGATATGGCACATGTTTTTTTTTGTAATTTTTATTTTTAATTGAGTCTTAATTTTGTGTGTGTGTGTGAAAATTTTCTCCGAGAGGGGGTGTATCAAAAATTTAATGGAAGAACTTTAAAGGATCTAAAGAGGAGAAAAATTAAAAGGGTATAAGAAGGAGTAGCTTTTGGGGGGGGGGGGTGAATGTGCATGCATATGTGTGTGGGTGCACACCGTGGGTGAGTGTGGGTGTGTGTATGTGCTAGGTGCATGGATGTGCTTTAAATTTTTGGATTTTTTAAGTTTTGTTTTGGGTTTCAAGTTATTTATCATTCTCGAGTATGTGTACAATTAATAGAAAGCGTATGGTACACTATATGTACAGAAGAGAACAAACAAGGTGAGAGGCTGAAAATTGTTCACCTTTTTCTTCAACAAAAAAGGAGATAAAGTGACTAACACACATACTAGAGTATATACAAGCGGTCCATAATGTGAACACACTAAAATGGAGTGGATAGATGTGGACTAGTCAGTGTAGTCTAGCTGTAGAATCTTTGGTGAAGATATATCGGTGCTAGCTACCAAACCCACTGATGTAAATGTCAAACAGTCACACATGCGTCTCGTGAGTGTCAAGCTCATGTTGAGCTTGACATCTCAACAATCCCTCTCAATCTCAACTCCAGCTCTCTCGTGAAGTCCAAGCATATCTTGAAATCTGCGGAGCTTCTCAACTCCCAAGGCCTTCGTGAAGATGTCAACGACCTGATCTTCTCAGCTCCCAAGGCCTTCGTGAAGATGTCAACGACCTGATCTTGTGTGCTAACATAAGCTAAGTCGATATGTCACCTGCCAAGACTCTCTCCCTGATGAAGTGGTAGTGCATCTCAATGTGTTTCGTTTGCACATGAAAAGTTGAATTCTTGGCTAACTATATACTGATAAGATTGTCACAATATATGACAACCTTTCTCTCCACATGCAATCCCAAATCAGCAAGTAGCTTACGTAACCAAGATACCTCACACGCTGCCACAGCTCTTATGTACTCTGCCTCTGTACTCAACAAGGCAACTCTGGGCTGCTTCTTGCTACTCCATGTCACAGCAACACTCCTTGATAAAAACATAAATCCACTGGTAGATCTCCTATCTGAGATGCTACCTACCCAATCTGCATCTATGTATCCATATAGCTCTAATAGTACATCTGTTGCATAAAATAATGCATAATCAACAGTGGCCCTCAAATACCGAAGTGTGCGTCGCACACTGTCATCAAGATGTGGTTTATGCAGAACCTACATAAACCGGTTCTCTAAGAGCCAACAGTGTAACTCAAATCTAGCCTGCTGATCGTGACATAGATCAAACTCCCTACAATCTTTCTGTACATAGTGGGCTCCTCCAACACATAACCTGCATCCGCACACACTGAGCTTGCCATTTTAATCTAATGGCACCAAGATTGGCTTACAACCAACCATCCCATGCTTGGATAACGCGTCCGATACATACTGTCTCTGTGATACAGCCATTCTAGAGACTGGCATAGTTATAGCGCCATCTCATTTAGTTGGGTTCACACTATAGAGAACCCTAGTATGTATTTGGTTGAGTACCTTTTCATATAGTGTGCACTCTTATCTTTGTATATGGTGTGTTGAGTGTTGTGTGAAGAGAACCCTAGTATGTATTTGGTTGAGTACCTTTTCATATAGTGTGCACTCTTATCTTTGTATATGGTGTGTTGAGTGTTGTGTGAAGAAGAAGAAGATTTTTCAGCCCCTCACCTTGTGTGTTCTCTTTTAGGGTTTTGTGAGTGTGTGTGTGCTTGCAAGAGCTCAAGCTCTCTTTGCCCCTGCATCTTTTCATGGTATCAGAGCCTGGTTCATGCTAAGAGCTGAGTTGCAAGCAAGAGAAGCACAGGAAGCGGTACGCGAGGGTAAGAGCTTCATCTACTCTTCCCTATTTGTGTTTGTGACTACACCCTTGTCGGGAGCTCTACGAGAGGCACCAACAAACGATCTCTGAATTGAGGAGCTTTCTTCGCGGGAGTAAAGCTACAGGGCAACTATACTGTCTTATCGAACGACATTTTTGGACCGAAAACGCATTTTGGGCGTGTTAGGACCTCCGTTTTTGAGACAGCAGGCGATTTCGAGCACTGTCAGGTAAGTCATCGATTCTATGCAGAACTCTGTTTTAAGAACTACAGGAAGACAGATTGGTTGTGCAGACATTGTGTGTGCTGCAAGGAGGTCAATAATTGCCATTGGGTGTATGTATGCACATTGAGGTCACTGGTTTGTGACATTTGAGTGTAGTACAGTACCGTTGTAAAAAATACAGCAGTTTATGCAGGACAAACCAGAGTGCTGTTTCTGGTAAATTTGTGTGTCTGGCAAGATGTCAAATGATGGCATAAACTAGATTGTTGCTGAGAAGCTTGATAAGAACAACTTCCATGCTTGGAGGTCCAGGTTGATAAATTTTCTGATGGAAAAGGGTTACTGGGACTACATGGAAGGTGAGCATGAAGAGGCACCGGAGATACCGGAGATCAATCCGACTACTGCAGATGTGAAAGACTTCAAGGATTGGAACCAACGATCCAGAAAAGTTATGTATTGGCTCTCTATCAGTATACAAGACACCATGATTGGTCACATACAGGATGCCAAGTCCCCCAAGGAGGCGTGGGACACCTTGGTAAAACTCTATGAAACGAATACCAAGGCGCACGAAAGATACAGTTGAAGAATGAACTTCATACTGTGGAGAAAAAGAGTATGTCTGTGAATAACTATGCATTGAAGATCAAGGGTATTGTGGAATCCCTTGCATCTATTGGCGTTTCAGTAGATGATGATGATAAGGTGGAAGTCTGTCTACGTGGTCTCGGGTCACAATATAAGGCGTTCAAGACATCTATTCAGACTCGGGAAAACATTCCCAATTTCTCAGATTTGGTGTCTATGTTGATTATAGAAGAGAAGAGCTTGGGTGAAGACCAACAGTCTTCACAAAACAAAAACAGTTCAGAGCAACATGCCTTCTACACAAGTTTAGGAAGAGGACGAGATAGACGAGGCCGTGGACGTGGCCAAGGAGGTGGCCGAACAGGTAATCAGAATTATGGCCAATAGTAGCAACAATAACAATCCCAGAATTCACAACAACAACAACAACACGCAGGTGGAAGAGGCCAATTCAGAGGCAGGGGGAGTCAAAGAGGTCGTGGAAATTGGCAAAGGTAGTATAATGATACACGTGGATGCTTTTATTGGTAAGCCTGGACATGTGCAGGCAGATTGTTATAAGAAGCAGGCTGACATGCAAAATGGAAAATTGCAGCAAAACAACTATGCGTCCTCGAGCAGAAACAATGAGGATAATGAAAGGTTGTTTGTTATATGCAGCATGTCGTTAAGGCCATGTCTGAAAATGTTGAAGCAGTACATAAAGATGATGTATGGTACGCTAATTTAGGTGCTTCGAACCACATGAAAAGTCATGGGGAGTGGTTCAAGGAGATGAAAAACTTTGAAAGACCAGGTTTTGTGGAAATAGGGGGGATGACACTACTCATCCAATTGCCCATGTTGGAGATGTGCCATTGTCTATGCAGGATGACAAAGTGAAGTACCTTGCAGATGTACTTCATGTTCCAAACATAACAAAGAATCTAGTTTCAGTTGGCTAGATGATTGAACAGGGTTTGTAAGTTCGGTTTAATATTGATGGTTGTTATGTTAAAGACTTTAAAGACAAGTGTGCAGGTTGGTTGCAAAAGGCAACAGACTGGGCAGAATGTTTACATTGAATGTAAACATGCCTGAAGTGAGTGCTGCAGCAATGTTTGCAAATGGTTCAGGAATTATTGGCAGACACAGACATTTGGCATAAAAGAATTGTACATGTGAATGTGCAGAGAATGAAGTCTATGCAGAGACTAAAGGAATTATGACAGGGCTGCCAAAGTTTAAAGTTGAAGATATGCAGAAAATATGTGAAGCATGCCAATTTGGGAAGCAAACAAAGCATGTATTTCCACATGACAGAAATGTGAGCAGAAATGCACTCGATGTTGTGCATTCAAATGTATGGGGTCCTACGAAGACCATGTCTATGGGAGGCTGTAGGTATTATGTGACATTTATTGATGAGACCACACAAGGAAATTGTGGGTATACTTCATGAAGGAGAAGGGTGAGATGTTCACTCATTTTCAGAATTTCAGAGTTATGGTTGAAAAGCAAACAGGGAAATATGTAAAGTGCCTAAGGTCAGATGGAGGAGGAGAGTACTTCTCCAATGAGTTCTTTGAATTTTTGAAGAAGAATGGTATTCAGAGACAATTTACATGCAGATACACTCCGCAGCAAAATGGAGTTGCTGAGCGAAAAAACAAGCACATTGCTGAGATTGCGCGAGCATTGATGGGAGAGAAGAATATGATGCATAGCTATTGGCTGAGGCTATTTCTACAGCACTTTACATCATGAACAGAACTCCAATTGCAGCCATACATGATGTAACTCCAAAGGAGAGGTTTACTGGCAGAAAACCTAATTTATCTCATCTGAAAGTCTTTGGATGCATTGCATATGTGCATGTGCCAGATGAGCTGAGAACTAAGCTGGATCCAAAAGCTAAAAAATGTGTGTTTATTGGGTATTCCCTTGAGCAAAAAGGATACAGTTGTTATAACCCTACTACACGTGAGTTGAGGGTAAGCATGGATGTTGTTTTTTATGAGATGAGCAGCTACTATGCTGCTGCTGAAAAAGAAGCTGTTGGGGTTGATGTGAGTGGAAATGTGGTTGCACAGAATGCAAATCAGCAATCACAGTCTTTGAGTGGACCAGGAGAGTCCTCATCTAGTGGGTCAGTTGTTGATAGACCATGGAGTGGCAGGCTGCGTCATACTACCAGTTCTACAAATGTGATTAGTACATCACATAAAGGCAAAGAGAAAGTGGTTGAGTCCCTTAGTATGCCTGACATTTGTGCAGGGCATTCTCATGTTGATGGAGAGTCTAGTGGCTCTCAGAGATGAGCCTTGATGAGGATCTTGGGATACCAGCTACTATGAGAACACCTGGTGTAAAGAAGGCTGTGGAAGCCATGAATGCAAAGCTGCGAAGATCTGGGAGAGTGAAGAATCCTGTGCAGAGGTTTACCTATGATGGTTATGTGGCACATCACTATGCATACATGGCAAAAGTTGTACAAGTGGTAGAGCCCAATGCATTGATGAGGCTGTCTGTTGGAAATGTGTGTTAGGAGAAAGTTATGGATGAGGAGATGGATGCACTATATGGAAACGAGACTTGGGATTTAGTGCAATTGCCTGAAGGCAAGAAAGCCATTGGATGCAAGTGGGTGTACAAAGTAAAACATAACAGTGATGATGGAAGCATAAGCAGGTACAAGGCTAGATTGGTAGCTAAAGGATATGCGTAGACATATGGCAAGTAAAACATAACAGTAATGGAAGCATAAGCAGGTACAAGGCTAGATTGGTAGCCAAAGGATATGCGTAGACATATGGCATTGATTATGAGGAAACTTTCAACCCAGTTGCCAAGATGGCAACAGTGAGAGTTGTGATAGTAGTGACTGCATCAAAGCAATGGTCTTTACATTAGATGGATGTAAAGAATGCATTCTTGCATGGGGATTTGCAGGAAGAGGTATATATGTTGCAGCCACCTGGTTATGAGGATGTGAGTCACCCCGAGCATGTTTGGAAGAAAGCCTTGTATGGCTTAAAACAAGCACCAAGAGCATGGTCTGACAAGATTTCTGAATATCTTGTCACTATTGGCTTTCATGTAGCCAATGCAGATTTCTCGTTGTATGTGAGACACAGTAATAGAGGGGTTGTGCTTGTTGTCATCTATGTAGATGACCTGATCATTACGGGGGACCATGATGAAGAGATCTTTGATGTAAAGATCTTGCTTAGACAGAAGTTTGAGATGAAGGATTTGGGGGAGCTCAGATATTTCTTGGGCATTGCCGGTGATTAGGTCACCACATGGTATTGGATTACTGCAAAGACAGTATGGCTTGGACATGTTGTCCAAGTATGGTATGACAGGCTCTAAGCCTATCTCAGTGCCATTGGATCAGAATGGCAAGTTGAGTGCAGATTCAGGAGAGATTTTGGAGGATCCTACCATGTATAGGCGCATAGTAGAAAGCTTGATCTACATGACGATCACCAGGCCAAATTTCAGCTATGGTGTTGGGTTGGTGAGTCAGTTTATGCAGGTTCCTTGGAAGCCGCATTTGGATGCATTGAGATGAATACTGAGGTATGTGAGGTCTACTTTGCATTGTGGACTATTTTATGAAACTAGGACAGAGATATGTGTACATGGGTACACAGATGCTGATTGGGCTGGTAGTATCTTAGACAGAAGATCTACTAGTGGCTTCATGTTTTCTTTGGGGAGTGCTGCTGTGACTTGGAGCAGCAAGAAAGTAGCCTACGGTTGCTCTATCCCCAGTACTACAGAGACCGAGTACAGAGGTGCTACTATGGCAGCATGTGAGGTAGCTTGGTTGAGAAAGCTACTTGTAGATTTGGGTCTATCAGTGTGTCATTTTTTGTGACAACATTAGCAGTATATAGTTGGCCACGAACCCAATTTTTCATGCTCGCACGAAGCATATAGAGGTCCATTACCATTTTGTCAGAGAGAAGGTTTTGGCAGGAGACGTTGACCTTGTTTATGCCAGTACACAAGATTAGGTCGCTAACATCTTCACCAAAGCATTAACAAAGTGCTTTGGAGCTTACCTCTATATCTATAGTAGTGGGAGAGGTGTACTCTACTTTTGCAACAAAAAAATAATAATGATTTTTATCTTTTTTAATGTCAATAATAAAGGCATCTATCCTCAAATTTCTACACCATAATAATGTCTCTTTTGAACTTTTTTGGGAAAGAGCAAGTATGTATTGGAGTACCTTCACCCTCTATTCTCTCTCTTTCTCATTGTTCCCCTCTCATCTATGAAGGATTTCAAACTGATGAATGCTCGTAACATGAATACCATTCACATCAATACATGTGACAACATTCTACAATACATGAACTTTTTTGGGAAAGAGCAAGTATGTATTGGAGTACCTTCACCCTCTATTCTCTCTCTTTCTCATTGTTCCCCTCTCATCTATGAAGGATTTCAAACTGATGAATGCTCGTAACATGAATACCATTCACATCAATACATGTGACAACATTCTACAATACTAGGACTTGCTTAAAAATGCACAACCCATAGCCAGAGTGGGAAGAGTGAGGGAGGGGGGGAGGAAGATATTGCACAATCAAACCCTCTACAATGAGGTTTCTTCCACAGAGGTTACATAGGTCCCAAAATACTATAGGCCAACTAATAATCCATGCATTCAATTGCCTAAATTCGAGTAGGTTCTCCTATGAGACAAGGCATTGTAAAGCTTGAGGTCCGATAGGATAGGTTGGTGGATGAACAAATTCTTGTTCTGGCTTAATCCTAGCACATACAAATAAATGAAGTAAAAGTGCTTACATGCAAGATAAGGATTCTTCTTAGATTCTCTATCTGCAAAATCTGGACACATACAACATGGTTTGTCTTTCACGTGCACATCATATTTTTCCACATGTGCGATTCGATCTTGAAAAATTCATACTTGTGTTCTAGTCTCTGCACTTCTTCTACCACCATAGCTTTCATTTTCAAAGTGACTTTATTTTTTTGGCCACTTCCTCTGATATCGATGTGAAGTACTTGACTCTTATACCATTTTTCATGCCCGAGCCACCAGCATATGCATTAGTTGTGGAGACCCATATGGCAGTTCTTTGGAAGTTGCAGTTGTAAAGAAACTTGAAGCCCCACTGCTACTCAATGGGGTGGGTATAACACCTTCTACATTCTTTCTCTCCACCTGGTATCCACCTTCCCATAATGAATATACCTCTTCGTCTGTGAGGTTAGTTCCTGTAGTAAAAACTGGCCATATCTTGGGTGGTGGATTGGGCTTTAGTTCTATGTTGGCGTCCAAAAAGTCCAACTGAAAAAAGAATTAAAAAAGAGAAGAAACTCTTCCAATCAACTAGGAGAGTCATTGGACCTTTTGCTTAAAAGTATCAATTATTTTCCGGTGCAAGTGTTAAGAAGTTTGTTAACTGAAATCCATACACAACAATTTCTATATCATGCAAATTAAGCATGTCCACACATCAACAAATTTCGCTTTTCTTTACTTTTTTGCTCTGTTTAAGCATCTCTAGATCATACTTTCCCTTGAGCACGGATAAGTTTTGTACTAATACACATTTCTACACTACGTGTTATACAACAAATTGATAGGTGATAAAATTGACGTTACTTTTAAACCCAATATAATTTGATGAAACTCTTACATGCATTGTCTAAGAAAATAAATTTTTTTGGTATACTAAGTTGATCCAATGGTTGAATTTAAGTATATTTTGATATTACAAAAGGTAGGTATATGGAATCCATGGCCATAGAAGAGTTTTATTGAAAGCAAATATGTCTCTAGATTTAGATAAAAATCCAAGGATCTAAACGATCAAATTTCAGACGGTAATGAGTACTATAACTTATCAATTTATTTTATTTTGATCTAATAATTCTATTTAGAGTTATAGTCTTTATAAAAACACAGTTTACAATTTATAATAGTTAGATTTTGAGCCATGAAAATGACAACAGTTGTCGTTTTGAAAAATTAATGGAAATTTGGATTCCAGAATTCACTTTATTGATAAAGTGGATTCTAGAATCCAAAATTCCATTGAGACTAACGTTTCTATCGTGAGACATCAAAATCTTTGTCCAAAAAAGAGAAATTTTGGTTCATAATGAACGAGAATTTCACTTTTATTAGATGAAAAATTTAGTCCGTCACAAATTTCCGTCGACGGAAAACATTCCTATCAAAAAAATTTGTTGTGGCGAAAAAAATTCCATCAATGGAATCCAAATTTTTGTTGATGGATTAAAAATTTTCGTTAAATCAATGAAAAAGTTTCGTGGATGGAATCCAAATTTTCGTCGATGGATTTAAATTTTCGTCGACCGATTTTTTTCCAATGTTGATGGAAATTTCAATCTGTTCGATGAAAGTTTGGATTCATTCTAGTATCCAAATTTTCATTGACGGAAATTTTAATCGTTGATGGAAATTTTCCGCAGATTTTGACGGAAAATTTCGACGAGATGGACTAATTTTTTCATCCAATAATAGTGAAATTTTTGTTCAATATGGATCAAAATTTCTCTTTTTTTGGATGAAAATTTTACTCATAATGAAAACGTCAGTGTGTCTGAAATTTTGGATTCTAGAATCCATTTTGTCAACAAAGTGAATTCTAGAATCTAAATTTTCATCAATTTTTCAAAACGACAGCTGTTGTTATTTTCATGGCTCAAAAACTAACTGTTATAGACTAAAAATTATGTTTTTGCAAAGACGATAACTCTAAATAAAACTATTAGATCAAAACAAAGTAAATTGATAAATTGTAGCACTCACTACCATCTAAAATTTGATTGTTTGGATCGTTGGTTTTCTATATGAATCTAGAGAAATCGTTTCTTTTCAATAAGCCTCTTCTATGGCCATGGACTCCATATACCTACTTATCTTAACATCAAATATATGCTCTAATTCAATGATTAGGCGAGGTGCAATGATTGGGATGAAGTTAGTTAAATTTTTGGAAAAAAAAATACATTTTTATAATTCTAAGTAAAGAATCTATTATACATTACATAGACATGCGTGAATTATTAGTAGTTTTAAAGAATATTAGATCTTGTATTGACCTTATTTTTTCCATTTTATTATTTGACATGAAAAGTGGAAATTTTTTCACCTTTAAACTAGCATTATGTACATTTTTTAAAAGAAGTTTAAAACTATGCTTATTTTGCAAAATTTCTAAAAACACTTCTCTTCAATGTCTCTAAAAGAGTGTAAAATTGATCAATATTTAGGACTAGTGAAAAATAAAGAGAGCTTGTTGCAAACGACAACTCATGACTTGTTGTTTTTCATGACTCATTGTTATATCGGTATTACATGCATTGTAAAGAGAAATCTTGCATCTATATCATTCCCCTGTATCTATATCATTCCCCTGCAAGCCAACTTCCATGTTTGCTTTCTGCTAGGTTTGTTCTTGGGGTATTTGGACCATCATTACTTCTCTCTATTGTTGTTATTATGACTAAACCCCATGTGCTATGCGCACCTCCCACCAGCTCAAACAAAAGTCCATTGTTGCTGATATATTCCTGTCCATCACATGACCATTACGCCACTATTGACATATCAATCGAGCCTCCACTCATATGCAGCTTCATTGGTAGGAGCCATGCACCACTTCTCACACATTGTTTTGTGCTCTCCTTGAGACGTAACACACACATACTTTGTTGTGTGGGAAACTATGCTCTCCTCCCAATGAAATAGGTAAGACCTCTACCTATCTATCAAGGCGTTATTTTTCCCTCCAGTGAATACATGTCAAACTTCATTCCAGTTAACTTAAGCCCCGTCTGCTATGAAACTAAATAAATCTTCTCTTTCACAACCATGGTTTGCCATCACTTCATTAGTGCATTCCCAAAACAGACATTGGGCCTCCATATCCTCCTCTTTCATTTCACATGTCACAATTGTTAGAAGATCCTGCATGTTGTGTGAAAACTCTAGTCATTTATGAGGCGAAACACTTGACTAGCTCTGGCTACCTTAATACTTTACATTAGTAATATGCTACCTTGGATCATACACATGACAAGCCATGGTCACCCAATGTGATGCTCGTTGGGTGTGGTCATCGAGAACTGTATCCACGCGTGTCACAAGGTCACCAGAGCTGGTCCATCATCACCAAATCCACCCTGAAGTAGGTCCAATGGTGGGACATCTTGAAAACATAGTACTTCTGAGGACCCTTGTACCAAGAACCTGCTTCCGTGCAAGAAGTCATAAGTGCACTCTCGCTTCAGCTTCAGAAGTGCATCAAAAAAAAAGCTCTCCTTTGAAGGCATGTGCTGGGGCTGCAGTGACCTCCAAACCTAAAAATCAAATTGTTCAAATTTCATACTTTATTTATCTAGATTTTAATAACTCTTTTACAGAAACATAATTGCCCACCAACAAGATTAGCCTACCAGTTGTCTTCCAGCAGTGGTCCCATGTCCTCTGCAATGTTGATGAACTCTTGTTCCCCAATGAAATTTGAGGAACCACCTTCTTGCACTAGCATTGCCAGCGATTTCTTTTGCCACACGCATTTGTACCTTCCTTGCCTTGGCATTGTAATCTACTCCTAGCACCCTAGAAACCATTTGCTTTTTCCTATTAATTAGTGCCTTTGATGTGTCTGCCCATACATTATGTTGATGGAAACTGATGTGTATCATTATGTTGATGGAAACTGATGTGTATCATTATTTGACTCATCGTCTTGTCGGAGGGCACCACATAATAGATGTAGCAATTGCAGCAATGCACATCGTTGGCACTGAGTAGTAATGGCAAAGGAGCTTTTCAAATGCATTGTTGCACTCCTCTCTAGTGGTCGTGCCTTTAGCATGCTTCCAATAAAATGTGATGTATTCGACACCCTGTGGTGCTTTAAACACGGGCAAAGTTCATTCACACACTTCAAGCTACCTTGGCAATGGATTCTCTGACATACTCTAGGGAAGGCAATGTTAGACGTTTGTGGGTTTGACCACTAGTGGGGATCATACTTATGCTCCATGGAGTCCATTCCTAAACGTGTTCCCATGGTTGGTGGGAACTTAAATGCAATATCACCATTATATTTCCTAGGAATCTCCATTGCCTTGATAACCTCTTTGACATTCAATAAAATCTTTGTTAATGTGTTTTCCTTCTTCATGCTCCAAATGTATTGCAAAATGCTCTTTCCATCTCCGAGGACGAGTTCTTCGGCTTCTCAGAGTATGTTTAGCATCTGGTGTGCTGAGAGGGTGTTAGCACATACATCCCGAGTTTCTGCCTATGTTTGGTGTCCTTTTGGTCCCTTTTGCATGGCCCTTGATTGTGGGCTGGCCACCCTTATTTTATATATTTTTATTGGATTTTTCCCAGCTTGGATGCCTATCTTCCAGTCGGCCAGCTTCAAATGCCCAGTCGGCCAACTCTCCCCACCTATAAATAGGTGGGTTGGCCTCTCAGTTTTGTATCTTGCCTAGTCTATCTTTTGCTCCCTCACTTATGAGACTACTTCTGTCTCTTTCTTGGCAATGTATCACTTCAGTATATTCAGCATAGTTGCTCCATATCTCTCTCTCTCTCTCTTGCATTCTCTACTCACCCAGCACACTCTAGTGCTTATTTGCTTATGCTCTGTGCACTCTTTCAATACATACATCCTCACCATGCCACACAATTGAAGTACAAAATTAATTTGCAAGGGATGGTGTAGGCTACTCATCACAACATGGCTTTTATAAATGCATGCCTCAATCACTTCATAGAAGAGGTTAATGTCGGGGATGAGGTTTAGGCCAATGTCAACAAGTCCAACACTTGAAGTTACTACCTCCAATGGCTTATACAATATCAAACCTTCACTTGAGCTTAGGTAATTTGATGCAAGTAATCTCCCAAATGTAACCATAGTTTGGCATGTGCATACAAAATGTAAATGCAACCAAATGTAAAAGCACAATGCCTAAAATAGAAGCTATGCAATTGAAATGGGATTGGAAGAGGCTTGATCAAATGAAAGGCATCAAGATTGCTCAATGCTTAGTGAAGGAAGCATTCAAATCTAGATTGTGGCTCTCAAAACCATAATCCATCAAGAAACCCCCAAAAGTATGAAGAAAACCAAGATTTAGACCAAATTTGATGCATAGTGATTGCATATAATCATCATTGAACATGGAATAGCTCCCAATACATGTGAATGGCATGAGGAATTGATGATATTAAGGTTCTTGTTATGAAAGCCCCAAATGGATCACTTGAGAGATGGAGAAATTGAGAAATTAGCTAATGTAGAAACTTGATCAAACTTATTCATGATGATTAGGAGTTTAATAAGAAACTAATTAGTCTCCATTATGTGTTCTCATATCCATGGAACCCTAGAAGAAAAAAACACAACCGTTTCCCCCCCTTGTGAGTAAGAAGTAAAATCAAAACCTTAAGTAGAAGCTTACTAATATAATATGAGATTTAGAAAGCTAATTACCATGATTTATGGCTCACATATTAGAAAAAGAATCTCCATCAAGTGGTGCAGCATGCGAATAGCTATGAGGTTGCAGTCCATGATTCGGCATCGTTTCTCTCCATCGGACCATCAAATCAATGCAAATTCCTTCCACAAGCCATTACAACCTTCAATGGTAGAGATTAAGTGCACCTAGCCATCTAGCACCTCACGGATAGAAAACGACCATGAAATTCCTCATTGAATAGCTCTTTATGATGCTTTTGACATGCCAAATGAAAACCCTAAGATATGGCCAAGACAAGGATTGAAGCACCTAACACTCCCAAAATCAAGCAGGAAGAGGATAACATTTTAGATTAAGGACACTAATCAAGATTAGTGAGATTCCCCCCAATTTTGGTCCTGAGATTCAAATTTTTGGTGCGGATACCCTTGAATTTGGTCCCTATCCAACCCATGGCTCCAAAAGATTAGAACAAAACAAAGAAAAAGATTCAACCATCCAAAGTCACCATACCCATCTTCTTAATTAAGAAAATTCAAAAGATTTTTAAGAAAATTCAAGAGAGTAGATCAAAAGCAAAGCTCTGATACCAATTGAAATGGATCTAGACCAAGACTCAAGAAATCAACATACACAAAAGTCCAATTCTAACATCCATTTGATGGGTAACAAAGCACATATGAGAAATTCATGAGATTAAGAGGAAAATAGAGAAAATCCATATGCACATGTAGCAAAGAAGGAATGTGGATAAGGCCTAAGTGATTTAACCTCTCAGACCATGAAGATGGCTATCAAGCTTGCAATGAGCCCAAGACCATGAATGGCCATCTCCAAGAAAGGAGCTAAGAGTACATGTAAGTGTCCAAGTGATGAATGATCAAAAAGATCCCTATAATGAACCCAAGGCCCTATTTATAGTAGCCTTGTTCATGGCCCATTATTTACATGTTTTGGACCTTAGCTTATACTTCATTATAGGTAACAAAAATGGCTACCCAAGGAGGTGTGGAGCTCTTGATGAAGAGGTGTGCTTGATCTTGGCCATTGGAAAGATCCTCACACACGGTTATAGCTTGCTAAGGTAATCTCTTCTGAATGTGTTTCTAGGAGAGGTTGAAGCAAGAAAAAACATTTTTGGCACTGCTCTTGGGGAGAAATCCTTTGGCTTTTTCTAAATTTTTCTCTCTAAATCTACAAATAACCCATTGCCCATACTCTCTAGTACTCGATTCCCTTAAAAAAGAGTTGGTTTGGTGAAGATTTGAGGTATTTTAGTTGCTTTTGGTCTCTTTTCTATTTTGAAAAGAATGTGTTTTGGCTTAATTTATTATTTTTGTTGTGTTTAGATTGACTTTAATGGTTTATTTAGCATCCACATAGGTTAATCTAGGCTTAGAATGCATCATAGGAAGCATTTTAGTGAAAGTGTTTTTCTATTTTATATTTTTTACATTAAGTATTTGGAAGCATTTTAGTGAAATTTTTGTTCTCTTTTGTATTTTTTATATTAAGCATTAGGAAGCATTTCAGGGAAAGTTTTTCTCTCTGTTGTATTTTTTACATAGAATTTAGATGCTAATTTTTACACTTTCAATGAGTTTTTTGTTGTATTTGAGTGTTAGCATCTATTTTAATTAGCTTAATCATCAAAGAAAATCTAAAAATTTTGAATTTTTTTGCATTAGGAAAGTGACTGAAGAGAAAGAGTGGAAAAACCCAAACAATTAGAGGTTTTAATGGTTATTGGGTTAATGAGAGCTTAGAAAAAGAGATTACGAGTGCATAAAGAGTGCACGTTGATGCATTATTGTACCAAATTAACACATAAAACTCAAAACATTAAGGATTCTAGCTCTCTTTTGCATAAGAGAATATTTCATTACTAGGAGCTTAATTAATCTTTAATTATTTATTAATTCATACATTAGGTAATGAACATGCCTTAACAATTCATTGCTTAATCCAAAGATGTGCTTAAATTTATCAATCAATTAGTGATTATTGATTAATTAGGATTCTTAATCAATTAGTGATTAGCATTTAATTAGGGCTCTTAATAATCAATCCAAAAGGAAAAAAATAGTAAAAGAGTTAATCCTAGATTAATCCCTAATCACTTATTTCACAACTCATTAGTGGCTAATGTGTGCATTTAATGTGAAGATGCCTTAAGAGTTGTCTAGAATCCACCTTTGGGGTTCATTTATGACACGTGTAAGAGGTGCATAGGAGGGTGTCATAAAAAGTGTTGACTTTTACTTTTCACTTACCTTTTTGGGAAAAACCTCTTTACTGCCAATTTGAAATTGAAAACCACCCTGCCCACATAAATCGGATTCCAAAAACCACTATAAAAATTGAAAATAAAATCACGTGTGCAAGATCATGATGACCATAAAAATTGGATCACGTCAAAAAATTTTGATTACGTGGCTAGAAAAATTTGATAACGTTAAAAACTTTGGATCACATTGAAAAAATCATGATGCGAAATCACATAGCTTCACGACCATGACTGCAAAATCACGAGACGATGACTACAAAATCATAGCCATGAACTGCAAAACAACAATCGACTGTATAATCACGTAAAAAATCATGGTTGTAACTGTATAGTCATGCCTACATAATCATACCAAAAAATTAGAGCATGCTCATCACAGAGCAAGATCACTGCCTGCATAATCCCACGTGTGAAAAATCAAGGGTAGGAAAAAAAAGTATAAAAAGTAGCCTTATTTTGTAGGCATGTATCTCCCAAACAATGAGGTCACCAAAACGAATGTGTTCTAGTGCTCATTTTAAAGACCTTTTCGGGCTCTTTAAATCTTTCCTTAAGTAGTCCAAGCTAATTTCCATCATTTTGGCCTACGATTAACTGTCGTAAAAGTTGACCCAAAAATTGAGATAAAATAAACGTGCTAAAAACACCAAAACCAAGCTTGTGGATCACTTTTGGACTACTGCTTAAGCTACCAAACAAAAGAAATTTGACAAGGTCAGGGAAGCAAAGATGTAGTACCGTAAAAATAATACAACCCTCTTATAGAACTTGTTTCCATATTCTTTTTGTAGCATGTTCAAGGGAAGCAAAGATGTAGTACCGTAAAAATAATACAACTCTCTTATAGAACTTGTTTCCATATTCTTTTTGTAGCATGTTCAAATAAGGGCTACAAAAATTAAAAGTTTTATTTTGCCATTTTTCGAAAAAACATGCATGATTTGAAAAATAGGTTTTGTGACTTTCTCTACTATCTGGGAAACTATTGGCATGCACACTTTTGGGAAAATTATTTTGTAAAGGTATTCACATGCCCTAGCATGTGCCTAAAAGGAAATCCCTCGGGGGGTTCTCTACTAAGAAACCATGTGTATCATGTGCCTTCAAGGAGCATTAAAAAAACCCCTTACCTGTGAATTTTTCATGAATAAAATGACCCCTTTTTATTTATGGACTTACGGGTTTTTTTTCAAAATTGATTTAAAAACCCTTTCTGTAAATGTATTTTTGTAAATTTGCCTTAAAATTTTGAATTAAAAAAGCCCTTATTTGAACTCACATGCTATACTTACATATTTTTAGGTGAACCCCCCAAGGGAAATCCATGCAAATGGACCCTAACAAACCCTTGTTTTACACATAAGAGGGTTAATCAAGCATACAAAGGTCATTTTGGGTGCAACAAGGAAACCTAAAACTTTTTAAAAACCAAAAAACTAAAGAAACAAAAAAGGAGAATGGTGGCCATAATGGCTAACCTAGGGGGTTAAATATGACGATATTGAAACTTAATCCAAGAGCTGAAACTTGCCAACCCTTGAGGCCCATGCCTCAAGTACAAACCCCAATCACATCTTCCATGCATTGGACAAACCTTATGCCTCTAACTATGCCACCATGTTTCAAACTCTTGGTGACACCAATCTATGGTGACTGGTCCTATGCGAAATGCAATGTAATTTTTTTGTAAATGCTCGAAGATGGAACCCCAAAAACCTTACAACACCTTGATACCCAAAATTTAGCAATATTGAACAAATTAGGAAGGGGGTTGCATGAGGATTACCACAAGGATTCCATGGTACTTTAAACAAATGACTTGCATATGACCTTGCAAAAGGAACCAATGAACAAAACATTGAAGTTCTAGGTTACTTTAGATACACTACTCGAACAATCGATGGCGATATGGAATTTACATTTCATGTCACCCTAGATTTTCTTGAGTATGATGTCATCATTGGTAGACCTTGGATAAGTGAAGCGTTGTATTCACTAGATGAATCCATGCAAATAGTCACCTTGAACACTCCTACATGCAATGTACAATTGTTATTTTACGGGAGGAAGAAACCTTGTAGTAGTAGTGTGACATGAAGTTGGGGTTTGGACTTCGGTCACTTCTTAGAATCAAAAACACATTTGAATGAAACCTCACAGCCTCCTCACCTCCCTTTCTCTCCCTAGGTTAAGATAAAGATATACACATCAAAGGTGAGATCATAATTCATGGAAGGAAAGATAAAAGGCTCCGGAGAAGTAAGAATTTCTGCCAGTCTTGCAGCTCCAAATAAGAGGGCGATTCTTTGTTGGAAGAAAATCTTCTGACTCAGGATTATGTGAACGGAAACATACGGGGAATATTGGTAAGGTTCATCCGTTCGAATTGGGCGATTTGGACGGAACATATTAAAGAAAATAAATATAGCAATCACTTATAAGAGGATGACACATGGGGTTTGCCTTTTGATAAGAGATTAGGAGGAATTAATCATGATTAAGAAGAAATAATGGCCAAAAGTCTATAAAAATAGAGACACACAGAGAGTTGCAGTTTTAAATCCATATAGGCTATACAAGAGAGGATTATATATATGCGTAGAGCTTGAAGAGAGCTTTGCACCTGTATAAAAACTTTCAAAATCGGGCAACCGAGCGAAAAGTTATGAGCATTTTACTACAAGACTATAAAACTACCAAAATTCGCCTAAAAATTAGCAACTTTGGGAGAAATTCTAATCATCAATGAAGTAAGGGATTAAGAAATTAGTTACATGAGTGGAAAGAGCATAGAAAGAGCTTCCTAGCCATATGATCAATTTTAAAAACCAATACCCGAGTGATGAGTAATTACCGGTTGAAATTTGGGTATTGGACCACAAAAACTGCACTTCTCTCTCTTTGCATGAAACCTCAATTTTCACATAGCCTCTTGCCTTTCATCTCCTTCATGATTCAAGCTAGAGGGTAAGGGTTAACATTGCTCAGCAGACGATCGTAAAGATTTACCTATGGTTCCCAAAGTCTTTCCACATGCTCATTACCGCTAAAACCATTGGTACCTCCAAAGGAGGGCGGCAATAAGGCAAGGGCTACCTTGAGAAGTCACAGGCCCGCCAAGATAATAACTCCTTATCCCACTTATCATGAATCATCAAAGAGGTCCAAAATTGGGTTAAGCATGAGGAGCTAATGCTAAATGAGACATTCACATGTAAAGAGAGTGTTTGAATAAGGGTTTGAAAGATAAGAGAATGGCAATGACACAAAATGCTCAATTGAGGAGGCTCATTCCTTGATTTGAAAGGGAGAGGAGGGCTCCTTTTATAGGTGGAGAATCACCCTCTCTTCCATTGTTACAAATTACAACATAAAAATCTTCAACCCTTCAGTGAGGGTAGATGTCACCATCAATTGTCCTCTTAGGCTAAGTCTTCTATTGATTATTAAATTGAAGACTTTTTGACTTTGAGAGTGTGATGAGATAATAGCCAAGTCTAAGTGGCATGTAGGTGGAGATCCCACTTACACATGGCAGAATTCTCCTCTTCCATGTAGGCATTCTAGAAGAATCTTTCCCAATTATGCACCTACACACACTCCTCCACACGCCTTCCACACTCCCCAACTTGTAGCCTTATGGTGAATACCATATTAATAATATAATTAAAATCCATGTGAGCATGAAGGCCCACTTTTATTTTCCACATCACTAGCCTATCTACCATACCAAAGTATTTATCAAGCATACTTGTGGCATTTACAATGTGTGCACCCTAAATCAAGTAAAACCATTATATTTGAAGATAGAATGCTGTTATCGGGGTAGCTGCCAAGCCGCCGCATCACCACGCCGTTATTCCATTTGTGGGCGCCGCAATCTTCTTGAACAAGCTTCCACCTTATTACCATTGAGAAACCATCAAAATATGCACAAAATTGAAAATGAAAGATATCAATTTTTCATGTCACATCTTTCCCCCCAGCAGATCCTCCATGCTTGTCTTGGGGGTCTGCTGGCCATGGTGCTCGAGGGTAAAAGATCTTTAGCCAGTACTCATTGGCACATTCATGAACCTCCTGGCCACTTGCATCCTCTAGAAGATAGGTGTTATTTTTGAACTTTTGCTTTATCCTGAAGGGGCCTTCCCATCGTCGAAGAAGCTTCTTATCTAGCCGTTTCTCCACACGGCCATCATACCTCATGACTAAGCTTCCTTGCTTGAGTTCTGGCTTCTTCTTCTTCTTCGTGAGAGTGTCATGCCTTGCCTTGCGCCGTTGTTGTGCAGCCTCCAAATTTTGAAGTGCCTGAAGTCGTCTCTCATCCAAGATCTCCAGTTGTGCTAAGCGTTGGGCATGTGTTTCTTCTTCATTATTCAAGCGTGCAAAAGATGTGTGAAGGCTTGTGATTTCCAATTCTATTGGCAAAATAGCCTCCATTCCATAAACTAACTGAAAAGGTGTGAAACCAAGAGAGTTTGTGAGTTGTCCTATAGGCCCATAGGACCTCTGGCAAATGCAAATCCCACTTTCTCTTCATAGTATCCACTAGCTTAGACAAAGATCCACAAAGCAGTCCATTAGTTTTTTCTACTAAACCATTACATTGGGGATAATAGGGAGTTGACATAGCATGCTTTATTTTTAATTTCTGTACCAAAGCTTCAATCAAGTCATTCCTGAAAGACCTCCCCCCATCCCTAAGGATTTCTAATGGACACCCAAATCGGGCACATATGTATTCCCTGAGAAAGGATGCAACAGCCACTGCTTATTATTGACCATTTCCTTTGCTTCTGCCCACCTTGTTGCATAATCTGTGGCCACCAATATGTAATACTTCCCATGTGAGGAACGAGGAAGTGGGCCCACAAAATCTAATCCCCACCTTTCAAATGGACCATATGCTGGGATAGGGTTTAAGGGTCCGGGAACCAATTGCTTATGCCCATATGCTTGGCATACTTCACAGTTTCTGCACCACTCATGGACATCTTTGCTGAGTCGAGGCCAATAATACACTGTGTTAAGGATCCTCCGCCGAGTTGTGCTGGCTGAGGCAAAGTGACCTGAACATTCATGACATAATTCCATAATCCTTTTAGACTCCTCTAGGCTCACCACCCTCCTAAGAATCTTATCCTTACCTTGCTTGTAAAGAACATCCCCTAGAATTGTGTAAGGATGAGCTTTCCTGGTAAGCCTTTGCTTCTGTTGATTGAGGACTCAATCCAGGAGGGAAGTATCCTATATCTAAATAGTGTTGAACATCTTGGAGCTCAGGCCAACCTGTATCCATTAATGCAAGAGTAGCTACTTTGAAAGAAGCCAAGGTTTTAGTAGCCAATTCATCATCCTTTTGATTATCCTTCCTGTTAACATGCACAAATTTACAAAACTCAAAAGCTTCTTTCAACTCCATTGCCCTTTTATACAATTCTTGGAGATTAGGACTCCTTGCCTTATATTCTCCTTTCATTTGTCGGATGACCAATTGTGAATCCCCTTTAACCTCTACCTCTTTAATTTCATCTTTTATGCAATCTTCTAATCCCCAAATTAATGCATTGTACTCAGCCACATTATTTGATATAGCCTTTGGATTCCTTCTGGATCAAATAAAACTATCCCCCCAGCCCCACGTTGCCTGGAAGGGCTAAAGGCTCCATCAAAATGCATGCTGAAAACAGTTGGTGGCGTTTCCAAATCTTCATATACCTCTTCCTTTGCTCCTGTTCCTTCTTCCTCTTCCTTCCTTGTAAGCAAATCTGCAAGAGAGGCCCTAGTGGTGTTTTCTGTAATAAAAGTGAAAGAGAATTCTTGAAGCTCACAAATCCACTTTGCAAACTTTCCTCCTGCACAGGATTGGGTTTACGGACCAAGAATTGTAAAGAAGGTTGAGATGTGAGGAAGAAAAAAGGGCGAGGTAACAAGTATGACCTGAACTTCTTTACTGCAAAAACAAGAGACAAACCACCTTTCTCCATTTCACCATACCTCTCCTCAGCATCAGTGAGTTGTCGGCTTGCATAATACACTGGTTGCATACGCCCTTGCTCACCCTTTTGCAAGAGTATAGCACCCACTGAATGTGATGAAACACTTGGGTTCACATAAAAGTCCTCCCCCCCACCTAGGAGGCTGCACAATTGGACTTTGACTCATGCATTCCTTGAGCAAACAAAAAGATTGAATTTGATCGGGCCCCCATTGGAAAGAAACATTCTTCTTTGTTAACAGATTTATAGGATACATCTTCTCAGAGAACATGTCAACAAAGCGTTGGTAATACTTTGTTTTACCGAAAATCCTCCTTACCTCCCTCACATTGGTAGGCAGTGGGAGGGCCACAATTGCCTGCACCTTCTCAGGATCCATCTCTATGCCTTCTTCTGAGATAACATGTCCCAAGAGAACCACCTTCCTTCGTGCCAAGCGGCATTTTCCAGGATTAAGACACCCTTTTGCATCATCAATACTTTGCAAGGCCAACCTCAACTTTTCCAAGTGATCCATGCGGCTTGAATAAATGCAAAAATCATCCAGAAAGACCCTTATAAACTTTCCCAAGTAAGGTGCAAATACCTGACTCATGAAGCATTGAAAAGTTGCTGGTGCATTGGTCAAGCCAAATGGCATCACCCTATAGGCATACACCCCCCAAGGGGTGAATGAGGTTTTCCTTTGATCTTCTTCACAAATCCGGATTTGGAAGTATCCAGAGTATCCATCACACACTGAATACAACTCATGACCTGCAACTTGATCCAAAATCTCATCCTGAAAGGGTAGAGGATAATAATCCCTCTTTGTGCATGCATTCAAAGGGCGAAAGTCCACACACACACGCCATTTTCCACCCTTTTTGGGAGTAACTACAACTGGGGAAATCCACTCTGAATTCTCTACTGGAAAAATAAATCCAGCTTCAAGCAAATTAGTTACCTCCTTCTTAAGCACCTCCGCTTGCACTACTCCCAAACGCCTTAGCCGCTATACCATTAGCTTACTTTGGGGCTTGAGATCAATCTTGTGCTCTACTAGGGTAACTTGGCGTACTTGTGAGTAGCTATTTGCAAAAAGGTTAGGAAATCCATCCAACATTTTTAAGTAATTCTCCCTTTCAGTACCTGCTATCAAGAAGAAGTTCATTATGTTGGTGAAGACTAGTGAGGTCCACATCTCCTTTTTTGCACATGGTTGAAGAAGCTTCCCCTTCCAAGGCTCCATTGTCTTCAGCATTCCCTCGATCCCTTCCCAGGGAAAGACCAAATGCAACTCCCTCCACCTCCCCTTCTGAGATGGAATCCTCGGAGCTACCACTTGTCTCTTCTTCATCGGATGACTCTGACTCTGAACTTTCGGAAGTTGAAGGTTCACCTCTTACTACTTTCTTGCGACGACTCTTGATGTTGTAGTGGACCTTCTTATTCTCACCTTGTAGAATAAGATCACCTGTCTCCCACTTTTGAATTGCCTTCACTTGGCGAAGCCATGGCCTACCCAATATCAATGGGTAAGCCCTAGCATCAGGCTTTGTAGGAATGACCTGAAAAGTTGTAGGCACAGAAATACCACATACATCCACTCCCAAATTCTTGACAATTCCTAAGGTTTTCACCCTAGTATTATCAGCAAGTTTGATGCGATAGGGAGAGTTAGTAGAAGACAACTTTAAATCAGCATCTTTCATTATTTTTTCACTCATGACATTGATTGACGCACCTCCATCAATGTATGCATTAGAAATTGTTTGCCCCTCAATGATGACATCAATCACAGGCACATCATCTCCTACATCAATATCCACTTTTTGAACCATAGGAGTCCCATTATCCCTCTTCTTCTTTTTCTTAGATTCCCTTGTGCTAGCCAGCTTACCCCATTCCTTTCTGAGCTTTGGAGAGAGTGCCAAAAGCTACCCAAATGTGATTTGTGCCGTTTTCTCCCTAAGATCTGTTAAGAGGTCATAACTAAGAGATCCTTGTCCAAGAGGAAAGTCAGATTGTCCAATTTTTCTCCTAGACGGCTTCTTCTTCTTCTTATTTTTCTCCTCTTCTTCAGATTTATCTTCTTGTTCTTCTTCTTCCTGGCTTCTAGTTTTACGACCCCTTTTGCCATTAATGGCATCAATGTTTCCTCTTCTTCTGAGCATATTTCCTCTAAAAGTACTAAACTTTTATCCTCACTTTTTCTCAACTTTGGACACTCAGTGCGATAGTGCCCCTTCTCTTGACATTCATAGCATGTGACACTACTTCTATCCCTAGGTTTATCCTCAGCTCGTGGAACCCTAGTAGGTGGCCTTGCATTGACTAAGTGTAACTTCAAATCAGCAAATTCTGCCATAAGTTGTGCAATGTTATGATCCAAGGATGGAGCTTGTACCTGAGATGTTGAGGCTATCTCTACTCGTGGTGGGGTTGGCACATTCGGAGAAGATTGGAATGTGGACTCAATATGAAGAGTGGCACATTCGGAGAAGATTGGAATGTGGACTCAATATGAAGATTGGAATGTGGACTCAATATGAAGAGTGGCCTCCTTCTTCAAAGCAATACGAAGAGCTTCTTTAAAATTAGTGGGATCTTTGCTAAGAACTTTTCCATGCAAGCGGGGATCCAAAGCCCTGATAAACTTGCTCATCTTAAGATGCTCCATTGCTAAAGAACTCTTTGAATCTTCCATAGAAGGTGAAGAAGAAGAAGCAACAATAAGTAAAGCAGCTTGTTGATATTTGATGAATAAGGCTTCATACCTCACTGAAAAGGCAGAAACTGACCGTCTCCATCCTTTTGGAAAATTTGATCCAATTGCAATAGTAAAGCATTTGGCGACTCCACTGTCCCAAATCTCTCCTTCATTGCTTTGGTCAACCTTTCCCAATCATTCTTGGACTCCTCTGGCAAAGACTCATGCCAAGTTAAGGCCACACCCTCCAAGAAATCTGGGAGTATTTCTGCCCTCTCCTTCATAGACCAACCCGTCACTCAAGCGGCATGCTCGGTTAAACTCTCGGAGATAACTCCCCGGGTCTTCTCCTTCCGATCCTTGGAACACCGGAATGTTGAACATCTTGCACCAAAAGATGAGTAGCAACAAGGGAAATTTACTTGTTTCAAAACAACTTTCCTTTAATCATGCGGGACCTTGAGGTTAAAATAGAATAATTCTAAGTAAAACCTGCCCGCCGTCTCCACCAAAAGATGTGACACAAAGTTGGGGTTTGGACTTCGGTCACTTCTTAGAATCAAAAACACATTTGAATGAAACCTCATAGCCTCCTCACCTCCCTTTCTCTCCCTAGGTTAAGATAAAGATATACACATCAAAGGTGAGATCATAATTCATGGAAGGAAAGATGAAAGGCTCCGGAGAAGTAAGAATTTCTGCCAGTCTTGCAGCTCCAAACAAGAGGGCGATTCTTTGTTGGAAGAAAATCTTCCGACTCAGGATTATGTGAACGGAAACATACGGGGAATATTGGTAAGGTTCATCCGTTCGAATTGGGCGATTTGGACAGAACATATTAAAGAAAATAAATATAGCAATCACTTATAAGAGGATAAGACACATGGGGTTTGCCTTTTGATAAGAGATTAGGAGGAATTAATCATGATTAAGAAGAAATAATGGCCAAAAGTCTATAAAAATAGAGACACACAGAGAGTTACAGTTTTAAATCCATATAGGCTGTGCAAGAGAGGTTTATATATATGCGTAGAGCTTGAAGAGAGCTTCGCGCCTATATAAAAACTTTCAAAATCGGGCAGCCGAGCAAAAAGTTATGAGCATTTTACTACAAGACTATAAAACTACCAAAATTCGCCTAAAAATTAGCAACTTTGGGAGAAATTCTAATCATCAATGAAGTAAGGGATTAAGAAATTAGTTACATGAGTGGAAAGAGCATAGAAAGAGCTTCCTAGCCATATGATCAATTTTAAAAACCAATACCCGAGTGATGAGTAATTACCGGTTGAAATTTGGGTATTGGACCACAAAAACTGCACTTCTCTCTCTTTGCATGAAACCTCAATTTTCACATAGCCTCTTACCTTTCATCTCCTTCATGATTCAAGCTAGAGGGTAAGGGTTAACATTGCTCAGCAGACAATCGTAAAGATTTACCTATGGTTCCCAAAGTCTTTTCACATGCTCATTACCGCTAAAACCATTGGTACCTCCAAAGGAGGGCGGCAATAAGGCAAGGGCTACCTTGAGAAGTCACAGGCCCGCCAAGATAATAACTCCTTATCCCACTTATCATGAATCATCAAAGAGGTCCAAAATTGGGTTAAGCATGAGGAGCTAATGCTAAATGAGACATTCACATGTAAAGAGAGTGTTTGAATAAGGGTTTGAAAGATAAGAGAATGGCAATGACACAAAATGCTCAATTGAGGAGGCTCATTCCTTGATTTGAAAGGGAGAGGAGGGCTCCTTTTATAGGTGGAGAATCACCCTCTCTTCCATTGTTACAAATTACAACATAAAAATCTTCAACCCTTCAGTGAGGGTAGATGTCACCATCAATTGTCCTCTTAGGCTAAGTCTTCTATTGATTATTAAATTGAAGACTTTTTGACTTTGAGAGTGTGATGAGATAATAGCCAAGTCTAAGTGGCATGTAGGTGGAGATCCCACTTACACATGGCAGAATTCTCCTCTTCCATGTAGGCATTCTAGAAGAATCTTTCCCAATTATGCACCTACACACACTCCTCCACACGCCTTCCACACTCCCCAACTTGTAGCCTTATGGTGAATACCATATTAATAATACAATTAAAATCCATGTGAGCATGAAGGCCCACTTTTATTTTCCACATCACTAGCCTATCTACCATACCAAAGTATTTATCAAGCATACTTGTGGCATTTACAATGTGTGCACCCTAAATCAAGTAAAACCATTATATTTGAAGATAGAATGCTGTTATCGGGGTAGCCGCCAAGCCGCCGCATCACCACGCCGTTATTCCATTTGTGGGCGCCGCAATCTTCTTGAACAAGCTTCCACCTTATTACCATTGAGAAACCATCAAAATATGCACAAAATTGAAAATGAAAGATATCAATTTTTCATGTCACAGTAGGACTGGAACTTCCAACATATCCTACTGAAAAAATCCCTAGGATTTTGGTTGGATTGGAAATTGCAAATAAAATCACCACCACAGCTCAAGCACAGCTTTATCCAACACGAGAACACAATCTCATGACCCTCGAGCTACGGGATTTGTTAGGTCAACCAACACTCATAGCACATCCTGAAAGGATTACCTTTACAACACAAAACTTGAACATGCCATGTCTGGGGTACTTTGAACATACAATGTATATTGAAACTAGCGCCCTCACTTGCAAGTTTTTTGTGGTTGTATGTGTTGGAAGCAGATTTAATCTTGGGGCATAAATGGACTGTTGCTGCCTAAGCACCACTGTGCTTTGCTAGTGATAGAGTCATCATGATGGTCAACGACAAAAAGTTGACAATACCATACTACCAAGAAGAGGATCCAACTTTAATGGACATCTATGATGCTGAACGCAAAAGGATACAAGCCTCTTCCACAAAAGCCCCTCTACACAATGACCTACAATCTGCATCGTCAACAACCAACTCTGCGATAAAGCCTCTACTCCTTCAACCCCATCCTGACCTACGAAGTTTAATGCCAAAACCTTGCAATCAGCAGGTATTCCTGAAGAAATTCCCAGAGCCCAACCATCTAACTCTAATAGGGAACTCAAAGGAAAGACCCCGGAGCCTATGCATCTTCATCAAAAACAAACCTCACCAATGGACATAACCACAGGCTCAAAGGCCTCGTCATCGATAGCCACTCCACAAGAGACTCTAACCTCATCATCAATGCCAATGAGTCTCAAACATGCAGCCTCAGTGCCAACCCAAGTCATAGAGGGCCCCAAACCTTCCACACCAACCCAAAAGAAAACTCCACCAAGATTCCCACAATCACGATATCTTAATAGTATCAAAATGTGGGTGAAAAAGCACAATCACAATATCTTAATAGTATCAAAATGTGGGTGAAAAAGCAACTACTTGTAGCTCAAGGCTACTATGAAGGTGCCAATCAAATTTGGGTGCCTCGACAGTCAAAACCTTTTCCTCAACAAAGCACTCAAAAGCCAAGAAAGAAGAAGAGTACTCAACACCGTCCACAAGAGCCTATGTGAGTTCCTCAAAGAACTCCACCAATGCAACAAGTGTGTGACAAAAACATTGTTGCAAAGAACAAGGGTACTACCAAAGAAATACCAAAGCTTAGGTCCCCAAGTGCATCACAAAGTCCCCTAAGTTTGCACAAAGAAGAAAGCCTCAGCACCAAGCACATCCGCTACCAAATTACAGTGTGTTTGACAGATGGGTGCCTGTGCATGTACTTCAACAAGGATACTATGATGGTAATTCCATCATATGGTTGCCAAAATCAAACAATGTGAAGAAAACCTCACCACCGACTTCAACCCCAACAACTTCACCTATAATTCGACAATAATGGAGGCCCAAACAACAGTAAGCAAATCACTCAACCACTCTCGTTGTAACATACCCATCTTCACTAATAAAGAAATGTCCATGTAATAGATGAATTTATGAGTTTTTATGGTATAAAAATCAATGATTTTATTAAATGATCCATTTCTACTTAGAATCTTCAAATTCCAAACCCAAATTTGGAATCAGCGTGCGATTTTACCCTAATATAGGATTTTATAGCATCCAAAATGGACACCGAATCAAGCTTATACGCAAATTTTGGTTATTTTTAGTTAAAAAGCGACGACCTTTAAACCTTTAATAAATGCACGACCGGGCATCCGATCAACGAACGGTCTGCACCCCAACAACTAGGGAAACATCCCAGACAAAAAAAAAATCGCGCCCTCGGGCGGCGGTCCGGTACACAAATCAAGGCCGTCGCCCCAAAAAAGGGACCATACACACTCACCAGGGTGCCCGTACAATGGCCACATAAGAACCAAAGGTCGGCCACCCACTGTGTAGTCCACACGCACCGCTACATGGACACCCATGCTACCTCTGACCAGATAAGGTACATGCATACCACTCCTTTCCCTGTTAACCGACGCCACCATACCTTTCTCTCATAGCCATGTAGGCCACTGATCCACAGCCTTTGCCAGCACACCGTCCTTTCAACCGTGCTTTGCGTAGCACCCACACCCATACCCCACAGCTATATAAATCCATGGGGTGCTCCATAGGTAGCACGCATTTCTACGTACCCTATACTCTGTCGTGTCACCGTCTGTACCGCCATCTGTCCCTGCGCAGTGTACTTGCTGCAATGCAGCCACCCCTCTCAACACCCCCTCATCCGCCAATTTTCGGATAACGCAACTTTCCTCTACTCCCCCCTTGTTAGAAGGCAGTGTCAATAGCAGCACCCTTCTCCCCTTGAGCAAAACGTTTTTGTTAAGGACATCTCACAAATCCCCCCCCCCCATTTGCGTGGACTTTAGCAAGAGTTTTTGGCCTTAGAGAGGGTTCATGCGCTTTGGTCTTTTGCTCATACGGTGAGCAAACGATCTCGGAATTGAGATCTAACTGGAACATTTCGACCGCAACAGCGAGCCCTACAAGGCGATGTCCAAGATGGCCCCATCCCAAAAATGCCAGAATATTACCTCGGAGGAGCGCACAACAATGAGATTACAGAAGATGCTCCTAATGCGGCCCCAACCCTCCCGTTATTACAAGCTCCTCAAGGAAATGGTGGCCAGGATAGCTTGGTTATCTTTTAAAGAAGAGTTTTTTTTCTTTCTTTAATATTAATATTAATAAATGTGTATCTTTTCCTTTTAAAATAATAAAATAAAATTGTATGAAGCAGCAGTTGTTCATTGCCTCAAATTATGGAGACATTATCTCTTGGGAGGGCAAATTCCAGCTTGTAATTTACCACAAAAGTCTGAAGTGGATCTTCACCCAACCTAACCTCAACATGCGGCAAAGGAGATGGATTGAAATTCTACAAGAATATGACTTTGACATTAAATTCTGCCCTGGGAAAGATAATGTGGTAGCAGATGCACTTAGCCGCAAATCTTTCTTAAGTGCAATTTCAATGCCAAATAATCCCATACTGGTCAAGGTGGAAGAAGTCTCATCTCATGATCCAGATTATCAGAGGATGATGAAGTTAGTAGAAGAAGGGGAAAATTCAGAGAAAGAGGAGAATCTAATCAAGGGATACTCCACTCATGAAGGAAGCCTCTACTTATAGGCTATGTATCCCTAAGGATCCTGCTTTAAAGAAACTAATCCTCCATGAAGCTCGTGATAGTCCTGCTACAGGACACCCAAGCTATGCAAAAACGTTAAATGCTATAAGAAGGAGCTTTCATTGGGTAGGCTTGAAAAATGATGTCCTTCGGTACTTAAAGCAATGTCTCTCATGCCAAAGGATCAAACCTAAAAGGGTCAAGATGCATGGGAAACTTCAACCCTTGGATATTCCCCAAATGAAGTGGGAGTGCATTAGTATGGACTTTGTCACAAGTCTCCCCACTGTACAAGGAGGATATGACTCCATTCTGGTAGTAGTGCACTTACTTACCAAAGCAGCTCACCTTATACTAGCAAAGAAGACCTTCAAAGCTTTTGATGTTGCTCGAATATTCATCAAAGAAGTCTTCAAACTTCATGGTCTCCCAAAAAGGATAGTAAGTGACCGGGATTCTGACTTCACTTCAAGGTTCTAGCAGTCCTTATTTCAAGCCCTGGGCACTCAACTTTGCTTTAGCACAGCTTATCATCCAGAGATCGATGGCTAGACTGAGAGAGTCAATCAGGTAATTGAAGACATTCTCTGAGCATATTGTGGACGGGAACCAAGAAGATGGATTCAATACCTTCCTCTGGTAGAATTTGCCTACAATACATCTTATCATCGGAGCATAAGAATGTCACCATTCAAAGAACTCTATGGGCAAGAATGCTTATCTCCTCTAAATTTCTCTGATCCGACCATAAGAGTTGAGGCATCCAGGAAAATGCTCGAAGAGATGGAGGAACAAACCAAGGCAATCCAAAAGGATATTAAAGCTGCTCAAGATTGGCAAAAGCATTATGCTGACACCAAGAGGTCTGATAGGATCTTCAAGGTCTGAAAGGATCTTCAAGGAAGGAGACAAAGTTCTTCTACGAGTGTGACCCAAACGAAGTTCTCTGTCACTTGGGAAATATAAGAAGCTTAGCCCTAGGTATTATGGTCCCTATCCAGTTATCAAGTGTCTAGGTAAAAGTGCCTATAAACTCTAGCTCCCTGTCCATATCAAAGTCCACAATGTATTTCATATAAGTTTGTTAAAACCTTATGTACCCAGTCTCGATCATATTCTTGATGATGAACAAGTTGTAATCCCTACTCAAGGAGTCCTTGAATTACAGCCCAGTAGGATCATAGATTCTAGGGAAAGATAACTTCAAAATAGAACTCTTGTAGAACATCTAGTACAATGGAAAGATTACCCTGAAAAGAGGATGCAACTTGGGAAGATGAAGCTACACTCCTAAAGGATTATCCCCAATTCATGACGAGATGAGGACATCTCGATTTCTTCAAGGGGGAAGGATGTAATATACCCATCTTCACTAATAAAGAAATGTCCATGTAATAGATGAATTTATGAGTTTTTATGGTATAAAAATCAATGATTTTATTAAATGAGCCATTTCTACTTAGAATCTTTAAATTTTGAGCCCAAATTTGAAATCTACGCATAATTTTACCCTAATATAGGATTTTACAGCATCCAAAATGGACACCGGATTAAGCTTATACGCAAATTTTGGTTATTTTTAGTTAAAAAGCGATGACTTAAGCGATGACCTTTAAGCGATGACTTAAGCGATGACCTTTAAGCCTTAATAAATGCATGACCAGCCATCTCAACGAACGGTCTGCACCCCAAACGACCAAGGGAACATCCCGAACAAAAAAACTTTTCGTCCCCCCGGGTGGTCCGGCACGCAAATTGAGGTCAGTGTCCCAAATTTGGAGACCCCATCCCAAAAGGGACCGTACACACTCACCAGGGTGCCCGTACAATGGCCGCACAAGAACCAAAGGTCGGCCACCCACTGTGTGGTCTACACGCACCGCTACGTGGACACCCATGCTGCCTCTGACTAGATAAAGTACATGCGTACCACTCCTTTCCCTGTTAACCGCCGCCACCGTACCTTTCCCCTAGACCCATGCAGGCCACTGATCCATAGCCTTTGCCGGCACACCGTGCTTTGCACAGCGCCCACACCCGTACCCCACAGCTATATAAACCCATGGGGTGCTCCATGGGCAGCATGCATTTTTGCGTACCCTATACTCTGCTGTGTCACCGTCTTTGTACCACCATCTGTCCTTGCGTAGTGTACTTGCTGCACTGCAGCCGCCCCTCTTAACACCCCCTCATCCGCCACTTTTCAGATAAGGCAACTTTCCTCTACTCCCCCCTTGTTAGAAGGCAGTGTCAGCAGCACCCTTCTCCCCTTCAGCAAAACGTTTTTGTTAAGGACATCTCACAAATTCCCCCCCCCATTTGCGTGAACTTTAGCAAGAGGTTTTGGCCTTAGAGAGGATTCATGCGCTATGGTCTTTTGCTCATACGATGAGCAAAAGATCTCAGAATTGAGATCTGACTGGAGCATTTCGACTGTGACAGTGAGCCCTAGAAGGCGACGTCCAAGATGGCCCCATCCCGAAAATGCTAAAATATTGCCTCGGGAGGAGCGCACAACAATGAGATTAGCTCCTAATGCAGCCCCAACCCTCCCGTTTACAAGCTCCTCAAGGAAATGGTGGCCAGGTTAGCTTAGTTATCTTTTAAAGAAGAGCTTTTTCTTTCTTTGTTTAGTATTAATGTTAATAATTGTGTATCTTTTCCTTTTAAAATAATAAAATAAAATTGTATGAAGCTACGATTTGAAGTGATGCTGTATTCAATGAATTGTATTGAAATTGTTATCTTTAAGAGAAAGAGTGCAAGTTTTTCCTGGCTTCGATGCTAACTCCGTTCCATGCTTGTGTAGCAGGGCGGCGTCATTAGCAAATCCTGGGAATGGCCCAAGGTATCCCTCATACCATTGGGAGAGAGAATAAGGTTCGCCGATTGAGGCGAGAGATTATGATGCTATCTAGTTCTGAGGGCCCAGGATGGTGTGGTGAATAAGCCCACCCTAGTGGGCAGACATCCCTCTGAGGGGCGGGAGGATCGCGTGACGGAGCCTGAGAGGGCGACAGGCCGGCTTGAGTCCTCACCCCAGAGCGGCCGACGATGAGGTGTATGGTCCCATAGGGTTTTGCCCAGCATGTAGAGGCTGGAAGGCCAAATTCTAGATCATCGTCGGCAATATAAAGGAAAAGAATAAGAGAGCCGGTTTGGCTTGTATGGAATTAATTCATGTATAAACTTTTTTTATAAATCTTGTCTTTGGCATTATTGTACTGTGGAAAAAGGTTGTTTTAACAAACCTTGTGAAAAGGGCCTTAATTAAGGAACATGTTTATTTATGTCAAACAGTGTGGTAGAAATAATTAGAAAACAAAATTGACGCATGAGTAGGGTGGAAAGTGGGAGGATGGAATGCCCCAATGGCACCATCCTATGGATGGGTGGATCCAATTAGTCGGGTAGCTTTCCAACAAATTAAGTGAAAAGCCCTACGCTAGATAAATAGGTTCTCGAGCAATTCTATTCTAGAAGACTAGGCCAGCGACTGTGCCTTGCATGGATGAGGAAAAAGGCGTTATCTCTAGGAATCAAGACTAGTAGTTGCCCAAATTATGATCAATTACCCTATGGGTGATTTTATTTTTAGAAGATCACGCTCCCCCTATGCAGAACAGGACTAGGTCTTACCTATGAATCATATTCTTGAATCTCTGTATGGTCAAAGTGTCAAAATGAATAGGAAATTTTCTCCAAAATTAGACTTAGTGGACTATCTTAAGTGTTTTCCCTATTTTGGAAGGGGAAGGGAACCTTACACTCGTGCATTCAGCACCAACATAAGAGCTTGTTTGTTCAAGCAAACAATCAGTACTACCTCGACATCATTTTCACAACAAATTTAAGATCAAATACGGAGGACATCAAGAACAAAATAACAATGCTCTTGTCACCCCTCTGGTAGTGAGAAATGAGCGCACAAGAAGCTGTTGCTTGCAAGTCATGACCTAGAAGACCCACCAAAAAAAAAACCTCGAGGTCAAAATCTGCAAATTCATGGAATTCCGTCTCACAGAATTACAATTCAAGGAGTTCCATCTCACGGCTTAAGAACCTGCACTTTCACGATTTAAGCCCCATCACGGATTAAGCCATATCACACAGTAGCCACTATATATTGTTAAGCTTATTGCTTACTATTCTTTTTGCTAAATGAATGTAGCAGCTGCTCTATGAGCACATGTCCATACTCATGCACTGGAGAACATTTGCACCAAATAATCACCATCAACAACTTCTCTAGATGGGGAGGCCATGGTGGACGAAAGCTTGGTCAATGGTACAACCCATCGCCTGGAATTTTCCTTCAAATTACATTTCTCTCCAAATGACACCACAATCTTCACAACTCAATGATTTTCAATCCCTAGTGAAGATCTCTATATTAGCCTCGCAAGTCGATGTAATTCTTTCAATCCTCACCAACAAGTGGCTACTTCAACACACAGTAGTTCAATAAGAGTCTATATGACTCAATTCTTGTACTTCATAAAAATTTGCTTCTAAGAGCACTTAAATATACATTAAAACATAAAAATCACATGGGCAGAAGAAGACAAGATTAGGTCCTACTCAACAAACATTTGACAAGAATCCTGCCACACAAAGGGACATCATCAGAAGCTAATTACTTCAAATAACGAATGTCGCTTCAATGAATCAAATGAGGAACTGAGAATCACCATCTCGTTCTGATGATTAAGTCTACATTCCTCCGGATCCTTCTCTCTCTTGTCTCGCATTATTAACATCTCTTAGTGTCCCCACTAATAAAAATCACATGTAACTTTGCCGATGACTGCCAAAAACAAAGTGGGCCAAAAAAAAAGGGGGGGCTCACACAAATATAAAAATGTAATCATTCGCAAAAACCCCCCGCCCTGTTAGGAATTCCCAATACACCACTAACCTCTTCATTCATTAACTAGATTTTCTTATTCCTTCCGGAGGAATAAAGACCATTGAACGTCATTCAACAATAAAGTCATCGACAAAGCTTGTTCATTCTCCCCACACAAAGGTCTTCAACGCAATCACGCGGACGTGATCGTCATTAGGAAGGGGAAAATATTAATCCAATTCTAGGATTAACAAGAGCTACTGCCATTATCTTACATCAAGGAGTCACAATAGATACACCAAAGGGTCACACATTCAAGATATAAAGGAATAGTGTCCAAAGCTATAACTTGGACGAGTGCCTGTAATGGTGTGAACGGAGTATTTACGGCGATTCCCGCTTCAAGAGCGTGTGGTAGCAAGTTAGAATGAAGTCCTAAGTGATGTACTTCATCGATATATTATGAGTGTAGTCATTGTAATAGCATTAGGTCTCTTATGAGCCTAAAGTGCCCGGTCGGCCATAGTTTAAGTGAGTGTGAACACTTATGGCCATGTATATAAGTGAATTTCTCTCATAATACAAGATACTCTCCCATTGTGCAATTGAGCCTTGCTCTTGCTAATCCTCTTGCTAATCTCTGTCCCTAATGCATGCTAGTGTGTGTGAGTGAGTGAAGTGAGGTGAGAGGAGGAACGAGGACCCGTAGCACAATGCGGTGGTGTGACAACGCTCGGGAGACGCGGTGGAATTGTTTTTCAAGGAGTTGTAGAGCTTGGAGACCTCAAGAGTTACGAGCTCGGCCATTGGAAAGATCCTCTCACGTGACAGTTGCGGTTCACCAGGTAATCTCTTTTTGGATGTGTTTCAAGGAGGGTTAGGGTGAGCCATAACAGCATGTAAACAACATTAAAATACTATCAAAATCCTTCAAATCACTTCAAATTCTCCAATTATACCATTGTTTTTCAGAGTGTAACCTCCTAATCAACAATGGGCAGTATTGGGTGTACCCAATGCTTAGAATAGACAGAATTGAGGCTAAGCCTTAGCAGTGGTGCCAAATGTGTAGATTAGAAACACTCACCTTGTCTTCCACCGATTAACTTGTCGTAGGAACTTTGCCAAAGAGTCGTAGGTGGTGGTAATCTACAACTTCCTCTTGTGGGTGGCTAGCCAATCATCCACATCCTCACTCCATTGTCATACTAGAGATCTCCATAGACAATGAGCATGTTCAATCTTGCTATGATGAAAGCAAGAAGAGGCTCTCTACTTTGGTAATTTCTCACGTAAAAAAGAAAAGATTATACAAAGGAAAACCACTATATAATACCCTAATCACAATTGCACTCCATCATGCAATGCAAGATTACAACAATCAAGCGTACATCGGGGCTATTTGTTTCACAAACCCTAAAACCACACATACATTGGGGCCATTCACCTTGCAAACCCTAAAGTGTACGTTCACCTTACAAACCCTAAAGTGTACGCCACCAAACCTTGATCGAGATTATAAAACCACTAAGTTTTTTTCCCCTCTCATTCTCTCATGTCGTTTTCACTGTTTCACTCTCATTTCTCTTGGATTGTTCAGCGCAATTAGTGAGCTTTGAATCCAGCGCGTTACTGATGTTTTAGAGCTTTATTAGTGCTAGATTTGTATTTTCTTAGCACTAAGCATTGGACCTTTCACATTGGCATGCCTGTCTGTGTTAGGCTTAGGGTCTAGCATGGAGACACGTGAGGAGGGCAGCTCATCTATTGTGGACCTCATCTCGCAAAGATAGACCATGAGTTAGCACCTATCCATAAGAGTGCTAGAGACACACCATATACTTTGCATATCATGTCAGACTTGGAGGTGATGCTCTCATCCCTTTGTAGCCTTCAAGATGTTGTTTATGTAGATGAGTGGATAGTACATCACCGTATTGTTCCAGTATCACATGGCTTGACATATCATCAGGTGTGTGACCTTAGTCCTATTAGAGATGGAGCATACTTGGACCTTTTTCTTGACAGCCATGGGATGCGGCCTGGGGGCAGGGAAGCCCCTTACTATTTCGTAGTGTTCATATCCTTGCATGATGGTGGCAAATATCTATAGTCAATATGTTGCTGCATATGGGAGGATGCTGAATAACCACCAGATCTCCACTTACTTTGCAAAGCAATTATATGTAGAGTTTGTCTTAGGGGAGCTGGTTTACTACACCAACCATTGCCCGATGGGGGTGCTAGTTGAGGTCATCTCAGGACCAGGGGAGGCGGCCTCCACCACCAAGTTCGTGTAGTTGTTGTTGTTGTAGATCCTCCATTTGTACCTTTGTCTACTGTCGAGGCACTAGGCACTTGGGGGGGTGACATGCGTAGTACCACTAAGAGCATCTAGCATGGGGTGTGTCTGAAAAAAGTTGAGGTATTTATACATATTCATTGCTTCTTTAGGTTTTTCATAGTTGTTTGTTTACATCTTTATATCTACTTTTCTATTTTTTTTTTATTAATGGTGTGGTTGATTGTGTCACGTAGGGTCCCACATCTGCGAGTGAGAGACTCGCAAGAGTTTCTAGAGAGACGAGAGCAGAGATTGATTGTCTTAGAGCAGCATTATAGACATCAGAGGAGGGCAGCCACTATAGAGGTGCGTCTAATGAGAGAGATTGACATCCACCTGGTAGTTCTCTCTTTTTGTATGTAAAAGAGTTATAATTAAGGTCTAAACTTATAACTTTCTTTAAGTTATACCTAATTAGAGAGACTAATCAATTTTTTGTAGAGAGCATGCCAGGACTGAGGTAGAGAGTGCTATAGCTAAGCCACAGCAACATATATTCATGGAGAGGATTGCGCAGCACAGGACAAAGCAATTGATCCTACATATTTGAGAGTTCCACAGGTCTTCAGATGTGACAATGCCTTACTTCCCTTGTATCCACAGCCTGTTTACAGAGGTTTTCTAGCAACCTCTCCCTCAAGATGCACCATCGGTGGATATGCTCTAGGATGTGAGTACCTTATTTTCCCTTGTATACATGGCCTGTTTATAGAGGTTTTTCGGCAACCTCTCCCTCACGATGCACCACTAGTGTATATGCTCTGGGATGTGGACATTTTTTCCATTTGTCCTACATCACCCAGGAGCTAGTAAGTTTCTCAGCATGCCTCTCTTGCCAAGCAGTTGAACTAGCCACATATAGATTTCTCAGCATTGACGATCTTTACCCATGTAAAATTCTCGACTTTGTGGCTAGCAAGTGTGACCCCCCCCTCTTTGTTTGATCAAGCCTTGAGAGATATCACAATGCCACCTTGCCCTCTTCCATCTAGGTACCCTGGCATCTCCCCACAACCACCACTACCATCTCTTCCATCTGGGTACCCTGGCATCTCCACACAACCACCACCTCCATGCCTAGTGTTTCTACTGCCATTCTACCTTGCCTCAGTACCTCCAATGACTATGCCTCTCGATAGCCTAGTGTCCTTGTGCCCGTGAGCACGTCACAGCAACAACACTTCCTCCTACAATGGTGTGCAAGATCATTGTAGAACCTTAAAGTGCTCGCTCTTCCACCACAAAAGGCCACATTGGCAACAAATTATGAGCCGTCGAATTGAGAATCACAGTGCTTTGGCCCCTGACCGTCTTCCATGTGCCCAAGAATCCCAATTTCAAGTTGGGTGGGCGTGAGGGTGAGAACAAGGATGTTTGCGTGAGGGTGAGAACAAGGAGAGATCAAGGATGTTTTTAAGACCTAGAAAGAAAAATCCATCTCCTGCGAACCTACCTTACAAGGTGCAATTTGACTTGGAATTGTGGTGAAATTCTTTGCCCATATGGGTGGTTCTATCATGGTCATGTCTGGTTCCCATTTTCAATTTTAAGTTTCAAAAGAAAAGATGGTGTTGGCCAGCGCTGCTGACCACCCTCTCTCCTCCTCGTCATTTCCTTCCCTGGAGGCCGTGTAGACTGGTGCCTTTTCTTGTCCTCCCCACCAGCCAGCCACGTCCACACGCCAATCTTCCACCAACCACCAGCTCATGTCGTGTAGAATATTCTTATCTTTTTCCTCCCACCGGTCGGCCATGCTATCTAGCCATGTGTTCTTCCTCTACGTTGTTGGCATTGACTCCCTCTCAAGCGCATTGTTTCAGAGCCGCCCCCCCCCCTCCCCCCTTGTACTCCTATAAAGCCACCCTCCCTACGGCTGACAAGACACAGGGCTCGGCCTCACTCCCTCCCTCCATTTCATCCCTCTCATAGCTCTCCCCTTTCACTCGCCAGACGTCTACTCCCTCTACTCACACCCTCTCCTTCGCTTCCACGTACCCCCCCCTTACCACTCATTTATGCCAACCACACCCTCACCATCCCTCTCTTTCACTCCCTTGCTAGCTCTCTCTTTGTTATCACTAACCACACCCTCTCCTTCGCTTCCACGTACCCCCCCCCCTTACCACTCTCACCACCCCTCTCTTTCACTCCCTTGCTAGCTCTCTCTTTGTTATCACTAGCCAGACCCTCACCTCTCTCTCTCTCTCTCTCTCTCTCTCTCTCTCTCTCCCCCCTCACCCTCTCAACCTTGCTCCTTTGCCATCTTGTTGTCTCTCTCTCTCTCTTTCTTGATTTGACTAAAGTACAACTTCTTTCACAACCCCTCCCTCTTGTTAAGTGATCTATCTTCTCGTGATCATTTTCTTGTTGATTTATATCGTTAGCTTGTCATTCACAACCATGACATCTCAACCTCTGTCCCTCTTTGGTTTATCCCTAACTTGTAGTTCTTGCTAATCTTCATCTTCAAGGTTCACGATTTGGCTTCACTTGTTTATCTATTTTACCTTCTTTGTGTCGAGTAATCTCACTTCAAGGGACTCTGTTGCTTTCAATTTCTCATCAGATTCATTAGCACACAATGGATTAGACCACTAGTAGTGATGATACAACAGGAAGGTTACCTACTAAAAGCACCGAAGTGGCATCCTTAAGAAGGCCTTGAGATCTCTGTCCCTTGCGATGCCCAGCTATCCCTCATTATCTTCTCTGACACGAGCAAGCTCATCGAGTTTTCTAGTCCCAAATATGGCAAAGGACGCTCCTTGAATGATCGTAGTTAATGGTGAGAGAGCGTGCAGAATGAGAGGGAAGATTCAACATGAAACCATGAGGATGAAAATCCAATGCCTCTCATGATGAGTTTAAACACCTAATGGTAAGATGTTAGAAGTCAAGCGAGGAGGTAGTCTATGCATAGTCAAATTATTGGCTACTACCGATTGGATTAGGTTAGTCGTTTCCTCTATATATGGACTAGGCACCACAAGTAAGTCAATTAAAACCTCAAATACTTTTCAAAATTAGTTTAATGAATTGGAAGCATAATTTAAGTCAATTTTTATTTTTCAAAAGTAAGTCAAGCGAAACTTTGGAAAAGACCCTTGTTGGTCAAACCTCGATTTAACTAACAAAAAGATGCCAAGTGAAATCCTCACCCAGGTTAACCATCTTTGGTTATGGTGGCCAGAGTTGGGAATGGCTGTCTGTATTTGGTTTAACCCATAGAAAAAGTGAGATTTGTACCTTCTGTGGATTAAATTATCCATGAGCCTATGAGAACTCCCATAGTGTAGGATCTTGCTCGAGGATCACTACTTTCTTCACTGTTTTTCACATGTCGTGTGAGTGCCAACTTAAGATCTTAACTGTTAACCATTTATTAAAATTAGAATTGTTTACTACATATTATAGAGAAGTGACCATTCTTCTTATAGAAAGGAGACTGTCTTATATGGGATTCTTTATCTTGGTTTTATAAAGATGTTGATAAAACATGGTCTCAAAATGTGAATGATAATGATGAGGAATTTGTGAACTAGGGAACTTTCCCTAGGGTAACCATTCCGATGAGATTGGTTTAGGGAAACCATTCCGATATGATCTAGTTAGTATCAGTATGGGGCAACCGGGTACTCCTCACCCGGGGCACTGACTCTAGACATACTTGGAATAGAGATCGGGGCAAATAGAGATCGGGGCAACCGCGATTGTTGGGTAACCCACCACACGGGGCGAGGCAAGGGTTCTTTCTAGTAGTTACAAGCCTGAGCTAGAAAAGTCTTCCATAGCAAGAAGAAGGTGAAGGGGAAACTTCTCATTCTACTATGCGAGTGATTTTTGGCCCCACGACGGTTGTAATCTCTAGACTGTTTTGTGACTTGGAGAGCCGAGGGATTGGAGATGGATAAAACTTGAGATGCCAAGGGTTTGAAATTAAAATTGTTTTTATGATGAATTTCTTTCTTATGTAGGCTAACTTGATTGGAAAAAGAATGTATTTATTAAGGGATAAAGTAACATGTGCACAAGGATAAATAAATGAATCATGTTGTAACTTGCATCAGTGAAACAATGTGCCTAGTAATTTAGGTAAACCTCATAGATGAACAGTTCTAGTCACTGGGAAGCGGGTGGTTGGTTGGACCTGATGAGTCAGATATTTCCTTTTTACAAAGAGACTAGAAACCGAAAAGATATCTTGGACTCCCAACCTTGTGGAGATTGCTTATAAATAGGATTGTTGGAAAGAGAGGCACTAATGAGATAGCTCTCACAATGGGTTGGGATTGATCTTACCAAGTGAGGTTCCTTCTTATCCTTTGTGATAGGATGGGTGGTATCTTACAGGTGGTATCAGAGCTTGTAAGGACTCTTAAACTTATAGTTTTGAATTGAAGAGTATGGCCTTGTACTAGCGTTAGTGTGATGGCATTGGTATAGTCTAAAGGGACCTTTAACCATTTGGTATAGTCTAAAGGGACCTTTAACCATTGGTATACTCTAAAGGGACCTTTAACCATTTGGTAGATAGACCAATTGTCGAACAAAAGACCTAGGAAAAATACTTCTTAGACCATTACCAACCATTGTAAGTAACTAGAATGGAGTTTTTATTGTCACCGTCTACTTCGTAATGTAAGTACAAGTAGGGACCCAAATGTTAAAATATACATGCTCCAAGTAAATAAAAATAGAGTTTTGAAATACTTTATATTTTTTTGAGTCGTCATAGTGGATGAGACCTTAGAGTAATTGAACAATCCAACCCAAGACTACTTTTCACGTGATAGTGTTAGGGGTCTATAATAGTAACCTTAGCATGGATTGCTTAGAAGCGAATAATGCCAACCTCAATTATGAGACAGGAAAGTTTCAAGAAGTAGTACCTCAGGGAGAACTGGTAGACCCAAGATACAGTTAATTTATTTAAAATACATAGAGGTGTTTAGGGCATAGTATATTGGTGTTTTATCCCATTATCAACCATGTATGCATAAAACTCCTTAGATATATACTCCCCTCAGGGTTACATGTAGAAGCATTTTGAACCATAGAAGCAAAGTGTCTAAAGCACATAAAAACCTCTGATTTCTATTTCAATGGATATACCCAGGTATGTCTAGAACAATCATCAATGAATGTGAAAAAATAGAGGTAGCCCCCAATAGATGGTGTCCTCATATGACAACATACATCATTGTGTATAAGCTACAATTTTTGGATAGCTCTAACTAAACCATATTTGGTAAATGATGGTCGTTGCATTTTTCCAAGAATTCATTCCTCACAAACATGTTTGATAGGGGCTTCAAGATGTGGCAACTTAAACACAATGTCATGTTTATGCAAATGTAACAAACTGCCAAAGTTTAAGTGACCATAGCGTGCATGCCATAGAGGATGGCCATTTCACAAGCGAGAGGGAACGACCGAGAGCACGTTCCAAGGAGAGGGGCAACAATTTGTAATGAACATGAAGACACCTATAGTATTTTTCTCGTGAACATATCATCATTGGATCATCTAACCAAAACCATAATTTTTATAGGAAAAATAGGCCCAAACAAGAAACCTCAAACGATGAATCTTAACTTCTATTGAAGAAAAAAGCCCGACGACAACAAAAAACCTTAAACTAGGTAATCCCCAACAATGAATTTTAACATATTGGCCTACAAAAAATAGTATTAAGTAACATGGGATCAAATATAAGCATATTTTACGCAAATAGAGAAAGTGCGACCCCGACCAAAAACCCAAAAATAAAACTCCAACAATTAGTGCTATGCATATTCTCCTCCCAAGACCAAAATACAGGCGACCAAAAACATTTTCCATGCGTTTGTAGATAGCAACCCAAAAATATGTGAATGCATATTTGGACATCCCACAATGCCTCATGGCATTACTACATTTGCATGGTAGCGAACGACTAGACAATGCTTGAAACAGGTCCACTTTTGTCAAAGCCTGTTGGTACATAAACTCGTGCACAACCACATCAAGATTTAGTACTTGAAAAAAAATACAATGTTTGCATGGGTGGTATGTATCATGTTTTTCTTCTCTCTTTTGGAAATCCGGACAAGAGCAGCTTGGGTACTCAAACACATTCACCACATAATTCACTCCAATAGCATGCGACCCCTCTGTGCTCACATAAAACATCTGCAATTAAGTGCTAGCACTTATGTGACACAAGTTGTAGCATCATAGGTGGTACTCTACATCTCAAGATTCTAGACTTTGCTTCACAAAATCCTCGGCACTCGTGCCAATGTTGTCGATAATTTAAAGGGACGACTCTCCTAATGACCATTTCAACATAGTAGTGATTGTTGTCCTCCTTAATATTTGTTGCCAATCGTCTCGGAATAATGATGTTCTCATGACATGCACGCACATGACTTTCTAAATTTCACCTGGAAAAATTACACTACGAACCGGGTTACGTGAGCACGGGTTCTCATGACATGCACATTATAGACGACAATTTCTTCTCAAACAATGCAATCTGAAATTGAATAACCTTTTTGTACCTTCTCTTGGAATTCTTTAGTGAGCCTCTTGTGCCACGGATAACCTTACCAACTCGGTACTTAGGTCTGCATGAGCTTGCAACTATTTGTGAAAGGTCTGACCCTACTGTTGATGTTGGATTCTGTGGGATGGTGCTACTTGTCTCAAATAGAAACCCTACTCTCTCCAGATCGGCCAACTCCTCCACTATAAAGTTTGTACCTTCTTCAACTGGCCAAACATTTGGAGTGGGTCCATGTGGTGCAATCACCGACTTGGTGTCCATGTTTTAAAGGAATTTGAATGGTTATGGGTGCCCGAATGGATACACGACATGCCAAACACCAACCCCACATTTTTGCGAAATTTAAAAAAAACCTTTGTCTAATTTTTCACTAATTTACAAGAGTTTTTTTTGAAATTTTTAATTTACCCCGAACGCATTAGAATACGAACGGTCAAAAAAATTCGAAATCCCAATGGTTTTCCCGAAATACGGAAAGCCAACTGTTTCGGGAAAATGAAAAGACAAAAAAAAATCAGAATGTGAAAGGTCAAAAGTTTTCGAAATCCGAAAGGTCAAAAGATTTTCTTGAATTCGGAAAGCCAAAAGGTTTCTCGGGAATGCGCAAAGCCAAGAGATTCCAAGAAAATAAAATTTTAAAAAATTCCAAAGAATTTTTTACTCTAATCTCATCTTTTCTCATTTTTTTCAGGCTTTTCCAAGCTTTTTTGAAAGGATTTCAAAAGCTCTTTTTTTTGGAATTTTATTTTAAAAAACTCTCTTTTTATATAAATTAAAGCTTGATTAAGCTTTGGGTTTTTTAAACCTTCAATGTTTTTTTAAAAAACAAATAATGGGGGGGGGGCTTTTTTTTCGCCCGCCATCCTACAGCGTCCCCCCGCGGCGCTTTTCGAAAATAGGAGGAGAGGGAGGTGCCCTCTCGTGTCTCGCCTCTCCTCTCTTCCATTCACCTCTCATACTCCATTCTTCTCCACTCCCTCCTTCTCTTTTAACAGAGACAGGAGTTTGCTTAAGGTTTTAATTAATATTTCCTAATCATAATTATCATTTAATTATGATTAAAGATTAATAAAAAAGTGCCTTGTAAGAGGCTGTTCACACACGCCGAAGAAGAAATAGGAGAAAAATTCGGATTTGAGAGACGAAGAGGATCCCACGCACACTGGAGAGCATTCCATGCATCAATTGACTGCCCCACACTGCATTTCAACAGAATTTAGAGAGAAAATCGAAAGAATATCCATGGAAAACCCGTAAAAAATGCATTAAAAATACATTTTTAACCATAAAAATGCTTTAAAATTTTTTAAATAATTAAGAAAAAATTCCTAAAAATTGTAAAAAATCAAGTAATTCATTCTACCAAAAATATCCACAATCACGTATGTTGTATTTTGGTAAAAATTTCCGTTAATGCTTATTTAAATCATAAAAAATTAGAAAAAAATAGTAATAAACTCACGAAATTTTCCAACATCGATTCCTCCATTGAATAGAAGAAACACGCGTTCCAACTGCCATATCGATGATCCACGTGATAATTATCAACACAAATCAACAAAATAATATTTTTATTTACTAAATATTAAAATTTACTTCAAAAAATACCAAAATTTGCAATAAGAAAGAAAAAATAACAACAATTAACTAGAGATTGCTCTGATACCACTGTTAAAACCCTAAGATCTCTCTAAATAATTGTTATTCATAAACATATATAAATCAAGCATAAACTCATCCACCCGACCACCCCCCGAGTCCAAGGGATACACACCATACCTTTACCTTGATGTCCCTTACCATCAAGAGGTATAACTCCAATCCAGTAGCATGTAACTATAGTGTGAAATGGTAGGTGAGTAGATATAGTCCTCTATACACAAGAGAACATCATATCATAACCTAGCCTCGAGATAACTTAACCTTAGTCCTAAGATAACATAGCCTTAGTCCCAAGATAACATAGCCTTAGCCTTCCTTGAGTGTGCTCCATGCCTCTATTATATAGGAGGGCCCTCAAATGACTCTTGACTCTCCATTTCCCATGTGTGACCCTTGGATGCCTGACCCTAACCTTAACTCTTAAGGTTAGTCCTAACCCATGCTCCACTAGAGCTTGTTCCCATGCTCCCATGCTCACAAGCCTAATGTGGGTTAGCCTCCTAGTATATGCACACATAATGTGCATATAACATACTCCCCCTCTCTCAAAACATTGCACTCTTGCAATGAAAAGAAGGAGAACTGCACTAAACTATATCAACCAACTCCCAAGTCGAATCCTCTATTTTCCTATCTTTCCACCTAATTTTAACCTCAAGGATTAGTCAACTACAAAGTTTCCTTTCCCTGAATTTAATTTTAAGTACCTTATCAGGTTCATGTGGAACATATGATAATTCTTCAACTTCAACGAGTTCTTTTTGAGGAGTAACTGTGTTATCCTCACCTCCCAGTTTCCCTTTCAATCTATTGATACGGAAGACTGGATGAACTCTAACATGTGAAGGTAGTTTAAGTTCATACGCAACCGTGCCAATCCGATATATAAATCGAAATGGACCACAATATCTAGGAGATTAATTCGAGCATTTTTCTTTTGACAAAGTTTGAGAATCTTTAGGAACTTTTAAATAAACCAACGCTCTTGGTTTAAAAGACCAAGTTGAGCATCCTCTATCAGCATAGAACCGTGCCCTATCCTGAGCACTCCTGATAGAGTCCCGAGCTACAGTCAACATTTCTTGCATATCACACAAGAAATTCCTCAATGCATCAAGCTCGATGTCCTTAAGACCGACATCAATAGGTGCCTTGGGTTGATACCCATACATAAGCATGAACGGACTAAAACCAATAGCCGTATGCTTAAAATTGTTATAGGCGAATTCCATCATTGGAATATATTTTTTCCAATTTGATGCTTTTCCAGAGACATATGCACGAAGCATATCCTCTACAATCTGATTCATATGCTCTGTTTGTCCATCAGACTGCAGATGATCAGAGGAATTCATACTCAAAGTAGTTTCCTTGTTGTAAACCATTCGGAATAAAGTAGGAAAACATGGCATTATAACAACAGAAACCAGGTATCCACCATCGACGGCCCGATTTACCCCACATTTGCTCATGGAATTATTGGTATCTCGAGTTACCCATATCAACATAGAGAGCCATCAACGTCTCGATGAGTCACATATGTCCATTCGTAAACCATCAGGTTGATTGGATAAATTACCTAAAGTACGTAACTAGAGAAAGAAATGCCAACAAAGGAAAAATCCAAATTTCCTTAATCCAAACACAACAAGATAAACTCGTTGAACTTTAAAGAAAGAGATTTCAACAAGTGAAAATGCCGACAAGATTACACTCATCAATATATGCAGGCTATAGATAAAAGAAGTTTATCAAGAGAATGCCCACACAAGAACTTTAAATGAATTCAGAAAATGAGATTATCTTTGAATGTTGAGGTCAACATGCTAAGTGATGTAAGCAAAGCAACAATCTTGAGCCCAAATTATCCCATAATATAATATATGTGAGGGATCGCTAGCGTCCCATACCACCATGATACCACCCATATATACCTTACCAATTTGAAACTCCCTAGTATGCCGTCTAGGAGATATGAATAAAATCCTTTATAAAAGAAATAAAATGGCCTTATCCCTAACTTTCATATACTAAAACCTGTCTCTATATTCCTGAGACTACATCAAGGAATAACTCTTTTTGAGTACATCATTAGAAAAGAATTTGAATTATTGGCGCCTTTCTAATGATAACTACCCAATAAACACAATAAAGTTGGGATAGAAAAATAAAAATTCACCTAGATACATCAATAACTAGGTATCCAATCTAGAATATGTACAAGAGTACAAGGAATATACTCCAAAATTATGTGCAAAAAAACGAAGGCAAATGCTACCTGCTGCTGCAAAGCACATGATATTATCCAAAAGATCCTTATAAAACCATGGATAAAAGCATAGAAGCTCCTCAAATCCATGAAAACCATAGTTGATCATAAAAATCAATGCATGCCGTCTAATGGACATTAATCATGCCAAAAGAAGCATTAAAATTGGTGGCAAACTCATCAATCCGGAGTATATGAACATGGTGTCATTCAAACAAAACTCCAAAGTAAGCAAGTGAAACACATGTGTGTAGCACTCAATAAAAAACCCCTAGATACAAGTGATCTAGGCAGAACCTAATGAGTCCATATAAAACTTGGAAAACATCCAATAAAATCCACCAAAACAAACCGATCAACTGACCTATGATAGAATTTGTCTTAGGCCGAAGAAATTAAGCATAGACCACACTTAAATAAGTGCAAAATAATTATCATGGAAAAGTGTCAAAGGTGAAACACACTTTGAACGCAGATTATAGCCATCAAAAGTATGGAACATGTTCAAAAAGAATGGCTAAACAATGGTAAAAAATCATGAAAATATCGTTTAGAATTAATCTAAACAAAAATATCTACTAATAAGAGGTATAATCCTATTAATAATATGCGAATAACCCACATCTATCTAATGTCAGTACGAGAAAACATACTTCAACATTAAAAAGTCCTTGAAAATATTAAATTCTCAAGAAAAAGAATTATCATGATTTTTTTTTCATAATTTTTCCTAATTTTATAGGGCCTCAAAATACGATAATTTTGAATTCCACCAAACCTATCTTATGGCATTCCAAACCTATATTTTTCCAAAAAAAATAGCAATTAAATTTTCTAAAATATCATTGATATTTTAAAAATACCAATTTCTAGGATTTTAAAAAATAATTACTAGAATATTCTTAATTTTTCCTGAGAATCCCATCATTTATAAAATTTCTAATTCTTTCTGACAATTCTCAAATCCAATGAAAATTTATAATTTTAATGGATTTCCTAATTTTTTGAGTCAAAAAATATATATTTTAAAGGAAATTGAACGATCACGGGCGCCCGAATGGACACACCACATGCCAAACACCAACCCCACATTTTTCCCAAATTTAAAATAACCTTTGTCTAATTTACAGGAACTTTTTGAAATTTTTAATTTACCCCGAACGCATTCGAATACAAACGATAAAAAAATTTTGGAATCCTAATGGTTTTCCCCGAATACGGAAAGCCAACAGTTTCGGGAAAATGAAAAGACAAAAAAAAATCGAAATGTGAAAAGTCAAAAGTTTCCGGAATCCGAAAGGTCAAAAGATTTTCCGAAATTTGGAAAGCCAAAAGGTTTCCCGAGAATGCGGAAAGCCAAGAGATTCCAAGAAAATAAAATTTCAAAAAATTCCAAAGAATTTCTTTCTCAAATCCCATATTTCCTCATTTTTTCAGGCTTTTCTGGAAAGCTTTTTTGAAAGGATTTCAAAAGCCCTTTTTTGGAATTTTATAAAAAAAAGAGATAAATTAAAGCTTGATTAAGCTTTAGGTTTTTTAAACCTTCAATGTTTAAAAAAAACAAATAATGGGGGGGGGCTTTTTTTTTCGCCTGCCATCCTGCTGCGTCCCCCCCTCCCCCGCGGCGCTTTTCGAAAATAGGAGGGGAGAGAGGAGCCCTCTCCTCTCTCCTCTCTTCCATTTCCCTCATACTCCATTCTTCTCCACTCCCTCCCTCTCTGTTAACAGAGACAAAAGTTTGCTTAAGCTTTTAATTAATATTTCTTAATCATAATTATCATTTAATTATGATTAAATATTAATCAAAAAGTGCCTTGTAAGAGGGTGTTCACACACGTGAAAGAAGAAATAGAAGAAAAATTCGGATTTGAGAGACGAAGAGGATCTCACGCACACACAGGAGAGCATTCCATGCATCAATTGACTACCCCCCACACTGCATTTCAGCAGAAGTTTAACAAAAAATCGAAAGAATATCCGCAGAAAATGCATTAAAAATACATTTTTAACCATAAAAATGCTCTAAAATTTTTTAAATAATTAAGAAAAATTTATAAAAATTATAGAAAATCAAGGAATTAATTCTACCAAAAATATCCATCGTAAATTATGTGGTATTTTGGTAAAAATTTCCATTAATACTTATTTTAAACCATAAAAAATAAGAAAAAGATAGCAATAAACTCACAAAATTTCCTCGCAACGTCGATTCGTCCATTGAATAGAAGAAACAGGCATTCCAATTGCCATATCGACCATCCACGTGTTAATCATCAACACAAATCAACAAAATAATATTTTTATTTAGTAAATATTAAAATTTACTTCAAAAAATACCCAAAATTGCAATAAGAAAGAAAAAATAACAACAATTAACTAGAGATTGCTCGGATACCATTGTTAAAACCCTAAGATCTCTCTAGATAATTGTTATGCATAAACATGCATAAATCACGCATAAACTCATCCACTCCAAGGCCCAAGGGATACACACATGAATTATAATGAAGTACACCATACCTTTACCTTGATGTCCCATACCATCAAGAGGTATAACTCCGATCTAGTAGCATGTAGTTATAGTGTGAAATGGTAGGTGAGTAGATATAATCCTCTATACAAGAGAACATCATATCATAACCTAGCCTCAAGATAACATAGCCTTAGTCCCAAGATAACATAGCCTTAGTCTCCCTTGGGTGTGCCCCATGCCCCTATTATATAGGAGGGCCCTTAAGTGACTCATGACTCTCCATTTCCCATGTGTGACCCTTGGATGCCTGACCCTAACCTTAACCCTTAAGGTTAGTCCTAACGCATGCTCCACTAGAGCTTGTTCCCATGCTCCCATGCTCACAAGCCTAATGTGGGTTAGCCTCCTAGTATATGCACACATGATGTGCATATAACATAGGTCTACATAGGTGTGAATGATGGCTCAGCTAGCAAAGACAGAATGAGTGATAAGGCTCTGATACCATGTTAAAGTTTATGTGGATCAAAGACAAGTATTAACATGGTGGATTAAGCCTAAGAATGCATAGTATTGAGTGATTATCAATAAGTAGAGTAATCAACAAATGACTAGCATAATGATAAAATGCAAGAGATATATTTCCATTAGATCTTGCCTCTTATATAGGCACAAGTACAAGGTCGATTACATCATAGATGAGGTCGGGAATCCACCTCCAAAATCATCTCCACCTTCCCATCATTCTCTCCTTGATTCTCTCACTAAAGTAGGCTCGAATCACTCCTTGGTTAACTCTCGACTAATTGCTCTTGGCTTCTTACATTCTTTTACCATTGACTGGCATTCTTTTACCATTGACTGGCATTTCTACATGCTAGTATTTTATGGCTTTACTCGTCTAGACCTTACCACCCATTCCCATACTATGCTTCATATATTATCTCTCATCCCCATGTATTCATCAATTTTATCCAACAATGGCAGCCTTTTACTAGCCTAAGTAGTTACATATGAAGTCCAAGATTTCCCCTATTTTAAAATAAGCCTATTGTAAGGCTATGCACTCATGAAGTACAGTTACCATCATACAAAATGTTATGTCTTTTGAAATACAAGGACGTCTTTTTAGTGTAAAAATAAAGTGACGACATTATAAGTTGCCAAAATGCCCTAAAAAAATAGGATGGTTAAGGCCATGTTATAGCCGGAGTGGTTAACAGCATACTTGGTTTGCCATGTATGAAAGCTTGTCCCTTCAAATTTATCTATCTTGGTGGCCATTAGGGAAGGTCTTACCTCATAGAGATAGTGTCTAGTCCCCTTACAAGAAATAAATGATTAATGCAACGATTAATCCCAAATCGTTTAAGTAATGAGCCCTCGCAGAATTAAATATGCATGAGAGTAAATGTGGAACACGGGTTGATTCCGATAGTTGACTCCGATAATTGATTCAAACAGCTGATTTCGAGAGCTGACTTAAGCAATTGACTCTGATAGTTGACTCAGGCAACTGACTCCGATATAAAGATTCTAGGATGTTTTGACTTTGAAGGGCTTATTTGATATTAGAAAATGTAAGTGATGTGTTCCCAACAGCCCCTCCTTATCTTAGCTTTAAAGGTATGAAAATCTCTTGGTTTTTCGTGTCGTTAAAAACTTCGAACGAGATTTTTTCATTGGTTGATAACTTGCTTCAAGTTACACTTCTTGGTGGTTTAGAGTTGACGTAGAGGATAAGGAAGCCTTCAAAATAGGGTTTTCTGGGTTCCTCCATGTGATGTGAAAAACCCTTGAGGTGGTGGTTTATAGTTGATGTAGAGGGCTAAGGAAGCCTTTAGAATAGGTCTTGTGGGTTCCTCCATGTGACATGCAAATAGGCTTGAGTTTTTCACGACCGTGAAAAACTTAATGGTTTTTCAGAGTTGGGTTTTAGCAGTCTTCTTTTTGGTTATTTGCCTTTTTGGCAATTGTGTTGTGTTAGTGGTAGGGCATTTAGATCGGATTATACCTAGACTTCCCTATAGAGGTTGATGGTGGCAAGTGCAATTGAAGGGTCTCTAACTCTTACCTTGAATGCTGCATTTTTTTCCCCATCGAGTGTATTAGGATGTCAATTGACATTGTTAATGTGTTATTGTCCCATTCCTTCATCTCTAGAATGGGTGCTTGTGTATCTGCTACTTTTTCTTTTCCTTTGGAGCAGGCATCCACCTATTTTACTCCAGCCTTTGATTTAATATTCTCTTGTTACTATACAAGTTATGGCTTCTTTCTCTATATTCTCTAAGGTTCTTGTGTCTATTCTTGTGGTTCTTGATGGCACGCTTCTTTTCTTCCAAATTAGTTTTAGATGTACCTTCCTCCTTAGTTGGGTTTTTTCTATAGGGAGCCTTAAAACTACTATGTCCCATAGTTATCAAGGTTCTTGTGGATTCTTACAAGCACTCTTCTTTTCTTCTAGATTACTTTAGGTCTACCTTCCTCAATTGGTCTTTTGTTATAGAGAGCCTTAAAACTACTATTTTTCTCATTTGCTTATTGCTTCGGAACACACATCCTGCAATTAGCGAAGTCCATGACACTACATTTCGAACTGGGAGTTTATCAAGGGAGCCACATTTGACATACATATCAACCAAGGAGCTACCAACGAAAACGTCTGTTTCTAGAGCAACCGCTTTCTCTCAATCTTAGCATGTATCTAGCAACCTCTTTCCAGATCCTCCAGCCTAGCACAAGCTTATAGTAAGGCCATGAAAGTATATTGATTAGGATATAGAGAATCATCCTTCTGCATTTTCTAGTACAAGACGAGAGCATGCTGTGACTCCCCTCGTTTAACATATCTTGTGATGAGAGAATTCCACAAAGATGCATCCCAATACATGAGCTTATTGAAAACCTATTGGGCATAGCACATGCTTCCAATTTCCACTATCATGGAGACAAGGTAGTTCCCAAGTGATATATGGGTGTCTAGTCGGTTTTTGCACATGTAGGCATGCAAGTGGAGCCCCTAGGTTAGGTCTCTCTCCTTTTTGCACTTGTGCAAGATGGATGCAAGTGGAGCCCCTGGGTTAGGTCTCTCTCCTTTTTGCACTTGTGCAAGATGGATGCAAGCTCGTCAACAGAAAGGAAGGATGGCACACCTTCTTGCAAAGAAGAGAGTGCCTCCTCTAAGCTACGCATGTCCCAATTGATGTTGTTGTGCTTGATTTCTTCTTTGTGTACTTTGTGGGGCAAAGCTTTTCTACTTTCTAGAGTTTTAGATGTCTTGAACCCAACTTGGGTTATACAAGCCGACCATCCATAGGGACTCTGTGGTGAGACTAAGCTTGTTTTTCAGTATATATTTCATGCAAAGGGGCACTGGGGACTTGCTAGCATCAACGCAAGCTGAGCCCCAATCTAACGTAGAGAGCACTTGACGTATAGGTTTCTTGCTCTGCAAAATTGGCACAACCCACTTCCGTTCCTTCCATAAGTGCTCTTGGTCCTAAAATGCCTGCTACCTTTAGGCAAGAAGCCATCTCCGCTACATTACGTTTGCTCGACCTAGGCCAACCAAAATTTTGGTCCAACGCCTTTAGTTTTATTAATCGTGCTTTATTAAAATTATAGATTAGAATATAAAAACTATAACCACTAAATAAAAAAAATTAAACTTAGGTAGCCACGTGGTTGCTTTTGAGGTAATGACGTTTATTATCGCATTTACTGCCTGGATTTCTCGCTTCCTTTTCATCATTCCATAGATGGGTGCTTGCCGGGAGCTCTCAGATTCCATGGTTTCCGAACGACTGTGAGGTTTGTTTCCTTTACAATAGACTCATTGATCTGCATGCTTGGGAAGAACAGAAAGAAAAACGAAAAATGTCAGAGAGAAGGTTTTCCTACGGTTAAGGAATGCAGTATTGTGTTATACCATGTGATATAAGCATTCTATTTGATGCGACATGACGTTGGCAGACATGGGAAAGGGTTTTGTATGCCCTTCATTTCATCGAACCTTACCTTTGCATTTGATGTGATAGGCATGCTTTGAGACGTTATCTTATGTGGGATATCCATACTTTATCAGATTTGGGATTTTATTTGCCTCTTCATCAGATTTCACATTGGGATTTGAAATTTTGATCTGATAGGTATATTATCTTAAGTTGGACATGCATAATTTGTCATCAGATTCGGGATTTCTTTATACATCAGCATTCGATGCGACAGGCACACTTTGAGACATGATTTTAAGTTGGATATGCACGCATTGTTCACCAGATTTTATGGTGTTTTATATGCCATTTTACACGGGCATGCGATTTGATAGGCATCATATGAGATGCTATCTCAAGTTAGATATGCGTACTTTCTTCATCAGATTAGACCTCATCACATCCATCAGAGTTTGGCACACACCCAAGTTCCCTTGTGACGAAAGAGAGGGGGGTAATTTGTTTTGGCCTTTATTCACCTAATATTTCTCTATACAGGGAGATGTAAGCTTATGTACGGATGGGGAGAGGTTATTGTTCACTTAACCTTGTGTTGGCTTCGAGATGCCAGCTTGCGTTGCACACAGATGGGTAGATATATGTTACTTGTTTTTTTTTCCTGAACCTTGCTCTATACAAAGGGTTTGGGGCTGTGTGAGATGTACCTCGTGTTGGATCATGGATGCGCATGTTTGGAAGAATTGGATCTCATAGGGTGAAATTAGGTTACATGTCTTATCATCACGAAGCCTTGCTTTAAACAGGTGATATGCAGGCCATCAGATGGTAGTCAAGCAGGACATGCATGTTTTTCAAAAGTGGAGTCTTTGGTGTTGTGATGTACCCTCTTCATCATGTAGCCTTTTTTAATTCAATGCATTAGGGCATGCTAACTTAAGCTGGAATGTGTATTTCTGAGTTTTGAGTTCGTCTGTTGGAAATCAGTTTTTCTTTTACAGAAGCACTGGAAGATGAGACGTCTATTGCTCAATTCATGTGTGTGGCATGGATCAACTAAAAGTAGGTCATGGATTTTATGTGTTAGAGGAATAGCTTCAGAACCTGCAGTACAGAATGTTGAATTGTTCGAAAAGAAGTCCACATGTGGGAAGCGTTGGCAGCTACATGAGAACTTGGTGTTGATAGCTGGAAGAGAGAAGCAGGAACTGGAGCTTGAAAAGGTAGGGAAAGATAAAATTGAAAAGACTGGCAAACAGAAATGGGAACAGATAGAGACTTATTGTCATCAGAACGGAATTGATCGGAGTGCAGAACAATGTAGACTCAGATGGCACAGGCTCATGCTTGCTTTCTTAAAGATAAAGAATTGGGAAAGTCATAGACCTCCTGGTAAATCGAGTTTTTGGCTGATGAAAGCAGATGAGAGGAAGGCAGAAGGTTTCTGTTTCAGTCTGGATCGGGAGGCTTTCAATGCATTGGATGGGCTCCACAGCAAGAAGGGAACAACATGTGCCACCAGTCATATTTTGAGTAAAAAACCAGGTATTTGGCTTTGTTTGCCTTTAAGGTGTCAATTTGGTTTTCCTCTTTATGCTAATTTCCCCTACTCAAGTGTGTGTGTGTGTGTGTGTGAGAGAGAGAGAGAGAGAGAGAGAGAGAGAGAGAGAGAGCTAGGAAATAGGTGGTCTTGTCTGTGTGCGTGACACGTGTGTGATGAAGGAGTAGTGTATGCATGGTTGGGGTCTTGTGTACCCGTGCATGGGCATGCATGTCACATGTACCTAGCACTGGGTGCCATGTGGCATATTGATGCCCCCATTGTGAGCCCTAGTCTAGGGACATGTCAGCATGCAGTGTCATGCGTGAACTGGTACTGTTTTGTAACGCACTTGGAGTTGAGGTGTGTGTAGATGTTCTAGTAGCGTATTAGGCCAAGTGCCTGTAGGTCGAAGACCAAGGCAGACAAGGTCAACCAATATATTTTTTGCCTAGGAAGAGTTGACAATTCAAGGTAACTTTAAATGACACATCATACTAAGACCATCAACACGGCACAAGGTGTCATAGATGGGTTAACCCCCCATTCAAGTATTTTATTTACCAGGGGAGTATGAGTTTGCAAGCTTGAGAGTGATCCTTTGGATCACTAGATTGCCTACACAAAAAAATGGCATAAATTCATTGAACAAGCAATACTGGTCTCCTCACACCTTCTAAAGTCTTGATAGAGACTAGTTGCGGTTTTGTCCTTCTCTAAACAGTCCGAAATCAGCCCCCAAACCTTTCCATAGGTCTTGGACAGCTTTGGAGAAACTCGATGAGTCATAAGACATCCTAGGCAGCTTCAAATTAGGCTGTACAGCTGAGCGCGGGTGTAGGCAGCCAAATAAAGCTGGTATGACAGTAGGGCAGCAAGAATAGAGTGATTCCACAAACCCACAAGGGTGAACAAGTTGGCAGTATAGTTTCCAGCAGCAGCCAGGATTTAATGGTCGCACAGCTTGGAGGGGGGTTTTGGAATGCAAAACCATAAAGTTCTTAGCTTGCCCAACAAGGTAGGATCAAAACGTACGTACGGATCCATTCCGTACCGTACATCTGTACCGTACGATCTTCTGTACGTACGGATTGATCCGTACTCCCCCCCTCCTCCTCCCCCTGCGGCGTGCCTGCGTCTCGCGTCTGGACTCTGGAGGCCGTACGACCTCAACCTTCTGGTAAGGGCCAGCTGCCATGCTCTCTCTCCTCTACAGTCGCACTCTCTCTCTCTTCGCTACTGTGGCCGCCGTCTTCTCCTTGAGCCGCTCCCTGCTCACCGCCGCCTCAGTTCGCCTGCCCTCACCGCCCCTGTTCGCTTCGCGCCTCTGTGCGAAGCCGCCCTCTCTGTTCGCCACCACTGGCGCCTAGTACGGCTGGCAATATAACTCACCCACCCTTGCTCAGGCCCCCAAGGCAGCAACATAACTCTCTCTCTCTCTCTCTCTCTCAGAGCCTTAGCCCACCATCTATGGACGACTCACTTGTGACAATGTGACTTGTCTTAAGTAATAAGTATGATTAACTTATTAAGTATGATTGACGACTTGTGATTCTAATTTCTCACTTTTGAATTAGTAGGTTTGTGACCTTGTTGTGTCTCTATTTCGAAAGTTTTATATGTCAATGTGGACATGGACTGAAATTTTATGTAGGTGGCTGAAATTTCTGAGATTTTATGTATTTTTTACCAATGGTACGTATTTTTACGTACCTTAAAATTTTTTTCCGTACCAAACAACGTACAGTACGTACGGATCCGTACAGTACATAACGTTTGGTACCACCTTGTTGCCCAAGCAAAAACGATGAAGAATGGCTTCCTAGGGTTGGTCGTGGCCTTTTTGTTACATGCACTGTTTTAGTGGAAGCGTTAATGCTGATCAAGGCTTGCGTTTAAACTTAATGGTGTTGTAATGCAAAACCGTATACTTCTTAGCTTGCCCAAGCAAAGACGAGGAAGAATGGCCTCCTATGGTTGGTCGTGGCCTGTTTGTTACATGCACTGTTTCGTGGAAGCGTTAATGATGATAAGGCATGCGTTTTAACTTAATTGGAAAGAGATTTAGGTTGGTTATGAATTGGTCCCACTCAAAGCTCGTGACATTGTGCGTGGTGTGGGCTTGGGACAAGTCCTGCCATCAAACAATGGCATCGCCAGAGAGGTGGTAGTTAGCCAATAAAATGAGAGAATTGTTGAAGGCAGCAAGCGGAAGCAGAGGAGATGTAGGCATATGCTCACTTATGGTAGTGCTACGTGTGAAGAAGGCTTAACCAAGGGCACTTTTTCCCATGTGGTTTTTCCCCTTGGATATCAAGTGTGAAAGGACACTCTATCCATATAACGTTTGTACTTCTATATTATATGGATGTGACTCACATGCAAGTGTTGACTTGCATTTTGTGATCACCAGACATTTTGTGTCTAGCTCTCTCTCTCTCTCTCTCTCTCTCTCTCTCTTCTGTGTGAGCTTCTTCTCCCTGCATCTAATAATCTGCAGGAAGCATTGCTGTGTGTGAGTGTGAGTCACCCAACAATTGGTATTAGAGCTCAGCTGCAGCCCTCTGGAGGTTTAGTTTATGTCGCACAGCTTCCGTCGACCTCTAGTTTTCCGTCGTTGTAGGGTTCCGTTCGTCGGTTGTTTTGCTGGTGCAGTTCCGTCATTGTTTTGCCACCGCAGTTCCGTCCGTCGCCCCACTCTCCGGCTCTGTGTTCCTCCGCCCGCTGGCCAACCCTCCGCCCCTTTCCACCTCTTGGAGTGGCGGCGCTAGTGCGTGGGTCTCCGTCTCCGCCCAGCCGTCGGGTGGTGCTGTCACCACAGAAGGCTTATGTGGCACCCGCCCAAAAAATCGATTTTTTTGGGGGTCCACGATTGAGCCTCCTCAGCCCATCGCCGTTGCCTCTAGCTTAAGAGTTGCGACATCTCTCGCCACGTTCTGCCCTCTCGCAACTTCAGGGTTTCGCCACCTCCACACCAGCAATCCCTCCTTCTGCTGCAACAGTAACCCTGCAACTAGCAGTCCCTCCTTCTGGTCATCTCAAGCGGGTCATTTGCAGGTATTTTTATTCCAAAAAAAAATAAAAAAATATTTGTTGCAGACATTCTGGTGTAGGTTCAGAGAATTTTGGGGGTTTGGCAAAATTCCCCTTTGCATGGAAAATTGCAGGAAGCACCATATGTAGACTCTCCATTTGATGTAGAATTGCCAAAAATTGAACATGCTGCCTTGGTTGAAATTTGGGGTTTTTTTAAATTAAGTTCAAAATCAGCAAATTAAGACTCTTCTAGTTGTAGAAATTTGGGGCTTTTGTGAAAATTAGGCAATCGACTGCACATAGAAGTAATTGCAAATTGGGGCTTTTCAGTTTGGAGCATGTAATTGGGGATTACAACAGTGATTTGTCACATATGTATACACATTGTGTGTAATTGGACAATTTGGTGTAGGTCTATACTTGCTTCAGGTTGCAGGCAAAAATTTGCACATGACATTTGGTTGCCTGGCAGTGCACATTGGTGCTTGGTTTGCCTGCAGGTGTATTTTGTCGACATGGCTCAAAATGCTACAAATGTATTTGGTGTGCTCACCCAGGAGGACAAGTTGGATGGATCAAACTACTCCCTTTGGAGTTTCATGATCCGTAATTTGCTCGTAGCCAAAGGGCTTTGGGGCATCGTGTGTGGTGACACGACACACACCCACTTACCATACAGCCAGCAACGCCACAAAGGGGAACTTTCTCCCACACGAGCAGAAGAGATGGGACTCTAGGGATGCACAGGCCATGCCCATGACAGCCCTTTCAGTGAAAAGGTATATTATTCCACACATTCGGTCTTGCAAGACATCGAAGCTTGCATGGGACACATTGGAAGCAATGTATCAGGTACGCAACGAGGCAAGAGTTGCCTACTTGAAGAGGCAATTGGATCTTCTTTCTATGGATGAGGGTGACTCCATGTTAGATCATCTCACCAAAGTGAAAGATTTGCAGGAACAATTGCTCAACATTGATGAGGTTATCCTAGACAGACAGCTAGCTGGTCACCAACACTCTTCATTCTTTACCACCTTCCTACTTGGGCTCTCACACCTCTCTCAACCTCTCTATGAGAGGAGGTGGTGATCCCGTTACTTCTGAAGAGCTGGTGGGTTTACTCTTGCAGGAAGAGCAAACAAGAGCAAACCTATCTAGCAACCGTGCTGGAGACAAGGCATTACAGCTAAGGATAAGGGTAAAGCAAAGAGCTTTAAGCATGGGGGACAACAGTCTAGTAAGGTTGGTCATGGACAGTCCTCTTGTGGTGGTGAAAAGTCGGACAAAGGGGATGCAAACAAGCCTAAAAAGAAGGGAAAATGTCACTGCTGCCATAAGCGTGGCCACTACATTAATGAATGTAGAAAGCGGATTGCAAAAGAGAAAAAGAAAGATGCAGGCAATGCAGTAGCAGACTCTTCTGATGGCAAAGCACAGCAATCGGCTAATGTAACTCAAGAAGAGTACACTTTTTTGGTCACATGCACTAGTGACACACCAAGTGCTTCAGACAATGATATGTCTTGCATTGCATCTGACAGATAGGATGTATCATGGTATTTTGATAGTGGTGCTTCGAGCCACATCACTTCATGCAAAGATGTATTTCAGCACTTGGTTTATGCTTCAAATGGCCGCACTGTATCATGTGCAGATCATACCACATATCCAATAAAGGGAATTGGCAATGTCATACTTGTTGCAGCCAATGGTGCCAATATATATATGACAAATGTGTTGTATGTTCTAGGGATAAAGAAAAAATCTGCTCTCCGTCTCAGCCATAAACGACCAAGGTTTAAAGGTTGAATTTGAAGATGGGAAGTGTTTGGTAAAAGACCTATCAAAGGGTTATGAAATAGTCACTTCCGGAACACGATACAAAGGCTTGTATAAGCTGGACAGCTATGACAAGCGTACTTATGATGCAAATACAGTGGCTGCCCACACTCTTGCTATGCATGATGCAGAGCTATGGCATGCTCGTTTTGGGCATGTAAATTTTCGGAGTTTGATGCTTTTGCAGAAGCATCATATGGTTGGTAATATGCCGCCTCTTGAGTCTCCAACAAGACATGTATGTGGGGTGTATTTTGGGAAAGATGCATCGAAAATCATTCCTGAAGGATGGAGCTGTTAGAGCTGAAAGTAAATTACAGTTCATACACAGTGATGTATGTGGTCCAATGCGGACACCATCCATAGGGGGGCATCTTTATTTTGTCACATTCATTGATGACTACTCCAGGTTTGCTTGGGTTTACCCCTTGAAAGCGAAAGCAGACGTGTTTACATGCTTCCGACACTTTGTAGCAATGGCTGAAAATATGTGTGGATGTAAAGTCCAAACACTTCGCTCAGGTAGAGGTGGAGAATACATGTCAAATGCATTCAAGGATTATATGCTTCAAAAGGGCATCAAACACCAATGTACTGTGCCTTATACACCGCAGCAGAATGGTGTAGCTGAGAGGAAAAACATCTCTCTCATGGAGATGGCAAGATGCACGGTGAAAGCACAAAAATTGCCTCACAATTTTTGGATGGAAGCTATAATGTGTGCAACTCACGTGTTGAACAGGTGTCCAACAAAAGCTTTGAAAACCATAACACCATTTGAGGCTTGGTATAGCCAAAAGCCAAAAGTGGATTATATGCATACATTTGGGTGTTTGGCATATGCACATGTGTCAGAACAACTACGAACAAAGCTAGATGATAAAGCAACGAAATGCATTTTTGTGGGCTACAGCAATGAGAGCAAAGGATACCGTCTTTATAATCCAACAATACGCATGATTTTTGTCAGTAGCTGAAAATTCAGTACAGCCCATGTACAACATGTATAAAAGTCATGATACAAGCATACACGACATGTTTGATGGGCTATTACCCATTGCAATTAGGGGGGATTCAGATCAGCCAGCCCCTACACAAGAAAATCCTCATGTAGAACATGTGGAACAGCCAGCAATTCAGTCCCCTTCTATTATAGACATAGCTAAGTCGGTGCCAAGATGGTTGCTGAAAACTTTGCAAGATAGCAAACTTGCAACTCCATTGACAGGTAGAACAAGGGCTAGTTCCAGCCATGCATTGAATATGCATCATGGGGAGTCTGCATTAGCCATGGGTGGTCTCTTTGATTCAGAAGAGCCTTCTTCTTATGAGGAAGCACATGAGAATGAGCACTGGGTGCAAGCCATGCAGGATGAAATCACTTCTATCATGAAGAACAATACTTGGGATCTTGTGGACTTGCCAAAAGGCAAGAATGTCATTGGAACAAAGTGGGTGTACAAAGTCAAAAGGAAGTCTGATGGTACTATTGACAGGTACAAAGCAAGACTTGTGACTAAAGGCTACTCTCAGAAAAAGGAAATAGATTATGAGGAGACTTTTGCTCCTACTTCGAGAATGACTACAATAAGATCAGTGATTGCATTGGCTGCACATAAGGATGGAAAGTGCATCAATTGGACATCAAAACTGCATTCTTAAATGGGGATTTACAAGAGGAAGTATATGTAAATCAACCCATTGGTTTTGTAGTTCCTGGTGAGGAACATAAAGTATGCTGGTTACACAAAGCATTGTATGGGTTAGAAACCCCAATCGACTCTATCGTATGCCTTCTCAAAATCGAGAAGCATCACGACCAAGTCCTCACCAAGAAATCTAGCTCGGGCCGTCGCCTCCCAGAAGGTGAAAATGTTGTCAAGGATACTACGCTCCTTGACGAATCCTGTCTGGGTAGCATGAATCAACTCCCCCAGGAAGGGCTGGATCCTCAAACTCAAGGCCTTTGCCAAGACCTTGTAGACAGTATTGAGGATCGTAATAGGCCTCCAATGCCGGATATCATCGGATACTCCCTCCCCCTTGGGGATAAGAAAGATCAAGCCCTCTGTAAAGCTCTGTGGCATCACCCCCGACACACCAATGTGCGGCCTCTGGCAATGCATCCGTAACCTGGGTCCAGAACTCTGCTCTGGCACTAGCATGGTTGGGCGCATAGACATTGAGCACGCCAAAGAGCTCATCATGCGTCCTCAGAATGACATACTGTGCTCTACCAGGCACAATGATCCCGCGATCCACAATGGCCTGCTGCCATACATCCGCAATGACCATACATACTCCTCCCTGCCCACCCAAAGGGCCAAATCCTGCAGACCAAAAGGTGTCCCATCTACTAGGCATCACCGAACCATATCTCCGGATCCTGCTCTCACCCAAATGGTGCTCCTGCATCAACAGAATATCAATACTGTCCCCAACTAGGCATCTCTGAAGCTCCTGCCTCAAGCAACCACGATAACGTATATAATGTGTGCCGACAAGGCCCTGTACATTCCATGAGATGATCCTCATGGATGACGTGCTGAGGTGGATGCTGTCTCAGCCGTATGGCGGGCCTTCGCAAGCAGCTTGGATGGAGAATAGTCCCCATCCGAGCGGCTACGAATCTGTCCACCCGGTGTACTGCAAGAATCTCGGATCAGGCGCCAGTGGCTGTGTCCCATGGCGACTGCCTCCCGCTCAGACAGAGCACCCTCGTGTATACATACATATCTAGGGTCGCGTGCTAAGTCTGCCACAATGCGAACGACCAAATGTCGAATCCCTGAGGCATCCACACTCTCGGGATCAATGAAAAAATGAGCCAACTCCCATAGTCGGCCTATCACATCTGTCACCTCCAGATCGCTCACATGGTGAGAAAACTCAACTGCCTGAGTCTTCAAAGTGCTAAGAGCGAGCTCCAGGGTCCACTTCCGGTCGCAAGGGCCACAGAGAGGGAATGAGAAGGCCACCGCTGAATCAAGTGCCTCCTCCCCGCGGGCCGGAGGTATCACTAAATGAACTCGGATGGGTGCTGGCTCATGGGGGCCCTCTGCTCCAAAAAGCCGTGTGAAGGAGTAATCAAAAGCCTCCGAGCGCTGTCTAGTGTCGAGATGACTTAGCCGACTGCGGATAGAGGATATCCGTGAAGCCCGAATCGGCATGGTAAGTCTCCTCTGCGGTGCTCGAGCAAGGTCGGTGCTCAGAGCCCTCTGGACTGCAGGTGAATGCCAGGGGACTGCCAGGGCCTCCTGAGGAGCTGAGGCGGGGGGGGGGGGGGGGGGAGGGGGGTGGGGAAGGAGCCGCTGCCAAAACCGGAACGGGGACGGGAGGAGGCGAAGGAGCGAAGGAGGAGGCGAGGCCGGAGGGGGGGACGGGGGAGGGGGGGTGGGGGCGAAGGAGGGGGTGCTGGCATCTCCTGGTCCTCAGTCGGCGCTGGGGTCTCCTCCTGGAGGGGAGCAAAGCTGTTCCTCACGGGAACCCAGTGATGCTGAGTCTGTGGCTGCTGCTGCATCGGTCTCTGGGCGTGTTGCTGGGGCTGTCTCCCTCGGCGGCGCCCCTGTCCAGGCTGCCACTCCGAGGTCTCTGTGGGCTGAGCAGGTGTCCCGGAGGCTGCCTGTCGAGCCGCATCTGTGGGCGGGCCATCAGGGGCCTGCTGCTGCGGTGCAGGTCGGGGTCTCCTGCGAGGGCAGGCCTTGGCCAGGTGGCCGACCTGTTTGCAAATAAAGCACTGGTTCGGGAGCCCCGAGAACTCCACTCTCTGATCAATCCATCCCCCCCCTATCCTAGGTAGCTGAATGACCTTCGGAAGGGAGGAGATGTCAGGAACCAAGACTCTGACCAAAGGTAGCCCAGCTGCACTAGCCACCACTGAGGCTGCAGTGGGGCCAGTCTCGAGCACGGAGCCCACCAGTGCTCCTAGCCTCGAAAGGAGCGGAAGGTACTCGCGGCGGAGTCCAGGGAAGCAAACAGTAACATGGAAAAGGCGCTCTCCCTGCTCGGCCGCTGCGGGGTCAAAGCCATGCTGCCAAGGTCTGAAGAATGCCCGAGCGCCCCTGATGTCAAGGGGACTCATGGCAAGGACCTGGGCCACACTCTGGGAAGTCTCGAACTCGATCTGGTAGTGTCCACGGCCCAGAAGCTGAACATCCAGGATCTTGCCCACGTCTGCAAGAAGGCGGGCCTGAAGAAGATCCCGGATCTCCCCTCTGCTGGGGCGAGTGCCGACTATACGGCAGATGGTGGAATGTGCTTGGAGGCGTTCCACCTCTGCCGCGAGGTGAAACCGGCCTCTGATAGAAACCAGAGTGCGGTAGACTAGCAGTCACCCGTCCACTTGTAGTCTAGATGTGAAAACAAAACAGATTGGAGCTAGAGGGCCCAAATCTGAAAACAAAGCGACACCCGTTAGCCCCAAAGCTTGGCGCCCCTTGTGGTATTTCTTTATTCAATTTCAAAAGTATGAAAGGCTGAGTACAACAAAATCAGCCATGAGATTACACCTGTATGTCCAATCTGACAGCCCACAACCCCTCTTAGCACAGAGGATTCACGCACACAGATCTGTGTCTCAAAACAACACACTGTGCCTCCCTCTGATCAGCCAAGACCACTAGCAGGGTAGCCATGAGCATACATCTGGCATATCTCAAGCACATGATTCAACATCTCAGCTCATACATACATGTACTGTTCAACCTCTGTCTCCACCCTTTTCAATCTGCCATACCCCTCCTCTCACTCACAAGGGGCCAGATAGCTCTAATCTGCAAAAACAGACTTAAAGCAATAGAGAGAGATAGATGAACAAATGCGGAGCTTACCAAAATCAGCTCGTGGATCTGCACCTGAGGAAGTAGCGGTACCAATCTGTACTTGCAGGCACTTGTTTCCACAACCCGGCTTCACACATGTGAGTGTACTTGTCTGCACCTTCCTCTTTGCATCCACCTCAGTGCTGTACTTGACTGTACAGTTCTGAAAATTCTGCACTGTACCAAGGAGAGCGCCGCCTGCAACTGTACGGCTCTATCTGTACCAGAAAGCACGCCGCCTGCAGCTGTAATGATGCGCCTGCTCTCAGCTGTACCTGACTGAACCTGCTGTACAGCCACCTGTCAGCAGTCGTACAGGTGACTGTACCTGCTGTACGGCTTCTGTCAGAGTGCTTCAGTCCTGTCCGTACAGCTGTACCTGCAACAGAGCCTGCAGCAGCAGTTCTGCACCTGTGCGCAGCCTGTACCAGCAGATATACCCGCAGCAGCTCCTGTGCGCAGCCTGTACCAGAGCGTGTACCCGCAGCAGCCTGTCCGTACAGAGCTGTACGTTTGGTTTGCACAGAGAAAACAGCAACAGCACCCTTCAGCAGTCGACTCCTCCTCCTCTTGCTTTCCACGCATGAGAACTAGCACGTATGCTCCACGTTTCTCCAAAAGCTAGAGAGAGAGAGAGGAGAGAGAGGCATGCACTCCAAAAGTGGAGTTGCCCCCTCCCCATAATAATCCTAGGGCCCCAACTTTAATAAATATTAAAGTTCCCTAGGGGCCACTAAGGCCTAGGGGCAACTTTCAATAAAACATTAGAATTCTAATGTTCTAGTTCCCCCCTTCACACCTAGGGATGTCCACACATCATTAACTCTGTCCGGGCACCCCCCATGTGAATCATTCAATATTTTGACTCAGCAACCACCATGCCCACACTTGTGCTGTTCCATTTTCACAGGGCCATGACATACCCCCCTCTTGAAAAATGGCAAGTGTCCTCGATTGCATTCTGGTGATAGAGCAAAATATCCAAAGTGAAATATACAATATGGCAAGATCAGCGTCCCAATCTCTCTAAGCCATGCACATGTAACATCATTCACTGCAAACCAATGGCGTAGTAATAGTCCAAGTTGTATACCATTGTGAACCATACATATCCACAAAATCTCATGTGACTAGTACACATATATCATAGAAGTCCCATAAACAGATGTATTGTCAGCCTCAGTACCTTCGGGTGAGATAAAAACTGCACCAAGCGACCTCTAGATGTCATCTGAGCCTGTCTGTATCAAGGGAGGGGAGGTGCTACCCCCCTCTTGAGCATCAGGTAATGCTCCAGACCCATGCTCTGCTGAACCTGAATGAGCCACAACAAGAGTCGGCTCTAACTCAAAGGCATCGAGATAAAGCTGCAAAACCTGAGGTGAATCTGTTAAGTCACCTTCCTCCATCCACTTCGCATCCATCGGTGAATAGTTCTTGAACTTCACAAGATAGCGACGGGAAACTTTACCTCGTACCTTCCTTTCTTTATGTGCCAGTATCTGCTCTGGAATCAGAACCTCATGAAGTTCCTCAACGTCCGGCTGAGCCTCATCTGATACATCCTCAGGCACATCCCCACGGAAAGGTCTAAGAAGACTCACGTGAAAAGCATTGTGAATCCTCTAGTGATCTGGTAGCTTCAAGCGATAGGCTACCTCACCAATCTTTTCCAATACTTGAAAAGGCCCATAATAACGCATGCTCAATTTAGGGAATAAGCGCTCTTTACCCTTCATCTTCTTGAGTCTAGCCTTTTCAAAGCGCAAAAGAACCCAATCACCCAAATCACGTCTGTGACGGTCTGCGGCTTTCTTTTGCTTCTGCTGAGTTTTCTGGAGTGCCAACTTAACCCTCCGATAAGCTTCATCCAAACTCTCCACATACTGATCAGCCTCAAAGATCTCATCCTTTGTATGCAAAATGGGTGGTACCTTCTTCCCTCCTCCTACAATCTCAAAAGGCGCCTTGCCTGTCGAGGTATGGACAGTGTTGTTATATGCAAACTCCACCAAAGGAAGATACTTTTCCCATTGTTGCTTGTGCTCTGACACATAACACTTGAGAAGATCCAACACTGTAGAGTTAGCCTCTTCTGTCTGACCATCTGTCTGTGGATGAAATGACGATGAAAACTTGAGAGTTGTACGCATGTTGTCAAACAACCCTCTCCAGAACAAACTCGTCATCCGTGGATCACGGTCACTAATGATAGACGTAGGCAAGCCATGATACTTGAAGATGTTCGCCATGAACAACTTCACCATATGATCCACTTTGATCGTCTTACGCACGGGAATGAAATGAGCCTGCTTACTGAACCTGCATATGATAGTCCAGATGCCATCATTTCCCGTTTGTGTCCGTGGAAGATCAAATATAAAATCCATGGCAATGCTCTCCCAAGGTCTATCTGGAATAGGTAAAGGCTGTAATAACCCTGGTGTCTTTTGACGGTCAAACTTTACCTTCTGACATACGATGCATTGCCTCACAAAGGCATCAACATCTCTTCTCATGGTTGGCCAATAAAAGAAAGTCTCCACTGCTTTTACCGTGGCGTCAATACCTCTATGACCTGCATACGGTGGAGCATGACTTTCAATCATAACCTTGAGTCGCAATGGCCTGGTAACACACAGTCTGCCATGCATCAATAAAAACCCATCTCTGAGAGTATAGTGCTCATGCCGCTAACCCTCAGACATCTGATCATACAACCTTTCAAAGTCCTCATCATGGGCATACTGCTCTTTCATTTCATCAAGCTCATGATGATAAGCAAGTGAAACTGCAGAGACCTGTGGCTTGCGTGACAAAGCATCTGCCACTACATTCTTTTTGCCTTCCACATGCACAATCTGGAAGTGAAACATTGACAAAAAGTTTGCCCAACGCATATGCTTCTCTGAAAGCTTAGTTTGTGTGAGGAAATAACGCAAGGTCTGATGATCTGTCTGTACAGTGAAATCAGCCCCAAGCAAGTAGTGTTTCCATGTAGAAAGAGCGTGAATTACAGCCAACATCTCTTTCTTATAAACCTGTAAATGCTTCTCAGCATCTTGCAATATTCTACTCTCATAGGCTATCACATGTCCCTCTTGCATGAGAACTGCACCAATGCTACTTCCACATGCATCACACTGGACAACAAAAGCCTTTCGGAGGTCCGGTAACACCAATACTGGATCCGAAGTAAGCTTTTCTTTGAGCTTTTTGAATGCTGTAATTTCCCGATCAGCCCATCTAAACGGAGTTGTCTTCTTTGTCAAGGCATGAAGAGGCGAAGCAATTTCAGCAAAGTACCGTATGTATCGCCTGTAATAGGAACACAATCCTAGAAAACTGTGTACATCATGCACGGTCCTCAAAGCTAGCCAATTAAGAATCGCTTCCACCTTTGCTGGATCCATACGAACTCCATGCTTAGACACAATATGCCCCAAGAAATGTATCTCCTGCAAAAAGAACTCACTCTTCTTGCCATTAACAACCAGCCTATGGTTTCTGAGTTCTGCAAACACAATGGCCAAATGCCTTCTATGCTCTTCCTCAGTTTGTGAATGCACAATCATATCATCAAAGAATGTGCCCACAAACTCTCTATGAGGCTTGAAAATCCTGTCCATCATTCTGTTAAATGTGGCAGGCGCATTTGTCAAACCAAAGGGCATAACCAAGAACTCATACAACCCAAACGTGGTTCGGAATGCTGTCTTATGCACATCCTCGGGTCTAATGCGTATCTGATGATACCCGCTTTTCAAGTCAATACGACTAAAGACTGTGGAGCCCTGTAAGCGGTCCAAAATGTCATCGATCCTCGGTATGGGGAATCGATTCTTGATGGTATTCTTGTTCAGCGCCCTGTAATCAATACACATTCGCCAAGAACCATCCTTCTTCTGCACTAAGAGCACAGGTGAGCAAAAGGATGATGAGCTAGGCTGTATCAACCCTTTATTCAAAAGCTCCTGCACCTGACTCATAATTTCTTCCTGTTGGGCTGCACTAACACGGTACGGCGGTCTATTCAGTGGAGTACTACCAGGAATCAGATCAATGGCATGATCTTCTGGCCTCTCAGGAGGAAGTTCTCCTGGCAATGACTTGGAAAAACAGTATTGAAACCCACATAAGAAATCAGTCCTGTCCTTATCTAACATAGACAAATTAGACTTAGACTCATCATCTTGTGCATCCTTTACATAAATCAAGTACGCGGAAAGATGCTTTTTCATTACTGATGAAATCGCCGAAGCGGATACAATAGGAACAGATTCCCCTTTAAGTTTCACATCCAATACATGTTCTTTCCCTCTGAGTCAGAGTGATTTTCCTATTGTATGTATCCACCACCGCATGTACTCTGTGGCACCATGGCATCCCCAACAAAACATCACAGCCATCCAAAGGCATGATGAAGAACTCTTCACTGTCCACATAACCCTGCAAATGAAGCCGAAGCTTCCCAATGATAGGAGTAACGGGTTCTGCATACCCTGGACAAGCCATGTTAGCCTCATGTAATGGCCCCATCTCCTCTGCGCGAATCCCCAATCGGCCAGCAAATCTGGTGAAATGAAGTTGGCTCTAGCACCTGTGTCAAAGAAGATCAAGGCATTCTGATCTCTCACTTTGCCCCATGCCCTGCACAACTCTGTTGCTTCACCACCCGGCTGTTCCCCCACAATATCAGGAACTAATCCCGCAGAAGGCTTTGGTTTCTTTGACTTGGGCTCTCCTTTATTGTCAGAGTCCTTTTGGGACTTTCTCTTGGGACAATTAAATGACATATGTCCCTCTTCTGTGCAGTAAAAACATTTCCGAGCATCTCTCAAAGCCTGTCTTTCCTCAGAAGTCCTCTTGGGCATTGGCAACTTCTTATACTTCGTCTCTGAAGACGCTTTAGCATCACGAGAAGCATGCCCAGATTTTTTAGCTTTCTTGCTCATGTTCTTACTGCCTTTAAACCCAGATGAACCTCCAGTGAGTAACGCATTAGCTGTCATAGCATTTTCAATCATCTGTGACATGTTTGTTACTCTTGTCTTGATACAATAATCTCGCACCTCTTTGGGCAGCCCACAACAATACTTCTCTACCTGCTCAGACAATGGCACTGCACGGTAAGAAGTCACTGGGAGTAAAGCTTCCCAAAACTTCTTGTTATAATCTTCCAAATTTTCACATTTTGAAGCATCCAACTTGTGCCATGCGGTCATAACATCCACCTCAAATGTAGATGTGAGCCATACGGAAGAGAAAACCTGTTTGAATTGTACCCAAGTGGTGGGTGCTATGCCCTGCAAAAGAAGAGTAGACCACCACTGCAAAGCATTGCCCTTGAGAAAAGTGGTGGTAGACCACCACTGCAAAGCATTGCCCTTGAGAAAAGTGGCAGCTTTCCTCACCTTAGAGGACTCTGTGTAATTCCCACCAGAAAAAGCAGCATCAAACTGCTGTAAAAAGGTAAGTGCTTTAAGTTTATCTTTGGCCCCACTGAATGTATCAAACTTCATTGCAGCTCCCCCTTCCTTGTAATCCTTCGCCTTTCCCATAGGCGTTAGATTATCATATGGAAGTGGCTTCGCAAGATTGCTATTGGGTCAACATTTCCCATTCCCACACCTGGCATACCATATATCCCAGCCATGTTTCCAAACATTCCGTTATGCATACCTGGCTGCATACCACCAAACATATTGCCTTGCATTCCAAGTTGCATGCCTCCAAACATATTTCCTTGCATACCGGACTGCATACCACCATACATATTCCCCTGCATACCAGGCTAAAAATTAGCTCCAAAAGGCCCATGCATACCCATGCCTCCCTGAGGATAACCCCCAGTCATAGATTGGAACACCGAGCCACCACCAAAATAACCTGGATGCATATTCTGCTGAGGAATTGATGGCTGTCCAAAGAAGGAACTCTGTGAGTTTGCTCCATAAGCATGCTGCATGTTCGGAAACTGGCCAAGAGATGGTTCCTGTGGGATGGCACCACTATGACCCTGTGGAAGGTTCTTAGAACGAACCTTCTTCTTTTTCTCGGGCTCTGTGCGGGATCTCATAAATTCAGCAAATCTCTCACTCTGAGTGAGCTGCATAAATACATCCATAACACTAGCCAAACGATCTTTGAACCGAGCATCATCATCCTCTTTACCAAGCACATCTTCTGGCTGTGTTACATCCTCATAAGGCTCAGCAGCCTGTTCTCCTGCATGAATATCCTCAGATACATCTCTCTCAGGAGAAGTCTCTTGCTCTTCCTCTTCATGATAGAAGTACTCATCCTCTGTATCAAACATTTTTTGCTGAATTTTTCAGCGATGGCTTTCTTCGAGGCAACCACGAGCTCACCCCCTTCAGAAAGTTGATGATTGGTCTCGGCAACGGAACCTTGAAACCGGCTTCTGATAGAAACCAGAGTGCGGTAGACTAGCAGTCACCCGTCCACTTGTAGTCTAGATGTGAAAACAAAACAGATTGGAGCTAGAGTGCCCAAATTTGAAAACAAAGCGACACCTGTTGGCCCCAAAGCTTGGCGCCCCTTGCGGTATTTCTTTATTCAATTTCAAAAGTATGAAAGGCTGAGTACAACAAAATCAGCCATGAGATTACACCTGTATGTCCAATCTGACAGCCCACAACCCCTCTTAGCACAGAGGATTCACGCACACAGTTCTGTGTCTCAAAACAACACACTGTGCCTCCCTTTGATCAGCCAAGACCACTAGCAGGGCAGCCATGAGCATACATCTGGCATATCTCAAGCACATGATTCAACATCTCAGCTCATACATACATGTACTGTTCAACCTCTGTCTCCACCCTTTTCAATCTGCCATACCCCTCCTCTCACAAGGGGCCAGATAGCTCTAATCTGCAAAAACAGACTTAAAGCAATAGAGAGAGATAGATGAACAAATGCGGAGCTTACCAAAATCAGCTCGTGGATCTGCACCTGAGGAAGTAGCGGTACCAATCTGTACTTGCAGGCACTTGTTTCCACAACCCGGCTTCACACATGTGAGTGTACTTGTCTGTACCTTCCTCTTTGCATCCACCTCAGTGCTGTACTTGACTGTACAGTTCTGAAAATTCTGCACTGTACCAAGGAGAGCGCCGCCTGCAACTGTACGGCTCTATCTGTACCAGAAAGCACGCCGCCTGCAGCTGTAATGATGTGCCTGCTCTTAGCTGTACCTGACTGAACCTGCTGTACAGCCACCTGTCAGCAGTCGTACAGGTGACTGTACCTGCTGTACGGCTTCTGTCAGAGTGCTTCAGTCCTGTCCGTACAGCTGTCCGTACAGCTGTACCTGCAACAGAGCCTGCAGCAGCAGTTCTGCACCTGTGCGCAGCCTGTACCAGCAGATATACCCGTAGCAGCTCCTGTGCGCAGCCTGTACCAGAGCGTGTACCCGCAGCAGCCTGTCCGTACAGAGCTGTACGTTTGGTTTGCACAGAGAAAACAGCAACAGCACCCTTCAGCAGTCGACTCCTCCTCCTCTTGCTTTCCACGCATGAGAACTAGCACGTATGCTCCACGTTTCTCCAAAAGCTAGAGAGAGAGAGAGGAGAGAGAGGCATGCACTCCAAAAGTGGAGTTGCCCCCTCCCCATAATAATCCTAGGGCCCCAACTTTAATAAATATTAAAGTTCCCTAGGGGCCACTAAGGCCTAGGGGCAACTTTCAATAAAACATTAGAATTCTAATGTTCTAGTTCCCCCCTTCACACCTAGGGATGTCCACACATCATTAACTCTGTCCGGGCACCCCCCATGTGAATCATTCAATATTTTGACTCAGCAACCACCATGCCCACACTTGTGCTGTTCCATTTTCACAGGGCCATGACACGAGGCTCGCTTCCTCTTTTGGCGAAAGAGAAAGCCTGACGGGGGTATCCTCAGGGGCGGTCGAGGGGGCTGTAGAAGAGTCCCTCTGAGGTGGGGCGGGAGGAGCCTCCATTAGAGTCTGAAGCTATGGCGAAGGCGGAGCGAATGCGATACCTGCAAGAACCGAGCTGCACACGAAGGGCGGAAAGGGCAGCCGAAAGGATAAAAAAAAGAAAAACCCCCAGGTGGCGGAAAAACCAGCAAGAAGGGAAGGGGCGGGGGTTGGGATAACGCGGCAAAGAATAAAACCCCCCCGGGGGGGGGGTGGGCAGCATGAAAGGAGAGGCGGGGGGGGGAGAGAGGGCTGGCGGAGGGGGGGGGGACGGGGTGCTGACGAGGGGAGGGGCGCGCGATGGCGAGCTGAAGGGGGGCGGGCGCTTCAGTGCGAGAGGGCGAGAAGGCGAGATGAAGGGGGGGGCGCTATGGTGAGATGAAGGGGGGGCGCATTAGCGATGGTAGGTGGGGGGGGGGGGGGGGGGGGGGGGGGGGGGGGGCGCGAGGGAGGCAGCGCGAGCGCGAGCAGGGGTGAAGGCGGGAGCTTCAGCTAAGCTTAACAAACTTGTTCCTAGATTCATCTAGGTATATATATATATATCAAAGCATCCTGAGCAAAGACAGAGAGATTGCTGTTTGCAAAGCATCTTTGGAAGTCAAGGGAAAGAAAGAATGCATCAATCTTATCATACCATGCCTTGGGTGCCTGCCTAAGGCATGCCCAAAAAGGTAGCAATAACCTAATCTATGACCTACCCCATGTGAGGGTCAGATGCCTAACAATGAGCAATAGATTGCCTTTTATAGGCTCTTGGAGGAACTCAACAACTAGCCGACCTGCTATCGACCAGCTCCATGGATCCTCGTAAATATTAATGCTGCTAGTTGGAAGTACACGAGCTCCAACATCTTGCCGACAAGGTTTTGGTCCACCTCTAGCCCTCCACAAGCCTGTGACAGCATATACTGCTCCAATCTGGTGTTTTTATTGTTGGATTCACTTAGTTAGCAAGCTAATCACCAATAGATGTAGTGATAGCTTGTAGCAACACTAAGTAATAGATCAACAAATGATTAAGTTAATGAACACTCATTAAGTAGCAATGATAGAGACTTAACACATATCATGTAGCTACTTAACACATGGAAATGAGTACTCGATAGAAAGCCAAAATGGTGACAAGAGCCAAGGTTTCACAAAGTAACACTAAGATTGGATTTTAAACACTAAGTGCATACAAGAATGCTAGAGCTCTCATACTCAAGAGAAGGTGTAGAGACCATGTTTTTATAGGCTCAGTGAAGGGAGGTGCCTAGCTCACACCCACTTGCCCCTCTCATGCCACCTAGAGGAGGTGCCTTAAATGCTAGTCAATGGGTTACAAGCTAACCCATGGTTTACACCTTTGCCTATACCCTTAGCATAAATGTATTAAACCCATTGATACACACTAAGTGATGGATGTAGATCAACCTATTCTCAACATTTATCTGCTGCAAATCAGGGATTCGCCTTGGGATTAGCATGTCCATGTGCATGCACATGACATTGTGCAGTTTGTACACCTTACTCTCGTGTCCATGAACTTGAAAACCTAGAGGTTGTTCAACATAGGCCTCCTCATGTAGACTTGACATCCATTTGATAAACCAGCCAGCGAGGATGAGTGGGGAGAGCAAGAACTATGTGGATAGTGGTGTATTTGGTTGTAGAGGCAAAAGTTTCCTCATAGTGAATACCCTCCATCTGAGAATACTCCTTTGCAACCAATTTGGCTTTGTGTTTGTCTAGAGAATCGTCGGCATGAAACTTGGTCTTAAAGACCCACTTGACCCCAATGACTTGCGTATGCAAAGGCCAGTCCACAAGCTCCCATGTACCGTTCCTTTCAATGGAATCAATCTCGGCCTCCATGGCTGCCTGCCACTCAGGTAGAGCAAGAGCCTCTTTAGCTGTAGTAGGCACATATGACTGCACCACTTTACTACTCAAGGCGAGGTTATAGGAATGGCAAAGCTGTTGTAATCTCCATGCCTGTGTCAAAGGTGTTGCTGAGGAGTCAGCAAGTTGATGAAGATCAACATAGGAGAGATGAGAGTCACGAACAGTGGCTTCCAGCCATCGGGGAATCCTGGGAGCAATCCTCTGTCGCATAGAAGCAGGAATAGGAGAAGCTGAGGGCAGAGAAACTTGGGGTGAAGAAGGTGGGGGTGGAGAAGTTGAGGGGGGTGGGGGTGCTGGGAAAGGAGAGGACGAAGCAGGAGGATGAGGAACCTCTATGGTAAGCTCAAGGTGAGACCAGAAATCATTGGACGAGGGTTCAACAAAGTGAACATCGTAGGAAATCACTAAGGACATCTTCTCTCGATCCCATAATTTGAAGCTTTGGATTGAGAGATGTAACCAAGGAATTTACACTTCCCGGATTTGGGATCCTCGGAAAGAGGGAGGAAGATCGAAAGAATAAAGCATGGTACGGGCCATCTCCTAAAGTTTGAACAGTCTTGTTTTTGTGTTCAACCACACCATTTTGTTGTGGAGTGCGAGGTGTGGAGAATTGACGGCCAATACCAAAGTTGTGGAAGACTTTGGAGATGAATTCTCCTCCATTGTCCGAACGGACTTGTTGAACCTTCTCTGTGGTCGCATTCTCGACCAGAGCCACCCACTCTTGAAAGCGGGAGAAAGCTTGAGATTTCTCCGCCAAGAGATACACCCAAACTTTATTATCAATAATAAGCATGAAGTACGTGTGTCATGTGCATGCACATGGACATGCTAATCCCTGAAGGCCAGCAGATAAACAATAGACTTAGGGCATGAGCAGGGCACAGAAGGATCCCTAAGGCATCCTATGGGTACTAGAAGTGCTACAGGGCTGGTCGGCAGGGCACTAGAAGTGCTATAGGGCTGGCCAGCAGCAAGAGGATATTTATGTGTTTTCTGTTGGCCGATTAGCAGGTCGGCCAGTTTGGGAATTCTCAAGGGGGGGCAAGGGCTGCGAGGTTGGGCCGCCAAAGGCTCTGAAGGGTCAAAGGGACTCGCGGGAATTTGGATGCTTGGAGTGGGATTGTTACGAGGCAATGGTCTCCAAAATGGGGGGGCCGATGGCGGGTTCCTTAAGGGTACTTGTGGGTTTTGGGGAGAGAGAGAGAAAAGAAAGAAAGAAAGATATATTAAGCGTCTACTAAAGACCCAATGGGCCTATGAGACCAAAGTGGTACAATAATGTCCATGGCATATCTCATCATGGAATGGAAAATAAAACAGAATGAAAACATAAATATAGCTATCTCACTGGGGTGATACAAAACTGTCCATGGAAACTTGTCATGGAATACTTAAAACATGAAAACATGGGAGCAACATCAGCTCCGAGTAGATGGTATACCACTCTCCAAAATGTCAAGCATGGGATTGACGAGTGGCCAAGAGGTCTCCCTCAGCTATGAGAGAGAGAGAGAGAGAGAAAGAAAGAAAGAAAGAAAGATATATTAAGCGTCCTACTAAAGACCCAATGGGCTTATGAGACCAAAGTGGTACAATAATGTTCATTGCATATCTCATCATGGAATGGAAAATAAAACAGAATGAAAACATAAATATAGCTATCTCACTGGTGTGATACAAAACTGTCCATGGAAACTCGTCATGGAATACTAAAAACATAAAAACATGGGAGCAACATCAGCTCCTAGTAGATGGTATACCACTCTCCAAAATGTCAAGCATGGGATTGACGAGTATGGCCGAGAGGTCTCCCTCAGCTATGTCACGTGGAAAGGTAGCTCGATGGCGCTGGAGCATGTCCTGCATCTGGAGCTGATGAGGTGATCGTGGCCGATGGGGGGGTCCAGGGCATCGGGCACGCTGGAGTGCAAAGGCTCGGTCCGAGGTAACTCCTCTCGGGCGAGGTAGGACCAGAGCAGCTCGTGGAGGGTCCACAAGATCCACTATGTCGGTGTCCTCCACCTCCTGGGTCGGGAAGAAACTGGTGATGGTTGACTGCTGAGGGAGGGGGCGGGGTGGCTGGGGCCTGTGTCTCAAGAAGGTGTCCCTGTGTCTGCGGAGCTCAAGCAGGAAGAGGCTCAGGCAACGCTGGTCTTGGAAGTCAATGATCCTGGGGAGTGGACCGAATCCCTCATGAAATGAACAGTAAAACCTCCCGCGGATCTCATAGTATACTAGGCAGCGGCATATGTAATGCTCCTCCGTCTCAACCTCTGTGTGGCATAGTCGGCAGATCCTCTCCTCTCTGGGTGTCCGTACGAGCTTCCTGGCTCTGAAGATGCGCTTAGCTCTACCTGTCTCCACTCTAAGGTGGTGGGAAGAAACCCATATCTGGCCAATCGCAAACCGCATGGCATGGGACATGTGAACACTCAAGTAGCCTGGCTGTTGGATGAATCCATCCTTAGTGAGTGTGAGGACGTGGTCTCTATAAAAGTGCATTTTCGTGGGGAGCTCCGGGGGTGTGATCCATGTGCAATGTGTGTAGAGGCTAAGAAGATCTGACCGGATAACCCGGTTGGTATCCTCGTGAGACAGGCGGAAAAAAGGGGAGTCCAAACTGTAATGAAGGGGGGGTAGGCGGTCCATGCAGAGCCCATATACTGAGAACCAAGTGGAAACTAGTGCATACCATACTCCAGAGTGCCCCTCAAGTGCTAGCTGTCTGGAGGACTCCAGGGCAAGCCTCGGGTACCTGTGGGGATCCATGTGATGGTATGTGACTGTTTGGAAGAGTGCCTCCACTACCATCGGGGCTGCAGCAAACTTTGCCTAGATAATCTAGTGTGGGACTGATGGTTTGCTGCGTATCATACGGGAGAACATCATGACCTGGGCCTCTCAACTCGTTGCCAATCCTCATCGGATAAATCACTGGGGGACTGATGGTTTGCTGTGGATCATAGGAGAGAGAGAGAGAGAGAGAGAGAGAGAGAGAGAGAGAGAGACCACTAGAGAGAGAGACCACTGGGGGTGCACTCTTGAACTAACAGTGAGGACAAGCTCCAGCAAGGTGTCCCATCTGCTGGCAAATGAAGCATTGGCCTGGAGGCGTGAGTACTCAACTCTCTGCAGAATAGGAGATTCCCGGAGGCAAGGAAACGATATGGCATGAGGGAGAGCTTATGTAGATATGAAGAGATAGAATCCCGGCCTTTTGAGCTAGAACCGAAGCGGCGGTTTGGGGGGGGGGGGTTGAGGGGGGGATTCCATCACTCTCCCAATAACACCACCTATCACCGGGTGGAGAGGAAGACATTCCTTCCTGAGACCAAGAAAGCAAATTGTTACAGGAAAGCATGAGACGCTAGCCATAGGATCGGGCGTTGGGTCAAAGCCATGTTGCCACCTCGCAAAGAAGGCTTGGGCCATACGTAGTGCAACGATGCTCAGCTGCATGACATGCTGTAGGTGAATCAAACTCAACCTGGTAGTATCCATGCTCCAAAGGATGCATATCAGTGATGTTTCCAAGCTCGCCAATAAGGGTCGTCTACAAAAGGTCCTTGAGATGAGGCTCAATTGCATGACTCTATCCGATGTTGTAGGTGAAACAAACTCAGCTTGATAGTATCCATACCCCAAAGGATGAATATCAATGATCTTTCCAAGCTCGCCAATAAGGGTTGTCTGCAAAAGGTCCTTGAGCTGTCCACGTGCTGGGCAGCTACCCACAATCTTGTAGACCAAGGTGCTGGGCATGTGCTTGAGCTGTCCATGTGCTGGGCAGGGGGGGATTCCATCACTCTCCCAATAACACCACCTATCACCGGGTGGAGAGGAAGACATTTCTTCCCGAGACCAAGAAAGCAAATTGTTACAGGAAAGCATGAGACACCAGCCATAGGATCGGACGTTGGGTCGAAGCCATGTTGCCACCTCGCAAAGAAGGCTTGGGCCATATGTAGTGCAACGAGGCTCAGCTGCATGACATGCTGTAGGTGAATCAAACTCAACCTGGTAGTATCAATGCTCCAAAGGATGCATATCAGTGATGTTTCCAAGCTTGCCAATAAGGGTTGAGATGAGGCTCAATTGCATGACTCTATCTGATGCTGTAGGCGTAACAAACTCAGCCTGATAGTATCCATACCCCAAAGGATGAATATCAGTGATCTTTCCAAGCTCGCCAATAAGGGTTGTCTGCAAAAGGTCCTTGAGCTGTCCACGTGCTGGGCAGCTACCCACAATCTTGCAGACCAAGGTGGAGGTGTCCAAGGATGCGACTGTCGAAGGGAAGCGTTGGAGGTCCACTTCTGAGAAAGAAAGGCAAGGGACAACGGCCTCAGTTGGGGATGATGGAGCAGCTGCCATGGAGTCCTCATGGAGGTTCGAAGACCAGAAGCTACCGACACCTATCGAAGAGAAAAACTGCCCAAAAGCTGGAAACACTTGCCAAGGGAGAGGATGAATAGGATTTTCGGGGGGGGGGGGGGGGGGGGGGGGGGGGAGAAGCAACAGGTTGGAGAGGCAGGGGAAGCTCAAAAAGCGGAGGGACGTGTTGACTGAAAAGGGGCACGGGAGCAAGGGCAGCTCATGGTCAGGAGGAGGAGGAGGTGCAGGGGAAGGTGAGGCGGCAGATGACAAACAATGAAAGAGAACTGAAGTTCGCAAATACAAGATGCAGAGGAACGGAAGGAAGATCATATACACCAAAAGGTGGTTCAGCACGAGGCACACCGTGTAAGCCCAGTACACCACATTGAGCGGGGAACAGGCCCCGCCCCCTTTCAGGAATTTATTCAGGAACAATTCACGGGCACGCTGGCTAGGGTCAATACAATCAATGAATACAAAACAAACAGATATGCCGATGTAGGATATCCAAGTTGATGTCGATGTCAAGCCACGAGATCTCTAATGCCGAGCACACCACGGGGATGACCCACAAGTATCTCTCACAGGCTAGTACCAAATCTAATATCCAAATCCAAATCTAATGAATCCAAGTCCAAGTCCAAGTCCAGATCCAAGTCCAAATCCAAGTCCAAGTCCAGATCCAAGTCCAAATCCAAGTCCAAGTTCCATGTCCATGTCCAAGCTTTATGCCCAAGCTATATGTCCAAGCTCCATGTTTATGTCTAAGCTTCATGCCCAAGCTATATGTCCAAGTTCTATGTCCAAGTTCATATCCAAGTTCAAGTAGTTCAAGTTCCCATGAGTAATCTCCACAACTCCTACAACCTTGGCGATGAAGAAAACCATGGAAAAGCTCTTTCTGGCAAGAAAACTGATATAAAACCTGTTTTAATGGTTTTTGGGCCTTCAAAAAGCAGTTTTTAGGGTTTTTGGAGCAGTTTAGGGTTTCTGAAATTTCTGTCCGTATAGCTCCGTGCACGTGTTTGTATCGCCCATGCATATGCCCATACAAGTCTAGGGCTGACCATACATCTGAAAAGCAAGTTGGAGAAGGTGTTGATGGTGAAGAAGAAGCTCTCCATGATCGTAATGATGCCCACACACACTGCACGATCTCCTTCGATCTTCAATGATCTTGTTCATGGTACTACAAGAGAAGTCTAATCCACTTGTAAGAGACCCTGCTTTTTGCGAAAAAGCCTTCATGCTTTTGCTTTGCCTTTTTATGCTTTGCTTTTCTCTTTTTGCCTTTGCTTTTGCTCTTTTTACTTTTATTAGTAAAATATTACTCAACTTTTGGTTCTTTGCTTTTTTGGCTTTAAGGCCTTAGAGTTGCTTTTTGAGAAAGCACCTTTTAGCTTTTTGGTCCGGCTCAGTCTCCTCTTTCCAATGGTGCCCTTGGCTCGTGGTCAACCTTGGTTGACTTTTTTGCTTTTTCTTGCTTTTTGACCAAGAATGGTGCTTTTTCTTAATCAAACCGTATGGACCTTGTCCCCATGTCTTCTTCCACCTTTCTAGTGTCCAGGCATGGGTTTCATCTTGTGAAATAGACCTAGGAGGACCAAAAAGTTACATTCCCTCCCTCTTACATCGCAGTTGTCCTCAACTGTGGATCGCAAGTGTTCCAAGCATATCCATATGTTCCATGTATATCCTTGTGTTCCAAGTACAGAAAGTACTTCCATATGTTTGAACCTTGCGATGGTGACTCCTTTGGCTCGAAGACAGGTTTTAATAGCTTCAACTCCTTCGGCCTCGGTGGCTTGATCCTTGATGAAATCTTCAAACATTTGAGCCCTTCTTTGGTCCCGTTCCCTCTTGGTTCTCCGCGCAAGGAATTCTTCATCTCTGAGAAATTGTCTGAACTGTTGAAAGTCATGGTACTCTTCTGATGACATGGCTCTGGTCTCATGAGTAATGGATCAACGACCTTGGTTTTTATCCTGAACTCCTCGATCGGCCCAATACTTGTTCCCTTCATTAGACCCTTGGTTTCCCTCTTCTCTCAACATGGCTTTGTCACCCCAAGAAAGTTTCTTCAAGAGAAATCCTTCTCTGATACCTTGTAAGCCCAGCGGGGCGTGCAATGACAGACTCAACCATGTGTCCAAGAGATAAAGATAGAGAGAGAGAGGAGATAGAGAAGGGAATAGGGAGCTTGCACAGTACACCACATTTAGCAGAGAACAAGCCCCACCCCTTTTCAGGAATTTATTCAGGAACAATCCATGGGCATGCTGGCCAGGATCAATACAATCAATGAATACAAAACAAACAGATATGCCGATGTAGGATATCCAAGTCGATGTCGATGTCGATGTCGAGGCACGAGATCTTTGATGTCGAGCACGCCACGGGGATGACCCACAAGTATTTGTCACCGGGCTAGTACCAAATCTAATATCCAAATCCAAATCCAATGAATCCAAGTCCAGATCCAAGTCCAAATCCAAGTCCAAGTTCCATAACCAATTTCCATGTTCATGTCTAAGCTTCATGCCCAAGCTATATGTCCAAGTTCCATGTTTATATCTAAGCTTCATGCCCAAACTATATGTCCAAGTTCTCCATGTCCAAGTTCATATCTAAGTTCAAGTAGTTCAAGTTCCCATGAGTAATCTCCACAATTCCTATAACCGTGTCGATGAAGAAAACCATGGAAAAGCTCTTTCTGGCAAGAAAACTGATATAAAACTTGTTTTAATAGTTTTTTTGCAATAAAAACCTCCAAAAAACAGTTTTTAGGGTTTTTGAAGCAGTTTTAGGGTTTCTGAAATTTCTGTCCGTACACGCGTCCATATCGCCCATGCATATGCCCATACAAGTCTAGGGCTAACCATACATCTGAAAAGCAAGTTGGAGAAGGTGTTGATGGCGAAGAAGAAGCTCTCCGTGATCATAATGATGCCCACACACACTCCACGATCTCCTTCAATCTTCAATGATCTTGTTCATGGTACTACAAGAGAAGTCCAATCCACTTGTAAGAGACCCTGCTTTTTGCGAAAAAGCCTTCATGCTTTTGCTTTGCCTTTTTATGCTTTGCTTTTCTCTTTTTGCCTTTGCTTTTGCTCTTTTTACTTTTATTAATAAAATATTACTCAACTTTTGGTGCTTTGCTTTTCTGGCTTTAAGGCCTTAGAGCTGCTTTTTGAGAAAGCGCCTTTTAGTTTTTTGGTCCGGCTTAGTCTCCTCTTTCCAATGGTGCCCTTGGTTCGCGGTCAATCCTGTTTGACTTTTTGCTTTTTCTTGCTTTTTGACCAAGAATGGGGCTTTTTCTTAATCAAACCTTATGGGCCCTGTCCCCATGTCTTCTTTCACCTTTCTGGTGTTCAGGCATGGGTTTCATCATGTGAAATAGACCTAAGCGGACCAAAAAGCTACACACCGTAGGTGCAACCAAGATCCCAGAATATGCGGAAAATGAGATAATACAATTGAGGGCAGAGCTTATGCTTATTTAGCACCTAGAGGGCCCAGTCGACCAGCATAAAGTAGGTTGACTAGAGCAGAAAATGGAACATGCCAGAAAAAGGTGCCAAAAATGTGGAAAAAATCAAGAAAAACATGGGTAAATTTCCGAGACTGGGGGAGGTCCTCCAAAGGTGCAAAAACATTGGGGAAGCCCCCAGAATAGTGGAGATTACTCCTCCAACACCTCCTCTTCAGCTCCACTAAAGAGGACCAATACCGGCGCGTGGAAGTAAGTGATCCAAAGTTGGTTTGTAAAGCGCCTTGGTGAAGATGTTTGCCACATTGTCTCTGGTAGGACAATACTCCAGTGTTAAGGGGTACCGAGTGCCAAGTAGTCATGAACCATATGATAATGAACAGCAATGTGCTTGGACTTCGAGTGGAAGACTGCGCTCCGTGCAAGAGCCATGGCACTTTGATTGTCGGAGTAGACAACGGTGGAAATTAGAGGAGGAGGGACATGAAGATGATCAAGCACCTGATGAAGCCATAGAAGCTCTTTGACTGTTTCAAAGTAAGTACGATACTCTGCTTTTGTTGAAGAACCGGCAACTGTCGATTGCTTCTTTGTTTGCCAAGAAATGAGTCCGGTACCAAGTAAGTAACAATAACCCATAGTAGACCTCCGGGTATCTGGATCACCTTCCCAGTCAAAATACGAATATCCAACCAAATCAGGGCTAGAGCATGTCAGAATATGCAGCGGAGATGAAGACAAAATCTGAGAACACAAGAGCAAGTGCACTGCAAAAAAAATACAGCGATAGAGAAGGATAGAGAGAGGCGTATAACTCTACTATATACACAAGAAAACCCGAAATACCCAATACAAGATGTGGGGGGCCATGGGGCCATTTTATATGGCCCCATCAGCAAGTCGGCCAGCCCAAAAAACAACCGACATGAGCAAAGAGCTCACGACTTGCACTTGTCTTCAGTCGGCCAGCGCACAGATGAAGACGGGGACCAGCAGGACTAGTCGGCCAGCATCCAGGACACCCAGACCAGCAGTCGGCCAGTGTCTGGATCAGCTAGGAGCCAAAGATTTGCCTCCCACACCTGGTAAAAAAATAGGGAAAAATATGGAGAGTGGGGAAAAATGAGAAAACACCTAAATCGGGCTGGCACACCCACAACAGAGGCCCGGGTGTAAATATACAGACAGGAGATGACTGCTAATACCCCCTCTCAGCTCCTGGATGTGGAACCAAGCCCAGGGAGCTGGAGTGCTGCCGGAGCATAGCCTGAGGTAGAGATTTTGTGGAGAGGTTCACCGCACTGTCCTCTGTCGAATAGAACTCTAGCTAGATGTCATAAGCAACAATCTTTTCACGAATAAAATGCCTCTGGATGACCATGGGTTCCTCCAGTGGAAACCCAATCCTGCCAAGTAACCTCTGCAACCTCACCACCTTGCAAGCAGCACCACAAGCAGCCCGGTACTCTACCTCTGTCGACGACAAGGCAAAAGATGGCTGCCTCTTACTGCTCCATAAAATTGCTCCTAAGCCAAGGGAAAAACTGTAGCCTGATGTCAAGGTCCTCGTGTCTGGCTCTCCTCCCCAATCTGAGTCACTCCATCCGTGGAGTCTGACTCCATCCATCAATCCCCCTCCTGTGTAAAAGAGTCCAAGATCCTTCGCATGCTGCAGAGACCACAAGATACGCAATCCTGCCTAACAAAGAGTCCTTTGCAAACATGAGCTTAACAGCCTCGTCAGAAAGCTCCCGTCCAATCTGGTATCCAGCAACCAGATCAATGAACCATTTTGCTTCCCAGTCAAGGAGGCATCATACTGCTCACAAGGATCAACACCTGTTACGGTGGGATGCCAAGTCCTGGAAACCTGCTGAAGACCACTCAAGGCCTTTGGAAACCTGTAACCAACCCCCTCTGAATCCGAAACTACAAAGCCTGGAGAATGTGCAACATCCACCTCCTGCTGCAAGTAATCAACTGTCACTTGCCTGGCTTTCCAATAGGTCCCCGTGGAAAGAACTTCCTCAACTACAGGATTTTGTTTGTCCCGAATGCTACGAGACATCAGAGCATAGGTTACCTGTAAAGTTTCCTCTGATTGACGAACACAAGAACTACCAACATTTGTACTGGAAAGTTCTTGTCAACTGCTGCCATCAACTGGCAAGCCATCCACCATCTGGTCCGGGAAAGCCTGCACCTACAGCGTATCCACACTTAAGTGGCCATTACCAGAGTGCCACTCATCACAAAACTTAGGACCTAGGAGAGAGAGCTGAAAGTTTGTAAACTCCATTCTCCACTCCGCCTTCGCAAACTACCTGGCCTGTTGCCTTGTCCCGGAGAGCAACAAAATGCTCATCAAACTCCACCCGTACTCTAGTCTTGCAAACCTGATGCACTGACAACATATGAAAACCAAGTGACGGAACATACAACACCTGGGAGGAATGCTTCCCCCCTCTGCCATCGGGAACTATCTCCAACCTGCCCTCACTGTGAACTTGGATAGTGGATGTATCCCCAGTAAGAATGTGACCAGAATACCTGCAGAGATCTTGTAAAGCCGAACGGGAAGGAGTCATGTGCCTGGAAGCACCACTGTCGAGAATCCACTCCCGAGTATCCGTAGGAGAGAGTCCTCCAACCTCCTCCCTGCACGAAGAAAATGAAACATCGGTGTCCATAACCTCTAGGTGCACAAAAGATGGAGTCTTCACGGTTGCTGTTGAGGATTCTGCACCCTTCTCGGTGCTCCGCTTGGGACACTGCCTCCAATAGTGGCCTTTCTCGCCACAATCATTATAGGTCCTCTCTGCCTTCAGTTTCTCGCGGTCTGCATTGGACTTCTTCTCAGAAGACTTCTCCGGTGAAGCCTTCCCTTTGCGCTTGTTGTTACGGCCTTTCGACCGTTGGCAAGTTAAGGCCTCCGAACCTCTGCCCTGTGGAGGGTTTGAGAATCTTTCCTCTTGGTCCAAGACCATGGGCACAAGCTCCTCCCATGTGATGGTGCTGAGCCTGCCACTAGTAATCAACGAAGAGTAAAATGCTGAGTACTGAGAGGGCAAATGGGACAGCAACGTGATGGCCATATCCTCCGATGATATCTCTTTCCCGGCCTGAAGAACTTCCTGCTAAAGATCCTGCAGCTTGTTAATGTGCTCTCGCATCGTCAATGACTTTGCAGGATGCATCACCCGCATCTGCACTTCCAAGGAAATCCTCTTCATGGGTGATACCCTGTTATAGAGAGAGGCCAAATGCTGCCATATACCTCTGGCCACTGTCATATGCTTGATATGATTGATTACTTGCGGTGTGCAGTTGAGGAAGATGAAAGAACGGACCGTGGCATTGACACGATCCCACATCTGTGCCTGTGCCTCGCGTTCCTTCCGAATCGAGGGTAACTCCCCTTCCTTTAACTCCGGCCGTGGAACCCCAACAACAATGAAATCAGCAAGGTCGTAAGACTCCAAAACAGATTCCATCATTACCTTCCATATGCCGTAGTTGTTCCCGTCCAACTGACGGTCCACTGGGAACGTGGGGAGTGTTGGGATCTTCACATGCCTCAGCCATCTCAAGTAAATCTGCCATTGCGGGGGTGTAACTGAAAAGGGTGGGTGGGTGGGAAAAAAGAACTTAAACCTACAAGTGGCTGTCCAGTAAATCAGCCCACCTTCCTCTTGCTTCTCCTCTTCCCGAACGGTCCAGTCCACCAATCAACAACAAAACAGCCCCCCTCTTGCTCACACAGTTCCCAAGATTTATCAAGAGCCTAGAGCTCCAATACCATGTCAGAATATGTAGCGGAGATGAAGACAAAATCTGAAAGCACGAGAGCAAGTGCACTGCAGAAAAAATACAGCAATAGAGAAGGAGAGAGAGGCATAAAACTCTACTATATACACAAGAAAACCCAGAATACCCAATACAAGATGTGGAAGGCCATGGGGCCATTTTATATGGCCCCATCAGCAAGTCGGCCAGCCCAAAAAACAGCCGACATGAGCAAAGAGCTCACAACCTGCACTTGTCTTCAGTCGGCCAGCACACAGATGAAGACAGGGACCAGCAGGAGTAGTTGGCCAGCATCCAGGACACCCAGACCAGCAGTCGGCCAGTGTCTGGATCAGCTAGGAGCCACAGAACAACCTCCCACACCTGGTAAAAATAGGAAAAAATATGGAGAGGGAAAAATTAGAAAACACCTAAATCGGGCGGGCACACCCACAACAGAGGCCGTGGTGTAAATATACAAATAGGAGATGACTGCTAACAGAGCCATATGAAATCCCATGTGTCAAGGTGTCCTTTATATATATCTAAGAACACGAACAGCAGCCTGCCAATGAGAAGTATGTGGAAACCGACTTAGGGTACCGACGCTGTAAGCAAGATCAAGCCTAGTAATGGTGAGATGAATAAGCGAGCCGACAATCTCTCTGTATTGAGTAGGATCATGATAGGGTGGAGAGTCATTGTTTTTACTCAACTTCTAATTTGGGTCCATAGGGCAAGATAAAGAGCGGCAGTCCTTCATAACAAACCTCTCCAAAATCTGAGAAGCGTACTTTTGTTGAGAGAGAAATATCCCCTGTAGGCACTGCCAGACCTCCATGCCAAGAAAGTAGTGAAGTAGACCAAGATTAGTCATCTCAAAGGTATGACTCAGAAGATCCATAATCATAGCAGTGCGGTCGGGGTCCGATCCAATGAGAATAAGATCATCAACATACAAAATGATAATCACAATGTGATCCTCCTCTATCAAAACATAAAGGTTACTGTCTGCAAGAGTTCTCTCAAAGGAATGAGAGAGAAAGAAAGCATCAATCTTTTGGTACCATCGTGGATGAAGCCAGGGGTTGTGAGGGCAAAAGGATGGAAGGACCAAATATACGAGAGATTAGAGCAAAACCACACAGCATGAAATATGTGAGTGAATATATATAAAAGGGTGAGTGCAGATATGTACAAGAGCCCTCATATGAGAGGTGACTCTGAGCAAAAAGAAGACTAGTGTTGAAGCAAAGAAGACGTCGGAGCTGAAGCACAGTCGATGACGAAGGCTCGCATTGATGTGAGGCAAAGCACTCCGAGTTGATAGTGGCAGCGGAAAAAGGTAATGTCGATGACGATGACGGTGGTGCAGTCTCAGATGACACGTGTGCTGCGTACCTAAAGCAGAGAGGGCTGCCGTCCCGAGTGGTGCAAGCTCTGGTGACATGGGTGCTGCGTACCTAAAGCAGAGGGGGTTGCCGTCCCAATGTCGCAGAGAGGGCTGCTGTCCCAAGGGCTGTGCCAAAACGCACAAGATATGCTGAAGGTAAGCACGGATGTGAGCCCTGATGTATGCGCTGATGTAAGGCTGAGATAAACGCTGATATAAGCCCTGACGTAAGCCTGATGTAAGCGCATATGTGGGCTGATGTAAAGCGCTGATGTATGCTGCAGCAAAACGCAGATGACTGCTGAAGCAAAGCGCAGATGTCTGCTGAACCAAAATGCAGATGTAAGCTGATGTATGCTCTGATGTAGGCGCTGACATATGCAGAAGTAAAACGCAGATATGGTGCAAAAGAAAGCTTGATGTAAGCGCCAAGAACAGCCTGATGTAAGGCTGATGTGAGCCCTGCCGAAGGCGGCCTGGACCAGCAGAGGAAAACGCTGATGTGAGCCCTGCTGCAGGTGGCTAGATGGTACCTGATATGGTGATGAAGTGGTACATGAATGATGAGGTATAGGCAATGCTATATATAGTGAAGGGGGGGTGCTGGTCGGTCACCATAAAGGTGTAGGCCAGCAGCCAAGACAAAATACCCTAAAAATATAAAATATAAAATATCCAGAAAGTCCCTTTTTAGGGTTGGAAAAAGTGTTGTTTCTTCACAGGGGGCTGTTCAACTTATATTTCCTCTTGAAGGTCCCCCGTTGAGAAAGGCGGACTTGACATCAATCTGAAAGATGGGCCAAGAGAAGCGAACAACAATGGCAAGAACAGTGCGAATGGTGGTATACCTGGCAGTAGGAGCAAAATTCTTTGAGAAGTCCTCGCCTTCCTTTTGGGCATAGCCCTTAGCCCTTCCACAGTAGTGGCATTTCCTCTTCGTAGATTTGCCTTTTTCTTTTCCTTTATCTTTATCCTTGGAGCCTGAAGCAGACTCCTCCTTGGATTTGCCGCCGTTTTTATTACCTCCTTTGGGTTGCCACTTGGGCTTCCCTTTGGCTGAAAAAGATGACTCAGCAGGAGAAGAGTCAGAGATATTCATGAGATCTAGTCTGTCGTGAAGCATGCCAATCATCGCATCCACTGGGGGAAGAACAGGGCGAAAGGCAATGGTATCTTAAAGGATTGATAAGATGGAGGAAGTTTGCCCAGTAACTCAATGACAAAGTCATCATCAGAAATTTGGACTCCCAAGATGGGTGGTTGTTGACGGATCTTCTTGAGTTCTTACACTTTGGCCATGACATCATCTGTCTCGGTAATCTTTAGCTGCTTGAGTTGGGTTTTTAAATGAAGTTTGCGGTTGTAAGTGTTACTTTGAAAACTGGCTGCAAGTGCATCCCATAATTCTTTAGAGGTTTGGGCAACTTCATCCATACCAGAAAATTCCAAGAGAGATGGTTGGTTCAAGTTGTAAGAGATGACTGGGCGAGCCCGAAGATCCATGCTGGTCCAGGAATTCATAGTCTGTGGTGAGTTAGTTGCGGGGTCGGGCTTTGGAGTAGAAGCATTGATGAACCGCCAAAGATGAAGACCCACTAGAAGGTTAAAGATGGCATCCTTCCGCTGGGGATAATTGGAGCCATTAAATTTGGAGTCTCTCTCCAACTGGGTAATGGTGAAAGTATCTGAAGCCATCCTCTGCGTGAAAACTCCTCTAAAGCGTAAGAAAATGCAGCCTGTAGATCAGAGAAGGCAAGAAAGAGAGAGAGGGTTCATAAGCAAGAGGGAGGGAAAGGATGGGAAAAAGAATGGTAGAAGAGGCTGCTAATTCAGAAAAAGTATGCCTATAGATGAGAACACAGCCAAAAAACATTAACAGCAAAAATATGCTTGTAGATGAGAACACAGTCAAAAAACCACCACCACTAGCCAAAGCATAAGCTGAGGCAAAAAGTAGAGGGGTGAAGACGGGAGTCTCTCCCGGTGCACGATGATGGGTGGGTGTGGCAACTAGAACCTAACGTTCAGAGGAGGTGGGCCGTGGCTCTCCAGAAGAAAACGCAGCCCACCTCCTCTGAGAAGAAATAGATATAGGTGCTGTCTAGCAAATCCTCAGTCCTGAACCCGCTCTGATACCATGACAAAGTGACAAACAATGAAAGAGAATTGAAGTTCGCAAATACAGGATGTGCAAGAACTGAAGGAAGATCATATACACCAAAAGGTGGTTACAAAGCTGGAGTAGGCAGCACAAGGCACACCGTAGGTGCAGCCAAGATCCTAGAATATGCGAAAAATGAGAATATACAACTGAGGGCAGAGCCCATGCTTATATAGCTCCTAGAGAGCCCAGTCGGCCAGCATCAAGCAGGCCGTCTGGAGCATAAATTGGAACATGCCAGAGAAAGGTGCCAAAAATGTGGAAAAAATCCATAAAAATATGGGAAAATTTCCCAGGCTGAGGGAGGTCCTTCAGAGGTGCATAACAAACAACCTCTCATTATTTCTGCTAGAGGATGCATAGTTGTTTTGCTGTACTTTTCTATTTCGCATGTCACTCTGCTTATGCTCTCCTGTCCGATGTTGAAAGGGGTCAGGGCAGCGCGAAGAAAGGAGAGGGTGGAGGGGGAGAGCTCAAGTGGGAGGCGCGCACTAGACAAGAGAGGAGACAGTTGACGGCGAGAGAAGGGGGGCTGCGCACAGGAAGATGGGGCGGGGGTAGCGCGTAGAGGCAAGGAGGTGGATGGCGACGGCGATGGAGCGCAGGTGCGCACATGGGGGGAGCTCCAGCCGCTCGTTAACTCACAATTCACGTTCGCCTCTTATGCAGTTTGGTTCTCTTTCCGAAGGTTTTTGTCCAGCTGTTGTGCTCTTGGTTCTGTTGATGGGTCTCTTCTTGTTGAATCTTCTCAAGCACGGCATCAAATTGTAGCCGCATCTGGAGCATGGCTAGCTCATGGGCTTGCTGTTGGCGGTCCTTTTCAAAGTAAGGGCTTGCTTGGGAGTCGGGATATCGGTTGGATTTGGAGAACGTTGGGATTCGGAGGTAGGTGGGAAACCACTGATCTTAATTTGGCGATAGCTGCACCTGCCACAGCATACTGAATGATTCTTTTCAGCATGTCTCGCATCAAACTGATGGTAGTTGGTGCTTAAGTGGGCATGAGACCCACAATGGTCATATCTGTAGATGCCGAGGGCTCTTTGTGTGTCTCTTGCTCTCTCATCTCATCTTGCGTCGCCGTAGTGGGTGTGTTAAGGGTTCTTCTTGAATGCAAACAAACCATTCACTAGGTGTGTCGGCTGCTCATTTCCTAGAGCACCAATAAACCATCCACACAAGAAAAATTTTCCTTGCTGAATTGAACTATTACATGGGGAATCTTGGAGATGGAATCGTTAACTTGTTAGAGTAGAGTTCAGCATTCATAAACCAGAATTTCTGAGCAAGAGAGAGACGGGAAGAGAGATGCACTAAGTACACCAGATTGGGTCTCAATTAACCCTATGAATGGCCCCCACTAGATCTGAGTTTGGACCTGTGTACCCATTGTATATATCAATATTTTGCAATATAAAGTAGTTTACGTCTATCACTTTGTCTATTGTGTTATTGCAGTCTAAATCTGCATCAACCAGCGTTAATCTATAGTAGCTTCCACATGTTGGGGTAAAGGCGTTATGCCCACCCTTATAGTGTGTACAAGCCCATAAGTTATAGTACATAGTACACTTAGTACTTTTAATGTACTAAGTGCACTATGTGTACTAGTGCAATATACATGTGTGATAGGGGAGTCACACACTCATGCTTTTGATGAGTTGACTTATCCCCACAACTCTCTCTCTCTCTCTCTCTCCCTTGCTTCTCTATGTATGTCTCCCATGAATGAACTCTAACCTAACCCTAATTCAGTTTTCTCCCCATCAACTGGTATCAGAGCAGGTTATTTTTTCTAGGGTTTTGTCGCTGCAGAGAACAGGCGTGTGCTGCTGAATTCTGATCTGAGGGTTGCCTTCTTCTTTTTTTTTGGTCGCCTTTCTCTGCCCAGCCAACCAGCGTGGGCTGCCCAACAACCACGAGGTCTGGCCAAGCTTGGCGCTAGAGGGAGGGCCATCGCTGGTGAGAAGCGTCATCAGTACAGGCACGCAGGCGAAGGCTAGTAGCAACCATCAGCGTGAGCAGCGAGTGGATACACAGTCGTTGGCTGGCTACTTGAATCGACTTCAGGCGTATAGTGGCGATTTGATCGGCTGGTCCACAAAGCGAGCGAAGGCAGCAGCCGTAGGCTGGGCGTCAACATAATTAGGCGAAACGTAAGCGAATACGTGAGGCGGGCGTTGAGCGAAGGTCGCTGGGCATTAGCCATCAACGGCTACTAGGCCCCGGCGCCCGTCAACTCGCGTAGCCAACAACCGCTGGTCACCTAGCGAAACCACGCGAAGCGAAGGCTACTAGGCCCCGGCGCCCATCAACTGGTCCATGAAGCTGCTCGCTTTGGCATCAATTTCTGACGCCATTGCTTCTGTCCGTGCGATTCTGTAACCCCTCAGGAGAATCTTCCCATGGTGCGCTGAAGCTACGAAGCAAGGTTCTCCATGGTGCGCTGTAGCTACGAAGCAGAGAAGAAAGACCTCCTTTGGTTTTTTGGAATCTCTTGAGGCTCTGCAGAAAAGGGAAAACCAGGAGTTTTGTCACCCAGCCGTCCCTACCTGCACAGCTGCAGGAGCATCAACATCAGCATCAAGCATCAGCACCAAATTCGCCTGCAAATTGAAGAAAAATAAAAAATTATAAGGTATTTTCCTCAAATTTTTTTTTGGGACTTGCAATTGAGCAGGTGCAATCATTAATTGAGCAGATACAGGCGCTGAATTGCTCAATTTTGAGCAAAATTGGCAAAATTGGGTGACATTGGTCACAATCAGGATAAATTTGCAGGAAATTGGATGTCGAAATTTGGGGCTTTTGATGTAATTGTGCAATTAAGCACTCATACATGCTGTATGATGTGAAAAATCGCACATTTGGGCAAAATTGCAGCAAATTGCAGTGCAAATCAAGGGGCTTTTGTGCCGATTTGGTTGATTTGCATGCAGGCGATCGCATTTGATGCTGTGGATAATGTGTTGATGCCTTACAAGCACTCAATGTGCCTGTAAATCAAGGGGCTTTCATGTATTTGATGTATATGTGGCCAGGGGGAAGCATCGTGAACACTCTGGATGCCTTCATGTGCGTCAATGTACCATGCATGATCAGAAATTGATCTCAAATCAAGGGGCTTTTCAAGTTTGTATGCTTGTTGAGCTTGGCAAAGCAGCAAGCAAGACATTTATGCCTTGAATCCTCAGAAATCAGCTTGCAGTCAAGGGGCTTTTGCCCAATTTCTGTTCGGGACTGTTTTATGCAGTGTTCGGGACTGTTAAAGTCTGATTTTCACTCATTTGGATAGCCAGGAGAGCATTTATTGCTACTGTACCTGCTGGTACAGATTTGGCACAGCTTTGTGCAAGTTTTGGCATGGCTGTACACTGTTTTGAGTGACCAAAAGGTTCAATTTCAGTTGCTGTACTTGCCGGTACAGGTTTGGTACATCACAGGTGAGCACTTAGTACTGCTGTACAGTACTTTGGAAGGGCAAAAGAGCACATTTAAGGTGCTGTCCAAAATCTGCAGCAACCAGATTTTGGTGTTTTCATCACATAAAGTGGGAGAAAAGTTGCATTCTTGCTTCCGCAGTGGGAGATAAACTTTGGGAGAAAAACTGTGAGCACTTTGTGTGCTTTTGGGTGCAGTGTTTGCACATTTGCAGGGAGTCAGGCATTGACAGGTTGCATTTTGCTATGGCAACCACAGGTGAGAGCTCTTCATTGCTTCACATCAAGAAGCTTGAAGGCTCGCATAATTATGATATTTGGCAAACCCGGTGCTACAATGTGTTGCTCCAGAAAAAGCAGCACAAGCCTATCAAAGAAAGGGGTGTAATGCCCGCTTCTCTTACAGCTGAAGAGTGGGAAGATATGGATGAGCTGGCAAGATCTACTATCATGTTGTCTGTGTCAGACTCATTACTTTTCAGCATTCGTGAAGAGAAGACAGCTTGGGGAATGTGGCAGAGATTGCAGGACTTGTATGCCCAACAAAGTGCCTCAAGCAAAGTGTATTGGTTGAAGAAACTCATAGGCCTTCAGATGAAGGAAGGGGCTTCTATGACAGCCCATCTAAATGAGTTTAATGGTATTGTCAGCCAGGTTATCAATCAAAAGTTGGCAATGGACGATGAGTTCAAAGCCACTTTTTTGTTATGCACTTTGCCAGAGAGTTGGGACACATTCAGGACAGCCACTAGCAATTCGCATGCTATGCTGTCATATGCAGATGTTGAGGGTGCTCTTCTTCAAGAAGAGATGAACAGGAAGAACAACTCTGTTGGAAAGTCCAATGCAATGAATGCACGTGGGAGATCCCAGCAAAGGGGGAAAAGCCAAGAAAGGGGAAGGAGCAAGTCTTGCTCCAAAAAGGATTTGGAATGCCATTATTGTGGCAAGAAGGGACACATCAAAAAGCAATGCTACAAATGGAAAAATGATCAAAAGGAAAAGGGAAAAGGCAAAGACAAAGAGAAGGATGAAGCCAAAGATGTAAAGCCAAAGGGCAAAAGTGGAGTCAAGATCGAAGAAATCAATGTGTCACATGCAGGTGGCAGTGAGGATGAGGTCCTCTTTACGTCTTCACTTGATGCCCATTCACTTCTTACAGGTGGTCATGGTATGCACTCATGGATCATTGATTCAGGTGCCTCCTTTCATGTCACAGGTTGCAGAGACTTGTTTGTCAGGTACACTGCTGGCAATGAAGGAGTGGTTTATTTGGGTGATAACCATGCATGCAAAATTCTTGGCAGAGGTGATGTGAGGCTTGTATTTTCAGATGGCTCACAGCTTATGCTCCATGATGTCAGGCATGTGCCTGAGATCAAGAAGAATCTGCTTTCTACTGGACAGCTTGATGATGCTGATTATGTTACCACATTTGGTAGTGGAAAGTGGAAAATTAGTAAGGGCTCATTGGTTGTTGCCAGAGGCTCTAAGGTGGACACTCTTTACTTTATGCATGCAGGTGTTTGTCACCATGCTAATGTAAATGCAACCGAGCTGCCGGAAATTTCTATGTGGCATAGCCGGTTGGGACACATGAGTGTCAAGGGAATGGAGCAATTGTCTCGTTTGGGTTACTTGCCTTCTCTAAAGTTTTCAAGTTTTCAGTTTTGTGAGCATTGTATATATGGTAGGCAACTACAGTGCCCCCACAAGAAAGCTCTTGGACAGAAAGATGCTCAGTTAGAGCTTGTGCATACAGATGTATGTGAGATGCCTCAGCTTTCTTTGGGAGGGGCAAAATATTTTGTGTCTTTTATTGATGATGCCACACGCAAGGTGTGGGTCTATCCTCTTCGTTTGAAGAGTGATACATTCTCAGTGTTTCAGAAGTTTGTTGCTCTTGTTGAGAATCAAACTGGCAAAACACTGAAAGCTTTGCGTTCCGACAATGGTGGAGAGTACATGTCCAAACAGTTTCAGGACTTTTGTGATGCTAAAGGCATTGTTGGGTTTTATGCTGTGTATGCACCCACAGGAGTGCTAGTGATCATCAGTAGGTTACTGGGGCACTTTTTACTTCAGTTAGTGGAGGTTTTTTCCCCCAGTTTAGTTCATTTTCACTTATATGCAGTTTATAAGTGTTTTGGTCCACCCGGCACATTTATGGCCGGTCATGTGAACACTTATCCTTCAGGGGTCACTATCATGTGGCTTGTACTTCACATTTTTTCTATCATTGAGATATCTACAGCAGTCGTGGTCACTCCCTGCTGGTTTTCTATGCTTGTTTTCTTTCTGTAAACCCTAACCCTAACCCTGTTTAGGTCTTCAATTGGTATCAGAGCAATTGAAGTTTGGCCCTTGCCCATTGCTGTACACTGCCTGCGCTCAGCTCTACCTGTACATCAGCGCCGCCTTCAGTCACACGTGCGCCTGCTGCCCGTACACCCATAGTGCGCCGCCTTCAGCTTCAGCTGTGCGCCTTATACCCGTACATCCAGTCGCCTTCAATCAGGTACTACACCAAGTCGCCTGCAGTTACGTACGTGCACCAGCCCCTACTGTATGCGTACGTGTACCAGCTTCGAACAGTAAGCGCCGCCACCAAGTCGCCGACTGCTGGTATTGGCCTGCACGTCGACACCTGTGCGCCACCTATTGTGCAAGTCGACACTACAATCGCCGCCTGCTGGTATTCGTGGTATTCGTCTGCAAGTCAACACCTGCAGCCAGTCGAGCGCATCCCTGTCATTAGTGCTGTTGTACCTGCTACGTACGCTTGTACCTGCATACAGCTCGAGTGCAGCTGACGTGTACCTGCTGCTCCGTACAGTCTTCTGTACACACCTGCGCAGACAGCCGTACAACTGTCAGTACAAGCGACCAGCAGCATCTGGTGTTCAGTACTTGTTCTGTACCAGTCAAAAGTACCTGCTCTTTGGTGAACTGTACCTGCATGAGTACAACAATCAACTCATATCTCAGAAGTGGTAAGCATTACATATTTTGAATACTGGGCATTCTTATTTTTCTCTGTGAAAAATACACAGGCACAACAAGCAGTTTTTCTATCAAGAAAAATACAGGCACAAAAGGCAGATTTTCTAGCAAGAAAATATACAGATTTTAGCACAGTTTGGGTGCAGCAAATTTGGGCATTTTTGGGGCATTTTGGCATTGTGTACGCCATTTGCTGCTCTACTCAGTCATTGGTGCATTAAGCTGCACATTCAGAGGATTGAGAGTGCAGGCAGATTTGGGTAAACTGTATTCAGTGGAGTACAGTTGTTATCAGGGTTTTTGCTTTTGGGTTTTTTGGTAAACAGGTACAACATTGTGCGTAAAGCATAATGGCAAATCAACAGCAAAGTGATGTATTCACATATTTGTCTAAGGAAGACAAATTGGATGGCACGAACTACTCCTTGTGGAGTTTTATGCTGAAAAATGTGCTTGTGGCAAAAGGTCTTTGGGATTTTGTTAGTGGTGATGAACCACGTCCAGGTCCATTGGCTCCGGAGACTCCTTCTCAAGGGGGTGCTCGTGGACGAGGACAACAGGTACAGGCTCCAGGACAGCCATTGCCTGTTCAGAGAACAAATGCTCAAAAGACATGGGATGCCAGGGATGCACAAGCATTGTCACTCATTGCATTGTCAGTTCAGAGGTCCATTATACCTCATATTCGGTCAGCTGGCTCTTCACAGAATGCATGGGTGACTTTGGAGCAGATGTATGCTGCTCGTAATGAGGCTAGGATCTCATTTTTGAAAAGAGAGCTGGAAAATCAGAAAATGAATGAAGGAGATGATATGTCGAGCCACTTAAACAAGCTGCAGGATTTGAGAGAGCAACTCATCAATGTGGATGAGATTATTCCTGAGACACAGCTTGTGTCCACCATTTTGCACTCTTTGCCAAGATCTTACTTGGCTTTCCATACCTCTTTGAACCTCAGCATGAGGAATGCTGTTGAACCCCTCAAGTATCAGGAACTTGTTGCTCTCTTACTACAAGAGGAGCAAATGAGGAAGAATATGAATATGAACACAAATGCTGAACAAGCATTTACTACAGGTCAAAAGGGGAAAGGGAAATCTCAGCCAAAGAGTGCAAATCAAAATTCAGGTGATGGTGGTTCTTCACAGGATACCAAGAAAAGTAATGGACAGCCCAAGAAGAAGGGCAAATGTCATTACTGTAAGAAGCCAGGTCACTACATCACGGAATGTAGAAAGAGGATTGCCAAAGAGAAGGCAAAAGAAGCTGGGATGTCTGTTAATGATGCTCCTAAAGCTCCTCCCGAGACTGCTTCTTTTGTTGAGGACAGGGATTACTGTTTCTATACATGCAGCTATGATGCCTCTTGGTCTTCACAGGCACTCAGTATGACAGAGCATGCATGTACTTGGTATTTTGATAGTGGTGCCTCAAAGCATATCACATCTCGCAGGGATTTGTTTAGTCATGTTGGCCCTGCCCCTGTTGGCAAAACTGTTCAGTGTGCCAACAATGCTTCATATCCAGTGTGTGGCATTGGGGAGATTCAGCTTACAGCCATTGATGGCTCCATTCTCCGCCTTACAGATGCCTTATATGTACCAGGGATAAAGAAGAATTTGTTGTCCATTTCTTCTTTAGCACATTGTGGAATGCAAGTCCACTTTGATGATGATAAATGCATGGTCAGAGACAAAGCAAATGCCTTGACCTTGATGCTTACTGGTACATTATGTCATGGACTTTATGAGTTGGATGCATTTCAGCCAGTGGATCAGTCTGCTTATCATGCATTCACTCTTACTCCAGCTATGGTTGATGCGGAGTTATGGCATGCTCGCATGGGGCATGTAAATTTTGGTAGTCTTATGCTTATGCAGCGACATAATATGTTTACAGATCTACCTCTCATGGAGAAGCCTCCAGATCACATTTGTGAAGGATGTATTTTAGGAAAAATGCACAGGTTTTCCTTCCCACGTGATCAGGCTCTAAGAGCAACTGCAAAGTTGCAACTTATACACAGTGATCTTTGTGGTCCCATGCAGACGAAGTCATTAGGTGGTTGCTTTTATTTTGCAACATTTATTGATGACTTCTCTCGTATATGCTGGGTCTATCCTTTGACACAGAAATCACAGGTATATGATGCATTTTTGGCCTTTATAGCACTTGCTGAGACAGAGTCTGGATGCAAGGTGAAGACTCTCCGTTCTGACCGAGGGGGGGAATATATGTCACATGTGCTGAATTCTTTTCTTGGGAGTAGAGGTATAAAACATCAGTATACTACTCCTTACACTCCACAGCAAAATGGGGTTGCAGAAAGGAAAAATCGGTCACTCATGGAGATGGCCAGATGTATGCTAAAGGCAAAAAGACTACCACATATCTTTTGGGTGGAAGCAGTAATGTGTGCTTGTCATATTTTGAATCGATGTCCCACAAAGGCATTGGTTTCTATTACTCCTTTTGAGGCTTGGCATGGCCGCAAGCCTTCTGTATCGCATTTTCGTATCTTTGGGTGCCTTGCATATGCACACATACCCAAAGAGTTGAGGAGGAAGCTTGATGATAAAGCCACAAAATGCATTTTTGTTGGGTATAGCCGTGAGAGCAAGGGCTACAGGTTATATGACCCACTATCCAGGAAGATATTTATCAGCCGGGATGTGATTTTTGATGAAAAATCAGAATTATCCATGGCTGGTTATGAGGCAAATCAGGCTGAAAATGATGTATTTGAAGGTCTTCTACCCATGGAGTTTCATTCCACAGTTGGTGATCCAACACATGAGGGTAATGGACAGCCAGCAAATGATGTAGGTGGTGCAGAAATTCAGCAGCCAAATGAGCCAGAAGCTGAACCAAATATGGGACAGCAGGCACCACAGGTCAGACATATACCTAGATGGTATTTGAGGACACTACAGGACAGCCATTTAGAGGGTCCTCTTGCTGGTCGTACTCGTAGGGAGACAAGGACCAATGAGCATGCACACATCATAGATTTGAATCTGGTTATGGCAGCCAGTTTACAGGATGATGATGAGCCTGATTCGTTTGTGGATGCACGAGATAATGTGCATTGGAACAAAGCCATGCAGGATGAGATTGATTCTATTAAAAAGAATCAAACATGGGATTTGGTTGATCTGCCCAAAGGCAAGAAAGCCATTGGTACTAAATGGGTCTACAAGTTGAAAAGACACGCAGATGGATCCATTGACAGGTACAAAGCCTGTCTAGTTGCAAAGGGCTATGCACAGAAGAAGGGCATTGATTATGAGGAGACATTTGCTCCTACATCCCGTATGTCGACACTTAGGTGTGTCATTGCATTGGCTGCACATCGTGGTTGGGTTGTTCACCAGTTGGACATAAAGACTGCATTCCTACATGGGGACCTCGAGGAGGAAGTTTATGTATTTCAGCCCATGGGATTTGCAGAACATGGTCATGAGGGGAAAGTATGCAGGCTGAAAAAGGCCTTGTATGGTTTGAAACAAGCTCCACGAGCTTGGTATGCAAAAATTGATGCTTTTCTACTCACTCAGGGATTTGTGAACAGTCCATCAGAGACCACTTTGTATGTGAAGAAAGAAGAGACAGATCTGCTGGTCATCAGTCTTTATGTGGATGATCTCTTGCTCATGGGATCAAATGATGACAAAATTGCAGCATTTAAAGAGATACTGCAACAGACATTTGACATGTCTGACTTGGGCCTTGTACATTACTATTTGGGCATACAGTTTGTGCAGGATAACAGAGGCATTGGGTTGTTGCAATCACGTTATGTTGCTAAACTTCTGGAGAAGTTTAAATTTCAGGATTGCAAACCTATTAGTACTCCTATGGAGCCTGGGATGAAACTGTCACTACAAGATGACAGTGTTTCCTTTGATGCCACTACATATGCTCAGGCTGTTGGGTGCCTCATATACTTGTGTAATACAAGGCCAGATATTCAGTATGCAGTCTCTCAGTTGAGCAGATTCATGCACAGCCCACGGTTGTCACATTGGCAAGCTGTGAAGCGTGTATTCCGTTATTTGCAGGGTACCTTGTCTCTTGGGTTGCTTTATCCTGAGGGGGGTGACATGCAGTTACATGCTTACAGTGATTCAGATTGGGCTGGTGATTTTGATACCAGACATTCCACTAGTGGGAATTGTTTCTTTCTTGGCGCTTCATGCATTTCTTGGCTAAGCAAGAAACAGACCACAGTGGCCACTTCATCTTGTGAGGCAGAGTACAGAGCAGCCTACACTACTACTGTTGAGTGTGTTTGGCTGCGTCGTCTTATGACTGATATGGATATTTCAGTGGAGGAGCCTACACCTATCTATACTGATAGTCAGAGTGCCATTGCTGTGGCCAGGAATCCTGTGTTTCATGCTCGCACGAAACACATTGAGATTCACTATCATTTTGTTCGGGAGAGACTCCAGGCAGGAGATATCAGTCTGATCTACTGTCCTACAGATCAGAATGTGGCAGACATCTTCACCAAAGCATTACCACGTCCGAAATTTGAAGCATTCCGCAATGCTTTGAATTTGTTTCCTTTTGGTGGATGATGTACAGTGATCACATATCACTCCAGGGGGGTTTGTTGGGTTTTATGCTGTGTATGCACCCACAGGAGTGCTAGTGATCATCAGTAGGTTACTGGGGCACTTTTTACTTCAGTTAGTGGAGGTTTTTTTCCCCAGTTTAGTTCATTTTCACTTATATGCAGTTTATAAGTGTTTTGGTCCACCCGGCACATTTATGGCCGGTCATGTGAACACTTATCCTTTAGGGGTCACTATCATGTGGCTTGTACTTCACATTTTTTCTATCATTGAGATATCTACAGCAGTCGTGTTCACTCCCTGCTGGTTTTCTATGCTTGTTTTCTTTCTGTAAACCCTAACCCTAACCCTGTTTAGGTCTTCAGGCATCAAGAGGGAGCTCTCTACTCCTTATGATCCTCCACAAAACGGGACAGCAGAGAGGATGAACAGGACCATACAGGAGAAGGTCCGTTCTATGTTGTCACATGCTGCATTACCTCATGGTTTTTGGGGTGAAGCTGTTATGACAGCCGTTCACCTTATAAACAGGTCACCTAACACGAGGCTTGGTGGAAAAGTGCCAGAAGAAGTATGGACAGGGAAGCCTCCGTCATACAAGCACTTGAGAGTGTTTGGTTGCGTTGCGTACGTGCACATACGCAGGGAAATGCGCACCAAACTTGATCCTAAGTCTCACAAATGCATATTCCTAGGATATGGTGACAGAGGTGAAATGGGGTATAGACTTTGGGATCCCATGAATAGAAAGATCATACGCAGCAATGATGTCATTTTTGATGAAACATGCATGTATAAGGAGCCTGCAAGGCAACAGGAGCCTGGCAGAGTCATCTTTGATGATGATGGACATCATGGACAACAACAAAGGGCTGTAAATCAGCCATTACAGCAGGAAAACCAGCCCTTAAATGGTGCTGAAAATGGTCCAAATGGACAGCCAGATATGGCAGAAGATATTCCTATGGATATACCACAGTTAGAGGATATACCGGGCATGATTTTTCAGCCTTATGGCATGGAACAGGAGCCACCAATGGGTGATATGCAGGCTGGACAGCAACCTGCAAATGATGGTCATTGGGTACGGAGGTCCACTAGACCCTCCAGAGCCCCTGACAGGTTTGTTCCAGGGGTTGACTACTTGATGCTCACTGACTGTGGGGAGCCCTCATGTTACAAGGAGGCTTTACAGAGGGCAGACAAAGCTCTATGGGAGCGTGCCATGAAGTCAGAGATGGATTCTCTGCATAAAAATGAAACATGGAAGTTGGTGCCTTTGCCTGCAGGCAAGAAGGTTTTGCCATGCAAGTGGGTATACAGGCTCAAAGTTGCACCAGATGCAAAGCCAAGATACAAAGCCAGGTTAGTGGCTAAGGGCTTCAAGCAGGAATATGGTGTGGACTTTGATGAGATCTTCTCTCCAGTGGTCAAAATGACCACACTTAGAGCTGTATTGGCTTTGGTTGCTCATGATGATCTGGACTTGATTCAGATGGATGTGAAGACTGCTTTTCTTCACGGTGATCTCCATGAGGAGATATATATGCAGCAGCCAGAGGGTTATGCAATGAGTGGAAAGGAGAAGCTTGTATGCAAGCTGAAAAAGAGTCTTTATGGGCTCAAACAGGCACCAAGAGAATGGTATCATAAATTTGATACATTCATGAAATCTCAGAAATTCAGGAGAAGTGACATAGATCACTGCTTGTACACCAAAAAAGCTTTGGATGGCAGTCTATTGATTCTCATTTTGTATGTTGATGATATGTTGATTGCCGGGAAATCTCGTAAAGAGATGGATGCTTTGAAAAAGAGGCTGGATGAAACCTTTGATATGAAGGATTTGGGTGATGCAAATCACATCTTGGGTATGCGGATACTTCGGGACAGAAATCAGCATGTGTTGTATTTGTCTCAGAAGGAATACATTGGCAAAGTCTTGCAGAGGTTCAATATGGACGGGGGGAAGAAAGCTAGTACTCCTTTGCCTCCATATGTGAAACTCAGTGCTATGGACAGCCCACAGTCAGATAGAGACAGGGCTGATATGGCCAAGATTCCGTATGCTTCAGCTTGTGGCAGTCTCATGTATGCCATGGTTGCTACTAGGCCGGACATTGCATTTGCAGTGGGAGTGGTTTCTAGATACATGGCCAACCCTGGCAAGAAGCATTGGGAAGCAGTGAAAGGTGTCATGAGATACCTGAAGGGCACACAGGATTTGTGCATTTGCTTTGGCAAACAGGATGCATTAGTGTATGGTTACACGGATTCGGATTATGCCGGTCATCCAGATAACCGGAAGTCTACTACCGGTTATGTGTTTACATTCACAGGAGGTGCTGTGTCATGGATATCCAGGATGCAGAAGTGCACTGCCTTATCTACTACAGAGGCCGAGTATATTGCAGCCACAGAGGCTTGCAAGGAGGCATTATGGCTATCTCGGTTAGTGGTTGATTTGGGTTATACAGGGGATATTCCATTGTTGCATTGTGACAGTCAGAGTGCCATTCAATTGGCAAAGAACCCTGTCTTTCATGCAAAGACGAAGCATGTGGATGTGAAGTATCACTTCATCAGAGAGGTGATAGAGAACAAGCAAATTCAGCTTGTTAAGATTCATACGGATGACAACCCGGCTGATCTGTTGACAAAGAGTTTGCCTCCGGAGCGATTTGCTCATTGCAGACACTTGATGGGCATTGGATGAGGCCATTTTCAGCCTTGATATGGCCTTGTATATTATCATGTACATGCTGATTTTTCTTTTCCTTCATTTAAGGGCACTTTGCCTTTAAGTGGGAGGTTGTTGGGGTAAAGGCGTTATGCCCACCCTTATAGTGTGTACAAGCCCATAAGTTATAGTACATAGTACACTTAGTACTTTTAATGTACTAAGTGCACTATGTGTACTAGTGCAATATACATGTGTGATAGGGGAGTCACACACTCATGCTTTTGATGAGTTGACTTATCCCCACAACTCTCTCTCTCTCTCTCTCCCTTGCTTCTCTGTGTATGTCTCCCATGAATGAACTCTAACCTAACCCTAATTCAGTTTTCTCCCCATCACCACATTCATGTTACGTGTGCAGACAAGCTTGGCCAAGGCTCTTTAGACCAATTTGAACATGTTAAATGACTCTTGTGACACTTTTGTAGGGCTTGCAAAAGGCTGGCTGACTTATCAAGGATTTTCCTAGAAATAGACCCATGGTCCTCCCTCATTTCTTATCTCATCGCCCAGTTTGGGGGTTCGATAGGCATCTATAGGAGCATTCAAGAGCATCGAAGACCAAAGCAACAATACTCCACTTCATAGGAGACCAAGGCAAGAGGGATTTCAATGATACATAGGAGCTAGGTTGTCCCGAGGAGGATAGAGTGGGAGCAGCAAGACTAGAAAATGGGACAATCTGGATGCCACAGGCCAAATTCAACAAGGAAGGGAGGAGACATCAAAAGGTCAAGGTCAAAGATTTGTTGTACATATCTCAACTTTATAATATAAGCAAATACACCAAAAGGTGAGGGCTCTTCAACGGGTTTTGGGACGCAAGTCTGCGCATCTCTTTCCTCTCCTCTCAAGTTAATGCACCTCAGTAATTGCTCAGCTAGCTCAGTAATTAAGGGAGAAGGGCTTGTGATTGTGATAGTGTGCTTGTATGTGTGGTTGGGATGGGTGGTCCTGTGTGTGGTGGTCATGAGAAAGAAGGTTGTGTTGTGTTGTGTGTGTGTGTGTGTGCGCGCGCGCGCATGTGCATCGTAGAGCGCTTTTTAACCACTGTGTTATCATGATTTGTATACTGGAAGATAGTTCTAAGTTCGAGAGCACAGAAAGCCCATCTTATGAAGTGAACCTTAGGCAGCACACTGTGGATGAAGCTGAAAAGGAAGGATGTGCTCAAGGTGGGAACTCTATAAGCTTTGATAATTCATTTTTTGCCCTGTACTATGGTGCAAAAATGGCTGTTGTTTAGACTAAAAGGGTTTCATAGCCTCTAAAACTTTTGTTCATCAGGGGAAAAGTCTGTAACTTTTTGCTGCCTGTCACCCCAGAACCTTCCACTTGTATGGGTATTGGTCAAGATGGTATCACTTTCAGCCATGAATCAAGCAATGTCTTGATGAAACCCACTCAGCAGACAGAAGATATATGGTATGATGACAGACCACTGGTGATCAACGCCGCCATCATCGAGTGTCTAAATTATCTACGAGAGAGTGAGCACAAAAGCTATCAGCATGAATGTCTGAGTGCCAGTTTTAATCCTGATCATAAGGAGGAAGTTGCTGGTGTGACAGAGGGCATGGATGCTTCTCTTGAGCTTGCTAAAACACAGGTTGACGTAGGGAAAAAGAGTGGCATGGACACACTTGATAAAAATGGTGAAAATCTACAAGAGCCCAGTGGTCCTGAAACCAGCAGTACAATTCTCCATTTGGAGGTTGCTTTGAAAGGTGGCAATGCAAATCCTTTAAGTTATACAGGAGGTGAAGAGAGCGAAGACAGGAAAGCTGGGGCGACAACAGTACTTTTGGAGGATTCCATCCCATCCACATTGAATGCTGATGGGGATTACCACGTAAAAGGCCATACAAGCATTTTCCATGAACCTCTCACTGCAGCTTCTCTATTAAGCTATAAAGAGGAACGTGCTGGAATGTCAAACAGTGTCTTTGACCATGGTAACAGGCACCCTCTCAAAGGGCTAATGGAGGACAAGAAAACCTGTGATGAGATTGGTAAGAGTCGGGCAACAACTGATACAACAAAAGGTTTGAAAGTTGATTTTGTTGGGAGCCTTGATGCTCCCATGAGACCTCGTGAAGTTAATGAAGATAGTCCAGGCATGAGAAAGATGGTGCAGCTTGACAGCGAGCTCCCTTGTAAAGGCTATGTAAAGGGTGAGGAAACATATGCTGAGAATGCTGAGACCTTTGATAAGTTGGATGAGGGGTCAATCAACAGTTCGGACATGTGTAGTGGCAAAGTTGAGAATGATGGAAAACTGCATCAAGGGTTCATTGGTCATTCTGATGTAATGCCAAGTGCAGAGGTTGCTAAAATAATGGCACTGAGGCCCTAGTGGGCTTGAAAAAAGTGAGGAGAATTAAGCTAGGAAAATAGGTCTTCTGCTGCAGCTGATGTCTTCTCATCTATGAGCAATCTATTCAGCAAGCTGTTGGGCTTTAAGGTGTTTTTCTTCTTTTTTTCTTGGGAATCTTTCTGCTGAACAGAATGCCCTGAGCTGCTCTGCAACTGCAAGTGAGCTCTAATAGCTTGAGTGGTACCCTGGGTGGACAAAGGTGCTTCTTTTGCGCCTGCCCCTAGCATGGAACAGACTGCTTGCTCAATAGAAAATATAGCTCATGTTATGAGCACAAGGCATGCAACTGAGGGCACAAGAAGTATTTGCTTTGCTTCTTTGCAGGTGAGCCCTGTAATGGTGATTAGCTTTGAGCTGGGATGTACAAAAGAGGTTTTGTGAATTAGGCACCTGTTACATATAATCTGTAATATCATTTCAGTATAGTATGCTGAGCATGCAGCCAGCTCCCCCCTTCTCTCTCTCTCTCTCTCTCTCTCTCTCTCTCTCTCTCTACATGGACTTAACATTAACGAAATGTAGCGCCCCCCCAGTATCATCTAAGGTATGCAAGTCTAGTCTAGAAGGGAGTGTTCTGCTTTTACAAATTTGTACAAGGGCTTTGAGTGGTTGCACAGGAGAGGGTGACCACAAGGCAAAGCTTGCATGTATATTCGGGCGGGGGCAGCAACTAGCAGCTAAGGTCAATTTTACAAAAAAAATCACCCTAATATTTAAGATAGCAATGAGTTGCGTTATTATGACTTTTGGGGCTTCACAGCAAAGCCTTGGAGAAGTCAAAGGGCCCAAATTTTATGTGGATTTTAAGGCTCATGTATTTCTTTCACTATTTCCTTGTGCAAGGAGCAATGTGTACCTCACACAAGGTAGAGCGATGTGTCCCTCATTCAAAGCTTGCTATGGTAAATTTTGGATGTTATACATTAAAAAGAGTATGTGGTTATGGATTCTACAACCCTCACTGTGGTGAAGTTAGAAGTTTAAAGAGAGTGCAAATGCAGTTATAGGTTGGAGCTTGGGGTAGCATATGCACCATAGGGGGAGTCAAGAAGAAAACCTCAAGGTAGTTAATTTGGGTGTGCATCTATGTTGTTCAAGCCGAGAGCTTACCTTAGTCTTGCCAAAGCATGTGTCGTTAGGTTTTGCCTTAGAGCAGCAACCTACAACTTTCCATTGTGGGTGTGCTAGCTTATCTGTCGCGTCCTCACTCGGTTGTCACACTAGAGTGCTCTTTGGCAAAGGGGTGAAGGAAGAGCTCTCAATGCCTAGATGGAGTCGCAAGCTGCAACTTCCCATTGTGGATGTGGTTTATTGATGGTTTCTTGGTGATTTGCATGATTTTGAAGCTCACAAGGCTTAGACTTAAGGCAGATTTCATTCCATTAAATCAAGAAATAGCTTAGAAAGTATGATTAGGAGTGAAATCCAATCCAAAAACATAAGCTTTAAGCTTCATTAGGTGTAGATTAGAGTGATTAATCTTTGTTCATGCATTTCATATTTTTTAATGCATTGTTAGAATTGGTAGCTTAAAAGCATGCAAAATCAACTAACACTCTAAAATCAAGCCAAATCATCTCTCAAGTTAGGAGATTTGAGCCCATAGTCCTGCGAAAAAAGACATAAATTAACACAGGTAAGATTGAAAACATGAGCCATGAGCCTAGAGACAAGAATCAACACACGCGAGATTGGAGACATGACCTGTGAGCTTGGAGACATAAGTCGGGAGTCTAGAGGTATGAGTTAACATATGTGAGCTAATAGATATGATTCTAGAGGTAGGTAAACCTAATATTGTACCAGGACATACTAAGTACTCACATCCTATAAAGATTTTCTTGTCATATCTATATCATTAACAATTTCCAAAGAAATTTATTGTCTTTTGTAATTATTAGGGCATTAATTATCAATATTACTCAATATTGTACACCAACCCTATTCAAGAGCCTATTTCATAAAACATGTGCCTAGTTAGGCCTATTTTATAAAAATCAAATATGTGCCCAAGTAGGCCTATTTCATTAAAAAACAAATTTGTGAGCCTATAGACATGAGTCTATAGGTGTGAGCCTAAATATGTAAGTCTAGAGACATATTCTTATAGACATGAGCCACACCAAGTGTGACATGAGTATAGTTCACTAGACCTACATGAGCCTATTTCATATTATAAAAGACGTGATCCTACACACATGATTATAGAGGTTCAATAGGCTACATATATGAGCCTACATATGCGAATTTGTAGAGACATGAGCCTAGCACACAAAAAAAGGTTAAAAAAACCAAAAGACAAAAAATAAAAAAACTTATCTTTTGTAGCTTGAGCAGAACACCTGTGATTCGTTTCATACTTGCTTCAAGAAGCACTAGAGACTGTTTCACCTAGGTGGAGCCCTTTGATGTAAACTTGATCCAAGCTAATTATTGAAAACGACAATAAAATTGATTATAGTGTATCAAACGACAGTTCCTCAAACCCACCCAGCCTTCAATCTGAGCAAATGACGAGCACTCAATAGAGTGCTCCCTTATTGAGAAGATAAGACTCCTTCAAGTGGGAAGCTTTGGGAAGAGATGATCCAATTAAACACAAACGTGATCGGAGGAACAATAGAACCCTTAGAAATGGGAGCCACCACAGTTCTTTGAGCCCTAGATTCATCAACTAGCTCTATAAAAATAATGCCATAAGCTTTGTGAGAAAAATGCATTAAACTGCTCTATCTTTAGGCAAAGCTCTAGTAAAGGAGTCAGAGTAGGACCAGGAACGTCATGGTTTTCTCCTTTATGAAGTGCTCAAACCATGTTGGATGTCACAATGTTTTAAACATTTGGTGTTGTAATAACCGTCGTTTACAACAAGACATGTCTCTTTTTGCGATACCATTAGAGACAAGCATTCCACAAAACACCCAATAGCAAGCACACATTGTGCAAGAAGAAGTCCTACTTTCTCAAGGAGCCCATTATAGAAGCTTCTTCACCATGAAACAAAGTTTGACTTCCTCTCCATTTGGATGAGGAATAGGGAATATGGGGAAGGGTAGAGAGCCAATGACTAGGACTATCTCAATCCAAGAGTAAGGAGCTAATAACTAGGACTACCTCAAACCCAAGGGATCCATAAGAGCACTTTCATAACATGTTCTCAGTTACAGTAAGCCTGCAACCTCTAAGCTAGGCTGATGTAAGACAAGTGCCATTAGAAATCATATAGCCCAATCCCACGGGGCAAGATATTCAAAACCTTGAAAAGAGGGATTTGTGTAACTACTCCCTTATGTTCCACCACCACATAAATATGCAAAGAAGATATGCTTAGGATGGTGTTTAAAATAGGAAGGAGGGTCGTAAACGAATATAGCACCTAGAGGCTTAAAATTGGGTAAAACCAAGCCAATCCACATCTCAAGAATGATGAAAAAATTTGATGGAACTGGAGATGCCATTCAATACCTAGAGAAGTTTGATCAAGTTTGTGAGGCAATGGGAATGATTATCCCACCAAGACCTATTTATTTGAACTTTGCCTTGAAGGCAAAGGAGGGTAGTGATTTAGGTCTCTAAACCCACTTGAAAAGGCCAACTATGAGGTCTTGAGACACATTTTCATTGTGAGATTCTCACCAAGTGGAGCCATACATCATCACTAAAACACACGGACATTCAATGAAGCCGGAGACATGGGATCGACGACGGCAAAGTCCCAATGCGATTTTCGGAGTGATGAGGGCCGTCGAATCTAAGGTTCTAAAAACGTGCCTGGTTTACTATTTTAGTAAACCAAGGCAAAAAGGCCGCTAGGGTGATCGATGGTGGATGACTAGTGTAAGCAATTTGATATATCTCCACTGTCCACGTGGCCTCGTCTCCACGCTAGGGATCGACGGTGGGCGACTAGCGCAAACTCGTGATATATCTCCACTATCCACGTGGCGTGTGCCTTCTACACGTGCGGACTAGGATCGATGTTAAAAGCCGGCCCTTGTTTACTATTTTAGTAAACCAGGGCAGGCCACGTGGTATTTGGCACGGGTGATGCATTTTGTCAACTCGCGTATGGGGGCCAAGGGTGTCCAAGGGTTTATTGCCACAAAACACGGGAACTTGGGCATTTGAGAGAGGGCACATGATTCATCTATGTGAAAAGATCCCTTGTGGGTTGTAGCCGAGGGCTTGGCTTGGGCATGCGATGGTGCGCCAATTGGCTTTCGAATGGGCAAGCCAACTGAGTGGTGAAAGTAGAGAGAAAGCCATGGCCTTGAAGCACATCTTTAATCAGAAAATCCAACACTTGCCCCATCTCCATGGATTAAACAAGGATTCTCTGCCATGACCACAAACTCAATCAATCTACAGGAAACAATCTGAAAATGAGTGGGCAATGAAGTGTACAAGTGCTCATGTTGGCCCACAATCTTGCCCCACCATCATCACAAATATCCCTATGACAAACCCGTTTTCTCCATCTTCACTAGCACCAATGTGAGCATCCAACGATCTGCGAATGCCTGATCTATTGTCTGAATGGCCAAAACAAGGATGTTGGCGCACATATCGATCAATGAGGATGTGGGAATGGATGATCCCTATAATTGGTGGCAATCCAAGGACTCCATGTCAGCTTCCAATGAATCGAGTGATGACCTATTTGAAGAGTACAACTATTGAGCCACCTCAGAGGATTGAGACAAATCCATTTTCTAATGCTTCTTATGTATACATGTTGTTTGATAGGAATTCATACAACCTTATGGTTGGTGACATGACAAGTGAGTTTAGGATGTCACTGGAGGTGCTAAAAGCACATGATCATAGAGGCATGCTAGACTTGAAAAAGTGGAAAGGTTTAAAGATGGTCTATGCATTCAATCATCTCTTGATGGTGGTAAACGGTTGTGCCTGAAATCTGCACCTCACTTGTAGATTTATTGTGCTAATTGAGGATTGGGAAAGTGTAGTGAAGGTTGCGCATTTGCAAGATGGCACTCATCAAAGCATGACTCCCACCGTGGAAGTAGTGAAGTCAAGATGGTGTACACTTGTGAACAAGAATGACATCCCTCTTGAGTTTGTGAGAGATGTCATTTCAGCATGTGCACACAAGCAGGTTAACTTTGGTGCTTTGAAGTCCGTGTTGTCCAAGAGTGGTGGGCAAAAAATATGTAATCAAGTGATAATTTCAAGCAAATCTCATGCAGAGATTAAGCACAAAGCTAGGCTCAAATTCAAAAGATCGAGCAAGCATTGTGGGCCAGGTAAGACAGTTAATGAGTACATCTGCCACCGAGGAGGAAAAGTCTTGAGAGGAGTTGGGAGACCAACTAGTACAAAGTATCGAAGGCTTTGAAAGTCTAAGAGGTGTGGTGGTCCTTTTGAGGTGTGTATAGAGTACAAGAGGGTGTGGATGAAGTAACCATACTTGTGAATGGGAATCATGAAGGACATGTTCCGGGCTCATGTAGCGATCTTTACCATTTTCCCGTGCACCCACGAATTCTTCAATGTTGTAGAGATGTTTTGTTTGATGTGGTCACGTGTCGGCATGTATTAAGGATGTCCATGTCCAAGGAGAAATGGCACATGAAAGGGGCTACTCCTTTGGAGCATTTCACCTTTAGGTTTTTCATGATTTTAAGGGAAGTTCATATGCTTCAGTATTAAATGCATTGTGAAGGTAGACTTTTAAATGATGACTGGACGTCAATGTTTAAAGAGGCACTCTCTTTGAAGGATGAAAAGAAGGTACTATCCCAAACCTTGATGTGGCTTTTTGATTCGATATGTGACCCACGTGCTCTCTATAGGTGTTGTACTTGGAGCCTAATAATCCGCATGCAAGCAATGACAAGGACAAGCCTTTTATTCTTGTCATTTAGGATCAGTGTTGCAAATGGCAGTTTGATTTTCCCTCCATAATTCTTGGGCGGTAGATAGTACCTTCAAGACCAATGTCTTTGGCCTACCCTTGTATGTTGTTGTATTGCCCAACCAACATGGTGTCAGCTATTCTATTTGGTTTATGTTATGTACAAGTGATGTTGGTACAAACATGGAAAGTATTGTGAAGTTCATATGCTTCAGTATCAAATGCATTGTGAAGGTAGACTTTTAAATGATGACTGGACGTTAATGTTTAAAGAGGCACTCTCTTTGAAGGACGAAAAGAAGGTACTATCCCAAACTTGGATGTGGCTTTTTGTGTCGTATGTATTCGATGTGACCCACGTGCTCTCTATAGGTGGTGTACTTGCAGCCTAATAATCCGCATGCAAGCAATGACAAGGACAAGCCTTTCATTCTTGTCATTTAGGATCAGTGTTGCAAAATGGCAATTTGATTTTCCCTCCATAATTCTTGGGCGGTAGATAATACCTTCAAGACCAATGTCTTTGGCCTACCCTTGTATGCTGTTGTATTGCCCAACCAGCATGATGTCAACATTTCTATTTGGTTTATGTTATGTACAAGTGATGTTGGTACAAACATGGAAAGTATTGCCTTGGAGATAACATTCAGGGTTGTGTTCTCCAAATTGAATGCAGTTAGGCCCATGGAAATCATCATAGACAAGTGCCAACTAGAGCTTGACTCCATCTTGAAGGTCATGGGGATGAAGACTCACATTGTTGGATAGTGGACGAACAAGGGCATTGACAACAAGTGTCACGATTGTGACTAACTCTCTTAATCTCTCCTTAATTACTCCTTAATCTCTTATTAACTAAAAGGACACCTGTGAAGGGTCACACCCTTACACATGGGTCACTATCAAAGGACATGTCTATTCATTAAAAGGCACACCCCTAAGTCCAAAGGACATAACCGTTGACTCAAGAGCCACACCCCTTCCCAGGGATGTGTCTCTTCACTTGTAGCTTTTCGGCCTCTATTTAAGAAAGGCCCTTGTCTCAATGCAAATAACTCAACTCAATCTTTCTATCAGCATTTGTCTTATGTTTGTTAATTAAGTCTTAATCATGTTAATAAAGCTATAAAAGCTTTAAAGTGGTATCAGAGCAAAAAAAATTTCCTACCGGTGGGTTGTGAAGCCCTCACCCTCTCCGCGGCACTCCCTCTTCTCTGTGTTGTATGGAAGCAGCAAAGCGATGGTGGACTTGGCGTAAAGCTTTTCCCATGGTGATGTAAAATATTTATTTTTCTTCCCCCGTGGGTTTTGCGAGCCACTTAGCCTCTTCATTCGGCGTTACAACCCACACGTGTGTTGTATGGGAGTTATGGGGCAATGGCAGATCTGACGCAACACCCTCCTCCTTGCTTCGTTCGCTACAGGCTCTGTGCCCCCCCTTCACTAGGTGCAACTGCCGGCCCTGAGCACCCCTAGCTGCTGAATATTGACTGCTCCCCCTCCTCGCTTTGTGCGCTGCAGGCTGTGAGCCCCTCGTTGATTCATGCAACTGCCGCAGAGCTCTTCGCTTTGCTGGGCGGCGCCCCTACTAAGCGGTGCACCTCTTCGCTTTGCTGGCGACGCCCCTACGAAGCGGCGCACCCCTACGAAGCGGTGCCTCTACGAAGTTTTCAGGCCGTCACCTTTACACCCAAAAAAATAAATAAATAAATAAATAAGCCTTATGATTTAAGGCTTATACTTAAGCCTTTTATACACGTGGCTTCCACCAGCCACGTGAGTAGCCGGCAGCCAGCACCCCAACGACCACCCGACCAGCGAAGGGCAACCCGCCAGTGCAAGGAAACCCGCCAACGACGACCAGCCCACACAAAAAAAAGAAAAAGAGAACCCAACGGCCAGCCCCCGACCAGCGCATTAAAAAAAAAAGAGAGAACCCGACGGGCCAGCCCCCGACCAGTGCATTAAAAAAAAATGGAGAACCCAACGGCCAGCCAACCAGCGCATTTAAAAAAAACCCATATATATTTACCTTACGGGTTCCTACGAAATGGTGCCTGCTTTGGTCTTCTGCGCAGAGCCTCATCACCCTGAAGCCTCTACATCAACATCTCCTCTCATGGCAGAACTTGTTGACATACCAGCCCCTCCAGAATGGTAGTCAGCTTTGCAGCAACTTCAACAGCAATTCCAACAGCAACTCCAGGAGTCTATGGCATCCTTGGCCTCTCAGATCCAGCAGCTCCACACGGATCGCCACTCCTACACAAGTTCCGTAGTACTAGCAGGCAGCAGATATTTCAGCAACAGTACCAGCAGACGAAGACGTCATTCCTTCCGAGGTAGAAGGCGACGACCTTAAAACTCTTTATCGTCTTTTACAAGCCAGTAAAACAAAGAAATTGGAAATTAGACCCCCTAACTCTTATGGTGGTCAGCGCAATAAGCGCATATCTTAGACCAATGGATCTACAAACTGCAGTTATACTTTGAAACCAGGACCCTTTCTGACTCCAAAAAGGTGACTTTTGTGGTATCCCTCCTCAAAGACACTGCTTTATTATGGTGGCAACGACGACAACACTCTAGAAAAACGGTTACGTGGGAAAAATTCGAGCGAGTCCTCCGTAAGCAGTTCATACCTGCTAATGTGGATTTCCAAGCCCGTACTCGCTTATGCCATTTGGACCAAACTGGTTCCTTGGCCTCTTATATCTCCCAGTTCACCAACTTGATACTGGAGATTGATTCTTTGTCCCTAGCGGACGAACTTCATGCCTTCGTTGAAGGGTTAACCCCACACTGCGTGCCGATGTTCAGAAATATAACCCTGTCGATCTTGCCGATGCCATACGATATGCCGAGCGTGTTGCAGACATTAATTCTTGAAATTCGGCCTCTTCCGGTCGAGCTAATGACTTTATGGATCTTGTATGAGCCGAGACAGTCGCAGAGAGTCATCTGGCTCTTCTACCTCCCGGTCTAATCCCCAATGGAATAATTCTCAACACCCTCGCCGATCAGAAGGATCGTCCTCTTTTCGGTTCCGACATTCTCACTCCTTCCAACCACGCAGTTCGGATCGTGGACGGGACCAAAGACGTGACCAATCTCGCAATCCTCATCCTTCTACTGTTTCTTCTGGACGGGATCAACAAAAGACGGGATTGTGCACAATTTGTAATGGACCTCATCGTTGGTTTGAGTGCCCCAAAAGACCAACCCATCGACAGAATTCTAATGCTGAACCCCCCATTTTTACGGATAAACCCCTAGTTGCTGAGACAAAGAAAAGTGTGCAGTTAACCACCATGCTATTTCACATGCTTCAGTAATTACCGCTACTGCTATAGCACAACCTGCCTCTTCACCGTTGCCTCAGCGGTCTACTCAGGTTTTGGTTCTTCAAGGTTCTATTTCCAGTCACCCTATTCAGGTGCTCATTGACAGTGGGTGTTCTCATAATTTTGTGGAAACCACCTTGACTCAGAGATTGAAGATTCGGACTTCTCCAAGTACTATTGTTTATGAAGTAGAGCTTGCCGATGGTTCCACATCCTCGTGTAACACCATTGCCAAACACCTCTCCTTTCGAATTCAGCACTATCGTGACAAACTGGATTTCCAAGTCATGAATTTGGCACATTATGATATGATCCTTGGTCAAGAATGGTTGTATCAATATGATCCCCTGATCAGTTTCCGAAACCATTCTATACAATTTGCTCAAAATGGTATGCTGGTGGCTCTCGAAGGAATCAGAGACCAACCTTCTACACCAACCCTTTCAGCTCTTCAAGTGAAACGGTGGGTCCGCAAGAGTGGTTGTTCCTCAGTACTTTTAATGGTCTATTCAGCCAACGACCCTCCCGAGGACATAGATACAAAGGTGATGTATCTCAGGCAACCTTTCTTTGCTCCATACTTGGATCTTTTTCCTCAGGAGCTTCCTACGGTCCTCCCACCTCGTCGACCAGTCGACCATGCTATTGATATTCTTCTTGGCAGTGCTCCACCTACTCGTGCTCCATATCGAGTTTCTTTTATGGAATCTCAGGAGATACAGCGACAACTTACTGAACTTTTGGAGAAAGGACATGTTCGACCAAGTAAAAGCCCTTTTGGAGCTCCAGTGCTTTTGGTGAAAAAGAAGGATAAGTCTATGCGTCTTTGCATCGACTATCGTGCCCTTAATAAGTTAACTATCAAGAATAAGTATCCTCTTCCACGCATTGATGAATTGTTTGATCAATTGCTCCATGCAAAGGTATTCTCCAAAATTGATCTTAAGTCTGGATATCATCAAATTCGCATTCGCGAAGGTGATGAATATAAGACGGCTTTTCGCACAAAATATGGTCATTACGAGTACCTGGTTATGCCATTCGGGTTAACCAATGCCCCTGCAACATTTATGAGTCTCTTTTTCGTCCTTTCCTAGATAAGTTCGTCATTATTTATCTTGACGACATCCTGGTGTTCAGTCGTAATATGGAAGACCACAAGGCACATCTTAAGATCGTTTTCCAGGTGCTTTGAGACAATGCTCTTTATATTAATCCAGGCAAAAGTGAATTCTTCAAGACATCCTTGGAATGAATATCTTGGACATGTTTCAGCAGACGGAATTTTCGTGGATCCAAAGAAAATACAGGTTATTGTCAATTGGCCAACTCCCACAAACATCCATGATGTTCGTTCTTTTTTGGGACTTGCCAACTTCTATCACACAAAGGTTCATCGATTTTCCGAAATAGCTGCTCCTCTCACCAAACTTTTAAAGTCCGCTCCTGCATTCCAATGGACTGAAGCTGCAACACAAGCTTTTGAAAATTTAAAGACAGCTTTGACAACAACTCCTGTCATGGCTATTCCAGACCCTACTCTCCCCTTTGATGTTTACACGGATGCTTCTGATATTGCCACTGGTGCCGTCTTAATGCAACAAGGACATGCTATTGCGTTTGACAGTCATAAGCACTCTGCAATTCAAGGAAGATACCCAGTATATGACAAGGAATTTTTAGCTATTGTTCATGCCTATCGTGCATGGAAACATTATCTCCTTGGTGCGGATTCAGTGGTAAAAACAGATCATCATTCTTTGAAATATATCTTCACGCAGCCAGTTATGAATGCTAGGCAAGCACGTTGGGTCGAATTCTTAGCCAATTTTCATATGACAATTGAGTATGTTCCTGGTCTTACCAATGTGGTTGCGGATGCCCTCAGTCGTATGCTGTCAACTTCGGTCTTGGCTATTTCTACAGTTGAAATGGATATATCTCAAAGTTTCAAGGACCGTTATTCAACAGATCGTGATTTTGGAAATGCATTTCGAATTCTCAATTCTCAGAATGCAACTCCTTCCAACTTAAAGATTTATGGAGCATATACAATAGTGGATGGTTTATTATATTATCAGGACGGTATTTGTGTACCTCATGATACTCATGTTCGAAGAGTATTGGTGAAAGATCACGAGGTCACTTATGCTGCACACCCAGGCATCAACAAGACTTATCGTCTTTTGACAGCTACATACTATTGGCCTCAAATGAAGCAAGATGTTATTAAGTTTGTTACAGCGTGTCTCTCATGCCAACGTATGAAAGCTAGCCACATACTCTTAATTCCAGAGATAATTCTTGATGTCAGACAGAAAGAAACATGACATAAACTCACTACATAATTTTTGGTTAAATGGAGAGATCTGGATGATTCCAACTCTACTTGGCAAAGTGATGAAGACTTACAGGAATATCCAGTTTTTCTTCGGGAATTCTTTCAAAGACAACCATCTCTTCTTAGCCGGAGTCTTATTTTAAGTGGGAGAGAATGTCACGATTGTGACTAGTTCTCTTAATCTCTCCTTAATTACTAACTGAAAGGACACCTGTGAAGGGTCACACCCTTACACATGGGTCACTATCAAAGGACATGTCTTAAAAGGCACACCCTTACACATGGGTCACTATCAAAGGATATGTCTTAAAAGGCACACCCCTAAGTCCAAAGGACATAACCGTTGACTCAAGAGCCACACCCCTTCCCAGGGATGTGTCTCTTCACTTGTAGCTTTTCGGCCTCTATTTAAGAAAGGCCCCTGTCTCAATGCAAATAACTCAACTCAATCTTTCTATCAGCATTTGTCTTATGTTTGTTTATTAGTCTTAATCATGTTAATAAAGCTATAAAAGCTTTACAACAAGTTGCATGTCATGTTTTGTTGTATTGGTGTTAACCCATTCCTAGGATTAACAAGAGCTATCGCCATTATCTTACATCAAGGAGTCAAGGTAGATACACCAAAAGGTCATACATTTAAGATATGAAGCAATGGTGTCCAAAAGCTACAACTTGGACGGGCGCCCGTAATGGTGTGATATAATACTTATGGCAATTTCCGCTTCAAGAGCATGTGGTAGCATGTAGGATGAAGTCCCAAGTGATGTACTTCATGGATATATTATGAGAGTAGTCATTGTAATAGCATTAGGCCTTTTATGAGCTTAAAGTGCCCGACCGGCCACAATTTAAGCGAGTGTGAACACTTATGCTCATGTATATAATTGAATTTATCTCATAATACAACATACTCTCCCATTGTGCAATATAGTCTTGCTCTTGCTAATCCTCTTGCTAATCTCTCTCCCTAATGCATGCTAGTGAGTGTGTGTGAGTGAAGTGAGGTGAGAGGAGGGACGAGCACCTGTAGTGCAATGCGGCGGTGTGACAATGCTATGGAAAGGTGTGATGGAATTGCTTCTTAAGGAGTTGTAGAGCTTGGAGACCTCAAGGGTTACGAGCTTGGCCATTGGAAAGATCCTCAATGACAATTGCGGTTCACTAGGTAATATATTGTTGGATGCATTTCAAGAGGGGTTAGGGTGAGTCATATATAACATTTTTGGTGCCGTTGCCGAGGAGACATCCCTTGGCCTTTTCCATCGTTTTTCCTCTAATCTACATATTACTCATTGCCCATTATCTTTATTAATGGTTTTCCATAAAAAAAGTTGTGGATTTGATGGAGATTTGTGTGTGGTTTTGTGAGAAATAGCTCTCTTTTTTGTTTTGTAAAGAATGTTTTTTTGTTGAATTTTTAGCTTAATTTGTTATTTTTGTTATTGTTAATATGGTTTTTAATGTTCTTAGGGCTTGCACATAGTTTGTATTAGGCTTAGTTTGCATCCATTGTATTAAACAATGCAATTTTTAGTGAATGTTAGCTCTCTTTAGTGTTAAACATAGAACTAAAATTATTAATTTTAGCTTAATTTATGTGTTTTTTGTTGAAATTATTTGCATTAGAGTATTAGTAAGCATTAGGAGTAGCTTAATCTTTTAAAAAAAACTATGAAAAAAATCCTTGAATTCGACTAATTTCTCTTAATGGACTGGTTTTTATCATTAAGTATGATTAATCTTGTTCAAGAGGTAAAAAATTTAGAAAATGTGTTAATTAGGATCCAAATTGATCATGTAAGTAGTCAAAATTAATGTTTTTGAGTGTTTTGAGAGCATCTATATGCTTCAAAACACCTAATTACATCAATTTTTTCATCAATTGGAAGAATTTGACTCTCTTTTGCTTAATTTTTGTCTTAAAAGGAGAGACCAAAATTAAGAGTCTAATTAATCTCTTATTTTAGATTTATTTATACATTTTTTGATGCACATAGCTCAGCATTCTCTTGCTTTATCCAATGATGTGCTCAATTGTGTGAATTAATTAGGGATTAGTATTTAATTAGAGCCCTTGATTAGTATAAAAGAGGAAAAGATTAGTGAAAGGATTAATATTTAATTAGTTCTTAATTACCTTTTTACATAACTCATTAAGGCTAATGAGCATTCAATGAGTAGATGTCTATGAGTTGTCAAATTGTCCATTTTTGGAAGTTATTTATGAAGGGTGTAAGGGGGTGTCATAAAAAGGTTGACTTTTTAGATTCCCACTTACCTTTTTGGAAAAATGCCCATATCTTCTGAATTTAAAATTAAAAAAATATCCCCTCCCAAACAAGAAAATTTAAATTTTTCACTAGACTCTAAAAAAATAAAATTAAAAAAATAATAATATCAAAAAAATGGTTCATGCGTGAATCATTTTCTGCATACGCCTTAAGGGTTTACGCCTTGAGGGTTCACGCCAAAAAAAAAATCGGTTCATATCCTAAGTGGTTCACAGTGTGAACCAGTAAGTGTTTCATGTCGCGAAATAGTCCCTGCACGTTAAAAAAATAATAATAATTTTTCATGAAGCCTAGTTCACGGTGTGAAACACTAAGCATCTCACAGCAGCGTGAAACACTAAGTATCTCACGGCATGAAACAGTCCCAAAAAAATTTTAATTTTAATTTTTCTATGAAGTCCGGTTCACGGCATGAAACACTAAGCATTTCACGGCGTGAAACACTAGGTATCTCATGGCGTGAAACAATATAAAAAAATCAAAATTGATAAAATCCGTGAAGTTCACTTCACGCTGTGAACTGCACCCTGCTAGTTCACGACGTGAAAGGGGGTCCATCGGTATTTTTTTTTTGAAAAACACCCATGTTTGTAGGCTTGTATCTCCTAAGCCGTGAATGTGATGAAGGCACTATAATGCTCATCGAAAAGTCGACATCGAGCTCTTTAAATTTGGTCTTGGCCATCCGAAGTCAAAATCGATCGTTTTGGCCTCCGACCAGGAGCCTCAAAATTCAACGCAGAAATCGAGGCAACAAACAGCTTGAAAAACACTAAAAATCGTATTAAAAAAAATAGCGTGAAAATGACTTCTAACCATATTTAGGCTACTTTTTGAGGGTCTAAATGACAAAATCACGAACAACTCAGAGAGACAAAGTTGTAGTATTCAAAAAATACTACAACTCTCTCATATAGAGTTTTTCCAAATTCCTTTTGGAACACCCTAAAAAATGTACTGCGAAACATGGAAAAAAATTTCATTTTGAGACTGATGAAAAATAGCTTTTAGGACCTCCTCTTTCATCTGAAAAGTTACTAGCATGCACTTTTTTTAGAAAAATATCCCTAAGCGTTCGTGCGTGTAGTGTCAGCTAATTATGGACACTCGTTTGACCCAACGAAGAGTACACCAGGCCTCTTGAGGCTATAATGGGTTGTGAGAAAATATAAAAATATAAAATATAAAATACACACGTGTGCTTGCTCATTAAGGAGCAGCTAGGCAATCAGACATGGCAACGATAGAGAGACTACGTGGACCGACACCCTCACTGAACCCAATGGGGCTGACATCTTCGAGCCATTGAGATCTATGCCCCAAATGCACCTTCCAATACCATTTGCCATGCCAACAACAAGAGTGTCATCGAGTTTTGCACCCCCTGTCACTTCAATCTCACCAGGCTTTGGTCCTTTACCTAGCATTTCCCCAATTCCTATAGTTACTAACCCTTTCCAACCCCTAGATGCCCACACCTTGAACATATTGACTAGCCTAGGAAGGGGGGTTGCCCAAGGACTAAGTGAGTCCCTACCCACAAGAACACTCACATACCGCCTCAATGACTCATACAAAAATACGGTCATACAGATTTCTAAAATTATGGGCACATACGACGAAACAACTGATCCTGCTCAATTCATTCAAATGTTTGAACAGAGATGTGAAGCCTTTGGAAATCCCCAACTGCCCCACCAAGGTACATGCGTTGAACCTATGCTTAGAGGAAAAAGCTAGTCGATGGTTCATCACATTGATGCTAGCGATTAAGACAAACTTGAGAACCTTGAAGTCAACCTTTATCCATGGCTTTTCAAGACAAGTTGATCGGTGGAGTGCAGCGAAAGAACTCTGTTCAATTAAGTATAAACCAAACGAAACCATTAGAGACTTTATCCTTCGGATAAAACTCTTGGACTCATAATGTGAGCCATCATAGGAAAAATTAAACGATTCTCAATTGAAGAGATGTTTCATGATGGGCTTAAAGAATAACAACTTACACAACTTGATCATTGTATCCAATCCATACACATTTGATCAATGTTGTAAAGAAGCAATACGTTTAGATGACAACGTGATGGAAGATGATCATGCTATGAGATGTTGCTCATCTAAACCAAGTGAAGTAGTGGCAAAAGAACAATTGATCTCGGAATTGTCATTCCCTGAATTTTATGCAATCTTGCTTAAAAGCTTATAACTAACATCTCTAAGAGAGGATGAGATCCTTCAAAATCAGCCATCCTTAATGCCTTTACAAGTGAGGAGCGAAATGCCTTGTGTTTAGTGCAATCACTATGACCATCCTCCCAATCCACATTGTGCATACAAGGCACCTATCTTTTTATACTACATATATTGTAAATCCTTTGGTCATGATACTATAAAGTGTCCCAATTCATCAACAATTGACTCAAAACCCCCATCTCCCATGCACCAAACAAAAACAGTCGAAAGAGTAGAAACCGCTCAAGAAGTAATTAATTGAACACTTCAGTGTTTCTATTGTTGTGGACCTCACAAAGTAGCAGACTGCACATTTTGGAATACTTCCATGCCCATAGTCACTAACACTTTGCAAGCTATGTGTGAACGATGTGGCATTGACCACATGTTCCAAGATTGCCCAAGACAAGTTGCTTCAATGCAACTTGTCTCACAAAATACAACTCTTAACATCTTAAGTGTACAAAACGGGCAATTGTCCACGATACCCTTGAATGTGCTTACACACTTACAAGCCAAGGCACGAGAGAGTAAAAAAGAATGCAAAAGATAATACTTCGAAATGGGTAGAAGAACATGCCTTAAAGCAAAAATCACAAGAAAAAACAAAACCTTCTAAACCCAAGAAAAAAAAAGGGGCATCAAACTATCCAAACCAAAGCTGAATTAAAGGACAGGGAAAAGGAGCCTGTGGAGGACATAAACCCAAAAGAGCTAAAAGCTACACATGATGTAGAAACATCCACCTCAAAGGCCACAACACAAACCACAAAACCTATATATGCGACACAGGATACAAAAGCCCAAAATAAAGTTTGTTCTCGTCGCATATGGACAAACATAATGAAAACCTGACGATCCAAAGAAAGTCAGAAGATAAAACAAGTTCTAATACGTCATTTAGTGAGGATGAAACAAGTTCTGATTTGGCACTAGGTGCACCTCACATACCAATCAAGAAACTAGAACCCACCCAACCACCCTAAATTGAAAATCATGATCATATAACATATGCGGAACGCAAAAAGCAAGCTCAGGAGAGCATGCTTAGCATCTATCAGTGTTTACATAACTATGGGGATCTCAAGGATGATGAAAGGAGCTTCACATTGACCTTTCTAGGTGGTGGCATACTTCAAAAGAAGTAGGCTTCTTAGCACAAAATCATGCTTGTTTACTAGTCCCATCTTTTGGCTCAATGTAAAAGCATATATGCCTCACAAACGTGTACATAGTGTGTAGCCCTGGTTTACTATATGTATTGGTCTACGGATGCAACTTGTTATTCAACAGTGCATTCCTTGCTTCCTTTTTCACGATGGTATGTTCGACGGCAATCCCATAATCTGCTTGGGATCTGATTTAACAGTGCATTCCTTGCTTCCAGGTGTTGGTTACAACAAATTGCCTAATGGACAAGTGTCCAGTGAGTGGTTGTTACATGCAGTCAGTACTCCAACATGGCATACCCATGTGATTACCGTGTTGTGTTGTGAAGCCCCTAAACCGTTGTTTAGGGTGTAGGGTTTGGCAGATGTGGGATGGTCAAGGATGATCATAGCGAAATATATCATCCGAATGCAAAATGTATCGATCGAATGCGTAAGTGGATGCTTGCATTAGGGTAGGCATAAATTGTATCATTCGAATAAGAAGATTGCATCAGTGTATCATCCAAATGCAAAATGTTTTGCGATTTTGCAAAGTGTCTCAACGAATGCGTGATCAAACACATTTTGTTGCATCCATTCAAAACGGTTTAGTGCTTCAAGGGCATGCATGTGTTGGGTGTACCCACCAGCGATTAGTGCACCCCAAGAGACTCCATCTCAAACAAGAGCTCCTCAAACAGTTCTCTTGTGCTTTCACAAGTTCGTGGCATTTTGCATAACTCTCCACCAATCCATTGCCACAAGTGGTATCTTTTTACCCTAAACCCCTGTTAGACATCCTCATCATGTATTCCTAAACCCACACGTAAACCCGGGCATCCATGGCTTCTAAACCAGTAAAGTAAACCAAGGCAACTTTGACAAACAAGCAACTCAACACATCAAAGTTGGCACAAAAAGCATAGAGTAAATTAGGCCTTCTTATTTATCTTTTTAATGAAAGTATATAGAAAACCATCCATAGAATCGCCAACAAGATATCAAGCACATTTAAACCAAAGTAACCAGGGCATCTTACACTTTAAACCAGTAAAGTAAAACAGGGAAACTTTCCCAAACAAGCCTCAAGTTGGCACAAAAAGAAGAGAGTAAAATAGGCCCTTGTATTTATAAGACAACATAAATTTGTTACATATCTTGCAAGGATTTTGACTGGCCAAAACATGCAAAACCTAAACCAAGCCTTGTTTCTTTAAATATGAAGAAGCGGACTACGTACAAGGTGCCCACCCTAAACACACACCCATTTCCTTTTTGTTGGTGCTGTATTTCCAAAGGCACCCTCAATAAGGTGCTTCATGTAAGCCATGGCATAAAAGCCATAGTCCACTGCATTGGGTTGTTGTGGCAAGTGCTGCAACACCGTAACTTGCATTTGGGTCGAGAGTTCTACCATCTCTTTGGAAGCAATGACAATTAGAAAACCTAAACATTAATTAACATGTAAACTAATGTAATCAAAACTCACAATCCGAACAGGTTCATAGTTCACGTTGATGCCATGCCGTGCAAGATTTGGGATATAAACTCTGTGGTGATCTCCACCATCAACCACGCTCCTCAGACCTGAACTAGACCGTCATGAAGTCTAAAAAACAAAGTTTGTAAGTTAATATAATGCATGGCAACCCTCGTCTCTCACTAAACGGCACATGATCTTCAAGAAGCTGGGGACGAACCCCTCGACAAGACAAGGAAGTGGGAGCTCGTGCAGTATGGACTACATGAGTACACTTAGTAAACCCGGACCTACTATAAACCCAGGAATACACCAACTAGTGCACGAGGAAACCTGCATCACACGAGGGACGCTCTCTAGATGTGGTGACCTTTATCTACAGCTTGAAAGCATGTTCTTGGCAAGGGCACGGTGTGGAAGCACTGATGCATGTCGATTGGATGCAACATGAGGGCCACTCTCTACACACACACGGTGACCTTAATGTAGCACTTGAAAGCATGTGCCACCATACAAGCATCTAACCTAGGAAAACACATACATGATGAGGTAGGGGTTGCTGGAAGAAAAATATGGTGCTCTTCCAGTGCTTTGTTGGACATGTATGTGAAGAAATGTGGTGCAGTTGCAAAAGCAGCACGAGTGCTTTACAAGCTTCTTGTTTGGCATATAATGTCTTGGATTGCATCGATGGTAGGGGCAAGGTGAGGAAGCACTGAAGCATTTCAATCAGATGCAACACGAGGGCTTTACTGTCTAGACACACTGACCTTAATGTGGCAATTGAAAGCATGCACCACCATGCAATTCTCTTTTTCTCCAGTTCCAAAAAGCATACGGCCGTTCCACCCATGCCTGTTCCAGTTGTTCTGTCTGAAGCATATGCCCGTGGCAAACTTTCCATGCTCGTACCATTCACATGCCATGCCCGTACCTTCTCCGTCTCAAAGCGCACGCCCGTTCCTTCTTGAAGCCTTACCCGTGTCCTTCAAAAAGAGAATGCCCGTGCCATCTACTTTCTAAGAAGCGTACGCTCGTTCCTTTCAGAAGCATACACCCGTGTACCATCCCGAAGCGTACGGCCATCATAAAAAAATAGACTTTTACAGGGGGGTTGTGCACAGTAGTTCCACATTTCCATGCACCTACGCTCGGGTAAATTGGTGCAAAACAACACTTTTTTTGGCGCCGTGAACTCTCCCGAAGCTCCCTTGCTTATGAGGTCAGACCCATCGGTCAATACCATGTGGAGCCAAACGGTGCACGTCTTTCAAAGCACCAGTGAGAGCAAAGACCATCTTAGCATGGGACGAGAAAATCCTAACCTCGAGACAGGAGAACCCAAACCTCAGTGTATGGATAGACCACATGTCTAAGAGCAAGCTCCTACCTCCCCCACACATTCACAGAGAAGCCTTGCTTCGAGGCTCCGCAATTTTATCCTAGGAAACACACAATCGAAAGAGCCGCAACCCAGGGCGAGAGGTATGGACCATCCGCAAGAAAGTGAGCCCACGCCCTCTCCAGATCCTAGAGCGGAAGTAGGGCAGAGCGAAAGCCATCAAGAGCCATGCTTATCTCAGGAGTGGTTGATTCTTATAGGGCCCAAAGACCTATACAAAACTTAGGGCCAGGTTTATCTTCTCAAGGACCAAAAACATCATACCAGTGAGATAGGGTCTACCCAGGCCCATCGCATCAGCCTAGTCCACCTGTATATCAACAGTACACACCATAGGGAGCATACCCAAGGTACCGCATATGGGACTGCAAGGGGCACAATCTAACCCACCTATAGGACAAGGGCCTCCAATGGTTTATTATCCGCTTGGCCCCGCTCCTCCTCTAATCGTTCCTCAACCAACACCCGCTCCATGATAGGGCTAACACCAGAAATGTTAAGATTAGCCATGGAAATGGGAGGGGGTGGTTGCAATCTGGAGACTGAAATTTAATATCTCCACTCTCGCAATGCCATAGACAAGTTCTCTAATGAAAGATTAATAGGGAGATTCTTGGAAGGTCTGGATGGCATACCCTTGCACAACGCACTGAATGCCTTGGCCCATACCTCCTTTGAGCAATGATGTAGGAGTGCTATGAACTTTGAGGACAACTTCAAAAGAAAACACATTCCCGAGAACTTCATGAGGGTACATCAGAAGCCTCTTTCAAGACCACCAATACAAAATCTAACGGAAAAAGCAAAGAGTCCACATCTAGATAGCAAGTTGAGCAGTTGGCCGCTGCATTAATGTAGCAAATGACCCAACATTAAAGAACCGACCAAGGCCGATCGGGTTGGCCAACCCCATCTCTATCCAAAGCGCGGGAGCTTGTATGGTGCCCGATCTATTGAGCTAACCATACTATTGGAATTAGGGTTAGGGTTGCAACAATGCACACACACATTCACATCCAACCTATTCTGAATCATTGAAAGCATGCAACTGTGACTCACACCCCCCTTTGGATAAAATAATCCAAAATGTTGAATACCCTGTAAATAGCGAAAAACCCACTTAACAGCCTGCCAATGCTTCGTACCTGGGCTATGCATGAATCTGCTCAACTATGAGATCGCATACTGTATATCTGGCCTCGTATTGCACACATAAAGAAGGGATCCAACAGCTTGCTGATACAAACTAGCTTCAAAAGACTCTCTTGCATCTTAAAGACTAAGTCGAGTACCTGTCTCCATAGGTGTAGCCACAGGTTTACAATCTTCAAGATTAAACCTCTTCAATAGCTTCTGTATATATTTAGACTGCAGCGTAATAATGCCATCATTGCGTAACATAAACTGAATCCCCAAATAGTAATGCAAGGGCCCCAAATCTGACATCTCAAACAATGATTGCAAACCAACCTTAAAGGCTGAAATCTGATCTATATCGGGTCCCATGAGTAGCATGTCATCAACGTATAGAGAGAACGATGACCAAGAATGTGTCCTTACTCCTCTTCACATAGAGGGTATTCTCTGTTGGACTCTTGCAAAAATCATTTGCAACCAAGTATGCATGAATCTTCTCATACCATGCTCTAGGAGCTTGCTTAAGGCCATAAAGAGCCTTTTTCAACCTGCATACTTTAGACTCTTCTCCTTTCACATCAAAACCAGGAGGCTGTAATACATACACCTCCTCATGTAAATCACCATTCAAGAATGCAGTCTTAATGTCCATGAAGTAATGTGCCTACTAGTACCACTGTCAAAGTGCCAAGCATCCGATTCTGCCATTGACATGCATACATCATGAATAGAAGGGTCATAACTGCAATGTACAGTCCATGCCTAATCATCTTGAGCAAAACTTGCACATTCCTCTCTGCACTTGGTGCAGATGCATCAGCCACCACAGCCATGCTTGATTCTTTCCTTTTCTCCTTCTCTAGCCTTTTCTTGCACTCATTTATGTAGTGCCCTGGTTTCCTCCAATAGTGACACTTGTCCTTATTTTTAGGCTTATCACCTTCTTTCTCTGCATCCTTACCTGAGGATTCTGATTTTGGCTTATAGCCACCATACGAAGAAGCTTTACCTTTGCCTTTCTGGATTGGCAACAAAAGCTTGGTCACCAACTCGCATAATAGATCTGTTTTTCCTAGATTGCTCTTCTTGTAAGAGTACTAAAACCAGCTCATCAAATGTAAAGGCATTTGGATTTCCCTTCATCATGAGTCTAAGGGTAGATGCAAAACTCTGATAAGAATTCGGCAATGCATTGAGAACTGTGGACACCAATGCATTATTAGGATATATCTCATCCACACTAGCAAGCTGCTCCTTAAAATCTTTGATCTTGGTTAAGAAGCTGTCCATTGAGTCTCCCTCATTCATGTGCTCAGACTCCAATTGTTTGCGCGCAGATATGCAACACGTGCTTCATTGCGCACCTGGTATAATGCAGCAAGTGCATACCATGCCTATTTTAAAGTCTTACATGACAGAATATGAGGAATAATGCTTTGCTTCACAGAAATTGCAAGCAATGCATGTGCCTATGCATCTCTTCCATCCCATGGTGGTGCATGTGGAGGAGCCACATCTGTACAAATTCTACTTCAGATGTACCTACAGCACCTGATTGCACTGGTAGTTGTGAAACAGGATGAGTTTCACTACCACTGATCACATTCCAAAGGCCTTTAGCAACGAGTATATGCCTCATTATATAGGACCACAATGGGTAGTTAGTCCCATCAAGTTTGTCCTCAGCAGACAACATGTTGAATACATCACTACTGCCAACCATGACTTTCTACCAAATGCAAAATCTTTCAACACACTGCAAGTACTTAGTATTCACTGAATACAACCCTAGATGGCTGCCAACTGGCTTAATCACTTGCAAAGTGTATGAAAAATAACACAGAGTAGAGAATAGAGTGATGGTTGATGTTGTTTGAAGACATTGTAGATGCTGCTGCACACCAAATCTTTGCCACTACACAGCCTAAACACCCAAAATCGAGTAGAACCAATCCAAAATAATACCTCTCCAAAACTTCTGCAGAAACCTTGCGGTGCCCAAAACATGCCCGAATCACGTCGCGGACACTAAAAATTGAGTATACTTCGTATACAAAACACTACAGTATATACCTTCTTCTCCTAAGAGGGTATCTCAATCAGAGACCAAAAAAATAGGGTTGTGAGAGGAGGGCGGCTGACTATTAGATCAAGGGTCAAGGAAGCTAGCTCTGATACCAATTGTTGGAATTAGGGTTAGGATTGTGTACAGGGGTGTGAAATACCCTATACTTGTAACCCTAAACACAGAAAGACCATTTTTTCAAGAATATGACCTAACCCTAATTTCTCTCACAATACACACACAGGTCTGAATATTCACCACTCACAGTCATTCCACCACATCATAATCAATCTAATAACATATCATGAACATCATCACAGAACATTAATCAAAAATAGGCAAAACAATGGAACTGGAGGGAAGACTCTGATTATATTCAATAGCATTATGCTTGACCCAAAACATCTGTTTCAAGGAAAACCATTTTAGACACTAGGAGGATTTTTATATCCAAAAATATCTCAATTTTGGATTACCTCCCTCTAGACATTCGCTCTCTCCAGGCAAAAACATGGTAAAACAGGATCTTTCTTCTATTTCAGAGAGAGGAATAATTACAAGATCAGAAGGGCAGGTTCTTACTCCTTTACACCTCAAAAGCTGGAAGGAGGAATCTTACATCCTACCCTAAAAAACGCGAGATGTCCTCATCTCGCAGCTGGAGGACAACTCTTTCTCTTAAGATCCAACTGATTCTGGGATTTCTTATAGTCTAGTCAATCACACAGAATCCTGGGATAAGATCCCTTATATAGAACTCATTATTAGATAATAATTTATTCAAATCATATCATTCATATCCTTAACACAATAATGGTCCATCATACCGGGAATTCTATCTGAACATTCCTTCATAGGAATTTCAATTATGCAGGTTCTCAATTTGTCATCCCTTAATTTGAGCCACTGGGTCAAAGGTCAAACAGCAACAATCTGTCAGCACAATCCACTAATCTCATAGTGATTTGCTGAAGTCATTATTGCCATTCCAACTATTAACATCATTACTGGGGATTCGTCCCATTCATCCTCATTGTGGTTTTGTTCAACTTATCTTCAGGAATCGTCATCTTTCAATCGGAATCCAAATCAATTCATCAATTCACAACCAAAATTTTAAAATCATATCAACCAGCATTTAAATTCATCATTTAAATAGCATTTTTGCTTATAATTTCAAGGTCTTAGATTTACTTGTTATATACTGCCAGTAAAGAGCTGCAGTTATACCCTCCGTATATACAGGTAGTCACGATCCATGGAATTATAAGGTAAATACCATCATGTCTAGGCCTCAAGCAAGTTAGGGAATTGTGGTACTTTAATCTGAAGACCCAGTTACCAATTTATGAATTTCATTCTAAATATCAATTTGTATGAATTTCGTCACACAATTTCAATCTTTTACTAGTACTCCATAAATTTTTGACATTTCTGGCTTCTTGGTTGATCCACTTTAGCCAATTCGCTCTTAAAGATCCCTGCCCCCTCCGTGCAACGAATTCGGGGGGTGCTAATAGCGGAAGTAGCACTTCTTGCGTGGGGCAGGGCCTCTCACTTGGGGCCTCGCCCACAGATATCCAAACAAGAGACTAATCCCTCGGTTCTTCCAAAACCGAACCCGCAAAAAACTTCCCTCGCCCGGAAAGCACGGGCGATTCCTCCAGGATATTTCTACTCTAACGTAGTCGAGGTCATCACTGTGACCAAACTGATCCGACCGAACCTCTATGTTACTTGATCAGATCAAGGAAGAAACTTGCACTTGGATCATAGAGACCAATGCTTTTTTCCTTATCGAGAGGCACAGCCGTTGATTCTTTTCCATAGAACAAGACTATCCAGGATTTACTTCATCTATCGTACCATAACAGAATTGAGTCTCATCTTTGGAATCCATCAGTCCAGCCTAACCCCATCCAATCCCATGGGTTAGCCAACCGCCTAACCACTATAGTGATAGAATCCGTTTAGAAATTTGATTATGTTTTGTCTCGGGTACCAGGGAAAAGAGTTCCCAGGCCCCCTAGCTGGCGCTTCATACAAACTTCAAGATAGTCACACCACTTACACACCCAATATGAAATTGCCTGTTTCACAGATTCAACTAACTTTAAAACAATCTTTTAATGAAATCATAGTATCACTTATCATAATCCTCCAAAATATCCAGTTGAATTCTAGTTTCCAATCATTCCTTCATCAGTGTAGCTATGGCATCATTGGCAACCAAAACGCTCACCACCTGTCCACTCAGGGGCCTTTTCACAATAGTTCCTAGCTCATAGTACCCGGAAATATATTCACTTATAAAAAACCAGATGGACTCTCCATTGAAGATCAACAAGATCAACCAACAGATCCATATAAAAGAGCCATGGACTCATCCGTTGAGGACCAGCAAGGTCAATCAACCAGATCCATTGCCCGAATTCAGAAAACAACTCTTACTCCTTGTTCCAATATCTTTCTCGCCGCACGCGTGGGAATCTTCGGCGACCCAGAGCCCAAGCACCATATGGTCAGCACCCTCTAGGATCCTTCACAGGTCACCTAGCGCTTCACTCATAGGCCGCTTCCTTGGTCCCTCATCCACCGTACCGGAAGTTAACCATTTAAATCGAACCGAGGCTTGGTCAAGACTGCGACCGAGACCTTGCTACACCAGCTGTTGACTCTCCATCAGCTATTGCAACTTTATCACTTAGGTCTCCATGACCTCATTCACAAGACGGTCAAAATGCTTCCCCAACATTCTTGACATAAAACAGTCATTTAAAAAACAGGTCATAAATACAGTTTCTATAACGAACTCTGGTCTTTTCACATTGTTCCACATCAATCCACATTACTTAATCCAAGTCCAATCATATGTATTCCCATCGTCCTTCATCCATTCTCATCCAATCACATCATTTTTCATCTCATCACATCTTTCCACATTTATACTCATCACATCTCATCCACTCGCATCTACCCATATCCACATCTCATCACATCACATTCATTCACATCTCAATCATTTTCCATCTCATCACATCTTTCCAGATTTATACTCATCACATCTCATCCACTCGCATCTACCCATATCCACATCTCATCCACTCGCATCTACCCATATCCACATCTCATCACATCACATCTCATCCACTCGCATCTACCCATATCCACATCACATTCATTCACATCTCATCCATTCATATCTACCCCGATCCACATCACATCACATCCATTTCACCTCACATCTCATTCATTCACATCTATCGCGATTCACATCCCATCACATCTCATCCATTCACATCACATCTCATTCATCCATATCTATCCCGATTCACATCACATCACATCACATTTATTCACATCACATCTCATTCATCCATATCTATCCCGATTCACATCACATTTATTCACATCACATCACATTCATTCACATCACATTCATTCACATCACATATCATCCATTCACATCTATCCCAATTTACATCATATCCATTTCACATCACATCTCATTCATTCACATCCTGATTCACATCACATCACATCTCATTCATTCACATCCCATATCATTCATTCACATCCCGATTCACATAACATCACATCTCATCCATTCACATCTCATATTATTCATTCACATCTCGATTCACATGACATCACATCTCATCCATTCACATCACATATTATCCATTCACATCTATCCCAATTTATATCATATCACATCACATCCATTCCACATCACATCTCACCCATTCATACTTATCCGACTCACATCACATCCACATTCATCACATTCATTATATCCCCATCCCATCACATACATTCTATCCACATTACATCACATCCACATCATATCTCATTCATACACATCCCATCTCATTAATCCACATCCATCCAATCATTCACATGCACGACTATCCATATCTATCCATACATTTACATCTATCACTTCACATCCACGTATATTCACATCACATCTCATCCACATCCACATCACATTCAGATCCACATCTCTTTACATTACACCACATCTTATCCACATCTACATCACATTCACATCCACATCCCTTTACATCACATCACATTCTTTCACGTACACATCCACATCCATTTACATCACATTCTTTCACATACACATCCACATCCATTTACTTTCCATCTCACCCTTTCACATATCCTCTCATCTCATTCTCATCTCATCATTCATATCCACATCCACATCCACGTATATTCACATCACATCTCATCCACATCCACATCACATTTAGATCCACATCTCTTTACATTACACCACATCTTATCCACATCTACATCACATTCACATCCACATCCCTTTATATCACATCACATTCTTTCACGTACACATCCACATCCATTTACATCACATTCTTTCACATACACATCCACATCCATTTACTTTCCATCTCACCCTTTCACATATCCTCTCATCTCATTCTCATCTCATCATTCACATCCACATCCACATCCATTTACTTCACATCTCATCCACATTCATTTTTATTACACCACATCCTATCGCATCCCATTTACATCCTATCACATCCCATTTACATCTTATCACATCCCATTTACATCTTATCACATCCATTCACATCCTATCGCATCCCATTTATATCTTATCACATCCATTCACATCCTATCGAATCCCATTTACGTCTTATCACATCTATTCACATCCTATTGCATCCCATTTACATCTTATCATATCTATTCACATCCTATCAAATCCCATTACATCTTATCGCATTCCATTTACATCTTATCACATCTATTCACATCCTATCGCATCCCATTTACATCTTATCACATCTATTCACATCTATTCACATTCTATCAAATCCCATTTACATGTTATCACATCTATTCACATCCTATCACATCCATTCACATCTTATCGCATCTCATTTACATCTTATCACATCTATTTACATCCCATTCACATCTTATCGCATCCCGTTTACATCTTATCGCATCTATTCACATCCTATCACATCACATTTACATCTTATCACATCTTATTGCATCTCATTCACATCTTATTCCCATTTAGTAGCTTTTTCTACTTCGATATCGATAATGAGACTTTTTTTAAATTTCTGTCAATTATTTGGCTTAGATAAAGGTTCTTTTTCTCGACGGCTATTTCCATATTCTTTCTCAATTTCTCAAATGAATTGTATTCAATATTTCTATTTTGAAAAAAAGATTTCATGGGATTTAAAAAATTAATTTTATCCATATTTTCACTTTTGATAAATATTCATAAATTGAATTATACTAAAAATTTCTCTTTTTTTCATTTAGTTTCTTGGGTCTCAAATATCATGAAAATTTCTCTTTTTACATTTAATTGCTTGAATTCTAAATGTCATGAAAATTTCTCTTTTATCATCAAATAAATTTATCTAAAATTTCTCTTTGAATTTAAATAAAATATCCATTAATTCCAATATGCTAAGAATTCCACTTTTACTATTTAAATGATTGAATTCTAAATGTCATGGAAATTTCTCTTTTATCATTTAAATATTTCTCATGTATAAAATAAATTTATCTAAAATTTCTCTTTGAATTTAAATAAAATATCCATTAATTCCAACATGCTAAGAATTTCACTTTTACTATTTAAATGATTGAATTTCAAATATCATGGAAATTTTCTCTTTTATCATTTAAATAAAATTACTATAATTTTCTCTTTTTTTAATTATTTAGTTATACATAAATCTTAAAAATTAATTTTTAATTGAATGTGATAAAAATCATTCTTTTAGCATAGGATGACCAATCTTAGAATATGGTAGGAAGTCCTCTTTTCATGTTATACCTAAGAATGAATTATGTTTCAATTTTTTAAAAATTTTGCCATAGCTCCGTCGCTATTACTGATAATTTTTAATATTTTTGAAAAGAATAAACTTAGTAATACAATTATGATAGTATAACTATCTTCTAAACTTAAATCCAATTTATGGATTTAAATCATAAGATTATCATAATTTTAGAAGCATAAAGGTATAAAAAGCTACTTTCTTAACCTCTAGCTTCACAAGCCTAGAGTTTGATTTGTGAATTAATAATTTATCAATGAGAAGTATCATTTGAATAGAGAATTGGTCATAGGAATGACCATTCTTTGGGGGAGAGAGAGATAAACGTAAAAAGCATCCTAATTAAGCATAAATGTAAACTTTTCTTAATTATTTATTACAACTCTTAAGAAAAGCTTGATTTACAATATAAACACTTAATTTAGAAACTTCTCAAGCTTGAGAGGGATTGAGAAGTGAAAACATTAAGAATAGTAGAGAAAAACCATAAAATTACACTTTACCTCTTGTTTTTGCTTGCTTCTCTATCTTAGAGAAATCCCCCAACCAATCATATAGTTAGTGTGTTGAGAGGAAAGCTCCAAGGATGGTTGAAGAGAGAGAGAGAGAGAAGCTCCACTCTCTCCAAAAGTAGAGGATTTTTAAGGGATAATAGAAGATATGAGTATTTTAATGTAATACTGCATGGTATATTTCAAAGATTTTTTTACAAAAGACTAAGGATCTATTTATAGGTGAGGGAGGCCTCTAACCAAGTCCAACTAGGTTCTAGAATTTTCCAGGTTCAGTTTGGCTGAACCTGGAAAATTCAATTTGGCTGAATTTGGATAAGATTTGGACCTAGTTTGGCTCCCTTTTGATTTGGTTTAATCCAGGAGAGAGGAGAGATAAAAATATCACAATTTTTTTGAGTTAAAAACTCCACCACATGTGTGAAATAGGCACCTCCTTGAAGCCCCCCTTCTCCTTACCAAGGTGTCAAAAACGTATCATTATATCAAAATATCTCATTTTTCTAGTAATATCTTATAGTTTTTAACTAATAAATCTTATACTCAGTCAACTCTTCATCTTATGTGGGCGTTCTCATTTTTGGATATTTTCTTTTATTCATTGGATTTATCTCCTCCCCACACTTGGATTGATCCTATTGGTCCATAGGAACCTTAATTGGATCATAATCCAAAAATTTCTGAAAAATCTAGACCCTCGGGCTAAGGTCCTTTATACACATTTCAATTAATTCCAATTGCACATTGGAAAGTTCTTTTTGAATTTTTGTTTCAGGGAAAACCATTTTAGACACTAGGAGGATTTTTATATCCAAAAATATCTCAATTTTGGATTACCTCCCTCTAGACATTTTCTCTCTCCAGGCCAAAACATGGTAAAACAGGATCTTTCTTCTATTTCAGAGAGGGAAATAATTACAAGATCAGAAGGGGACATTCTTACTCCTTTACACCTCAAAAGCTGGAAGGAGGAATCTTACATCCTACCCTACTTAAAAAACGCGAGATGTCCTCATCTCGTAGCTGAAGGACAACTCTTTCTCTTAAGATCCAACTGATTCTGGGGTTTCTTATAGTCTGGTCAATCCAACAGAATCCTGGGATAAGATCCCTTATATAGAACTCATTATTAGATAACAATTTATTTAAATCATATCATTCATATCCTTAACACAATAATGGTCCATCAGACCGGGAATTTTATATGAACATTCCTTCATGGGAATTTCAGTTATGCAAGTTCTCAAATTGTCATCCCTTAATTTGAGCCACTGGGTCAAAGGTCAAATAGCAACAATCTGTCATCAGCACAATCCACTAATCTCATAGTGATTTGCTGAAGCCATTATTGCCATTCCAACTATTAACATCATTACTGGGGATTCGTCCCATTCATCCTCATTGTGGTTTTGTTCAACTTATCTTCTTTCAACTAGAATTCACGAATCATCATCTTTCAATCGGAATCCAAATCAATTCATCAATTCACAACCAGAATTTTAAAATCATATCAACCAGCATTTAAATTCATCATCTAAATAGCATTTTTGCTTATAATTTCAAGGTCTTAGATTTACTCGTTTTTAACGTGCTACAGTTATACCCTCGGTATATACGGATAGTCACGATCCTTGAAATTATAAGGTAAATACCATCATGTCTAAGCCTCAAGCAAGTCAGGGATTCTATACAATTGTGGTACTTTAATCTGAAGACCCAGTTACCAATTTATGAATTTCATTCTGAATATCAATTTGTATGAATTTCGTCACACAATTTCAATCTTTTACTGGTACTCCATAAATTTTTGACATTTCTGGCTTCTCGGTTGATCCACTTTAGCCAATTCGCTCTGATACCAGCTGAAAGATCCCTGCCCCCTCCGCACAACGAATTCGGGGGTGCTAACAGCGGAAGTAACACTTCTTGCGTGGGGCACGGCCTCTCACTTGGGGCCTCGCCTACCCACAGATATCCAAACAAGAGACTAATCCCTCGGTTCTTCCAAAACGGAACCCAGAAAAAGCTTCCCTCGCCCGGAAAGCATGGGCGATTCCTCCAGGATATTTCTACTCTAACGTAGTCAAGGTCATCACTGTGACCAAACTGATCCAATCGAACCTCTACGTCACTTGGTCAGATCAAGGAAGAAACTTGCACTTGGATCATAGAGACCAACGCTTTTTTCCTTATCGAGAGGCACAGCCGTTTCCATAGAACAAGACTATCCGGGATTTACTTCATCTATCGTACCATAACAGAATTGAGTCTCATCTTTGGGATCCATCAGTCCAGCCTAACCCCATCCAGTCCCATGGGTTAGCCAACCGCCCAACCACTATAGTGATAGAATCCGAAGAAGAAATTTGGTTATGTTTTGTCCCGAGTACCAGGGAAAAGAGTTCCCAGGTCCCCCTAGCTGGCGCTTCATGTAAACTTCAACATAGTCACACCACTTACACACCCAATATAAAATTGCCTGTTTCACAGATTCAACTAACTTTAAAACAATCTTTTAATGAAATCATAGTATCACTTATCATAATCCTCCAAAATATCCAGTTGAATTCTAGTTTCCAATCATTCCTTCATCGGTGTAGCTATGGCATCATTGGCAACCAAAACGCTCACCACATGTCCACTCAGGGGTCTTTTCATAATAGTTCCTAGCTCATAGTACCCGAAAATATATTCACTTATAAAAAACCAGATGGACTGAAGATCAGCAAGATCAACCAACAGATCCATATAAAAGAGCCATGGACTCATCCGTTGAGGACCAGCAAGGTCAATCAACCAGATCCATTGTCCGAATTCAGAAAACAACTCTTACTCCTTGTTCCAATATCTTCCTCGCCGCACGCGTGGGTATCTTCGGTGACCCAGAGCCCAAGCACCATATGGTCAGCACCCTCTAGGATCCTTCACAGGTCACCTAGCGCTTCACTCATAGGCCGCTTCCTTGGTCCCTCATCCACCGTACCGGAAGTTAACCATTTAAATCGAACCGAGGCTTGGTCAAGACTGCGGCCGAGACCTTGCTACACGAGACGTCCTCCGTTGACTCTCCATCAGATATTGCAACTTTATCACTTAGGTCTCCATGACCTCATTCACACGACGGTCAAAATGCTTCCCCAACATTCTTAACATAAAACAGTCATTTAAAAAACAGGTCATAAATACAGTTTCTATAGCGAACTCTCGTCTTTTCACATTGTTCCACATCAATCCACATTACTTAATCCAAGTCCAATCATATGTACTCCAAAAGTCCTTCATCCATTCTCATCCAATCACATCATTTTCCATCTCATCACATCATTTTCCATCTCATCACATGTTTCCACATTTATACCATGACCTCATTCACACGACGGTCAAAATGCTTCCCCAACATTCTTAACATAAAACAGTCATTTAAAAAACAGGTCATAAATACAGTTTCTATAGCGAACTCTCGTCTTTTCACATCGTTCCACATCAATCCACATTACTTAATCCAAGTCCAATCATATGTACTCCAAAAGTCCTTCATCCAATCACATCATTTTCCATCTCATCACATCATTTTCCATCTCATCACATGTTTCCACATTTATACTCACTCATCACATCTCATCCACTCGCATCTACCCATATCCACATCTCATCACATCACATTCATTCATATCTCAATCATTTTCCATCTCATCACATCTTTCCACATCTATACTCATCACATCTCATCCACTCGCATCTACCTATATCCACATCACATTCATTCACATCTCATCCATTCATATCTACCCCAATCCACATCACATCACATCCATTTCACCTCACATCTCATTCATTCACATCTATCCCTTGGCTCCCTTTTGATTTGGTTTGATCTAGGAGAGAGAGGAGAGATAAAAATATCACAATTTTTTTGAGTTAAAAACTCCACCACATGTGTGAAATAGGCACCTCCTTGAAGTCCCCCCTTCTCCTTACCAAGGTGTCAAAAATGTATCATTATATCAAAATATCTCATTTTTCTAGTAATATCTTATAGTTTTTAACTAATAAATCTTATACTCAGTCAACTCTTCATCTTATGTGGGTGTTTACTCATTTTTGGATATTTTCTTTTATTCATTGGATTTATCTCCTCCCCACACTTGGATTGATCCTATTGGCGCATAGAAACCTTAATTGGATTGATCCTATTGGCGCATAGGAACCTTAATTGGATCATAATCTAAAAATTTCTGAAAAATCTAGACCCTCGGGCTAAGGTCCTTTATACACATTTCAATTAATTCCAATTGCACATTGGAAAGTTCTTTTTGAATTTCTGTTTCAGGGGAAACCATTTTAGACACTAGGAGGATTTTTATATCCAAAAATATCTCAATTTTGGATTACCTCCCTCTAGACATTTTCTCTCTCCAAGCCAAAACATGGTAAAACATGATCTTTCTTCTATTTCGGAGAGGGGAATAATTACACGATCAGAAGGGGAGGTTCTTACTCCTTTACACCTCAAAAGCTAGAAGGAGGAATCTTACATCCTATCTCACTTAAAAAACGCAAGATGTCCTTATCTCGCAGCTGGAGGACAACTCTTTCTCTTAAGATCCAACTGATTCTGGGGTTTCTTATGGTCTGGTCAATCCAACAGAATCCTGGGATAAGATCCCTTATATAGAACTCATTATTAGATAACAATTTATTTAAATCATTTCATTCATATCCTTAACACAATAATGGTCCATCAGACCGAGAATTCTATCTGAACATTCCTTCATGGGAATTTCAGTTATGCAGGTTCTCAATTTGTCATCCCTTAATTTGAGCCACTGGGTCAAAGGTCAAACAGCAACAATCTGTCATCAGCACAATCCACTAATCTCATAGTGATTTGCTGAAGTCATTATTGCCATTCCAACTATTAATATCATTACTGGAGATTCGTCCCATTCATCCTCATTGTGGTTTTGTTCAACTTATCTCCTTTCAACTAGAATTCAAGAATCATCATCTTTCAATCGGAATCCAAATCAATTCATCAATTCACAACCAGAATTTTAAAATCATATCAACCAGCATTTAAATTCGTCATCTAAATAGCATTTTTGCTTATAATTTCAAGGTCTTAGATTTACTCGTTATATACTGCCAGTAAAGAGCTACAGTTAAGTATTTAAATTCATCATCTAAATAGCATTTTTGCTTATAATTTCAAGGTCTTAGATTTACTCGTTATATACTGCCAGTAAAGAGCCGCAGTTATACTCTCAGTATATACGGGTAGTCACGATCCTTGGAATTATAAGGTAAATACCATCATGTCTAGGCCTCAAGCAAGTCAAGGATTCCATACAATTGTGGTACTTTAATCTGAAGACCCAGTTACCAATTTATGAATTTCATTCTGAATATGAATTTGTATGAATTTCGTCACACAATTTCAATCTTTTACTGGTACTTCATAAATTTTTGACATTTCTGGCTTCTCGGTTGATCCACTTTAGCCAATTCGCTCTGATACCAGCTAAAAGATCCCTGCCCCCTCCGCGTAATGATGAATTCGGGGGTGCTAACAGCAGAAGTAGCACTTCTTGCGTGGGACAGGGCCTCTCACTTGGGGCCTCGCCCACAGATATCCAAACAAGAGACTAATCCCTCAGTTCTTCCAAAACCGAACCCGGAAAAAAACTTCCCTCGCCCGGAAAGCACGGGCGATTCCTCCAGGATATTTCTACTCTAACGTAGTCAAGGTTATCACTGTGACCAAACTGATCCGATCGAACCTCTACGTCACTTGGTCAGATCAAGGAAGAAACTTGCACTTGGATCATAGAGACCAACGCTTTTTTCCTTATCGAGAGACACAGCCGTTGATTCTTTTCCATAGAACAAGACTATTCGGGATTTACTTCATCTATCGTACCATAACAGAATTGAGTCTCATCTTTGGGATCCATCAATCCAGCCTAACCCCATCCAGTCCCATGGGTTAGCCAACCGCCCAACCACTATAGTGATAGAATCCGAAGAAGAAATTTGGTTATGTTTTGTCCCGAGTACCAGGGAAAAGAGTTCCCAGGTCCCCCTAGCTGGCGCTTCATGCAAACTTCAACATAGTCACACCACTTACACACCCAATATGAAATTGCCTGTTTCACAGATTCAACTAACTTTAAAACAATCTTTTAATGAAATCATAGTATCACTTATCATAATCCTCCAAAATATCCAGTTGAATTCTAGTTTCCAATCATTCCTCCATCGGTGTAGCTATGGCATCATTGGCAACCAAAACGCTTACCACCTGTCCACTCAGGGGCCTTTTCACAATAGTTCCTAGCTCATAGTACCCGCCCAAAAATATATTCACTTATAAAAAACCAGATGGACTCTGCATTGAAGATCAGCAAGATCAACCAACAAATCCATATAAAAGAGCCATGGACTCATCCGTTGAGGACCAGCAAGGTCAATCAACCAGATCCATTGCCCGAATTCAGAAAACAACTCTTGCTCCTTATTCCTACACGAGACGTCCTCCGTTGACTCTCCATCAGCTATTGCAACTTTATCACTTAGGTCTCCATGACCTCATTCACAAGATGGTCAAAATGCTTCCCCAACATTCTTGACATAAAACAGTCCTTTAAAAAACATGTCATAAATACAGTTTCTATAACGAACTCTCGTCTTTTCACATTGTTCCACATCAATCCACATTACTTAATCCAAGTCCAATCATATGTATTCCCATCGTCCTTCATCCATTCTCATCCAATCACATCATTTTCCATCTCATCACATCTTTCCACATTTATACTCATCACATCTCATCCCCTCGCATCTACCCATATCCACATCTCATCACATCACATTCATTCACATCTCATCCATTCATATCTACCCCGATCCACATCACATTACATCCATTTCACCTCATATCTCATTCATTCACATCTATCCCGATTCACATCCCATCTCATTCATTCACATCTTTTCCGATTCACATCACATCCCATCACATCTCATTCATCCACATCTTTCCCGATTCACATCATATCCCATCACATCTCATCCATTCACATCACATCTCATTCATCCACATCTATCTCGATTCACATCGTATCATATCACATTCATTCACATCACATATTATCCATTCACATCTATCCCAATTTACATCACATCCATTTCATATCACATCTCATTCATTCACATCCCGATTCACATCACATCTCATCTCATCCATTCACATCCCATACCATTCATTCACATCCCGATTCACATGACATCCCATATCATTCATTTACATCTCGATTCACATGATATCATATCTCATCCATTCACATCTATCCCAATTTACATCATATCACATCACATCCATTCCACATCACATCTCACCCATTCATACTTATCCGACTCACATCACATCCACATTCATCACATTCATTGTATCCCCATCCTATCACATACATTCTATCCACATTACATCACATCCACATCATATCTCATTCATACACATCTCATCTCATTCATCCACATCCATCCAATCATTCACATGCACGACTATTCACATCTATCCATACATTCACATCTATCACTTCACATCCATGTATATTCACATCACATCACATCTCTTTACATCACATCACATCTCGTCCACATCCACATCACATTCAGATCCACATCTCTTTACATTACACCACATCTTATCCACATCTACATCACATTCACATCCACATCCCTTTACATCACATCACATTCTTTCACATACACATCCACATCCATTTACTTCCCATCTCACCCTTTCACATATCCTCTCATCTCATTCCATTTCCTTCACATCCCATCCACATTCATTTTCATTACATCACATCCTATCACATCTTATCACATCCCATTTACATCTTATCACATCCATTCACATCCCATCGCATCCCATTTACATCCTATCGCATCTCATTTACATCTTATCACATCCTATCGCATCCCATTAACATCTTATCACATCCATTCACATCCTATCGCATCCCATTTATATCCATTCACATCCTATCGCATCCCATTTACATCTTATCACATCCATTCATATCCTATTGCATTCATTCACATCATATCACATCCATTCACATCCTATCGCATCACATTTACCTCTTATCACATCTATTCACATCCATTCACATCTTATCGCATCCCATTTACATCTTATCACATCTATTCACATCCTATCACATCTCATTTACATCTTATCATATCTATTCAAATCCTATCACATCCGATTTACATCTTATCACATCCTATCGCATCCCATTCACATCTTATTCCCATTTAGTAGCTTTTCCTACTTCGATACCGATAATGGAACTTTTTCTAAATTTTTGCCAATTGTTTGGCTTAGATAAAGGTTCTTTTTCTCGACGGCTATTTCCATATTCTTTCTCAATTTCTCAAATGAATTATATTCAATATTTCTCTTTTGAATAAAAGAATTCATAGGATTTAAAAAATCAATTTTATCCATATTTTCACTTTTGATAAATATTCATAAATGGAATTATACTAAAATTTTCTCTTTTTTTCATTTAATTTCTTGGGTCTCAAATATCATGGGAATTCCTCTTTTACATTTAATTGCTTGAATTCTAAAGGTCATGAAAATTCCTCTTTTATCATCAAATAAATTTATTTAAAATTCTTCTTTGAATTTAGATAAAATATCCATTAATTTTAATATGCTAAGAATTCCACTTTTACTATTTAAATGATTGAATTCCAAATATCATGGAAATTTCTCTTTTATCATTTAAATATTTCTCATGCATAAAATAAATTTATCTAAATTTTTTTTAAAATTTAAATAAAATATCCAATAATTTTAATATACTAAGAATTCCACTTTCACTATTTAAATGATTGAATTCCAAATGTCATGAAAATTTCTCTTTTATCATTTAAATAAAATTACTATAATTTTCTCTTTTCTTAATTATTTAATTATACATAAACCTTAAAAAATAATTTTTCATTGAATGTGATGAAAATCATTCTTTTAGCATACGATGACCAATCCTAGAATATGGGAGGAAGTCCTCTTTTCACGTTATGCATAAGAATGAATTATGTATCAATTTCTTAAAACTTTTACCATAGCTCCGCTGCTATTACTGATAATTTTTAATATTTTTTAAAAGAATAAACTTAGTAATACAATTATGATAGTATAAATATCTTCTAAACTTAAATCCAATTTATGGATTTAAAGATTATCATAATTTTAGAAGCATAAAGATATAAAAAGCTACTTTCTTAACCTCTAGCTTCACAAGCCTAGAGTTTGATTTGTGAATTAATAATTTATCAATGAGAAGTATCATTTGAATAGAGAATTGGTCATAGGAATGACCATTCTTTGGGGGAGAGAGAGATAAACGTAAAAAGCATCCTAATTAAGCATAAATGTAAACTTTTCTTAATTATTTATTACAACTCTTAAGAAAAGCTTGATTTACAATATAAACACTTAATTTAGAAACTTCTCAAGCTTGAGAGGGATTGAGAAGTGAAAACATTAAGAATAGTAGAGAAAAACCATAAAATTACACTTTACCTCTTGTTTTTGCTTGCTTCTCTATCTTAGAGGAATCCCCCAACCAATCAATTAATTAGTGTGTTGAGAGGAAAGCTCCAAGGATGGTTGAAGAGAGAGAGAGAAGCTCCACTCTCTCCAAAAGTAGAGGATTTTTAAGGGATAATAGAAGATATGAGTATTTTAGTGTAATACTGTATGGTATATTTCAAAGATTTTTTTACAAAAGACTAAGGATCTATTTATAGGTGAGGGAGGCCTCTAACCAAGTCCAACTAGGTTCTAGAATTTTCCAGGTTCAGTTTGGCTGAACCTGGAAAATTCAATTTGGCTGAATTTGGATAAGATTTGGACCTAGTTTGGCTCCCTTTTGATTTGGTTTAATCCAGGAGAGAGGAGAGATAAAAATATCACAATTTTTTTGAGTTAAAAACTCCACCACATGTGTGAAATAGGCACCTCCTTAAAGTCCCCCCTTCTCCTTACCAAGGTGTCGAAAATGTATCATTATACCAAAATATCTCATTTTTTTAGTAATATCTCATAGTTTTTAACTAATAAACCTTGTACTAAGTCAACTCTTCATCTTATGTGGGTATTTACTCATTTTTGGGTATTTTCTTTTATTCATTGGATTTATCTCCTCCCCATATTGGATTGATCCTATTGGCCCTATAGAAACCTTAATTGGATCATAATCTAAAATTTTTTGAAAATCTAGACCCTTAGGCTAAGGTCCTTTATACACATTTTCAATTAATTTCAATTGCACATTGGAAAGTTCTTTTTGAATTTCTGTTTCAGGGAAAACCATTTTAGACACTAGGAGGATTTTTATATCCAAAAATATCTCAATTTTGGATTACCTCCCTCTAGACATTTTCTCTCTCCATGCCAAAACAGGATAAAACAGATTCTTTCTTCTATTTAAGAGAGGGGAATAATTACAAGATCAGAAGGGGAGGTTCTTACTCATTTACACCTCAAAAGCTGGAGGGAGGAATCTTACACTCCCTCCTGTGGAGACCCTAACTCTTTCTTTATTATCGGCTCTGAGCACTTGGCCACCATTGTGTTCTCATCATAATGTAAGCAAAATATGTCAACTACGAACTGTGATGTTAGCTTGACATTGGACAACACATGCCCATCCATTTTTCTGATTATCTCCATCTGTGTCTTTGCAAAAAAAATATTCCTCCACTGCTCCCATGGCAGGCATGCAAAGTCTCCCACAGTCCTATTTCTTTCAACCATTTTTCATTCTCCTCTAATGACAAATCCAGGTCTACCTTTAAATCAGCAACGGCTCCATCAATACCTGAAGAGCTTTAGAGTTCAACTTACCCGAATCAGGAGATACCTTTTCTCCAAGGTCGATGACGTCCGTTTCCTCTGCACAGTCATGGTGTCTGAAATCTCCTTAGTCGCTATGGCATAGTGGCGGGATGTTCTTCTTACCAACGTGCCTTCATCCCCCACTTTTAAACTCGTGTCCTTGCTACGCCCCATCGCTATCACCTGCTAGTGAAGGGCATTAGGCTTCTAAAGAGCCTCAAAGCTACTCATGCAAACTCGCAGAAAAACGCAAACCCGAAATTTCTGCCACACCTTTTGATTGAAGTGACCACCAAGTGTGTGGGTGTCATTTTTATAAACCCCAAGTGTTGGAAAATATTCTGTCGTACTATTCGACATGTCAATTCTCATAACTTGCACTTCTTTTAAAAGTCCGACTGTTGGTGGATTTCCTATGAACTTCTTTAGTCGAAACCCATTAATCGGTTTTTTCACCTCTGTTTTAAACATGTCTGCCAGTTTAAATGTCCCTTGACCATAGTCCCTCATTATTCTATATGGTCCAATATATTTCAGTTTCAGCTTCCCCGGGTGTGGCGGCCCCAACTTAGAGTTATATAGCATAACCCAATCATTTTCCTTAAAAACCTTAAATTTTATGTGCCTATTCACCCAAGCTTGTCTCCGCTTCTGAATGACGTCTGTTATAAATGAGCTGACAATTCTGTCCTCTTCCAATTGCATAAGATACTTTTGCCTATGCTTCACCGACTCCTCAAGTGACAATCTTTCTGCTGCAGCCACCCTCAAGCTAGGTACAATATACTCCATTGGCACCACAGCCTCCAATCCATAAACTAATTTTAAAGGTGTCATTCCTGTGGTTACCTTGAACGCTGTTCTGAATGACCAAAGAGCTGAGTCCAATTTAACATCCCAATCGTCCCTATTTTTTGACACAATCTTCTTTAAAATTCTAACCAAGATCTTATTAGAGCTCTCAGCCTGACCATTAGCCTGAGGATGATACGCAGTGGACTTCTTGTGAAGTATTAAATGTGTTTTTGTAAGCACAGAAATGACCTCATTCAAAAAATGTGTACCTCTATCACTAACTAACTCCACTGGGCATCCAAACCTTGTCATAATGTTGTGATACAGAAACTTTGCTACACTACTTGCCTTGTTATCCTTCAAAGCCATGGCTTCTACCCATTTAGTACAATAATCTGTAGCCACCAAAAACCCCACTTTTGAAAAGGCTCTAAGGGCAAAATCGGATTATCCGACATCCTATCCCCTGAATTTGGCTGGCCCATTTGCTAACACACAAAACAGCTCCTTGCATGATTATGAGCATCCTTTAAAATAGTGGGCCACCAAAGCCCTGCCTGCAGTATCTTCTTCCCTGTTATATCACCAGAAAAATGACCACCTGAAATTCCACCATGTGCTTCTTGTAAAAAAGCAGGCTGTTCAAACTCAGGCACACACCTTCTTGCAAAAAAGCAGGCTGTTCAAACTCAGGCACACACCTTCTTGCAAACAAACAGGCTGTTCAAACTCAGGCACACACCTTCTTATAATTTGATCTATGCCCTTCTTATATAGAGCACCTGCAATTACCAGAAATGGTTTGCTTTTTAAAGCCAATTTCCTTCTTTGATCAGTTGTGAACCCTGTGGGCATTACTCCATCCGTTAAGAACACCAACATCTGATCATACCAAGAATCTGATATAGACCCTGAAACTACAAACAAGGCTAAATTAGGTAGTTGATCATCTACTCCTGTTGGCTCTCCACTTTCCAACCTACTCAAATAATCAGCTATTGCATGTTCTTTTCCTGGTGTATGAATGATCACAAAATCAAATTCTTGTAACAAAAGCATCCATCTTACTAATCTCCCTATAAGATAAGGTTTCTTGATCAAATATAACAATGCTTGGTAATCCACATGGAACGTCACCCTATTACTCAGCAAATAATGTCTGAATTTGTTAAGTGAATATACCATGCCTAATGCCTCTCTCTTTGTGACAGTGTAATTTCTTTCAGCACTTGTCATCATTCTACTTGCATAGTATACTGGTCTGAACCAGCCCTTCACTTTTTCCTGCATAAGAACAGCTCCAATAGCAATGTTAGAAGCATCAACAAACACATGAAAAGTTAAATCCCAATCTGGGGGCTGCACTATCGGAGCTACCACCAACATTTTCTTCAAAATCTGAAATGACCTATCTTGAACTGTAAACTAGGAAAAGTCCACTCCTTTCTTTGTTAGGTGTGTAAGAGGTGCACACACATTTGACAAGTATCTTAAATACCTACTATGCCATTTAATTTGCCCCACAAATCGACCCACTTCTTTCAAATTGATTGGTTTTGCAGCCTTCTGTATAACTTCTATCTTCTTCGCATCTATGGACATCCCTTCCGGGACACCACATGACCCAGCAACACTCCCCTTAATACTGCAATAGTGCACTTAAAAGGGTTGAGTGCTACTCTGAACATCCAACATCTTTCCAAACATAGCCTAAGATGATATAAATGGAAATTCTTCTTACTAAATACTGAGAAATCATCCATGAAAACTCTCATGAAGTCTGACAAATATGGTTCAAATGTTTTGCTTGCCACAAAGGAAAATGACAGTGGACCATTTTTTAGTCCAAAGCTCATCACTGTATATGCAAATGCTCCCCATTCTGTAATAAAGGCTATTTTATCCATGTCTTCAGGTGCTACACTGATATGATTATACCCTGAAAAACCATCTAGAAAACTGTACATCTCGTGTCCTGCTATTGCATCAAGGAGTGTGTCACAAAAGGGCATTGGAAATGGATCAGTGATGGTGGCTGTACTTAATTTCTTGTAGTCCACACACACCCTCATCTTTCCATTCTTCTTTGGCACCACAACTATGGGAGATAGCCATGTCACCTCATTAATAGGCTTAATAAACCCTGCATACAATAATTTATCCAATTCCTCTTTTACCTGTCTTGCATATTTTGGATGCAATATCTCTGCAGTATAACAGGTACTGCATCTTTCTTCAAATTTATCTTGTGTTGATGAAGAGCCGGATCTATCCCCTTCATGTCAAAATATTCCCATGCAAATTCATCCTTGAACTCCATTAGTAGCTTCCTCAAATCTTCTTTAAACTGCCCTTTAACATGGATACTAACCCTTACTATCTTAGGGTCTTCCTCAATCCCCAAGTTCATATCCTAAAGCTTCGTTAGCACAAGCACAAGGCTCTTGGTATGCTCCTTATGTTGGGTTCTGTCAAGGCTCTCGACATGCTCCTTCTGTTGGGTGTCAAGATGATAATTAATGTTTTGGGAATCCATATGGGCTGTCAAAAATTTGCTATTACTTTTCAATAAAGTACACAATTTCATCCTAAACTCATCACATTCTCCAACAGAGGGCTGCTTCATTTTCTTTCGGTCGGGTAGGGCATCAGGTTTTTCCTCAAAAGCATCCTCACATCCATCCATGCTAAAAAAATTTGACATCATTTCTCATTAGCTAGAAGGACTGTTTTGCCTTATAGGGTTTGCTAGTCTCGGATTCTCTTGTAGTCTACAGAGAGGTTGCACCATCTCTTGCAGCACTGGGCACTATCTCTTGTACCATTGTACACAATCTTTCCCATTCATGTCTCTCTTGATTTGAATATGGAAGAAGATGATGATGATAATGTGACAATCATAGTGTCTCTTAATTAGTGGGATGAAGGTAACAACATATACTTTCCCACACCACGTCCCCTTTACCATGTGAACTCTCCCATATCAAACCCCCAAATCACCTCAGTGCTCCTCCCGTGCATCGTGTGCTACCATTGGAGCCTGTAGCTTGGCCGCCTCCCTAGCTCTCGCTCATGCCCGCCTTGCCGCCCGCCATGATCATCATCGCCACCTAAGGAGAAAAACTAGAGAAAAAAATATGGTCACTTGCTACTTGCCTATGAGACCTTAGTAAACAAAAATATAAAAGAAAGCCCCTGTGTGGGCAGGCCGTGTTGATGCGGCCTGCCCACTGGGGCTTTTTTTCAATTTCCTTTAAAAAAAGATAAAAATAAAAAAAATGATTACTAATTCTAAACAAAATTTTAAAAAATCCCTATGGGTTTTTTTTTAATTTTTGCTTACTAATCCTAAATAAAAATAAATTTTTTAATTACTAATCCTTAAGAGATATGTGTCTAGCACAACCTATCCCACAAGGGCTTTTTTTTTTAATTTAAAAAAAATAGTTTACTAATCCTAAACGAAAATAAAATTTTTGATTACTAATCCTAAAGAGATATGTGTCTATATGTCTATATGTGTGTTAAAGGAGATAGAGGGAGAGAGAGACAATTTTGTGAGAGAATGGGTATATTTATGTATGTTGTGAATGTGGGGGTATATTTATATATATTATGGGTTTTTGAATATATTTAAATGTGTGTTTTTAAGATAGAGTATAAAAGATAGACTTATTTATAATTGCTCATAGAGATTTCAAACATCAAAATAATAAAATCATAAGCGAGCTTAATCAAAGGATGGACTAGCACAAAGGGAAAATGTGAGCAACCACCATTAGTGAGCTTGATGAGCTAGATAAAAGCCTTATGAGAGCACTCAAGTGAGTAGTCAGATAATAATCATGACCAACAAACAAGTAGCTGAAGGAAGTCACAAATTATGTTGAAGCATAGATTAACTCAAGACAATGATTAAAAGACACAACCAAGTGATTGTGTTTTCCTACATGAAGAGGGATTAAATACTGAGGTAGTGCTATAAAAAAAATTTCAAGATTTTTTTTTCATTTATACAAATCAAATATGCATGAAAACTATCAAACAACCTCATTGTCATTTATGTAAAAATAGTGCACTATGAATGCAGTGATGTCAATTGTTTATTAGCCTTAGTGGTAGTGTTCTAGGAGCATAGGAAGAAAGAAGATTTCAATGGTTTATATGGCACTTTAAATGAGGCTCCTGAGTAATTTTTATGTCTAATTTGACATTGGGGTAGAATAAGTGTTGTATGACACCTCAAATGGGGCTCCTCAAACGTTGTTATGTCTAATATGACATCCGTGCTACCCTAGACGTAAGGTGTTTTGCAATAATAGAATAAGTGCCATTAATACCCTAGAGATAGGGAGGGATGCCCATTTTCCGAGCAAAAACCTCTGAGCGTCTGAGCGAAGGCAAAATATCTCAAGGAATACTCATTGGAGTTTTAGTTTTTTTGATGGCACTTAGCCATGGTTTCGCTAAGAAACTAAATGTGTTGATCAACCCAGATGGGCAAGGCAGTAGAATTAGTTATCTGTTTTGGATTTACATAAAGCATTTGAGCATCATTTGAAAACATAATTCTTTTGAAAACATAATTGTGTTTAAGGAGGTATCATTGGACAAAATGCAACATACGAACAAAATAGGATACAAAGAGAACATCTATCATAGTGGAGCTCTCTCTTTGTCAAGCAGACCACATCTATCAATTCAACATACGAAACATATAGTGGAGCTCTCTCTTTGCCCATTTTCTGAGCAAAAGAAACATGAGCGTCTGAGCGAAGGCAAAATATCTCAGGAATACTCATTGGAGTTTTTGTTTTTTGATGGCACTTATCCATGAAAACGCAACATACAAACAAAATAGGATACAAAGAGAACATCATTGTGTTTAAAACAGGATACAAAGCCCAAAAGGTAGACCAATTTTATCCAAACACCTAAGCATGTCCTAAGCATGTGAACATCTTTTACAAATATGATACCGTTTTACAAAACTCAGCATATAAATATGATAGCTAACAAAGCCCAAAAAGTAGACCAATTTTTTCTAAATACATAAGTTTGAAACCTATCATAGATACCATATCGGTCCCAAAAAACAGAGTAGTTGCCTAACTAATGTGCTGAAAATACAACTAAGTAGTCCACATCTATCAATTCAACATACGAAACATATAGTGGAGCTCTCTCTTTGTCAATGCTGCTTGGTGAACAAACTTTTGTTTGCTAACATCTAGCCCTAACTCCTTTATGTAGATGTTGTAAAGGTGTTTGCAAGGCATATACTTTTTCCCTTGGTCAACTCGTCTTTTGAAGTCCTGGCATGTGCAGGTAGGAAAAGTTGATATAGTGACCTTATATGTCTCCCCATTTTCCTAGCTACCTGGAGTTGAAATTGTGTAATCCACATGCTCCTTGTCCACAACCACCTGTCTGTGTGATGAATGGTGCAAACCAAATCCATAGCCCTCTTGATTCTGTCCTCCATTTCTTTTGTGACCGTCCTTGAAATGACTATAGGTTTACCTGCACATTCCATGGGTCGTATGTCTAAATTAGCATCATGTGATGTGCCTTCTTGTGCTGGCCTTCCACGGGATGGTCCAATGTGCTATAGATCAAACCCTGCATCCCATAGAGCTTGCACTTCTATGCTGTTTAAACAAGTCCCTTCTGCAAAATCAGGCCATTCTTGTGGACGATTGATTGGTTTCTCAGTAATAAGGTCCGACATCTCCCATGTATGGTCAACATTATCTCCACAGAACCAAACATATTGCTTCTTCACACAAGATGGCAAGGAGACAAGTCCCTCAAAGCATGGTGCAGGAACACCCATCAAGCCACCTCGACCCTTTTTATCAATCAGAGCGTTACACTTGTGTCCCTTTTCACGAAGGTAACCCTGACACCTTACTTCACTTCCTGGGTTTGTCCTCCTAATTGCCCATTTTGTTTGGTGAATTTTGACCTCAGTGTATGTACTTTCCACAGAAGGAAATTGATCTCTTAGAAGCTGGCGCCTTACATTTTGTGTCACATACTCATACTCAGGGCGATGAGAATCATTGGGTTGAACAGGTGTCTGTGATCCCACTCTACGTTTTCTTCTCACTCTGCGTACTCCATCATCTGTTGAAGCCCTTTTGTTTGTTGCATGTAGCTCGATGGCTGCATCATTAGTCAATTCAATGACAGTTTTTGTTGTCGGCAAACTGGGACTGGCCGAGGCATATCTTTTCTTAATCTTTTCAATCCCTGGACCTGTACCCCTATGAGTACCTCTCAAGAAAGAGTCATACCTTGCACTCTGAAGCAAAGTTGCCATCAGGTCATTATAGGAGGCAGTATATAGGGAAACATACTTCACACCATCATGTGAAGCAAGCCAGCTTCCATGAACTGATTCTGCAAGATTGGTTTGTGGTATAAGGTAAGTGTCCTTACCTTCAATTGCCTACAACAAAAATGCATTTGTAAATTTTCTCTCAAAAAGCGGGAAACATATACAATTATGAAAACTAGAAAAGATAATAGAAAATTTACATGCATCATGTACTCTCCCCAATGGGCAACTCTAGCATGCCACCACACACAATCCATGTCTCTAGCATAGAGATCTTTGTCTTGTCAGCATGGCCCTTCCTCAACCATGCTCTCAACTCATCAAGCTCAATTTCAGCTGCCTCTTCAGAAGGAGAATTCTTCCAACGTCGACATCTTAATTTAAACTCTTCTTGGCTATGTGGTGGTATACATTTCTTAGCATGTTGATTCAAGCTCTGCTCCCAATGGAAAGAACAAGAACGCTCCATACCTGTCATTACATTATCTGGCCCACCATTGAAAACTGCTCTCACAGCTCGCCAGTTTGATTGCGCTTCATCTGCCCCCATGAATCCCTTGAATTGAGCCTTCTTATAACCTTCTCGTTCCATCACCCGATTTAGTAACTCCCAAAATAATATTTGAGCATCTGTGTCCTCAACTTTGAAGTCTCCAATTGCTATTGTCTGCATCTCTTGCACAAAAGGGTTATAAACATGACAAGCCATGGTTGTCCAATCTTTGATTCTTTTCACAAAGTCAAAACAAATCCAGTAGCTTTCAAGCTCACCACCAGGTCTCATCTTGTTAACTAAATCAACCCCACTCCCTGGACCTTGTGTAGACATCTTGAAGACATGACACCTATTGAAAGAGGAAAATTCTAACTGCCCAGGAAAAACAACACTTTGGAAGTAGTCATACAGCAAGCTATTCTTCAACTTTATTATTGCCTCTATTTCTCCAATTGCTTGTCCCACCTCCATTTGTGACTCCTTTCTCCAGCGGGAAAGTCTTCTTTTGTCCAAGACAGGTGCAAGCTTCTCCAGTATATTTGTCAAATCATTATCAGAAAGCTTTTTTCCTGATGATACGTCTCCAAAGATGGCTGATTGAAGAAGGATTTCCCTAGCCAATTTATGTTGCATAGCTTTTGGTCTACCCAAAAAATCTTGCTATACCATCTCTTTCACTCTGTTCTTGACCTCTTCAGCATCCATCCTTGTGATTCCAGCTTTAACAGGGTGCATATGAGAGCCAATGTGAAGAACTGCACGTGTCACTTTCTTTCCTATTTTTTCAGAGGGGAAGCACATCACTAATTTGCAAGGGCATACAGCTTGGCATGTAGGAGGTGTTGAACAAAAAGAGCACTTCAAACTGCCATAGGTTTCCACACTTTGTTTAGCAAGACAAACTTTTGTCAGACGTCCAATCCAATGCTGCTTATTGGTCTCCCTTGACCTTGTCAATCCTGCACAAAGCACATTAGTGCACTGTAGATACCCTCCACATTTCCTTATCCTAACTGTCCCAATGAAACAAGAAATATTGCTTGTCGTCTCATCTGTCCACACATGGCCATCAAACTTGTTCTCCAATCCAACCATTCTATTAGCAGCACTAACATAGGGCAACTCAAACATTATATTCCCATCATATCTTGTAGGAAGCTCGTCAACCTGCCTGATTTCTCCCATTAAATCAAATTTGATTCTAAGCGAATTTTTAGCAGGCAATTTTTGTAGAATTTCAACAATACTAATTTTATCTGTGGCCCCAATGCTGATAACAGGCTCTTGTTGAACCTTAGCATCATCCAAAACTTCAGCTATGCAGCTTCGAGACAACATTTTTTCTCCACTAACTACAAAGGTTCTCCCAAATTGAATGTCCAGCTGAAAGACATTCTGATCTCCTCTGTTTATAGCTGGCATCTCAAATGAAAGACCGTCATTCTTGTCACCAAACATCTGATGCAGAATGAGTGAATCTTCCTTCAATCCAAAGGTCATTGAGAGATAATGTTTGGAAACCTCGGTGATACCATTTGTGGTTGCTAGCTCCACCTGCTTACTTCCAAATTTGTCCTCTAGATATGCAGTTTCCATTGTGCAAAGAGCAGTAAAGAAGACTAATTACCAAAGAAGGAGATGAGCATTACTTGAAAGAGGTAGCGTCTTGAAATTTATAATCTTCAGGATTTCTTCACATTAAGATATAGAAATAGTTATCTTAAAAACTTATTTAGAAAACCTCGCCTTTTTTGAGATCACAAAATCTTAAAGCTAGGCCCGGTTACAGCATCATGCCATGCTTAGGGAGAGTGGCATCTTAAATGATTTTTTATATTAGTTGTCATTGCTAGAATTAATTTCACCTCAAAGTAATATATCATTAATATTAGTTTATTAAAAAATATATATATATATAAATATATACTAGTCTTCAATGCGGCGCCGCCTACAGCGACGGCTTATCTCTCTCTTCCCCTCACCCCTGGGCCCTGGCGCTCTTTCTCTCTCTCTCTTTCCCGACACAGACATGCTCTATTATATATCGCATCTTGAGCCAGTGCTCACTGGTAGGCACCAAATATCACTGCCCTAGTATGTTGTCAGCCTTCATATTTGTGTAGTTATGATGTCAGCCGTCATACTTATGTAGTTATGTTGTCAGCCTTCATACTTCATACTTCACCGTTTGAGCAACAACAGCTACACTTATGTAGTTATGATGTCCTTTTCTTGTGTAGTTGCTCAGGATGCTATCGTAATCAATAGTGGAGCAATTCTGTTGGGAATGCAAAAGTGTCTGCACAGAATTCTGTTGGGAAACCCATAGTATCGTATGACTGCACGAGACCTAATATGACAACCTTAGTATCGTATGACCTAATTTGACAACCTAAGCTTGTTGGATAAAATTTGTTGGAGCAGAAAGGCGCAGGAGCATCCACGAGCACCAGAGAGGCGCAAGCAACGCGCAGGAGCTTCCACGAGCATCCACGAGCACCACGAGTAGAGAGGCGAAGGAGCATCCACGAGCATCCACGAGCACCACGAGCCACAAGCAACGCGCAGGAGCATCCACGACCTACGCCAAGAATGGCTCCAAAAAGAAAAGAGGTGCATTTTTCCTCTTGAATGTTCACTCTTAAATGGTCCCTCCTGCATAGTTCGCTGGCGAAACTAGCAGGAGGGATGATGTTGCTTGCGAGGAGCTGTTGCATGCGCATGATGTTGCTTGCGGATGATGTGGCTTGAGAGAACTTCCAATGCTCCTCCTGCATAGTTCGCTGGCGAAACTAACAGGAGGGAACAACATTGCCTACTCATTCCTTTGGCCACACGCCCCACTCTATAGTTCTCTTGGGGTTTTTGTTGATAGGGCGGTGGAATGCCTGAGAGATTCTATGTGGGAAACTAGCATTCTATGTGAGAGATTCTATGTGAGAGATTCTCTTAAATGGTCCCTCCTCCTGCATAGTTCGCTGGCGAAACTAGCAGGAGGGAACAGCAATCCAAGATACGATCCATGGAACATTTTTTAGTATTTACATTAACACTAAAGTTCCCCTATTTTTTAAACCTCCTTGATGTGGTGCTACAACGGAATTCTGTTTTGGCACAATACTATGTGTGCCATTTCAGAGACTTACAAGCACCAAATATTCATGTTATTCTTGAGATAATTGATTTTTCAAATGTGGTGCATCTCCACTAGATTACAACAGAGCCCTATTATTGTAGAGATGATTTGAAACATGGGTTGAATGGAGGATGATGAAGCGTGGAAGATCTTGTAAGTACTGCGGGCATATGTACTTGGATAGTATTGCCAATATGGTGACCAAAGTCCTAGCTTATGTCTCAGAAAGATGCATCTTTTGTAGCAAAGGCATAAGGTTGCTTTGAGTAGCTCGTCAATGCCTCTTAACCAAAGCTATGGGCTTTGAGCAGGCTTACATTTTGGAAACTTGGATTGTAAGCATGATAATTAGATGGTAAAAACCTTAACAGTGTCTTGGGGTTGTTTATCAGGTAAGTCTGAAATTTGAAGTATGGATAATTTAGATATATGTGCCTGACTTGTTGTGCATAGCTGCTAGAGTGGGTATACTACTTCAAAGGATTGAGATGTCTCATATGATCGAGATGTTTGCTGTTCACCTCCACAAAGGATCGAGATGTGTCACAGAGTTTTACACAAGCTTGCTGCATATGTGCATTTGAAGCAAACCATTGGAGTATAAATTTTTTAAATGGATGTGGCTGTGGAAGTTTAAGTGTTCTATCTATGATATGTTTCTTGCAGAAGCAACACAAAGAATTCCATTTCATATCTTATATGAGTCTCTCCCTCCCTCCCTCCCTCCATCTCTCCCTCCCTCCGTCCCTCCTTCATAATGACATATATATTATATGTTGTTATTTTGTGCACCATCACATGCATATTGAAATGGTGTTTAGTTGACTTCCAATGCTCCCCCTGCATAGTTCGCTGGCGAAACTAGCAGGAGGGAGCAACATTGCACACTTTCTCCAAAAGATATAGCTCCAATCAAGAAACATTACTGCATGTGGTGGCCTTCCATAAGGTTGGCCAAAAACCATAAAGGCCGCTCCAATCAAGAAACAACATTGCATGTAGTCATGTAGAGATGTAGATTACTATGGCGAAAGTGTCCCTTTGTGGTGTTTTTCTTGCAGATGTTTGTTTCTGATGCTTGTATTGGTTTCATGTGTGCTTATGCTCTGCCTATCCTAGAGCTTTTTGGATGTAGATTGTTACAGCCCTTGTGGTCATTGCAAAGTTATTGCCCTTGTGGCTTGCTTTTATAACAGGCATGGGTGTATGTGTTTTTGCAAAGAGACTTTTGGCTTCTTTAAATGGCATGTAATTGAAAAACCCAATATTTTCTCTCTATCATATATATATATATATACTTGCAGGCAGTCAAGACTAGAAAGAGAAAAACTCTTGCAGCATCTAGTGCTAGTACCAAGAAATCAACCGTGGAGCCTACTGAGAGCATGGAGCATCTTGAAGATAAACAAGAGGATGAACAAATGGTTGAAGACACAAATCTGGCTACTAGTAAAGAACTAGTTCCTGTTGCAGCTACACAAGATGATTCAAAAGATAAGGATGATACACCTGACGAGCTGATTCCTCAAGCAATCTCTAAGGCAGATGGTTCTGACTTTTTGTCTAGGTTGGCTCTTAATCCTAGAATTCTAGCACCTAGGATTCCCCTTTGCAGGTGCAGGATAAATGAAAGGGTTAGAGAGCTTAGACGTGATTTGTCCAGATTAAAGTCAGTTTTGGAAAAAGAGGGCTATATGGCAATGAAGGGTAGCTTGATTCTATCAACTAATTTGCCTGATGGGTCTACCTTGGATGTTGATGAAACAATAACAAGTACTTGGGATAGGCATTGGCAGGCTATCAATGCTGAGTTTGAGGAGGAGCTTGAATCTAAGGAAGAGTGGTCTATGTTGAGGGGGAAAATGTTTTTTGTATGGGAGGGTAATCACAGGACTGCAGCTTGGATGGAGTGTATCAATGAGAGTTTTGCAAATAACAAGGGAAAGCATATCAGAGTTCAAGCTGAGTTCATTGTACCAAATGAAAAAGATGAGCAGGTTCTTGTGGCTACTCTACAGAGAATTAACTTGTAAGATTCTCTCCCATATCTCTTTATATAATGAATGAATTTCTTTTCAATTTGTATTTTTGCACTAGGATTTGTTAGTATTGACTATTGTCAATCTTTATTTAGGATGCATGAAGAGGCCATTGTTATTACAAATCTGAAGGATTATCTCTATCACACAAGTACCCTTTGTGCATTGGATGAGACACCTCTCATGGAGAGTTTCACTGAAGCGGAAAAGAATCACATTGCCTCCGTGAGAGTAAGAGAGGCAAGCATGGGAAAAAGGGTGTGGTATCCCTTGACCCAATCAATACTAGGCCGCATGGTTTTTGCGGTAGGTTTTCTTTTGAGAAAGTGGTTTCAATTCATTCTATGATTCTTTTTTTTTTACTTTTTGTTGTTTTTTTGGTTTTTCATTTTTTATTGCAGGGAAAATGGGACACGGCATTTGAGGTAGCATGCAAGAAGATCAATCCAGGACTTTCCAAAGAGGATAGAGATGTGGAGGTGACAAAGGCAAAGAAGAATGTTATCAAGACTTACAATAGAAAAATGATAAGGGTTAGTTGATATTCACTTTCATGTATTTTTGGATACCTTTCTTTTGAGTTTTAAAGGAATGACTGGCTATTTAAGCTTTTGTGTAAAAGGATATTGCTTTTATGTCTTAGATGCTTTCGGTGGTTAATCCATCAAATGGCAAAGAATGGTTTGAGATATTGTGGAAGCTTCCCTTTGAAGAGCCCCAATATAAAATTAGTTTGGAGAAATTATATGCACTATCCTCAGCAGCATGTTCTCCAATTCTTAAATGCTCAATGCTAAAGCTTCTAGGACAAGATGACAATGTAAAGCAATCTTATGGGATGCCTCTTGGAGACCATCAATACATTTCATGGTTGGCCAAGGAGGTGTGGATGGACCAATTGCTAGAGGATGCAGCCAGATTGGTAAAACAGGTGGTGGATTCTAATATCGGCAAGGAGAAACTGACATTGCCTCAAGAGCCAAGTTTGGAAACATACTTCATGGACATTGTTGGGAGGTATCGAGCTGTATTGTTTTATTCATTTGAGAGAGAGATGAATGTGGCAACGCCAGCAGCAAAACATGTTGACTTAAAAAATGCTTCTAGACGTTTGGTCTACAGGTGAGAAATAAGATATCAAGTTTAGTGGTATTGTTGTTTAGAAATATTTTAATATTATGCTTTTCTAAAAGTTTGATTTTTTGCTTGGGTTTAGATATTTGCTGATGCTTATCTCTACGAAGAAAATGTCTTTCTTGCCTCATGTTTGTAAGGCATGGACAGTGGATTCTACATTCAGCATGTACTCATGTTCTATCTTTAGAGAAAACAACCAGACAGGTGGGGCTTTTGATTATAACTGAGTGGGAGAGGAAGAAGTGCCCTTGGTGGCTGGACATGAAGAGGGGGGAATGTTTGGAAGAGGACAAAGAGATATACTTGCGGCATTTGAAGGGGGAGTGCATGTCTGACTCTGGTTCTTCAGGTTCTATTAATGAGGAGGAGAAGAAAAGGATCGATGAAGAATTGCGAGCCTTGAAGGAAAAGGACCTGCAGGAACAAATTCAAGCCTCAAATAAGGGGGGACGACCACCAAATAAGTCTGTGAATGAGAGTCAAGGTAAGTTTACTATATTGATGTAGGATTGCATATAATGTTATAAATGTGTACTCTTTAAATGGATGCATTTTTTGGTTTTCTGGATCATATAGTGCTTGACCATGCAGTTCCAAGAAGAAGTGCAAATCCATCGGGGTTTGTTTCATTGACTGCTTTTCGAGAGCAAGAGAGGCTTGGTGTGAGAAGTCAAGTGAATGTATGGACATATGACTATATTCAGTTGGGAAAAGAGTTGCTAGAGCATAATTTCAAGGAGGGCTTTGAAGTCATGAGACAATTTTTCATGAGTCACTCCGGAGAGAAAAAATTCAGAGGAGGCAAGCCATGTAGTTGGAGCATTGACTTCACTGTCATTGATTTGCCAACAGGTTTGTAAAGACCTGCCCCCTTTTCCAATGGAACCTCTCTCTTGGCACACCTCTTATTTGTAACATTTTTTGAAACTTGCTTTCTATTTTGGCTTATTTTCTTGGATTGTCTTTTCTCAGGAACTCCAGTTGCAGGCTTTGATGGGATTCCTTATTGGAATCAAATTAGTGAGGATCATATAAAGAGTTCTTTGGTGGTGGCCAATGCTGTGATGGATGACTTGGGTTGGGTTTTGGTTATCACTAGTCCTGCTCACCTTTCTCTTGTGGAGCGAGTTGCTACTAGGACACGCATGGTTGCCGGATTTCGTTGGGCTTTAAACTCTTCAGAGCCTTACAGCTATGAAACAAGACTAGGAGTGTCTACAAAGGTAATGCTACCATGTACATTTATATTGATGTTTATTAAGTAGCTTGCAAGTTGTTGAAAATAATACTCTCTCTCATTATTGTATTTACATGTAGATGACATTGCTGCATGTGGTGGCCTTCCATAAGGCTGGCCAAAAACCAGTTGTTAACCTTTTGAATGCTCAAAAGGTAAGTTATAAAGTGTAAGGTTTGTGCGGTTTGTGCTATTGTGTTGTGCATTCCTTGAATGGATAATTTAGTTGTGTTTGCTTCTTTTTCTTTTTTGTAGGTAGGACAAGCGTTGGACTTAGACTTCTCCAAAGAGGTCTTGGTCCATTGCTTGCCTTCATCTGCAAGGGCTAAGCATGATGGTAAGAGTGGAGGTTGGAGGGGCCCACTTGAAAAGAGTGTCCCCCTGATGTTGTTCTTCATGGAGGCCTTATGTCCACATTTAGGCTCAGTGCTTGAGATAGGAGGTGGGACTGGCTCTGTTATGAGAGCTGCTATGCACAGTGCACGATTGTGCATGGTGATTGAGAGAGATGATGAGATAACCAGTCATTTGATGCCATTTGTAGATAATTACTATAAAGTCAGCACTGGAACTGCTGACTTGGGTGGTGATTGTGCATGGTGATTGAGAGAGATGATGAGATATGTACCAGTCATTTGATGCCATTTGTAGATAATTACTATAAAGTCAGCACTGGAACTGCTGACTTGGGTGGTGGGTTTGGAGATTTGCTTGGGGATGATGAGGAGAGTTTGGCAATCACAGATGTTCCACTGGACTAGTGAGTATCTCTATGCTTTGAAAGCACCATGGAATTTTGAAATATTCAGATGATAAGGTTCAATGTTTCTTGACCATTTTGTAGTTGTTTGCCTTCTTATGCAGAGAGCATGGCAAGAGAGATGGAGGCAGACACTCGTTATGATCACACTACTCGGCAATCTAAGAAGAGACCAAAATGTTATTTTGTAGATGACATTGCTATTTCAGAATAACTGCAAGAATAGGGTTTTTTTTTCCCTTCCATGAATTACATGTATTGCCTTAAGTTTTGGACATCTTTGCTACAAGTGATTTTAATATTATGTTTTAATTATGCTATTTTGGTCATTTTTGTGCGCACATATAAAAGTGAATTAAAAGACTCACACACATATATACACACACATATGCATGCACACTACACATACATACACACACATACATAGGTCTTATTGCTTGGTAGATCTTATGGTGACAATTAGGTGGATTGCCATGACTACACATACATACACACACATACATAGGTCTTATTGCTTGGTAGATCTTATGGTGTGAATTAGGTGGATTGCCATGACTAAAATTATAAATTCGTCTATTGATATCATTATTGTGGGTGGGTTTGGAGATTTGCATAGTGTTGATGCCACATTGAACTATATGATCACTTTGAGGTGCATAAACGAAGATCATAAATATAATATCAATCCTTCCCTCTCTCTCTCTCTCGCGCACACACAGAAACACACACACACACACACACACACACACACAAAATGAGGCACCACATGTTTAGTCTATCTTACAATCGTTGAGGTGCATAACCAAAGTACATAAATATAATACCAATCCCTCTCTCTCTCACTCTCTCTCTCTCTCACACACACACACACACACACACACACACACACAAAATGAGGCACCACATGTTCAATCTATCTTACAACCTCTCTCTCTCTCTCTCTCTCTCTCTCTCTCTCTCGTTTGTCACCACCTGTAGTTTCAAAGAGAACTATAGTTGGGTGTCGGTCTTCTTTTTCTCGCTCGAAAGAATCTTGCTCGTAATTTTTTGCTCATTTTTCGAGCAAAAACCTCTGAGCGTCTGAGCGAAGGCAAAATATCTCAAGGAATACTCAAGGCAAAATATCTCAAGGTATTTAACAACAACCAAATGAGTTTCATTAATGCTTTTGGGATTGTGGTACATGGGTTGATGGTCAAGCAAAGCACGGAGGGCCTATTGTCCATGTAGCATACTATTGGTCAACATAGTAGCCAATGCAATAGATAGCCTAGTAATGGAGTAAAGGGAAGGGTGGTGATCTTCCTCTAAAAATGAGAGTTTGGATTGTAATTGTCTTACATGATTAATGTCTGTTATTTTACGCACAAAGAGAGAGATTTCACCATGAGAGAATCTCAGGCTAGGTTCTCTATTCACAGGAGATGCTCCTAATGGGGCATATAGTGAGAGTGGTATTATGGAGCAACATGTGTGGAGGAAAATGTGTGGGTGCCTTATTGTGTGCCTGTTCCTTAAAATGTGTCGCTCAATTTTTTCCTTGCTCGAAAAGTTTTGCTCGGAGAACGGGAGGACTCCCACTTTTGCAAGTAGTCCTTAAAGGCTGTGCACATCAGTCGTTGGAAAGTTGTTGGGGCATTGGTGAGGCCAAAAGGTATAACCTTATAAGCATAGGTACCCCACATCATGTTGAAGGCCATCTTGTGTTGGTCTTTTGTAACCTGAAAACCCATCTAAGAAGCTATAGGCTTCCTCACCTGCTACCCGTTCTAATACATGTTCCGTATATGGCAATGGGTAGTAGTCTTTCCTGGTGGCTACATTGACCTTTTTAAGATCAACACAGATTCTTAGCTTTCTATTCTTCTTTGGCACAATCATGATTGGTGAAAGCCAATCTATGTGCTCAATCTCATAGATGAAATCGGCAACAATGAGTTTATCAATTTTCTCCTTTACAATTGCGCATATTTTGGATTCATTTGATACGTTTTTGCCTAGATGGTCTCAATCCTTCCATAAATCAGGATAGTGTGTTGAACCACCTCGAGTGGTACACCCTTAATGTTTGTGTATTTCCAAGCAAAAAAATCCTTGAACTCTTTGAGGAGAGTAACAAGTTCTTCTTCTTCAGTAGCAGTTAAGCCTTTAGCAATGTACACAGGTTTGGTATCCTCACTTGGCTCTATAATTTCTACCTCTTTTTAACTTCCGCTTTGGGGACCGTCATAGGATGTAGATTGGACATTTTCCTTCACATTTTTGGCCATCAATTGGACCACTTTTCATTCATCAATCGTGTGGGTTTTGAAATGGTCCTGAGAGCAGGCATGGCTTGTCGTCCTCATCATCTTCTATCCTAGCCATTGCCTTTTTTGCCTCTCACTCGGTTTCAACCAGAGCCTTATTTCGTTTTCTTTGTCCTGCCTTGGTGGAGAGTTTTGGCGTATCCAGTTCTCGAGGCATGGTTTTCTCCTCTTGTTTTCCTACCAAGGTTATCTTCCTCAATTTCTCACCCCTAGTTCCTAGGAAACTCCTCGTGCACCTTAGTGACTTTGAGATATCTTAGCCACTAGTGGGCATAATAGGGTATTTCGTCAAGCGATATACCTCCGTGGGTTTATTACATAATAGGGTATTTCGTCAAGCGATATACCTCTTTTGTTTTTGCCACTTCCTGAGGCATTGGGTGCTGTTGCGACCTTGTGGTCCATACCCTTCTATTCTGGAGGCTTCATCCTCTGTTTCCTCTTCTCTTGATTGCACATCTACCATGCGCACTGAGGTGGTGGGAATGATTCCTGATTCAACGTATTTGATTCCTCTGGGGGGGAACACATCTATGATGGTGGCAAGTACATGCATCTAGTTTTCACTAAGGTCCGCAGGTGGAAGCAACACGTACATTTTGGCTTCTTCCTCTTCCCATGAATTCTCCCTAACTGGTTGGGCAGACTTGTAAGGATGTAGTTCGTTTTGTGGTGATTAAATCATCTCCAAACAATTTTCCTTCCATGGGGTGTGCCTTCCATGTATGGAGATTGACTTTCAAAATTTGTGAATCCCTTTGAATGGTCTAATGCCCAATCATGCATGACCTTAGCTTCCCTCATGAAGGGTCTGGCCTAAGATAATATCATATGAATCTGGCTAGCACAAAAAGTCCATTACAACAAACGTATGATGGTAACGGAACGAAAAGACCTTAAGCCAAATGTTTTTCAATAGCCCCATAGGTCTTGAAGATGTTCCATCCACCATCTTGACGATTAGATCCGCCCTTTCTAATTTTGGTTTTCCCCAATTTTCTCGACATCTCTTGGTGATAATGCTCACATCTACACCTCCATCTAGGATGCCAAGTGCTTGGTACCCGTTATGGTGGATTGGGATTCTAGCATTCATGTTATCACTCTCATAAACAGGCCCAATTGGTTGACAGGTATTTTGATGAATCTAGGTGCTCCCCCTTCCTCGGGCACTAGGTTCTTTTCTACTAGAGGTGATTGGTTTTGTTCTGTAGTGGTCATATGGTTCAATCTTCCTTCTACCCAGTCCTTGACATCTGCCCCCAATGTCGGCATGTTGCGTAGCAATGGTCCAAGAGGCATTTTGACAATTGTAGATAGTATTGTTGAGAGACTGCCTATGTCTCTAGGTTCTTTAGCAAGTGAGGGCTCCTTCCATGTGTTTGTCTCATATTCAATCCTAGGGAATGAATGGATTAACAATTCTTAATCCTTTTCCTCAAACATTCTTGCCATTAGGTCACTATGAGTCCCTTCTTTGGACTCTTCTAGAACTGGAGTAGGCATGTCCAACTTCCTTTCTTTAAACAACTCATTTCGTGGATACACTATATCCCTAGCCTTGTTAGCCCTCAATTTGGCTTCATGGCTATGTTGACATTCCTCGACAAGGGCCTTAGCTTCCTCAAGATTCCTTATTCCTTCTTTAGTATTTGGATATTCTCGAACACCTTTGGGGGTTGCTAGTCTCTCTTTTGGCTACTCATCTAGTTTTAGCACTTGGTCATCTCCTTCCTTTGATTGGGTGGATCTGGTGTCAATGGTGTCTTCCTCGGATCCATCATGAATTATGCCCATGGTATCACCCTTGCCCACCTTTTCACACTTATAGTCCTGATGGTGGTATAGTTAGAAGTAGAAGCACAGCCATTGATCGATATGGGCAATCCTTGATCAAATGATCAACACCACACTTAACACATGAAAATGTCAGCATGGCATTGGTCTGCATTGTGATTGGATGTGTTTGGCTAGCATTAGCCACATTCTTTAGAGGACACTCCGCTACTCAATGAGGTCCATTACAATGGAAACATTGTATGGGTGCCCTTCTCATAGTTGAGTTTATGTCTTTTCCTTTCCATTGTACTGTGGTTTGAAACATTGGTACTAGTGTGCTATTCTGTAAGACAGAGATCATGGTTGATATGCAGCCAGTGGGATGACAGGCTGTGTGACAACCATTCTAGAGACTGGCATAGTTATAGCGCTAGCTCATTTAGTTGGGTTCACACTATAGAGAACTCTATTATGTATTTGGTTGAGTACCTTTTCATATTGTGTGTACTCTTATCTTTGTATATGGTGTGTTGAGTGTTGTGTGAAGAACAAGAAGATTTTCAGCCTCTCACCTTGTGTGTTCTCTTTTAGGGTTTTGTGAGTGTGTGTGTGCTTTGCAAGAGCTCAAGCTCTCTTCTCCCCTGGATCTTTTCATTACCAAGGTGTCAAAAATGTATCATTATACCAAAATATCTCATTTTTTTAGTATATCTCATAGTTTTTAACTAATAAACCTTGTACTCAGTCAACTCTTCATCTTATATGAGCATTTACTCATTTTTTGGTATTTTCTTTTATTCTTTGGATTTGTCTCATTCCCACACTTCGGTGTGATTTCCGTTGGGTTCCTCATAGTAGTCATTATTATTGACTTCTACCTACCGCATGACTTATCCTTCTTCCAAGGGCTCCTCAATCAACACCTGGTTGAGCTTAGCTTGTGGAGGCTGCGGTGGTAGGATAGGTGGTGGTAATGGCGACACATCCTGCATTCTAAACATCCCCCTTAGGATGTATTCAATTGCCTTGTATCCACATTGGTTTGCATTAGAGGTGTTGGTAAGGCTAGAGGCACTCTGGGTGTTGGCATTAGAGGTGTTGGTAAGGCTAGAGGCACATTGGTTTGCATTAGAGGTGTTGGTAAGGCTAGAGGCACTCTGGGTGTTGGCATTTGTACTAGAGGTTGGATCCTCAGATAGCTGCACATGGCAGTGTCATGGTTCCCTAGTCTCTAACAGTGAGCACAATAGAGTAATTCCCTTGGTCTTAGGTGAGGGCATTTAATGCTCGTGTGATTTTGTCTACAGATAGAGCACTAAATCAACACTCTCCAGGGGTAGAGATGGGCATTTCTTGATGCTTCCCTCCCATCCTTGACCTTTAACTTCTCCAAGATGGCATTACTAAATTCCTCAACTATCATGTTGCCAACTTGCTTATTCTCGGATCCCGTGTCGTCCTGAGATGACTAGATACTCGTGATACTGCTACCACCAAAGCTACCTTGGCATCTTCCAGTTATGGCAACTCAAGCATGCTATCCTCATATTCAATCGCCAACTTATAGCATGTATCTAGAGTGGTTGGTCGGGCTAACACCAGATAACCACGCATCTTATGATCTCGGACTCCTCTCCGAAAACAGGGCAATAACTCATCACTTAGCCTTCACCTCACTTCGCATCTTGAGTTCAAGTGTTTGAGTCGAGAAACATAATCTCATTGTCTTTTTGCTTGATGTTATGGAGTTATGCCACAGGAATCCACCTATCACCACTTCAAGCAAAGCTCAGTATGAACACATTCTTAAGCCAAGGGTAATTGACTTTATCCTCAGGCTTTAGGGTTTGATACCATTGGTGGGCTTTCCCTTCTAGGGTCAGAGAAAAAGCATGTATCATGGTTACATCACTCATCGGCCCACATGTTTCATAGGTTGACTCAAAGATCTCTATGTGTTGGATTGGGTCCCGATCATCTGAAAATTTTTACACCAGCTTTGAAACGATGTGTGCCTTCATTTAAGACAGTTTAGATTCTAGGGTAGTGCCTAGTTCCCTAACCATGCCTCTGCCCATTTCTACAGCCATATTTAACAAATTTACCCTTCTGACCGCATTTAGATATGTGTTAGGATCCACAATTGGCCTTCGAGGAGCTACCCCCTACCTAGACCCCTTCCTCTTCCTTCATTGGTTCTTTTATTCAATTCGGGTCTATGTGGGTCCGGGTAATTCCTCATCACCTGGCTCATTGTTAGCGGCCTCATCCCGCCTTTGTTGGATTACAAGTTCCATGCTCTGCAAGAATGTGAGATCCTTGATCATTTCTTGTATATCCTCTCTTGTGTAAAGCCAATATTCTCCTCCTACAGAAGCCCCAGGTAGATTATCCACCTCTTCTTGTGTTTCAAGGTTTTCATTAGCCGTCGTTGGTTCCTCATTGATGGGTTCTAGGGTTGGTATCCCTCCTTCTGTCATCCCCATCCACATGTTATCATTGGCATTTCTAGAGGTTTCTAAATCCTTGCACGTGGTCGGAATAGATTCAAATTATCCATTTCCCTCTATTCCACCATTGTTCTCATATCGAGCTCTTGTTTTTTTAAGCTCAGTAGCCGCAATTGTTGCTATGCTTTAGCCACCTTCGAGTTCACCTCCACTTCCTCAGATGTGGGGAATAAGATTTGACCTTTCTTGGTAACATTTTCCTTATCCCTCTTAACCCTAGGGGTCATCCCACTAATCCTCACTGTGTTAGCATTCCTGAGGCCAGAAGGTTGGGTTGGTAATTTCGATCTTAGATCATGTCCTGCACTTGTTGACGGGCCTGTGCCCATAGATTGCGCTTCATCTTCTGTGCTGTGCTGGAGACCAAAAAATCCCCTAGCCATATTAAAACTTATGGTAGACTTCGCAACGGAGAAGCTGGTTTTTTTCCTCTCCAAAGCTAGAGAATCTTAGCCCTTCTCAAATAGATTCTTCGCTACTTATTTCTATAGTGGTCAGATTTCTCCAAGTTGCAACACTCAATTGAGTGCTCGCTAAGCAACTTGAACCGACACTTCTTTGGTAGGAGGAACTTGGGTGATTTGATGCACTTCGTTAGGGGTAAGGTTGTCTCCAATGAGTTTCCCTAACCTCAAGTGCATGAGAATGTGTTTCAACAGGCTAAATCACTACTCTAACTGCTACGATTGGTTTTCTGTTGAGTTGACTCTTCTTGTCGTACAACAACAGATCTCTGTGAAAGAGTATACTACAGTTTATGTCATTAAGTAGCAGATTGCGGTTCACGCCGTGAACTGTGTTTCACACTTTGGAATTTTAGCTTAGATCTATAGTAATTAAGTCAGGGCGACTCCTATGGTGTACTTATGAACTTATCTTACGTTGGTCTGACAATTCTTACTTTTTTTGAACAAGATTTTTCTTGTCGTGAAGTAGCAGGTCTCCATGAACTAGTAGAGTGTGGTTCACGTCATGAACCAGATGGTGTTTCACATCATGAACTAGAATGTGTTTCACGTTGTGAACTAGAATGTGTTTCACGTCGTGAACTATTTCACTACACTTTCATAAGATAAGGTTTTTGGCGTTTATTTGTGTCAGATGTGTTAGGATAAGGCACCCTAAGTTTAGTAAGGTAATCCCGAAACAGTTGCATCAATAGAATGACATTTAGAGTGTGATTTTCCTATCCAAAAGATCCAAAAAGGTTGTGCCAAAATGCAATGCAAGTTACCAACACAACTAATGCCTTTTTGTTTTGTAATTTTTGTGATTTTTTTTTTGAAAAAATTAGAACAAAGCATGTCACCAACTGCTAGCTCATGCTTTAGAAATTGGCGATGACAACAACAAAATTGAATGAAAAACCAAGTGTAGCTTTTCTCAAGGCAATACCAAGTACTCACCCACACTTCCAAACACACGATTTTCCACAATTACTCTAATTTCTTCTCTTCCACATAAACCTTATCTACACAATTTTTCACAATGCACCTTCAAAATGTAAGGACAATAGCGAATCTTGCATAGTGGGAGTTGGAGCTCTAAGATGATGGAAGAAACAATGGTGTTTCCCCGACAGGCGATGCCAAAAATGTTATAGCCTATGGCACCTCGCAAGAGAGAACTCTACCCATTCACAATCGAATGAGGCAATAGACAACAACTATCATTGGGTACTTTTACCAACGCTTCGAGCTCACGTCCCTTGAGGCTCTCCAAGCTCGCTTTTGGAAACTCCACTCCTCTAATCTCCACCTCCATACTATCACCACAGAGTCGCTCACACTACAATGCAAGGCAATCTTCCTCTCACTCTACAATACACATGCATAGAAGAGGAACATGCACTAGAGTACACACACTCTCTCTCTCTCACACACACACAAGACAAAAAAGCAAGGGCTCTCATAGCACAAAGGGAGATTGTTATGAGAAATTACCTTTTATACATCTGGCCCTTATTTACACTTGGGCGCCCAAAACTTACTAACTAAGGCCTTTGGTGATGGTTAGTATCTCAAAATGTATAACTTTTATAACACTTATTAATGTCCTCAATTGAAATATCATCGTTGTTAATCCAAAATGAGATTAGCACCTGGCCAATGGTGTTGGAATTATATGAGCCTCAATGTTGTGGGTTGTGTCTAGGTTGTTTTGGTGCGAACATCCTCTTAGGTGTGAGTGCCCTTATTAAGGGGGATTAATTCAAAAGATAAGGCCTTAGTGCCTATAAATACATTGTACATGGTGTGTGTTATCAATCATAATATAATAATTGTGTTCATGTACAATCTCTCTCTCTCTCTCTCTCTCTCTCTCTCTCTCTCTCTCTCTCTCTCTCTCTCTCTCTCTCTCTCTCTCTAGCCTTAATCACCATCACCATGGCTAGACCTTCCATGTCCTTCACAACTTTCACCATTGTGTGATCCTGGCACCATGATATCCAACAATATCTGGCCAAGTTCCAAGTCCTCATCTTATCATTTCATGAAGGAGATCCCAGCTGTAAGTTCTTGTATGTATCCATTTATGATAATTTATCAAGGGCTTTGGTGGGTTAGGTGTCTGCTGTGTCGATGAGACTAGTTTAGTTCATTCTGATAATTGTCTGTATCCAATTGTGATAATTTATCAATGGCTTTGGTGGGATAGGTGTCTAGTATGTTGGTGAGACTATTTATCTCATTGGTGTGTGCTATGTTGGTGAAACTAGTTTGCTAACTCATTGGTGTGAAGATATCCATGTGTTTCTTGCTATAAATCTTGACCTAAAATAACCTATGTATAAACACATACATTTTATCTACTAAGTAATGCCTTGGGAGGCCTTGGGAGGACATCTAAAAGATCCTGGGAGGACATCTAAAAGATCCCTGCCCCCTCCGTGCAACAGATTCGGGGGTGCTATTAGTGGAAGTAGCACTTCTTGCATGGGGCAGGATCCCTCACTCGGGGCCTCGCCCACGGATATCCGAACAAGAGACTAATCCCTTGGTTCTTCAAAAACCGAACCCAAAAAAACTTCCCCCCTACCAGAAAGCACGGGCGATTCCTCCAGGATATTTGTACTCTAACGTAGTTAGGGTCATTACTGACCAAACTGATCCGACTGAACCTGTGAGTCACTTGGTCAGATCAAGGAAGAAACTTGCACTTGGATCATGGAATCTCCGTTGAAGATTAGCAAGATCAACCCCAACAGATCAATATAAAAGAGCCATGGACTCATCAGTTGAGGACCAGCAAGGTCAATCAACCAGATCCATGCCCGGTTTCAGAAAAACAACTCTTACTCCTTGTTCCAATATCTTCCCCGATGCACGTGTGGGTATCTTCGGTGACCCAGAGCCCAAGCACCGTATGGTCAGCACCCTCTAGGATCCTTCCCAGGTCACCTAGTGCTTCACTCATAGGCCGCTTCCTTGGTCCCTCTTTCACTTAACCGGAAGCTCACCATTTGAATCGAACCGAGGCTAGTCAAGACCTCGGTCGACCTTGTTACACCAGACGTCCTCCGTTGACTCTCCGTCACCCAGCAGCTGTTACAACTTTATCAATTAGGTCTCCACGACCTCATTCTCAAGACGGTCAAAATGCTTCCCCAGCATTATTGACATTAAAAAGAATATGCTACATTCTTTTTAGGTAGAAGCAGTAGTAGCAAATGCTATATAGATTATGAACAGGACACCCACTACAGTTGTTCATGATATGAGACACCTGAACACAAGTTTACAGGCATAAGATCGGATGTGTCTCACTTGAAAGTGTTTGGGTGTATTGCATATATGTGCATGTTCCTACTGAAGTAAGAATAAATTTGGATCCAAAGGTAGAGAAATGCATCTTTATTGGTTATGCTATAGAATAAAAAGGTTATAGATGTTATAAACTACCACTCATGAAGATGTGAGTAAGCAGCGATGTTTTTGACAAGACGAGTAGTTGCTACGCACCAACATTGAAGGTAACAAAAGATGTAGATGTAAGAAGTGTTGATGCTACACCACATGGGGAGTAACATGTGCTTAGTGGACTTGGAGAGTCCTCTAGCAGTGGATCCAATGTTAGTGAAAGGTCAGGCAGGTTGAGAACAGATGTAAGTACACATATATCATGCAAAGGGAAGGAAAAGGTAGTCAACCTTTTATGCATGATCTGTAGCAGGTCACTCATATGTGAATGGTGATTCTAGCGGCTCTGAGTAGAGCCTTGATGAGGAGCTTGGCATACCATCTATGGTTACTCCTGGTGTAAGGAGAACCAAGGTGTTTTTTAGGACACCTGGCAGTGATCCATGTGTATGCAAGTCTACAAGGGTTAGGTATCCTATTGATAGGTTGAGATATGATGGATATACAGCCCATCATTATGCTTACATGGTTAAAGAAATACAGGAGTTGAAGCCCACTTATTGAGTAGGCACTTGAAAATAAGAAATAACATTGGATGCAAATGCAACATGGAAGTTAGTGCCTTAGCCTAAGAAAAAGAAGGCAATTGGATGTAAGTGGGTGTATAAAGTCAAGCATAACGTTGATGGTTTAGTGAGCAGGTATAAGGTAAGATTGTTTGTTGCCAAAGGCTATGCAACTTATGGCATTGACTATGAGGAGACATTTAGCCCAGTTGCAAGAATGGCAACCGTGAGAGTTGTCATTGCTATGGATACAACAAAGGGTTGTTCTTTACATCAAATAGATGTAAAGAATGCCTTCTTACATGGTGATTTGCAAGAAGAAGTATACATGATGGAGTCCCCAAGTTATGAGAGTGATGCACACCCAGATTTGTGTGCAGGTTACGCAAAGTCTTGTATGGCTTAAAGCAGGCACCCAGAGCATGGTCAAACAAGATTGAGAAGTATCTTGTTAACATTAGATTTCAGATATCCGATTTAGATTTTTTACTTTGTGTGGAAAAGACAGATAGAGGGATCATGCTATTAGTCATCTACGTGGATGACTTGATTATCACTGGTGATAGTGATGCTAACATACATGATGTTAGAAGGCTTTTGAAGCAGAAGTTTGAGATTAAGGATTTAAGTGAGCTGCAGTATTTCTTGAGCATAGAGGTGGTGAGATCACCTCATGGCATTTTGTTATTGGCAGAGGTAGTATGGCTTGGACACGTTGTCCAAGTATGGTATGACAGATTGTAAGCCTTTTTTAGTGCCATTGGAGTAGAACACAAAGCTTTTCGCATATACATTGAGATTTTGGAGAATTCCACGATGTACAGGCACATAATGAGTAGCTTGATCTACATGACCAGTACTAGGCTAGACTTGAGCTATGATGTTGGACTTGTGAGTCAATTATGTAGGCCCCTAGGAAGCCACACTTGGATGCGGCTAGACAAACTCTCAGGTACATAAAGTCCCAATTAATTATGGACTTTTCTATTAGGATGGCATAGAGATAGAGCTACATGGGTATACAAATACTAATTGGCCTAATAGTGTTGCAGACATGAGATCTACTAGTGGTTTTATACTCATTTGGGAGTGCTGTTGTGAGTTGGAGTAGTAGTAAGAAGAAGCAACCAACAATTTCCTTGTCTCGAGTACATAGGTAGAGTACAGGGGTGTTGCTATGGGAGCTTGTAAGGTAGCTTGGTTTCAAGAGCTACTTGGGGATATGGGTGATCTCCTTGATAGGGCAGTTATCATTTATTATGAAAACATGAGTAGCATACAGCTAGCCAATAACCCAGTATACCATGCTAGAACGAAGCACATTGAGGTGCGCATTATCACTTTGTGAGGGAGAAGGTTCTAGCAAGTGATGTAGAGTATATGTCAACACAGATGGTCAGGTGTGGGTGACAACTTTAGAAAGGAATTGGGCACAGAGAAGCTCCACAAGTTTAGGAGCTTACTTGGGGTGTAGTGTGTGGAGTTGAGCTCGAGGGGGAGTGTTGAGAGCGAGCTCAACTAGTGCTATGACAAACATTGATGACTTGCTTGGTGATAACTTTGGCACTTATTCCACTGGCATGGTTGGAAAGATTCTAGAAGAAGAAATTAATTTGGCTCTGATACCATGTTGGATATTATGGTGCTGGGATCATAGGGTGGTGAAAGTGGTTAAGGAGATGGAAGATCAAGCCATGGTGATGGAGAGAGAGAGAGAGAAAGAGAGAGATGCAATAGAGCTCAAGTGAGAGAGATTGCACATGAACACAATGATTGGATTATGAATGATAATACTCACACCATGTACTAGACATTAAGGCCTTATCTTCTAACCTAACCCTTAATAAGCGGTGTTCACACCAAAACAACCTAGACACATGTTGAGAAATGTGGTGCTGAAGAGCACAAGGAAGAGGTAGGGAGTGAGAAAGAGTAGCCAAGAATGTGCAAAGCATAGCATGCAGCCACATGAACAAAGGGATTTTTCCCACATGGATGTACAACCCCAAGGGTGTACCTCCTCGTATAAAAGGGGACCATTTCAAGCAATGAAATCATATCACTTACACACATCTCAAGCCTCTTTATGAGTACAAGTCTTAATCTTATAACCTAATTATGCTTAAGTCTATTGCACGTACTCATCATCATAAGTAAACTTAGATTACACCCAAGCCTCTTTATGAGTACAAGTCTTAATCTTATAACCTAATTGTGCTTAAGTCTATTGCACGTACTCATCATCATAAGTAAACTTAGATTAAAAGGGGACCATTTCAAGTAATGAAATCATATCACTTACACACATCTCAACCCTCATTATGAGTACAAGTCTTAATCTTATAACCTAATTGTGCTTAAGTCTATTGCACGTACTCATCATCATAAGTAAACTTAGATTACACCCACCTTAGATTATTTCACTCTAATCACATTAGATTAGTGTAAGATTAGCACTAATCACCTTGTTTATGCACATGATGTCCATGATTCTCAACATGGTATCAAAGCCTTCCTTCTCCTTATGAGCCTCTCTAACCCCTCATTACACTAATTTTAGCTTAGCCCAATGTCATAATTAAGCCCACTAACCTCGGCCTTATCCAATCACTTCCTTTATGGGGCCAAAATTTCAGGTGCTTGCCATTGATTATTCTCTTGACCATTTTCAAAACCCTTCTACCCACACACTACTTGTCCCTAGGTGACCTACTGACAACTAGGAGGATTCGACAAAGTTGACACGTTGCACAATGCAAATTCATCCTAAAATCAACGATTAGTCTTTTGATCCTTTCTCCATGTGTGCTTGAAATTGACCAAATTCCTCTTAGTTGAAGTTTAGAAATGGTATAAGCTACCCACAGTTGAAATTTGGTGCCATTTCATCTAGTGTGTGTGTCACAGCAAACAAAAACACAATCAACTGCATTAGGTCAAATCTGGGAAGTTTGGGTGCATTTGAGCTAAAACCCTTACTTGTGCCACTTCCCCTCACCAAGGGCAAGAAGCTAAAGCAAAAATCCCCATCAAATTTAACTTCCTCAAGTTTAATTAAAGCCTCCAATAATTATATATGTTAATCACTGTGAGTAAGTACTAATCACTATCATTAGCGTAGCATTAGCAAAAATTGGGCTAAATTAATGTTGAAATTGGATAATTGGAGTATTGAGGGAAGTTTTCTCTTGCATCAAAATCCATCGCACCTATTTGCATTACTGAATTTGAGTACTTTTATACCGCATTTAGTGCATTTCTAGCACATAGTTTACATTCTAATCATTTTTCATCGGCTTGAAATCGTCATTATAAGGAAATCCAAAGCACATTACCAACCTTGTACGGAGATTAGACACTGCCAATGAAGCAAAACACAAGCTCATTGGTAAGACCTTCTCAAATGGCAAACATTTTGCATTTTAAAGCATCATTTGGGGAAGGGTTAAATCCTTGGGAAACTCATCATGGAAAAATACATGTGCATAAACATCAAAAGCAAAGAAAAGATGCATTTACATCCAATCTAAAATGATCAAAGCACGAGTGCATGAGATGACCACAACATACAGCATAGTATCCACACTAAATGCATAGCATCCACACTAAATGCATCAAAGAAAGCGCATCAAATCACCAAGCATCAAGTGGCAACAAGAAGAATGATGTTCACACCAAAGGAGTTGTCAAATAGCCAAGAGTTAAGCCAAAGAGCAAAGACCAAGAGCCGGGAAGTAGTCAACAAAGTGAAGAAGGAAACGTCATCGACGACAAGAAGGAGTTGTCAAATAGCCAAGAGTTAAGCCAAAGAGCAAAGACCAAGAGCCGGGAAGTAGTCAACAAAGTGAAGAAGGAAACGTCATTGACGACAAGAAGAACAAGAAGTGGAGTCAAGGTCATAGCAACCAAGAGGCTACCACGACATCGACATCAACATGAGCAACAAAGAAGCTACCACCACTACCATGTCCATCAGTTGTAAGAGGGGTCACCACATGAGTAGACACCCATCTTATCATTTCATCTTGTTTGTTATGTGTACCCGACCACCTGAGAGTAGCCAGTTGAGCACCTAGGGGGGTAATTATTTTTGTAACCCTACTCTTAGAAGAGACCTCTAGACCTTAAAGATAGGTCAAGTCTCTATCAAGGGAAGGCCCCACTCTTCGAGATAACCTCTAGGCCTCAAAGATAGGTCAAGTCACCATCAAGGGGGAGCAAAATATTTTGTAAAACCTCGCATCCGACCACCTTGAGTAGACCAAAGATTTGGCACCAAAGGGGGGTGTTAAGAAATGTGGTGCCAAAAAGCACAAGGAAGAGGTAGGGAGTGAGAAAGAGTAGCCAAGAAATTGCAAAGCATAGCATGCAGTCACATGAGCAAAGGGATTTATCCCAAATTGATGTACAAGACCAAGAGTGTACTTCCTCATATAAAAGGGGGCCATTTCAAGCAACAATGAAATCATATCACTTGCACACATGTCAAGTCTCTTTATGAGAGTACAAGTCTTAATCTTGTAACCTAATTGTGCTTGAGTCTATTGCACATACTCATCATATCATGAGTAAACTTAGATTACACCCACCTTAGATTAATTCACTCTACCCACATTATATTAGAGTAGGATTAACACTAATCACATTAGTGTTAATCCTACTCTTGTAACCTAATTGTGCTTGAGTCTATTGCACATACTCTTGTAACCTAGGGATACACGAAATCGGCTAAGGAAGATCGCACTCTTTCTATGGTAGTTAGCCCACTACAACCTCACCGTCAGCACTTGGTTATCATTTGGAGGACAACCAACACATTATGTGCATTGCAACCATGCCACACGAAGTCACAAGGCACACCTCCAAACTGTAATAGGTTTAGTAGAGGATCCTTTGCCTCTACACAAAAATTTGGGCCACTCTATGGCACTAGCATGGGTGACTAAGATTGGCCCACTCTCTCTTGTGAGGATTCATATGAGGAGGTATCATGAGGACATGCTCTCCAACTATAGCAGGATTGATACAATATCCACTCCTGACATATTGCTAGAGCCTTGGTCTCTAGGGACTAGCCGTGAGCAGTATTGCTACATAGCGTATATGGCGAGCCCATTGTAGGTGAACGCCCCTCAATGACGACACTCTCACCCCTATTGCTAAGTCCATCCATTTCATATAGACCAACATCATTCATACCCTCTACAGCCATTCATTCCTAATATAGTGACATCATTCATACCCTCTGCTGTGATTAGTGGGGGAAGCTTTAGATATTGGATTCCTTATATAGTGACATAATTCATACCCTCTGCTATACGGTCAATGGGGGAAGCTCTAGGGAGGTTTGAATTGCATAGAGAGATGGCAAGAGGCTTTTATACACACACGGTGCCACATGGTCCTTTTCTCTCTGATATAGGCTTGGCATTACAAGCTACTTGTATATGGTCCTTCCCCCCTACCCTACCCCCTTGTACTGCCCTTGCCCTCTTGTATGAGATAGGTTGCCTCTAAGAGCAGCTTGCCATGGAGGAAGCCACCTTCCCCACTTCCTACTTTGATTTTTTAGAGGGTCCTAGGCATGTACATTTAGCTACATTTAGCCTGTGACTTTTAACTAATAGAAGCATCTCTTTTCCTCAGGAAAAAAATTGATTTCTCGACTAGCTTAAGCTTACATTGAGAGCCATCTTGTTGCTTATCCATTGTACTCTCTATTGTTGCATGCATTTGCTACTTTACACGTTCTATGGAATTTGGGAGTTCTCTAGCTCTCACAAGAACTCTTGATTGTAGGATTTGTGATGAGTTTTACTTTTATAGCTTGGGATCAAAGAATTATGTATAGCATGAGTAGGAAGTGTCCAAAGAGCTTCTTTTGAGTAGTAGGGCAAATGCTCTTGCTTGAATGGAGTCAAGCTTATAAATGATAAATGAGTGGACCTAGTGAGTGAAAAGTCAATAAGGAGAGTAGAACATGAACACAACTTAAGAAATTGTAGGTCTTGAGGAGTGGGAATGAGAATTTGCTAGTATGAGCAATCTCTCATTGAGCTTCAGGAAGGCATCATGGACAAGGAAACATTTTCTTGTGAGTTGAAGCTTGGTAAGGATTTTAGTAGAAATGCTTCTCCCCAAAAATAGATTAATCAATGCCACATCACTCCGCATTGTGAATGCCACACATTCCTCAGCCTTAACATGGCCAAAAGTTATCTATGGAGAAATGAGAAACTGAATTATTCTTAATGAAATTGCAGGTAACTATGACTGAGAGACCTAGCGACACTTTGTCTGATAATCTCTACAATGAGATGATGGGTTACCAAGAATGCATTCATTGCTTTCAATGCACCCACATAATGAATTTTGGACGAGGAACTAGAGATATTCCATGGTCATCTATAGAAATGATGGACAAAGCTTTGGATGGCCAGTATACTAAATGCATAATTAAAATTATAGTTATTGGGGATTTAGAAATGGTGGAGAAAAATGTAATTATCTATCATGAGCTTGAAAGAGTTAGAGTGGTAGATTACTACTGGATTATAGAAATGGACCTAGTTTCATACAATCGGGGGTTTTGTGATTGAGTAGACCTATCTCAAACAACTCCTTCCTGTGCAAGATTCACATCTCCTATACCGTTAGGATTGTGACCTTAGGGGTTTTTGAAGAAAATGAGATTTTGAGATGTAAATAACCTCTATAAATAAACTTGTTTTAGAGTGGTTTTTCAAGAAGGCTTGCAATTCTAAGTTATGTGTGAATTTGTTATTAAACTCAAAAGTATGGTACATGATGCTAAGGGAAATCTTGATGGAGCAATCTAGGACAATCTCCATAACTTATCACATAGTGCCCACATCAGGGACCTTCTTTAGAGAGTAACCCAATGTCATAAAACCTTAGGGGAGTTGCTAGATTCCCTCCATGATTACTATGAACTAGCAAGGTATAATGAAAGGAGCAGATCCATCATGGTGTAGCTAAAGTTGTACGGCCTCGTGTGAATACATGGTGGAAGTCCGCATGTCACAAACATGTGGCCTCAATGAGAACACACTCACTTGGGACTAAACCACAGAGATCTGAAAGGAGTGATAATGGATAGCCAACTTCGAGCTCGATAAGGTGGACTCCTTTTTGGATTGTTAACGAAGGGGAAGATCTTTGGATGTATACCATTCAAAATTTGTCCACCTTCCAGATATCCTCCGTAAATGTTCCAGGCTCAACATTTACGTCGGTTCATCACTAGGCTTGGGACCCCCCTAAGTTTGGAGATTGAGGCTTTGCAGCCAGTCTTGATTATAAATGTCATTACAAGGGCCAAAGGGCCTATGCAATCAAGGCAAGCCCACCATCTAGCCACCCACCTTCATGATGAGATAGAAAGCATCTCCCTCTTCCTTGGGGTAGACAAACCTTCAAAGGTCAAGATTTCAAAGCTCCTTGCTCGAAATTTCAAGGACATGTACCAAGTTCTTACCTCTCGCTTGAGCTTTTGGCAAGAGCTAAGGAGGAGAATAGATGCTTTAAATGTTATGATAAGAATCACAAGGCCTAAGACTATGGGAAGCCCTTGTCTTTGACCACTCCCTCCTCCTTCACGTGGCAACCAACTCCATCCATGAACTCTCAACCCGATCCATGAGGAAAATCAAAGGTGAGTGTGGTTCATACGATCACCCTCAAAGAAGAAGAAGAATCTGCACACATCTATGCAGCTATGGAATCCTATGAGCCAATACTCTTTCATTGAGATTCTAGCTACTTTTAAAGGTGAAGGTTTTTTCCTTCTCGTTGATTCAAGTATCTCTCATTCCTTTATCTCCTCTAAGTGTCTTAAAATACTTGATTTTAAATCAAAGAGAACCAGTAAGTTCTTGAATGTTAAAATGGGTAGTGGGCATATGGAAATTTCAAACTTAGAAACTAATTAGGTTCTTTTTCCTCTCAACAGTCACCCAACCTCACAAGCTTTTTTAATGACATTCTAGATATGGATTGGCTCAAAAGGAATGATGCAGATATCTATTTCAAGCTTGGCCTTATCATTTTCCTAATACTTTTCAATATAAAGTGCAAGCTCAGGGAATTGAAGGAAAAGCTTGAACCAGGTTCTCGATTTATGGCAAGAAAAGCTTATAATATGTTCTTGAAAAAATTGAGCTCAAGGAGAAACTCTCTCAACTTATAGAACATGGGTTCATCCATCTAAGCATTTCATCGTAGTGTTTCACCATGCGGTGCTCTCGTGTTTCACCGTGGTGTTTCATCATGCGGTGCTCCCGTGTTTCACCGTGGTGTGCTCCCATACTCTTTTAGAAAAAGAAGGATGACACCTTGAGAGTATGTGTGAATTACAATTAACACACCATCAAAAGAACAAGTATCATATTCCTTGCATTGAGGAGCACTAAATGGTGCCAAATACTTCACAAAATTTGATCTAAAGTCTGGCTACTATCAAATCCGCATTCGGGAACAAGATATCCTGAAGCCTACCTTCAATCCTTACTATGGGCATTATGAATTCAAGGTGATTCCACTTTCAATAGATTGGTTTAACTAATACTCTTGCCACTTTCAATAGATTGATGTCGTAAATTTTCAGAGAACAACTTGGTGAGTTTGTGCTTGTGTTCTTTGATGGCATTCTTGTGTATTCTAAGGATGAGAAATAGCATGAGAGTCAAGGCAAGTTCTTGAGACTCTCCGCAAGCACAAGTATGCTAGAAAAAGTAAGTGCACCTTCTTTGCTTGATAAGGTGGATTATCTTGGCTTTGTCACCTTACGTGAAGAGACTTGTCTCCAGACCCCACAAAATCCAAGCAATTATCAATTGGCATACTCCTAGTTCAACTAAGAAAATTTACAGTTTCTTTGGTTTGATAAGATGGTATCAAATCTTTGTCAAAGAATATGCAAAGATTACCTTTCCCCTCACCTATTAGCTTAAAAAGAATTTACCCTTATAGTGGACCCCAAAGTGCCAAAGCAATTTTGAAAACTTAAGGTTTCTCTTGTCTATCATCCACTATTGATGTTCCTTGATTTTAAACGGCCATTGGAGGTAGTTGTACCCAAGAACCTCATCGGTGGTTTAACTTCTTGCATTTAGTGGAATCTACCTATAATGCCTCTCACCACCATAGTCTTGGTGTGTCCCCCTTCAAGACTATGTATGGGCAGGATTATATAACTCCTCTTACTTGGTCAGATCCTCAAATCAAAGTAAAGGACACTAAGATGAAACAGACAGACAAGCCAAGTTCATCTGTGAAGACTTGAAGTTCCTTAAGACCATCAGAAAAAGGACCTTATGTGGTTACTAGATGCATAGCTGACCACACCCATGAAATTCCTTTTACTTTGTATGTATTCCTTTTACTAGACACATAGGTGACTAGGACCATGAAATTCCTTTTACCCTATATCTTTGAGTTTACAATATATTTCATGTAAGTTTTCTCAAAAGGTATGTAGTAGATCAATTGCATATTCTTGATGTGATGAACATGTATGAAACATATTCTTAATGATACATGTATGTAACAGATCCGTTGCCTATTCTTGATGATGGAACAAGCAACAATTCCCAAGCAAGGTGAATTTCAAGTTGATCTAGAGAGGATAATTGACATTAGGGAAGAGAAGCCTCTTTGTAAGCACCTTGCTCGAGCAATCTTAATGTTCGATGAAAGCACCTTCCATTAGGAGATGCCACATGGAAAAGAGAAGATAAGTTCCGTCGACTAGGGATCACCTAAGACATAAAGAAAATCTATTCTTTCAGTTATAAACTTGAGAGAGAAAAATATATCTAGAGACATAAAGTTTGGTTTTTTAGTTTTTATCATTTGGAAAATTTATGCTAAGTTAAAGGAACTTGTGTATATACTTAGTTTCCGATTTGGACTTCGTTAGATCCATATTTTCAAGTTACGGACTTGATGAGAACCATAAATGGGAGTGGTTTTAAGAAAAATATGGAAAATGGCATTCTGATTGAGTATGGGGTCATGTAACCTCTAAAAGTTTATTTGTTGGAAAATTCAGGAACCCCAGAGAAAACAAATTTAAGATTTGAGCCCCAGAGCTTAGTTAAATGTGAATATGATTTATTATTAAGCGATTTTTAAAAAATAAAATAATAGAAAGAGTGCATGAGAGACGAGAGTTGGATCCATGACCCTCTCAATGCTCAAGCACCAAAGCCACTCCACAATGCTAAATTTTTGGTGATTATAATGATATTATGTATTTCTATTTTTTGCCAAGACTAATAATTATTGGCAATAATAATTACCTTTGACCTGTTCACCACGCCCACCCATGGCTCCTCTTTTCTCTTTTCCTCTCTACTCTTCTCCTGCCACCTCAACCCCGGCCTCACCCTTTCCTCTCATTTAAATGCTATAAAAGGTGGTTTGAATTGAATTTGGCTGAGGAGAGAGTGGTCAAAGCATGCCAAGTGGTCACTGGACCTGAGGATAGGTAGGTAAGGCCTAACACATATGTTTGATACCTTTTTTTCATGTGACACACATGTTTGACACCTTTTTCTACAAGACAATATGCTATACTTGTAAAGGGGAAAAAAACATGTCAAGAATATTGTAAGGCTTTTTCTTAAAAGCAGGTCATCCCAAGAAAGAAAGTGCCATATAATGCATAGACAACATGTTAATACATGTGAACTTTGCAAGGAAAGGTTTGCATCCTTACTTTGCATTTTAAAAGAACTATTGACTTTAAAATCCATCAAGTGATCCAACTAAACATTTCTTTGAATGCCTACACAATTTGGTGCTTTTATAGATTAACCCTTTCTTTTTCTCAAAATAATGGTAAACTACATGCACTATGAAATTTGAAAAGAGATAAACAATGAGGTAAAAAGGAAGTTCAAAGATGGTTAATTATGGAGCTAGGCCCTTGTTTATATGATTGCTTAACTTTTGAGAAAGAAAGTTATGGTAAACTACACAAGGTAAGCAAAGTAGGAAAAGAACCCCTCTCCTCATCACAAGAAAGAAAGAAGACATTATGCCTTTACAAAGAGAGAGAGAGAGAGAGAGAGAGAGAGAGAGAGAGAGAGAGAGAGAGAGAGAGAGAGAGAGAGAGTGCTGAGATGACCTATAAGACAAATGAATAATTGCATGACCATGTTGGTCTTGAGCTGAAGATCTATGGTCAAGAAAAGAAAAACGTACATGAAACACATGCTACTAGTTTACTAGTGAAATTGCAATGTCAAGCATCAATTACAATCACATCTGCAAAAAATCACATTTTCTCTTTTCAAAAATCCTCAATGAGTGCTCTACCTTCACAATAGACTACCACTTGCCTTCTTTCTGAGTTGCTCTAACCTTGGCTAATAGTGTATTCTTTTGCTTGAGTTGCATTGAGGTGAGTTCCTTGCAACAATCGATATCTTGGTACCCTTAAGTTTGTACAATTGTTTTAGGGCCCCAATCTTATCATTTTTGTAACAATAAGTGAGCACGACCTTTGTTATGCAAATACTAGCTCCCAATCTAGCATTGGCACTGTTCCGTGTAGTTACTCACTTAAGCACCCCTCCTCATTTCCATCCATGTACCATGCTTCAGGCAAACTACCCACATGGATGTGAGGGGTCTTTGACTTTCTAGCTCCTTTTCCTCAACTTTAGCTATGACTTCTGATTTGATATGTTCTCTCAAATATTGCTTGACCACCGTCTTGATGCTGCTAATGGTATCATGTAAATCTTGCTTCATTTCTTCTTTTAACTTGACAACAATTTTATACTTTTATGGTGTCCCAACTTTGTAGGGCTTGGATTGTTCTGTAGAGTCATGTGACGATCTGCTACTTCATGATGCTGCACCTTGATGTGTGTGTGTGTGTGTGTGTGTGTGTGTGAGAGAGAGAGAGAGAGAGAGAGAGAGAGAGAGAGAGAGAGAGATTAACGTTGGTAGAATGCAACATGAGGGCATATATGACCAACGGTGGGACTTGAACTTGGGTGGATCATGGCCTTTATAAGGGCCCTCGCACTAGCCAATCTGCCCCACTTGTGGGTGGCAGAAAGGTAGTGCGAGGGTCCTCTTTTTATTACACACACACACTACAGGAGAGAGAGGTATTAACGTCAGTAGAATGCAACACGAGGGCATATACGACCAACGGTGGGACTTTTGAACTCGGGTGGATCGTGGCCTTTAGGCCCCTCGCACTAGCCATCTGCCCCACTGGGTGGCAGAAAGGTAGTGCGAGGGTCCTCTTTTTATTACACACACACACATACACTACGGGAGAGAGAGGTATTAACATTGGTAAAATGCAACACGAGGTCATATACAACCAACGGTGGGACTTGAACTCGGGTGGATCATGGCCTTTATAAGGGCCCTCGCACTAGCCAATGTGCCCCACTTGTGGGTGGCAGAAAGGTAATGTGAGGGTCCTCTTTTTATTACACACACACACACACACACACACTACGGGAGAGAGAGAGGTATTAATGTCAGTAGAATGCAACACGAGGGCATACATGACCAACGGTGGGACTTGAACTTGGGTGGATCGTGGCCTTTATAAGGGCCCTCGCACTAGCCAAATCTGCCCCACTTGTGGGTGGCAGAAAGGTAGTGCGAGGGCCCTCTTTTTATTACACACACACACTACGGGAGAGAGAGGTATTAACGTCGGTAGAATGCAACACGAGGGCATATGAGAGAGAGAGAGAGAGAGAGAGAGAGAGAGAGAGAGAGAGAGAGAGAGAGAGAGAGAGAGAGAGAGAGAGAGAGAGATCTCAACATTGAATTTAGCCCAACCCTTTGCAACCCCATCTCACCTCATTAGGATTCAAGGGCAATTGCCATTCACGAAAAGAAAAATAATGGAGATGCAACTTGCGAGCTATATTGTTACTTGCTTTCTGAAGAAGGGAACACATTCTACATAAGCGTTGCTTAAATGTTTGCATAATGCCATGTCTTTCCTTTTGCGAAATGACAATGTCCTACATTGTTACTTGCTTTCTGAAGAAGGGAACACATTTAAGCGTTGCTTAAATGTTTGCATAATGCCATGTCTTTCCTTTTGCGAAATGACAATGTCCTATACACACACAGTGAGAATGGTAGTCATCATGACTTGGGTGGCTGCCTATTTGTGCCTATTTGAACATCAATGCCTCCTCTACTAGTCACATCAACACGTGAACATAGCCATACGAAGAACATGTGACTAGGGTGGTGCTGGGTACAGTTGACTAACGAGTGTGGCTTTTGAGCCAATCCAAGCTGAGCTTAGTGGGAGCATTAATGAAGATGGCAAAGCAAGCAAAATGGAGCACATGAGAAGTGTAGTCCAAATTTGTATAGCTTTGGAGTCTGGAAAGTGCAAGGTTCACCAGCAAATCGGTAGGTTAGTTGGTTAAAGTGGATGGCTTGGAACCCGAGGTAATGGGTTTGATCCACGACTTCCTACATTGCATGGTGCTACCTTGTACCTCATGAACCCGTAGGTGTGTGTGTGTTTGTAAAAAGGGTACGTGGGACCCTCATGTAATAAAAATCGTACAACTTTAAAAAAGAAGAAGAAGAAGGAAAGTGCAAGGTCCCAATATGTTATAGTTTAAGCACAAAAATATATATTGTGGGGGACCTTTTCAATGAATATATAAATATTGTAATCACAGATTACACACCTTGTATAAGCATGAAAATAGTGTGTAATGTGTAGTTGAGAGACTTTGATCGAACACGAGATTGTATAAGGGCTTGCCTTTGTTGACTATATATAAAATAAATAAATATATATTTATAAGAATATATATATATATAATATTATATTAATATGGGGGGGAGAAAAGCATAGCATACCATGTAACATTATATTTTGTCTGGATTAAAATTCCCCAAAATGTAAAGTTTTTGACCGTGGTACAGTTTGAACTCAGTCTGTCGTGAGGAAAATAAAGGTCGGAGTGTTTACTTCCTTTCCTTTCTTCGTCTTCGTCTCTGTGCAACTCTGTGCTGCTCTAAACGGCTTCAGACTATCTTCCTCGTTCTTCGTAGCGTAGCAGTATTCCCGCGCAGATAAGGAGGGACAAAACAGACGCAGACGAAGACGAAGCAGCAGCAAAAAGGCTGATCTCGCTTCTGAAATCGGTCAAGTTTTTCTGGCTTTTGCTGATTTGAATCTGCGGGTTTGGTTTACACTTCCTACGAAGCTTCGCTTTTTTATGTGGGCTCTTAGATTCATCCACTCCAAAGTTGAGAATTTCCTGTGTTTCTCTGGCGTTTGGCTTGCGTTCTGTTCAAGCTCCCATCATAGATAGATGCTTTCTGCTCTTAGGCTCCCATCATAGATATGTATACATATATATAGTTTCTGTTCTCATCTACCATCATTTCCTAGCTTAATCTTTTTTCCTGTTTTTCGTGCATAGAAAGAAAGTTAGCATATCAGTCTTCAATTAATTTCCATTTCCTGCGATAGTCTTTAGGTCAATTTATTTTTTGGCCTGTAAATCAGCTTTCAATGCCTTGTTTACCTTAGCTTTTCAATTCATAGAGCACTTTACAAGCTTTTTGAGGCCGTTTTTTTTCAACAGATGCAGTCTCACGAGACCACATGTCGGTTTTGCTAGTTTCACTCTTTATTTCATGATTTCCTTCTTAGTTTAGAGTAGTGTAGCTGCTTTTAGCTGTCGATATTCCTTAAGATGTGCGTTACCAAAAATTTTGCTAATATGGATTGACCTAATTTTGAGTTACCATTAATATCCCTGGAGTCTCATCATCATATTTCAAGTCAGCTAGTGATCTACCCAGATTTCCTCACATTTTTAGTGAGTTAGAGGCAGCATCAAGAGATCAATTCTCCAGCCTTCTTGCGAGTGGTGGTGGATTGTTACATATCGGAAATACACTGTACTGAACTGTGTAAAATACACTATGGGAGTTCCAGCCTTTTACAGGTGGCTCGCAGACAAGTATCCCCTTATAGTTGTAGACGTGGTTGAGGAGGAGCCACAACAAACACAAGGACAGATTCAGCCTGTAGATACATCCAAACCGAATCCAAATGGGATGGAGTTTGACAACCTTTACCTGGATATGAATGGCATTATCCATCCATGCTTTCATCCGGAAGACGCAGTAAGTGGTGTAATCCCTTTTCTGATCGTCGTTTAGACATGAATATATGACTAGTTCTTGAGAATTCACACATCAGTATAATAAGCATGTAGCCTTTTGGTTTGCTTTTTTATCTTGACAGGCCACACCCACCTAAACACACTAGTTCTTGAAATCTTGAGAATTCACGCATTAGTATAATAAGCATGCAGCCTTTCTCGGTTTGCTTTTTTTGTGTTGACAGGCCGCACCCAAGACATTTGATGAAGTTTTCCAGCGTGTGTTTGAGTACATTGATCGCCTTTTTGCAATGGTGCGGCCAAGAAAGCTTTTATACATGGCAATTGGTATGCAAGAATGTAGTATGCATGGTTTCATGCACATCCATTTTCTCCTCTTGTTCTGGGCATGGCGTCGACTTTTAGTACCTCAATAGGAAGAGGGCAGAGGTCTGAGATATTAAGATTTCTCATTCTTTACTGAAGATGAGCACTTTGGCTGACTTGCTTTGTTTTGTGGGGGTGTGAAGATGGGGTAGCACCGAGGGCAAAGATGAATCAGCAACGATCTAGGCGTTTCCGTGCTGCCAAAGATGCTGCTGATGCGGTAAGCCTCATCCTCTGTGTAGCATTATCTTCAATAGTGCATGTGCTAGTACAATGATTTTGTGCAGGAGCTTCAAGCTAAGGCTAACTTTAATCTTGTGCCACTTAAGTTCGTGGTGCCATTTTCCCACATGTGAGTTATGATACTTTTGTGGGTATTATGTGAGCAGTAATATGATGCTGGTCTGTGCATGAATAATGATGCCAAATTCCAATTGTAGTGTGATTGGGGGCTTAAGGTTTTGGTTCTCGCAAAGTAAAGTCAACACCCTGGATTTGGGCATATTTTGTACTTTCCTCCTTACCAAGAGGGGTTGTGTTGTTTTTATTGACTCCAACATAGTGTAAACTTTGTAATTTGGATTCAAGGCCGCTGAGGAAGAAAGGCGGCGCAAGGAGTTTGAGGCAGAGGGTAAAATTTTACCTGTTAAAGAGAAGTCTGAAGCATGTGATTCAAATGTGATCACACCAGGCACACCTTTTATGGACAGTTTGGCAATAGCACTTCGGTACTATATACATCTTCGACTCAATTATGATCCCGGATGGCGTCAGATCAAAGTAAGGTCTTGACAGAGGTTTTCTCTTTTCAAGATCTGAGATGTTGCATTTGCTCTTCATCCTGTAATATATCTGCTTCTCAGGTTATTCTTTCAGATGCAAACTCCCCAGGTGAAGGGGAGCATAAAATCATGTCATATATCCGCCTGCAAAGAAATCTACCTGGTTTTGATCCCAACACTCGCCATTGTCTGTATGGGCTGGTAAGGTTTTGCTAACTGTATGCTTATATGTCTTTATTGTGTACTTTTGGCGCTCCTGGTGTAAAGACCTGTCTGATACCCAGACATTCTTCAGGATGCTGACCTGATTATGTTGGCCCTTGCAACTCATGAGTTGCACTTTTCCATCTTAAGAGAGGTATGGAGGATCTTTCTTTTTTCTCCCTTAGTCCTCCCCTGTTTGCATATTAATTCCAGAAGTGGCAAACTGCAGGTTATTTTTCAACCTTTTCAAGAGGACAAGTGTTTTCTCTGTGGTCAAAGTGGTCATTTGGCAGCTGAGTGTGATGAGCCGCATGGAAATTCTAGTAAAAATGGAGGAGAAACTGCAACTAAGAAAAAACCCTTTCAGGTGATGCTGTATATACATGTCTTAAATACAATTTACATTTTGGCCTTTTAAGAGTTAACTCCTTATTTTTAGGGCCAGAGTAACTGAAATTGGATGTTGCTAAGGCCGGGCCCTCCAAATTTTCAGTGGTTTTCAGCTATTTGATTCTTTATTTTTCTTTCTTTACTTGCATGAAGAATTAAAAAGTGTGATCCTTTCTGCGATTTGCTATGGTCTTTTTGTGAGAAGTCAGATTGATGCTCATTCATTGAGCACCCGTTGGGTCTTGGGGTTGCAGTGTAGCTACCCTCCCCGAAATTAAGAGGGAATTGGTCATGGGATGGCAGTGTAGATTCCTCCCTTGGTGGTGCCATATAATTTATTAAGGGAGGGGCTCCATCCAAATCCAGGAGGCCACACTCACTCTGCTCCCTAAAGGGAATGGGAATGGTGGAGGTAAACTCAGAAAGTGAGTGGCCTGACCAAGTCCTACATACTAGGCTTCTGAAAGGGAACCTTATATCCACCCACGGTGCTTTCGATACAGGGGTTTGGGCCAACGGTTTCTGCAAAGGAATGGAGTCCCCCCCCCCCCCCCCCCCTCTCAGGAGGTATTGCTCAAAAGTATACTACAACCTCTCAGGAGGTATTGATACAATGATAGAAAAAGAGAGAGGGGGGGGGGTGGGGGCGTGTGCTCTCCTTCTATTGACAAAACAGGTGTTCACTCAAAAGCATACTACAGCCCTCTCAGGAGGTAATGATACAATGATATAAAAAGAAAAAAGAAGGGGGGGGGGTGGTTGCTCATAATGGGAGCCTAATGCCAAATTATGCCAGAGTCCCCTTGGGAGCCTAATGCCAAATTATGCCAGAGTCCCCTTGGGTGAGGAAGGGGCCCTCTTGTATATTGATTGGCGACGCAAAAAAAGAAAGGAAAACTGCGGTGATCTGGCTTTGCAGTGGGTCTCTCTTCTGCCACTCTCGTGGGTCCCACTGCAGCCGAGCCAGGGGGTGCTTTCCCAAATCCACAGATGCCAGGGTCATCTGGGACTTTGAGAGGGGAGGGGTCGAGACTCCATGTGCCATCTATGGTTGTGGAAGCCTGCGCTCTGTTGAGGGGTCCTCCCTGAAACTTGGAAGAGACTATGGTGGGCTGCAGCCGGTTGTGCCTGCCTACCACAAATGCTAATGGGGGGCTGCAATCCCAGATGCTGAGGATTGCCAGAGGAATGTCGAGCTGGGAGAAAGCAGCAAGGGGGGCAGGCTAAAGGGGTGCGCCATTTGTGGGGAATGGCTGAGTCAATGAGGAGACAAAGGCGTCCTCTCCCCTAGGCACCCCAAGAGATGAGCAAATGGGCTTCAAGGAGGTGGCCCAACAGAGGTGGATGAGCACATTCCATACCAGGGGCTGCTGGATTCTCTTGTCGTCGTAGGAGAACGGGATTGGAAAAGGGCTGGTCGGAGGGTATTCTAAGCACGAAAGAGGCTGGGTGTGAACTTTTTCTTGGAGGAGGTGCCAAGCTTTTGGAGTGGGGCGTTGAGAAGCTCTATTGGGTGCTTGGGGAGCAGGGACTGCCCCAAGGATGCAGGGTGAGGAAATCCTTCCACAACTCTTCCCCCAGCTGGAGGTTGTGAACAATGACCTTGCTGAGCAAAGCTCTATTCTGTACCATTGGATTGCTGATGCCCAAGCCCCCTTTGTGGGGGGGTTCGACAATAACTCTCTATGCCACCCCCAAAGGAAGTTGCCAATGAATGGGAACTGAATCCGACAAATGCGTATGGTGGCTAGAGGAACATGGTTGGCCAGGCACCACTGGCCAACGCAGTGTCTTGTGTAGGAGCGCTCTGGATCCATCCCTCTCTCTCTCTCTCTCTCTCTCATATTTGTCTTGTGGCGCAGATTTTGCCAGTTCTTGTTAGAGAGACAGCACCACAGAGAGACACTGATACGGACTCATACCATAGGGAGAGGTGGGCGACAGCTCCAGCTCACTGATTTCTTCCAGAGATCTATCCCACTGCCTACCCTGACACAGGAGGGAGTTACACTTCAGCGCACTGCGGACCTCCGAGCCAGACGGAGACCGAGAGCACCAGGCTACCAGACTCCCAAACTACATCAGAGGGAGATCACAGAGATACGGGCTCGACATCAGCACCATATCCAGGAGTGGCTAGCTCACTTACACTCACACTCGGAGATCATGCTCCGAGGTATTTTTGCCTCGCCATCGCCTATGTATCACATATTACACCCCCATTATGGTACTGGTTGGAGCTAGACAGATCTGCATTGCATTCTTGTATACCCTACGCATATAGGCTGCATACTGAGCCTCTAGCAGTAGTGCTCCATCCATCACACCCCCCCACTAGCTCAGTACTTTCATGCTTTATTTCAGGTTCATTTTGTCCTTTTTTTTCTGGACATCCAGAAGACATTGATAGTTGTACATTGATTTGTCTCATAGGTCGAGTTCGGCCTCCAGTAGACGTTAATACAACTTTCTCTCTCTCTCTCTCTCTCTCTCTCTCTCTCTCTCTCTCTCTCTCTCTCAGAGTGGAGACAGGTAGAGCTGAGCGCATCTTTAGAGCAGGGAAGCTCATACGAACACCCAGAGAGGAGAGGATCTGCCGACTATGCCACACAGAGGTTGAGACAGAGGAGCATTACATATGCCGCTGCCCAGTATACTATGAGATTCACGGGAGGTTTCACTGTCTATTTCGTGAGGGATTCGGTCCACTCTCCAGGATCATTGACTTCCAGGACTAGCGTTGCCTGGGCCTCTTCCTGCTTGAGCTCCGCAGACACAGGGACACCTTCTTGAGACACAGGCCATAGCCACCCCGCCCCCTACCTTGGCAGCCAACCATCACCTGTTTCTTCCGGACCCAGGAGGTGGAGGACACCGACATAGTGGATCTTGTGGACCCTTCATGAGCTGCTCTGGACCTACCTTGCCCAAGAGGAGTTACCTCGGACCGAGCCTCTGCACTCTAGCGTGCCTGACGCCCTCAACCCCCCCGCCGGCCACGATCACCTCATCAGCTCCAGATCCAGGACATGCTCCACCTCCATCGAGCTACCTTTCCACGTGACATAGCTGAGGGAGACCTCTCGGCCATACTCGTCAGCCCCATGCTTGACATTTTGGAGAGTGGTATACCATCTACTCGGAGCTGATCTTGCTCCCATGTTTTTATGTTTTAGTATTCCATGATGAGTTTCCATGGACAGTTTTGAATCACCCCGGTGAGATAGCTATATTTATGTTTTCTTTCTGTTTTATTTTCCATTCCATGATGAGATATGCCATGGACATTATTGTATCACTTTGGTCTCATAGGCCCATTGGGTCTTTAGTAGACGCTTAATCTCTCTCTCTCTCTCTCTCTCTCTTCAAGTTTCAGTTGTTTAAAGTGCTTGTGTGTGGAAAAGTTGTTTTATTGAAGGCCGGTTTCAAGGTTCCATTGACGGGATCATGTCAACCTTCTCAAGGGGGTAAGCTTGTGGTCGTCTACACACAAGCATGACGAGAAAGTAGCAAAAGAAGAGAATTGGTTTCTTTTGGGAAAAAGCAAAGAGAATTCACATGGACCAAAAAAACATGAAGATGCACCGTGAAGGCCTGTGTTGGCATGTGTAGATCTGCCATGAGCATTCGCAGGGCTGCTTTGCTAAGTTTGACAGAGTCAAAAAGCGGATCAAAGTGTATGGAAAGGGTGACTACGTCAGGGTAATGGCATGTATGTGGTTTGGAACAATTTGGGGCATGAGAACATGCAAAGGCAAGCATGTTTGACCAAGTTTGACCAAGGGTTGACCATGTTTGACCATGCTTTGATTGAGGGTTGACCAATGTTTGACTCGATGGACAAGGGTGTCCAAGGGTGGACCAATGTTGTGGGAAAGCATGGTCTGATTTTGGCTTGGTCAGCAAAAGTTGCTTTTTGTGCTTTCTTGGTTGGAAAAGTCACTTTTTCTCAAGGTTTGATGAGAAGTGCTTTTGGTAGTGTGTAGGAGGACAAGATTAGGGCCTCTTGGGTGTTGCATGCACGGAAGCCTCGCTGTACTGATCCACAGCCCTAAGCTTGATTAAGAACATTGATGCTAATTAAGAATGATTAAGAGAGAGGAAAGAGAAGAAAAGAGAGTATTTGGTGTCAGGGTTTTCTTGTATTAATATGGTACACGAGACTCGGAGGCGAGATACATGTGGATTAGCTTACGCCTGTCGGAGACCAGATGGATTTATATCGCCCTTTGCTACTTTCCTCCGAAGGGGTCGCGGTTTGCCACCACCGAGGAGCCAGGTGGAGGAGAGGCTAGTGAGTCTCCATACTCTGTCTTATCTGAGGAGATCTTACACTATTCGACACTGGGAGAAGTCTTCTTGATGGGGGACTTCAATGCACGGACTTAGAGCAGACAGTGCGAGATCTATGACTTTGAGGATCCCCTGAGACTAGAGCCACTAGCTACAGAGGATACAGGGACCACTCGGATCTCCGCTGATGGAGGAGCTGATAGCACTGGATATGGGCAACATTTGTTGGAGCTTGGGGCCCGACACCATCTCGTTATTTATAACGGGATGACTCAGTGGCCAGATTCAGGTGGGTTGACTTGCTTTCCAGTGGGAGGCGGTAGTAGTACAGTGGATTATGTGATGGGATCCCGGGAGGCAGCAGATATGGTGTCTCACTTCACCGTACCACCATGCCCCATTGGGGCGGATCATACATACCTATCCCTCACTTTCAGGAGCCCACCCACCCATCATACAGCCACCACGCACTATTTTTCACTTCACTCAGGGCCTAGCCGAGGTGTACGACTATCATGTTCATGATCAGCTATTTGCCTTAGATCCATTGGCACCCATGGCCATGCTCACCTCCCAGCTCTCACATGTACTGCACTCCGCAGCCGCGAGGAGTTTCCCATACCACATACAGACAGGACGGCCACCTACATCTGGGAGCATGCCCCAGAACCGATGGTATGATGATGAGTGCAGAAACCTTTACCGTAGTCTCCGAGTGCAGAGGGCTCGCGGGGAGATCACCCGGAGGCAGGTAGGCAGGAGGATGCATACTCTCACCCGCCGTAAGCGGCGAGCTTATGAGGAGGCTCAGTATTGGGACACATCACATGCTCATGAGCAGAGATGCTGCTGCTGCTTGGAGGAGACTCAGAGAGCCCCGTCCTCCCACACCTATTGCCGATCCTCAGACTTGGCAGACATATGTAGAGAGACTTTATGATGTGCCTGCACAGCCCCCTATACCACAGCCCACAGAGCCATGCTCCACAGTCTCCACCTTCTTCACCCCACCTATGGTTAGGAGGGCCATATGCCGACTCCAACATGGACGGGCGACAGATCATACAGGATTATAGGGAGAGCATCTCATCTATGCTATTGATACATTGGCACCATTTCTTGCTCATCTCTTCAACAGAGCTCTGTCAGAGGGGTTTCCGGCTGAGTGGACGATGCACACTATTGTGCCAATCCATAAAGCGGGAGATGTACTAGACCCCGGGAACTATAGGACCATCATGATTGGCCATATATTGGCCAAACTATACGGGGCAGTTTTGGAGGCAGAGTGAGCACTCATGCAGAGGTTGGGGGATCGAGAGCAGCAGGCCAGGCAGGCTTCCGTCGAGCCTTCTCGACCATTGACCACATTTTTACATTGAGGTGCCTGATTGATCAGGCCAAGGCACGGAGGCAACGGCTCTATTGTTGCTTTGTGGATTTCCGCAAGGCATTTGATACTATGCCCAGAGAGCGCCTCTTTCGGCGACTACAGACACTAGGCATACCTTCAGACATGATGTGGGGCATATACAGGCTATATGAGCAGGTCTTTGGGAGAGTCCGATGCCCAGGAGGCTTGTCCGACACAGTTGCTAGCACCATTGGTGTGAAGCAGGGGTGCCCGCTCTCCCCCACGCTCTTTGGGCTCTATATTGATGAGGTGGTCGATTACATCACACAGGGAGGAGGCTCTAGGGTTGAGCTATCAGGTATTACTGTCCATGTTATGCTTTATGCTGATGACATCGTCTTGGTATCCGACACGCAGGTTGGGCTTCAAAGACACCTTGTGGCTCTTGATGACTTCTACGCACAGCAGGGGCTCACAGTGAACCTTGGGAAAACCAAGGTTATGATCTTCCACACTTCACCCGCAGTCAGGAGCCACACTACTCTCACATTAGCAGGAGGGCGGGTCGAGGTGGTGAGCTCTTATGTTTACCTTGGCATCACATTTACTAGCTCAGCTGGACGCTTCTCCATGGCTCAGGCAGTCCGAGACAGAGTGACCCGGGGGTATGCAGCTCTTGCTGGCCTTGAGCGTCAGTGTCATCAGGCACATTTTCAGGAACCCCGCACGAAGGGGTGGCTCTTTGATACATTAGTGACACCAGCCTTGATGTATGCAGCAGCGGTTTGGGCACCAGGGCTTGCAGCCTCCACATGGGTACAGCTGGAGAGACCACAGATCTTGATGCGCTCGAGGATGATACGCAGCAAACCATCCGTCCCGCACGACATTGTTCGAGCTGAGTTTGCTGCACCACCTATGGCAGTGCAGTCATTGTTCCAGACGATCTCCTTTATATACAGGATGAGGGAGATGCCCATGGAGAGATTATCCCGCCGAGCTTTTGAGGCATCCAGACAGCTGGCCGAGGCTGGACACATTGGATCTTGGTATGCACAGATGCTACAGTGGTTCTCACATCATAGTATAGACATTGAGCGGTTGCCACCTTTTCAGTATGATCAGTCTGCTCCACGGGGTTACCTCTCTCTCAATGAGAGGAACAGAGTGATGAGACAGGACATATGGCAGCACTACATACAGGAGACATGGACAGCACCAGAGAGCCCACTACCACCGAAGATGCTGTATTACAGAGACCACTTTATGAGCATCTCAGGGGATGGGTTTATACATCGACCGTGGTACATGGATGTATACATGCCACACAGCTCTCGTGTTGCTATTGGACAGCTACGAGTCTCATCACATCAGCTAGAGATAGAGGCTGGGAGAGCGGCACGGGTTCCTAGAGCTGAGCGGATATGCAGATTGTGCCGCGAGGAGGTGGAGACCGAGGATCACTTTGTATGTAGATGTAGAGCCCACCAGGGGGTCATAGATAGATATGCAGGATTGTTTGAGGAGCACTCTTCACTACATCAGTTGATGGAGGCCTCGGACCAGCGACAGCTTGGCAGACTACTACTAGAGCTTCATAGTTCTCGAGAGAGACTCCTCCAGACACCCGCTCCCACTAGGGGTGGGAGACAATCCCAGCTCACAGATTTCTTCCAGAGAGCTATGCCAGTGCCAGCTGATGTACCACGTGGGGTGACCGCACAGAGAGCAGAGGAATTGAGAGCCAGGAGGAGACCTAGACAGACTGGACATAGAGCACGCCGACTCCGTCACCGAGAGATAGCATCTATCCGAATGAGACACCAGATGGAGACACAGGAGAGGCTAGCTCGCTTTCATTCAGACTCAGGGTACATGTTCATGCCATTCACAGCCTCAGCATCGGCGATGTATGATATCTTATATCCCTCTTATGGCACTGGATGAAGTTAGACATAGATCTGCATAGCATGCTTGTACTACCCCTTCAATGTATAGAGATGCATCTTGCCTTAGCACTCCATCCACATCCCCACCCCCCTTATATTGTTTGTATATGGGCTCCACCGATCCATGATGATTCACAGTTGTATCCAGACACATGCACACTTTTTCTTTTGTTTCTTTTCTTCCGATGACCGGAAGAACACAGCTGTATTATTTTTTGTCTCATAGGCTGACTTTGGCCTCTCGTAGACGTTAATATATCTTTCTTTCTTTCTCTCTCTCTCTCTTTTTCTGTATGTGAGCTTCTCCATCCTGCACCTAACCCTAATGTGCAGGTTTGTGTTTTGTGAGTGTGTGAGTCCAATACCAACAATTGGTATCAGAGCTGGGAGCTGGCCCTGGAATCTGCCCCTTGAAGAGCTGCAAAAAACCTGCAGAACTCGCGAATTTCCGTCGCCGGCGCTTCCGTTGCCGCCCAGCGCTTCCGTTGCTGCTCCGCCGTCCGGCCACCAGAAACTGGTGGCACTAGTAGGGAGCCGTCGCTCAGTCCACGGGCGGCACCTCCCTCTCTAGCCGGCGGCGATAGTGCTGCCAGGACTGCCTCCGCCCGTCAACGCTCCGTTCCGGCCACCCAGAGCCACCGTCGCTGTTCCATTCCGGTTGCCCGGATCCGCGCCGTCTGCTCCGAGCTCCGTCGGTGCTCCATTCCGGCCGGCCATAGCCGCGCCGTCTGCTCCGAGCTCCGAACGTGCCCAGGTCGATGACTCAATACCGTTCCGGCCTCCCGGCGGCCTACCCGCCTCCGCCTGGACCGTCTGCTCTGTGCGCCGCCACCACCGTCGGGTCCCTGGCGATAATACGCGTTTGCCGCCTCCGCCTGTCCCGTCAGCTTTGTGCGCTCCAGCTCCAACTCCTCGCCGACTCTCCAGCTCCGGCGGCCCCCTCCAAAGGCTGCGCCTCGATACTGGCCCGTTCCTGCGCTCTAGCCACCTCCGGCCACACCTGCGCCTGGCTGCTGCTGCTGTTTGCTGCTCGACCGCCTCTGCACGCCCCCAGCTGACCGTGTTGCAGGTACAAATATGCAATTTTTTTAACAGAATTTTTTTAACAGACACTACAGTGCAGGTCAGATACGATTTTGCAGACACTATAGTGCATGTGGTAAAGGGCTCAGGCGATTTGGGGGATTTCTCAATTTGAGGACAAATTGAAAAAAAAAATGGGCATGTTGCTTTGCTTGCAATTTGGGGGTTTTCAAAATTGAGGTCAAAATCAGCAAATTGAACCTCTTTCAGTTGCAGAAATTTGGGGCTTTTGTGAAAATTGGCCAATTAAATGCACATTGAAGCGATTGGAGTGCATAAAAATTGGGGATTTTCAGATTGGAGCATGTAATTGGGCATTACAGCTCTGGTTTGTCGCGTATGTATACACATTGTGTGTAATTGGACAATTTGGTGCAGGTTTACACTTACTTTGGTTTGCAGGCATACATTTGCACAGGACATTTGGTTGCCTGGCAGTGCACATTGGTGCTTGGTTTGCTTGCAGGTATATTTTGTTGATATGGCACAAAATGCTATAGATGTATTTGGTGTGCTCACCCAGGAGGACAAGCTGGATGGATCTAACTACTCCCTCTGGAGTTTCATGATCCGTAATTTGTTGGTAGCCAAAGGGCTTTGGGGCATCGTGTGTGGTGATGACACACGCCCACTTACCATACAGCCAGCCACGCCTCAAAGTGGAGGTGCTCAAAGAGCTCCTGATGTAGAACCTGCTCCCACACAAGAGCAGAAGAGATGGGACTTTAGAGATGCACAGGCCATGTCATTGATAGCCCTTTCAGTGAAAAGGACTATTATTCCGCACATTCGTTCTTGCAAGACATCGAAGCTTGCATGGGACACATTGGAAGCAATGTATCAGGTACGCAACGAGGCAAGAGTTGCCTACTTGAAGAGGCAATTGGATCTTCTTTCTATGGATGAGGGTGACTCCATGGCAGATCATCTCACCAAAGTGAAAGATTTGCAGGAACAATTGCTCAACATTGATGAGGTTATCCCAGACAGACAGATGGTCACCAACACTCTTCATTCTTTACCACCTTCCTACTTGGGCTTTCACACCTGTCTCAACCTCTCAATGAGAGGAGGTGGTGATCCCGTTACTTTTGAAGAGCTGGTGGGTTTACTCTTGCAGGAAGAGCAAACAAGAGCAAACTTATCGAGCAATCTGGTGGAGACAAGGCATTTATAGCCAAGGATAAGGGTAAAGCATAGAGCTTTAAGCATGGGGGACAACAGTCTAGCAAGGCTGGTCATGGACAGCCCTCTTCTGGTGGTGAAAAGTCTGACAAAGGGGATGCAAACAAGCCCAAAAAGAAGCCAAATGTCACTACTGCCATAAGCCTGGACACTACATCAGTGAATGTAGGAAGCGGATTGCAAAAGAGAAAAGGAAAGAAGCAGGCAATGCAGTAGCAGACTCTTCTGATGACAAAGCACAGCAATCAGCTAATGTAATCCAAGAAGAGTACACTTTTTTGGTCACATGCACTAGTGACACACCAAGTGCTTCAGACACTGATATGTCTTCCAGTATTTTGGGAAGGATGCAACGAAAACCATTCCCCAAAGATGGAGCTGTTAGAGCTAAAAGTAAATTACAGCTCATACATAGTGATGTATGTGGTCCAATGCGGACACCATCCATAGGGGGGCATCTTTACTTCGTCACATTCATTGATGACTACTCCAGGTTTGCTTGGGCTTACCCCTTGAAAGTGAAAGCAGATGTGTTTACATGCTTTCGACACTTTGTAGCAATGGCTGAAAATATGTGTGGATGTAAAGTCCAAACACTCCACTCAGATAGAGGTGGAGAATACATGTCAAATGCATTCAAGGATTATATGCTTCAAAAGGGCATCAAACACCAATGTACTGTGCCTTATACACCGCAACAGAATGGTGTAGCTGAAAGGAAAAATAGATCTCTCATGGAGATGGCAAGATGCATGGTGAAAGCACAAAAGTTGCCTCACAAATTTTGGATGGAAGCTATAATGTGTGCAACTCATGTGTTGAACAGGTGTCCAACAAAAGCTTTGAAAACCATAACACCATTTGAGGCTTGGTATAGCCGAAAGCCAACAGTGGATTATATGCGTACATTTGGGTGTTTGGCATATGCACATGTGACAGAACAACTCCGAACAAAGCTAGATGACAAAGCAATGAAATGCATTTTTGTGGGCTACAGCAATGAGAGCAAAGGTTACCGTCTTTATAATCCAACTACACGAAGGATTTTTGTAAGTAGAGATGTGGTATTTGTTGAAAATTCAGAACAGCCTATGTACAGCTTGTATAAAAGCAATGATATAGGCATACAGGACATGTTTGATGGACTTTTGCCCATTGCAATTAGGGGGGATTCAGATCAGCCAGCCCCTACACAAGAAAATCCTCATGTAGAACATGTGGAACAGCCAACCATTCAGCCCCCTTCTATGGAAGAAGTGGAAGATCTTGTCAGGGAAGAGCAAACAGCCATAGACACAGCCAAGTCAGTGTCAAGATGTTTGCTGAAAACTTTGCAAGAAAGCAAACTTGCAGCCCCACTTACAGGTAGAACAAGGGCTAATTCCAGCCATGCTTTGAATATACATTGTGGGGAGTCTGCATTAGCAATGGGTGGTCTCTTTGATTCAGAAGAGCCTTCTTCTTATGAAGAAGCACATGAGAATGAGCATTGGTTGCAAGCTATGCAAGCTGAAATTTCTTCTATCATGAAGAACAATACATGGGATCTTGTGGAATTGCCTAAAGGCAAGCATGTCATTGGAACAAAGTGGGTGTACAAAGTCAAAAGAAAGTCTGATGGTACTATTGATAGGTACAATGTATGTGAACTTCTCCATCCTGCACCTAACCCTAATGTGCAGGTTTGTGTGTGTGAGTGTGAGAGTCCAACACCAACAGAAATCAGCCCCAAGCAAATAGTGTTTCCATGTAGAAAGAGCATGAATTACAGCCAATGTCTCTTTCTCATAAACCTGTAAATGCTTCTCGGCATTCTGTAATATACGCTCTCATAGGCTATCACATGTCCTTCTTGCATGAGAACTGCCCCAATGTTGTTCCCACATGCGTCACACTGGACAACAAAAGCCTTTCGGAGATCCGGGAATACCAATACGAGATCCGAAGTAAGCTTTTCTTTAAGCTTTTTAAAGGCTGCAATTTCCCGACAGCCCATCGAAATAGAGTTCCCTTCTTAGTTAAAGCATGAAGGGGCGAAGCAATCTCAGCAAAATACCGTATGTACCGCCTGCAATAAGAACATAATCCCAAAAAGCTGCGTACATCATGCACGGTCCTCAAATCTGGCCAATTGAGAATTGCTTTCACTTTCGAAGGATCCATACGGACTCCATAACAACTCATTTTTCTCCTCAAGCATGTTAAAATAAGGCGCCCATGCTAACACAGGATGCCCATGCATGTTTATTCAGAAGCTAGGTATCCTTCCCATCGGTGTCCTTGGCTTATAAAAAATGGGCCCCTTGCAAAATTTTTAACTTCAGAATTTTTAACTTGTCCGGCCTTCATTTTGTGTAGTTTGTACTTGCCATTCAAACAGTATTAAAGCCTTCATTAATATGAAAAGGTTTTGTGTGCACACTTACCACCTGAAAGACCATAAGAGACCCCCCTTTATTCTCAGACAGATCAAGCAAACCAAGCACACATGCATCCATGGGGTGCCCTGGCAGGAGGAAGGTTAGGGCAATCTTTTGGGGGTGGGCACAGGGAAAAAACGTGGGCACACAAGGGGAAGGGGTGCAAGTTAGGGTTTAGGGGGAGGGGGACTGCTCCTACTCTTTGAGAGTTTATTTTTCCAGATGATGGGAGTGGATGGTTTTTTATTTAAGCTCGGATACAAAAGATCTACCCTAGGCATGCAGAGGAGGAACCATTGTGTATAGGTCGCCCAAGGTCGGGTACTCCATGTGAAATGGTAAGCTTGGTTGGTGAATGACAGAAAAGGGCTTACGCCCAGCATGAGGGCTCATCGAAGGGGCTCATGTCGAAGTGCGGGGAAAGGCGTAGGTTCTAAGTTCTGGCACCACCCTCTTGTGGACCTCGGCACTGACTGCTGTTAAATTAAAATAGAATCAGGGCTTTTTTTTATACTGGCAATGTTAACGATTGGTCTCAATTTTGAGAAGCTGATGAGCTTTTAGTTCAGCTTGTAGTTGATTGCTATGACTTTTCAGTTATTGATGTTTTAACTGTGAGCAGGTTGTATGAATAAGCCGTTGACCAGGTCACATGCAAGAAAATTAACCACTTGGCTATTTCTTTTTGCAGTTTCTTAATATTTGGACCTTGAGAGAGTATCTGGAGCTCGATTTGAAGATTTTAGAACATCCCTTTGAGGTTGATTTCGAGCGCTTGGTGGATGACTTTGTATTCATGTGTTTTTTTGTGGGAAATGATTTTCTTCCTCACATGCCAACTTTGGAGATTCGAGAGGTATGCTCCAGAGTCTCGTGAATTTTTGCATTCTGATCATCGATTTGGAGTTGGTGAGTAATTCGTCATGTGATTGTTTTTATTAGGGAGCAATAAACCTTCTCGTATCAGTATACAAAACGGAGTTTAAGAACATTGGTGGATACCTCACCGATAGTGGAGAGGTACTTATACTGTAGAACTACTTTAGACTTATTCAGAGCATGTTGTTTTTGGGCATGCATGGAAGAATGAATGGTGGAAGCCTCTTTAATCTGAATATTATAATGACAATATGCAGAATTGACTATTTGTTACTGGCAACTGCCTCTACACTGTATTGCTAGGGCTTTTTACAATATGCAGAATTGACTATTTGTTTCTATGTCTGTCTCTACTCTGTATTGCTCGGCCTTTTTTGGAGGAATACCCCCCCCCAACACACACACACACACAAAAGAAAAAGTAAAAATAAAAAATAAAAATAAAAATTCATCAACTGTAACTGGGATGCCTCCTTGTCACATGCATCCATTCTCAGATGCGTGTGCCTTGACAGTTGAGAGCAGTTGTAAATGGTAGTTAGTGTATTCATGTGTGCAGTTAAGGTTAGTATTAGGGCATAAATATTCAGTAATTTTCAGTTTTGGACCAGTTTTTGGGGAGCCTAAGCATGTTAAACCAGCCTAGCCAAGGGCTGAAGGGCTGGGCACCTTTTTAGCCCAATGTAAATGCGTTTAGTGAATTTTATGACATGATTTTTGGGCTTGCAAAAGGCTGGTCAATTGAAGTAGTCGGATAAGGATTTCTTCTAAAAAACAGAACCCTGAACCTCCATTCTACACATCTTCTACAATATCTTTACAAGACTTTCTAGAGCAGCCAAGAGAGAGAAGGTCCACTCAGAAGCAGAATTTAGTCAAGACCAGCAGTAGAGTTAACGCTTATTAGGAGTTCAGATCTTGCAATATCATTTTTAAGTATTCATTTTGAGTCAATCAGTTATTATATGCTTCCTATTATTTGTGTATATCGAGTTTGATGTATTTCAATAATCTAAAGTAGCATGCTTCCGTTCGTTTAAATTTGACATTAAGTACTAGAGCCTAGGTTTTCGTCTATGTGTCATTAGTATTAGAGGAAGTCTAGTCAAGTAGCCAAAGAACTCTCTTGTTGGATGAGTAAGGTGCTGTGGTAGGAAGCATAAACTCCATAGCAAATTGTTGCCGGCAAGAAGGTGGAATCCTGGATGAGCAATACTGTGAATGTGAAAAACGCGACGCCCAATGCTGTCGGAATGTGGCTGGGAGGATGAAGAACGTCGAGCCAGAGATTGAAAGGAATGGGAGAAACTTATTGCGAGTTTCCAAAGGCCAATTAAGTATAGCAAAGCTGCATTGGCAGCAAAGGCACGATCGACAAGAGTACCAAAGTTGAAACCTCACTAGTGGTTGTAGGAAACGGTGCACACAACAGAGCCACAAGCTATGGTGGGTGGAAGATATCTATAGTGTGTGTATATAGATATATATATATATATATGTATATATATATGTCGAGAGAGAGAGAGAGAGCTGTATTAACGTCTACTAGAGGCCGAACTCGACCTATGAGACAAATCAATGTACAACTGTCAATGTCCTCTGGATGTCCCAAAAAAAAAGGACAAAATGAACATGAAATAAACTATGAAAGTACTGAGATAGTGGGGGGGGTGTGATGGATGGAGCACTACTGCTAGAGGCTCAGTATGAAACCTATATGTGTAGTGTATACAAGAATGCAATGCAGATCTGTCTAGCTCCAACCAGTACCATAATGGGGGTGTAATATGTGATACATAGGCGATGGCGAGGCAAAAATACCTCGGAGCATGATCTTCGGGTGTGAGTGTAAGTGAGCTAGCCGCTCCTAGATATGGTGCTAATGTTAAGCCCGTATCTCTGTGATCTCCCTCTGATGTAGTTTGGGAGTCTGGTAGCCTGGTGCTCTCGGTCTCCGTCTGGCTCGGAGGTCCGCAGCGTGCTGAAGTGTAACCCCCTCCTGTGTTGTTAGGGTAGGCACTGGGATAGATCTCTGGAAGAAATCAGTGAGCTGGAGCTGTCGCCCACCTCTCTGTGTGGTATGAGTTTGTAGGAGTGTCTCTCTGTGGCGCTGTGTCTCTAGCAAGAATTGGCCAATTCTGCGCTGGTCTGCAGACTCCATGATCTGGCGGAGTGAGGGATGTCCACTGAAGATGGTGGTGTCTCTCTCTCTAATGACACTATATGCTCTGCATCTGCATACATAATGCTCCTCACTCTCAACCTCCTCCTGGCATAGTCTGCATATCCTCTGTGCTTTGGGGATCCGTGCTGCCCTACCTGCCTCAATCTCAAGCTGGTGTGATGACACTTTGAGCTGGCCAATCGCCACTCGGGCACTGTGAGGCATGTACACATCCATGTATCCAGGTCTCTGTATGAATCCATCCGCTGAGATACGCATAAACTGATCTCTGTAGTAAAGCATCTTTGGTGATAGAGGAAGATTGTATTAACGTCTCTCTCAGGCCAAAACGCCATGACATAATCGACTGTCCTGCCTCCACCTGCTCCTCCCTCTGGAAGCATGTAAGCCCTCCAGAGTCTGACCAGCGCGTCATACCATTATAGATAAGGAGCTGGTGTGCTGCACCCAAGGCCAGTAGGTGTGATCCATAACTTGTGTTGTCAGCACCTCGGTCAGATGATAGTCTCCCCAACCCAACTGCATCCATATCAAGAGCATCTAGTAGTATAGGATTTGCAAAGTCAAAAATCTCACACTGCCGGTTCTAGGTTCGGGCACAAGGAAGACTTCACCCTGCTGTGAGAAATGAATGATAGTCCTCAGATAAGATCGAATAGGGTGACTGCTCCGTCAAGGAACTCTCCTCCACCGCCTCCTCATATCTGCTGTCCAACTCCTCCCCCATCTCACCAGCATCATCTGTGTCCTCCTCAGCCTGTCTCTGAGTCCTCTATCTGGCAGGTGCGTATATGGACCCCTTGGGTGGAAAATAGCATAATGCGAAGAAAGCCGCTCTCGTATCTGAGACAGAGAGAGAGAGAGTTGTATTAATGTCTTCAAAGGCCAAAATGACCTATGAGACCAAAAGGTTACATCATATCCATGAGGTACATCATCCTGGGTACAAAATAGTAATAAAGAAAGATAACAAAATTCTAGATTTATAAAATCTGATCTAGGTACATGAGCAGAGAAAGATAACAAAAATCTAGAACTATAATAGTAATAAAGAAAGATAACAAAAATCTAGAACTATAAAATCTGATCTCATATCACCCTAATACATCCCTCATGGGCCGTTGTGACATGGTGTCAAGGTGGTAAAACTGAGCCGGTGCGAGAAGGTCCTACAACGATGGGAGATGATGGCCCGAATCCTCCTATGGTGGCATGGCTGTGGGCGAGGGCAATGGGATCTGGGGCGTCAAGCTTTGCATAACTCAGTGGCTTTGTCGAGCGTCACACCTCTTGGCCGAGCTCCTGCACTAGCTTGTGGTCCGGGTATGGTGGGTGTTGAGATGTCACCCCCAGGTGACACTCATGATATGCCTGGGTGACCTTTTCCTCCACTTACATCACTGGCTTGTTTGGTAGGATGTTGACATGATAGATCTTCGCCAGTGATTCTACAGCTGGACTACACCAGCTACTAGTCCACCACTGAGTTATAGCATACTTATCTTGCCAACTCACTCACTTAGCGTGTTTACATTATGGACCGCATGTACATAGTACTTTAGTACTTATGTTGTGTTTCCCTTATCTTTTTGTAGAACCCTTTTGTTGTGAAGAAGAAGAAGACCAATTTTCAGCCTCTCATCTTGTGTGTTCTCTTCTAGGGTTTGTGTGAGTGTGTGTGTGCCTGCAAGAGCTCAAGCTCTCCTCCTCCCTGCATCTTTTCATGCTATCAGAGCCTAGTTCATGCTATTGCGGGTGGGCTTCTTGTCTCTTTCTTTCTTCGCCATTGGGACCTCATAGAAGGTGGCCTTCACGTTGCCTTCAATGAGATTATGCCCACAGGTGCCATGCTAGAGAGGCTCACAGAGGGCCTGATACATTTGATTCCCAAGGAGGGTGGTGATAGATTGGAGATCCGGCAATGGAGACCCTTCACCCTTCTAGGGACGGCCTATAAGGCCATCAGCAGGCGACTTCAGCTTTCTCTCCCATACTTGATCCATGACACTCAGACTGGTTTTTTAGGATCGGAGCATTTTGGACAAAAGCTTTACGGAGGCGACAACTTCGGCCAAGATACGGTAGCACGACCTCATTGTGCTCCTCCCAGACTTTGAGAAAGCTTATGATAGGGTGGATTGGAGCTATTCCCCATGGAGTGGAGATTGGAGCTATTCCCCATGGAGTGGATTCGTGGAGTCTCAGGACTTTATTTAGCATCGCACAACCAGGTTCTCATTCAGGGAGCCCGAGGTGACAGATTTTCCCTTTCCCGCTCAGTTTGACAGGGCTGTCCTCTGGCACTGTACCTCTTCCTATTTGTCGCCGAGGTCATGAGTAGTTTTCTCTCCGCCCAGGAGACCAGACTTCAGGGATTGCGCCTTCCCCTCCGCACGCAGGAGGAGCTGTTGGACTCAGAGTTTGTAGACGATAGAGCAGCCTACCTTGCAGGAGATGTTGGGAATCTCTAGAGATTCGTGGAGGCAATTGAGATTTTTTGATGTGCATCAAGAGCGCAGAGCAACTGGCACAAGTCGCATGGTTTTTGGGTAGGGTCAGCACTTGCCCCAACTTGGCGACCAATTGAGGCTTTCCAGTGGATCCTGAGGGGCACTCTAGTCCGCTATCTCAGTTGCCAAATGGGCATTGATATCTCTCCCGAGCAGCAGCTCGCTCCGCTTCTTCTGAGTATTCTAAAGACGCTTTTATATTGGAGCTCGGTGAGGCTATCCTTAGCAGGCAGAGTGGTGGTGGTGAACTAGGTATTGCTTGCCACCACGTGGTGGGTCTTTTCTCAGGCATGTATTGGCTAGGTACAATGTTTGATCCGGAACTTCTTGTGGGCCGGAAGTGATGGGAGGCCAGCTACCAAGGTGGCATGAAGAGTAATCATTTAGCAGGGGCTTGACCTCATCGATCCTACTATACAGAGCCATGCCTTGCTGGGCAAGTTGATTGTCAGAGGACTCCTACCCGGTGGTGAGCCTTGGAAGGATTTCCTCTTGGCCCGGATTTCAGCCCGCACTCTGAGCCTTGGGGGCCCGTGGCCGCAGAGTACTAGATGGATCTTCACAAAGATGCGAGCCCGTGGTTTTAGCCCAATTTTGAGGACAGATTCGTAGCCAGTCTACTTCGTGGTTGGAATCATTTCAAGCTAGCCCTCATATAGATTGTTCCAGTTGCCTAGGGGGGCCGCTTCCGTAGCCTTTGGTTTGGAATCCCCTGATTGGTTTACCCAGTGGCCACATGCTAGGGGTCCGACCGCATATATATCCTTTGGCGCCTTGAGCATGGGACCAGCCAGGTCTCTCGGAGATTGGATTGCATACAGGCAATTACCTCAGGAGGAGCAGGAGAGAGGCTTGACAGGGATCCGGGGTAGAGACAAGCTTAGCATGGACATTGACTCAGCTATTCCTGAGGAGTGGCTGACTCGTAATCTTGACCCGACTCCCCCGGTGTGGCTAGGCGTGTTTACCAGACACGATATCCTCGTGGTGGTCCATGGAGCAAAAGAGGACAGTGGTCTGCTCACTTTTTCTATTGGGTCCCATGGCAGACTAGAGAGATCAGAGCACCCCTTGGAGGATTTCAGAGGCTGCACCTTGCAGACGGTGAGGGTGATTGGTTTTCGGGCACGGGAATGGCACATAGATCCAGCATTGGCCAAGGGGCCAGGGAGAGACTATGGCGGCTATGGATTTGGGAGTGCCGACCTCTCACGCGGCTGTAGTTCCCGCAGATCCCGAGGAGATTGTGGATGCCCCTTTCTTTGCATATATAGCAGAGATTGGCCGTAGGATCCAGATGCCTGAGATAGATGGCACACCGGCAGCAGCACACTGGCAGCCTCAAGGCCTATCACAGCGCTTTCTTTCAGATTTTTGGAGGAGGCTCTGAGACAGCTTTCCGCTGAGGAAGATCACTCTCTTTCTTTGGCTGATGGCACATAGGAGTTTGGTAGTTGGTGCTTGGTTGGCAGTTGGAGGTTGGTGAGCAGCTTGCTCGAGGTGCGGCCACCCGCAGGAGTCTCAGCGACATTGCCTTTGGGATTGCCCAAAGGCTCAACAGATTTGACAGTGGATTCTCTTCATCTTCTCTATGGACAGGGCATCGATCCGGATCATCACTTGGGGTACTGTTGCTTGGGCCACCGAGGCTAGAGTGGTTAGGACTTATGAGGAGGATGGGGAGGACTAGCCCTCCAGGTCTCCCACCATCGTATTGCATCAGTACCAGTCACAGTCCCACCGACAGGAGACTGGCGACCACGCGCATGTCAGAGATGGGAGATTTGCAGTAGCCTTGGCCCCTTATTTATACAAGTTTGAGGGAAAAGCTTTTTCCCCTTGGAAAAATCTATTACAAAGGCTTTTTTTTTCCCAAAAACTATCGAATAGCTTTTCTCTTCTCTTTTTTTTAAATAAAAAAAATACATGGGCTTAAGCGTTTTCGAAAAAAAAGAAATCCCACGTTGATTTTATTTTTTCGCTTTTGGGCTGCCTGGCGCTTTTCCTGGCGTTTGCTTTCCTTCGCGTTTTGTTGCCCGGCGCCCACGCTTCGCTGCTGCCCGCCTTGCGCTTGCTGCATGGTGCCCATGCTTCGCTGCTGCCCACGCTGCTACCTGCACTGCAGCGCCTGGCGCCTGCTTACGTGGCAGTCGGCTGCTTGCCCACGTGGCAGCACCTACACATGTGCAGTCCAGCCTGCCACATCAGCCAGCCGTCATCCCCTGCTCTACAGCCAGCTGTCTACAAAGCACGCCTCTTCTTATTGGGCTACACTCACCCTATAGGGTGGCTTATTTGGTGGTGAACTTCCAGGAATCAAATTAATCCCATGATCCTCAGGCCTAGCAGGCGGCAATTCCCCTGGCAAAGCCTCTAAAAAACAATCTTGAAAACTTTTGAGAAATTCCAATCTTTCCTTATCCAACCAGACAGATTAGAATCTGTGGTATCCTGATTCTCTTTAACAAACAGTAAGTAAACAAAAAGATGTTTCTTTATTAAACGAGAAATGGCCGAGGCCAATACAACAGGAATAGATTTCCCTTTAAGCTTTACATCAAGAGTGTGTTCCTTATTCTTATTAGTGAGAGAGATTTTCCTGTTGAAAGTATCTACTACTGCTTTAACCTTATGGCACCAAGGCATACCCAACAAAACATCACGACCCTCCAAAGGCATTATGAAGAAATTATCCTCTCTGTGCGTGTAAGTCTGCACATTGAGACGCAGTTTCCCAATGATCGGTGTAACCTCAACTGAATGTCCAGGACAAGCCAAAGTAGCCTCATGTAACACACCCATCTCCTCTAGTTTGATGCTCTTTATAATCTTTTGGCTTCTCGCCCTGAACAAGATTATCATAGGGTTGTGGTTTGATAAAAGAATTGCCCACAGCATTAGATCCCATGCCCATCATACCACCTCCCATACCAGGCATACCGAAAGCACTTCCGCCACCACCACCAAAAGTTCCATACATACCTCCTGGCATACCTCCATGCATACCTGATTGCATACCATAGCTCCCAGTCATGCCCATGTTAGGTACACCGGTCATGGAATGAAAGACAGAGCCTTCGCCAAAGTAACCAGGATGAGAAGTATTGAAAGGTTTTCCATGGATAGGTGGGGGAAAAGAAGAAGAAGAAGAAGAAAAAATACATGGCACTTGCGTTTTCAAAAAAAAAGAAATCCCACGTTGATTTTAATTTTTTGCTTTTGGGCTGCCCGACGCTTTACCTCGCGTTTGCTTTCCTTCCCGTTTTGGTGCCCACGCTTCGCTGCTGCCCGCCTTGCGCTTGCTGCATGGTGCCCATGCTTCGTTGCTGCCCACGCTGCTGCCTGCGCTTGGCTGCACTGCAGCGCGTGGCGCCTGCTTATGTGGCAGCCAGTTGCCTGCCCACGTGGCAGCACCTGCACACGTGCACTCCAGCCTACCACGTCAGCCAGCCGTCATCCCTTGCTACAGCCAGTTGTCTACAAAGCACGCGTGCAGCTCCATGTCACTTGCCCCTGTGCCACGTGGCAGTGCCACATCAGCTATTGATTGGGTTGACGGTTGACCCACAGGATGCCTCAGTTGCTACTCCTGCATCAAGGTAAGAGAAACACACATATACATGCACATGAACAAACATATGAGCATGCACACATGTACACACACACACACCAAACATGTATCTGAATCCACACACATGTACATACTTACACATGCATTTACTGGATTAAACATGATTAGTGAATGCTTAAACATGTTTAAAACATAATTACAGTGCTTAAGACAAAGAGGTAAAATACTCAGTCATGTAACACTCCGCCAGCTAAGACCATCAGGAGCATATGACTCAATCGTTCACACTCTCCGTGGTCAATGGGGGAAGTTATAGGGAGGTTTTGACCGCATGCAGAAGCGGCGGCTAGCCTTCTTGAGACTTTGGAGACGTGGCCCTTTCCTCACAGATAGAGGTGGTGATCTCATTTGGCATTACAGACCACCGTGTGGTTGTTCCCTCCCCCCCTCCCCCCCCCCCCCCCCCCTTGTATAAGAAAGTCTTCTCCTCGCAGAGCGGCCCGCCGGAGGAGAAGCATCTCTTCCCCTTTGATTACTTGTTTCCCTCCCTTATATGAGGCGAGTTTGTATTTAGCCCGTCGTGGTTGTACTTAGCTCTTTGTGGCTGTTTTTTCTTTAACTAATTGAAGGATCTTTTTCTCGAAAAAAAAAATACAGCAAATAAAAGGGATGTTTTGCTGAATTTCAATCATCAGGAGTGTGTGGGAGAGTGAATGCGACCTGGAAACACTCTTAGAAGCTTGGAAAACACACTAGCTAGCTTGGATATGGTGTTGGGAAGAAGAAAGTGCAGAAAATACAGCCAAAAGGCCTCATGAAGGAGGGCGCCAACTTCTAGAGAGAGAAGGAAGAGAGTTGATGAGATGAAGAGAGAGATGATGAGATCTCCACCTTGGGTGTCAAGTAGAGAGGAAAAGTGACTTGTGGTGCAAGCTGGGTGGACACATGGCTAGATGCTTTCTTTGAACAAAGAGGATAAGGTCTGGGTGGTGGACATTGAGCTTTGTCTACCTTGGGACATCAGTGTGTGTGAACACAGGGTTGGTCATAATTTATAAGTGAGTTTTGGTCGCCCAAAACTTAATAAAGTGGGTACACACTTATAAATTAATGCTAGTTTTGTAAGGCTAGGTTTTGACCAATACTTACCACCTATCACATGCCACACAACCATGTCAGCAGCATAGTAACAAAAAAAACGTGTTTCTAGCTTTCGAAACCTCAGAACCTCGAAACTTCGAAACGGTTTTTAAAAAACTCGAAACCTCTCCAGTACGACAGTTTTGCCCAAATTTCAGGTTTTGTTTTTTTCTCCCTTGATTTTTATGGGATTTTTTTAATTTTGTTTTTCTTCCATATTCTCCTCGTCGCCTTTCTTCCCTCTTCTTCTCTTGCCTCCCTCCTTTCCTTTTTCCATCTTCTGCTACTTTTTTCACCTCTAGTACTCCTTCATTCATTCTCTTCTTCTCTCCTCTTCTTCTTCAGTTCTCTCCTTCTCTCCTCCTCTTCTCCTTTTCTCTTCATCTCCTCTCTTCTTTCCCCTTTTTCTTCCTTCAATGTCTTAAATCTTTCCCAATTTCTCCTTCTCTTCTTCAATTTCTTAAGAGTCCTTGATTGAACCACTTGTGGCATCTAATCAAGCAAAATTGCCATAATGCTTCACCAAAATAAGGATGGTTTCTCGAGATGTGTCAAAAGAGACCATTTTTTCATCATTACACTATGTTTTTAGATGGCTACTATAAGTTCTTTAAGTATTTATACTTTATGAAATTATTGTTTTTTCGAAACCTCGCTGTTTCTTAACCGAGGGACGAAACCTTTCGAAAACAAACCCAAAAACCCCGAAACGAAAAAAACCTCGAACCGTTTCTTATGACTTTGGTTAGCAGATAGTTTCACACGCATGGTTCACGGGCGGGCGTCCCCTTACCCGACTACACATTGACTAAGTAAGCATGAAAACAATATGTGAATTTAATTTGCAGGCAAGCGCATAAAGATCTATGCAATGCCACATTGGTATGGACAATCCCTGTTCATGAGACTATAGCAAAATAGACGTTCTCCAGGCAAGTACATGAGGTATCAGACCCAATGGAACACTAATCCTCCAGGCATTTCCGGGGATGTACACATGCACAAGTCCCAATAGAAAGCCAAGTCCACAGTATCATGTGAGTTGCATCAATCCTTGGCATATGCAATTGCCATCAACACCAGTCCAATGTATGTACATAATGAGAAAGCACGGGCGGACCAGTTGGGTGGCCAAATGGTGACATACACACATGAGGCTCGGAATCCCAATGATGGTTTAAATTTAGCATGAGGGAGTATCCTTTGTAGACGGAGATCTTCACAAAGTGGAAGTTCTCCGGAAGTTCGGAAAACCAGTTGAGGATTAAACAATAGACTCTTGAGTTTATTGTAGTTGTGGAATTGTGGAAGTTTTTTTTCACTTTTAGAACGAGAACCAGACCGAGAAGTATAAGATGTTGATCCACCATAGCACCAATCCAAACGGAGCATTGGGGATGATAAACCTTCCCACTTTATAAGTAGGAGGGAATAATACATGCATCATCCTCAGAGAAAGATGCATGTGCCATGAAACTGAAATGGTGAGAGATTAGGGTTAGAGTGCAGCATGTATCGTGAGCTCTAATTTGTAAAAGGACAGAAGAGGCCATGAGGGAGAGACATGTTATATAGAATGGGCATCGATGCAAGTGCAATCAATGCAAACAAATAACACTAATAACACAAACACATATAGAGCTACTTTTTGGAGGTCTATATATAGAATCCCTCTCCCCATTTTACACATCTTCTGTAAGTCTTTTGGGGTAGCCAAGGGAGAGGCAAGCAACAAATTCAACTCAAGTGCAAACCTTTATACTGCAGTGGATTTGAGAAGCTGGAAGAGGATGGTAGGTGAGGTTGAAATGCATGCCATATCTCATCTCTTTGTGTATTGCAGTATGTGCCATGAATTCATAGTTATGGGAAACGGTGAAACGGAAACGGAAATGGAATCGCCACATCAGCATATGAGACTAGAGAGGGGGAAAGAGAGATCATGAACAAGAGAGATGTGACTTTAATCATCAGATTTACTAAGCCTTCATAGTATAGAGAAGGCTAAGGTGGAGTTAGTCTTTTCAAAACTATCAAGAAGGGTCATCCCATCCAAAAGAAACCCAAAAGAACTATATATAGGAAAATTTTTGGAGAAATGGCTTGGGGAAATGTTTCAGGTGTGGGGGAATCGCCTAGGAAACGTTTCCCCTAGCCGTTTTGAGTTTCAAAACGTTTCAGAGTTTCCCCATCGTGTTTTGGTGTTTGGCCCAAACATATAGCGTTTCGGGGCGTTTCCTGCTACCATGCATGAATTAGTGTCAATTAGTGTTGAATCGAGCACACTTCTGCTTAGCTTTTGACACCTCTTACTTTACACTTTCTAAAAAAGGAGCTTTTTCTATTGCTGTTTTTGGGTGAATGAGAGAGTGTTGAGGTTGCACATGCATTACACGTTGGGTGGGCTGATGGGGGGCTGGAATTAATTAGATTGCAATCCGCAGAGAAAGTTGTCTTCAACATAACCGGTAATGCGAAGATGTAACGGTAAATGGTTTTGCACTGCTGCTTGATTTGCACATTCTGGAAAAACTTTTGATTGCTTTTGCTTATATCTGGCTTCTAAGATTCATTTTGTCAATCACAGGAGGAGTTTAAGTTATGTTCTTTTTTAAAATGTCCAGGTCAATTTGAAGCGGGTCCAACAATTTATACATGCAGTTGGTGTTCATGAAGATAAAATATTTCAAAAGCGAGCCCATATAGAACAGGTATACATAAGCATCTCCTGCTGCCCTCTGTTCCACAAACCTTTCACATGCAGATGGTTAGCACTTTGAAGGAGTCGTAGTTGATGAATGGCATAGACTGTTACCTTTTAGGTACAACTTCGACACTCCCTTGCTCTGGCTCCGCAGTACATGAATACAGATAATATCATGCTCAGTTATATTTAAGATGCTCTAATCCATTAGCATCAAGCACATCGACCTACTCTCTCCTTTCTTTTAGACTAAGTAGGATAGCAAGAACTGGAATTAGAGTCCTTTCCAAGGGTTTTGATTGTGTATGCACAAGCTTCTTACAATGGTGAAAGGCTATCATATGCCCTTCAAATTTCAAAGAGGAAAAGAGTATTTCCTTCTCTCTCAGAAGGAGATTACATATCTTAGGGAGGAGAGAGACAAGGGCATGTAGCATCGCTTAGGATTATCAAGGCTCACCTCAAGAAGCGGCCCTCTGTGAAGGAAGTTTGCCTTGCATTCTTGAGTTTCCTTGAATGCGCTCCTAGTGTGATTGGAAAAGGTATGATAATGAGCACTTATCATTTATGTTTAGGATGGTTAAGCCTGGGCAGGATGTCACATGCACGTGATGCACTAGGGTGCCACATGGACATACTTTGTGACACATCTCACCTGTAGATATACGTGGACAACATCTAAGGTGTTACGTACCTGAAGCTAACCACATGGTCAGTGGGCTTAATCTGGGGCTAGGGGACCTTGAGGATTAGTGCAGCAGGCTGTGATTACTTGGGTAAGGGTTATTAGTGTTATCCCATAAGTTATAGCTATTTCGACTATTTATAATAGGTTGACTGAGGCTTTATAAGTGGGGTGAGCCTATTGTGTAGACAATCGTATTGTTTTGTATCCTACGGGTGTGGTCCCTTGGGATTTGGTGCATGGAAGCCTTAGCCCAGGGGCTTGGGGGTGGTTTGCGGACATGGACCCACGGTTGGGAGGTGAGCTAGCCTGTACCCCTTGTATTTGGTACTAATCTTGTTGCTTTTGTTTAGGGAGATCTTGGGGGGATCTTACATAGGTGCGCAAGCAATTGGGCAATATGGGTAGGACAGGTAGGCAGGCAAGCGCTTGTGCCACATGGCAGTTGGCATCACTAATTGTTGGTTGTGGGCAATAATAAGAGGCCAACAACATTATTCACTGGTTGATCAGCACAATGGTTGGCCAGTGGATGAAGGCACTTCACTCACACAGATTGAGGTGGATATGCTAACTGTATCAGGATTCAAACTAGAGACAAATGGACAATTCTCTCCCCTTGGGGGTGGTGGTAGCAACCAACCACAAGGTAAAAACGATTTACCTATTCAGAGAGACTCGTTGCCTGCACGTCATTCTTACTACAAGTCTAGAATATCGAAGGGTGTTGAATAAAGAATCGAGAGAGCTATAGTATCGGATGCACATGTTCTTGAGGAAAGGGTTATCAAGAGTGTGAGCATGAGGTGTTTCTTGTGGATAGCAAAATGGGAAGCTCCATGGAGGCAAACCGCTATGAAGTTGCAATAAAAGAAACACCTACATGCACATGCGAGGACTTCCAACATCAGGTGAACAAATGCTTGCTAACTCTCATATATTTATGCATCAACCAGTTTCGAAGGAACATGAGATCAGAATGGCATTGACAAAGAAAAGATCATATATTTAATACCACACTTCTCCTACATTTTTGCCATTCTTTTGCACACCCTTAGTAGTATTGCAATTTTTCTACACCTCTCCTGCATTTATGCCATCCTTTAAGACATTTTGTAATGGACTTGCTTTTTGTGCTTCCTTTTGCACACCCTTATGAGTATTGCAATTTTTGTTTTCTGACTATTCAGAAACTAGCCAGAAAGTCAAACTTTTCATGAGTTGGTTTTTTTTTTTTGCAATTCTTCTATAATCTATAATCTCAATAGTGTCACCAGCCTGGACATTTCCTAGTCTGAAAGAGGTCTGGTGGACTCCAGGATGTTTAAATATTTGGAAAGTACAAGCTTTGGGAATGGGGGATTATCCTAGAATACAAAGGACCACACTCATAAAATTTAGGAGAGTTGCTATTTTTGGCCCGACTCCGATGGAAATTCTGTTCGCGTCATTACATCTGGAATTGAGCAAATACCAAGAGTTGGCAAAGTGCCTATGACAGAATGTCTACCAGTTGGGATATTTTTAGAGGTAAAGATTATGGAAGGACCCATCTCTTAGATTGGGACATGTGGCAAGAAAGTGGACCAAAGTGAGACAAGTGGCCTGACACTTGTTAGAAAAAGGATCAAAGTGAGACAAGTGGCCTCACACTTGTCACTTCAGCTATTGTGTGGCTCTCCACTTGTCATTGTAGCCTTCTCTTGCCATTTCAGCTCATGGGAGGCCCAAATCTATAAATTGGAGCCCTCTCTCTTCATTAATAGAGGCTCTCTTGCTGCACACTAGCGTCTACCACCGTTGAAGGCTTCTCTAATGACGGCTACTCTCTTTCTCTCTCACTTGAAGGCTGCCCATGAAGAATACCGGCTGTATGGGACTGTTTTGGAGGCTTCCATCGCGAAGAAATACTGAAGGCAAGGGTATTCAATCATTTATTATGATTTCTAGCCATTGTATGTGTTGTACCAGCATTTGTACTTGCTGTACCTGTTGTACCAGCCACCATACCGGCTCTACCAGCCATTGTACTTGCTGTACCAGCCACTGTACTTGCTGTACCAGCTTCTGTACTTGCTGTATCTGCTGTACCAGCCACCGTACCGGCTGTACCAGCCACTATACTTGCTGTTCCAGCCACTGTACCTACTGTACCAGCATTTGTACTTACTGTACCTACTGTACCAACCACTGTACCGGTTGTACCAGCCATTGTACCTGCTGTACCGACTGAATGGGAGTTGTACTTGTTGTACCCTTTCTATTGCATGAAGACCCGTGGTTTTTGGGGAAGAATCAGTACCCACACGGAGGTATATGGATTATATTGTTGGCTCGGCATTTCTACAGCTTATGTTCCGGCTTGGTTGCCTCATGTTGGGCTGTGTTATGGCATTTGTATTTGGATAATCCGGCATCTCCCGTGGGGAGAATAAGGCCCTCAAAGCTTGTACATGATATTATTCTCCTTGGGTAATAAAATACTCCAAGGGGGGGGGTCGGCCCATTCCGGCCTCTATGTGGTGTCACATGTGCAAGATCCATTTTCAGCATTTGTGGATGTTTTGTCCAGCTTTATATTTTTATGCAAAGTGATGATGGATATGTGTTAAGGCTATGGCCATGTTTAAATGTTTTAATATGCATTGATGGTATCAACAAGTGTGTCAAAGGCCCTAGTCCCCCGGGCACCGCCGCCGGGAGTTACATTGGTATCAGAGCATAGGCTTTCTTGGAAGCGGAGGCTTCCTTCTATCAATAAGGAAGAGAAAAGATCTCGAGTGGGGACCACACTTACCATCATTGCTATTAAGCATGGCCAGCCACTTCAGAGCCTATGAAGCAAGAGCATGAGCAATAGACAGATTGGTCTAAGGATTTATGAATTCACAAAATTTATCTTGGAAGTATGGAGTTGGCTTTATGTGCACACATTTAGCACTCTTTCCATATGGATATTGTGGATTATATTATCAAGCTTACAGGCAAGCTATATGGAGATATATCTCGGGATATCTTAAGGACATGGTGAGGAGATATTTCTTTTGGCTTCATGACCAACCTGGCAAAGAAAAGCTAAGTATACTTTGAGTTTGCAAAGTTAGTGCTTTTGCTATCAAGTGTTTTTGATGTTCACTAACCCTTGTATAGCTATGCAAGGAGAAAGGTGGTGTTGTTTGCCTTGAGATGGTTTCAGGGAAACATTGTTTATGACTCCCTTTAATGGGATGAATTCTTTTCATGGCTCTCTTTATTGGGATGGAATATATCTATGGAGATTTCTTTCTTGGAGGAGATTTATATACATATTGGGCTTCACAAGCAATTTCTATGGACGAATCTGTCCCAGTTTATAGAGAAGAAATCTTTGGATATCTCATGGATATGATGCTTTTATGGATAAAGTCCACCTCTACTCCAAGGTGTGTGGATGGCACGGAGTATGTGGTAAGAGTTATGGTATACAAAGATTATGGTATACAGGTCTATGGATTCCTGGACTTCTTTTCTAGAGATTTGGATCCATCCTCAGGTTTATGGATTATGTTTATGGCTCCCTTTTACTGGGATGGATTATTCTTTTTGGCTCCCTTTATTTGGGATACATTGGACTTATGAAACTCATGATTCACATACCCTGTGTAGTGTTCTCTTGTCCTACGTGCTCTCTTGAAGATTGTTTCTACCATGTGAGGGTGGAACAATAGAGAGCAGATGGAAGGGAACATGGGCACTTCAAAGGGTAGTGTCGAGCACAACATACCCTGTGTAGTGTTCTCTTGTCCTACGTGCTCTCTTGAAGATTGTTTCTACCATGTGTGGGTGGAACAATAGAGAGCAGATGGAAGGGAACATGGGCACTTGAGAGGGTAGTGTGAGTTGGTGGCCGAAATGCCTATAAACTATGTGTAGCAGAAATGCATATGGAACACCAGGTTATCTATGCCTGCGAGTGATTGTTTTCAGGACTCCTTGTTTAGCCGCCCTGTGTAGTATTTCTCTTGTCCTAAGTGCTCTTCAAGATGTTGCTACCTTGCTTGGTAGAACATAGAGCCAATGGTAGAGAATATGGGCACTGAAGTCGGGCCGGGCGTCAAGGCAGCTCCTTGGTGATCTACATGGATTATGATATCTGGACTTATGGGACTGATTTGTCTCGCCCATTTACTTGGGACATGGATTATGATATCTGGACTTATGGGACTGTTTTGTCTCGCCCATTTAGATTGGGACATGATTATGATATCTAGACTTATGGGACTGTTTTTGTCTCACCCATTTATCTTGGGACACGATTTTGATATTGGTATTATGGAGACTTATTGAGTCTCGCCCATTTCTTTGGGACATGGATTCTTCAGTTATATTGGATTTTTTGAGACTGTCTCGTCTCGCCCAATCGATGGGACATGATTATATCTTGAATATATGGCTTGAAACTTAAAGTTGCGGACAACTTTTAAGAAGTTGGGGAGGATGTCACCAGCCTGGACATTTCCTAGTCTGAAAGAGGTCTGGTGGACTCCAGGATGTTTAAATATTTGGAAAGTACAAGCTTTGGGAATGGGGGATTATCCTAGAATACAAAGGACCACACTCCTAAAATTTAGGAGAGTTGCTATTTTTGGCCCGACTCCGATGGAAATTCTGTTCGCGTCATTACATCTGGAATTGAGCAAATACCAAGAGTTGGCAAAGTGCCTATGACAGAATGTCTACCAGTTGGGATATTTTTAGAGGTAAAGATTATGGAAGGACCCATCTCTTAGATTGGGACATGTGGCAAGAAAGTGGACCAAAGTGAGACAAGTGGCCTGACACTTGTTAGAAAAAGGATCAAAGTGAGACAAGTGGCCTCACACTTGTCACTTCAGCTATTGTGTGGCTCTCCACTTGTCATTGTAGCCTTCTCTTGCCATTTCAGCTCATGGGAGGCCCAAATCTATAAATTGGAGCCCTCTCTCTTCATTAATAGAGGCTCTCTTGCTGCACACTAGCGTCTACCACCGTTGAAGGCTTCTCTAATGACGGCTACTCTCTTTCTCTCTCACTTGAAGGCTGCCCATGAAGAATACCGGCTGTATGGGACTGTTTTGGAGGCTTCCATCGCGAAGAAATACTGAAGGCAAGGGTATTCAATCATTTATTATGATTTCTAGCCATTGTATGTGTTGTACCAGCATTTGTACTTGCTGTACCTGTTGTACCAGCCACCATACTGGCTCTACCAGCCATTGTACTTGCTGTACCAGCCACTGTACTTGCTGTACCAGCTTCTGTACTTGCTGTACCTGCTGTACCAGCCACCGTACCGGTTGTACCAGCCACTATACTTGCTGTTCCAGCCACTGTACCTACTGTACCAGCATTTGTACTTACTGTACCTACTGTACCAACCACTGTACCGGTTGTACCAGCCATTGTACCTGCTGTACCGACTGAATGGGAGTTGTACTTGTTGTACCCTTTCTATTGCATGAAGACCCGTGGTTTTTGGGGAAGAATCAGTACCCACACGGAGGTATATGGATTATATTGTTGGCTCGGCATTTCTACAGCTTATGTTCCGGCTTGGTTGCCTCATGTTGGGCTGTGTTATGGCATTTGTATTTGGATAATCCGGCATCTCCCGTGGGGAGAATAAGGCCCTCAAAGCTTGTACATGATATTATTCTCCTTGGGTAATAAAATACTCCAAGGGGGGGGTCGGCCCATTCCGGCCTCTATGTGGTGTCACATGTGCAAGATCCATTTTCAGCATTTGTGGATGTTTTGTCCAGCTTTATATTTTTATGCAAAGTGATGATGGATATGTGTTAAGGCTATGGCCATGTTTAAATGTTTTAATATGCATTGATGGTATCAACAAGTGTGTCAAAGGCCCTAGTCCCCCGGGCACCGCCGCCGGGAGTTACAAATAGTCTTTCTGATCTGTCTGATCTTTGTTCTTGATCTCTCTGCCTCATTTACTCTGCTTCTAAACATTAGTTAAAGCAAATATTAATTGTAGCGTTGCATATTCTTAAGAAAACATGGTATGCTCACTGGTGAGTTCGTAGCAAACTCATTTAGAATAACTTGATCTTCAAAGGTTCTTCAAATGTTATGCATACACAGAAAATGATTACCACCTTTGGAGACATGGTGTCCACTCTTGAATTTCTTCAAAAGGTTATCCACACTAAAGGATTGCCACTTTTGAGACATGGTGTCCATTCTTGAATTCCAAGCACATGTACAGTTGTTGTCAAATCACTTCATCTTCTGATTGTGCATTTTGTGTCAGCTTGACCTCAGTACAGTCAGTTGAGGGTGTAGGGATCTTGCTTTGGTTTGTCTGAGTTGAGGAGAAGTGTCCCTAAGTCTGCTACCAGTTTGAAATCTGTCATAAGTCTGCTGTCAACGGTCAGAAGGCTTTGTGGTCCAAATGATGTTTCTGTGACAGCCACAGTCAGGTTCCTGTCAGCAGGGTGTCAATAGGGTTAGGTCTTAGCTTGGTTTGAGTGTATGGAGGGTATTGAAGTGTCAGCTGACACAAAGGAGAGACAACTTGTATCAGTTGGGTCAGTTTGAGCCATCCTTGAGAGGAAAGACAGTTCTGAGGCAGCTGTGGATCAGCTGCAATCAGCAAGAATCCAATAGTGTGGTATCCTGATCAGTTTGGGGATGCCTGAGAGCTTGAGGATGACAGAGGAAATTTGAGAAAGGTTTATGTTTCTGTAAGGGCTTCTGAGTGAGCAAATTCTGTGTCAAAATTCTGAGGCAGAATACAAGAAGTGAAGGTCAGAAGAGAGGGTCAAAGGAAGGTCAGAAAAGGGAGCAGGAGACCCCTGTGGTTGTGGATATATGGTCTGCTGACCCCAGCTGACATCAGAGGATCCTGGAGAACTTGTTTTTGCCTCGGGACAAGAGTATGACTTCGGAGGCAGAATTCTACCCTTTCTGCGTCAGCCGGGTGTGCATTTGGTCAACTGGTTGTCAGCTGTGGTCAAGAGAGGCTCTGAAGTGAAAGATTAGAGGTGTTGGAGGTGTGTGCTGACCTGGTAGGACATCTGAAGGAGGCAGCTGAGGATATCATTTCACATTGAATCAGAGAGATTATAGAATTATAGATTATGTGTGTGTATGTATGTATGTATTGAAGTAGAGTAAATGAGGTTTTGTGATTATTGAGAAACTAGCCACAAATTTAGACTTTTCATGAGTTTGTTTTTTGGGCAATTCCTCTATAATGTATACCTTTTAATCAAGTTGTTAAATGAGTATTGGTGTTTTACATTCGAGTAGGAAGCTCATTAAGACACAATTAGTGCTTCCATGTACTTGCAAAAACAAATGTAGAATAGCCATGAAGCTCACTCAAATAAGCTTGACATAGCTAAGAAGCTTGTTAAAATTGCCAAAGCTCGCCTAGCTAAGCTTGCCAAAAAAACTTTCCCCTCAAGGATCAGCCTGCCCTCTTCACGTTTGACAATTGCTTTACAAACAACTTCATCTCATCTCAAACGGCTGCTTCTTTGGGCCTTAGCTTGGATGATATGGGAATAGAGATTGATGCATGTTCTGCATTTGCAGACAATACCATGAAGGTCATCCCTGTGAGATAGGGAAACTTCGTATTCATATACAAGGTTATGTGGACCATGAGGACTTTTTGATTGCTCCATTGCAGGGATGTGGTGTGTTATTGGGAATGCCTTGGATTTTCTTCGTGGGTTTAGTGATTTCACATTGTGAAGTTTTCGTCCGAGTTGCAGCCAGTTGATATTGTGCTAATTCTTTCTATCTTTAGCGGTGCATTTGCCCTATCAACTACTTATTTACTGTACTAATTCTTTCTATTTGCTACTTCCCTTAGTGCTAGGCTTCATTATGGTTCAGTCTGCCTTGCATCTCCGGAGGTTTGATAGAAACTCAGTACGATTATCCCATAAGATACACTTCTGACCTCATCCCATACACATCTTATCACATCCTAACTCATCATCCTAACTCATCTTAGCAAGGGCTTTGTGTGAATATATGCTCTTATGTGTGTGTGTGTGTGTGAGAGCATATCTTGATACAAAGGCTGTGGGGGGTGATGGCACGGCACCGCGGGGGGTGGGGGGGGCTAGGGGGGGTGACGGCACGGCACCGCGAGGAGGGGGACGGAGGGCATGGCACCCGGGGGCTGGCTGGCTGCACCCACTATTGGACATTGATGACGTTAGTGGGGATGTCATAGTATCTAGTCCATACTATACATAATGGAGTTGATAGTTATATAGTCTTGTGGGTTGACTACCATGAGTATATAACATGTATGTTCCCAAAAGGTGAATTTGGGCATGTTCTTGGATTCATCTAGATATATAATTCAGCCGTATTAGCAGACATGCAAATTTCACATTGTGAAGTTTTCGTCCGAGTTGCGGCCAGTTGATATTGTGCTAATTCTTTCTATCTTTAGCGGTGCATTTATCCTATCAACTACTTATTTACTGTACTAATTCTTTATATTTGCTACTTCCCTTAGTGCTAGGTTTCATTATGGCTGAGTCTGCCCTGCATCTCCGAAGGTTTGACGGAAACTCAGTACGAAGGGCTTTGTGTGAATATATGCTCTTATGTGTGTGTGTGTGTGTGTGTGTGTGTGGAGTGCGTGTGTGAGAGCATATCTTGATACGGAGTTCTACACCCACTATTGGGCACTAATGATGTTAGTGGGGATGTCGTAGTGTCTAGTCCATACTATACATAATGGAGTTGATAGTTATATAGTCTTGTGGGTTGACTACCATGAGTATATAACATGCATGTTCCTAAAAGGTGAATTTGGATATGTTCTTGGATTCATATATATATATATATATATATATATATATATATATATATATATATATATATATATATATATATATATATATATATATATATATATATATATATATATATATATATATATATATATTTCTTTGGAAAGTCCCTACCGGCTAGCATGCCACCCCCTAGACCTGAAGATCATATCATTGATCTCACATCTGGCAGTTCTCCTCCCAATAAGCCAGCTAACAGAGTCAGTGCTAGCCAACAAAAAGAGATCATGACACAGGTGAATGAACTCTTAGAAAAGGGTCTTACTAGACCTAGTTCATCCCCTTATTGCTCTCATATTCTCCTTACTCAGAAGAAGAATAATTCTGTGTATCGATTACGGGCTCTTATCAAAATCGTTTTCCTATTCCTCGCATTTATGATACCTTGGACCACTTGCAAGGAGCTTCATGCTTTGGCAAGATAGACTTAAAGAGTGGCTATCATCAAGTTAGAGTGGCACCTCGGGATGTGCATAAGATTGCTTTTCATACTTCAGTTGGGCTTTATGAGTATTTAAATGGTCATGCCTTTTGGTCTCACCAATACTACATTTAACAAGCTTATGAATCGCATCTTCAGAGAACATTGCAAATTCACTAGAACATTTTTTTTATGGCATCGTGGTGTTCTCCTGAAATGAACAAGAACATATCAATCCTGTTTGAAAAATTAAGGAAATACCAACTCTTCATAAATGCTAAGAAGAGTGACTTTTTCCTTTCTGAGATCCATTACTTGGGTCATATTGTTTCTAAAGGTGGTGTACATATGGATCCGAAAAAAGTTCAGGCATTAATAAATTGTACATGAAGTACGAAGTTTTCTTGGCTTATGCTCATATTATAGGATATTCATTAAGCATTTTGCTCATAAGGCATCGCCCTTGCATGCTTGAACTAAGAAGAAGGCTACATTTATTTGGGAAGAAGCAGAGTCCAATGCTTTTACAGCACTTAAGAATGGCATTGCAACGGGACCCGTGCTTATTGTACCTGATTCATATAAGCCTTTTTCAGTTGAATGTGATGCATCGGGAGGATGTATTGGAGTGTCCTCAATCAAGAGGGACATGCAGCAGCCTATAAGAGCAGGCGTTTGCAAGGTGTGGAGAAACATATGGGTGTTTATGAACAAGAACTCATGGCTATAATTCATGCACTAAAGGTGCGGAAACACTACCTTTTGGGAGCTGAATTTGCAATAAAGACAGACCAGCAAAGTTTGAGATTCTTTCTTACTCAAATAAAGCTTTCTTAGAAGCATATGCGAATGGCCAACTTTCTTTTCATGTTTCTTTTCGAGATCATTTGTACCCCTGGAAAGAAGAATGTAGTGGCTGATGCACTCTCTCGAAAGCCATTTGTAGTTGCTATTTCAATGGCATCACATGAAGACTTGACTACGATGCGTAATGCTTATGATAAGGATGATGATTTTGCATCTTCATGGGCTGATTTGCAGTCCGGACAGCATATATGCTATATGTATGTAAAGATGGATATCTTATGTATGCTAACAGATTGTGTGTTACCAAAGACTTCAGGCAAAAAGTTTTGCATGAGTTTCATGCACCACCTTATGCAAGGCATAGAGGAATTTTGCCAACCACTCAGTATATTGAGAGAGATTTCTTTTGGCCTAGTATGCGTAAGGATATTGTTGCATATGTACGTCAATGCATTACTTACTAGAAAGTAAAGTTTAACAAGAAAAAGACCCCGGGGTTACTTTAGCCATTACACGTGTCCAATCAACCTTGGGAAAGCATAGCCATGGATTTTATCATGGACTTGCCTTGTATTTGCAATGGCAATGATGCCATATGGACTATTGTGGATAGATTTGGCAAGCAAGCTCACTTCATACCAGTGAAGAAGACCATTAACCACATGGTTAAACTTTGCCAAATATTGGAAAAGATCAAGAAGGTGGCTTTTAGACTACATTACCCAATCATTGGAGGATTCACAATGCTTTTCATGTGAGTCTCCTAAGAGCTTATAAGAGTTCCGAACCTTTGGAATCAGTGAACGAGGATCCATTAGAAGTTGAAGAGCTAGAGAAAGTTCTTCAACTAGAGCAGGTTGTCTTTCACAAGGAAAGAAGGGGATTGCATGGTAAGGTTATTAGAAAGTACCTTGTCTAGTTCAAGAATTATATTCTATGGATTTCAAATGGGTGGATGAGAACTTCTTTGCGGAGTATCCACATGTTTTACAGGCATATTAGGAAGCTTTTCAGTTGAGGGCAACTAATTAGAAGCTGAGGGGATGTCACCACCTGCCTTTGTATTTTGACATCCAAGGAACCAAGAACAAAGGAGAATGCTCAAGGTTTATATTCCACTCCAAGGAATTGAGTGTTCTAGAACTTGAGAGTTGTTGTCAAAGTTGTACCCAAAAGAAGCGACTATGAGATTTAACAACACTAAATCTTTTCTACAAGAGTCATGGGGCTAGCCATCTCATGGAGGTATTGTTTATCAGTGAAGGAAATCGGAATTGAGTACCTGGATATGAATATTGTTAGTCTACCATAGTCAAACACTAACATGGGTAGTTGGACTACAGTAGGAACCGGTGTAAAAACCAAGAAATTGGTGTCAAAACCAAGGAACTGTTTGTGCATTCATTTGTTCATTTGATTTATGCTTTTGAGTATATCTGTGTATGTGTGCCAAGGGTCAGGACACCTGGTTAAACCGAAGGACGAGTATGTGTGTAGATGTTTGTGTCTTCTGACATAACGGGTACGTATTGATCTTCACAAGAAGAGAATCATATTGGGAAACTCTTGCTTGAGGGCGACCGTAGTGGTGCAAGGGGTGGGAGTATCTGCCAGAGGTGTCAAACCCAAGGTCACTCTATGTGAAGGGTGAAAACCATGAGGGCAAGATGCTCCCTGAAGCCAAGCACATGACATTCCACATAAAGATCCATATCTCAAGAGCCAGAGAGAAAAGAGCTAGGTCCACAACAAGAAATTGCAAAGAAAAGCAAGAAAATGCCAAAAAAAAAAAAGCAAGGAAAAGCTTAGACAAAGCTATAACTATCAGATGAGGAAAATTGTTTAATGAGTTTGGGGGGGGGGGGGGGGGGGAGGGGAATGTCATTGAAGCATCAAAATACAATTTGCTGACATGCAAAAATGCAACGCAGCAACAACAACAAAAAAACGTGGCAATACTGATGTGGTGTTGATATGGCGTCACACTGCCACGCGGTAGGACAACAATGCAGGGCAACCTTATAGGCTTGGAATGATGTGACCAGCTTTTGGAAAGCAAAGATTTAAAGCTTTTTAAATACTAAAAAGAGGAGCTTTTATTATTTAAAAGATGCTTTTGTGGCTATAAGTGAGTTCTAAAGCGTTTTTCTTAAGTGCTTTTGGGCAAGAACTATATATTCAGCTATTCTCTTGTTGTTGAGATGTGTAAAAAGGCAAAAGAGCTCTCTAGACTTCTCCAAGGGGTTTTATGATTTATCTAATATAACTCCGAAGGGGGGGGGGGGTGTCGGCCCAAGGCTATTCCGGCCCCTAGTGTGGTGTCTTCTCTCTCTCTTTTGTTTATTTTCATATTTTCCCAAGGTTTTATGCGTGAATTTGTTATTTTTTTGAAGATAATCTAGTACCCGTTGCACAATTGTTACGAAGGCGTGTTACAACTCCTCTATCCACTTTGCATTAATGGGCAATAGTACCTATGGCAGATCTTCTTTGACATGTTCTTTAGGGTTTGGCCCCACATACTTCCGCAATAAACTCACATGAAAGCAATATGAATATGCCAATGACTAGGCGTATTCATTATGAATATGGCTAGTCATAATGAATACTTCTGTAAAATAAACTCACATGGACGGCATTATGAATACGCCAATGACTAGGCAATGCTAGTTGGAAAGCATTGATCCGCCTGATCACCTTAAAAGGCCCATAGTACCTGGTAGAGAGCTTAGGGTATGCTTTGCTTTGCCTCTTACATAGCCATGCTTTCTCAAATCTCAGCGATACCCAATCATTCACTTGAATGTCCAATTATCTTCTATGCTTATCAACCCCCCTTTTTATGCTCATCCTGTGAGCGGGCTATGGCTGTCTGCACCTGTGCAAAGGCCATATCCAAGTCCCGTACATACTCATCAGGTGCAAAAACCTCATCCTTTGTGCAGAGGATGGGGTGGCAAGATCACTCTTCCATAACAATCTCTAATGGGGCTTTTCCCGTGGATGCATGCACCATGTTGTTGTAGGTGCCAATTGACTTCTTGCCAATAAGCAAGTCTTACAAATCCCAGGTGTTGTTTTTGTGGATAGAATCCATCTCTCAAGCTGATATAACCCATAGCACAATGTGCCGGATGTGACTAATGCATAGCCACTATCGCGGTCTTTGACTGTGCACCTGTCGTCCTTAGTGTTCACTGCATATCCTCTTTTAGCAAAAGAGGAGACAGACAACAAGTTCTTAATCCCAAGCATATACAATACATCTAGAAGACATAAGTCTGCACCATCTACTACTGTGAGGATCACCTCACTAACACAGAATTGTTTGCACATGTTACCTGTTTGCCTTCAGAGGCATTCATAAGCTTCTTAAACAAATTCCTCTGTGAGATAATGTGTTTAGAAGCACCACTGTCAAAGTACCATGTGTCGTGTCTTTCATTGACACTAGGAGACATATGCTCTAATGATGCATCATAACTACAAGTAAGAAAAGTCTGCTCATCCTACGTAAGATTTACACACCAGCTCTTCAAACAAGATTGGTTCCGGGTTCCCCCACATAGATATAGTGAGCAATGTGTGGAAGTTAAAGTAAGTTTCTGGCAGTGATGATAGTGTCCTGGAGACCAACTCCTTTTCAGGAATGACCTCATCAATGTTAAGCAACTGCTCCCGATCCCGAAGATCTTGGATCTTCGTAAGATGATTAGCCATGCTGTCCCTATCTTCCATGGACACATTTTCCAACTCCCTTTTTAGAAAGGCAACTTTGGCCTCATTCTTAGCTTGATACATGGTCTCCAATACATCCCAAGCTCATTGTGAGGTCCTGCAAGATCTGATATGCAGTATGATTAATCGCTTGGGCATCACGAGTATCCCATCTCTTCTGCTCCTCTGAGGGAGAAGTAGGTACTACAGCTTGCTGAGCACCATGTCCAGGTGTGTTAGGTGCTGTGTCTGTAGGGCATACATCTTCACGTGATACATAATCCCATAAACCTCTAGCCACAAGAAGGTTTCGGACCATGAAACTCTTGAGACAAAACCCTGAATATATCGGTTGTATTCCAAGCCATAATGCTGAAATCTCTTTGCCAAGAGATATGCAAACACTTGCAATCAAGAATGCTATAAAAAGCACCTTCAGGCAAAAACCCAATTCTCCAGAGTGGTATTGCCAGGCAATCACAGCTTCCTGAGTAAACTTTTTGCCTCTAATACAAGGCTTCAAATTTGGAGTGTCTTGACAACATAAGCAATGCGAATCTCTGCATAAACATGCAATCAAGGCTTGTAGAATTGAAAGCCCCAAATTTTTTTTTGCACCAGTGAGCTGTATCATGTGCCAATTGCACACAAATGCGGAAAGCCCCAAATATGTGTTCTCTGCAACTTCAATTGTGCAGTTAAGCACTAACTTCTGAAAAGCCCCAAATTTATGCCTTCCATACGCTTACTGTCTTGTCTAGCCCGATGTTTAGGGGTCGAGGGTAGTTGTTGGTACCATATGCTGAACTTGTGCTGCAGAAGAAGACACCCAGGTAGTGGTAGGCACAGAAGCACCCAAAGATACACACGAACCTGACACGGTCTCCGGCTGAGTTGATGATGATGCATCTTTGGACGACCATGGTGGTACCTATCCTCCCTGAGAGAATGTCCCAAACCGAAGTCTAGGCTGTCAGTGCAGCAGGGCTCTCCAAATGAGGCTGGATACTGGAATCATGGGTAGACGATCCATATTGCGTGCTCTCGAGGTCTTCAATCCCTTTGCTCACAATAGCTCTGATACCATGTGAGGGCAAAAGGATGAAAGGACCAGACGTGTATAATGATGGATGTAATCCGGTATAAGAGGCCCTTAGATGTGAGTTGACTCTGAGTAGTAGACCGGCGAGGAAGCAAAGACGAACTCAAACAAGAGGCTCGGCGGTGAAGAAGGCTCGCGTCGAGTACGGCGGTTGACGCAGACGAGATGATGATGTTGAGTTGTCTACGTTGATCATGTGCGAATATAACGTTGGTTTGATGTTGATGTGCAAACTCGTTGGAGTCTAGGTTCATGATCACAATCGTTGTTGTTCAGGCAAGTGGTGCTGCAGCAATAGAGACGATGGGTTGATCGAGGCAACTGTCTGCTGAGTGTTGAGCCGACGAGTTGACGTGTTGAGCTGATGAGTTGACGCATTTATATAGTGCTGGGAGCAAGCAGTCGGCCAGCATGGCGCGGTTTTGGGCGGGCAATCACACAACCTGCAGCTTTAATTTCCGCAAAAATTCTACAGTTGTGTGCATGAAATTGTCCTGTTTGCCTTGAATTATGCGATAAATCATGAATTTCCAAAAATCCCCAATTTTCATTTAACCCTACTCTTGAAATCTTGCAGTGTACTGCTGTTTGCACTTGGAATTTTGCAATGAAGCATGTAATTCACAAAAGCCCCAAGAATAGAAACCAAAAGCAAATATTTTGAGTCACTTGCACTAGATCTGCCTCTGCAGAGATGTGGAGACGGGCGTGAGGTAGGCCGTCAAAGCGTTGAGCACCGCTGAGAAGGTGGTTGGCTGACAGGTAAGCGCAAGTGGTGGAGCACATTGCAGTGCCGATGGTGCGCACATGGTGGAACAACAGCAGTGACGGGGACCGAAATTGGATCAGCGACGGGTGTGTGGGCAGGCTGAGTGTGATGGATGGTGGGCAGGACCTCAGCCATTATTGTCGATTGGTGATGCCCATTGGAGGTCGGACGGCGAGCAATCGGGTACCCAAAGGCGGAGGCGGCCGTGACGACAACTGCAACAGCAAGGTGTTGGGTGTCGAAACCACTGCCCCCCGCGCCAAAGAAAAACTCAAAAATCTCCTTGTGCCATGTCAGCCAAAAAGTGGGCTGAACTCTGCTGCTCACTGTCATACAAGCGTCGCCGCAGGACTGGGCGGAGGTGGTGACCCCTGCACTAGTGCCACTGGGTAGGGCGGCCAAATTGGGTGGCGGGTGGCGAGGGGGCCAGGGTGGGCAGAAGAACAGATGTGCATAGGGAGCTCAGAAGTGGGGACGGAACAGAGCTGACCGAATATGCCGAATGGAAAGCTGTTGGCAGGTCTTCACGAACAGACGGAGGCATCAAGCTGGGCAGTGGCTTACGCAAGAGGAAGCAACTTTGATACCACTGTTGGCTCAGGAGGGGAGCTGCAGCAACAGAGTTAGGGTGTGGCACAGCAGCACACTCGCAAAAGCAGGTACACACAGTAGACTCAAGATGATGGTGAGAGATGCAAAGAATAGGATTGCATTGGAATGTATGGAGCTAGTAGGTCAATACCATAATATCATAATACAAGTAAAGTAGATGGTGTCCTATCACACCAGACCTCCAATGGAAAAAACCCAAAGGGAAAAAGTGCCCTTGGTTAGCCCATACTCACATGTGGCACTACTCATATCATATATGCCAATAACTAATGCACTTTCATCTCCCTCCTTAGATTGCTTGTGATGTGCCACGTGCAGAAGCTCAAGGTGAGAGTAGCAGCAAGAGATTGAATGAAGAAAGAAGTAACATAACTCTCAGAGCTTTTGGGAAGCATATTCAAGAGTCTTATAGTTATTTGATTGTGAATCAATGGTGTTACCAATTGCTGTGAGCTGATCTTGTGAATCCTTCATCTTCACAAGGTGCTCGACTATGGAACTGCCCTCCTCCAACTTAAGATTGAGAAGTTGGCATTCAAAATTGAGTACTTAGGGGATGATATTATTCTCATAGAGGTTCTTGAGGATAATTCATGCATAGAGGCTGTGGTGGAACCTTGGATATACACAATCAGGCTGTCCATACTGCTCATGTCACATGATGATAAATGTGAGTGGTGTGTCCTTCCATGCTCAAGTGTGCGGTTTATCCACTTCTAGCAATATAAGGATGTCATGAGCCTTTAGGAGGATCTTCACCTTAACATAGGATACTTCCATCCAATCTTGAAGCCTCATAGAGAAAAGAAAGTTGAGAAGCTGCCTTGATGTCCCACAAAAAAGACTCATTGCTTTAATAGGCAAATTTACAAGGTATGCTACCCTAGCAAAAATGACTAAAAGAAGAGGAGGTGCGCGGGAGATTTCACAGACTCAACAGTCCCTATGCATATGTTCTGTCTGAGAATGTGCCCCAAGCAATACATGAATAATGCAGAAATATGCAAGAAATACAAGCCCAAGCAAGGGAAACATTGTGGAATAAATTGCATCAAAAAATCTTGAAGACAATACTTGAAAAAATTGCAAACTACTTTTGAAAAGAAACAAATACAATAGAGGTGCCTTTTTATAGGGATCCTCCGCCTTCTTTTAAGTTGGTTCCTTAACATCCTAAGTAAGGTCGATCCCTTACCTCATGAGCAGACCTTTTCTCCCTCCAAGGGCTCCTTCAGAATCTAGGATACATCTCACCTATACTTGAAAAAAATTACTGCACCTATGCTGTATTCCTTACTAGTGCATGTTCCTTTCGTCCTCCCCAGAGGCTCACAAATGAGAGCTGCACATACAAAGGATTCTAGCATAGTGCACCCCTACTGACCTGAAAAGCCTTGCGGGGGAAATGTTGTCCTCAATGCTGCAGTGAAAAGGATCACAAAGATGGGCAACAAACACTCTCCATGCCTAATTCATTGACTCAAATGCATTGCAACTCTTAAACTGGAAACAAGCTTCTAGAGTAGAGAAGATACTTGACAAAGGAACTAGTTTGGGTTTGATAGTATGATGGCATTAGTCGCTCAATACATCAATTGTACTTCTGTGGGCACATGCCACTATTTTAGTGCGTTTCTTCAATGATAAAGTTTCTTCATGTGATCTGCAAATGTAGTTTTGTTTGCTGCTCCTATAGCAATTTAACTTGTCAACTGCTGTCTAGGCTGGAAACAGTGATAACATGCAGCCAAGGTTTAAAAATTTAAAGCTGGAAAAGTCCCAAACTAAGTCCCATCAATCAACTGAAGATAAGGTACTAAAGCGATCTAGTTCAATGGCTTTCTGGTTCTGTGTTTTGATGCTTTTACAAGGATGAACATAAGTTGCTTTATCTTACTTTATATAGTGGAGCAGGTGAAGTTAGGGGAGCCTGGATGGAAGGAGAGGTATTATAAGCAGAAATTCCAAGCTGTGACACCAGAGCAATGTGAGGATGTAAAAAAGGATGTGGTAAGATTTACCCGAATGTTACAGCTCTTCAAAAGTGTTCTTGTAGTTTCTGTAAATTTTTTCAGCGTTATAAGAAAAACTAGTTTAACCATGATTTTGAGTTATGGAGGCAAGGCTTTGTTTTCCTTAAAACTGGAAAAGCACAGGATAGAATGTTATGTTAGAGAACTTAAGGGTTGCCAAATGCTTTGAGTGCCTCATTGAAGACACAAGTGCATGAGATGGCAAGTTTTCATGATGATGGGCAGTCAGTTGCAAGTGTGTCCATGTCAAAAAGGAAAAGCACGGTTAAAAATAGAGCTGGTCAACTCCATGAAAAGCATGGGCAGGGGCTGTTTTTACATACATGCGCATACACCTTCAGGCCGACAGCAGCTGTTTTCTCTCTCATGCACTGGCCGTACACAGGACTGCAGCTAATCTCTTTCTCTCTTCTGTACTTGAGAGTACAGGCCCTACAAGAGTGACAGTTTTCTCTATCTTCAGCGCTGGTCGTACAGGCTGAGTTCTTCTGGCTGTGCACAAGAAGCTGGCCTTCCCCCCTATTCTGCTGCTGGCCATGGGCGGATAATTAAGCACCTATGGGTGGTGGAAAATTAGTAACTATGGGAGGATCTTGGGCCTAAGGCTAGTCGGGAAAATGCCTATCCCTAGGTTATGTGTTAACCTAACCTGAAGGTCTTAATCCCGGTTAGCCTTGGGACGTAACATACTTCCCGCCTTAGAGGAACCATTGATGTCCTCAGTAATGAATCCGGGGAAACAACTCTTCAGACTACGCATTGACTTCCATGTAGCCTCAACCTCAGACCATTCTTTTCATTTGATTAAGTACTCTAAATAGACGGTATGCCGAGTGTAACCGATCGGGGACCTGGAATAATAGAAAAGACACTTTAAATACCAAACAGAGAATGAACACAGCAGGAAGTCACAAAAATATAGAGAGACCACATTGAGCCAGAATGGCCAGCCCCCCGTAGGAACTTCTTTATTCTGTAGAAGCTTTACAAGAACTCAAGGTGAGAGTGCAGTCATGCACCAGACTTTCCACAGAACACTAGGCAACCTTTCACAGAGCATATACAAGATTCAAACCAAACTCTCTTTCCAGGGCCAGCACAAAACAATATCAACAACTGTCCAAAAACAGTCCCAAATCTGTCTCAAAAACAGTCCCAAAATCAGTCCCGAATCTGCCTGTTGCATGGCCAAGACTCTGAGAGAGAGGAGCAGCAGCTGGAGTCACACATGTGGGCGGGTACAACTGCTATACAGATGCTGTACAACCTGTAGGCAACCACTTTGCAGGCAGGCGATGCTGCCGAGGGAGCACCAAGGGGGATTTTGAACCAAGGACCACGTGGTTCTAGGCAAAATCCTTCACCACTTGAGCTATCAGCTCATTAGGGATAAGGCATTTTAAGTGGGTGTAAGGAACTATTGTGAGACATGTGCTATCTTTGGCTCCTTATAGGAGGCCTATATAAGTGACTTTATGAGTTTGTTTGAGGGAGAGCTTCTTAGACTTGGACTAGAGGCCTTGAGACTACTCCGTGCTTACATTTGATGGGTGTGTAATAGTGGTATGGGATGCCAAGGACTTTGCACATGTAGCTATGTCTTTGATGCTACTATCCCCTCGTGTTGTGGGAGTCTGGGCCCTAGGGTGAACCTGAATGGCTCTATGGTTGGACGGTGAGCTAGATGCCTTAGTCCTTTTTTTTCCCTACTTGTTCATGCTGAATCGCAAGGTCTGTTAGCCTCATGGTGTGACACTTGCCCTTTTGGTGAGCTTGCTGTTGAGCCCCAGTGCTCCACCGCCTACTCAAGGTCGTCATCATCCTGTTGGGATTGGCTGGCCACCACAGAAGCGAAATCTGGGGTCTCTTGGGCTATGATGGTTGGATACACTCTTCCATAGTAAAATCGTTGATCTCAACGAAAGTTACAGATAAAATCTGATAAAATTGATAAAATTGTTGATCTCAGCCAAAGTTACAGAGGAATGCGCCAATGAGGTGATAGCTCAAGTGGTGAAGGTGTTTGCCTAGGACCAAGAGGTCTTGGGTTTAAAACTCCCATTGGTGCTTCCTCGGCAGCATCGCCTACGGGCGCATAATTAAGCGCCTACTGGTAGTGGAAAATCAGTAACTATGGGAGGAGCTTGGGCCTAAGGCCAGTCAGAAAAAAAAAAAGTTAGAGGAATGCTGCTGTACGCTGACTTGTAGGTCCTTCTCCTCGCTTCTTCAATCGCTTATGTACTTGCATGCTGAAAAGCCTTGAGTGCAGAATACTAGACAAATTATTTGGTGGGATTGAGGCACCTTCAAATAGGGCCACCTGGGGGCTGGTCACTGACTGCGTGACTGCCTTGCCCGATCTGCCTAATGGGTTTCCGCATGTGGGCTACCCTGGCAACTGATTCCGGGCTATCCTGGCCGTCAATGGGGCTGCCCAGTGGGTCAATCCAGTGAAGGTGCGTCACAGGTTAAGGTGAATGGGCTGAGGTACAGGCTTGAATTCATACCCTTACATTGCAGAAGCTACTTTTGAGTGCCATTGCAAGTAGTGATATGGGTTACTTGTCAGGTCATGGCCATGGGCTGCAATGCTACTGACGCTGGGCTTTAGGAGGGGTTGGCTGGCATTTTGCAAGAAGGCAGAAGGCAAGTAGATGGAAGTGCATGGTTGGTGTTGCTGACAGAGCAGCAGCTTCTCAACTATGCTGCTAGATATATATTTTGAACTTAACAAACGCTTTTGTCCTATGGGATAGCATGCAGAATATGTATTTTGTCTGGTGTGGTGATGCGTTGCAAAAATAACAAATTGTTGAGGTTTAAGGTTTAGCATTGACCTGTCTTATCATTTGGTATTAGGAATGTTGTCAGGTGTGAAGGGGCAGTCATTTGTACTGTTTTGTTTTCCTCTTTAGATGCCTTTATTATAACACATACAGTTCATTCTACTTCATAAGTGTTTATGGGTTTGGATACTGGCTTATCAAAGATCTTTGTAGAGGACTCGATGCCGCAACTAACAAGGTTTCACTGCTGTTTGTAATCATTTCATGGGTCTGAACTTGGTTTGCAGGTGCTTAGCTATACTGAAGGTCTTTGCTGGGTTATGCGTTACTATTATCAAGGCGTATGCTCATGGCAATGGTAATTCATGTCATGAAGTAGTGCTGGCCTTAATGTAGCTCAGCCCATGTTTGCCTGTTCATGAACTCATGGAATTTCAAAATGTGTACAACTCTCTTGCAGGTTTTACCCCTATCATTATGCCCCATTTGCATCCGATCTCACAGATCTTGATCAATTGGAAATAACTTTCTTTCTTGGGAAACCCTTCAAGCCATTTGATCAACTTATGGGTGTGCTACCTTCTGCAAGGTCTGGAACACGTTCTCTCTATCCAGAAGAGAATGCAGTCAGTTTCTAGTTGTAATCCCTTTCTGCACGAGCCTCTGACCCTGCTGTCTTGTTAAAATGATTGCAGCGCAAACGCTCTTCCTAAGCAATACAGGGTTTTGATGACTGATCGGAACTCTCCAATTATTGACTTTTATCCACCAGGCAAGTACCATCTGTGTGTCTCATTTCATTGGTCCTCTGCATATCATTTTCCTTTCTATCCAGAGCAGTGCATTTGCCCAAAAATGTTTTTTTTTGTGGAACGACCATACGCTTGTGAGCGAACTGGCGTGTGTGAGTGTGTTGCCTTGCGTCATGGCTAAGTTTGCTCTTTACCTATGGAGAAGTGATAGAAACTCAGTTTGATGGTTCATCTATGAAGATTTGTTTACTAAGGTGAGACATCTTTATGCATGAACCTGCACCTACTCTTGGGTGCTGATGACGTGAGTGCGGATGTGATAGCACGTAGTCTATGCATGATGGAGTTGATGATTGCGGCTGTATATAGACTCTCATGGAGTGAAGATCGCACTTTGGTTTTGGTCAAGTTTGGGAAATAACCCAAACTTTCTATTGGTGTATAGGTATATCATCCCTTCACCTAAATGTGTGAGTGAATCTTGCCACATGCAGATTTTGAGATTGACATGAATGGGAAGCGCCATGCTTGGCAGGTAAATACTTCAATTTCATGCTTCATAACGAATACAAATGAAGATTACATTTATTGGGCATTTTCTGCATGACCACCTGCATGGAAATTTTGATGAATAAAAATGAATGCTCAATGAACTTTGCTTTCTTTTTTTGCTTTAAAAGACTGGAAAAGATAATTTGTAGGAGATACTGAACTGCCAAGAGAATCATTTTCTCTATGACTGCAAACCTCACACAAATTCAAACTGGCTTAATAGTCTGTATATGTTTAAGGATGGTGTGGTTCCTCACGCCTCCTCTTCCTCTTACCTTTTCCTGTTTCTCTCTTCTCCTCCACGGTCCACCCCTCCTCTTCCCTCCTCCTCTTTCTCTCCTTTTCTTGTCTTCCAACTTTCTCACCTCCTCCCTTTTCTTCTCACCTCCCTCTTCCCTTCCAACTTGTTTCTTTCCTCCTCTCTTCCTCTCCTTTTCTTGGCCAAATTTTGAAAATACCAAAAAACCTACTCCCAAAATCATGAATTTCATACCCACTAGTCTCAAAAAATGTATCTTCATCTTTTTGTTGGCTATGTTATAAATTTGGTATGTGTATATAAGAAGTGTCATTTCGAACCTTTGCATTTCGTCCAAAATAGACAAAACGAAACGAAACGAAACGAAACCTTCGAAATGACGAAACGACGAAATGGACGAAACGTTTCATGTTACTATGGTGTGATGACACTCTAATCTGACGATCAATGTGGCATGTGAGTTGGCATGTACCATGCCATCTGGGTAAATATTATGCCAGGTGTCGTCTTGTATAACTTGATGCAGCCATTGCTGTGGAATGCTTCTGTATGTCCTTGGTACTGAGATGGTGGTAACGTGTCATTGCAAGGCCATGTGCTGTCATTTATCTGGATGCTATGGCACATAAAGTAATTTTGAACGATCGTGTTTGTATTACTGTAATGGGACAATGGAACCTAAGAGTTCAGAATGCTGAATGTGAGTAATGGAAATCGGCTAATCCTAATGAAACAAAAGATAATATAGATCTTGGGGAGAGGGGGAGAGAGAATGTGGCTGTTTTTTCTCTTGTTTAGGTGAGGTGCACTTCTGAAGTGAGTTACAATTGTTTCATTGCCGAGTAGAACTGCTTGCCATGAAACACATTTCATAGCTCTCCTGAGGTATGTGATGTTTGGTACCTCTCCCCAGTTATGAAATGTTTCATATGTTTGAAACGTCTTTTTGCTAGACATTTTTCTGAAAACGAGTTTGGGGCCCTTATCTTGAAAGCTACCCACGAGGTTTTTTTTTTTTTTTAACTCACCTGTAGAGAAGAGTGGTGCACATAGTTATCTCTGCTGCAAGCTGGTTGGCCTGATTTTGTTGCCAAAACAGCCCACCCGGATTCTGTTGGGACTTCTCCAGCCTTTATATGAGGTAGGTGCATTCAATAATTGCTGATTGTGCTTGGTTTTTGGGAGAAAAAAATTGGGCTTTTTTTGCCTGGCTCTCCCATAATTCATTTAATTACCAATATGCCTTGCCCCAAGTATGCCATGTCACTAAACAAGCAAGGTATTCTGGTGGAGGCACTGAAAAATGGAAATGCAGTCATTGCGGGCAGATAGCAGGCATCAACATAACCTGCATTATGAAGGCCCATTTTTAGGGTTGTAGGGGAAGGGATTGGGCCATGCTCAAAGGTTCCAAAAGAGATATGACTCCCTGTAGCCATGGAGGAGACTATAGGAAGGATTAGATTGAAATCAGCCTGAAGATGCACATGCAAAGGAGGATACTAAGGAAGTATCTAAGAGAGCAAGGGTAGGTGCAAATGAGGACATGCAAAGACTATATGAATTTGAGAGTTAGAGTGGGAACATTGGCTACAGTTCCATTCCGAGAGCCCAAAAGACTGCTTTGCTTGTTGCAAGCAGCTCCCTGAAGAGGGCAAGTATTAAAGCGGGGGTTTAAAAAAGCAGGCTGTTAAAGAAGACACAAGGGAGTTGTCGAAGTTGTTCATCCAATGTGCTTGGTCATTTCACATTGTGCACATCCCTCAATGGAAGAAAGCCATGAGAGCTATCAGCCTCCTTGGGTATGACTGGGAGGGACCATGTAAGGACCTCCGTGACCAAGCCCTGGAACTATCCAACAAGGAACCACGTAGGAGCAAGGCTTAAGGCTCACCTCCCAGCCAAAGAGTCCTCTGGACTTTCCCTTGAGCTAGAGGCCATAGCTACATCCTTGGAGAAGCTCCCCCGTAGTAAGACCTGGAGTCCCATACCACCATGCCACACCGTAGAGGTGTTGTTGCGGTGAACATCCCTGGTGGGCTGTGCTCAATGATGCAGATCTGAGGATCGTAATAACTTATGTGCCTAGGATTAGGCCAGTGGGCTTTATGATTAGCCTCAGTGCTTTTATAACCTTTTAACCCTATAACTACTTATAACTATGCCTCGACTTATAAGCCTTTTCCCACGTTAGGGATATCTCCCCACTAGGCGCCCCCCATGTCCAGCCCCTCCAGCCTGACCTTGCACTAATGTGCACGTGTCTCAGATGTAAGAGACCTGGTTATCAGTCATTGCGCACAACAGACATGAGAAGGGAGAAAGATGTAGTGCACTAGAGATGCAGGCTTTGAAAAGCACATGGGCGAAGTATGAATGCACTTTCTTATGTGTGGATAGGAAACACGTTTAACATTCTTGTATCTTGTGTAAGGACACAATGTTTCTGGCTTCCAGAGATGCATTTGTAGCAGGCACAGTCATCACACTCTTTGGTGGCAGAGGCACTTGCGCGAGGCAATCATGGAGATCGACCTGTAAAACCTTGTTTAGAAATAATGGATCTAATTGTGTGTCAATGGAAAGAATGCAAGTGGAGTTTCGAGAAATTCTGTGGACTCCATGTGCAACCACTTCGTTTTCTTATTGAAAATGTGGCAAATCTTGGGTGGTTAGGCGAGATTTTTTAACACGTCTCGCCATGTTTGAAAGTCTGTCACAAAGAGGCCAAAAGTCCCTACCATGAATTGGGTGATAGTGATCAAGAGCTTTTCAAGCCTTCAAAGACTATGTTTGCTTATATGTTCATTGTGGTTGAGAGGGCAGTGAATAGGCCAGTGGCTCTGGCGTATTGTTGCCTTGAGGATCATCATGAGCAGCCAAAAGCAGTGGCTTTTGCGTGCACAGTACTGGGAGGCACTTGGTGAGCAAAGGCCGATGCTCTCGAGAAAGTAATCGAGTCCATATACAATGTTCTTCGCATTACATATATGGAGAGCAGCATGCTTAGACCCTTATATGAGTTCATGGAGAAGATCGGTGAAGCACTTAATCAATGCACTGTCTTGTCGACTCAGAGGTATAAATGCGCATTGTCAAGACTTACCTTTTACATCTTAAGAATCAAAATTTAATATTGTGCATGCTTATTCTTGATTCGTAAAAATCATACATACTGTCATTCATGGCTGTTTTTTAGTGTCCAGGACATTTGAGCTATGGAACGGACCATGAAATTGGTTTCATAGATGAAGAGCTTGAAAATGGAGGCATGAGTATATAAACAGGTAGACAAGAGGTGTCCTTAGCCTCTTGAGAGAGGTGAAGGATGAGCTATTGATATATTGCAACGGCGGTCATGCTTTTGGTAGGCCCACAGCTAGAGAAACTCAGCTTCCTGTCTCTTGGTGGGGAAAAAATGGGATTAGCACTCCTCATTGGTGAGTACAACTTACATACTTAGTTTTAATGCTTACAAAGTTTTGTCTTCTCAGTGACAGAAACACCTCACCATTAGAGTCCTCTCACAGGATTGCAGCTTGGATTCTTGTGAGAGGAACTGGAGTACATGTTCCTCTTCCATACAAAGAAGAGGAACTGGTTAATCACTGCTCAACTCAAACGGTTTGTTTTTTGCCATTACAAACTCAGCTCCATAAAGGGGAGCGAGAATCAAGAAATTGTAAAGGGGGAGGATGCTCTTCTTCTTCGGTTGGCCGCTTTGGGAGGAGAAGGCTTTCTCATACAATTTTTTATTTTTTATTTTTTTTTTTGGGGGGGGGGACAACCACACAAGTGGTCTATAGTGTTAAATAGGCTCACCACCACTATCAGTGAGAAAGGGACCGTGACGCCAAATCCTCAGGAAAGCCTCATGGCACTTCCACATACCGTCAAGAGCCACCCTGAAGCTTCCCCCATTGTCCACAGAGGGTATGAAGAATATCAAGCCAGATGCTCCAAATGGACTTTGCTGGTGGGTGAGGGTTCTCTCGATGGCCTCACCGCAACCTCTCCAAATGTGCCATGCAACAATACTATTGCAAATCTCCCATCTTTGGCTAGAGCCGAGAGTTCAATGGTCGGTGGTTGGTGGAGCTAGAACTGGCACTGCAGAAATACAACGGTGAGAGACTTGCAGGGCAAGTGCCCCACCCTCCTCATATGCCATGGCAGCCTCGGCCTTTGTAGACCAAGAAACTATGCCCCAAGTAACTATGCGGGAGGGGGTCCAGTCCATAGTGAAAATGCAAAGAATTCGCTACCAAACTTGTTGATCCTTCAGGCGGTCCCTAAGGCAATGCCACTAGGACTCCTATGGATGGCCACACCTCCAATAGCCTATTGACCTACCTCCTATGGCATGTCAAGTGCCAACCGCCAAGCTCCGTTGCCCCAACTACCACAGAAAGAGAGTGATCTTTCGTGATCCAAAACTATCCCTTAACCTCTTCTAGAAATCTGAGAGAAACTGAGGGAGGCCCTGAGACTGCTAGTGCCTTGCTATTGCTAGAGTGCCCTCAATCTCTGGCACATGAATCTTGCGGCTGAGCCATGCGATGTAAGCAAAGCAAGGGTTCCGAGAGCTTGATAGGAATCCTACCGAGTCCACTCCTCAAGTCCACTGGAGTCGCATGAGAGGCATCCCTCCCAAATCCATAGTCGCCAGAATCTCTCCCTCGCCACCTTGGCTGGAGGAGGGTCTATGTGCCACTTATGTGCTTGAAAACCAATCATTGTCACCCCCTGTAAGGTGCACCCACTAAAATCCTCCAAAGGGGGCTCTGTTGTCTACAATGTGGTCCGACAGAGAAGGTGAGTAAGGCAGAGCTTTCATCAGCGCCTTGGACTGCCAAAGGAATGTCGTGCCTAAGATATGCTACTTCAGCTTGGCCAAAGCGGTCGCCTCCCAAAAAGTGGAAAAGGTATGAAACGTTTTATGAAACATGTTTTTGGAAACACTTGGCAACATGCTTTAGATGAAGGTTAAGAATCTAAGTGTGGAAAATCCTCATCTTCAGCACTTGTCTCTCTTGCTCTATGTTGAAAAAAGGATGGGAGAAGTGTGGCTACTCTCATATCTCGTGTAAGACAAGGACCACTCATCTTTGATCCTCATATAGTTCTTCTTCTGGATTTTAAGAAAGCATGTGACAGCGTGGATTGGGGCTTTCTGGAGGGGACGATGCACCAGATGGCAATTCCGGAGGTGTGGGTCCGAGTTGTTTCAGGGCTCTATTCGGCTTCTCACAACCAGCAAGTTCTCATTCAAGGAACCAAAGGTGATAGATTTCCGCTCTCGCGCTTGGTCCGATAGGGCTGTCCACTGGCACCTAATCTATTTTTGTTTGTTGTCGAGGCCATGAGAAGTTTGTTGTTGCGCTCAGGAGACAGGGCTACAAGGGCTGCATCTCCCCAGCACACACAAGAGGAGCTGCTCAATTCAGAGTTTGCCGATGGCATAGTAGCATACCTAGCAGGAGATGAGGGGAATCTCCAGAGATTCGCCAAGGCAATAGAGATCTTTTGCCAGGCATCCGAAGCGCAGATTGTTTGGGACAAGTCGTGTGGATTTTGGGTTGGCTCGCTACTCGCCCCGACTTCGAAGCCAGTGGAGGCTTTTTAGTGGATTCCGAGTGGCACTCGAGTTCGTTACCTTGGATGCCAGGTTCTTCGGGCGTTCGGAAGAAGTATCTATATTGAAGTTCAGCCAGGCTTTTCTTAGTTGGCAGAGTCGTGGTGGCGAACTAGGTTCTTCTCGCCACTATGTGATACATCACCTCTTCCTGGGCCTTCTCTGGGGCTTGCATTGGTGAACACTCGCAACCATTGCGGGGGGGGGAGTTGATGTCAAGGCTAAGTCTGTCCCTACCCCATATCCCAGTGAGGCTCCTCTCCTAGGCGTTTGGGGATAGTTTTTGGAAAATAAGCCAATCTCCGAGAGACAGAGTGAGCCCATACTTAGAGCTCCTCCCATTATGTGACCACTGGGTAAACGGGCCATGGGGTTCCAAATCAAAGGTTGACAGAGGTGCTCCTCGGATGCAGTTGCAGTGGAGTGTTGAAGGGCCATCTTGAGGTGATCCCAAGCGCCCAAGAGATTGGTTGCAAATTTGTCCTCGAATGCGGGGCCAAAGCCACAAGTCCACATCTTTGTGAAAATCCATCTCGTATTCTGGGGCCAAGGACCTCCCAAAACCAGGGTGTGGGCGGAGATCTTGGCAAGGAGGTCCGAGGAAGTCCTCCCAAGGTTCGCCACTCCGAAGGAGGCCACAAACTATCAACTTTCCCATAAGGCACGACTCTGAATAGAGGGCTCAATGATGCCCAAGCCCTCCCTATGTTGCAATTGAATGATCAGTCTCCAAGCCACCTTGGCCTTGGCGGGCCTCCCGTCGCTACCAGCCCATAGAAAGCTACATGACGATCGTGCAAAAGGGACCAAACCCCTCATGGGACATGCAATGGGATCTTGGATCTAATTTTGTAGTATGCTCATTGTAGGATTTTATGCTCCTTTGTCTCTATCTCATGCATACCATGAAGTAGTTATGCATGTAGCTCATGGGTTTTTTTTCCCCAAGAAAAGATGCTTTGTTAGTAATAAAAGAAAACATTTACAAACCAGCTGTCATGCAGAGCAATAAAGTACATTCCTAGGGTGAGGTATAAAAAGCAAGAAAAGAGGGGGGGCTACCTCGCCGGCTGGCCGCTCTTGGGGAGAGGCTACATCAGGGATGGGTCCCATGAAGAAGAGGGGCTCTGACTCCACGTGAGTAAGAACATTGCATGGCATGTCGTTGCTGCATTGTGTTGGACTCACCTGTGAGGTGCTTCAGTCACAAATGACGGAGACTCGGAACAAGAGACAGAAACACCTCTAGCCTTCAAACAGAAAACACACAGAAAAGATGGCACAAGAAACCATAAATAACACTGCACTGAGCTGGAACGGCTGGCCCCCCGTAGGTATTGCTTTTGTTAAGCTAGAAGCTTTTCTGTTACAGAGATAACCAAGGTGCAGGTGAAAACATCGGATCTTTCCCACAGTACTTCGGCAAGGCAACTCAAGTCCAAGACCGGCAAAGAGTTCCCAAAAATTGTCCAAAGACAGTCAAGAAACAGTCCTCAAAACTGCCCTCCAAACCGACCCGATTGGACTTCACACGTGCGGGCTTGTACCGTCCCTGTACGGCTGTACGGACAGGACCTGTCGGCAGCTGTACCACTGTCCTGTCAGTGTAGAGAGAAGAAAAAGAGCACACTGTACCGCCTGCAGCTCCTTTGTATGGCCTGCGCAGAAAGGAAGCTGGTGGTATGGCTGCCGTACTCTAGACGGCCAGAGTAGAGAGAGAACAAGTAAACACAGTCGGCTGTCCTGGCTGTATGACCAGAGAAAACGAATCCTGACCCTGCCTGCAGCGTACGGCCAGTGAAGAAGAGGAGAGAGAAAGCTGACGACTGGTGCGGCTGTTTTTTCTGGTGGCAGCAGCTGTACAGACAGTTCAGCGCAGCAGAGAGAGAGTGAGTTCGTCGCTTGTTGAAGGTGTAAGCGCATGCCCACAAGAGAGAGAGGCAGCCCCTTTTTAATGAATCTGGCCGGCTATATTTGCAGTGCTTTTCCCCTTTTTGCCATAAGTGGTTTTAAATAGCTACTTTTAAGCTTTTCCCCAAGCTTGGAGCTAGGCGCCTTGTTTTGTCCACATATACCTGTCGAATAATAATAATATGTCCAACCCCTTTGTTAATAGTGTGTGAATTTGTGAAAACACTGATTCATCTCTTTAATGATAAAAATCCCATGCTACTTTTGCACTGATGCCATCTTTCAAGTCAAAACCTTGCCAGTTAATGCGCCCGCTTTCTTTTGTGGAAAGATTCCCGTTCACACCTTGGTTCCACCCAGTGTGAAACACTAATCGAGACGGGTGAAGGGACCAAATGGTGACAACTTCCATCTTTTTGAAAGGGTGCATGATACGCCCATCTAGTTGTGGTAAACAGTCTCTACTAGAGAAGTGTTGGAACAGTCAATGGTCTCGCGGCAAATGGCACGTGAGATGTGCCATGCGGAAATGCTGATGATGAGCTACCATCACTGGCACACCCAGGTTTTAGGAGCCTAGGCTTTGTGACCGAAGGATCCTAGGGCTCAAGGGATGCGAAGGGGGTACGGAGGAGTGGGTGTGAAGGACAAAAAGGGGGCGCAATTGCAAAGGAGGGAGGGGGCAAAGGCATGAAAGAGGCAAAGGGGGGAGGGAGGGGGGTTTGGAGGGTTGTAGGGGCATGCACAAGGGGAGCTCCAAGCTCTGGCCTCTATTCTCAATTGCTAAACTTAACATAACTCACAATTTTCCCCATGTCTAATCTAACATTGAGGAGATGGATTTGTATTAGGGCTCCAATTGTATGCTGTGGGTTGATAGATCTAGATTTTTGCTTGGTTGAGCACATAATGGAAGATAGGATATTGTATACCCATGGGTCTACCTGTGAGGAAAATAATTCAAGACAGCATAAAGAAGTCTCAAGATAGAGCAAGAAGTTATCTTGACTCACTTGAAAGGAAAGTAGATTTTACTAAATATGATAAAGTCTTGTCTAAGGTACTGGACTCTTCAAAAACCTTATAGAGGGGCAAATGCCCTAAGCTCTTGTAGGTAATGTTCTCCATTCACAATGCTTAGGTTGCTTATGAACAAAAGCTAGAAAGGATGTAGAGTTCATCCACTATTCCATTTAAAGATAATTTGTATGAATGTATGCTCTCTTGTGTGTGTGTGTGTGTGTGTGTGTGTGTGTGTGTGCGTGGGGGGTATGTGTGTGGGAGCATATATTGATACCAAGTTCTACACCCACTATTGGGCACTGATGACATTAGTGGGGATGTCGTAGTATCTAGTCCATACTATGCATGATGGAGTTGATGGTTTATTGTCTTGTGGATGACTACCATGAGGTTATAAATTGATCTTTCTTATAGGTGAATTTGGGCATGTTCCTGGATTTATCTAGGTATATATGATTTGAGATAATTTGATAGATGATGAAACCCTTGTTGAGGTCATAGAACCACCTAGTCTTCCATATGTACCAAAAAGGATTCTTGATGTGATGATGAGACGCACTCAACATATTGAATACTTAAGACTATTTGGAAAGTGGAGTGCTAGGCCAGAGAAAACCGGAACCTAGTGGGTGAGGTGGTCAATGTGAATAGGATTGCATTAATTAAGGTGTTAATGGGTTAAGGCCTAAAGGGTTTAACCATATAATAAACATTCCCACCTCCATCACCCACACACCATGATCCATGTGATATAGTGGTCGTTGAGATGGTCCACAGTGAGAACATGCAAGATCCTGCACCAATTTTACATTCTTGTACTCACTCAGCCCGTATCATAGGTATTCAGCCCAATTTAACCCAAATTTTATGGTTGGCATCAACTGCTTAGAACCCCCAATCCAATCTTCATAGATGGATTTCTTCTCCCTTCAGCTCCACCCCTTGACTGCCCTTACACGATTTCTTATCCTCTAGCCCCCTACTTGGGCATTTCACAGTCGGCCTCCTGATCTCATGCTAGGCTCCCTGGCTGCCATGCGGCCAGAGCCAGACACTACAAGGTTGATGGCATGGGCATGGTGCTTCATCTATCTTACCTTTCTTCAGCATTTGTCTTTTCTTCCCACCATGGCCATGCCCAGAGGTTAGGGCAACATCGTTCGGCACTACTGATCCCTATTGTGGCTCCCCCCCACTTCTATGCAATATACACAAAATGTATTAAAGGCTAGGTGTAATGCTTCTGCATCACTATGGGACTGCCCAGCTGCCGAGCAGACCTGTTGCAGGATCTTGCATGTGTTGACTGTGGACTTTCATGATGACCACCACTATATCATCTGCATATTGGTGGTGTATGTGACTTAGGTGGGGCCAGCCAGTCAACTACGAGGACAACTGGTTACTGCAGGGGCGTGGCAGCCTCCTCTATCAACCAGGATTTTTATGTCATAGCTGCACACCAGGTTTCGCCAGCCCTTCTTTCCCAATAAACCCCCCCAACAATGGCTGTGGAAGCTCAAGGAGCATACTGCAGCATGGCAGATGTGACGAGCTTGCTGCGGATTGAGGGCACAACACCACCTCCAGTAGAGGTCTAATCCACTCTCCGTGGCTATGGGGAGCACAATCGTGGCAGTTCCCAGGCCGTGCAAGAGAGGCATTTGTCTTTTCTTTGCACCAGGCCCTCTCCGGAAACGAGGGCAGCATCTTTTTGCACTAGTGTGGCTCCTTCCACACACCCCCCCCCCCTCCCCCCCCAATCATTTCAGTTATTGCGTCTACAATAGGGTTGACATCTTGGGTCTCCTGATGTTCTTTCTTTTTATCAACAGAAGGATATTTTTTGAGCAGATCCTTCTGTAGTAGCAATTTGAGTACCCACCCATTGGCAGCTTGGTCTCCCACCCGAAGGTGGTACAATTATGGCTGCAAATGGCCCGGATGCTACTAGGGAGCCTGCAGGGATTTGGACTCCGGACTTCCCCCTTCCCGGTTACACAAACCCACACCGCTAGGCTACACACCCATTGGCATCAACAGAAGGAGATCTTGTTTTGGGGAAAAAAAGGTTGTATATTGTACTGACTATTTCAGGGGTGTTCATGTTGATATCTGTTCTTGTGCTGTAGGGAGTCGCAAAACTTCCTTTCATTGATGAGGACCGCCTTCTTGCAGAAACCAAGAAGCTAGAAAGAACTTTAACGGTTAGATGTTGTTACTGTTCATCTTGTGCTTTGTGTTTTTCTTGATTTGTTTATTTTGTTGAATAAAGCCATCTTGTCCTGCAGGATATGGAATGTTATAGAAATAGCCAAAGGTCAGACATGCTTTTTGTAACTCGCAATCATCCTCTTGTGGAGCTTATCGTGGCATTCCACAAGTTGTATGCACACCTTGAGGGCCAGCAGAAATTAGAGGCAATAGAAATTATAGATCCTGTAGCCAGGTGTTCCTTTTAAACATCTTTCTTTCCATGCAGTGGTATGAGTAGAGTATAATCCATTCTCAGTTCTTGGCTACTCATAGACGAGCTCGTGTTTGGTTTGTTTGACAGCGGAGGGATGAATGGCTACCTAGCATTTAATGATAATGATATCTGGGTGCCGAAGGTTTCTTCTCCTATGTCAGGAATGCCCAACATCTCAAATAATCAAGTATTGTAAGTTTGGTACTTTGTGATGTAGTTTTTGATGTTTGTGTGGAAAACCTGCTTGTTTTTAACTTGCATTTCATGTAAATGTTTTTAATATTTTTTTATGTCATGGCTACAGGTCAGTATCATACAGATTGCCTCCTTCACATATGCATATTCCAAAGCTTCCCGATGGAGTAAGCATTCCAGAAAAGGTGATGCAGAAAGCTGTAGTGACTTTTTACTTCTTTTTTTTAGAAGTATGACTGCTTAGTATCACTAGCCTTCCCAGCTGAAAGACGTTTGGTGTTTTACAGACAGTCAAAGAGCAGGATTTGAAGCACCAGCCTTTGTGGCATGACGAGATTGGTAGAAAACAATCAGTACGGGAAAGGTTCTGCTCCATCTTTCTTAGTCTTGCCTGTAAAGGAAGGAGTCTTATTCGCTAACCCATGGGCTTGTTTATGCAGGCCACCAGTTCCAAATTCCATTTCCGGTGTACAACTTAGTGGTGCTGCGCACCGTCTCTTGGCTAACAGTTTGCAGCAAAGACCTAAAAACACAGGAAATGTGCTCCAGATTCTTCAGAGACCAGGCCTGCAAGGAGCCACTTCTTCTACAGGGGGGATACTCGGATTGCCCTTACAATATCAGCCTTCCAACCCTGGTCACACAGGCTCTCCAGTGAAAGCACAACCTGCAGGTCCTCCAGGATATGAACGTGGTTTTTCTTCGGCAACTCCATGGGTTTCCTCCAGTGTGATTAAGGAAGACAGTGAGCCTTATGCCCCCAATCACGGTGGGCATGCCCAGGCCCTGGCTAGTTATCATGTTGTTGCTTCAGCACAACCAATTTCCCACCCAGGATTCCAACTAAATCCTCCACAACAATTAACAATGCATCAGAGATCAGCACCTGTAGTCCCTCATGGAGGTGGGTTCATGGGACGAGGAGGTGGTCATGTCCAGCAGGGACCTCACGTACCACAGTCTTCTAAGCAGCAAGGATTAACAAACTCACCTTCATCTCGCCCATACCTGTGGGGTGGGAGTGGAGATAGTAACTTTCAGGTTGGCATTCCCTTGCAGCGCTATGGGCCAGGCAGCATGATTCTTTCACCTGAGAACAAACCATCAAATAGGGGGAGGGGATTCGGCGTGAGGCGTGACTCTTTTAACTAACGTCCCATGTGTAAGAAGTTGGGTGAATGGTGCTTTCTCTGTGCCGGTTGTGCAGGTTCAGAACCAATGGCAAGCATATTTAATCGGTGCTGCTGTTGAACTGATGCTTTTGTGGTGTATCATACCTTCTAGAGGTAGCTTGTTGACATTTCTTTTTTAAGGAATTAAGAATTGTATGTCTATATTTACAACCATTGAAAATCATTAATCATGCACGTTCAACTAAAGCAATTGTCCGGCTGTTCCTTTACCAGTGTTATTAACAGTCTTGAATGGCCTTGTATCCACCCACAATCATGTGTCGTCATACATAAGTTTTTCTGTTTGGGTCTTCACCCAAATTAAGAATCATGCTTTTATGGCAAACTGAAATTGAAAATGGGCTAAGAGTCAGCTATTCCCAACTCTCTCTTTACAACATCCGGCCTTATTAGACTGGCCAGGCCCTACATAAACTATTATCGAATAATATCAGTAGCACATAATCCAAAGGTTCTGATATGGGGGTGAAGACTTTCTCATGTGTTACATCCATTCTGATTCAGTAGCTGAAGATGGGCTAAGAGTCAGCTATTCCCAACTCTCTCTTTTCAACTCTGGCTTTAGACTACTGTTCCTCTTGTTAGAAGAGGAATATTGTTATATCCCATTGTTTGGACATAACAAGGCTAGAATGAGGGCGGCCAATTCATAATATTGTGGTTTAGATTATTAAGGTATGTAATTGGGTTGTGACTCATTTTAAAGGGAGTTTCATGGGACTCGGGTCATGGGAGAGTGCCAAGAGCCCAATTAGTAGTTTGCCCACTGGCCAGTTGCATCCATGATTATTACGAGGCTTGGGGTGCATGGTATGGGATATGCATACCTCTGAAATATAGACTGGGCAAGGTACAAGTGATTTGCTTGTGTGTCAGCACTAGCTCATCACCCACAATGTTCATGGTGTATGCGAGGGCAATGTGAGCCCTGTAGAGAGAGAGAGAGAGAGAGAGAGAGAGAGAGAGAGCCTCATTGAGCTCAAGGAGCTCTCAGCTCAGTAGAGCTGGCCACCCAGCATGAGGAGAAGAGGCAATTTTTACATTTATTTTTTGAGAAGAAAAGAAGGGGGGTGCCTCACTTTTTTTAGGGTTTTCATTGAGCCCAATTACTAGTTTGCCCACTGGCCAGTCGCATCCATGATATTTATGAGGATGGTATGGGATACGCGTACCTCTGAATGTAGATTGGGCAAGGTACAAGTGATTTGGTTGTGCGTGCCCATCACCTTCAGCATTAGCTCATCACCCACAATGTCCATGGTCTATGCGAGGGCAGTGTGTGCCTTGTAGAGCAAGAGAGAGCATCATTGAGCTCAAGGAGCTCTCAGCTCAGTAGAGCTGGCCGCCCAGCATGAGGAGAAGAAGAGGAATTTTATTTTCATTTTTTGAGAGAAAAAAGGGAAGGGGGTGCCTTTTCACTTTTAGAGTTTTCTTTTGAGCCTTTCACACCTTCCCTTTTTCACATCTTCCATCCTTTTTGCCACTTCAAGTATTAGGCATGCGCAATTACACTTTGGACATGCCTTGTATTTGTGGATGTGCTTCACATTCTGTGAGCACTTTGGTTGTGTTCACATGCTTTGAGTGTGTTAGGTGGTGTTCGCGTATAGCCATGATTTACTGCTACTATCCTTCATTGGATCAACATGCTACACGCCATCATTGTCGTCGACATCACGTTGTTTCATTTTAGATTTCGATCATAGGAGATTTGCTTATGCTTTGTCATCATGGCTCTACGCTCGTTATCACGAGTCTCCATTTCGTGTCTTGGATCACTTTGTTGACTTCACACAATCTTTGCCACTTCGAGACTTAGACTTGTTATGTCCTCATTCGCTAACTTCATGCTATGACAAGGCAACATACTCATGCCGTGGTTGGATGTTTGAGCTTTAGGGTTTGATACCTAGCCATTTGAGGCAACTGTTTGGTGAGGGATATATGTGCCAGATGGTCCAGACAGTTTGTATACGACAACTTTGTTGATTCATTGTTTGTCTACCTAGTGGTTCGGCATTGTTCACATGGGATGATTCTTCTTTTGGAGACTTGCATGAGTGTCTTGCTCTTAAACCATCATGATTATGTTTCTAAGAATGCAAACTACTCTTATCTAACGTATCGACACAGATTTAGATGGTCATGATGATGTACTGTACATATACACATGATGTTATGATTATATTGATACATGTGTACAAGATGATACACATGTACATCATGATATTTTTTCATGCACATGATGGTGACATTAACACATGCACATAGTATACATGATGATTTATGTGATAGTGATGTGTGTGAAAACATGCGGGCATGATCTTGAGAGTAAAAATGGCATCGAGCATTGTGGATGGTGATACTTCACATGTGCCTACCTACCTTTTTAGGGATCATTTAGATGCATTAGATGATCATGATTGAGGATCGAGTAGAGAATTATGAACATTTGATTGGTGTTGCATCAATTATTACACACAAGGTTAGTGATACTTCACATGTGGGTTCACGGGATACCTATGAGCATAGGCTTGAGCTTCTTGTATTAAATATGTCAAGTTATTTTTCTAGAGTGCACACATGTGGATTCATTCTTAATTTGACCACTACTTCTAGATCTCGTAGCTTTCCTCGTAGTATTGGTGTGGATAAAATTCATGTATTTGAGCAATTAGGGATAGTGCATGAAAGTGGTATTTACTTTGTTGAGGTGAGATCTCGTAGGAGGCAAGATTATGCATATGGAGCATATTCTTATTAGATCATATGTTGTTGATCTTGAGATATTTGTAATTGAGATAGGCATCATCCCAAATTTAGTATTGATGAAAATTGATCTATCATGAGACATAGGTTATATAGGGGTATCCTTGACGGAGATAGACTATGTCCAGACTTTAGAGACCTTGAGAATGCTATAGATGATACCACTTATTTGTCATGTGTGGATTCATTATCAATATTTAGTGATGATTATGATGATCATGTTTCTACTTGAGTTCATCGTACACACAGATGATCTTGTACATGAGGATATATTACTTGGTATGAATCATGTCTATATACATATTGATTCATTGGATCATGTCTTGTATTGTTCGAGAACTTATCTCTCGTGTATGGATTCATTATCAATATTTAATGATAATCTAGATGATTATGTTTTTACCTTAGTTCATCACATATAAACGATCTTGCACAGTTCATCACATATAGACGATCTTGCACATGAGGATATATTACTTGGTATGGATCATGTCTATATACATATTGTTTCACTGATATCTCGTATTATTCAAGAGGTGGTACATGGTACGATGGCATTGATTCACATTTAATCTTGCACGATGCCAACCTTCAGTTCTATTCATTTAGCTCCTATGATTGTCAACATGATCGTGTTATTTGGAGCCGAGACTTTTCTCTTTGGATGCACTCTATGCCACTTAGAGTGTGTAGAATTTGATTATGTGGCATGTCATTTGGATATACATGCGGCACATTTTGGTTTGGGTCTACACGATGATTCATTTGCGCCAAGACCATATTCTAGCCATGAGTTATGACTACATTTGGTGAATACCTTGGATGATATCGGATTCACACCATGGTTGAGTGAACGGGCTTGTGAGTTTTTCTTCAACTTAGGAGCTATTACTACATTAGATTTAAGGATCCGTGATGTATATTGCAACTATCCATTTGACCTAGGAGGACATTTGGCTGTATGCTAAGGAGGACGTTAACAAGATGATAACGATTCTTGAGTTCCTCGCTTACATGCAAAGAGTGCTATTGCAAGAGTAAGATAGATTTTTCCAAAGGGGAGAAGCAACCACAAGTAGAGAGAAGTATTAGAGAGAGATCTATCCAAGAACGGGGGGGGGAGGGGGGGGGAGGGGGGGGGAGGAAAACAGGGAGAGGGAATATACATTTCACTAAACTATAGAGCTAGTTCTGGCCTTAGCTGTAGCTACTCGAACTGATTTGTTTATGAATGGCAAATTGAAATAGATAGGGGGTGACAAAGGAATTGGGGATAGCTCAAGCTCATGCTCTAGGGCAAAATATTATGAAGCCATGTCACATAGCCAAACTAATACAAAGCTTCAATGAAGATGGGGTCCCACCAGCATTTGGAAATCTTTGTGAGTCCATTTGTGAAACATGTGGACACATCGATAAGCTCACCAAGGTCCATTCCTTTTCCCTAACATTAGGAGGGAAGGCACATCAGTGGGGTATAGAGGATGCCTAAGCTAGAAGATAAAGTCAATTTCACTCAGCTTAAGAATGTCTTTATGCTAAGCTTTGCTAGAAGCAGTATAAGCCATAATATCTTTCTCATTACACACGAGACTAGCCAAATAAGTTTTATATAATGATACTTTAAACGTCGTATATATTATGAGAAAAGCTGATAAATAACCAATTAGGCTTAAGTTTGGACTCCCAAGTGTGAATAAAGGCTATTTGTGTATAAGCAACTTTCTCATAATGAAAAAACTTATTCTCCCTTTGTGCCAATTAAGTCTTGCTTGTCTCCTTGCTCTTTTCTTGGAGGGAGAGAGAGAGAGAGAGAGAGAGAGAGAGAGAGAGTAGGGTGTATGAATCTTGGCGAATATGCCTCTTATTCATTATGTGAGTGAGTGAAAGTGAGGGAGGTGAGTCCTTTGTAGCAGCAAGGAGGTGAAGCATGATGCCAAGAAGATGAAGAAAATGGGAGATTGGAGCTAGAAACCATTGGTAGCTAAGATCGTCGAGGAAGAAGCAAGGTAAGTATCCCACGATGGTTGTTGCTTATTTCACATATTAATAGAGTGGTAGAGTTCTTGTGAGGCTAAGAATAAGCCAAAACAAATTGCTATTGGATGCGTGTTAGCACAGCCAGCGTAAGATCCCCACACGGGGGATTTTATGGCGAACAAATTTAGGCGAGCATTTTCTCAAATATGGCGAGCAATTTTTTAATAATGGGGCTCTCTCTCTCTCTCTCTCTCTCTCTCTCTCTCTCTCTCTCTCTCTCTCTCTCTCTCTCTCTCTATCCAAGCATAATACCACATAGCTATGGAGGAGAGAGTCCAGAGGCTACACCAGGGCACAACAAATGTGAGAGTTCCCCTCGCCCCAAGCCCCATGTATGATGTACTACAACCTACTATCTCCATTAGGTGGAATTAGTAGTATACCACCTATCATGATTGTACATCTATAGCATGCTAGACAATGATAAATGCATAGTGAGCTGCATATGACTAGGATTAGCTTTTCATTTCAGTTTTTCCTTCCATGATACTCAGGACATGGACTTGTATACAGATTTGTCTCATAGGTCAATTTGGCCTTCCGTAGACATTAATATCTCTCCTCTCTCTCTCTCTCTCTCTCTCTCTCTCTCTCTCTCTCTCTCTCTCTCTCTCTCAATAGTTAAAATTACACCGATAAAATAATATATCCCAATCAAATTACTCTAATAAAATGATACATCCCAATAAAATTGTTTCAATAAAAGGATACCACATGACATTTTTGCACATCCAAGACATCTCTAAAGTTAAATTAGAAACATTTTTACATATACTATACATCCAATGCTTGGGCTTCATCTACCATGAAACCAAATAAGTCTTCCTTTTCAAATCCATGTGTCACCATGAATTTATTTATGCACTCCCAAAACAATACTTAGGAATTCTTGTCCTCATCTTTCATCTCACAAGTTGCAATAGTTATTAGAAGCTCCTGTACGCTGCAACTAAAAGTCAATATGCTAAAAGAGGTAATAACAAAGAACTACATTTTCATTATTACTAGCGTGACAAGACATTATTACTACCTTGAATCATAAACGTGACAGCCCAATCCATCGTGCATCTAGTGTGGTCAAATTGGATCCAATCTCTTCTTAGATCACATGAACGCCTCATTGTATTGACGAGTTCGACACCTAAGGTTGGTCCTTTAGTAGACATTTTGCACCTTCCTTGGACCAACACTTGTATTAACTTTAATTGCTCTTTGAACCATTGCTTTAGTCTTATCAAGCAATGCCTTTGATGTTCCGGTTTGGACACCATGTGAATGAATTCTGGTGTGTATTAGAAGCCGTGTTAGTATGTCATCACTAGGCATGACATAATACACATAACACGCACAAGATGCCTTGCAAGGAGCTGGCTTTTTGCAATAGTAACAATTGAGCTTTCCATCATTAATGGCTAGGACACCAAACTGCACAAGTTTTCTTTATGCACCCTTTGAAACTAATCTCATTAGGGAAGCCATTGTTCAAATACCAAGGGCATGTAATGTGTAAACAATGCATTTCACCAATGCAATGGCTTATCCTACTTACACACCCCTAGAAAGTTGGCATTCGATGTAACTGTCTTTGTCCACATGTAACCATCATACTTATAATCCATGCCATTCATTCCTACTTGAGAACCCATGGTGGTAGGAAACTCAAATATTACATCCCCATCATAGAATCTAGGAAGCTCATTCACCTAAAACACCTACGATATATGTCTCACTAGCTTTGTCAAAGTGTTCTCCTTCCTCATGTTCAACAAGAACTCTATAGTGCTTTTTGATTTCAAGGGTGAGTACTTCATGGTTGGATAATTGGATTTATAGAGGCACTGCATCTCTAATATACAGATGTCTTTTGTAGCAAACTATCATTAAAATTAGTTGAACTTTCAATATTCACATAATAAGAGGTACCAATTAATGTATTGGATTTTGAGCTTACACATATCTCATATGTAAGAGATATCAAGTCATCAAGGAAGTAGAGATACTTACCTTCTATATCTTGTAGTGGAACAAGGGTAACACGTAAGAGGTCTTTACCTTCTATATCATGTAAGAGATGTTGTAGGACTGCTTGTCTCTTCACACTATGTCGATGATGTGAGACTTCCACTTGTACCATTGAATAGGCTTTGTGTGAATCTAGCCATTCGAACTACAGACAACCATCTTTTGGAACTTGAAGAGAGCTTAAATAGGCATGGTTATGTGCCATCAATGGTGGGAGAGTTCATTGTTTCTTAGACTTTTCCTGGGGATGCCTCCCAAGAACATAACTCCAAGGACCCGAGATGGAAAAATGGGTTTTGGTGGCAACAATCAAATATGTTTGATGAAAAGATCAAAGAAACACAAAAGTGGGCTCACCTTATGAGGAAGAATTTAGTTGTTTGGTACGGAAACCATAGACTTGTGTCATGGCTTCAATGTATGCAAACAAGTAAGTTAAATTCACACTTCTCAAAGAATTGTTTTCTAATTTTCTTGGAAGCTCCAATATATTTTTCTTCATTTTCTTGGACACATAGAATGGTTACATTCGAAGGATATGTATCCTCAAGTTCGGTGTCGCATAATTTCCTTCACAATAGAAGAAGAGGCAAAATTATTAATGAACCTTGCAAACCTCAACAGGTATATAAATATTTCGCAAGTTAGAGAAGAGGTTCAATGTGTAGTATGTAAGTATTATCTCTAAAGCTTTTTCTTTTTGCATCAGGGTGACTCATGTGCATGTTCCACACACACGAGGCCATAATATTTTTTTTATGCAATGTTTCGGTCTTACAAATCCAAATACTCTGCTACAGAAGCTAACAGAGGATGAACGAAAGTAGGCGACCACATTAGTTGCTCGCAATAATTAAAAAAGTGGGTAAACCAAGTTGGTTCAGTGTCCCAATGATGGCATTGTTATCCCAATTTATTTTTCTAGTAATATCCATGCGTACCTCTAATAATTATGTCAAAAACATTACTTCTTTAGCTCCAATTTTATAAAAAAAATTTAATCTTGATTTGTGATTACAGGATGACTTCAAGAAGATGATTCAAATGAAAACAAGAGGATTGCCTAAGGAAGGGGAACGCACAAAAGATGAGAAAGAAGTGTACTAGAATTACTTGAAGAAAACAAAGCTAATTTTTACGAAAAAGGGGTATACATATGCAGCCATCGCAAATCTTGAAAATGAAAAGGATTTCTTTGATGTTGTATTTAAGTACTAGGATTGGCATGAGAAGCAACAACTCACAATAGAGAAGCTGCAACTCATAGTCTGCTCTAGCTTGCCTCCAAATGAGTAAGTCAAATAATGTCTAAGAGTGTAATGTATGGCTGCTCTATTTGTGCAAGAGGGTGACTCATGTGCATGTTCCACACACACCAGGTCATGATATTTTTCTTATGCAATGTTCCGGTCTTACAAATCCAAATACTCTGCTACAGAAGCTAACAGAGGATGAACGGAAGTAGGCGACCACAATAGTTGCTCACAATAATAATAAAAAGTGGGTAAACCAAGTTGGTTCAGTGTCCCAATGGCACTGTTATCCCAATTTATTTTTCAAGTAATATCCGTGCGTAAACCAAGTTGGTTCAGTGTCCCAATGGCACTGTTATCCCAATTTATTTTTCAAGTAATATCCGTGCGTACCTCTAATATTTATGTCAAAAACATTACTTCTTTAGCTCCAATTTTATTAAAATTTTTAATCTTGATTTGTAATTATAGGATGACTTACAAGAAGATGATTCAAATGAAAACAAGAGGATTGCGTAAGGAAGGGGAACGCACAAAAGATGAGAAAGAAGTGTACTATAATTACTTGAAGAAAACGAAGTTGATTTTTACGAAAAAGGGGTATACATATGCAGCCATCGCAAATCTTGAAAATGAAAAGGATTTCTTTGATGTTGTATTTAAGTACTAGGATTGGCATGAGAAGCAACAACTCACAATAGAGAAGCTGCAACTCATAGTCCGCTCTAGCTTGCCTCCAAATGAGTATGTCAAATAATGTTTGAGAGTGTAATGTATGGCTGCTCTATTTGTGCAAGAGGGTGACTCATGTGCATGTTCCACACACACCAGGCCATGATATTTTTCTTATGCAATGTTTCGGTCTTACAAATCCAAATACTCTGCTATATACTACAGAAGCTAACAGAGAATGAACGAAAGTAGGCGACCACAATAGTTGCTCGCAATAATAAAAAAAGTAGGTAAACCAAGTTGGTTCAGTGTCCCGATGGCATTGTTATCCCAATTTATTTTTCAAGTAATATCCATGCGTACCTCTTATAATTATGTCAAAAACATTACTTCTTTAGCTCCAATTTTATTAAAAAATTTAATCTTGATTTGTAATTACATGATGACTTCAAGAAGATGATTCAAATGAAAACAAGAGGATTACCTAAGGAAGGGGAACACACAAAAGATGAGAAAGAAGTGTACTAGAATTACTTGAAGAAAACGAAGCTGATTTTTACGAAAAAGGGATACACATATGCAGCCATCGCAAATCTTGAAAATGAAAAGGATTTCTTTGATGTTGTATTTAAGTACTAGGATTGGCATGAGAAGCAACAACTTACAATAGAGAAGCTGCAACTCATAGTCCGCTCTAGCTTGCCTCCAAATGAGTAAGTCAAATAATGTCTAAGAGTGTAATGTATGGCTGCCGCAAGAGGGTGACTCGTGTGCATGTTCCACACACACCAGGGCTATGATATTTTTCTCATGCAATGTTTCGGTCTTACAAATCCAAATACTCTGCGAAGCTAACAGAGGATGAACGAAAGTAGGCGACCACAATAGTTGCTCGCAATAATAAAAAAAGTGGGTAAACCAAGTTGGTTCAGTGTCCCAATGGCATTGTTATCCCAATTTATTTTTCAAGTAATATCCGTGCGTACCTCTAATAATTATGTCAACAACATTACTTCTTTAGCTCTAATTTTATTAAAAATTTTAATCTTGATTTGTAATTACAGGATAACTTCAAGAAAATGATTCAAATGAAAACAAGAGGATTGCCTAAGGAAGGGGAATGCACAAAAGATGAGAAAGAAGTGTACTAGAATTACTTGAAGAAAATGAAGCTTATTTTTACGAAAAAGAGGTACACATATGCAGCCATGGCAAATCTTGAAAATGAAAAGGATTTCTTTGATGTTGTATTTAAGTACTAGGATTGGCATGAGAAGCAACAACTCACAATAGAGAAGCTGCAACTCATCGTCTGCCGCCCTAGCTTGCCTCCAAATGAGTAAGTCAAATAATGTTTGAGAGTGTAATGTATGGCTGCTCTATTTGTGTAGAAAGAGCAAGTTGGTTCAGATAATGTCTGAGAGTGTAATGTATTGAAAGATCCCTGCCCCCTCGGCGCAACGAATTTGGGGGTGCTAGTAGCGGAAGTAGCACTTCTTACGCAGGGCAAAGCCTTGCAACGAATTTGGGGGTGCTAGTAGCGGAAGTAGCACTTCTTGCGCAGGGCAAAGCCTCTCACTCGGGGCCTCGCCCCCACGGATATCCGGACAAGAGACTAATCCTTCGGTTCTCGGACCTAGAAAAAACTTCCCTTGCCCAAAAAGCACGGGCGATTCTTCCAGTATATTTTTATTCTGACGCAGTCAAGAGCCTTGACTAACCAAATTGATCCGACCGAACCCGTAAGTCACGTGGTCAGATCAAGGAAAAGATATGCACTTGGCTCATAGAGACCAACGCTTTTTCCCTCATCGAGAGAGGCACATCCATTGATTCTTTTCCATATAGAACAAGGAATATCCGGGATTTACTTCATCTATCGTACCATAACAGAATTGAGTCTCATTTTAGGGATCCATCAGTCCAGCCTAACCCCATCCAGTCCCATAGGTTAGCCAACCGCCCAACCACTGTAGTGATAGGATCTATTTAGAAATTTGGTTATGTTTTGTCCTGGGTACGAGGGAAAAGAGTTCCCTGGCCCCCTAGCCGGCGCTTCATGCAAACTTCAAGATAGTCATACCACTTACACACCCCATATGAAATTACCTTTTTCACAGATTCAGCTGTCTTTAAAACAATCTTTTAATGAAACCATAGTATCACTGATCATAATCCTCCAAAATATCCGGTGGTTGAATTCTAATTTCCAATCATTCCTTCATCGGTGTACCTATGGCATCATTGGTAACCCCCGAACGCTCACAACCTGTTCACTCAGGGGCTTTTTCAATAGTTCCTAGCTCATAGTACTCGATAATATAATCACATAAGAAAATCCAGATGGACTCTCCGTTGAAGATCAACAAGATCAACCTATAGATCCATATAAAAGAGCCATGGACTCATCCGTTGAGGACCAGCAAGGTCAATCAACCAAATCCATGCCCGAGTTCAGAAAATAACTCTAACACCTTGTTCCATTTTTTTTCCTCGACGCATGCGTGGGTATCTTCGGTGACCCAGAGCCCAAGCACCATATGGTCAGCATCCTCTAGGATCCTTCGCAGGTCAACCAGCGCTTCACTCATAGGCTGCTTCCTTGGTCCCTCATCCACCGTACCGAAAGCTCACCATTTAAGTCAAACTGTGGTTAAGACCTCGGCCAACCTTGCTATGCAAGATGTCCTCCATCAGCTGACTCTCCGTCAGCTGTTGCAACTTTATCACTTAGGTCTCCACGACCTCATTCACAAGATGGTCAAAATGCTTCCCCAACATTCTTGACATAAAATAGTCATTTAAAAACAGGTCATAAATACAGTTTCTAACGAACTCTCATCTTTTCACCTCATTCCACATCATTTCTCGTTATTCCACATTCTTCTAAATCAATTTACTTTACTCAATCCACATCCAATCAAATGTATTCTCATCGTCCTTCATCCATTCTCATCATCAATCACATCATATTACATCTCATCATATCTATCCTCATATCTCATCCATTCTCATCTACCCATATCCACATCACATCATATTACATCCATTCACATTTCATCTCATCCATTCACATCTACCCTGATCCACATCACATCCATTCACATCACATCTCATCCATTCACATCTATCCCGATTCACATCACATCTCATCTATTCACATCTATCCCGACTCACATCACATCACATCACATTACATCCATTCACATCACATCTCATCTATTCATATCTATCCCAACTCACATCACATCACGTTACATCCATTCACATCACATCTCATCTATTCACATCTATCCCAATTTACATCCATTCTCATCACATCTCATCGATTCACATCTATCCCGATTCACATCACATCTCATCCATTCACATCTATCCCATTCATTGTATTCCCATCCCATCACATACATTCTATCCACATTACATCGCATCCATATCCATCCATATCTCATCACATCCATACACATTCCATCTCATTCATCCACATCCATCTAGTCATCCACATGCACGTCTATCCACATCCATCCATACATTCACATCCACATATATTCACATCACATCTCATCACATTCACATCCACATCCCTTTACATCACATCACATCTCATCCACATCCACATCCACATCCATTTACATCATATCACATCTTTTCACATCCACATCCACATCCATTTACATCACATCACATCCTTTCACATCCACATCCACATCCATTTACATCACATCACATCACATCCTTTCACATCCACATCCATTTACATCACATCCACATCCACATCCATTTAAATCACATCACATCCTTTCACATATCCTCACATCTCATTCTCATCTCTTCATTCACATCCACATCCATTTACATCATATCATATCCTATCACATCCACATCCACATTCATTTACATCACATCCTTTCACATATTCTCACATCTCATTCTTATTTACATCACGTCACATCCTATCACATCCACATCCACATTCATTTACATCACATCCTTTCACATATGCTCACATCTCTTCATTCATATCCACATCCATTTATATCACATCCTTTCACATATCCTCACATCTCATTCTCATCTCTTCTTTCACATTTAGTAACATTTTCTATTTTTGATACCGATGAGACTTTTCTAATATTTCTGTCAATTGCTTGGCCTAGGTAAAGGTTCTTTTTCTCAACGGATATTTTCATATTCTTTCTTAATTTTCTCAAGTGAAATATATTCAATATTCTTCTTTTTTAGTAAAAGATTCATGGGATTTACAAAAATCAATTCTACCCATATTTCCCAATAATGCTCAAAATTTCACTTTTGATAAATACTCATAATTTAAATTATGCTAAAAATTTCTCTTTTTTTCATTTAATTTCTTGGATCTCAAATATCATGGGAATTTCTCTTTTTACATTTAATTGATTGAATTCTAAATGTCATGGGAATTCCTCTTTTATCATCAAATAAATTTATCTAAAATTTAATATGCCAAGAATTCCACTTTTACTATTTAAATGATTGAATTCCAAATATCATAGGAATTCCTCTTTTATCATTTAAATATTTCTCATGTATAAAATAAATTTATCTAAAATTTCTCTTTGAATTTTAATAAAAATATCCATTAATTCAATATGCTAAGAATTTCACTTTTTTCATTTAAATGATTGAATTCCAAATGTCATGGGAATTCCTCTTTTATCATTTAAATAAAATTACCATAATTTTCTCTTTTCTTAATTATTTAATTATGCATAAATCTTAAAAATTAGTTTTCCATTGAATGTGATGAAAATCATTCTTTTAGCATAGGATGACCAATCCTAGAATATGGTAGGAAGTCCTCTTTTCATGTTATGCATAAGAATAAATTATGTATCAATTTCTTAAAAATTTTGCCATAGCTCCGCTGTTATTACTGATAATTTTTAATATTTTTGAAAAGAATAAACTTAGTAATACAATTATGATAGTATAACTATCTTCTAATCTTAAATCCAATTTATGGATTTAATGGATTTAAATCATAAGATTATCATAATTTTAGAAGCATAAAAGTATAGAAAGCCACTTTCATAACCTCTAGCTTCACAAGCCTAGAGTTTGATTTGTGAATTGAGAATTTATCAATGAGAAGCATCATTTGAATAAAGAATTGGTCATACGAATGACCATTTTTTTGGTGGGGAGAGAGAGAGAACATAAAAAGCATCTTAATTAAGCATAAATATAAACTTTTTTTAATTATTCATTATAACTCTTAAGAAAAGCTTGATTTTCATTATAAACACTTAATTAGAAACTTCTCAAGCTTGAGAGGGGTTGAGAAGTGAAAACATTGAGAATAGTAGAGAAAAACCATGAAATTGCATCTTACCTCTTGATTTTACTTGCTTCTCTATCTTAGAAGAAGCCCCCAACCAATCAATTAGTTAGTGTGTTGAGAGGAAAGCTCCAAGGATGGTTGAAGAGAGAGAGAGAGAAGCTCCACTCGTTCCAAAAGTATAGGATTTTTAAGGGATAATAGAAAATATGAGTATTTTAATGTAATACTAGCATGATATAGCTCAAGGATAAAAATACAAAAGAATGAGGGTCTATTTATAGGTGAGGGAGACCACTAACTGAGTCCAACTAAGTTCTAGAATTTTCCAACTTCAGTTTGGCTGAATTTGGACAAGATTTGGATCAGTTTAGCTCCCTTTTTTATTTGGTTTAATCCAAGAGAGAGGAGAGATAAAAATATCATAATTTTTATGAATTAAAAACTCATCCACATGTGTGAAATAGGTGCCTACCTCAAAGTCTCCCCCCTCCTTTACCAAGGTGTCAAAAATGTATCATTATTCTAAAATATCTTATTTTTTTAGTAATATCTCATAGTTTTTAACTAATAAATCTTGTACTCAGTCAACTCTTCATCTTATGTGAGCATTTACTCATTTTTTAGTATTTTCTTTTATTCTTTGGATTTATCTCATCTCCACACTTGGATTAATCCTATTGGTCCATAGGAAGCTTAATTGGACCTTAACCCAAAATTTTCAAAAAATCTTGACCCTTAGACTAAGGTCCTTTATACCCATTTTCAATTAGGTTCCAAATGCACATTGGAAAGTTCTTTTTGAATTTCTATTTCAGGGAAAACCATCTTAGATACTAGGAGGATTTTTATATCCAAAAATCTCTCAAATTTGGATTACCTCTCTCTAAACATTTTCTATCTCCATGCCAAAACAGGGTAAAACATGATCTTTCTTCTATTTCAGAGAGGGAAATAATTACAAGAACAGAAGGGGAGGTTCTTACACCTTTACACCTCAAAAGTTGGAGAGAGGAATCTTACATATATGATTACTCTATTTGTGTAGAAAGAGCAAGTTGGTTCAAATAATTGTTAAAGAAGAGAATGCTATGAAGACTACACGTGTACAATGCAAAGAACTTGCATTCCATGCGTTCTTCAACAAGCATGTGTATTGGCATCATTTAATAACCATATCACTTGATATGAAGTGCAAAATAAAAGAAGAGAAGCCAATCTTGCGGGAGGTTCATGTGGAAGGAGAATCAAAGGGAATAATGACCTTGAAAGATTATTTGAGCGATTGCAAAGCAAAACACTTTGACACTGCATTTGTGTCTTGGCAAAAAGTAATGCAGTCTTCGGTCACAGCATCGGCTCAACCACACCTCATGTGTATAGCAAGACGCACCATGTATAGGTATGCTTAGAACAAAATATTTCATTCCATGAGCTTGTACACTAGGTATAGGTATGCTAATAAGACTACTTCTAAATTGTCCTATTTATTACTAGATGGTGGGTTTTGATGAAGGACATAGTTTCTTTCCCCGAGCTTCATCATCCCATAGATGAGTGGGTGTTGAGTAAGGTCGAGGATAATGGCATATATCCAAAAATCTAGATAGAATAACTTATCAAATAACAGGTCTCGAGTTTGTGCCCATGTTGTTTATATTATGCCAATAGGACATACCCCTCTAACGAGCAGGCCTTATGGAAAGGTATGATCCCATGACTTGTTCCATGTGATATATTGCATGCCTTGCTCCATGTTATCCATTTGTTTGATGTGATTTTGTGAAGCAAATTTTCATCAACCTAAACGGCCTAGAGCCAAGGGATTAAAGTAACCTACAGGCCATGGTGGTGAGAAAGGTTTAACAAGGGCAGGCAGTGGGGAAGCATTGCTACAAATGTCACAAAAGAAGCAAGTGGGCAAGACAAAGGTGTGACAAATATTGGCACACAAAAAAAAGGTGGCAAGTCAATTGTGGAGAGAATTGGTCCCCAGAAAAGGACGAAAGTCACCAAAAAAAGAAAGATTGTAAGCAAAGTTGAGGGGGATGATAACAGGGAAGATAAGGAGGATGATTACGAGGCAGAGGAGGAGGATGACAGGGAAGATGAGGAGGTTGAGGAGGACGAAGACAATGACACAATTAGTTCAGACAATCCTCCAACTAGGAATGGTTTTTTACTAACATTCTTTTATAGTTGTTGTAATCGTTTCCTTTAAAACATGTGTTTAATTGTGTGACCATGTTTTATTTTTTGTATAACCATGTTTTATTTTTGTATACAAGTGTTTCAAAATATGTCATCCAAGCAAATGGCTATTTTGGGAACCATCACTGATATAGCTGACAATATAATTGGGAGAAACATCTCACAGTAAGTGCATGAAAACCCCAACTTATATTTTGAACATAACTACTTCTAGTTCCAACAAGGTTCTAATATTAACTTGGCTCCTAGGCATTACACTAAGTTTGCAAAGTTTGTTAGGGACTTGAACAAGTCTAGAAATATAGGGAGCTAGACCTCATCTTTATGTTCAATAGTGTTGGTAGATTTTCCAACAGGGTTGCCTATAGATAAGGACACTCCGCTAGTCCCTCGCTGGAACATTTGGAAGAAAGAGCTTGAGGCTGCATATGTGCTTGCCAATGAATTTTTAAGAGAGGATGGAACCTTTGTAACCACTTGCATCGGTGATCATTTTTGTGGCATAGTCGAGACAGCAAGAGTGCATGATCTAGCTCTACAACGCACTTTGTATCTTGAGTTGCAAGAGAGTTACCATCGCTTTGACGAGATAGATTTTGAAGAGGTATGAATCACCACTTTCTTTTCTTCTAGTATTGGGAAATTAAAAGAAAACTCTAAATCATTTTTCAACCAAACAAGGTGTATGTCATGAGTGTGCATGTAATAATATTGATTGTTGGGGTGTTTGTTCAGCGTGCGCCCACCAAGCATCCGACCTCCAATATATATGAGAGTCATGAGTGTGCATGTAATAATATTGATTGTTGGGGTGTTTGTTCAGCGTGCGCCCACCAAGCATCCGACCTCCAATATATATGAGAGTGAACAGTAATGATACATGAGACACAAACTATGGGTTTACACGCTACATTGACCTTTTAAGTGAGTCACTCCACCTAAAAGAAAATCGTGCAACTCATATTAGGGAGACAGATAATCATCCACTACGAGGTGTAGCTGAGCAACCCATTCAAACTGCAAGATACATAATAAACACTATGCACTTTTTGTTGGTAATAATTTGATACAATTATGGACATTGATCTTAAGTTTTTCTTCATTTTGGCAGGTGGCTCCTTGGTACTTTCACAATGGAGGAGGAACTAGTCCTTGATTGCTTTGTAAGGGACTTGTGTCATGGCTAAGGCATGTAAGGAAATTCGTCGACATTGTATAACCATAGAAAATGATTGGATGTGCTATAATCAGGAGTTGCCTCATTTGCAAGATATGGCCATAGACTTAGATTCCACGTTGTTTCAAGGAAAAGAATCCAAGAAAATTATTCAAGAAAGCACACAATCTCAAATTTCGTTGGAGGAACCTTGCTTATTATCCACCACCACCTAGAGTAGAAATGACATCGACAATGATGCCATACCCTTATGGTATACCACAGCCTAACATGACCATCATATGTCCATGCCATATACACTTAGAAGTTCCTCTAGGTTCACTCATTAAGTCAAATACTTTAGACCTCTCAAATCAAGACGAGGTACCTTAGACCTCTCAAGGATAGCCCTATCTAGTTTCAAATTTATAATGGCCAGATCAATATAAGGAATCATCATATCTCTTTCTTTTTCTCTTATTTTCTCTTTCTCATGACCATTATCTAGATCACTTACCCATCCGAGTTCTATATCAATCATCATCCAGTGCACTTGGGAATTACTCATCCAAGTTTCATATCCATTATTCAATCCACTCGATTACCCAACCGATTTTTCAACATCTCTACTACCTACTTTTCTTTTGGGCTTGTATCACATGAAGTTTTTCATGACACTTTGATGATCCTTATTATTATCAACAAAAGAATAATCACCCACAGAGGCTCTATAGAGCCAACCTTACCACCTTGGTTGTTCCAACTCATCGTTTCACATGTCAGGGTTCCCAATGAACACATAAGGCATGGACCTACATGGTCCACAATGTTGCCTGGATTATTACTCAATCATTCCTTTCACCAAACATTGGAAAACCAATCCTTTACAATAGATTTAGCATCACTTATTGCATTAATAATTGATATGAATCAATTATTCTTTCACCAAAACATTGACGTGAATTAATAATTAATAATTGACATGAATGGATCATTCCTTCATCAAAACATAAAAAAAACCAATCCTTTACAACAAATTTAGCATTAGACATTGTATTAATGGTTGACATGAATCACAGTGAATAATTATATTAGTAAAAATATTCGGGGTCAGTCCCTTTAAGGACATTTAGAAGGTTTATCTCAATTTCTTCTCGGCCTCTCTGGGTAGCTACATCAACCATTCTCTTTTAACCATTGGAATATAAACAACTTAACACATTTCTTTACAAGGACACCATTGCATATAAACCTTTCATTTAAGAGAAAGAGATCACTTCATTGTTAGTCTATGATTACACCCATTCATAGGCAAATCCTCTACTTAAACTTACATCAACCTTCCTCTTTAATAACACTCCATGAAAAGGATTTTACTTATAATCCTAAATTGACCTATTATTACTTTAAGTATCATAAGTTTCAACAAAATTCTCAAATTCTTGCTTGAATTATGACTAAATTCAACAAGATGCAACCATTCATCCCATGAAGCTTGTATATCATGACAATAGTGTCTCAAGTACACCACTTGTTAATACACTTTGTTTGCCCATCCATTTGAGGATGATAGGTTATATATGGACTGATTTATGTGCCCATATTCTTATATAACAATCTCCAAAAAGTTTCCATGAACTTAGTGTCTCTATCACACACTATGTTGAGTGGCAACCCATGCAACTTGAATACATGTTCCATGAACTGTTTAGCAATTTGAGATGCTCCATATCTGACCGTGGAAGCAATAAAATGGGCTGATTTGGTAAGATGACCAACCACCTCAAAAATTTGATCCCACCCATGCTTAGTCTTGGGAAGGCCCGTGATGAAATTCATTGATATGTGAGTCCACTTCCCATCTGGAATGGGTAAAGGATGAAGTAAACCACGTGGTAGTTGATGGCTATCCTTGTTTTTTTAACATGAAAGACACTCCATCATCACAAACTTCTTGACATCCCTCCACATGCCTTTCCAAAAGAAGCTTTTTCTCACTTCGTCATATGTCTTCAATACACCAAGATGACCCACAAGTACATCTCATGAAGCACCTTTGGTATGTAGGATGAGGTAGTAAACAAGATACACTTGATCCTTGTACCATAAGAGGTTGTTGTGAAGCTTGTAATGAGGAATCTCTTCATGATTACCTTGCTATAATTTCCTGTAAACGTGGACAACAACCTCATTTAGGAGGTATTCCTCTTGAATTCCCTTAATCCAATCACTATAAACCTCCATAATCAATGCTGTGGTGCAAGCCCACATTCTTGATAATGCATCCACTACTACATTGTCCTTGCCAGAAGTGTATGACATCTCAAAATCATAACTTTGAAGAGTGGCTTGCCACCTCTTTTGCTTGGGATAAGAAAAATTTCAACACCCTATGATCACTTCTCACCTTGAAGTGGGAACCATACAAGTAGTGATGCCACTTCTTGATAGGACGAAGGATAGCAAGCATCTCTTGCTCATAAACATGCAATGCCATCTCCTTTTCGGTAAGCTTTCTACTCTCAAAAGCAATGACTCCATGCTCTTAATACAAAACAACCCCAAGTTCTCTTCCAGTTGCATCCATCTCACATAGAAAGTCTTGGAAAAATCGGGCCAAAAAATAATGGGGGCCGAAGTAAGCAAGGCTTTGAGCTCATTGAAGCTTTTGTCGACAATAGCCTCCCAAAAGAAAGCTTCCCTGTTTGAGAAGATCAGTGAGTGGTGCCACTATAAATGCATAATGCTCCATGAATCTTCTATAGAAATAAGATAGCCTCGAAAATCCTCTCAATTGAGTTGAATTACTTGGTGTTGGCCAATCTTTTACTACACATGCCACCTTCTTTGGATCGGCTCTTATGCCATTCTCTCCCACCAAATGCCCAAGATATTCCACTTCATTAACCACCATGAATGAGAATTTTCTCTCTTTGGCAAATATCTTGTGCTCCGTGATCACTTCATACACTTGATTCACATGAGATTAGGTGCTCTTATTTGCTCTTACTATATATCAATATATCGCTTAAACACTAGCACAAACTTGAACAAGAAAGGAGCCAATACCCTATTCATCAATGCTTGGAAAGTGGTTGGTGAATTTAAGGACCAAAGGGCATAACCATACAGTGAAACAACACTCTTTCGGTCCTAAATGCGGTCTTCTCTTCATCACCCTCCTCCTTCATCCTTATTTGATAGTATCCCGATCTTAAATCAATCTTGGTGAAAAATCTTGCTCCTTTGAGCTCATCCAAGAGCTCATCAATGGGGGTGGAATGGGGTACCTATTCTTGATGGTAACTTTGTTCAAGTCACGATTATCAATGAACATGCAAAAGAGCCCATCCTTCTTCTTCACCAATAGAACGAGAGAAGCAAATGGAGATTGTGAGGGTTGAATAAGACCCATGGAAAACAATGGCATGATCAATCTCTCTTAGGAGGCAAACTCTTTGGCATTTGTAAAATATCCTTGAACTCCTTAAGAAGGGCTGCCATATCTTTGTCCACATGCTGTCCACTACTTTCCATCTCTTATTGAGCAAGATACAACACATAAATAGTGCCAAGAGTCTTGATTTCTCTCTTCAGTTGCTTTGGGGTGATCAAAGAGAGCTTCTTTGAATGATTTCTAGCCAATAATACTTATTGTCCATGATGCATGAAACTCATAATCCCTTGCTAAAGGTTCATGTGGAAATCCCCAAGTGATGTGATAACCAATCACACCCCAAAATCACATCAATAGGACCCATCTCCAATACTATCAAGTCACCCTTCTAAGTATATGGAGAAGATAAAACCATCTCAATAGAAGGAAATGCCAAACTAGTCTTCTCATTTTCTCCATTGGCTACTTGCACTTGAAAGGTTATGGTTGGGTAGTTCCACTGGAGCAAGCTTGAGAGAGTTAATGGATTTGGAATTGATGAAGCTATGGGTACTTCTAGAATCCACTAATATATGCACAACTCTCCCATTGATGGATCCAACTAAATGTAAGGTGTTTGGGCTCTTGCAACCCGCTATTAGCTCTTGAGAAATAGAGCACACTTGCTGAAATTTCTGCATTTGTGGATGCAACTTCATCCAACACATTCCCTTTGTCTCCTCCACCTAGATCAAAAGGAAATTCCCCGTCTTCTTTTATGAAGGAGTGATCCTCAAGTGACTCATCATGTGCTTCTTCATTGCAATCCTCTAATTCTTCCCCATCATGAGAGTCATTGGCATCTTTCTCCTCATCCATGAGGATCATAATGGCCACAGCCTTCTTTAACTTGCATTTGTGCCTAGGCGACCACCTTTCTTTGCATTTAAAACATAGGCCTTTTCTCCTCAACTGTTAAATATCTTAGGGTCATCTACTCTTTGAGTTTTATTGAAGGCTTGGGGAGGCTTGAAGGTTTGGGAAGGCTTCTTGTGTTAAAGTTGTGGGGAATCTTGGAATGGATGATTAGGTTGAAGGAAGATTTTGCCAAAATAGGAAGGAGTGATGGTTGGCTTAGAAGAGTCCTTTATGGTACCCATAAGTATGGATCTCCTATATTTGGGTTCATAAAGCTCATAAGTATGGATCTCCTATATTTGGGTTCATAAGTATGGATCTCCTATATTTGTTTTCATAAAGCTCCACCAATCTCATGGCCTCTTTGATAGTGCTTGGTCTTTGGGCTGAAACATGCACCTTAATGTTGAAATCCAAACCATGCACAAACTTTTTCATTTTCATGTCCTCATTCATTCCTTCCACAAACATTGAAAGCTTCATAAGATTCTTGATGTACTCTCTCACCAACATCCCTTTTGGAGATAGCACATACCACTCCTCATGGTACGTATCAAGTACCAATGGTGAAAAGAATGACAAATTCATTTCCCTCTTCAACTCATCCCATGAGTGTGGCATATTCCCTTGTTTGACCATATGTCTCCACCATTGATTGCCATAGTCCTCCATATATAATGATGCAAATTAAACTTTGTCTTGCTCATATTTTGGATAGAGCTGAAAGTATGTCTCCAATTTAGCAATCCATTCCTCCAAATCATATGGGTTTGAACCATCACCTTTGAACTTTGAGATTGTGACCTTGTCTTTGAAATCCTTTGAAGTATGATTTGAGTTCCCAAGATGTGGTGAAGGTTTGAATTTCTGCATTTTGGAGTAAGATTCCAAGAATTGAGAGAAGTCCTTGTATTCCCGCTTGATGAGGTAGTTCCATCCACCTAGCATGTGCATACCGTTGCCTCTCTATGAAGGATATATGATCCCAATCTTGTGTCATGCATGACCTCTTCTTCATCCCAATACATATCCTCTTCCTCTCTATGGAAGGACATATGATCCCAATCTTGTGTGTCATGCATGACCTCTTCTTCATCCTAATACATCTCCTCTTCCTCCATCATAGATTGATTTGCCTTTTCTTGGGTAAACACCCTCTTGTCATCCCCATAAGATGTATCCATAGATTTAAATGGTACTCGTGGTGCTTTCCCATTCATTGAGATGAACCGCCATAGAATGAAGTTGGTCCCATATTCTTCATGATGAGTGGTCTTCTAACATTCATCACTCATGAGTGTGGTTGAGGGAGCCTTAATGTTGAAATCACGGTGAATCTTCAAGAAAGCCTCTTGCCAAGCTTGCTTTCCTTCCCTATGGCTTTCAACAAAAGTTTATTGTTGGAAGGTTTTCTTGCCAATGTCAACTTGATGCCCACTATTCCTCCCTTCATGAGTGATTGCCAACTTGAGGTTGACTCATGGGTTGGGTCAACCTTTCCTCCATAACTCCTATCTTTGTGACCATGGTGTCAAACTTGGAGTTCAAAGTGTAGTTGATAGACCCCAACTTTTCCACCAATACTTAAAAGAGGGCATCATTCGCGTCGATGTGGGTTATGAGGCTTGAGGGTTTGGCTTATGAGCACTCCCCACTTTCAACTTCCTTTAAAGCTTGACCCATTGTGTCTTCCATATTGTCCATAGTGTCATGAACATCCATATCCCCACCATCCATTTCCTCAATGGTCACCAATGACAACTTCCTCGGTCTCCCTTTTGGCTTGCCAATGAGAATACAATTTTTCTAAAAGTATATGTTAAAATAGAGTAGAGAAGTCGGAATGAGGTGATCTAAGGCTTGTTAGAAAGCTCTTAAGGTGCCCTATCCATCTATGGAAGAACAATAGAAATTGGATGTGCCCTAGTATTCTCTGTTTTAGGGCTCACATGGGTATAGCTGAAAATGAAGTTTTTCTCCTAAAATCGTCAAAACTTATCGGAATTGAAAGATTCTTGGCTCTTGAGAATGCTCTAGGAGGATACTAAACAATGGTGTAAAAGGTTTGATCTTGGTCAATGTATAACCATTCTTTGCTTTTTGACTTTTAGGTCAAAGTCAAGGTTCTATAGATTTGACCATCCAAATGACATTGGATTTGGGTGTACTTTGGTTTGTTGGAGAGCCCTAAGGTTGTAAAATCATAGCACGATGTCAAATGCCCCAAACAACTTGTTTTTTACTAGACCAAAGATTGCCTTCCGGTGAAGTTTAACAATTTGGAGAGTCAGACGGTGCCCAATTTGACAATTTGACGACTCGATAGGAAGATCTAACGCAGTACTCTGAGAGTATATAAATGCCCAAACCCTAATCCAATTGTGCATGGATTGAATTAGGGTTTTCAATTTCTGCAAAAATTATCAAAATGTGTCTAAATGGCTTCCAATTGTCTTCCAATTGCACTAGGTCATTCTCCCTTACATCATAAGAATAATAAGCATTCCAAAGGACATCATCATCACCATATTTGCCTTCGATCCCTTACGTGCATAGAATCTTGGAAAATTTTTGACATGGTCACCTTTGCACTCGGAACCAAATCTCAATTTTCCTAATGCAACTAATCCAATCAATCACTTACACTTGCCCACATTGCATACTTCATTTGGAATCACTTAATGAAACTTTTGACCAATCCAAGTGTAATGTGTCCACAAGATAGGCCCCATTGCCCTCGTGCAAGTGTTCTTTAAAGTCTTCAAATGTCGAAGGAGCGCGTTGATGCTTGTGCCAATCTCCCGGCCAAGCACTTTCCACCCTCTTACCAAGTTTATATCCAAGGCAATAATTGGGGCCAAGTCTTCATGCCAATGTACCTAATCCCCTCCTATACTGCTTTACCAAGGTATTCATAGTATGTTCGGTTCAATAAATACTCCCCTTGGCCTCTCCACCATGTGCCAAGGTACACTCACACATCACTAGTATGCTAGGAAAAGTAATATGTGAGTATAATGTGTAGTTTTGGTGTAGATGAATATCAATTGCAGAAGTAGAGATGCTTACAATGAGTTTAGCATGAAGTCATGCCACAATTTCATATCATTAACCAGCTTAGCATGGACTCATGCTTCCTTCCATTGTCCATAGTAGCTCCCAAACATCAAAACCACAACCAACTATAACTCATGCCAAATATGAGCATTTTGCCCATCAATTTCTTCGTGCATATAGGCCTAATAGAATTCCAAGGCATCCAATGAGTGTAGAAGCTTTGACCAATTCCCTCTCAACTCGATGAAACCACAATGGCATGTGGATGGCCATAAATGATTTCATAAGCATGTAAATGGCTTCAATATGCAATCCAAAGCATCAATGGTGCATCCATAGCATGTATTGTCATTCAACACATTGTTACTCATGCAATTGGCAATCCATAAGCTTGAAATTCCATCCAATGATGCCATGATAAGCCCCCAATCTTGGCCAGATGTCGAAAATGAAAACCTATGCAAGCATTATGGCATAAGCAATGCTTCCAGTAGCCTCAATGAGTTCCCAATAGCAAGAGGGAATGGCCAATTTCTGAGGAATTTGGGTTTCTTGAAGAAATCCCTAAATTCCATTGAATCTTGCAAGAAATCAACCAAGAAATTAAGATTTGGCAATAGCAACTCACTAACGGCCCTTAGGAAACACCAATGCTTAGAGTTGATGAAGATCTGCCCTCTCTTTGTGTAGATTTGTAAAGAACTTTTCTATGGTTTGTCCCCTTCAAGAGAGCTCCAAAATCTCCAAGATCTTCAAGAAATACACCAAGAATGTTCCATTTGATCTCCCAATATCATTTCTAAGCTAAAGTAGCCATCAAATCTTGCACCTATCGAGTAGTTGAAGCAAATTAACTTTTCGTGTGGCTAGCACTTATTTGGAAGAGAAAAGCACACAAACTAAACTCCCAAATGTGCCCCTAAGCTAGTAGATGGTATGTATGATGGATCTTGAAAACATTAAAAGCTAGAGATCACAATTCTAGGGTTTCTTAAACACATGGGAAGAGGGATGTGTGGTTGGATGATGGCTTATGTAGACTTGGCACTCTGCGTTTGAGGGTCCAGACGGTCTCAGATGACCATGAGAACTACATGGAGTTCTTAAAGGGATCATGTTATAGCCTAATATGGACCCAATTAGATGATGTGGTTGGTTGGTCATTTTTGGACCAAGTCGTGGGCCGACGTGGCCGACCTATGTCTATGCCGACCTTGGGTACTATATATAGACTAATTTGGCAACCTTAGTTCATCATCAAATTCTTTGTGTTCAAGCACTCTTGTAAGCAAGATATCCTCTATCTAGAGTTTATCTAGATAGCCATTAAAGCTCCTCAACTTGAGCACACGGGTGGTTGAACACCATCAGTTTTTATAAATCAAGTTTTTTGCAAAGTAGTAATATTGTTTACTCTCCACTTCTTTCTACAATTAAGAGCTTTGGATTGTGTTAATCTAGCTTATGCTATTGTGTATTCTTACATGGAATTGGCTTCGTCAGTTAGAGGGCTCACTTTCCTCACTCATCAAAGGAGTAGGGAGGACCAACACAATTAAGTACATCACTTACCATTCTAGCCAAGGTGCTTACATGCCAACCAGCAACTTGGGCCGATGCCTTTACTAGTGAACTCTAAGGCTCATGAAAGAATCTTTCGACGACAGGTAAGGTACACTATTCCCACATGCTCACAAAATTCCTTTGTTATGCCATCAGCAAAGAACTTTCACCCCTTATGCCTCGCCCAATCTTATCCCATCTTATGAAGTAGCGTCTCTTTGCCAATCCCAAGCCCCATTTTCTCCTCCTAAAGCAATAAAAGGTGGAAACATCCCAAAACCCCTCAAGCTCCTTGTTGCCCATGGCATCCAAGGAGGATCATTCAACTATCCACACGAGCCTCTTGCCCAAGAGCAACCACAGCAACTGCCTCAAGAATCCATAACACCAATGACCTTCCTAGCTCCCTCAACCACTTCAAAACTGGCGAGTCGAGCTTATTTTCCATGTGGCCACCACCAAGACATCTAAGAGCCACATCATGTGGCAACAACATAAACTCAAGTGTTGGGATGAGTTTATCTAAGAGGAGCGTTGGAAGCTCAACCACTATTAACAATAAGCACTTTAGAAATGGATACTCACTGTGAGTTGAGCTTCTCGGGCATGGGGTCATTGAGACATCTATGAAGAGGCACATCCTCATGAACTCAAGTGCTGGGATGAGTTTATGTAAGAGATGAATTAGCTTAACCACTCTTTACAACAACTTCAAACTACAAGTACGAAGAATACCAAGCTAGATGCCAAGCTCAAGAAAGCAACAAGTGAAGTCCACATGCTTTTGAGAATGAGCTTGTTAGCAAGGCTGAGGCCAGGAGCTCACCAATTGTCACAAGTAGGATGTGAATGTTCTCCAACTGTTAATCCAAGATTGCAGGTTTAGACACTCAAGTTGAAATTATCAACAAAGGAGAAAGTATTCTTTGGTTTGATTTCTAGAGACAAATTCATTATTTATGAAAGCTAAATTCTTGGAAGTGTTATCCACATTTAATTTACTCTTACAAAAGGTCTCACTTTTACTAGCAAGTACAAACACTTTATGTACATTGCAGGTGAAAAGATCTACTCCTTTACCACCTATTTCCTTGTGTAGACTTGTACCCAACAGTTTAGGTATAAGAAGCTTACAAGTATACAAACGGCTATGTTACCGATAGGTGCATATTCATATGCTCCAAATGGTTATGTTATCGATAGGTACATATTTAAATGGCTATGTTGCCGTCGATAGGTACAGATTCATATGCTCCATCTTCTCATCCCATGGTCCTATTAGAGAAGTATCACAAGATGATATTAATAGATGGGATGATAAATGGCAAATGACAAATGAGGAGTTTGAATATCAGATCAAGGATACAAAGTGGGCATTCTTGGCAAAGGTGATATTTTATGTGTGGGACGACAAACCATCGTGTTGTAGCATAGATGGAGAAGATAAGTAAATGTGAGTCATCTTCACATGCTAATGCTTTAAATGTGGCATTAAGTTTATTAAAATAGAAATGGAATTATTTGGTTCATAATGAATGTAGCATTCAAGAATATACAATCAAGACATCCTTTATGTTCACACCATCCTATTTGAATTTAATGAGGATAGTGAGGGAGAGGTCCTCACGGTCATAGCATGATTAAATAGGTAAGGCAACATATTCATTAGGATATAATTTGCTTTAAATCTCTTTGACTTAGGATAAATAAAGTGGGGTATGTTTTATCATTCCTCGTGGATAAGGTGTGCATAACTTATAATCTTTTTGTCTTAGGATGAATGAAGTGGGCTATGTTTCATTGTCCCTCATGGATAAGGTGTGCTTCATTAAGGCGCTTGGATTGGAAAATAAATAAAAAATTTATACAAGAGCAATGAATAAGGCATGGATGAAGATGCTGCGATTTAAAAAGAAAAGGGGTCGCCCATCTTTGGTGCAATTGTGAGCTATTCAAAATAGTATTCTAGGTACATTCTCTACATCACTTGGTAGTGGAATAAGAAATTGTAACATTTATAATAAAGATTAGGATTCCTATATTCTCATACTAATGAAGTAGCTTGTGAAATATAGAACGAGTATCTCGTAGAGAGATCAAGAACTGCTTTTTTAAAAGGTGAGCCAAAGTAGAGGCATACTACTAGACGGCTAGCCCTGATTGCAAACCCTTCCCAAGGGGATAATTTCTTTAAGTTTAAAAACCTATGTCCTTCCCTTTTATTCATTTAGATAGGCAATGATGTAATGTTTCAAAGTGTTGCAGTTTGATTGATGTTATGTGTTGCAGTTGACTAGTGCACGTAAATTGGGATGAGAGATTAGATTATTTGACAAAGGATAGATTATGTAGCTTGGCATCCATCACATTGCCAGATAACCAAAAATCTATGATTTTGGATGTCTTGTGATTGATGGAGATTCCCATAGGCTTGACTTGCAAATCCCAAAGAGTAAGTAATCATCATTTTTCCCATTTTCTTCATATATACAAAGCACCTTATCTTATAATGAGAACACTTTCAATTGCAAAGCAGCAAATGCAAGTCAATTCAGAGATTGGCTAAGACAAGAAGTAATATGGCATGAGATTGGAGAACAAAATGTGGCAGTCCTTACATAAATTAGAGATAAGTACCAAATAGAATTTCCAAATACTTTTAAGGAAGAAATCTCAGAGCTCAAAGGAGATGTACACTTGAGATTGTAAATCTAAGAAATCCAAGATAGTATGTACTATATATCTACTCATGCTTTGCAATTAGATTTTTGGGTATATATCTAATATTATATCCTACTGATTCACGATTTTATATTGTAAGACTTAAATTCTATGTGATCAATCAAATCTTAACGGAAAGGGCAAAAACTTGTGGAAGACCTAGGGGATGATGAAGATAAAGAGAACAGAGGGGATGATGAAGAAGAATTGGGAGAAGTGCCAGAGGAGGATGCCAAGAATGAAGAGGAAGAAGCAAATGCAAGAGGGGAACAAGATGACGAGGATGCTGACATTGCATTAGAGTACAACGATAACAATTTTAAGCATGACAATTGGCCCATGGAGTCAACACCAAAAAATGAGGAAGCGGATCATGCTACATGACAAGCAAGCCATTCTTCTAATCATAATTGATTGCTTTCATTATAGTTAGACTACTAGCTTACATGATTTGGTTATGGGTGCAGATAATCTTGGCTAGAGGTAAAGCGCCAAATACACCAATACGACACAATAATCCACCTACCCATGAGGTTTTAACGCCAATCCAAATGAAATTGCCAAGTATGATTTTAATAAATAGAAATGACAATGTAATATATATCTGAAATGAATGTACTTGCAAAATGTATGTTTTGTAGGAGTGTCTCATGGTACAATAAGTACATTGTCTCGTGGTATAACACATATACTACATGCACCTGTAACTCTACTGGTAAATATGGATTTGTGTCTTTATCGCATTACTTCACAATCCATAAGATGGATTTTTTTAACTAATAAAAATATGTGTTACACAGTAGTTCTTGGTGTTCCAAGCGTGTTGCAACATCAAAGTGCAAGTTTCTTTGCTATTGTAGGTACCTCTACGTTTATCGGTATATTAATCATTTGTGCATCACATGTTATGTGTGTATTTTGTATCGTTCTTAATAAAATCTTCTCAACATGTGTAGCATTAGATACTTTTGCGAAGGTGAGAGCATTTGTAGGAGATCCTATCAAGATAGGAAGTGCAATTCAAAACCAAGAGAGTCCAAAGGAGCTAGCATGTCTTCAAGAAATGTTACAAAGTGTTTGTGCAACAAATTGGACCTTCAATATCAAAGGTATCAATGTGAGCACAGGATGTGATTGTATTATAGTGAGAGGAGGTTCCGTTTGTGAAATCTCTCTACATATGATTGATTAAGAGGAGTTGTTCAACAATAAAACCTTATGTGTTATTGTCTAAGATAAGGCACAAATTCTCATGTTTTCACGTCAATGTTACGTAGATAGAGTTCAACCTTTATTGCTCAAATTTGCGAGACCATCCTTGATGAAAATGGCTCCCTTATTGTCATTGGTACAATGTATCAAGTGACAACCATGATAGGCAAGGCCGAGCAATATGGCTTCGTATATTGGACACGCTATTTGAATGTGCAATGTGCAACGAAGATTGGAAAAGCATTTAGACAAGAGGTGAGTAACACTGAACATAGTGGTACTTATGATCTTATAAAAGATTGTCATTGAATAACACTTTCTATTACAATAAATCTTTTAATACTCTTGTGTAGACATATGCCCTCATCGCTACTACCTTCTTGAGCATAGTTGGAACAAACAAGCACAACCATTTTCACTTAATTATGTCATTGATCCTTGCTCAACACTATGCATTGGGGATGATGCCCAACTGGGATTGCATGGCGAGGTAAGATTATGTGAAATTTATAGAAATGCTTTCTTTGTAGGTGGATGTCAATGTAGAAAAGAGTGTTGGGATAGTCTCTTGAATCACCATGCAAAAGAAGGGCAAGTGATTGCGGTGCTTTATGTAGGATGTGAAGGTAGGATGTGAAGATTGCACTATGGTAGCCCGTAAATTAGGCATGAACATAGTTTGTATTGATCCCAAAGAGAAGGTTGTGAAGGCTATCTTGATGAGCATGTCATTGTTTCCACCACTAAAGGGGCTTGGCCCGACGATGTAGATGCAGAGAAAGAAGATCATTGTAACCTCTTGTTCGTTAGCAATATATTCTTGGTGTTGCGATCACTCTATTGTCATCTATTCTTACATGGTATTAGAGCACATGCTTTGATTGTTCCACTTTGGAGAATGGAATAGGAATACGGTGAGACATGGGAAGAAGAAGCCTCTTTTAACATCATAGGAACAATCCCAAGAGAGTGAGACTGAAAGGAAGGAAGAGTGAAAATGAGTGGGAAAGGACAGGCAATAGACAACTAATCAGAGAGAGGTGGGGAGAGGGTTAAGGGTGATGAAGACAAGGAGGGAGAGAGGGGGAGAGAGAGGGAGAAAGAGAGAGAGAGAGAGAGAGAGGGAGACAATGATAACAGCTAATGAAAGAGAGGAGGGGAGAGGGTTAAGGGTGACAGAGATACGGAGGGAGAAAAAGAGAGACATGGGAGAGTGATAGATAGTGATAGACAACTAATGAAAGAGAGGAGGGAGATGGTTAAGGGTGATGGAGACAAGGAGGGAGAGAGGGGGAGAAAGAGAGAGACATGGGGGAGAGAGGGGGACTGGGGAGATCGAGAAAGTGGGAGGAGAGGGTGAGGGCAAGAGGGAGGGAGACGAGAGAGAGAGAGAGAGAGAGAGAGAGAGAGAGAGAGAGGCAGATTGAGGAATTGATGAGGGAGACTTGGGAAGAGGAGAATGTGAGAACTTTGATGCAAGGGAGGAGAGGGCGACAGATAGGGTGAGAGTTAAGGGTGCTGGAGAAAAAAAGGGAGAGATAGGGAGAAAGACAAAAACAAAGAGAGAGAGAGAGAGAGAGAGAGAGAGAGAGAGAGAGAGAGAGAGAGAACAAGGATTTGATGGAGAAAAAGAGCGAGAGAGAGGGAGAAAGACATAGACAAAGAGGGAGAGAGAGCGAGAACAAGGATTTTGATATCTTTCATAACTTTGCAAAATCTTAGATAAGATGAGGGAGATTTGGGAGAAATATAGAGACAAGAGGGAGAGAGAGAGTGAGAACAAGATGAGGGAGACTTGGGAGAAAGACATAGACAAAGAGGGAGAAAGAAAGATTTTATTAACGTCTTCCAAAAGACTGAACTCGGCCTATGAGACAAATCGGAGTACCTGTATGGGGTATCCTCTGTCATCCCAACAAAATGGAGAAAGACATAGACAAGGGCGATGGAGAAAAAGAGGGAGAGATAGGGAGAAAGACATAGACAAAGAGGGAGAGAGAGCAAGAACAAGGATTTTGATATCTTTCTAAGATAACTTTGCAAAATCTTAGATAAGACGAGGGAGACTTGGGAGGAGAGGGTGATAACTTTGATGCAAGAGAGGAGAGGGTGAGATGTCGACAGATAGGGAGAGGGTTAACAGTGATGGAGAAAAAGAGGGAGAGGCAGGGAGAAAGATAGAGATAAGAGGGAGGGAGAGCGAGAACAAGAGAGATGGTGAGAGGGCGACATATAGGGAGAGAGAGCGGAGTTGTTAGAGGAGGAGCTGAGCTGGGCTAGGCAGCGGTGGTGGTGATGGAGGAGCTAACCTAGGCTAAGCAGTAGTTAGTGGTGGTGGAGGAGCTGAGCTAGGCTACTACAACGGCTGTAGTAATGGTAAAGATGCGAGGAGTTGAGTTGGGCTAGGCCGAGCGACGAGCGACTATAGTAATGGTAAAGATGGGAGGAGCTGAGCTGGGCTAGGCCAAGTGACAAACGACTGTAGTAATGGTAAATATGGGAGGAGCTGAGCTGGGCGGCTAAGCAATGGTGGTGGTGGTGCTAGGCTGAGCGACAATGGTTGTAGTAATGGTAAAGATGGGAGAAGCTACTTATAGAAGGCTAGTGAGAGAATATATCAATTTTAGAGAGAGAGAGAGAGAGAGAGAGAGAGAGAGAGAGAGAGAGAGAGAGAGAGAGAGAGAGAGAGTTTGACACAAGAAGCTCCCTTTGATGAAGCTCATTCTTTGCCAAGCCTCTAAGGGATGTAGGTTTACTAAGTTGTAACTCATGCACTTCTTCTTGTTCTAATGGATGAGTTTCTCAGAAGGTTCAAAGATCTCAGAGAGCAGCTTGCATGTATTGATGAGGCATATTCAGACAATTCATTACTGTCTACTATTCTCATAGCTATGTCGGATTCACACTTTGACTCATCATGACAGGTAACCCCAATGCCCTTACATTTGATGAGTTGGTTTATAGTGCGATTTTGCAAGAAGAGCAATCCTAACAAAACCGGACATAATATGCATGTGGGAGATTAGGCATTCACTACCAATTAAAAAGGTAAAGGCAAAGCCTTCCCTCAAGGGCGACTACAAGCCAAAGGCAAAATCAACCTAGTCTTCTAGCAAGGATGCTGAGAAAGGGGGATGATAAGCATAAGAAGAAAGGAAAATGCAACTATTGTAAGAAACCATGCCATTATATCAATGAATGCAATAAATAGGTTATAGTAGGATAAAAAGAAAGATTTAGGCATGGTTGTGATGATGCATCAACACACCAAGTGCCACAAAGGCTAGAGAAGGATAAGAAGAAAGATCAGGCATGGCTGTGGTGATGCATTAACACACCAAGTGCTAAAAAGGAGTCAATGAACTATACACAGGATGATTGGGCATTCATTGTGCATTGTAGTTATGACCCTTCGGTTGATGATGTATGCATGTCAGTGGATGGCTGGTATTTTAATAGTAGTGTGAGCAAGCACATTACTTCTTAGCTTGGTTTGTTTTCCTTTGTTAAGTCTTCTACTCAAGGAGGCATGGTCACATGTACGAACAACTCCTCATACTTGGGCAAGAGTCACTAACATCTTGAGCACTCATCGCATGATTAAAAACTATATTTCAATTTTAGTATATATTGTTAATTTAGGGAATACCCTTGAAGAATCATCTTGCTACAAGGTGTGTACACATTATTATAGGCTAATTTGGCCTTGAGTAGACATTAATACACTTCTCTCTCTCTTTCTTACTCCCCCAAAATCATAACATCAATGCTTGTGATGGTCAAACGATCCCCCTCTCAGATGGTGTACGATGGAGTAAGAAGGTCAAGAAGGTAAGATGGACTAGCAAGAGCATATGCGGGGCCCTCATCTAAAGGGTGTTTACAGACTATGGGCTTACCCATGAAAAAGGTTGAGAGCTATGGGCAGGCACCTTTTTGATAAACAATTGCTGGGCGACAATACCCTTTACAAATCGCGGGCATGTCCATGAAAAAGGCATCCTACAACTCAGAGCTGTGGGCAGGCTATTTCGCCCGAAACTGGAAGAGTGGTTGCTGGGCTCTAGTTAGCAAACACATCAGCGTTGAGGATGCATGGGTGTAGTCATAGTCTATAAAAAATGTTAGACGAGCATGTGATTGATTGGTTGTTGGGCAAAACTTTTTGGTGGGATTAACAAGCTCTCACAATGAGCTCTTGTTCATAACATGCACGAGAGTTAAAGGAACCGGCGGGGAAGCTTTCTTGTTTAGCTTTCGCTGTGGTGTTCAGGTTGGAGCTTGCTATGCTGTGAGCAACGCACCCATTACATTGGAGGCCTAGCTATGGCTCCCCACAGGCGAGGAGCTTCCTCCACTTCGGCGAAGCGTCAGCAGCAGCAGACCCAATCCACTCAGCCTGGCATCCAACGCTTCTTCAACAAGAATGCGCGGAGCTCCTCTTCAGCGTCTTCAGCACGTGCTGCCGAGCCTGCTTCTCAATCGGTTACACCCCCTCAAGGTACTTTTACCCAACAAAATAATCGTCCTTTCTCACTCTCTCAAATCTATTCTCTTCCGCGCTAGGACTCGCATTGATCGATTGGGGGTTTTCTGTTCACGACTTGGTTCTCCTACGTGCTGTTCATGCCGTGCACTTACAGGGTTTTCTCCGTGCTGTACGCACGAGCCATTATGGTTTGCTTCATGCGAATAGGGTTTTCCTCCATTCTGCCATGCGTGATGATGTTCGCAGTTGTGTCAACTGACCTAGGCTTTTTCTCCATGCCCTGATTAGTGGCATGCAAAGCCTTCATGGTCCTTATGCTGGAATCATCGCACACACAGATGCACACACCTGCATTTTTGCAAGAGGTGGATAGTGATGCATGTGTATGCAATTTTGTGACACCAACTTTGCCCTAGAGTACTTGCATAGAGTATGATTTGATGTTAAGGCAATGTGACATGGCGTTGTTATCCATCTTCATTTCTCCTATTTTATGTTTCCATATCTTCACAAGGATCCCATATGGAATGAAAACGAATGGCTGTTTCAATAACTACATCCATGCAGTATGTGATTTCGTCTATGCCCCGTGCCATAAGAATGCTGTTAGCGTTTCTGTTTCTTTTCACCTTGGGGGGGTGTTTGCTTCTTGCCAAGGGCTTAAGGTACTCGCTTCTTTTTCTCCATTAAGGTTTATTCATGCTGTTAGGGGTTCTATTTAAGTCTGCCAATAAGGGAATCAAGCTAAAAACATCTTGTGTGAAATTAGGCACGAATATCAAGCCGCCTCTTGCTGCAGATAACCAACGGCAGGATAAACGGTTGCGGATTTCTCCTGGCATGGTCTGCCTCTTACTCTTTACTCTCTGGATGTATACAAACTCCAGCTTCTATAGCTGTTGAATGGACTTTGGTAGGAACATATTACATGAACTACTTTTTACAGCTCATACAGCAGAGCCAGGATGATGGAGGCGGGGACCAGGTAGTATGGAGAATGTCGCCCACTGCAGATCGCCTCCAAGAAGCTTCTGCCATTGATAATGTCCATCACTCAAGATCAAATGTACCCATTCTGTACACTAGTAAAAATGTGTGCAGCCTGCCTAACGTGCACCAAATTCTCAACAGGACGCCAGCAGGTGGGGGTAGTGTACCATTGACAACACTTCCTAATAAAAAGGTTAGCAAATCAAGTGCTAGTTTTTCCTGCGCATTGCCAATCTATTATAATTTTTTGGATATGGAAGATCATTATTAATGGTGATCTATGCTGCACACACTGCTTGTGGTGTTATATCAAGGCTTACTAGCATGTTTTCATTTACATGGCAGAGGTCTCCTGGCCTGGCTGGAAAGCTTGAGCGGTGGCTCTCTACATCTGAGACAACGCCTATCGTCAAGCAGGGGGATCATTGTGGAGCCTTGAAAATTATACCCAAACATGTCACTGTGCAATCACAGGAGGCTTCAGAATGGCACCAACAAACACCTGCCTCAAGAGATAAAGAGAATGATGTTGCTGCTATTATTGTATCGGGGCTGGGGTTTGATTCGAACCCACAGAAAACATCACAGGGTCAAGGCCATTCGGTTTTGTCTTCGTCACGCCGTCACTCATCGGTACTTACGGAAAACAGCAATTGTGGTGCATGCACATTTGAGGAAAGGCATTCTTTTGAACTCTAATGCTATTACTTGAATTGTAGGTGGTCAAATCACAGAGGAAGAGAAGTGCTAAGCAAAGAGGAACAGGCCAACGGCGGAAGGTTTTTGAGCTCTTCTGATTTTGCGGTTTGCTTAATGGAGCATTGCTTGTTGGTTTTATGGACACACTTAGGTTATTATATGAAAGGAGAGCCGTCTTTGCTCGTAACGTTGTCTTAGGTGTTCTTCACAAGGGTTCACCTGTGCACTTCACATCTGCCGTGGGCCGCAGATCCTTGTGATCTAGGCCTTAATAAAGTGTTTGTGCTCATAGTGCGTGGTAACTTGAGATGGCAGAGGTTGGTCTTTTCATATACAGTTCTTTGTCATGACAGCTGATACATTTTGGCAGGCATTACTCGAGTTACTGGATCAGGTGCAGAATGTCATGTCCGATCCTGAGTCTGTTTCTAGCCACGCTGATGGCCATGCAGATCACTTCAAGAAAGAGCAGGCCACAAAGTGCTTTCCAGCTTGTAACCAGATAAAACCAGCAAAAGAGAGTAGGATGGCAGAAGCAGTGTCAGGTTCTAGAAATGCTCTTGCCACATCTTTAGAAAATGCAGCCAAGGATTCCTGTTTATATTTGTCTCAGGAAAACATGTCTGAAAGGCAATTATGTACAACAGAGGATCTACAGCAAGGTGCTCCTAGTGTTTCAGAGGCAGATCCTAAGCATGCTGTCAATAGCAGGAATTGTGTGGAGGCTCTTTTGCAGCACTCTAAGTCTGACCAGAAAATGCTTGCTGACATCCACGCATCTATACCTGAAGCTCTTGCAAGCATTCATTTCCTTGTCCTAGAGGTCAGCTCTTGACGTCAGTGCAAAGACTTGTTGTTTTCTGTGTATTAAGATAGAACTTGTGGCTTGTTTCCCACTGATTGCACAAGTCATAATATGCAGGTTGTGTAGGTTACTTGAGTCATGATATTTCCCACTGATTGCACAAGTCATGATATGTAGGTTGTGTAGCTCTTGACGTCAGTGCAAAGACTTGTTGTTTTCTGTGTATTAAGATAGAACTTGTGGCTTATTTCCCACTGATTGCACAAGTCATGATATGTAGCATTTGGGTCTTGTGTAGGTTGCTGACACAGCTGACAAAAGCAGTCAAAATAGCTCTCCTAAAAAGGTAACCTTTCCTATTCTCGTATTTTTTTTTTCTTCTCTTGGTAGATCACTTTTTGTTTGGAGATGTTCGAGTCATCTCTCTCTCTCTCTCTCTCTCTCTCTCTTTCCCTCTCTCTTTCCCTCTCTCTCTCTCTCTCTCATGTTGTCTTGACATCCAATTTACTCATGGATCACATGTAGCATCTTTTTGGTCTCATAGACCTTGACCAAGAAAAGATTGGATTCAAGAGATTGCCAACTGTCTTAGTGAGAGCTACACTCATCAGATGAGCCCAAATTGCACCAAGAATGGCAATTTGTTTGTGCGGTTGCTGACTGGCAGCCTTGTGGGGATGCAGACAGTGTCAGAATACGCAGCGGAGATGATGACCAGATCTGGGAACACAAGAGCAAAAACGCATGCAGAAAAAACAGCACAAGAGAGAGAGAGAAGTAGGCGTGTAACTCTGCTCTATATACACAAGAAGATCCCGAATATGATACACAAAGTGGTATGGGGGTGGGGGCCTATTTATATGCCCCCACATGTGCAGTTGGCCTGCTGAAAAAGGCTCCACGACTGCATATGCAGTCGGCCAGCAGCATGCAGCCAGTCGGCCAGCTCTGAGGAGTCCACGACTGATCAAGTACAGTCGGCCAGCTCCAGTACACACATCTGATGTAGTCGGCCAGCAAATGGATCCTCTTGTCAACTCAGGGCTGCCTCCCAAGCCACAGAAAAAATGGAAAAAATAAGGGAAAAATGCGGAGAGTGGGGAAAAATGGTAAAACACCTCATAAGGGCGGGCACACCCACAACAAAGGCCCTAGTGTCTAAAGCTGGACAGGAGATGACTTCTAACACCCCCTCTCAGCTCCTGGTTGTGTAACCAACCACCACTGGGAGCTGGGGTGCCGCCTGAGCAAGTCCTGAGAGAGCGACTTCGTGAAAGAGGTCCACCGTACTGTCCTCCGTCGAACAGAACTCTAGCAAGATGTCATCAGCAACGATTTGTTCACGAACAAAGTGCCTCTGGATGACTATGGGTTCCTCCAGTGGAAGCCCAAACCTGCCATGCAACCTCTGCATCCTCACCACCTCACAAGCAGCATCACAAACAGCCGGGTACTCTGCCTGTGTTCTCGACAAGGCAAAAGATGACTGTCTCCAACTGCTCCGTAAAACTGCTCCTGGGCCTGAAGTAGATCCCCTCGTGTCCGGATCTCCTCCCCAAACTGAGTCACTCCAACCGTGGAGTCGGACTCCATCCAACAATCCCCCTCCTGTATACAAGAGTCCCTGATCCTTCGCATGCCGCAGAAACCACAGGAAACGCAATCCTGCCCCCCAAAGAGACATCTGCAACCATGAGCTCAACTGCCTCATCAGGAAGCTCCCGTCCAATCTGGTGTCCATCAACCAGATCAATGAACCATACAGCTTCTGAGTCAAAAAGGCATCACACTGCTCACAAGGATCAACACCTGTTACGGTGCACAAACAAGTCCTGGAAACCTGTTGAAGACCATGCAAGGCCTTCTGAAACCTGTCAACCACCCCCTCTGAATCCGGAACCACAAAGCCTGGAGAAACCACCTCCTTCTGCAAGTAAGCACCTGCCACTTGCCTGGCTTTCTGAAAGGTCCCCGTGGAAAGAACATCCTCATCTACTGGAGGTTCTTTTTCCCGAACACGACGAGACATCAGAGCATAAGTGACTTGTTCAGTTTCCTCTGACTCACGAACACAAGAACCACCAACATCGGTACTAGAGAGTTCCTGTCAACTGCTGCCATCTAGTGGTAAGCTATCCACCATCTGGTCCCGGAAAGCCCGTGCCTGCAGCGTATCCACACTTAAATGGCCATTACCAGACTGCCACTCATCACAAACTTGAGGACCTGGGAGAGAGAGTGCTGAAAGCCTGTAAACTCTATTCTCCACTCCGCCTTCCCAAACCACCTGGTCTGTTGCTTTGTCCCGGAGAGCAACAAAGTGCTCATCAAACTCCACCCGTACGCCAGTCTTGCAAACCTGATGCACTGACAACAGATGAAAACCAAGTGCCGGAACATACAACACCTGGGAGAAATGCTTCCCTTCTCTGCCATAGGGTACTATCTCTATCCTGCCCTCGCTGTGAACTGGGATAGTGGATGTATTCCCAGTAAGAATATGACCAGAAAGCCTGCAGAGATTCTGTAAACCGGAACGGGAAGGAGTCATGTGCCTAGAAGCACCACTATCGAGAATCCACTCCCGAGTATCCGTTGTGGAGAGTCCTCCAATCTCCTCCCTGCATGAAGAAAATGAAGCATCGGTGTCCATCACCTCCAGGTGCACAAAAGCCGGAGTCTTCATGATTGCTGCTGAGGAATCTTCACCCTTCTCGGTCTTCCGCTTGGGACACTGCCTCCAATAGTGGCCTTTCTCGCCACAATCATTACAGGTCCTCTCTGCCTTCAGTTTCTCGCGGTCAACGTCGGACTTCTTCTCAGAAGACTTCTCCGATGAAGCCTTCCCTTTGCCCGAGTTACGGCCTTTCGACCGTTGGCCAGTTAAGGCCTCCGAACCTCCACCCTGAGGAGGGTTCGTGAATCGTTCCTCGTGGTCTAGGACCATGGGCACAAGCTCCTCCCACGTGATGGTGCTGAGCCTGCCATTGGTAATCAACGATGAGTAAAATGCAGAGTATGAAGAGGGCAAATGTGACAGCAAGGTTATGGCCATGTCCTCTGACGATATCTCCTTCCCAGCTTGAAGAACTTCCTGCTGAAGAGCCTGCAGCTTGTTAATATGCTCCCGCATCGTCGACGACTTTGCAGGGCTCATAACCCGCGTCTGTACTTCCAAGGAAATCCTTTTCATGGGCGATACCCTGTTGTAAAGTGAGGCCAAATGTTGCCATATACCTCTGGCCAGCGTCATATGCTTTCCATAATTGATTACCTGTGGTGTGCAGTTGAGAAAGATAAACGAACGGACCCTAGCGTTGACACGATCCCACATCTGTGTCTGAGCCTCCCGGTCCTTCCGGATCGACGGTAACTCCCCTTCCTCTACTTCCGGCCGTGGAACACCAACAACGACGAAATCGGCGAGGTCGTAAGACTCCAGAACAGATTCCATCATCACCTTCCATATGCCGTAGTTGCTCCCGTCCAACTGACGGTCCACCGGGAACGTGGGGAGTGTCGGGATCTTCACATGTCTCTCGGCCATCTCAAACAGATCTGCCATTGCGGGGATGTCCTCTGAAAAGGGTGGGTGGGTGGGAACAAAGAAGAACTAAAACCTGCAAGTGGCTGTCCAGCAAATTAGCCCGCCTTCCTCTTGCTTCTTCTCTTCCCGAACAATCCAAAACAGTCCACCAATCAGCCACAAAACAGTCCCCCTCTTGCTCACACAAATCCCAAGACCTATCTAGAGCCTAGGGCTCTGATACCATGTCAATACGCAGCGGAGATGATGACCAGATCTGGGAACACAAGAGCAAAAACGCATGCAGAAAAAACAGCACAAGAGAGAGAGAGAAGTAGGCGTGTAACTTTGCTCTATATACACAAGAAGATCCCGAATATGATACACAAAGTGGTATGGGTGTGGGGGCCTATTTATATGCCCCCACATGTGCAGTTGGCCTGCTGAAAAAGGCTCCATGACTGCATATGCAGTCGACCAGCAGCATGCAGCCAGTCGGCCAGCTCTGAGGAGTCCACGATTGATCAAGTACAGTCAGCCAGCTCCAGTACACACATCTGCTCCAGTACACACATCTGATGTAGTCGGCCAGCAAATGGATCCTCCTGCCAACTCAGGGCTGCCTCCCAAGCCACAGAAAAAATGGGAAAAATAAGGGAAAAATGCGGAGAGTGGGGAAAAATGGTAAAACACCTCATAAGGGCGAGCACACCCACAACAAAGGCCCTGGTGTCTAAAACTGGACAGGAGATGACTTCTAACAGACAGACAGCCCGTAGATACTCTCAAAGTGCAAATAGACACGTAAACACAAGTCTTCACAAGCGACCAGTTTACAGACCATGTCAAACCCATTTGCTGATACAAAAGCTCCATCTAGCCACAGTGAACCATATCATGAAAACAAAGTGAAAACCTCAAAATGCTATCTAAAGCAAAGCAGCATCAGTCTTTGTAGTAGCTTAGTCACCTGACACTCTTGTCCACTCTACAAAAACCCTCCCCTCAAACCTGTACGGACTCCTCGGGACAAATTCACCATCATGAAATTGGTATGGAGTACTTGCATCAAGCAAGCTTGCACTGTCAAGTTTTTGAAGGAAAAAAAGGCTAATTGGGAATTTCCACGAGAAGATTCCAGAAGATCAGAAGTGTTGGAGAAGGGCCTAGCATTCTGTAAGATGCTGACACTGTTAAGATCACCTCCATAAGACCATCTAATGTTGCGCAGGCTTAAGAGGATGTGCACACACTGAGTCCATGTCCAGATTTGCATCTAGCACATCATCCAGCTCCCCTACAACAGCAATATTGTCTCCTTGTATAATGTAAAGCCCTAAGACCAACTGTTCATCACCAACCTTGGTCGAATACACTCGTTCGTGGGACTCGTCCAATATAAGGTTGGTGGCCTGATCAAAGCCCTTAAGTATGCCCACAATGTTGCGACCATCATTTGTGATAACGGAGATGGTCTGGTTGACAAGGGGTTCCAAGCTGGTTGTGGCCATTGCAATTGGTCCTGTTTTTGGAGCACAGCCCCTCTCTCTCTCTCTCTCTCTCTCTCTCTCTCTCTCTCTCTCTCTCACACACACACACACACACACACACACACACACACACACAAATGAATGCATGTGCACAGAAAAGTTTTGACCTAGCTTTCATGAGTTTGGTCTGAATGTAACCCTATGTGTGTTCTGACCTCTTTGTTGAAGGTTTTGCGGTTACTCAACGAATATAGTGGGGTTGAGCGGGTTTTGTACCTTGTTGATGAGTGGTAAGAAAGGTCAATTTTTGAATGCAATGTGCATTTTCTTTGATAAAATGGCTTTTAGAAGTATGCTTGTGCTTAATTACCAAAATACACAAGGTACTACATGCCTGTGCAAAGGTTTATTTAAAATCAGTTAACGACCTCAATTTGAAACAGGCTATGTGAAAGCGATTTTTATAAACTGACTGCAAAAGGCTCTGCTGACAGTTTTCTGCAAAATGCAGGTTCTTTACAGTTGTGCGACCCGGTGACACTGTGAATGTAATCGGCGACTTTGATTTGGATGGCAAGTGCAGTATAGATCGAAACAACAATCTGCTAGTTGTGCACCCCGATGTTTTAATATCAGGATCAAAAGTAGGTTTTCAATGCTGTCTGCTCCTCCTTGTCAACATTTTTGGCAGCTGTACTGTTAAGCCCTGAATGTAAATGTATGAACTGTTTCACCACCTAATAATCCCTTTTTAGTCACGATAGAATAGCTGGATTTGCTCTCAGCCATTTGGAAATACTCTGTGCTGGAAATACTCTGTACTATGATCGACCACTGTTTTTTAATTGGCTTGCTTTTACTCTCTTCTAGGCAATTGTTTTCTGATTATTTTGGACATATTCAGGTCTTGTGATGGTACAATGCTGTATAGCTTGATTGCTCATTGCTGCCTAGCAGGTTGGGACTAGCTTCAGCTGTCCAAGGAGGGCAGTTTTAGATGAGCGAATTAGGTCAAGCTCAGTGGCTTTTCCTGCTTTGTTGGGGACAATGATGCACGAGCTTTTTCAGGTCTGAATGTTTTCCCTGCCTTTTCTGATTTGAAAGTTTAGATTTGGAGTTCTGGTGGCGGCGTCAAAATCTCATAGCATGCTTTCCCTCGACGATTCAGAATGCTTATGCTTTTGTTGCGTCATTTTGTCTGTTTTCTTCTGTTTTGCATTTTTCTTCATTTAAGCAAGCATGAGTGATATATGAGGCTCATTAGTTCTAATCCTTATAGGGCAGCCCATTCCCTCATTCATGATCATATGCTTCTCCATGAAGCCTGTATGCCTTCTCATGCACAATTGTTCGAATATAGCATATTTCATATTTACACTTCTTGAAATGAAAAAGGGCAATGTGCCTCATGTACCTTTCGATCCCATACTTGATGTTTCTAAACACCTTGCTTTTGAGCTCATGACTTGAATCTGCCTTGCAAGTTGCAACCCCATTGCAGATAGCAAATGAAACGTGGACACCGTCATTAAATGATTCATAGAATTAAGGATCACGTCTAGGTGCGATCCATGTGGAGTCAACAGCAAAGTGAGATGGCTAGAAAGGAGCCATAGGGGGTAAATCTCAAGTGTTATGCCTGTGTCAAAAAGGTTGGGGGTGTGTACCGTCAGATCTTTGTGCCATACACCATGAACACTGTGTTTGATTTTTTATGTGTAACATGTGGAAGTTTACAAACAGGATTATACTTCGGATAACGAATATTCAGCACCTTGGTTCCTGACGATTTGCACAATGTAGCGAAAGTAAGAGTGCAAGAGAGAGAGAGAAATGAAATGAAATGTTATATTAACGTCTTCAAAAGGCCAAAGTGACCTATGAGACCAAAGTTACAACCATGTGACATCTGATACACGGTCTGGAAAAGAAAAGAAAGAACTGAAGGTAAGAAAAGAGAGAGAGAGAGAGGAGAATCACAATAAAGGCACAGTACACCCGATTGGGTCCAAGGTTGGATCAAAACGTACGTACGGATCCAATCCGTACCGTACATCCGTACCGTACGGGGATCCGTACGTACGGATCGAACCGTACGCGATTTTTTTTTCTTTGCTTTGCTTTGCTTTGCTTGCCTGCAATAAACGTTTCGCTTGGATAAACGTTTTTTTTTGGGGGTTTCGCCTGCGGTAGCGTCTGGACTCCGTACGGCGCACACCTTCCGGTAAGGGCCTCTACAGTCGCACTCTCTCTCTCTCTCTTCGCTACTGTCGCCGTCGCTACTATCGCCGTCGCCTTCCTTTTGCTTCGCCTCCTTCCCGACGCCTCGCCACCCTTGCTCATCTTCTGTGTTCGCCTGGTCTCGGCCCCTTTTCGCCACCCCCCCAAGGCAGCAACATAACTCTCTCTCTCTCTCTCAGAGCCTTAGCCCACCCTCTGTGGACCGTGCATAGAGCTCTCAGCCTCTCTCTCCTTCAAGTCTCTCTCTCTCTCTCTCAGCTGAGCTGCCCACTAAATATTATGCATTGCATGATTGCTGAATCCTGATTGAAATTGTATGGCATTGTGCACTGAATTTGTCAGAGCAATCATGCATTGACTTGTGATTCTAATTTCTCACTTTTGAATTAGTAGGTTTTTGACCTTGTTGTGTCTCTATTTCGAAAGTTTTATATGTCAATGTGGACATGGACTGAAATACCGTGTAGGTGGCTGAAATTTTTGAGATTTTATGTATTTTTACCAATAGTACGTATTTTTACGTACCTTAATTTTTTTTCCGTACCAAACAACGTACAATACGTACAGTACATAACGTTTGGAACCACCTTGATTGGGTCCCAAATACTCTCTGCAGGGCCCCCACCAAGGATGGTGTATTTGCTTTATTGAATGATGAGAAAAAGACTCAAATCTGTAGATCTTCTCTTGGCTGTAAATCTTCAGCTTGTAGATGATCTGTTCTTGAGCTTCAATCCACCTTTGTGTTATGCTCCCCTTGGCTGTCCTGGCCCTTGGAACACTTCAGCACTTTGTGAATTATGAGATAATTTGACCTTTATTAAGCCCATGCCTATTTTGTCAACAAGTGGCTGCTCGGTGGATTCTAGAAGGTTGTCGGCCTGCTGAAATGCTGCCCACGGCCTGTTTCATGTTCATTAAATAGGTGCCCTCCACATTATGTACTGGCCACCTTTGCTCTTGATGCCTTGTGCACTGGCCCTCCATGGGCTAGCTGACTGGCTGCCCAGGCCTTAGGGGTTGGCCAACTGGCTGTCCTTGCCTTCTAGGCTTGGCCGGCAGCCAGTTCTTGCCCCCTAGGGGCTTAGAGTGGAACCCTGGCTGACTCGTCCTGGATTGGGGCTCACAAGGGACTAGTTACCTGTTGTACATACTGTTGTACATATATGTCCACGTGGCATCCAAGTGCGGGATGCACATGACATTATGCTTTTTCAAGGGTGCCAAGAATGCAATCATTACACATGAAACGTGATAAGCTGTTTGCTATTGTTGCTATTTTGTGGTTCAATCCAAATGGCAAATACAACCTGAATTCCACTGACAAGATGTTTTGTTCTGAGCTTTTTGACACTTCTCAGGTTGGACTGATCAGCAAGGCCACAAGCAAACTGGTTTTGGAGCAGGAAGCAGAAGTCCTCGTGCGCCGATATATTGACAGCCTCTTTGCATGTGGAGGTGATTTCTGTTGCCTTGCATTCCTTTTACTATTTATAACCCTTAGCCTGCAAGCAGCAGTTTTTATGTTTGCTCATCAAGATTTTCTTTCTCATGTGAGGCGAATCTTACCTTGGTGGTGGGTGTTTGTTTTTTTAACCATGTCAACAAGGCAGGTAATGAGAGAGACGCACTGGACAAGCTGAGAGATTGTATACCCACAATAATGAACTGGTTGGATTGCTTCCTTCATGCCTCTGTAAGCTCCTGCATTCCACATGGTTGTAGTGTTGAAATGGATTTTCTTGGCAATTGGTTCTTACTGCAAGTCTCTTATTGCTCCACCAAGATGACATACATTAACTCTTTGATTGATGGGATTGAAGAGAAGCCTCCTGCATTGCCGAAGGTGGACTTTGGAAGGAAGAGCAGCCAGCTGTCTGTATCAGTATCTGAGGTACTGTGAAGTAGGAGTTCTCATGTTTCTGTGAGAAGAAAAAGAAGGGTTGACTGCTTGTCAATACTGCCCTTTAGACACTTTTCCCTGTGGTTGAAAACTAGTCAGATGGAGAGAGGAATTTGCTTGTATTCCATTACTCATATTCATGGTAACAAGCTGGCCCTTGTGGTCTAGCAACTTTCTAATAGAGATTTGATTGCTTCAGGTGATTGATATTGAGGAGATGATATACTCTCCCAAGTTTGGGCTGAAAGGGATGATTGATGCGTCTCTACTCGTGAAGTTTGGTGGCATGAACTTGGGTGAGAAGGATCGGATCTTGCCTTTAGAGTTCAAAACAGGAAAACTAACAACTGGACAAGTAAGCTCCACTTTAGAAAACTGCATTTCACTAAGTTGTGGCATAAAGTCTTGTCATGGTTTTTTCACCAAGCTAAATCGATTAAGGTAACTTTATCTTGCACTTAATGTTCTTGAATTTTCTGATTGTTGCTTTGAACCTTGAAATGCAGGCTGCTTTGGAGCATCGAGCACAGGTCATTTTGTATACTCTCCTCATGTCTGACAGGTACGAAAGGCGGATCATCCTTATAACTGTTTGTAGGGTGATTTTTTCTGATGTGAAGAGGTTGATTTATGGGGAATTCCCATATGTTTGTTTTTGAATTTGCAACCCAAAATACAAGAAAGCTTTTTTGCACAGACAAAACTGATTAAGCATAAAAACAGGAACATTTTGTTGCTGGGGCAGCAACCTTGTTTTTCTCTATGGGCACTTCGAAGAGTTTTTTTTCCTAAACCAAACCTTTCAATACTCGACTCTGCATGGAAAAAGTTTGTTTAAGGGTCATGGCTTGTGACACCTGCATATATAATTGGACGTTGTACTCAATGCATGATTTGTTTATGCCACATCAACATGCCTCCTCCTGTTCATGCTGGTGAATTCAAGCTCCAAACTGCCTAGGTTTGAAACCATGAGGAGTATCATGCTTGTAAATTTTGGTGATGTCACAAGGAATAAGTACGGGATACATCTTGTGTAGTTGTGTTTTTGTTGGCTGTTGGGAAGTGGCCCTCTAATATACTCGTATGTCTTCTGTAATTCACATTGTCACCAAACCTTGATAGAATTGCATAAGCTTGGTCAATTTGTGAAGCAACGAAACTGGTACATTGGCTAGCGGAAGATGCCTGATTAATGACTTTTGGTGTGTTACTTTAATGCTGAAGAGAAGCGAGGAAAGAGATATTATTTAGACACTCAATTAATAATTTTGGTGTGTCCATTTTATTGCTAAAGAAAATTAAAAAGAGAGGAGAGAGATATTATGTCAGACACTCAATAAGGTCCCAATAACACAGTGAAGGGCCCCCACCTTGTGGTTTATTTGCTTTATGCAGGCTAGTCTTATAAACTACACCTCTGCACCTCTACAACAACAAATTAGTGTTGGCAGATGCCATTTGTGGCCTTCGGCAGTGCTCAGATGCCATGCAAATTCATCCTTTGCTGCTTAGTTGGCATGCAAGAAGGGGTATAGCCTCTGCTTTGGAGATGAAAGCTGTCTGGCCAAGCATGCTAAAAAGAGGGGTGAGCACTTGCTTCTCTGTACAACCACTCACTGGGTCCCAAAACGAATATAGACAAGAGGTTGGCTCTCCAAGATCCAAAGTCTCTAGGCAAGGTTCACTTCCACCAAGGATCTGCCAAATGCAGCACATGGCAGCTCCCAATCCGTATTGCCAACTCAAGGTCAACGTGAGATCGCAGTTAGAGCATATCGTCCAAAGAGGTTGGCTCTCCAAGATGCAAATTCCCAAGGTGAGATTCATTTACACCAAGGATCTGCCAAGTGCAGCCCATGGCAGGTCCCAATCTGTATTGCAAAATCAGGGTCAATGTGAGATCCTAATTAGAGCACCTTGTGCCCTGTTGCAAGTGTCATCTGGAGTGAACATTAAGCAAGTATCAAAAAGCCCGAATCAGAATGCCAAGCAGGGTTCGTCATTTGGTTACTTCCTCATGTGCATCATTCGGCTAGTTGTAAATTGTGTAACACTTGTGTATTCAAATTGAAAACATTCTTAGAGCATTTCCTACGAATTGCTCGCAGATAATGATTAGATAACCCTGCTAAGGCCAGACCCAGTCCCTAATGGATCTATACAAAGAACAGCCAATGCACTGTATAGGCCGAGCTCCTAATGAGTCTATACAAAGGAGACAGTCCATACATTGTATAGGCCCAGCTCCTTGTGGGTCTATATGAAGGAATGCCCGGGCTTTTGGGTTAGTAATGTGTACTTACAACACCAAATTAGTCAGACTTTTTGATGTTATCCCCTAAGCTCCTGTTGTAAGATAGCTGTACTGTACTGTTCAAATTATTCCTTATGCCATACTGAACACCAAAGCTTCCATACAGGTCTGATTTATCTTGGACCTTATTGAGCAGCCGTTATACTTCTCCATGCAGCCCGTATGCATATAAGTCTTTTGAACATGGAATCTTTTTTATCTATTCTTTTTAATTGATAAGGGCAACGTACCTGATGTACCTTATCCGTTTTCTTCATTCTGTAAGCAAATACGTACTGTACGTTTCTAACCGCCTGGCGCATTAGGGTGAGTCAAATCCCCTAACATGAGTGGGTTCTTATCAGCCGATTTGCGATCTACTTTAACATTTTTATTTGCAAATAAAAATGATACGGTGGCTGATGATACAGTGTTGCATGAATTTGGCAGATATTTGGAATCTGTAGATAGTGGATTGCTTTATTACCTCCAAACCAATCAAACTCAGGTATTCTTTCTCTAGAAAAAGGCTTACACAGGTTGATTGATATTCTACTCAGTAATGCTTGTGAATGGTCTAGTACGTATTGGTCTGGGCTTGTAGGGTGTGGCAATTCAACATGCTGATCTTGTGGGACTTGTCATGAGGCGAAATGAACATGCCACAAATCTGCTGTCGGCATCATCAACCCAGCAACTTCCACCAATGCTGCAGGTTTGTTTCACGTATGCTTGTCTGTTAACTTGTTGAGAAAGGGATTCTTGAGGATTTCTTGAGCTGTGATCACCCCCTCCAGCGAACTGAGCTGCTGCCTCCTCTCCTCCTTCCGCTCCCCACTCGCTACCGCCCCCTCTCACCCTCTGCTCACATGCGCCCCCTCCTTCCGCTTGTGCACCCCTCCCCCCCCCTCTTCCCCCCTCTTCCCAACTGTGTCCCCTTCTTCCGCCTGTGTACCTCCCCCCTCCTTCCGCCTTCGCACCTCTCCCCCTCTCTTTTTCTGCCTGCACCCTCCCTTTGGTCCCGTCTCGCCCCCTCTTTCCGCCTGTGCCCCCATCCTCCTCTCACTCTGCCCCCTCCTGCGCCTCTTCCATCTCTCATGCTGCCCCCACCTTCCCCCCCTTTTTCTTACGCTGCCCCCCCCTCCCTCCGCTCCACCTCTCTGCTCGCCCCAGCTCCCTGTAGCCCCCCCCCCTCCCCTCGCTTCCCTCCCCCGCAGCCTCTCCAGTCCCCCCCCCCCACCCGTCTCCCTTTGGCTCTGACTCTCCGTCCCCTCCATTATCATTTGGCAGTTTCTCTAGTTCTTGGGAATTTTATCATTCGGCCAGCCGAGGGCCCTTCTGGTCTTCATCCCTCGGGAGGACTCCACGGCAACCGCTCTGTCATCCCTGACCGAGGCTGCCATCCCTTGCCTATTCTTCTTAGAAGCGGACCTCCAGCTCCTTGCTTGGATAGTTGCATCCCTAGAGGCCTCCACTCTGGTGTGCAAGATTGTTGGTAGCCGCCCGGTACGCGGACAACTCCGAGATCTTCTACAGGCTAGCACTCCTTGGAGTGCTTGCAAATTCATCCTAGGATTGTCTGTGACTACTCCCCGTCAAAACCCACGCCCAAGACTCTTCGAGTGGAGGGCAGTTCCGATAGTTCTTTCTCCCACAGAGATTGATATGCGGATTGTCTCATGGAACATTCAGGGTTTGGGGGGGCCTCAGTGTTTTCAGGGGCGAGGCATCCTTAGAGGAGAGCTCCATTGCGCTCTCTTTGAGCTCCCCCCCCCATCCAGCTTGAATTCTGCGCCCCCCCCTCCTTGCCTCTATTCCGCCCCCTGTGCTGGCCGTGCCCTACCCGCTTCCACCCTCCCACCCTTCGCTACTTTGCACCCCCCTCCCCTACCCTTTTTTTTTTCGCCCCCCCCTTCGCCCGCCAAGCCTGATTCCCCCCCACCCCCCCCCCCCACCCCCCCCTTTCGTTCCAAGCCTTAGGAAGGAATATTTTCCTCCTCTCCCGGTGATTGGTGGTGCCATCGAGAGAGTGATGGAATCCCTCCCCACTGGTGTCTCAGCCCTTGCATAGGCAGCCGAGATTCCATCCCTCCGCATCTGTGTTACCTCACCAGATTTAGTGCCTCACGTCATATCTATTCCTTGCCTCCAGGGTGACCCCATCATGCTACGCGTGGAGTATTTAGGCCTTCTAGGTTAATGCTTCATTTGCAGGTAGATGGTACATCCAGCTAGAGCTTACCCTCGGTGCCAGTCTAGGAGACCGCCTCCGGTGGTTCCTCCATCTGTTCCCCGCTCAAATCCTCACTAGAGGAGAGAGAGAGAGAGGCAGGTTTCCAGGCAGCGGAGCATCAGGTCCCGATCGTCGCAGACGACCTAGCTGGCAGAGAGTGGCAGACGGTTGGCCTGCACTCGGGCCGTCAGCCGACCACCAGAGCTGAGTGCCATCATCGCGCGTGTTAGGATGGCAAAGTACAGGAGGATTTAGTTCTGTCAGAGAACCATTTTGAGCATTTATCACAGCACCTATCTGTTGGTGATGGACTCCCTCCGATCACGGAGCGGGCCTGGTCGATTTACCGTCAAGATTCCTCCCCCGGCTCTCAATGCCCAGTGAGGCCGGTAAACCTCACCGAGTCCCCGACGAGCCTCTCCTAGCAGCCTTCCTCTCCGATGGATATCTCCTAGTAGCACCACTCTCCGGCCTCTTTGTCCCCCGCCCCCGTGCCACCTCCCACGCCTCCTCCCCCTCCTCCATCCTCACCCCCAACTCTACCTGCAGCAGTTCCTTCTGCCTTGTCCTCGTCAGAGCCCGCTCTCCCTCCCCCTCCGCCTCTTTAGAGCACTCCCGTCGATCCCAACAGCCCTTGACACGAGTGGAGACAATCGGCGAGTTCCGTTCGTTGCTTAATTCACCGTTTCTTTGAGCCGGTTGAGATGACCATTGTTGTCTCCTCGATGAGGGCTCTCCTGCTAGAGTTCCTAGGTGGGTCCCCAGGATCTTGGGGCAGCCTGTGGATTATAGTTTCTTCCGATGTCTTCCTGTGGAAGGGACATATATGTTTGAGGGGATAGTAGCCCCTATTCGGATATGTGTGGTTTTACACCACTCCAGACCCTCTACGCTAGAGAATGGCGCGATGATCTTCTATTTCCCGTTGAGTGTAGTCTCCGAGACGGAGTGGAATTGAGAGTCGGTGGTTGTCGCCATCCAGGGCTAGGCAGTTGAGCTCTCCCATCATCTTCATGATCTTCGCATCACCGACATACTCACCCATCTATGACCATTGGCTAGGATGGAGTTTGGAGGATCATGCCACAGAGACCAGGATGGGGAGATGGTGGCCTCCAGCTAGGAGGTGTTGCTTTTTGTGTTCATGCATACTTCTGTCGTAGTACCTCTCCCCCCTTCATATAGGTGCCTCCATTGTGATCGATGGAGTCTGGAGTATGCATACTCTTGCGCTCAGATAAAGTGGCGTCACATGGAGGACAGGATCAACGCCCACTTGGCGCGCCTTCGTCCCAAGATGGATTGTGATTATTCCCCGTCTAAACCCTCGCCCAAGACTCTTCGAGTGGAGGGCAGTTCCGCTAGTTCCGCCTCACATAGAGATTGATATGTGGATAGTCTCATGGAACATACAGGGTTTAGGGGAGCCTTGATGCTTTTTGAGACGAGGTGTCCTCAGAGGAGAGCTTGAGAGAGCCACAGTTGGGGGACCTATTGACATTGTTTTCCTCCAGTAGCATCACCTTTCTGAGGGGCGCACTCGTTGATGCGGGAAGATTTTACCAGGTAGGAGTCATTACTTTTTGGTCTCCATCCTTCTGCCCTTCAGGGACACAGGGAGGGGTTTGTATTTCCATCAGTGAGAGTAGATTTTGTCGGAAGTGACAGCTCAGGAGTCATAGTTTTGGGGCGAGCACAGTGGTTTACCATTTTGATTGGAGAGGATAGCATTGGCTTCCTCAATGTTTATGCCCCGAACTCCTGCAGGTAGAGCCTTCTTTTGGAGCACAGTCCGGCAAGTCCTTCCCTTGGCTGACTTTTGGTGCATGGGTGGTGACTTCAACATGATAGAGGTAGCAAAGGAGAGACTTGGAGGAGTCTCAAGAGCATCGTACTCTGACTGGGAGGAGATGATACTGGTACTTAGGGGACAGGACCCTTGGCATCTTCTAGAGTTTGGGTGCAACCTTGGGAGCCTTAGCTTCTTGCGATTGGAGAGGAGGAGCACCGGCCCCAACCTCTCTAGACTTGATAGGTGTTATGTTGATGAGTAGGCTTGCAGCTGTGGGGGCATGATTGGTATCTTGGCAAGCACTACTTTTTTCAGAGCACGCCTTGGTTATTTTGTCCCTAGAGGACCCTTAGAGACATGACAGGCATGCGAGCTCTAGGATTTCAGATAGCCTCATTGAGGACCCCAAGGTTTGTAGCAGGACAGAGCAGATATGGGTGGGATTGGACTTTATCTCAGGCTTCGCTGAGTGCACATTGGATGTGGGCCTAGGGGAGAGATCAACGGTTTCTTGCAAGAGGCAACCTAGAGCAGATTGGAGGGATTTTGGGAGTAGGAGAGGAGTTTGAGGAGGGGTCTGGCCTCTCTACAGCGCCTTTTGGAGAGTTTCCCAGATAGCCTATGGATTGAGAGTCAGCTTGCTGTCGCCTGCATGGAGATTGGATCCATTGAGGAGAGGAGGGTTGAGTACAGGTACCATGACAGGGCTTCATTCTGGACTTAGGCCGGTGATAGAGTCATAGGGGATTTCTTTGAGATAGCCGGCCCGCAGATGGTATTCACAGGTTGCGTGGCCAGGATGGAGCTATTGTTTGTGATCCCCCCCATGTGAGAGCCATCGCCATTGATTTTTTTTCGATCTCTTCTCACTGGTGCTCCATTATCCCCATAGGTGATGGATGTGTGCAAGAGGGTCTGGCGGCACATGAGAGAGGTGGTTCCCCCCTCTCTTCGGTCCTTCTTATTGACTCCATTCACTGTGGAGGAGTTGGAAGAGGCGTTGACGGCACTACCCAGGGGCGGACAGGCTTCCAGTCTCTTTCTTTCTTTGTCACTAGGACCTCATGGAAGGTGGCCTTCGAGCTACCTTCAATGAGACTATGCTCACGTGTGCCATGCCAAAGAGGCTCTCAGAGGGTTTGATACGTTTGATTCCTAAGGAGGGTGGTAATAGATTGGAGATCCGTTAGTGGAGACCCATCACTCTTCTAGGGACCGCCTATTAGATCTTGGCCAAGGCCATCAGCAAGAGACTCCTGCCTTTCCTCCCTGACTTGATTCATGACACTCAGATTGGCTTTGTTTAGGATTGGAGCATCTTGGACAAAATCTTCACCTTTTGGGAGGTGATAACGTCGCTAGGATGCGGCAGCAAGACCTCATAGTGCTACTACTAGATTTTGTGAAAGCTTATGATAGAGGGGATTGGAGCTTTCTGGAGGGCACGATGAGCCAGAGGGGATTCTCCTTGGAGTGGATTCGTGGGGTTTTAGGACTCTATTCAACCTCGCATAGCCAGGAACTCATTCAAAGAGCCCATGGCGACAGATTTCTCCTTTCTTGCTCTGTATGACAAGGTTGTCCTCTGGCACCTTACCCCTTCCTATTCGTCGCCGAGGCCATGAGTAGTTTTCGCTCAGCCTAGGAGACCGGACTTCAGGGGTTTCGTCTCCCCTTCTGCCTTCAGGAGGAGCTACTTTACTCAGAGTTTGCAGAGGACACAACAGCTTACATTTCAGGAGATGTGGGGAATCTCTAGAGATTCGTGGATGCGATTGAGACCTTTTGTTGCGCATCACGAGCATTGATCAACTGGCACAAGCCGTGTGGTTTTGGGTAGGCCAGTTGAGACTTTCCAGTGGATCTCAAGGGGCACTCCAGTTCGCTATCTTGGATGCTAGGTGGACATTGATATTTCTCTTAAGTAGCAGCTCGCCCCTCTTCTTTTGAGTATTTGGAAGAAGCTTTTATATTGGAGTTCTGTGAGACTCTCCCTAGCAAGCAGAGTGGTGGTGGCAAACTAGATTCTTCTTGCCACTATGTGGTACATCACTTTGTGTTGTGCCTGCTCTCGAGCTTGTATTGGCTAGGTAGAGCGTTTGATCCGGTAGTGACGGGAGGCTTGCCAGGGCCAAGGTGGCATGGGGAGTGATCATTCAGCTGGGGCTAGGCCTCATTAACCCTGCTATTCAGAGCCGTGCCCTGTTGGGCAAGCTGATTGTTCGAGCACTCCTTCCCGGTGGTGAGCCTTGGAAGGATTTTCTCTTGGCCCAGATTTTAGCCTGCACCCCGAGTCTAGGGGACCCTTGACTGTAGAGCAGATGGATCTTCACAGAGATGTGGGCCTTCGGTTTTAGTCCCACTTTTGAGGACAGATTTGCAGCCAGTTTACTTTGAGTTGGGATCACCTCAAGTTGGCCCTTAGGCAGATAGCTCCAGTAGCTTCAGAGGAGCGGCTTCGATAGCCATTGGTTTGGAACCCCTAGATCCGTTTACCTAGTGGTCACATGTCGGGGGCTTGACCTCATGTATCATGGAGCATTGAGCATAGGACTTGCCAAGTCCCTTCGAGACTTGGTTGCACACAGACAGTTACCCCCGGAGGTGCAGGAAAGAGACTCGACAGGGATCCAAGGTAGAGATAGGCTTGACATCGACATCGACATCGACATCGACTCAGCTATTCCTCAGGAATGGTTGACTCCTATCCTAGACCCGACTCCCCATGTGTGGCTTGGCGTGTTTTCCAGGCATGATATTCTTGTGGTAGTCAATGGAGCGGATGAGGGTAGTGCTATGCTCACCTTTTCTATTGGATCCCATAACAAATTAGAGAGATCCAAGCTCCCCTTAGAGGATTTCAATGGCTGCACCTTACAAAGGGTGAGGGTGATTGGATTTCAGGCTCAGGAGTGGCACATAGCACATAGACCAACCACCTGCCAAGGTGGTCAGGTAGAGATTCTGGCGGCTATGGATATGGGAGTGTTGACCTCTCAAGCGCATTTAGTGGGACTCGGGTGAGTGGACTTGGCATGACCCCGCTGATCGGGAGGAGACTCTGGATGCCCCCTTCTTTGCATACATAGCGCGGCTAGGCCACAAGATCCAGATGCCAGAGATTGATGGCACCCCGGTAGTAGCAGCACCGTGGCAATCACAGGGCCTCTCACAGTGCTTCCAAGATTTTTGGAAGAGGCTAGAAAGATTACCGTCTTTCTTTGGCTGATGGCACATAGGAGCTTGGCAGTCGGCACTTGGTTGGGAGTTGGAGGTAGGCCAGCAGCTTGCCCGAGGTGCGGCCACCCCCAGGATTCTCAGCGACGTTGTCTTTGGGATTGCCCAAAGACTCAAAAGGTTTGGCGGTGGATTCTCCGCATCTTCACTATGGATAGGGCATCGACCTTGATCATTATATGGGGCACTGTCGCTTGGGCCACAGAGGTGAGGTGGTGAGGGTTTACTTGGAGGATGGGGGAGGGCTAGCCCTTCGGGTCTCTCACCGCCGCATGTCAGCAATACCAGTCTCACAGTCCCACCTACAGATCACTGGAGACCAGGCTCATGCCAGAGATGGGAGATTTGCAGTAGCATTGCTGCCTGGCACATATGGCGAGCTAGTTGCAGTGAAGCCATTGAGGGTACCCACAATCCACTAGCTGAGTCTATCAAGAGCATTTGGCTCGATATCATACATACCCTTTGCAGCCAGTGAGGGAAGTTGCAGGGAGGATTTGACCGCATGAGATAGCGGCGGGAAGCTTTCTTGAGGCTTTGGTGGCTTGGCCCTTTTGTCACTGATAGAGGTGGTGACTCCACTTGGCATTATAGACCACTTGTGTGGTTGTTCCCTCCTCCCTCCCCTGTATGAGATAGCCTTTTCCTCAGAGAGCGGCTAGCCGGAGGAGAAGCGTCTCTTTTCCCTCCTTTGATTACTTGATTCCCGTCCTATACATGAGGCGAGATTGTATTTAGCCCTTCATGGCTACTCTTTCAATAACTAATAGAAGGATCTTTTTACCGAGAAAAGAAAAGAGGAGAGCTCCATAGAGCTGCAGTTGGGGGACCCATTGACATTCTTTTCCTCCAAGAGCACCATCTCTCCAAGGGGCGTACCTGTCGCTGCGGGAAGATTTTACCAAGCAAGAGTGACACTTAGGGTCTCCCTCGTTTGGCCCCTCCGGGACATGGGGGGTTGGTATTTTTGTTAGTGAGGAGCTCTTGCTAGCAGTGGTTAGCTCAGGTGTCAGTCACAGGGCGAGCTCAGTGGGTTACCATTAGGATTGGAGAGGATTGTGTGGGCTTCCTCAATGTTTATGCCCCGAACGTCACAACTAGTAGAGCCACCTTCTAGAGTACAGTTCGTCAGTCCCTCCCTTGGGCTGATTTTTGGTGCATGGGTGGAGACTTTAACATGATCGAGTCAGCAGAGGATAGACTTGGAGGAGGCACGGCTATAGCCTCAAGCTCATAGTTCTCTGCTTGGGAGGAATCGATCCTCGCACTCAGGGGACAGGACCCTTGGCACTTGCCAGAGTTTGGGCGCAGCCTTGGGAGTCTGTGCTTCTTGCGGTCTGACAGGAGGAGCACCGGCCCCAATCTCTCTCGACTTGATAGATTCTGTGTGGATGAGTGGGCTTGCGATTCGGTAGTGGAGACCCATCACCCTCCTTGGGACCGCCTACAAGATTTTGGCCAAGGCCATTAGTCGGAGACTTGAGCCTTTCCTCCTTGACTTGATCCATGACACTCAGCTAGGTTTTGTTTAGGATCGGAGCATTCTAGACAACATCTTCACTTTCTGGGAGGCGAAAGCTTCAGCCAGGATGTGGTAGCAAGACCTCATCGTGCTCCTTCTAGATTTTGAGAAAGCTTATGATAGACTTGAGTGGGGCTTTCTGGAGGGCACGATATATCGGATGGGGTTCCCAGTGGAGTGGATCCGCGATGCTTTAGGCCTCTACTCAGCCTCTCAAAGTCAGGTTCTCATTCAGGGAGCTCGAGATGATTTCTCGCTCGGTCCAGCAAGGCTGTCCACAGGCACCATACCTCTTCCTATTTGTCACTGAGGCCATGAACAGTTTTCTCAGCCTAGGAGATGGGGCTCTAGAGCTTGCGTCTCCCCATCTGTACTAAGGTGGAGCTGCTGGACTTAGAGTTTGCAGGCAACACAGCAGTATACTTATTTGGAGATGTGGGGAATTTCCAGAGATTTGCAGAGGTGATAGAGATATTTTGTCGTGCATCAAGAGTGTAGATCAATTGGCACAAGTCGTGTGGTTTTTGGGTAGGCTCTACACCCGCCCGGACTCGGTGTCCAGATGAGGCTTTCCAGTGGATCTCGAGGGGCACTCCAGTCCACTATCTTGGATGCCAAGTGGGCATCGATATCTCCCCGGAGTAGTAGCTTGCCCCTCTTCTTCTTAGGCATTCGGAAGAAGCTTTTGTGCTGGAGTTCAACGAGGCTTTCCTTAGCGAGCTGAGTGGTGTGGCGAACCAGGTCCTTCTTGCCACCATGAGGTATATTACCTCTTGTTGGGCCATCTCTCGAGCTTGCATTGGTCAGGTATAGCGGTTGATCATATCTTTTTGTGGGCTGACAATGATGGGAGGCTTGCCTTGGCCAAGGTGGCTTGGAGAGTGATCATTTAGCCATGACACAGAGGGGGCCTACGCGTCATCGACCCCACCATTCAGAGCCGTGCCCTGTTGGGTAAATTCATTGTTAGAGGAATTCTCCCAGGTGGTGAGCCTTGGAAGGACTTCCTCTTGGCTAGGATTTCAGCCCACGCTCTGAGCCTAGGGGAGCCTTGGCTGCAGAGCACCAGATGGTTCTTCACAGAGATGCGGACCCATGGTTTTAGCCCAGCTTTTGAGGATAGATTTGCCACGAGCCTACTCCAAGCTTGGGATCACCTCAGGTTGGCCCTCTAGTAGTCAGTTCGGGTAGCCTCAGAGGCCCGGCCTCGTATCTTGGGGAGCGTTGAGCATAGGACTTGCCAGATCCCTTGGAGATTGACTTGCATTCAGATAGCTTCTCCCTGAGGCTCAAGAAATAGAAAGAAAGAAAAGATGTATTAATTCTACGGAAGGCCAGATTGACCTAAGACAAATCTGTATACAACAAGTCCGTGTCCGGGGATTCGGGGTAGAGATAGACTCAACCTCGACATCGACTCTGCCATTTCTCAAGAGTGGTTGACCCCTATCCCAAACCTGTTCCCCCCGCAGTGGCTGGGCGTTTTTACTAGGCATGATATTCTCTTGGCAGTTCATGGCGCGGATGAGAGCTGTGCTTTGCTCACTTTTTTGATTGGATCCCATGGTAGATTAGAGGGATCAGAGCCCCCTTTGGATGACTTTAGTGGATGCACCTTACAATGGGTAAGAGTGATTGAATTTCAGGCACATGAGTGGCACATTGACCCCCCCGTTGGCCAAAGTGGCCAGGGAGAGACTGACGTTTCTGGATTTGGGAGAGCCGGCCCCTCAAGCGCCTCCAGTGGGACCTGAGGGAGTGGACTTGGCGTGATCTTGTTGACAGGGAGGAGACTCTGGGTACCCCGTTCTTTGCATACACCGCAGGATCCAGATGCTCGAGGTTGAGGGCACCCCGGCAACAATAGTATACTAGCAATCGTAGGGCCTCTCACAACGGCTTCTCTCAGATTTTTGGGAGAGGGCTTTGGGATAGTTTTCGGCCTCGAAAGATCACCCTCTTTCTTTGGTTGCTAGCACACAGGAGTTTGGCGGTTGGCATGTGGCTGGCCATTGGAAGTCTCGACCAGTAGCTTGTCCGAGGTGCGACCACCCTCAAGAGTCTTAGCGACATTGTCTTTGGGATTGCCCGAAGTCTCGGCAGGTTTGGCAGCGGATTCTCCGCATTTTCACGATGGACACGACCTTGACCCGTATCTTTATCATGGGGCACTGTCATAGCTTATGAAGAGGAAGGTGGGGGCTAGCCCTTAATGTCTTTCACCTTCACATTTCGCCAGTACCAGTCCTAGCCCCTTCTATTGATCATTGGACTCTGTGTTCGTGCCAGAGATGGGAGATTTGTAGCAGCATTGTAGCCTGGTACATCTGGAGAGCTCGATGCAGCGAAGTCGTCGAAGGCACCCACACTTCACGTGCGGAGTCCATCACGAGCATTGAGCATTTGGCTTGACATTATTCATACCATCTGCGGTCAGCGGGGTCCGGGGAAGCTGCGGGGTGGCTCTGACCACATGCAGAAGTGGCGGGAAGCCTTCTTGAGGTTTTGGTGGCTTGGCCCTTTTCTCACAGATAGAGGTGGTGATCCCACTTGGCATTACAGTCCTCTTGTATGGTTATTCCCTCCCCCTCCCCCTGTATGAGATAGCCTTCTCATAGAGCGGCCAGCCGGAGGAGAAGTGCATCTTTCTCCACCTTTTGATTCTTTGATCCCCGCCCCGTACATGGAGACGAGCTTGTATCTAGCCCTTTCGTGGCCCTTCGAGGCTGATTTTTTGTTAACTAATAAAAGGATCTTTTCCGCGGGGAAAAAATAACTTGTTGAGAAAGATGGGGGCAAGATTCCTCATCAATGGAGATGAAAGTCTTAGGTTCCAGTCCCCTTATTGCTGTTTCATTTTGCCGCCTTCTCTAGGCTACACTCTCCAGCCTTCCCTTGCCAGGACTTGGCCTTGTTTGGCCTTCCAGTTGCTTGATTCTCCTCCCAGTATCTTCCAATTTTGTGCCCCTTCTGCAATATGATAAAAACTGATAGTGGTCCTCTGCTGAGGCCAAAGACTTTGAAGGGGGAAGAGAGGAGTTGCAAAGCAGGTACTGAATTTCTCGTTTGATATCTGCAGAGCGTGCATGTGTGCCAAAGGTGCTGGCATCTTGATACTTGCAGCATTTATCATAAGGTTTGGCTCTATTCTCCCCTCTCTTACCTTACAGTCTCCAAAATTTTAAGCTTCTATTTTAAAACCTTTTACATTAAGAAAATGATACGCATATTACTAGAGGGTAACATCCTCTACAGGCTCAGGAAGGAGGAACAGCTGAGAGCAGTGGGATAGGAGAATTATTCAATGAAAAGACCGAGCATCTCAGCGGTTCTCATTTTGGGTTTTTGAAGCTATGGGACCGTCTTATTGATCTTGAAGCACAAGAGCTGCAAGTATGTGGTTTTCTTGTTTTCTCATTAGAAAAACAGTTGGGGTGTCATGTGGTATCATAGCTTTCATGTGAGTTGGAACTCTTGATACTTGTCTTTTAGGCTTCACAAAGAGAGATATGGAGGCTTCCAGCCCAGGAACGTGAAGAAGCGGGGAGTTGTCTCTCATCAATGAGAATCAACATCTGGCCAGATGGATTTTGTGAAGAACAGAAGAAAAGGGGTGCCCTTGTCTACTCTTTTTCCAGAGACATTTCATATACACTATCAAATGGGAAAGAAAGGCAAAGTGTCCAATTGAATGGTTTGCATGAGCGATCTTTCTCTTGTGGTGATCATGTGGTACTTCTCAATATCTACTCTTTTATGCCCTAATTTTCACAATCAAATCCAGGCATCGTATGTTAGGATAAATTGCGTCCGATTTTGATGATTAATGAATAGAGCATTTTCCTTTATGCCCTACATGTGTGTGTGTGTGTGTGTGGTGGTGGTGGGGGGGGAGGGGGGTTTGAATGTTCTACTCTGTTACAATTCCAATATGTTCTATTTTGTTCCATTGAAGGACTGAACACAGGTGGCGAGTGGCATTTTAGTTCTCTAGATAGGTACAAATGTATGGAGGGCTTACATAAACATTGGTTCTTTATCTCCAAAAAATGATCCCATCTGTCTTTGCCATTGGAACTTCAAATAATTGTTGTTTATCTTTCTTTTGTTGGGGGGGCGGGGGGGTTGTGTTCAGGCTAGACTAACTACACAATCTGTGTGCTTTATTTGGCACAGCTGCTTAGTACGGAAAGTGGGCATGTTGCAGTTGCAGCTGGTTCCATATGTGACATTACAGAAGACTCTGTATCGGTATTGGTTCACAGATAGCCCATCACTGTTGTATGTTCATGCATCTGAGCCACAAGTACATCTTGACTGGTTCAAATATAATTTTCCGTATCATTACTGAACTGGAGATTTCTGAGATCATTGTTGTGTTACTACACTCTTTCTGAGATGCTGTTTATGAATTTTGTCAGATAACGCTCTCACATCAGTTACGACTTCCACGAGAAGAAGGGATTTCAGACAAGGAGCTTCTTCTCAAGCAGGTTTGGCGTATCGACAAGGATGAGACGGCTTCCTTTTTGGCTGCTATGAGGTATTCTTATTCAATGATAGCTGGTGACTCAAATAGGTGTGCACAGAGTGTAGGTGCTACTGTTTGTTATGATCAGGTATGCTTCTCTTTTCCTTGACAAAACCTTGTACGATAGGTTTAATGTGCTGCAACTATTTCTGAAGAGTGGACACGAGCAGGGTCGCCGGCTCATAGTTGATCTCGAGGTAAATTTGTGCGCAGTGATAAATCCTGTTTGAAGTGCAGGTGCAGATTTTGTGGTGGGCTATACATTTTTTAGTCATAGTGCATACAAGGGGTGCTGGTTGGGGGGGGTCTTTGCCCTTGGAGGTGAACCCTTCACCACCAGGGCATGCCCATGGACGCGATTTTAATGTTACTTCTTGATCATTGTCTTGTTTACAGCCACCCAGATTTGACAGTGGAGGTTTCTTCAGTCAAGATCTGGCTGCTTTGTATGTGCGGTCAGCACCAGATTTGAATGACGACCAACGCCGTGCCATTTTCAAAGTAAACTCCTACTGGTCAATTTCCCCATAATCATATGCAGAGCTGGTATGGTGAATGGAAGGCTCTTTGTGTGTGCACGTGCATATGTGCATGCATGTGTGTGTGCACACTCATGTGCACATATGTGGTGCACATACATTCATGCATGCGTGAGCACATATGTGCTAATGTGTACTTGCAAGCTTGCAATGGTTCAAGTGGTTGTCCATGTGAGTGCGTACACATGGATGACGTAGGAGCTTTTTGTGGTTTCTGCAGCATTTGTTCTCATCTCGTGGAGAGATGGGGCCCTAATGTGGGGGCTGCATCAATGACCTCGTGGTGGCCCTCCAAATCCACAGCTGGTGGTGGGCCGTCTATGTTTCTCAGGTGGATCTCTTGGATGTGAAGCTGGCATGCAGATGGTTGCCGCCTTAGGTTTCTAGTGCACTGTAGCTGGAGCGCTGTCCAACGTAACCCCTGGGAGCTCCAAAGCTTGCAGGGTATGCTACTGGGTCCGTCCAGTGGATTCCTTGGGATTGGGCTGGAGTGACTGGCGACTGCTGCCTCCTCACTGTAAACCAGAGTAAAGCAGCTTGTGATGAAGGCCTGTGGGGTATCCTGGACCCTGTCCTCCCGGCGGATAAAGAAAGAAAGTAATATTAATGTCTACGAAAGACCACCCCAAGGATCTAAGAGACCAAAAGTGATACAATGGTACCATAATGAGCCATGAAAAATTGAAAGAAAAAGTAAAGAGAAAACATTCAACACTGGTGTATGTACTTGTAATCAGCAGATGATCCTGTGTAGAGTGAGATATGCTGTGATCCACAGCGAGAAAGAAAGAAAGATATACTAAGCGTCTACTAAAGACCCAATGGGCCTATGCGACCTACAATAATGTCCATGGCATATTTCATCATGGAACATAAAATAAAAATAGAACAAATCAAAACTATCTCACTGGACAGCGAGAAAGAAAGAAAGAAGAAAGATATATTAACGTCTGCGAAAGGCCAAAGTGGCCTATGAGACCAAAACATAGTACACAGCTGATGGTGTCTCATCAAAAGTAAGACAAAAAGGACTAAAAAAGTCCTAAAACAGTCCTAAACAGCTATGAAAGGAAAATACTCCTACTGAGGTACAACAAAAGTGTATAATATCTACAACTAGCATAAGACTGGTGTAATCTGCTCATCTCAGTATCTCTCTCATGGGGTGCTGTAAGATAGAGAAACTAAAGTGGCGGGGCAGTCGTCTCATGTGGTGGGTGAAATTTAGTTAAATTTATCTTTTTGCATAGATAAGTTTAAATGATAAAAGAAGAATTTTCACTATATTGGAATTCAAATGTTTAGATGAGAAAAGTGGAATTTTTAGCTTAAAGGAATTGATAGTTATTTCTAAAAAGAAGGATTTCAAGTTTATTAAAAAAAATAGGTATTGATATTTTAGTTTTTTAGTTAAAAGATGAATTTTCATGATATTTGAGAAAAGATGGATTTGAATTAAATTCTAATGTCAAAAAATGAATTTTCATTATAATTCTACCTAATGAATTAAGGTTGAGAATTTATGTGAGAAAAAGAATATCTTGGATATTTGAACTGGTAAAAACACTAAATGGATATTTACCCAAAAACTAGATGTTTAGTTGAAGGAATCTTGGTAGAACTAAACTGAATGAATTTAGTTAGACTACGTAAGGTCGGACAATAAACCTAATTGTCCTTCTCTCGAACTGAATCCGACAAAAACTTTGTGATGACCAATTCCAGTTACTAAATCCAAAGAATAGACTACTGGAACTAATCTAGTTTTTCCCTTACCAATCTCCCCAAGAATCTAGTTGGATAAATGGATAAAATGACGGTGCTTTGGCTCTGTCAAGGGTGACTCCTCTTGAAGGATGTCTATGGGACTTTTGGCTCGCCGAGGGGGTAGTGGAGGTCGTAGTCGTATCTGCCGGGGTGGCCTTGGCCCTGAAAAAATTTGTCATGGCTCGTTGGCGGGGTGGATCCTGGTGTGCTGTCCTGGCTCGTAGGAGAGCCTCTTGATGGCGTCTGAGCTCCAATAAGAAAAGCCCCAAACACCTCTTATCCTCAAACTCCATCACATGTCGTAATGGTCCAAAACCCTCTTGGAAGAGACACCAGTATCTCCCTTGTATCTCATACTACACAGTACATACATTTAAGCATACACAACAGAGGGGTCATAACTAAGGAAAGGAAACCTGACTGTGGCATTGTCGTTAATTTGGGCTTCATTGACAGCGTTGCCAATAAAGGCTTCACCATTGACAAAATTAAGGACATAATCAAGGCCCTAGTAAGGTGTGTGTACATTGCTTCCACACAAACTTGCACATTGACAGATTCATTGGTCTTGACATGCATGTTGGATACATCAAGGCATTCAGCTTTGTCGACAGATCTTCCTTGACATTGCAATTGTTGTTGTCATTTTTGTCATTGAGATTCACCACATCTCACAGAGTGATAATTTACCATTTTTGTGCAAAATATGATACGTCTAGTAAGCACAGAAATTTTATTCAAAATATGACCATTGACCGGAAGAGACATCATCCTGAAATGCAAGATGTATGCAGCCAATCTTGGATACAACGATGCCATACAAATCTAGATGGAGTAGATGAGAAGAAAACCCCATGGTTTCCCTCATAAAAGCATTGCGTCTAGCTTGCACAGATTTAGAAGGTCCCTGTATATGCATCCAAATGGCCATAAGATGTTGAAATATCTTAGTGATCTTACATCCATGTGTTGGAGATGCATTAGTCTAGGTGACACTTAACCTTAGTGTATGGCACTTTGTGGATGACTAAAGGTTTAATTCGAAGGTCTTAGTTTAATAGTTTAAGTGGCAATCATCCTAGGTGGCACCCCCTTGATTATAGCCACACTAGTGTGATCTAGGAAGGTGGAGTAATTTGATGGGAGTACATGGCTACCTTGTGAGCCCCTTTTAATGTGTACACTCTCTTCTTTGTAAGCAACTTTGTGGTGTTACAACTTAGTGAATTGCTTTGTGGAAAGCACTATGTCGAGATTTTATCTTAAGCTCTTAATGTTTGTGATTATGCTTGATTAGTGTCCATGTTTGTGATTAGCATTATAGTTAGGACAAGCTTAGTGCTTCTTCAATCCTTAAGTAGAGTATGTATAATAGCTGCTTAAATGATGCATATGGACTGAATATAATACTATGCATAATGGAGTTGATAGTTATATAGTCTTGTGGGTTGACTACCATGAGTATATAACATGCATGTTCCTAAAAGTGAATTTGGGCATGTTCCTGGATTCATCTAGGTATATAATTCAGCCGTATTAGCGGACATATAGATTTCACACTGTGAAGTTTTCGTCCGAGTTGCGGCCAGTTGATATTGTGCTTATTCTTTCTATCTTTAGCGGTGCATTTTCCCTATCAACTACTTATTTGTTGTACTAATTCTTTCTATTTGCTACTTCCCTTAGTGCTAGGCTTCATTATGGCTGAGTTTGCCCTGCATCTCCGGAGGTTTGACAGAAACTAAGTACGAAGGGCTTTGTGTGAATATATGCTCTTATGTGTGTGTGTGTGTGTGTGCGTGGAGTGCGTGTGTGAGAGTATATCTTGATACAGAGCTCTACACCCACTATTAGGCCACTGATGACGTTAGTGGGGGATGTCGTAGTATCTAGTCCATACTATGCATAATGGAGTTGATAGTTATAATATAGTCTTGTGGGTTGACTACCATGAGTATATAACATGCACGTTCCTAAAAGGTGAATTTGGGTATGTTCCTAGATTCATCTAACCTTCTAAATTTGCCAAGTTGTGATTTTGGCAATAATCAGTAAGTGTTCACTTTGCCAAGGGATGGTACAATTTGGAAATTAGGAAGTTTCTCCAAAATGCATCTCCTAACGACCCCTCCATGCACCAGGATGGTAGGGTCATGAGACCTACCCTCGTAAAAAATATGTGGCCGACCATGGTATAGAGCCCCAAGTGATGCAACCTTTGCTTTTAGTGAAACCGTCAACAATGAGTTGGCCAAGGAACACCATGGGAGGAAGTTTGCTTTGAAATTTATAAGATGAAAAATACATGCCTCCATTAAGGGGAGGCTGTATAAGGTGTAATTTGTGGCTTTAGGCTTTGGTGTAACATTGCCGCTAGAGTCATTCTAAGAGGTTGAAATAGGTCCAGTCCAGGAAGGGTTTGGATGGTGCCTATCACTCCAAACTAGAATGTCCTGACTAGGTTGTACTTGGTCTCGGAGGTAGTGGAGTTTAAGGATGCATCCCAAAAGGGGAGTTGTTGAAATTTTGGGTCAGCATTGACATTGTGTGATTGAGGGGAGGTAGGTCGTCCTCCTCAAATTGATGATTAAGGGGAGGTAAGGGTCTCCAAAAAATGTATGCATTTGTATGGTCTTTTTGTCCAAGGTTCTTCGGAAATTGGTGATAAGTTGGGTGTGAAAAAGGTGAGAGATTCTTTATGTGATGTGTGGAGATGCTCTTTTGAGCTATAAAGTTGCTTTACTTGGAGTCTCACTAAAGGGAAAATTTTGATGCAGTTTTTTTTTTCCAACTAGCCATAGGCTCAAGATCCTTCCGTAGTTATCGTTTTCTCACCACCCATATGCGCGTTTTTATTTGCCCGTAGGCAATGTTGCCGAGGAAGCACCTTGTGGGGCTTTGAACATAGTCACAAAAAAACCCGTTTCTAACTTTTGAAACCTCAAAACCTCGAAATAGTTTCAAAAACCCTCGAAACACTCTACAGTATGGTAGTTTTGCCCAAATTTTAGGTTTCATTTTTTTGATTTTTAGGTTTTCGAAGTTTTTTGACATTGCCCTCTTGGTCCAAACATGCCCCTGGAACTTGCCAATAGTTGGTTGCAAGGGAAAATCATGTCCGTGTGCAACTCCCCTTGGTCTAAAAAATCTCAAAACTGAAAGAAAATCATGTCCCTATGTAACTTCCCTTGGCTACATGGATACCCTAAATTGATGATTCTCGTCCCACTAAAAAACGCTTAGAGAACTACCTTCTATTGACCCATAGCTTGCCCTTCGTTGCACTGGATTCGTCCATTTGAAACCTTCGAAACGTATGTATATGTATGTATATATACATAAATACATAAATGCATACATATATTAATACCCGCTACAGGACGACAGTTTTGTCCAAATTTCAGGGTTTTTTTTATTTTTAGGTTTTTGAGGTTTTTTGACGTTGCCCTCTTGGTCCAAAAAATGCCCTTGAAACTTGTCAATAGGCTGTTGCAAGGGAAAATCATGTCTGTGTGCAACTCCCCTTGGTCTAAAAAATCTCAAAATTGAAAGAAAATCATGTTCCTGTGTAACTCCCCTTGGCTACATACATACCCTAAACTGATGATTCTCCCATCCCACTGAAAAACGCTTAGAGAACTACCTTCTATTGGCCTTCGTTGCACTGGATTCGTCCATTCAAAACCTTCAAAATGTATGTATACTTATGTTTATATACATACATACATAAATACATACATATAATTGTATATAAATACGTATATTTAAATGATCTTTCGTTTAAATACATATATATACGTACGTACATATACATACATACGTAAATACATATATAAATACGTATATTTAAACGATCTTTCGTTGCACTGTATTCATCCATTCAAAACCTTCGAAATGTATGTATATGTATGTATGTAGATATACGTATGTATGTATGTATGTATGTATGTATGTATGTATATATGTATGAATGAATGTATGTATGTATGTGTGTGTGTGTGTGTGTGTGTGTGTGTGTGTGTGTGTGTGTGTGTGTGTGTGTGTGTAAACCTGTGGTTTTTTTAGCGATGGATGAAACCTTTTGAAAAAAAACCTTCAAAACCTCGAAACGTTTCTTGTGACTATAGTTTTGAACCGAGGACCACCTAGGGTCCTAGACAAACACCTCTACCACTTGAGCTATCACCTCATTGGCAGAATTCTGCAGTTATCTTGATGCTTTGAATCTATCCTTTGTTCATTAGCTTATCTTTGTGTTAGTCTTAAAGCATGTATTTAGTGCTTTGTTATGATCCACCCTAGCTCTACCAATTTTTGTACCCATTGTAATTTCATTTTAAGTGAGCTGATTACTTGAAAGAGTTCATGTTTTGTGCATGCCGAATGGTTTTGGTTGAGAGATTGTGCATGTTTAGAAAATATGGTTTAGATTTTGTGCTTGTTCATGTCTATCTGGATGTGTGCATCACGGTTCTCTTCTAAGTAAGCCGATTTTCTGCCTGTTTGTGAGAGAGTACGTGCTTATTCTGGTTGTTTTATAGATACTCTCTGCTCGGGACTATGCCCTTGTACTTGGGATGCCAGGAACAGGCAAGACTTCGACTATTGTTCATGCTGTGAAGGCGCTGCTTTCTCGTGGAGCTTCCATTCTTCTCACATCATATACCAACTCTGCTGTTGACAACATTCTTCTCAAGCTGAAACTACAGGTATGAATGACATGGCAGTCAAAAGGCTCTGCAAAGTGCTGTTTAGACCTTAGTGATTTTGTTAGAGTTCAAATTATGATGCCAATCATTTTGCCTTGCTGTGTATTGGGGAACCACTTACCCCGTCTCAGTCCTGGATATGCTGTTCCTTGTGATCTGAGTTTGTTCAATAAATCACAGGGAGTCGATTTTGTCCGCCTTGGGAGAGAGAAAGCCATACACCCTGACTTGAAAGATCACGTGATTGAAGGTGCAATTAAAGCTTGAATTTAATGATGTGTGTTTTGTTTCTGGTTTTATTGTCTAATAGACACACCTTGTTTATGTAGGCCTTGGTCTCAGCACAGTTCAGGAGCTAGAGCTGCGAATGAGTGAAGTCCATGTTGTGGCCGCTACGTGTTTAGGAGTGACACACCCTTTGCTTACAAACAGAAAGTTTGATGTTTGCATTATTGACGAGGCTGGACAGATAACTTTGCCCGTATGTGATAGCTGACTTGTGTGCGTGAGTGGGTGCACGTGCACAAGTGCGTGTATGTAGCAGTACATATGTATCGTTTGACTTGCTTGAATTTCATATTTACTCCTTTAATTTAGAAGAGTTTGGAAGCTGATGGTTCTTGGATCTCTCGCACAGGTGTGTCTTGGCCCCTTGCGTTTTGCAAATTCATTTGTTCTTGTTGGTGATCATTACCAACTTCCTCCCTTGGTTCGGGTAATGAGTTGTAGCATTCAGCGCAGTTATTTTTTGTTTTGGGTCAACGGAATAGGACCATGTTTAGTTTCATTCTTGTCGTTAATTATTAGTATCTGGTGTCATTGCAAGTAGAATGCAGAGGCTCGAGAAAAAGGTTTGGCTGTGAGTATGTTTAGAAGGTTATCAGAAGCACACCCTCAGGCTATTGCTGCTCTCCAATGCCAGGTGCTTGTGGAATTTGTATGTAATTCATATAGATGGAAGCTTTACAAATACAGTGCGAAAGTTTCTATTCTTATTTTTGTGATTGGCTGTCATAATTGTTCTGTGTAAGCAGTATCGGATGTGTGCTGGCATCATGAGCCTTTGCAACGCTTTGATATATGGTGATCGTTTACGTTGTGGCTCACCTGAAGTTGCCAATGCTCAGTTGGAGATCATGGATAATATTGCGCACTGCGGACCCTTCTGGTTACAGAAGGTGTGCTTTTGATTCCTTTATCAATTTTGAATGTGGAGGTTCCTCGGGGGAGGGGTGGGTTTGGGTGGTGGTGTTTGCTCACTGAAAAAATGTATGATAATCCCTGAGTGCAGAGGAGATGTTTTATTTTTTTGGTTTTTTTGTTCGCAGGTTATAGATGCAGCTAAGTCTGTTGTATTTCTCAACACAGGTATAGGAAAACATGTGTCTTTTTGGTGTTGCTATGAGTATTTCTGATACATATGATACGTGATCTCATCACTATTTCCTTCACCTGCCATGACAGATATGCTGATTGCTCATGAAGTACGCACTCGAAGCACAATACACAACACGACTGAAGCTTCTATTGTGATCACGGTGAATTTTTGTTTTTCTTTTCTTATGTCATATACTTAAAGCCTTGATTTTTTGGGGTTTTGAAGTAATTAGTCAGTACCTGGTCGGTAGATGTTTCCATCGGTGTGGCAGTGGGAGTGAAGTTTTTATATATAAAAAAATATCTGATTTTCAGGTAATAAAGCGTATCTTGGAGGTGGGGGTGGATGCAAAGGATATTGGTGTTATTAGTCCCTACAATTATCAAGTCCAGCATATTCGGCGGTTATTAGCTTCAGATGGGTTAGCTGCATTGGAAGTGCATACAATTGACCGGTTTCAGGTGTGATTATGGTTGAAAAATTGATTCTAGATTTCCTCACTTTGTTATCAAATGAGCTGCTAAATGACTATTATGTCTGAATGTTGAAATGATTGTAAAAATGGTTTTCATTTTCTTGTTGACATGATTTATATTTAATGTTTTAATAAGCTTTGTTCTGCAGGGCCGTGACAAGGACTGTGTGCTGGTTTCATTTGTCAAATCAACTTGTCGAGGAAAGAGTTCATCCACTCTACTGGCGGACTGGCACCGTATTAATGTTGCCATCACTCGTGCTAAAGTAAGTAGTATGTATTGGGAAAGAAAAGATAAATTAACTTCTTCAAAAGACCCAAAGGGTCTATGAGACCAAAGAGCAATACAATAATTTCATGAATACTCTCATCCATGGGAAAACTGAAAACTTAACTAGCTACTTATATCATGAAAATTTGTCGATGAGAAAAGGTGGTACAGGTAGCCCTGTGACTAATACGAAGTGCCAGAACAGTTAGGTGGAGGCAGCCTCATCCAATAAGAGTTACTATCCTCCTCCATAATAGAGTGCAGAGCGGTGGTGAGAGAGAAAGAAGAAAGAAAGTTATATTAACGTCTACAAAAGACCAAAGGTTGTATGACACCAAAAGTGTTACGATGTGTCCATGAAGTGACAGAATCACGGAAACAACATGATTAAAAAAAACCCAATTAGGGCTGAGAGAAGAAACAACAGCCTTGGTACAATGTTACAATGATACGATGTGGGTCCTCAACATCTATGACTTTATGGAGGTTTTCCACATCGACTGCTTGTGGAGGGGCACTCCTGTATCTTTGGAGGATCTCACGGATCTTAAGCTGTTGGGTGGATTATCTCATCAGACCAGTGGGTCTTGGGCATCTAGCTTGGTGCACTTGGATTGCTCTGTCTAAGGAGATGCCCAGGAGGTGGGGTGGCACATGCGTTGTCAATCAGTGTGCGCTCCCTGGTCCGTTGAGTAGGGGGCATCTAGGGTCAGATGAAAGATGTCACCATTTGGCTGTCCAAGTGGCTCTCCCCTATTTCGTGCCAAAGTACGGGAAGGCCAGGTAGTTTTGTCTCGCCCGTACTGAGGCCAAGCCTCGTGTCACCTCACCCGTAGTAGTGGACAAGACGTGGAACCCACTGTCAGGGATCCTAGTTTAGGCCTCCCATTGAGTCAATTCCGTGCTCGGGAAGACTTGCTATTTATAGGTTCCAAGAATGGGAGATATGTCCATTGCATAATGCATGTGCACGTATCTTTACTTGCTTGAAACTAATTTCGCATGACTTGTTTTCATGTGACTGCCATCCAGTTCATGGGTAGGGGACGCCCACCCGTGAACTGTGCGAGGCCTTGTATTTTGACACGGTTTGTGGCATGTGAACAGGTGGTGAGTATTCATTTAAACCCTTGTTTATTATTATAAAGGTTACCTTTGCTGTTAACATTCATTAAAGTCGGGCACTTGCCATGGGCCAGTGCCCGGGGCCCAAGGGATCGAGGTTAGGGAAGCCCAACCTTTTGGTACCCTTTTGATGACCATGTAAACACACATAAGTGTGTGTGTACACTAAAAGGAGGTTCCCCGCTTGGTTTGAGGTGGGTTGTGCCATGTGGCACACAGGGTTTGGACCCCTCTAGCTCTTGCCCATCATCCATGTGCATGACTCTCTCCTTCTCCTTCACGCCTTTGGTGAAGCGCAGCACTTCCTGCTGCTGAATCTGCAAGTCAACATATACACAAGAGCTCAGCCATCAAGGGGTGCATTGAGCATGGGACCTGCCAGGTCCCTTAGAGATTGGATTGCACACAAGCAGTTACCCCCACAGCTTCAAGAGAGAGGCCTGACTTGGATCCGGGGTAGAGGCAAGCTCAGCATTGACATCGACTCTGCTATCCCTCAGGAGTGGCTAACACATGTCCCAGACCGGACTCCCCCCTGTGGCTAGGCATGTTTACCAAGCATGACATTCTTTTGGCAGTCTATGGAGCGGACGAGGACAGTGGTTTGCTCACTTTTTCTATTGGTTTTCATGGCAAATTAGAGAGATCCGAGCCTCCCTTGGAGGATTTCAGTGGCTCCACCTTACAGAGAGTGAGGGTGATTGGATTCCAAGCACGGAAGTGGCACATAGACCCCCCACCTGACAAGGCGGCCAAGGAGAGATTCCGACAGCTCTATCTACCGACCATTGGCGACCGGGCTCATGCCAAGGATGGGAGATTTGCAGAAGCATTGTAGTCTGGCACATATGGCGAGCTAGATGTTGCGAAGCCATAGAGTGTACCCACTCTCTGCCTATTGAGTCTATCAGGAGCATCTGGCTAGACATCATCCATACCCTCCGCGGTCAGTGGGGGAAGTTGCAGGGTGGCTCTAACCACATGCGGAAGCGGCGGGAAGCTTTCTTGAGGCTCCAATTGCTTGGCCCTTTTCTCACAGATAGAGGTGGTGACCCCACTTGGCATTACAGACCACCTGTGTGGTTGTTCCCCTTCCTCCCCTTGTATGAGATAGCCTTCTCCTCATAGAGCAGCCAACCGGAGGAGAAGTGTCTTCTTTCCCCTCTTTTGATTATTTGATCCCCGCCCTGTACATGAGGCGAGTTTGTATTTAGCCCTTCATGGTTGCATTTAGCCCTTTGTGGCTGTTTTTCATTAACTAATAGAAGGATCTTTTTCCCGAAAAAAAACAAATCCCAAAAAGCTTCGTACTTCATGTACGGAAGGTAGCTCGCACCAACTCCAAAGGGCTTCTATCTTTACAGGATCCATCATGACGCCATCCTTTCGCACAATGTGTCCCAAATAATGAATCTCTAAGTGAAAAATCAATTTTCTTCGCAATGATAAAGAGCTTGTGCTTATGAAGCTCTTCAAACACAATAGCCCAGTGTTGGCAGTGTTCCTCCTCATCGAAAAACACACCTGTGAATTTCCGATGCTCATGGAAAATGTGATCATTTTGTTGGAGGTGGCCGAGGCATTCATGCATATTTTCAGCCTTCCCTCCAATCTTTACATCTTTCACAAAGGGTTTAGAATATTGTCCACTCTTTTCCATGCTATAACCAGCCCTCTCTTTCCCTTGAAAGCATGGTCACCTTTGCCATAATGTTGCAATTATGCTCCAATTGCTCGGTGGCAAGAGTAGTTGCTATGTAGTCCTATAAAGTAGCATTGTGATTCGTATCAAGACCGGATTTGTAAACCGGTTGAAGTCCAGACATGAACGTCCTATTCTTCTCAAATCCACCCACAAACAAAAAAGGAGAGACCTATTCCAAAATTTGTTCACATATGTCTGCACAAACTCATTATCTTTCTGCTCTATCTTGTCCAACTTGCTCATGATCATCTCCACAGCATTGGGAGGTAAGAACTGTGCATAAAACCTCTACCTCTCTTTGAAGACCTCCCATGTATGAACTGGGCTGCTAGAAAGCTTTTCAATGATATACCAATTGGCAATCAACACCAACTTCAAAACCTTGAAATCAGCCTTTAAATACATGGCTTTTTCAGACAAAGGTGATTGGTGGAGTGCAACAACAGAACTCTATTCAATTGAGCGTCAACCCAATAAATCCATTAGAGATTTTATCCTTTGGATAAAACTCTTGGACTCACGTTGTAAGTCATGGGAAAAATTAAACGATGTTCAATTGAAGAGACGTTTCATGATGGGCTTAAAGAATAACAGCTTATGCAACTTGATCATTGTATCCAATCCGGAAACATTCGATCAATAATGTAAAGAAGCAATACGTTTAGATGACAACATTCTAGAAGATGATCATGCTACGAGGAGTTTCTCATCTAAACCAAGTGAAGCAATGGCAAAAGAAAGATCGATCTCGGAATTGACATTTCCAAAATTTTATGTAGCCTTGCTTAAAACCTTACAGCCAACATCTCTAAGAGAGGATGAAAACCTTTAAAACCAAACATCCTTAATGTCTGTAAAAGTGAGGAACGAAATGCCTTGTGTTGAGTGCAATCACTACGATCATCCCAATCCTCATTGTGTATACAAGGCACCTGTTCTTCTATATTGCATATATTGTAAAATCTTTGATCATGATACTAAAAAGTGTTCCGCTTCATCAACAATGGACTCAAAACCTCCATCTTCCGTGCACCAAACAGAAACAGTCCAAAGGGTAGAAACTGCTCAAGAAGCAGTTAATCGAACACTTTAGTGTTTCTATTGTCGTGGATCTCACAAGGTGACAGATTGCACAGTTTAGAATTCTTCCATGCCCATAGTCACTGACACCTTGCGACCAATGTGTGAACGATGTGGCATTGATTACATGTTCCAAGATTGTCCAAGACGAGTTGCTTCAATGCAACTTGTCTCACAAAATACAACTCTTAACATCTTAAGTGTACAAAACGGGCAATTGTCCACGGTGTCCTTGAATGTGCTTACACGCTTACAAGCCAAGGTACGAGAAACATTCAAAAGGAACGCAAAAGACAATATCTCAACATGGGTAGAAGAACATGCTTTAAAACAGAACCTAAAAGAGAAAACAAAACCTTCTAAACCCAAGAAAGACAAGGGACAACAAAGTATCGAAACCAAAGGTGAATTAAAAGACAGGAAAAAGGAGCCTGTAGAGGACATAAATCCAAAAGGAGGCAAAAACACGAAAGAGCCAAAAGCTCTACATGATGCACAAGCACCTTAAAGACCGCCACACAAACCTCGACACCCATATGTGCGACACAGGATACCAAAACCCAAAAGAAAATTCGATCTCGTCGCATGGGTAAACATAATGGAAAATTGACAAACCAAAGAAAGTCAAAGAATGAAACAAGTTCTAGTACATCACTAAGTGAGGATGAAACAAGTTCTTTACATCACGAAGTGAGGATGAAAGAAGTTCTTACTCTTTGCTCAATGCACCACATAGACCAATCAAGAAACTAGAACCCACCCAACCACCCCAAATGGATAATGATGCTCACATGACATATGCGGAACGCAAAAAGCAAGCTTGGGAGAGCATGCTTAGCTTGGTTGAATGTCTTACAGGGTCATCGGTTGTGATTGAGCCTCATAATGCCAATCATAAAATAGCAAACCAAAATATAAAGCCTAGATGAGTACCGATTTCTCTTTCAAGAGGAAGACATACTCTCTACAGAAGAGTCATTTGAAACAGATTGTACGAACTACATGCTTGAGAAAGCACGTAAGGAATTTGTTAATTCCCTTGCAAGATTAAAGCAGTCGCTCAAAACCTCATTCGGAGGAATGCTCTTCTCTCATGATAAAGCCAGCATCATATCAACACTTGCACCTTTAAGGACTCAACTTGAGTTATACGAGGACATAAAGAACTCCATAAAACAGGACTGTAAGAATCGTAAGTTTCCAAACAGATCTCATTAAGAATTGTGAGAGGGTCAAGTGTGCTAGTGTACGTATTGGGTACTCTTGAAAAAGCTGAAAGCCAAAATGAGGATAAAAGTGGATGGGAGTATGGAACAGAAACATGATCTGAAGCCGAAACAATAACTGAAACACCCATGGTTCCTTTGGAAGATTCTATCATGGTATGGTTGGATTTCCATACAAGCAATGATGTTAAGCGCAAACGCGCATTGATTAGCTATAGAGCTAGTCATAACATCGTGACAATAGACACTTGGGTGTCATTGGGACAACCTAAACTCATCCCTACAAGCAATAGTCTCGCACAAGGAGCCAAGGGACAAAACATTGAAGTTCTAGGTTACTTTAGATACACTACTCAAACAATCGATGGGCGATACGGAATTTACCTCATCATCGTCAACAATGCCCATGAGTCTTAAACCTGCAGTCTCCGCGGCAACCAAAGTCAAGGAGGGTCCCAAACCTTCCACATCAACCCAAAAGAAAACTCCACTAGGACAACCACAATCAAGGTATTTTTATAGTATCAAGATGTGGGTGGCAAAGCAGCTACTTGTAGCTCAAGGCTACTATGAAGGTGTCAATTAAATTTGGGTGTCTCGGCAGTCAAAGTCTCTTCCACAACGCAGCACTCGGAGGCCAAGGAAAAAGAAAAGTACTGCCCAACACAGTCCACCAAAGCCTATGATAGGAGTTCCTAAAAAAACTCCACCAAGTCATTAAGTGTGGGTACCAAAAACACTACTGCACACACAAGGGTACTACCAAAGAAATACTAACTCTTGGGTCCCCAAGCGCATCACAAAGGTCCCTACGCTTGCACATAGAAGGAAGCCTCAGCACCAAGCACATTGGCTACCAGTTTACAATGTTCATCAAAGATGAGTGCCTGTGCATGTGCTTCAACAACAAGGATACTATGATAGTAATTCCATCATATGGTTGCCAAAATCGAACAATGTGAAGCAAATCTCACCACCGACTTCAATCCCAACAACTTCACCTAAAGTTCGACAAGAATGGAGACCCAAGCAACGACAAGCAAATCACTCGAACACTCATGCATTCAGCACCAACACAAGAGCTTGTTTGTTCAAGCAAACAATGAACAGTCTTTCCTACTGCCTCGACAACATTTGAGCAATAAATTCAAGAACTAATACTGACGTCTACAAAACGGAGACATATGAGTGCATCAAGAACAAAATAACAATGCTCTTGTCACCTCTCTGGATGTGAGAAATAAGTGCATAAGATGATGTTTGCAAGTCATGACCTAGATGATCCATAAAAAAAAAAAAACCTTCGGGATCAAAAATTGCAACTTCACCGAATTAGGCCATTTCACGAAATAACCCTTTATGGCCAAAAATCCTGCAATCTCACGAGTTCAGGTTTCTCACGAATTATAGTCTCACGGCTATATTACGCAACGGCCACTATATATTTATTAAGCTTATTGCTTACTATTCTTTTGGCTAAATTAATGTAGCTGCTGCTCCATGAGTACATATCCATACTCATGCACTGGAAAACATTTGTACCAAAATCTCACCATCAACAACTTCTAGATACATCCTTGGATAGGGGGACCATGGTGGGCGAAAGCCTGGTCAATGATACAACCCATCGCTTGGAATTTTCCTTCAAAATATAAACCTTTCCAAACGATGCCACCATCTTTAGAAGTCAATGGTCTTCGATCCTTAGTGAAGATACCTATATTAGTCTCACAAGTCGACGTAATTCTTTCAATCCTCACCAACAAGTGGCTACTTCAATACAAAGCAGTTCAATAAGAGTCTATATGACTTAATTCTTTTACTTCATGTAAATCTGCTTCATAAGAGCACTTAAATATACATAAAAACTCGTAATGGTGTCATGGAGTATTTATGGCGATTCTCGCTTCAAGAGTCTGTGGCAGCAAGATAGGATGATGTACTTCATGGATATATTATGAGAGTAGTCATTGTAATAGCGTTGTAGAGCTTGGAGACCTCAAGGGTTACGAGCTTGGCCATTGGAAAGATCCTCACGACAGTTGCGGTTCACAGGTAATCTCTTTTTGGATGTGTTTCAAGGGGGGTTAGGGTGACCCATAACATAGAGGTATCGTACTTACTACACATGATTCAGCGCTATTTCTTTTGGCCAAGGATACGCAAGGATATTGAGGCATATGTACGTGCATGTATCACATTCCAAAAGGTCAAGTTTGAGAGGTAAAAGGCTCCGAGTTCACTTTAATCGTTGTCTATTTCATCCCAAGTATTGCAATGGAAGTTATCATGGATTTGCCTTGTACTCAGCAAGGCAATGATGCTATTTGGACCCAACTAATCAAAGCCGACCTCTTTAGACTGGAGACCTATGTCACATGGCTAGATCCACTGCAGCTTCCTACAAAGATGGAGTTTTACCGAGACCACTCACCCGACGAGACATTAACTAACTAACTTGAGCCGACCTCTTTAGACTGGAGACCTATGTCACATGGCTGGATCCGCTGCAGCTTCCCACAAAGATGTAGTTTTACCGAGACCACTTTATGAGGTTTACAGAATATGGCTTCATTCAAAAGCTTGGCTATCTTTATAGACACATGTCACATGCCATGAGGAATGCGATCAGCTAGATCAGAGTCTCATCACATCAGCGGAGAGTGGAGACTGGGCAATTAGAGGGCTTTGTCAGAGAGAACACGATCTGCCAATTTTGTTCACTAGAGGTCGAGATAGAGAACCAGTCTCTTTTCACATGCCCAGTGTACTATGAGATACCAAGGAGGTTTCATTGACTCTTCAGGTAGGGCTTTGGGCCATTGTCTCGGGTCATTGATTTCCCATACCAATGATGCCTCGGATTATATCTCATTGAGTTGTGCCGCCATAGAGATCAACTATGCATAATAGAGGCACAAAGGCAGACACCTGATACCTCATGGGCCACCATCACGAGTTTCTTTTGTAACTACACCGGCTAGGTGTGAACGTCCTTGGGCACCGTCTCATGAATAATACGCACATCAACACTTAAAATGTAATAGCCACAATGCACAAAACAATTGAAAGATACATCACTATACAAGATACTCTGCAAAAAAAAAAAAAAGCATTGCATAGTACACCATTGGGGCCACAAACGGGCTGACCCTCCCTCCCTCTCAATACTGAAGTATATTATTGGAGTGTTTTAATCTATGTACAAGATTCCAAGGGCTTTCTAGCCATATAATCCAATGCAAATGCAAATATGAAGACAAGTTACCCAAACAAGAGTAGTGTCGGAGTAGCTTGTCGATGCCAGATTCGTCGAACGAGTCAAAGTAGCCTAGCCACCAGTCTCATACACCTGGAGGGGAGTGAACACGAAACTGTCATTCTCCGAGACCATGCACGAACATGCGCTCTCATACTAGAGCGTGGCTCACAATGCACTCTCTCGCAAAGACCGTGGCTGAAGCCTCCCTGGTACGAGTACACAAACATGTACACAAACACGCACAAGTACACGAACACGTATTGGTATGCGCTTTCTAATAGCAGGTACTCAAACAGGTACAGTCGGAGCCAGTTCACAGCAAATACATCCGGTTCAGTAGATGTAATGTAATTTTCAGCAGGTACAAAAAGATGTACAGCCAACAAGAGATGCAGATAGTACGGCTAGTACAACAGCTAAATCCTTGCTCAAGGTAGATTATCATGATCGTCAACCCGACGACGCTAGCCATGGTGTGGGCCGACTTCAAGACTAGGACGGCAGGAGGCCTGGTGACCAGGCTAGGCCTCTCCCACCTACACTTTGGACACCTCGTGGATTGGAGAGGCTATCATTTGCCAAAATGCATGAGCTGGGTGTGTAGATGGGTCACCAGTTTCATCATGCTACAGAGTCTATTCGACACATCGTGGCTCTCTTATTAGCACGATATTCTCCCATCAGCAAGAATGACTGTAAGTACAGCAGGTACAGTAGGGCTTTCAGCAAGTACAGAAGTTGGTGCAGCAAGTACTACTACAAGTACAGAAGATACAGTGGGGTTTTCAACAATTGGTGCAAGAAGTACTACTAAGTACAGCAGGTATGGTCGGTTTTCAGCAAGTACAGCAGGTACAAAAGGTGATGTTGGGTACATCAAGTACAGTTGCAGGTGCAGTTGGCAGTTGTACGGCAGCAAGGGGAGCTCTTGTGTATATGTTGATTTGCAGATTCAGTAGTAGGAAGTAATGCGCTTCACCAAAAACGTGAAGGAGAGAGAGAATCGTGTGCATAGATAGTGGGCAGGAGCTGGAAGGATCCAACCCTTGTGTACCACATGACACAGCTCACCTCAAACCAAGGTGGGCACGTCCTTTTAGTGCGCACACACTCATGTGTGTTTACATTGTCAAAAGGGTGCCCACAGGTTGGGCTGCGCTAACATGGATCCCTTGGGCCCTAGGCACTGGCCGGTGCCTGACTTTAACGAATGTGAACAACAAAGGTTATAAAACCTTTAAAATAATAAACAAGGGTTTAAATGAATACTTACCTCCAGTTCATATGCCACAAACCATGTCAAAATACAGGGCACTCGCACGGTTCACAGATGCGCGGCCCCTGCCCATGAACACGTCATGGCAAGCAGTCACACGAAAACAGTTTCAAGCAAGCAGATATGCGTGCACATGGAGGAACCCGTATTCCCTGGCATGAAATTGGCTTCGTGGGAAGCCTAAACTGGGAAACTGGGATCTGTGACAGTGAGTTCCATGTCCTCGCCACACTACCGGTGACACGAGGCTTGGCCTCCTGTAGGTGACACAAGTCCTAGCCTCAATACGGGCGACACAAAGCTCCCTGGCCTCCCGTACTTTAACAAGAAACAAAGGAGAGCCAAATGGTGACATCCCCCTCCCCCCTCTAAATAGTTGTCCTCAACTGAAAAGCCTCCAAATATGCCTAAAGAAGCTATGGGTAATCTCTGAAGTAATCTTCATCAATCCATCTTGCGTCGATAGGCAAATAGTTCTCAAACATCACAACAAGGTATCGCTTGGAAAGCTTACTGGCCAATAGCTTTTTCTCCTTTTGAAACACAATTTGCTCAAGTTGAAAAACTTCCTCTAGCTCATCAACCTCTGGCGGCTCTGCTGTGACATGCTCCTCTGCCTCAAGCCCTACATACTTCTGCAATAGACTCGTATGAAAGGCATTGTGAATCCTCCAATGATCAGGCAATGCAAGCCAGAAAGCAACCTCATTGATCTGCTTGATCACCTTAAAAGGTCTAGAATACCTGGTAGGGAGCTTGCGACGTGCTCTCTCCTTTCTCGGTCTCTTATTACGGAGTCTTGCTTTCTCAAATTTCAGCAATACCCAATCATTCTCTTTGATGTCCACCTCTATTCTATGCTTGTCCCTCTTATGTTTGTCCTGTGAACGAGCAATGGTTGTCCGCACTTGTGCAAAGGCAACATCAAGATCTCTGACATACTCATCTGCTGCAAAGATTTCATCCTTAGTGCATAGGATGTGTGGCAATATCACTTTTCCATATACAATCTCAAACAGGGCCTTTCTCAAGACATGCATTGTGTTGTTATATGCAAACTCTACCACGAGTAGATACTTCTCCCAAACTGTTTTTTGATCTGCGACATAGCATTTGTGGAGATCCAACACAACTAAATTTGCCACCTCATTTTGCCCATCCATTGGGGGATGATAAGAGCGACGTGAAGTCCACCTTAATGCCCATCTTGTCAAACAGAGCTCTCCAAAAGAGACTCGTAGTCTTGGGATCTCTATCCCCCACCATGGATTTAGGCATACCATGGTGTTTGAACACTTATGCCACAAACATCTTGACCATATACTCAGGCTTGATGGTCTTTCTGAACGGCAAGAAGTGTGTCTGCTTGCTATATCTGTCAACAATGTTAATGTCTCGTCGGGTGATTGGTAATAGTGGTGCATCCAAACTGTAGTGGAATGGGGGAAGACAATCCATATGAAGTCCACGTGAGAGGAACCATTTTGTAACCTTGACATACCATACTCCAACACATGTCTTGTCTTAGCTAGCCGCTTCGACGACTCCAGTGCCAACTCAGGGAGACTCTCTTTGTCCAAGGTATAGAGGCGGTATATGAAGGTCACTGTTGGGAAGAGGGCATCAACTACGAAGGGGGGGTGCTCCAAACACTGCAAGAATAATGGAGTGGAGCTCTGAGGGCTTACTCTGAATCATCCATGGAAACATCATGACTAGCAATCCCTCTATCCTCCTCCAGTCATCCTCCCTGGTATCTGGTCCCCCAAAAGGAGGCCCTATGCATCACATCATGTGTCAGAAGCGTGTCAAAAAGCCACCCCTTAGTGCTAGGCTCCTAAAAGTGAGCCTGGAAGCATTCTCTCTCCAATCATACACCTTGTCGATAGCCAAGGCTAGGTGGCTGGGTGCATAGTGAAGTAGGGTCCAGAGAAGGAGACTCCCAAGTGTACATAAGATGAGACTATGTCTACTTGATGCCCTGTGTGTGTGTGCGCGCGCGCGCGCGCGTAGCCGACTCCGTCCAGCGTTTCAGTAAGCACTTGTCAAGGGGTGAAACGTTTCAGTGTTTCTTACCCCGTTTCGAGGTGAAACATTTCGGGGCTGAAACGATTTGCGGTGATGCTGGATGGGAGTTTGCCATGGTGTTGGGGAGCATCTTGGATCATCTGGCGGAGGGAGGATCGTGATGCTTGGGGCCGGGGACATCTCGCCTGCAGTAAAGCTCGAGCCCTCTCACTAGTAACACCCGGGGGTGTGGAACCGTGGGTTGTGTCTGGGTGGTGGTCTCTGAGGTATGGGAGCGTATGTCAAAGAAATCTGTGATGATAGTCTGAGGTGAGTCCTGCTGAGTGTGTTTCTCAGAGTGCTGCGTCAATATTGTCTCTCTATGGTGCCTGAGCTCTCCATCGAAAACGTGCCTAGGCATCTGCCTCACCCATGAGAGTGGACTGAAACCGTCATGGAAGAGACGAAGGAATCTCCCTTGGATCACAGAGATGTGCTCGGCTCTACTAGCTTCCACTCTTAAGCCGTGAGAGGATACCTGACCAATATGGCTTGTGGCGAGTGTCTATGTATCCTGGGTTCTCCATCCTCCAAAACTTTCAAGAAGTGCTCTCTATAGAACCGGAGCTTCCTGCTAAGCTGTGGTATGGACACCCATTCCCCATGTGTGAAGCCCTAGCAAGTACAAAGACCTACCACTTGAGAGAGAGAGAGAGAGAGAGAGAGTAATATTAATGTAATAACGACGCAAAGGGTCTATGAGAAAGGTGATACAATACTGTCATGGAAATACTAAGCCATGGAGAGAAGAGAACTGAATGAAAAAACAACTGCTACCAATGCCTGTGGTATACGTGCATTGCAGTGTGAGAGGGAGCCGCGCAACGATCTGCTGATAGTGATACCATCCTCAGGGCAGGTCTGATGGATGACAGGATGTCTGGCCTTTGTGATGGGACTCTGCCATGGTGTTGGAGAGCATCCTGGATCATCTGGTGGAGGGAGGATCGTGTTCTTGTGGCCAGGGAGATCTCGCCTGCAGTATAGCTCGAGCCCTCTCACTAGTAACACCCTGGGTGTGCGGAACCGTGGGGTTGTGTCTGAGTGGTGGTCTCTGAGGTATGGGGCGTATGTCAAAGAACTCTGTGATGATAGTCTGAGGTAAGTCCTGCTGAGTCTGTTTCTTGGAGTGCTGCCTCAATACTGTCTCTCTATGGTGCCTGAGCTCCATCGAAAACATGCATAGGCATCTCTGATTTTCATACTGCATCACCCATGAGAGTGGATTGCAACCGTCATGGTAGAGACACAGGAATCTCCCTTGGATCTCATAGTAGTCTGGGCAAAGATGTGCTCGGCTCTCCTAGCCTCCACTCTTACGCCGTAGGAGGATACCTGACATGCCGTATGGCTTGTGACATGTGTCTTTATGTATCCCAGGTTCTCCATCCTCTGAAACTCTCAAAAAGTGTTCTCTATAGATCCTGCTAAGCTGTGGTGGGGACACCCATTCCCAATGTGTGAAGCCCTAGCAAGTCCAACTGATTAATACAGTTGATCTCTTGCCGTGAGAGATCCAGGTATGGGGAGTCTAGGCTATACTGAAAAGGAGGGAGGCGGTCCATCTGGAGGCCATGTGTGTCAAACAACTCAACCACTTTGGAGTACCATGCTGGTTCTGGTAACGATGGTGATACTGATGATGAGAAGGGTAGTCTCGCCTGGTGTAACTGCAGGGATGACTCAAGTGCCAGTCTCGGGAGACAGTCCCTAGTAAGTGTATATATATGCTGAATGTACGTGATGGTCTGGAAGAGGGCATCTGTGACCAAGGAGGCTACCCCAAACTCTGCTAGCACAATAGCATGTGGCACCGATGCGTTGCTCCTGATCAAAGGTGATAGCAGGCAAGAGAGAGAGAGAGAGAGAGAGAGAGAGAGAGAGAGAGAGAGAGAGCATTATTCTTTTTCTTTTCCTTATACAGAAAAAGTTGATACTGATTGGCTCACAGAAGACACTATCTGCAACTCCAGTTCTCAAATTTTTAATTAACCAGGTAAGGTCAGCTGGTTAATTTTGAACATTTAAAAATTTTTTTCTGTTCAGTTTTGATTCAGATCTTTGAAAGAAAGGCTAATGTTGCTTGCTTGAGCCACTGCATTATTTTTAGGAACTGAGAACTGGAGTTAACTTTGGCTGACATATCTGTACTTATCTGCACATAACTATTAAGATGTGTTTGCAGGTGGAGCAAGGTGGAGGGTTAGTCAACATCCCTCAGGATGCAAAGCTCCTGCTTGGTGGCTTAACACGATGTAATGCAGTGCATCCCACCGGTCATGGCAATAACTAGGAGGATAGCTTGATGCAAAGAGACCTTTTAATTCGGACGCGATTTGGGGCGTCGAGTCCAAGTTGTACTCTTACATGCCCAAACAAATTTTGTGCACTGACAAGCAGCATATTTATCTCGATGTAACCCAAAGGCATCTCATTTTGGTGATTCATTGATCCCTTGCTATTTGAAGGGTAGTGGGCAATGCTGTGTATTCTTGTAATATACCTCAAAATGAAAGCTGCAATCCAATAAGCTGCCTTGCCCGACCAAGAAGATCAATTCTCTCTCAGAAAGAAAACTTCATAGCTCCAGGCCGGCTCTGGAAACTTATTACTTCATAGTGTGCTTGGACAATTAAGAGCATATACTTGATTAAAGGGTCTGCCTTGGTTTTCAATTAAGGTGCTCAATTAATAGCCAACGTCGACGTCACACATCAGTCACAATCACTGCCATATAAAAGAAATCTGGACAAGCTTTGCAGATATTGTCCCCTTAACATGCTCACCTTGTCTGACATTTGTCAATTTAAGGACAAATGGTGGAGAGCTACTAATTTTAGGTGGAGGAAGCTCTGCAGTGGACTTTTCAACCACTAGTACATCTTCAATTCGGCCACGCCTGCTCCCTAACTCCATTGTCTACAAGACTTAATGTAAGCTAAGGGGGTGATGTACAACTGGTCCTCTCCTTTGTGTTTGGCAAAGGGTTTTTCAACCACAAATGTATCAAAGGGCTGTAATTCAAAATTTCTTCAACTTGACCCAAAGCTCAAGTTATTGGGTTAATGATGAAGGCTATAAGTTTCCCTAGCCAAAATTTTTGGTTCAAAAGCCCACTACTTGATTTACGGCCATAGCTTGCGACACATGGAAATTAATGTTAATGTTGCGACAATGACTTGAGAAGGCAGGATAGGAAGGCGCCATACTCGAGCTACAATTGTTGCAAGTCGTGGCTCTCTTCTTCCTTATTAGTGTTGCAGTTGCGAGGTCTCTTTGCCATAGCCACGAGCTCAAAGGTGGGCTCTCTATGAGTACTAGAAAGTGTGTGGAGTTGGCTTGGGTCGTGCTTCTTGCGAGTGCTATATGCCAACTTTGCACGTCGTTTGAGCTACTTCTCAGCTCATAATCTACGTGATCTGTTCATTGGTTGCGTCGGGAGAGCACACCCTAAACCTTAAACCCTAAACCCTAAACCGGTTGCAGGCTCTTTCACCACCACCATCACATAGAACAAGCAAGACGAGGTGGTGGTGGAGAGCTCTCAGCAAGCATCGTAGGCTCTAGATCAAAAGCATTCTCATAAGCAGCATCTTGGTGGGATTGGCTTCTCCTAGGAGCCTTGGAAATGGTGTACATGTAAATAAATCTTTGCCATTATCTTCACCTAACTATACGATCAATCATCTTTCTTACATTTCGTTTCATCCTTTCTAACTTTGATTTATGGTTCAATTACAGTTAGTGATTAAAATTAATTACTTTTATTAAGAGAAATTTGGACTCGAATTGAGTCTTCTAAGTATTGTTATACATTCTCTCTATAAAAATGAACGTTTGGTGAAATTTTTATTAATCAACTTAAAAGTGAACAAAGTTTGGATATTTGGAATCTAATCTTTCGAGACTTTTTTAATAATATATAGCATGATATTTTGTATATTCAAGAAGTCTCAAAATTCAGTGATGACGGTGTGATACATTAGGTATTACATCATCAAAATTGTCCATCATGTTATATATCATTGAAAGGTCTCGATGAGTAGATTCTAATTGTTTAAACTTCGTTGTCCATCAAGTTATATATAATTGAAAAGTCTCGAAGAGTAGATTTTAAATGTTAAAACTTCGCTCTCTTCTAAGTTGATTTGTAAGAATTTCATCGTGCATTTATTTTTGTAGAGAGAATGTGTATTAATCTTTAAAGGATTTAATTTGATTTCAAATTTTTTTTTAATGAGACGTTTTAATCCATCATAGAACAATTAAGACGAGGTGGTGATGAAAAGCACTCTGGAGAAATTTGGACTTAAATTAAGTTTTTTAAGGATTGTTATACATTCTTTCTATGTTAAAAATGGGTGTATAATGAAATTTTTATAAATCAACTCAGGAGTAAGCAGAGTTTGGACATTTAAAATTTACTCTTGGAGACCTTTCTAATGATATATACCATGATGAGTAATTTTGAATATTCAAGAAGTCTATAAATTTGGTGATGATGTGTACATTACGTGTCAAAAGGTTTCGAAGAGTAGATTTTAAATGTCTAAACTTCGCTCACTTTTGAGTTGATTTTCAAAAATTTTAGTATGCGTCCATTTTTGTAAAGAGAATGTGTAGCAATACTTAAAGAATGTGTAGCAATAGTATGCGTCCATTTTTGTAAAGAGAATGTGTAGCAATACTTAAAGAACATAATTTGAGTCTAATTTTCTCTTCATGGTTGAGTCGGGGAGAGCACTTTAATAGAGGACTCTTTCACCACCATCATATAGAACAAGCAAGACCAGGTGGCGCTAGAAAAAGTGCAGAAAGTTGAAAGTTGTGTGGTAATGCAGTAAAGTTAGGCATTATGTATTGTAGCTCTATGACATTAACATCACTAGAGTTCATCCTAATGTTACTTTGGAGAAATCTATCTATATAAATTGAAGTTGAGTACTGGATGACGATTCTCCACATTGCAAATATAAGTTGTCTTGCTTGACCAAGAACAATTATTTCTCAGAAAGAAAACTTCACAGCTTGAGGCCGGCTCTAGAAACTTATTACTTCATTGAATGCTTGGACATTATAGAGCGCTTGGACAATTAAGAGCATATACTTGGTTAATGGTATGTCTTGGTTTTCAATCAATGTGTGTACCACATGAGTCATAATCACTGCTATATAAAAGAAATCTAGACAAGCTTTGCAGATATTGTCTCCTTAACATGCTCACCTTGCCTTAATTTGTCAATGTAAGCGAGACTTAAATGGTGAAAAGCTACTAATTTTAGGTGGAGGAAGCTCTCATGATAATGGCAGGAGACTTTTCAACCACTAGTACATCTTCAATTCGGCCACATCTGCTCCTTAACTCCACTGATGTAAGCTAAGGGGGTGATGCATAACTGGTCCTCTCCTCTGTGTTTGGCAAATGGCTTTTTAACCACAAATGTATCAAAGGGCTGCAATTCAAAATTTCTTCAACTTGACCCAAAGCTAAAGTTATTGGGGTAAGGATGAAGGCTATAAGTTTTCCTAGCCAGAATTTTTGGTTAAGTCCACTGCTTGCTTTACGACCATAGCTTGCAACACATGGAAATTAATGTTAGTGTTGCAACACATGGAAATTAATGTTAATGTTACGACCATAGCTTGCAACACATGGAAATTAATGTTAATGTTGCAACAAAAACTTCAGAAGGCAGGATAAGGAAGGCCGAGCTACAATGGTTGCGGGTGGTGGCTCTCTTCTTCCTTGTTAGTGTTGCATCTGCGAGGCCTCTCTGTGAAACCCACGAGCTCAAAGGTTGGCTCTCAGGCGTCCCGTTTGGGAGGACGGTCTTATTAGCATTTCCAAGCTTCTCGGGCAGCTTATATCCATTCTTGACGAGCGACCTCTCGTTCTTTTTTTGGTTCACAATGGTCTTGTCTTGTCTTGGGCGTTATTCTTCACACAGTCAACATTGCAGAAGAAAACGAGATGCTCGTGTGCTTCATCTTTGCTGCAACAACTCGATTGTGTGGGCTCTCTGGGGCTTCCGCCACCGATGTCTGCCAACTTTGTACGTCGTTTGAGCTACTTCTTCAGCTCAGAACAATATAGCATGATATTTTACATATTCAAGAAGTCTCTAAATTTAGTGGAGACGTAGTACTACTACATCATCACATTTAGAGACTTAGTAGTACTATATCATCACACTAAATTTAGAGACTTCTTGAATATGTAAAATATCATGCTATATATTATTGAAAAGGTCTCAAAGAGAAGATTCCAAATGTCCAAACTTCGCTCACTTTTGAGTTGATTTGTAAAAATTTCACTGTGCGTCTTTTTTATAGAGAGAGAATGTGTAGCAATCCTTATAAAGGACAAATTTGATTTCAAATTTCTTCTAATGAGACAGTTTAATTCATCACATAGAACAAGCAAGACAAGGTGATGGCGGAAAGCACTCAGGAGAAATTTGGACTCAAATTGAGTTTTTTAAGGATTGTTACACATTCTTTCTTTGCAAAAAATGGGTGTACAATGAAATTTTTGTAAATCAACTTAAAAGTGAGCGGTGTTCAGAACTCTTCGGAACCTTTTTAATCAAGAAGTCTCCAAATTTGGTGATGATGTGGCACATTATGTGCTAAATGGTCTTGCAGAGTAGATTCCAAATGTCTAAACTCCGCTCACTTTTGAGTTAATTTGTAAAAATTTCACCGTGTGTTCATTCTCGTAGAGAATGTATAACAATCCTTAAAGGATGCAATTTGAGTCCAAATTTCTCCTAATGGCCAAGTCGGGAGAGCACTTTGATAGAGGACTCTTTCACCACCGTCATATAGAACTAGCAAGACGAGATGGTAGTGGAGAGCACTCAAGACTAATCATCCGTTGTGGATAGAAAGTCAATTGATGCTGCTAAGATCGAGATCAAAAAGCATTTTCATAAGCAATACCTTGGTGAGGCTTGCTCCTTCTAGGAGCAGCAACAATGGTGTACATCTAAATAAATCTTTGCCATTACCTTTACTTAATTATAGGATCAATCATCTCTTATATTTTGTTTCATCCTTTCTACCTTTGATTTACATTATGTTGGTTTGATTAGAGCTCGTGTGATTAAGATTAATTATTATTTTTTATTAAGAGAAATTTGGATTCAAATTGGGTCTTAAAGGATTGTTACATATTCTCTCTCTACAAAAAACGGGTGTATGGTGAAATTTTTACAAATCAATGATAATGTGACACATAATGTACCACGTCATGACCAAATTGAAGACTTCTTGAATATACAAAATTATCCATTATGATATATATCATGAAAAAGATCTCGAAGAGTAGATTCTAAATATCTAAACTCCGCTCACTTCTGACCTATCACACTATATATTATTGGAAAGATCTCGAAGAGTAGATTCCAAATGTCCGAACTCCGCTTACTTCTGAATTTTATAAAAAATTCATCGTGTGCTCATTTTTGTAGAGAAAGAATATGTATTAATCTTTAAAGGACCCAATTTGAGTCCAATTTTTTTCTAATGAGATAACATGAATGAGAGCGAGAGAGAGAGACTTCGTGCTTCTCCTAGGAGCCCTCGAAATAAACCTTGGTGAGGCTGGCTTCTCCTAGGAGCCCTCGAAATGGTGTACACCTAAATAAACCTTTGTCATTATCTTCACCTAGAATTCTCGTTTCATCCTTTCTCCCTCTTTGATTTACATTACATTGGTTAGTGATGACTTAGTACTACGTCATTATTAAATTTAGAGACTTCTTGAATATGTAAAATATCATGCTATATATTATTGAAAAGTCTCAAAGAGAAGATTCCAAATGTGCAAACTTTTCTCACTTCTGAGTTGATTTGTAAAAATTTCACTGTGCGCCTATTTTTATAGAGAGAGAATGTGTAGCAATCCTTATAAAAGGGTTAATTTGATTTCAAATTTTTTCTAATGAGACAGTTTGATTCATCACATAGAACAAGCAAGACAAGGTGATGGCGGAAAGCACTCGGGAGAAATTTGGACTCAAATTGAGTTTTTTAAGGATTGTTACACATTCTTTCTTTGCAAAAAGTGGGCGTACAATGAAATTTTTGTAAATCAACTTAAAAGTGAGCGGTGTTCAGATATTTGGAATCTACTCTTCGGAACCTTTTTAATCAAGAAGTCTCCAAATTTGGTGATGATGTTGGCACATTATGTGCTAAATGGTCTTGAGTGAAGAGTAGATTCCAAATGTCTAAACTCCGCTCACTTTTAAGTTAATTTGTAAAAATTTCACCATGTGTCCATTTTTATAGAGAATGTATAACAATCCTTAAAGAATGCAATTTGAGTCCAAATTTCTTCTAATAGCTAAGTCGGGAGAGCACTTTGATAGAGGACTCTTTCACCACCATCATGTAGAACTAGCAAGACGAGATGGTAGCGGAGAGCACTCAAGACTAATCATCCGTTGTGGATAGAAAGTCAATTGATGCTAAGATCGAGATCAAAAAGCATTTTCATAAGCAATACCTTGGTGAGGCTGGCTCCGTCTAGGAGCGGCAACAATTGATGCTAAGATCGAGATCAAAAAGCATTTTCATAAGCAATACCTTGGTGAGGCTGGCTCCGTCTAGGAGCGGCAACAATGGTGTACATCTAAATAAATCTTTGCCATTACCTTTACTTAATTATAGGATCAATCATCTCTTATATTTTGTTTCATCCTTTCTACCTTTGATTTACATTATGTTGGTTTGATTAGAGCTCGTATGATTAAGATTAATTATTATTTTTCATTAAGAGAAATTTGGATTCAAATTGGATCTTAAAGGATTGTTACATATTCCCTCTCTACAAAAAACGGGTGTATGGTGAAATTTTTACAAATCAACTCAGAAGTGTGCGGAGTTTAGATATTTGGAATCTACTCTTCGAGATCTTTTTAATGATATATATCATAATGGGTAATTTTGTATATTCAAGAAGTCTTCAATTTGGATGACGTGGTACATTATGTATCACATCATCATAATTGCCTATCACAGTATATATCATTAGAAAGATCTCGAAGAGTAGATTCGAAATGTCCAAACTCCGCTTACTTCTAAATTTTATAAAAATTTCATTGTGTGCTCATTTTTGTAGAGAAAGAATGTGTATTAATCTTTAAAGGGCCCAATTTGAGTCTAATTTTTTTCTAATGAGATAACATGAATGAGATAGAGAGCCTGAGAGAGAGAGATTTCGTGCTTTGGTCACACTAGAGAGTGAGGAAAGAGCTTGCAAAGAAGTTTGTGCTTTCTCCCACTTGGCTCACAAAAAGGAGTATCACTAAAATCATGTGGAGTGCCATCATCACTTTACTAATACCATTGGTTATATCCATAATTATGTTCCTTTTGCAGTGGGTACATTGAATGTTTCCCAACAATACATCCGATTCTTTGATGCTTCTAGCTTGAGAAGAGGTGGATGGATGAAACTATTAATTTCTCTTACCTTTTTTTTCTTTTCTAACAAACGTGACATACATTGAGAGAGGCAATTCTTGGAGTGATATTCAATGTATTATTGTGAAGAGTCCTTCGCTCATGTATTGAGTCTTCTAAGTGTTCAATCCGACTGCTGCAGATGTGAAAGAGTTCAAGGATTGGAACCAAGGAGCCATAAAAGTTATGTATTGACTCTCTATGAGTATACAAGACACCATGATTGGGCACATACAGGATGCCAAGTCCCCCAAGGAGGCGTGGGATACCTTGGTAAAACTCTATGAAACGAATACCAAGGCACGAAAGATACAGTTGAAGAATGAACTTCATACTGTGGAGAAAAAGAGTATGTCTGTGAATGACTATGCATTGAAGATCAAGGGTATTGTGGAATCCCTTGCATCTATTGGTGTTTCAGTAGATGATGATGATAAGGTGGAAGTCTATCTACGTGGTCTCGAACCACAATACAAGGCGTTCAAGACGTCTATTCAGAAATTAGATTGTTGCACAAAGAATTGAGATAATGTTTCATATTGAAAAGGTTACTAAGCAGGGATAGATGGAAAGTATGTTTCAAGTATTGTTTCAAAAACATTTAAAACTAGAATTCAAGATTACAATGTAACATTTGAATATATTAGCAAACACTAAATTTGTCTTGGCAAGTAACCACATAAAGTACTCTATTGCACGTTTTAGCCTTTATTGTTAAGGTATTAGCCTATTTTGGACACTCCACTATATGTTACAACAAGGTTATCTTGGTCTTCATATGTGCAAGTTGATTTCATATGTCAATGTATTTCGTTTCTAGATGGTATAGCTGTTGTGAAATATAAAGAGCCCAAGCTATTGGACAATCAATAGTAGAGTGGTCTCCATGTGTGTGAGCTGATTTTATGTGTGCAAGCTAATTTCATTCACGTTATCTTGGTCTCCATGCATGCAAGATGATTTTATGCACATGTCAATGTATTTTGTTTCTAGGTGGTATAGCTATTGTGGAATATAAAGAGCCCGAGCTATTGGATACTCAATAATAGAGGGGTCTCCATGTGTGGGATTTAATTTTATGCATTTTGAGTATTATCACGTTGTGCATGACATCTACCACTATTCAATTGTTTATGAAATGCGTCAAACTCATTGATTTTTGGGCTACTCTTGGTGAAGTTTAAATCACTACTAAAGTTCTCCTTACGATCTTTCGCCACTACTAAATTCTCCCTTACATTATCAAGTGTCATGAGAAGGTAAGTGCATATTCAAGCATACGGCTTTGGAGTATCTTGATTTGTATTCCAAAAGGAGTTGGTTGTGGCTTGGTGATCAAATTAATTAAATGGCCCTTAATTTGAAACCTAGAATAAGAATTAGGAAATAAGGCAAGAGTTAGGAAATGTAAGGACTGTATGTGTTCAAATCAAAGAGACAAAGTCCTTAAGTTTGTGAAAGAATTCACAAGCTTATGGTAAATTGATCAGAGTTACGAAAGGTAAGGACTGGATGTGTTCAAATCAAAGAGACAAAGTCCTTAAGTTTATGAAGGAATTCACATCCCATTGATAAAAACAAAAATGAATCCAATCAAGAAAAGAAATCAAGATTGCGATACCCTACAAGAAAGAAGAACTTAAAAATGACCAAATACCCTCAGAGATTTTCAACAATAGGCCCATAAAAGAGAAGTAGATAGATGACCTTGGAAAGACCTTCTTTGTATGCAAAGGATTTTACTTGAAGTTGAATGGAATGACTTATGGAATCAAGACTTGGAAGGGACCCAAAGGAAGAGAAGATATTGAGAAGACCTTTGAAAGATATGTGTGGCTAGAGGAATTTGACTTACTTGAAGCTTTGACTGGACAACTGTGATGTCTCATTGAGCTTGCAATGGTTAACACGCAATGGTTAACACTGCTTTGGATGCAATGGTTAAAATTGCTTCGGATATGAATACGTGCATATTATTTAAAATCATGCTTTATTATTTGGATAATCATGTGTGTTCGTTGTGGAAGCTTATGAAGGTACCTATTCAATTCGCAAGCTTACCCATATAGAAAGTTGCATTTGTGGCTCTAAGACAAAACCCAACAATACATACTTTGAGGAGCAAGGCTAAGGTACGTGACCTCGTTCGTTGCATCATCACTCCATTGTCACACCGAAAGGCTCCTTTACCAAAGGGGTGACGGGAGAGCTCTCAATGCCTAGCTGGAGACAAGAAGAGACGATCCTTTGCTATAGTTCTCTCTCGAAAAAAGCAGGGGAAAACCTACAATCACACCTTTTCAAGCAAGCTGCACCCATCTAGCAAGCATGAATTCAAAATCATACAAGTAAGCAAGAAGAGGAAAGAAGGAGAGCTCACAAGTAAACTATTACAAATAAACGATTAAAAAAAAACATGTGTGCTTATTCATTAAGGAGCAATTGACAACGTCAAGATATGGCAACGATAGAGGGATTACCAGGGCTCACAACCAGACTGAACCCAATGGATGATATCTTCAAGCCATTGAGATCCATGCCCCAAATGCGCACAACAAGCGTGTCATCAGGTTTTACACCCCCCTGTCACACCAATCCCTCTGAGATTTGGTCCCTTGTCTAACACTACCACAAGTCCTGAACCTTTAGAAGGGCTAGGTACCAACTCTTTGCAACCCATAAATGCCCAAACCTTTGGACATATTGACTTATCTAGGAAGGGGAGTTGCCCAAGGACTAAGTGATTCCCTACCCACACATGACCTCCATTGACTCATACAAGAACACAGCTATTCAGATTTCTAAAATCATGGGCAAATACGATGGAACAAGTCATCCTATTCAATTCATACAAATGTTTGAACAAAGATGTGAAGCCTTTGGAAATCCAAACTACCCCACCAAGCTACATGCATTGAACCTATGCTTAATGGGAAAGTTGATGGTTCATCACATTGATGCCGAGGTGATCGGTGGAGTTCAGCAAAAGAACTCTATTCGATTAAGCGAAAACAAAATGAAACCATTAGAGATTTTATCCATCGGATAAAAATCTTGGACTCAAGATGTGAGCCATGGGAGAAACTAAACGATGCTCAATTGAAGAGATGTTTCATGACAGGCATAAAGAATAACAACTTACACAACTTGATCATTGTATCCAATCCGAAAACATTCGATCAAAGTTGTAAAGGAGAAATACGTTTAGATGACAATATGATGGAGGATGATCATGATACAAGATGTTCCTCATCTAAACCAAGTGAAGAAATGGCTAAAGAAAAATTGATCTCGGAATTTGTCATTTCCTAAATTCTATACAACCTTGCTTAAAAGCTTTGAACCAATATCTCTAAGAGAGGATGAGACCAACCATCCTTAATGCCTCTCAAAGAGAGGATGAGCTACCTCAAAACCAACCATCCTTAATGCCTCTCAAAGTGATGGGCAAAATGCGTTATGTTCAATGCCATAACTATGTCCATCCAAATCCCCAATGTGCGTACAATAGGCCTATCTTTCTGTACTACATATATTGCAAAACCTTTGGTCACAACACACCCCAATGTCCCAATTCACCTAAAATTAACTCAAAACCTCCATCTCCCATGCCCCAAGCAAAAACAATTCAAAGGTTAGAAACTGCTCAGGAAATAGTTAAGCAAACACTTCAGTGTTTCTATTGTTGTGGACCGCACAAAGTGGCAGTGGAATACTTCCATGTCCACAGTTACTAACACCTTGCAACCCATATGTGAACGATGTGGCATCAATCACATATTCCAAGATTACCCAAGGTGAGTTGCTTCACTGCAACCTATCATTAGGAAAAATATGGACTCACAAACTGACCCTTTAAGGGCTTTCTCTCTCTTCCATGAATCAAGGAAAAGTGTAAAAATAATGTTATAATATTGCTCCTCTCTCTTCTCTTTTTGAATCTTGTACATCTCAAAATATTAGTTTTACAATAGATTCACTTATTATTTTATTGACAGTCCAAGAATTGTACCAAACCTGCTCAGAACTCGAATAGCTCAAAAATTATTTTTTTATTTGAACTAGTTTTCGAATATCTCAAAAGATATGACATTCTTAAGTGCCCATATTCATTTATGACTAAAGAAACAATCATTTCGTGATTCTATAGAAGGATTTTATCTTTAAAATGGAATATCTTGATTTGTACTTTGTATTTCATAATTTCTTTTTACAAGTATGTAGATCCGTGCACATTATCTACATTCTAGTGCATTTTTATGTTTTTACAAGTATGTAGATCCGTGCGCATTATCTACATTTCTGGTGTATTTTTATGTTTTTTAATAGAGATTTGAAGAGAATAGACATTTTTTAAGATTTTAAGAATGTGTTTAGATTTATTATTTTAGAGAATAGTGTATTATGAATTTTTCTTTTTTTTTTTGTGATAGAGCTTCTTCTTCTCTTTACGTCATTTCTTCTTTCCATAGCTCATTTCTTCTTCTACTTTCAAATCTACCAAACAGTTTATATTTCCCTCCATCTCCAAACAGTTTGTATTTCCCTCCTGTTCTATTGTATTTGTTCACTCCATCTCCAAACAGTTTGTATTTCCCTCATGTTCTATTGTATTTGTTCACTACAAAGCTAGAGAATTGTAAGGTCCCTCTCAAGCCATGTATGTGTCTCTTTTAATATAGATTTCAATAAGGAAAGAGAGTGTACTTAGAGAAGAGTGAGACAATAAGGCTAGAAACATTAGGAAAGTGTTAGAATAAAAATATTAGCTCCAAAAATCCTAAAAGAAATAAGAAGACAAGAATAGTTCTATTAAGAGATAAGTATCTCCAAAAATAGAAATTTGAATTTAGGTTATAAGAGGTCATATTTAGAGTACTTTTACATATTTAGAGTCCATGCATACTTAAAATGTGAAAAAGCAACGCATTTTTTAAAGATGGCGCGTTTGTGGCTATATACAAAAGTTTTTGCCTATTCTACTCGCGATGGCTTGTCGCGATGGCTTGTAGACTAGATGCCTTTCGGTTCTTTTGACTAGTTATACAACCATATTCTGAGTTTTTATACCAATCATGCCAAGAGCATACTCATGTTTGATCGAGAGGGGTTAAGGTCTTTGAGGTCCGCCCTCGTGTGATGCACCCCATGGATAACACCCACATGTCAATCCATGAACCTCTGTCATATTGTTAACCACTCCATAGGTTAACATGATCTCGCTCGCTTGAGCTTTCATAAGGCACTTTGCCATCTTACCCGCGCCGTGAACAGATACTTAACTTTGATAAGATGGCGCTAGAACATATAAAACATCCTTACCATTAGCTTAATGTCAAATAGTGAAAGTCTACGGACTTAGAGTACATAATCGCTTTTAAAACTAGTAATAATAGAGGCTATAGAATTTTTAAGTTTGGTTGGCCTAGTGTGTATATAAGACATTTTTGACAATAAGCAATACACAATCATTCCTTTTTATAATAATTTACTTGTAAGCTTATTATGGCTCACCCAAACTCCCCTTGAAACACATCCAACAAGAGATTACCTGGTGAACCACAACTATCCAGAGGATCTTTCCAATGGACGAGCTCACAACCCTTTCAGGTCCAAGTTCTACAACTCCTTTGAGAAGCAAGTCAACAGCGCCTCCGCGAGCGTTGTCACATCACCCCATGGCACTACGTGTACTCATCCCTCTTCTCACCTCACTTCACTCACACACACTCACTAGGATGGATTAGAGAGATTAGTAATAGCAACACTCTATTGCACAATGGGAGAGTCCTTTGTATTATGAGAGATATTCACTTATATACATGGCCATAAGTGTTCACACTCACTTAAACTATGGTCTACTGGGCACTCTCGGCTCATAAGAGACCTAATGCTATTACAATGACTACTCTCATAATACATCCATGAAGTACATCGCTTGGGAATTCATCCTAACTTACTACCACATGCTCTTGAAGCGAAAATCGCCATAAGTATTCCATAGAACCATTACGAGTGCCCATCCAAGTTGTAGATTTGGACACCATTGCTTCATATCTTGAATGTATGACTTTTTGGTGTATCTACCTTGACTCCTTGATATAAGATAATGATAGTAGTTCTTGTTAACCCTAGAAATGGGTTAACATTCCTCCCTTCCTGATTCCTTCTTCTCTGCACTTGTTGGTGCTGATGCATCAACCCCCCACAGCCATGCCCGATTCTTTCTTTTTCTCCTTCTTTAGCCTTTTCTTGCACTCATGTATGTAGTGCCCTGGCTTCCTGCAATAGTAACACTTGCCCTTCCTTCTAGGCTTATCACCTTCTTTCTCTACATCCTTACCCGAGGATTCTATTTTTGGCTTATAGCCACCATGCGAAGAAGCTTTACCTTTGCCTTTGTCTTTCTGATTGGCAACAAAAGCTTGGTCACCAACTCGCATATTAGATCCGTTTTACCTAGATTACTCTTCTTGTGCAAGAGTACTGAAACCAGCTCATCAAATGTAAGGGCATTTGGATTTCCCTTCATCACATGAGTCTAAGGGTAGAGGCAAAACTCTGATAAGAATCAGGCAATGCATTGAGAACTGTGGGTACCAATGTACTATCAAGATATATCTTATCCACACTAGCAAGCTGCTCCCTAAAATCTTTGATCTTGGTCAAGAAGCTATCCATTGAGTCTCCCTCATTCATGTGCTCAAACTCCAACTATTTGCACAGATATGCAACACGTGCTTCATTGCGCACCTGGTAGAATGTAGCAAGTGCATCCCATGCCTGTTTTGAAGTCTTACATGACCGAATATGAGGAATAATGCTTGGCTTCACAGAAAGTGCAAGCAATGCATGTGCCTGTGCATCTCTTCCATCCCATCCTGTTTGAGCAGCAGTGGGAGGTACTTTTGGTGCATGTGGAGGAGCCACATCTGTAGAGCAGATTCTACTTCAGATGCACCTGCATCACCTACTTGCACTGAAAGTTGTGAAACAGGATGGGTTTCGCTATCACTGACCACATTCCAAAGGCCTTTAACAACCAATACATGCCTCATCATATAGGACCACAATGGGTAGTTAGTCCCATCAAGTTTGTCCTCAACAGATAACATGTTGAATACATCACTATTCAGCCCCATGACTTTCTACCAAATGCAAAATCTTTCAATACACTGCAAGTACTCATCATCAGTATTCACACTGAATGCAATCTTGGATGGCTGCCAACTGACTGAATCACCTGCAAAGTGTATGAAAATTAACAGAGAGTAGAGAATAGAGTGTTACTAGTGAAAGTATGATGGTCGATGTTGTTGAAGACACTGTAGATGTTGCTGCACACCAAATCTTTGTCGTTACATAGCCCAAATACCCAAAATCGAGTAGAACCAATCCAAAATGAGGCCTCTCCAACGTCTATAGAAACCTTGCGGTGCGCAAGACGCGTCCGAATCGCTCTGAGGACCCTGAAAATTTTGTATACTTCATACATATCATACTACAGTATATACCTTCTTCTCCTAGGAGGGTATCTCAATCGGAGATAGAAAAACAGGGTCGTGTGAGGAGGGAGGCAAACTACTAGATCAAGTGTCAAGGAAGCTAGCTCTGATACCAATTGTTAGAATTAGGGTTAGGGTTGCAACAATGCACACACACAAGATAGAGAAGCTTTTAGGTAGATCTATCAAATACCAAGTGTCATTCTTGAGTATAGAGTTATACTCAAGATCTACCTCATGGCAAGAAGGCCATTGGTACTAAGTGGGTTTACAAGTTAAAACGCAAAGAAGATGGTAGCATTGATCTACAAGGCCAGACTTGTTTGCAAAGGAGTATGCCCCCAGCAAAAGGGCATTGATTATGATGAGACCTTTGCACCATCTCGTATGACTACCATTAAAAGTGTCTCATTAATTTGGCAGCACATCATGGGTAGAATGTACATCAGTTGGACATTAAGACTACATTCTTGAATGGTGATTTACATGAGGAGGTGTATGTATCGCAGCCTCCTGGTTTTGTGAAAGGAGAAGAGTCTAAAATATGCAGGTTGAAAAGGCTCTTTATGTCCTTAAGCAAGCTCCTAGAGCATGGTATGAGAAGATTCATACATACTTGGTTGCAAATGATTTTTGCAATAGTCCAACAGAGAGTACCCTCTATGTGAAGAGGAATAAGGACACATTTTTGGTCATCGTTCTATACGTTGATGACATACTACTCTCATGGGACCTGATATAGATTAGATTTCAACCTTTAAGGCTGATTTGCAGTCTCATCATTTGAGATGTTAGATTTGTGACCGTTGCATTACTATTTGGGTATTCAGTTTATGCAGTGCAATGATGGCATTATTATGCTGCTGAGGTTTAATCTTGAAGACTGTAAACGTGTGGCTACACCTATGGAGATAGGTACTTGACTTAGTCTTCAAGATGCAGGAGACTCTTTTGATGCTAGTTTGTATCAGCAGGCTGTTGGATCCCTTCTTTAAGTATGCAACACAAGGCCAAATATACAATATGTGGTCTCACAATTGAGTAGATTTATGCATAGCCCAGGTATAAAGCATTGGCAGGCTATTAAGTGGGTTTTTTGCTATTTACAGGGGACTCAATATTTTGGATCATTTTATCCAAAAGGGATGAGTCAGCTGCATGCTTTTAGTGATTCAGATTGGGTTGGATGTTATGACATATGAGTGTCCACTAGTGGGTTTTGATTTTGCCTTGGCGATTCATGTATATTATGGCGGCTCAGCAAGAAGCAGCCTACAGTGGGCCACTTCTAGTTGTGAAGGTGAGTACAGGGTAGCTTTTATAGCTACAGTTGAGTGTGTGTGGCTCAGACGTCTTATGGCTGATTTGGGTGTTGGACAGTCGTCTAGCACTACGATTGACAGCCAGAGCGCATTAGTAGTTGCGAGAGGAACCCAATCTTTCATGCTTGCACTACGCACATTGAGGTGCTTTACCACTATGTCAGGGAAAGACTCTCTGCAGTAGAGATCAACTTGGTCTATGTGTCTATACATAACAACATGGTAGATTTATTTATGAAGGCTCTTCCTCATGAAAAGTTTGAAGCTTTTCGTGAAGCTTTGGGCTTACTGACTTTTCAGGATTGATAGGCTATGCCCTGTACATGTTCACATCATCACTCCAAGGGGATTTGTAGCATTATATGGTAGTGATGTGTGTGACCACACTTAGGACCGTGCCGGGACACTTTTTCCCTCACTACTAGGAGGTTTTTCCCCCTGTGCATATGTACACCCTCTTATCTACTCATTTTGGGGTGTGTACTTATCTTTTGTATTTGGCATACATTTATTTTATTCTAATCTAGTGAGTTTGTATGCTCTCAAACTTCTCTATCTTGTGTGTGTGCATTGTTACAACCCTAACCCTAATTCTTTCTTCATTCTTGTTGAACTTTAGGTGAAGCTATTGGGGTTGAAGGTGTTGGTGAAGCGTTTCTCCCTTTGTTTAATCTTGGCAACCATACGATGGGATTACCATCATAATATCCTTGTTTTTGAAGCACATGCACAGGCACCCATCTTTGATGAGCATTATGAATTGGTGGTGGCTGATGCTTTTGGTTTTGAGGTTTCTTTCTTTGTGTAGGCTTAGGAGACTTTTTGATGCGCTTGGGAATCCAAGTTGTGGTATTACCTTGGTAGTACGCTTGTGCTTGCAGTAACCTTTTTGGGATACCCACACTTGTTGAGTTGCTAGAGTTCTTTGAGGAAGTCGCTTAGTCTTTTATGGATGACGTTGTGTGGAGTACTATTATTCTTCCTTGGTGTTTGAGTTTTGCATTGAGGAAGAGGCTTTGATTGTCGAGGCACCTAAATTGGATTAACACCTTCGTAGTAGCCCTGAGCTACAAGTAGCTGCTTCCCCACCCACATTTTGATACCATTAAGATACCTTGATTTTGGTTGTCTTGGTGGAGCTTTCTTTTTGGATGAAAAGGAAGGTTTGTGGCCCTTCGTCACATTGGTTGGCATTGAGGTTGTGGGTTTGAGACTCATGGGCGTTGTTGACGATGAGGCTTAAGTCTCTTGTGGAGTGGCTGTTCATGACGAGGCTTTTGAGCTTGTAGTCATCTCCTTTGGTGCAGCTGGTTGATGAAGAGGCCTTAGCTCTGGAGATTTTCACTTGAGTTTCTTTTTAGAGATAGGTGGTTGAGCTTGGGGGACTTCTTCAGGAATAGCGGCGGTTGATTGCAAGGTTGTAGCATTTGACTTTGTTGGTGAGAATGGAGTTGCAAGGGTAGATGCTTTATCGTAATCGGTCATGTAGAGGGGTTTTTGAAGAAGAGGCTTGTAGATTCTTGCGTTCAGCATCATAGAAACCTCTTTTGTACAGTATGGTATTGTCAACTTTGTTGACCCTATCGCTAGCAAAGCACAATGGTGCTTGGGAAGCAATAGTCCATTTATGCCCCAAGATCAAATCTACTACCAACACATACTCAACCACAAAAAACTTACAAGTAAGGGGGTTAGTTTCAATTTACATTGTATGTTCAAAGTATCCCAAATCTGGCATGTTCAAGTCTTGTGTGAATGGGATTCTATTAGGATGAGCCATGAGTGTTGGTTGACCTAACAAATCCCATAACTCGAGGGTCATGAAATTGTGCTCTCATTGTGGATAAAGCTGTGCTTGGATTATGGTGATTTTATTGGAAAGTTCTAATCCAACCATAATTCTTGGGATATTCTGAGTAAGATATGTTAGAAGTTCTAACACTTCTAAGGTTTCTTCCTCCCGAATAGCAATTCTCAAACATGAAAAAATGAAAAGAATTAGTATAGGGCTGATGAACAAATCTTTAAATTATGCCCAAGGTAAGAAAGACCAGCCACATTACATAGCGCACAGTCAGAGATGGAACTATGGTACATAGGGGCAACTGCAGTGCCAGATGAGAGTCATGATACTCTCAAATGGTTGTTTTGGCACACAAAAATTCCAAGCGTCATTGATACTTAGAATAAAGGAGAGATGCTTGTGGTGGATGGGGTAGGAAACTTTATAGTTGAGTGGTCATGAGTGCCGACTTGAAAGCATTGAAGTGCATGTATGGGTTGTGTGGTGGTCCTAGATGTGCAAACCCATGTCTCTATTGTATGACAGGAATGAACAGTTCGACTTGGTACAACCCTACAATGGATTGTACAAAGCCTCCATCTAGAGACAAGGCAAAGCACATAACTAGTGATAAAGACCAGAACAAGGCTAAAGGAAAATCAAAGACTAGGACCAAGGGAAAGTTAACAAAAATAGCCGAATTCAAGGGTGAATCATGTATTGTGCTTGAGGATCCCAATTGGGGTCCCATACTTCCTATAAAGCTAGAGAGAGTTCACATTTGTAGTTTACATGTAAAAATTAGAATACTAGATAAGTTATTAAGCTTCATCTTGACTATGCTCATTCCATTTTGCCATCAGAGCTATCAGATAGAGCAATGTGAGATTTTACTGTCTAACAAGGACTTTCATGGTGGACATGTGCACCTTAAAAAGGATGACAAGAAATCAGGTACCATTGGTGATGTTTTGGTAGATGTGTTAATGGGAGGAGCCAAAGCTAGGAGGTTTTTGTCAAACTATGAAAATAAACAACTTACAGCAGTATGGGAATGTTGGAAATCTCTATGCAAGCACACAACTAACCAAGCTAGTGATCCAAGGATGACGACGCTTCGTATGAGGGTCTCGATAGAGCTTGATAATTTTATAAAAAATTTACATAAGCAAACAACTGAAGGCGATTACGCAAGTCAGTTTGAAACAACAATCGAGACGCTTGTGGAAACAATTGCAGTTGCCTAGGGAAATAAGGACATAACCTTCTACCTCTAGTAAGAGTTTTTGTTTCACGTAATTCGTACATTGACTAATTAATATGATATAAAATGATTATTAATATGTTTTTTTACATGTGAGGCATATTTTGTTTGCACATGGCCCATACTTTGTGAGGAACCAAGGGCCTCTTGCTACATGGAATACTTAAGGCATAGAAAAATCACACTATGCCGCACATATCAACTATTTTTGTACAACTCGACATGGTGGCAAAAAAACAAAAACAAATGCACTATGAGAGCTTTTCAACACATTCTACCAAAGGCAAATGCAACGATACAGTGAAATTCTTAAAAATTAGGTTAGTTTATATAACACAAAAAGTCACTATTATTAATATCAATATATTATAAACACTCATTATGCTAAATAATAAAGTGTATCTTTATGCAGGATGGTGATCCAGAAGGAGAAAAAGTCAAAGTGATGCAAATTGTAATAAAAATTATTCTCAATACAAGTTGAAAAAGACTTTTAAAAAATTCTTCTTTTTTTTTCACTTTAAATGTTTATCTTTCTCAAAGAGACTCATCTCCTTTTCGAGGGGTCCTTTGGGTAGATGTTTTCCCTTGTCCTCAGATAATTGCTTAGCCTCATCTTCTTTGGGTAGTTTGCCTCTAACTTAATAGCTTTTGGTGTTGATAGCCTCCAAGAGCTCACACGTGTGAAGTGACATGGTGATGTATGGTCACACGTGTGACGTTGTCACATGTGTGCATTAACACTCGCACATGTGAATACACGTGTGCATGTATAGTTTGTGTGAATACCTTGAAAGAGATAAGGAAAGCTCAGAAACATGTCGAATTACTCATACCCAAGCTTACCTTCATGAGAGTTGTGAGACAGATTTGTGATGAATGGAAGCTTGGGATGAGATGGACTAGCAAAACAATATGTGCCCTTCAAGAGGTTGCAGAAGATTTCATTATAGAATTTTTTATTGATTGTTACATTTGTTCTACCCATGCGCATAGGGTTACTCTTATGGACAAAGACATGCACACGTGCAGGCTAATAAGATACATATTTGAGAAGTTATTGCATCCTATACCATTGAGTGACCCAGGGCATTCAATATTTTGAATGTCCCACCAGCTAGAAAACCTAAGGATGTAGGTATTAAGATTTAGGATGTTACCCCCATGATAGGGATACTAGGACTGCAGAGATCAAATAAAGACCGAGAAGGGCAAAGAATAGATGGCTATTGAGGAAGAAAGGAGGGTTGATGAAGAAAGAATAATGGGAGATGAGTTGATAGACCTTGAAGAAAAGAATCTACAAGATTTAAAGAATGTACCTGGACAACTTGTTGTTCATGTGAAAGATTTTGCTGATGGTGCAGAGTATCTTGATATAGCATCTTCAGACATGTATATGCTCTCAAAGAGAAATCAAGAAATAAATGATGTTGTGATCTTAATATCTCTCAAGTATATAAGCTATCTTTTTTGAAAATTTTTTACTGATTTGTTTTTTAAGATAACTACCTAATTTATCCTCTTATTTGTTTTTGTAGGCTTCTTTTTAGAACCCATAGTATCTATTTATGTAAGAGAAACAAGTACCAATTTTGTAAGGCTGGAAGAATGGTTGAGGAGATGCAACATTGAAAAGGTGCAATATGTAATTGTACCTTATAATGAAAAGTAAGTATTTTATTTTAATTATGTTTTACTTTGTTTTATGTCTTTTTATACATCTCTATCAATTGTTTTTTCTTTTCTCTATTTTGTAGGAGCTATTGGAGTGTAATTATAATTGATATCAAGAAAAGAAAGACATAGTTCTTGAATTCCATTCTTTGGAGAAGCCAAATTGTAAGTTTTTAATTTTAATAGAGATTGTGTTTAAGATTTAATGTGGATTAGATTGAATAATTTATGTGATTTGTTATTTTGTAGGGCATCTAAATGTATAATAAGCACATTAGGAACACTCCATCCTCCACTTCTCGAAAATACAACTCATCAGTTTTTCATTTTGTCTGTAAGTTATAATAACATAAATGATAACTTTTAAGTTTGTAATAAAACTTTAGTTAAAAGTATAAACAAGGACTATGGTTCCATTATAAAGTGATGGAAGCTCATGTGGATGGAGAGTGGTCACGAACACATGGAGTATATGGAATCAAAATTTCTAGTAGACATATCAAAAATAGTAGAGATGTGAGTATTTTCGATAGACACATAAAAAAGAGTCATAAAAATTTCAAATATTTTCCTTAAACTTTTATATCCTAATATATACCAAGGTTTTAGTCATGATTTTTTATAGTTCATAACTTTATACAAACACATACATTTGGTGGGTGAGAGTAAAGGCAATCAGATTAATGCTAGTCGTTGTGAATCTTCCCGCAGATCTAGATTCACCACCACTACCACCATCAATCCCACCTATAATGGAAAAGAAGCCATAAAAAAGGAAAGGACCTATGATGTCTCCATTAAAATTCAGGAAGAAGAAAATGACAGACACGGAGAAGGGAAAGGCTTCTCAAAAATAGAAACAATCTAGGGAAAAAGAGGCCAAGTCAAAGAAAACATCCAAGAAATCGGAGTCCAAGCCAACCAAGGAAGGCAAAGAGGCCAAGGCTTCTATGGACAATAACCCTCCAAAGTAGATAGTTTTCTGTTCTCATACATTGTAACCAACTAATTTGTATAGATACTACCATTGTAATAAATATATTGTTTCTCATTTTACATTGGTTATCTTGTCTTAATAATGTTGAATAGCTATTTTACAAAATGAATCGACAAGACAAGATAGATGGGTGCAAAATTATATTGCATTAAGAAAACTTTATGATTACAGGGGACAAACATTTCATGCAACTAAAAGTATTTTCGGACCTTCTTCCCACCATGATACCATCTACCTTAAATTTGTAGTCTGATTGTATGGCATCTAATAGAAATTCCAAGGACGTACGCACATACCTCAATGTCCATTTTGTATTTATAGGGACGACTCTATAGTCATCATCACTCAAGTTGACTATTAGGTCATACTGCACAAATTTTTCCTCTGAATCCAATGGTATCCAAGTCCCTCTACTCTTTTTCCATAGTCTGTACTCTAAGCTAATGTACAAGGTTTGCCGAGAGATGTTGTATGCCATCACCACAGATTCAATGAAAGCATTACATTTTATAACATCACCCCTATGGATGACTTCATTCACTTTCCATTATGCTCCAACTACATTATACAAGTCAGACTAGCCACATTGCTTTTATCCTCTCTTTATGTTTTCTTCTTGAAAACATGCCACAAATGCATGAAGAGGTATAAACCATGATAGCCTAATCCTCTTAGAAATCCTTCCTTCTTTTTTAGACTTTTGACTATCCAAGACAATCTTGGATTTAAATGCTAATAGAGTACATTTGAGTGGAAAGTCCCAATCTAATGAATTTAGGCCTTCTATAGCCAAACTCTCTAGTCTTCCATAAGCTTCTAGTCTTGTAGGTACAATATACTTAGTGTTGTATAAAAATATTTGTTTATTTGAATGAAAAAAGTAGATAGTTGATCGGAAAATAATACTTTCCCAAGATTAGCATGCGTGGCTTCGAAAGCCTCGATGAATGACTCCACAAGTTGCCACTCAATGCTTATTGATGGATAAACATCTATTACATATACAACACATGTGAATAAGCCATAGAATCATAAAGAACATAAGTAAAAATATAAAAAATATCTTACAATGAGCTTGCAGTGCAAATGCTGGAGTAGAAGGATGCATGTGCATCTCTCTTGTCGTGTTGTACACATGTTGCACATTTGCCTTTCATCCATCTTTTGTTATCTTGAATTCCAAGATATGTTCCTTCCAATGGTATTGTCCTAAGCCTCTTCTTTGCCTTTTTATTGTATGAGGACCTTTGCATGATGGTTGCATAGTCACCCAATCGTTTAATTTGAAGTTTATACCATTCCACACACCCAGATCATCTTTAACATTATAAAGAATGCATGATGAAATGGCATTAGGAGTGCACCTCGGGTTAGAATGTTGTCTCAACATTGTTAGATGATGAATAGAGGAGAGGATGATGCAAACACATGACTAGAAAGAGGTGCAATCATGGTAGATTAGGGAATTCAAATGCATTTACGCATTTTGGGGAGAACCTAAATTTTAAATTTTTACTTTTTGAAGTACTGACATTTGGCATGGGAGGACATGCCCTTGAAGTTAGAACCCACTAAAGTGATGTTAAAATAGTCGCGCCGTATCACATTAAAGTGGTGATAACCCACCAAAATAGCCAAAACTAGTGAAGTTAGTAAAAAGTGGATATGACAACCAATGTCATATTTATGGTTGAATATCACATTTCTATTGGTACAAAGCTTAATCCAAATCCAATATACAAGTGATTAAAATGTGCTTCTTTTTTAAACGTTTTTAGCCCTAATGTTAGTGTCGATAATTTGTTGGCGCTTGTTTTTCTTGGGTTTAGAAGGTTTTGCTTCCTCTTTTGGTTTCTGTTTTAAAGCATGCTCCTCTACCCATTTCCAAGTGTGTTCTTTTGCATGATTTTTTACTATTTCTCGTGCCTTGGCTTGTATGCGTGTAAGCACATTCAAGGGTACTGTGATCAATTGCCCATTTTGCACACTCAAGATTTTAAGAGTTATATTCTGTGAACATTAGGAAAAATATGGACTCTCCATTTTGCCCCTTAAGGAGTGAATAAAAAAAGATTGACCTGAACAATGAGAGAGCTGGGATTCTAGATCCATGTAACATAGATCTTTTTGTCATATCTTTGCCCAAATCTCTTAAGACAATAAAATAATAGAGCCCATATCTTAAAAAAATAGAGAAATGTTAGATTCCTTATCTTTCATGTCAGATGTACCTTGTGGTCAACAGATAGACGTTTGAAAACCGAATTTTAATTTTTTTCCCTTTTTATGTTTCACTTTTTACTTTCCATCCTTTTGCATTTCACTACCTTTTCATTTCCCCCCTTTTTTTTTAGCGGAATTTAATTTTTCCATATCTTCTACAACTCTAGTTCTTTCTTCACAAAATTTTACAGGTATGTTGTTCTCCACCATAGCTCTCTTCTCATAAAATTTCATCTCATTTGAACAAAACCTCTATGTACGTTTTCTCACATGAACTTTCTCTTCTTTTTGCGCCACAAATAGCTATCTTGATTTGAAGTGGCATCAAATTCTTATGAGTAATGATCATATGTTTAGGGTTTGTCTATGTTTTGTCTTGATGATAGGTTTGTTTATGTTTTGTCTTGATGTGTTGTTGTTTATTTTCACAGGAGCAAGGTTGTGAGCAACAAGATTGTGCAAGTAAAAGCAATAAGTTGCTGTTTATTTCATGTTATTTTAATCTTTATTTGTTGCTTATAATCTTCTCTACACATAGATAGCTTTCTTGATTTTAAGTAGCCTAAAATACTTGTGAGAGTAATGATCATAGGTTTAGTGTTTGTTTATGTTTTGTCTTGATGTGTTTATGGTCATTTTCATAGGTTGTAATCAACAAGGTTGTGTGAATCAAAGCAATAGGTTGCTGTTTATTTCTTGTTGTTATAATGTTTATTTGTTGCTTTTACAATCTTAACATAGATATTTATTAATCATGCAGTCTAACTTTGTTAATTTGGTGCTTTGTCTTTTATTGTAGATATCTTCAAGGAGGAGGAATATCAATAATATTCACATAGTGGAGGTGTTTAATAGGAGAGATGATGAAGGTAATTGGATCCCTAATCAATACATTAAGTTAAATTGGATTTAATGAGACCAAGTACTCGTGGGAGTTTCAAGGTCAAGCTCAAAGATGTAATAGACCCCAACAAACAATGGAAAGGTAGAATCATAGAGTTTAGGAGACACACCAATGGTACAATAACAGAGGCTTTCATTCAGCATGTTTATATGCACAAAGAGATTCGAGTGCATTATGACAACTTCAGTGCGAGACATAAGCCTAACAGTAAGTTTATATCTCTGTGCTTTGTGTTCTTGTGTTTTGAGTCCAAGGATGTTTATTAATCATGCAGTCTAACTTTGTTAATTTGGTGCTTTGTCTTTTATTGTAGATATCTTCAAGGAGGAGGAATATCAATAATATTCACATAGTGGAGGTGTTTAATAGGAGAGATGATGAAGGTAATTGGATCCCTAATCAATACATTAAGTTAAATTGGATTTAATGAGACCAAGTACTCGTGGGAGTTTCAAGGTCAAGCTCAAAGATGTAATAGACCCCAACAAACAATGGAAAGGTAGAATCATAGAGTTTAGGAGACACACCAATGGTACAATAACAGAGGCTTTCATTCAGCATGTTTATATGCACAAAGAGATTCGAGTGCATTATGACAACTTCAGTGCGAGACATAAGCCTAACAGCAAGTTTATATCTCTGTGCTTTGTGTTCTTGTGTTTTGAGTCCAAGGATGTTTTAATACAAGCATGTTTGTTGCTTACAGCTTTATATCCATCAACTCTGCATGAATGAAAAAATGTAGAGTGCTTAAGTGGAAAGTTAAATGTTTTACATGGAGAGATAGGTGCCTTGATCTATGACAACAAGAGTGCAAGCGAATTGGCATCTCAAAATGTTTACTTTTATGATTCCACATATGTTGTGGAGAGACATAGTTTGGAGTACATTCCACTACCACCATTGTCTAGCCAGGAATGGTATAATTCTAGCTTAGACATGTCATGTAGGGTAAAGATAAAAACTGATGTTCATGCGGCCATGAAACCCTCCACATGCTCTAGAGATGCGCATCTAAGTTGGTTTGTTTGCACAGTTGTTTGGATCTTGTGAAGTAATAAAGAAAACTAAGATTACGTATCAATGCAAGTGCCCATCTGAGGATTGGATGACTCAGTTACTAGGTGAGTCATGGCATCTCAAGAGAACTCACCATGATGATATCATTGAGTACATAATCACTGTGTCAGATGTTACCTTTAGGTAAGAATACAGTGCTGTTGATTGTTTATAGTTTTTATTCATAAGTACTCCATTGTAAGACACGGATCATTGATTGTTGTTGTTGTTTTTATGTTTTTATATTTATTTTTGATTGTTGATTGTTGTTTTTATGTTGGTTGTTTGTTTTTTATGATAGGTACTTCATTGCAAGAGACAAACTTTGTGCATTCGCTTTAAGTATAGGAGGTGGCGACTTCTACAAGGGGAGTGGCTCAGCTTGGGGAGGACCAAGACATGCGAGATGGCATGCATTCAGCACTCATTGATGTGAATATTCTTTGGGAGGGTCATGATCCTTTTAGCGTTAATGCAGAAAGTCATTGGCCCCTTAGTTTTCTGAGACAGGAAATCCAACTCATGTCCAATGATCCCCCTTGTAATTTTTATTTCAAGTTGGATGTGGTAGGAAGGTTGGGAGTCGAAGTGAACATTGCAAAAAACATAAAGCAGTGTGTTGCTCCACACATCCTTAAAGTGGTAAAGTCCATGTAATTCTTATTCTTCCAAGTGAATATTAAAAACTGTTTCTCTAAAAGTGTTGTAAATTTAATTTTATTTCATTTTAAGTTATAGTGGTTTTTTTAAGTCTACTGTGTTTCGAACCTATTAATATGTAAGTACAATTGTAAATATAAGTATAAATATATATTTAAGTGTAAACAATAATATAATTAATTATCTTAAAAATATAAATATGATTTATGATTTCTTATATTTTAGTGAAGTGTCATTAATTTAAGTCTATGGATATAAGTATAAAAATAAACATAACTTTAAGTATATATTTAAGTGCAAATAATAAAATAAGTAACTTTGTAAATAATATAATATAATAATAATATGTAACAAGAAGTAAAAGTATGATTTTTTATTTATTATATTTTATTGAAGTGTCTTTTATTTACTAAAGTATAAACATAAGGTATTAAAATAAATATAAGTTTATAGATATTTTAAGTAAAATAATAAACATAAGTATAAATTGCATCCATCCAGCCTCACGAAACCCAAAGTCATGACCCACCACTAGCTTCATTGAGTGCCATCACCATTGAAGGGGTGGAGTACCTCCTCATGCAAGATGTGTTGGAGCTCATGTATTTATAAGTATAAGTAGGGGTTATTTTCATTCACTTATATTGCATTCTCTATCTCTCACTTTCTATCCACCTTGGTTGTTGCTCCCTTTACGCCTTCACCATGGCTTCTCATCATGAGTTTGCACGAGTTTGCACAGTGGATGAGTGAAACCTGTTCGGTCAGATGTGAGACCAGATTTACCCTAGGTTTTGTTATAGTATCTAGCTAGAGAATATATGTAGGACTCTAGAGCCTGATAGCTCAGTGCTTGCATTTTTTTGCGCGGGATGTGATGATATCACATTTTTTAATCCCTGACTCCTGTGCTCGGTGGATACCCCTAGTGTTCCTCTTCTCCATGAAGAGTGGTGACAACCATAGAAAGGTTGTGCAAAGAGCGCTTGCACATGTTCCCCCCCTCCCCCCCTTCCGATCTACCTCTGTGCCCCTCACTTTTGAGGAGGCAAACCTGATCGATCTCATTGAGCGGAATATTGCCTTTTGTATTTATATATTATGTTTTGATTTCGAAAGGAGAATGATGAGGAGCCAGTGGTGCCTCTTCTCACCTATGAAGAGAAGGAGACAGAGGAGACAGTCCTGGACAAGCAAGAAGAGGAGGCACGTAGCTTGTCTTTGGACTTGTCGACTATCCACTAGGAGGCAGCCCATTCTACTGAGAATGCAAAACTCGCATCATTGAGTGCCATGACTATAGATGGTGTTGAGTAATTGCTCAATGCAGGATGTCCTTGAGGTCTTGGATTTGAGGGAGGAAGAGCTCTACTGCCACCTTGTCCGGGATGTTGATGAAGACTTCTCTCTAGGATACATGACTTTGCACTTGATTAAGGTCAATAAGGTGCTCCCAATATCCTCAGTTTATGGATCAATCATGATTTTCTCGCTCTAAAGATATGTTGTCTTTGAAGAGATTGATCCAATCTCTCCACATCTACATAAGTTTCTACATCTACACAATTTGTTAAATCTAGGGTTTTGGGCTAATCTTAATCTTAATCTCATCCATGCATATTAATGCAAGTAAACAATTTCTCTTTCTCTCTTTCTTTGTCTTGAATTCTCTTTCTAGAATCCTTGGATACCCTTCCGTACCAATGAATATTTCTTAAAAGGAAATCTAATTTAAATCTTAACAATCTTAAATTTCTTCCATTAAAATAGGATAATCTCTCATCTTGCTACTATCTTTCCCTCTATCTTTAACTCTGCTCTCTCTCTAGATATGGGGTATTCCTAAACTCACAATTTAAGTCTAATCTTACTAATTAAACTCCACCATCCATAAACTAATCCAAAATCTTGTCTAAACATAGATTCATCTCAATTAAAGCACCTATATTAATTGTTCTTCCTCTCTAGGAATTAAATTATCATTTCCCATGAATTATTTAAATACTTAAATTTTTCTAGGTTTAGAATTAGCCTACCCTAAATTTTCATATGGTTAGTGGTTTGGTGTATGGGTGGTGTCGGGATCCTTAACTTGAGCTATATTAGTGCATGGATTTAATAGACATCCTTTCTATGGAGTTAACTTAGTGGATGTGAAGTGCATGGTGGCTGGAACTCCTACATACCATATATGGTGGATTTCATGCATGGGGGATGGGTGAGGGCTAGGCTCCCAGTTTCTTAATTTCTCCACAAATGCATAAGTGCACCCAATTTCTAATAATTTTATTCTATTTATGCTCTTACATACCTATTTACTAGTCTTACATACCCTAGTACTAGTCTGGGTTGCCATATTTGCCATCTACATCACTTAGAAGCTAGTGTGGGAGCATTGAACTCAAGGAAAAAAAGTGTGGACTTCCTGGAGGCTTTGGAGGTTGTTTTGTCACCCTGCAACATACACACATCAAATCTTTGACGTATTTACAAGTAGATTATCATGCCTTACATTCAAATTTTTGAATTTATGCAAGTACATAGCCATTTTTTGAGCTTTGAAGTCTTTGCCTTTTCATTTTTCATTATTAGCTCTCTATTAAATTAAACTATAAATGGAGGCTATATTTAAATCTATTAGACATGAAATTCATGCCCTAGAGACCATTAAATAAATGAATTAGCCTCTCTATAATTATGCATAGTCAACTTAGGATAGGGGGTTGATTTTATTAGGAGACTAAGGTTGAGTAGAAGGGTGTGAGTGTGAATGGACTTGAGGTCCACTTGTTCACCTATTTAAAGGTGATGCCATGAGGCATTTTGCATGAGAGCAAAGCCTAGTTGTATGCATAAGCAACTTAATAAGCAAGAGTTCTTTCTTGTATTTTGTGAGTCCCTCTCTTCCACACACTTGATCTATCATGAGCACCACGTTTCTTATCATGGTATCAGAGCCTAGGTGATTTGAACCATTTGTGGTGTAAATTAGGTCAAAAATATCCACTTTTTCCTCATCTTGTGTGGAGCTCAACCCCCAGCCATTGGAGGCCTTCCACAAGCTTGTAGATGGCTCATCTCTCCTCGATTTCTTCATGAAAGATGTAGAGGAGGCTCAGGCGCAGCTGGTCGTACAGTCAATTGTGTGAATGCTTCACGCTCGACTGCGTCATTGTCTCTGCAGTCCGCCGACGCTGTCTTCTCCTGCTGCGCTGGCCGTACAGCCATACGAAGGCTGTAGGCCCCAATAAGCTAAGCCTTCTTAGGGCTATTGTAGCCCATTGAATGGAGGACTCACAGCTCTGATTTGAGCTCCAGAAATGCACCATAGCGCCGGAAATCAGCAAAAGACCAGGCGCATTTTTTTCCTCTTCCTCAAGCTCTCCATTAAAGCTTGTTTTTTGGGTTTTTGCTCTCTCTAATCATCTCTCCCTTCCACTAATCACTCAAGTGTGAGAGTGCTTTAGTATTGCTGGTCCTAATCTTGATTTTGAAGTGTTTTCCATCTACATGAGGTAGCCATAAACCTCATACCCGTCAAGCTTCAACACCGACATCAAGTTTTAAGTTTTCAAAGTGATTAAAGTGTACTTCTAAGCACTAATTGTGTTGTTTAACACTAATCACTCTGTTAATCCAACAAAGGGAGGTTATCTTAAAGTGTTTTTAAACACTCATAGTGTTATTAAACACTAATGGTGAGTTAATCACCAAAATAAGTGTTATTTTACACTAAAAATGTGCTTTTTAGCACTAATTATGTTTTATACACACAAATGGTGATATTAATCATCAACTAAAGTGTTGCTAAACACTAAGGTGGTCTTAATCATCAAAGGAGGAGGTCATATACATTACAGAGGCTCTTCTTCATCAACATGGAGGCCGGGCACACACCATAAGTGCCACATTCAAGTCTTCATCGTCCACCGCTTCTTCCAAAGAGCAATGGTGCAACCATGAACCAATTGTCTTCACCTCATAAGCTAAAGAGGTTCAAGAATTCTGGTTTTTTATCATCAAACTCAGATTTTTGATAGCTTTTAAACTTGAACACATGTACACTAAGTGTTCATTTACAATGTTTATGTGTATTACCCTTGAGGCCCTTGTTTGTAAGAGGCATAGGCATGCCATAAGCCATATGTTCTCGTTTCCCAAGCCCAAGGCACTTCATTCCGCTGCATATTCTGTTTTTTCATCGTATAAGATGAGTTGTAACAATGAGCATAGAATCCCTAAGTGCTCTACCTTATTGGTTGTTGTCATGAGTTTAAGCATCTTTTGGCATTACTTTTGTAAGAGGCATTGGCAACATTATGAGCCATGTCCTCTCCTTCTTAAGCCAAAGATGATAAAACCTATTTGTTTGAGTATTTACCTCAACAATTTACTCACTTTCACTAAGCTTGAATCTTCAAACCCGAATGGGTATCTTGTAACTAACATGCATAAAAGCTATTGTAATTGTGGAGTAGACACTGCCCTTGACCAAAGCATAAGGCAAGTGGTAAGACCCTCCCTTTCCCTTCCCCATTTAAATCTACCTCATCACTCATGGATGAGATATGGTATTCAAGGAAGCATAAAGCATGTTGGAGGACCATCTAAAAGCAAACCACTTAAGCAATGGTGACAGCTTGCTTATGATCATTGTGTGAGAATGGTCAAGGTGGAAAGCATATGGTGGAAGCAATGGCATGTGTCTCCTAAGCATGTCATCTCTACAAGAAGCCATGATAAGAAACATGGTGCTCATGATAGATCAAGTGTGTGGAAGAGAGGGACTCACAAAATACAAGAAAGAACTCTTGCTTATTAAGTTGCTTATGCATACAACTAGGCTTTGCTCTCATGCAAAATGCCTCATGGCATCACCTTTAAATAGGTGAACAAGTGGACCTCAAGTCCATTCACACTCACACCCTTCTCTCACCCTTCTACTCAACCTTAGTCTCTTAATAGATTTAACCATGAAGAATAACTTTAGTAAATGATGTTTCACATTAGGTGTGTACCCTACAATAAATTAACGCAGTAAACCATGGGGTAAAAAGCTGATAATTGGGTATTGGTAACTCTCCTTGATGCTTTAGGAGTGGCCTTGCAAATAACTAGAAATTATTTTTAACCCTAGATTACAAATGGAATAAAATTAGGAGATTAGGATTTAGAAGGCTATGTAGAGATGGTTTAGTTATGCACCCTAAAATGTGCACACAAATGTAGATATTGGTTTATTTATGCACCCTAAAATGTGCACACAAATTTAGTTTTTGTTCCCTTTCACATATAGAACTTTTGGACCTTATCCTAAAATGTTTTACATCCTAAAATGTGCACACAAATGTAGTTTTGGTTCCCTTTCACATATAGAACTTTTGGACCTTTTCCTAGATGGAGATGTGTAAATTTTAGGATAAAAGAGTCATGAAACTAACCCTAAATCTAGTAATAATTAGTGATAAAAATAAGTTAAGATAAGCCTAGAAGTAGGATTAAATGTGCTTAAGTTATATAAACCCTAGTGCACCCTTGTGCATAGGAACACTGCACATATTTTATGTCCATAGGAAATCCTTGTAGTTTTAGAAGAGAATGATGATTAATTTTTAGAGTTTTTTGAGCCCAAAGTATGCAAAAGTAACCTTGATCAAAGAATTGTAGTATTATGACCCTAAAGAGTTCTTTTTCTAGAGAGGAAAAACCTAGTTTTTTAAATAGCCCAAAGTTTAGGGAATAAAGCCTAATAGGAGAAAATAGATGTTGTGTTGAATCCCAATTAGATAGGAGAATTTTAGAAAGCATTTAGGAAAAAGAAAGAAAAAAGTGTGATTAGAACCCTAGTAAAATACTAGAGAAATAGTGCTACCTTTTTTAGTTTTTGCATAGGAATAGGTAGAAGAGTGATAGAAAATATTTAATTAAGTCCTTGATACTAGTTGAGTTTATATGAGTCATGAGAGAGAAAGTCTATCTTTGATAGATAAATAAATGAGCATAGATAAAGATAAATATTATCTTTAGAAATAGAGAGAACCTTTAGAGAGAGAAATATAGTTAAAGAGAGAGAAACTCCTTAGAAAAAAGGAAAAGGTTCATCAATAGGAATTCACTCTTAAAGTTAGAAAAATCAAATTAGAGAACACAAAATACACTTTTAAGGTGTAACACAAAAGGGAATAAATAGTTGAATTATCCTAAGTAAATAATAGATATTTATAACTTTTACCTTGAAATAAGAAATTTATCATCCTTAGTATAGACTAGGACTTTGAATAAAGACCTTAGGATCAAGTAAAGAATTATGACCCTTTTAATAAAACATAGGACTTAGTTCTAGCACTAAGAATAAAGGATTTGTAACACCCAAGAATATGCTTAGAGAGACTCATGGAAAATAATTGAAGGGTAGAAAGAAAAAAACTCTAGTAGATATGACCCTTAGAGATCTCATGGCTTAAGGGAAGAACATATTTAAAAATTTGAATATTTATTCAAAGGATCAAGAAGGCTTGAACAAAGATTTTTTAGATCGAAAAATTCATTCAGAGACTCGGTGGAGGACTATCTTATCGGAGCTTGTGATGGTTTACCTCGTTTCATGATGCATGTGTGATGCATGGTTGCTTGATCATGTTTGATACTTGTTTGGATACTGTTTGTTGAAATACTACTTGCTATGGTCCAGCTTGTGAAGGTACCACATAAGCTGATGTGATGCCAGGTGGTTGTCATCCTAGTGGCAAATATTATTGTGGAGTAGTCATCTAAGACCTTGACCCATCACGCGGGTGTGCTCCTGACATGCCTTGTGTGAGGATAAGAGGCAGCTCCTGAGTGTCATTGGGCTAGGCATGGTCTGGGATGGATTTACTTGTCTTGCTATGGTGTGATCGTGACTTGGAGTGTTCATGCCTTGGGAATAGTATGGCCATCAAAAGTGGATCCTACCAGTCTAGCATGGGAGACATAGGGTCTCCTCACATCGAACGGTAGCACAAGTTGGAGTGCTTGGGATAAGTGGTGCATACTTTTCCTGGTTTGAGGAGCAAAGGCATGGTGGAGATATTTTAGATATATGTGACATTGTTTTATCTAGTAGAGTTGAATTGTATTCCATAGTTTCACTATGATTTTCAGTATGTATGTTTTTCACTACATTTTGATGTATAAAATTTTTAAGTTAAATATCATTTTTTTAAAAGAAATGTATGCCATAGAGTTTATGCGTGAACCGTTTTTAATAGAGTGTGTAAGTAGGCTCACATCTCTAGGCTCATGTTTGCAGGCTCACATGTCTTGACACATTTTTTTGTGTGATTGTGGGATCATGTATGGGTCTAGACTGTGCCTATGGATATGGTCGAATGGATAAACTTTGTGGTCTTATCATCAACAAAGGCTTGATGGAAGGTAAAATACCAAGAAGGACAAAGTTTCTTGATAGAACCCTTTAATTTGGCAATGCCTTGGTCTCAATATGTATAACAAATGTGGTTTTCTTGCTAAACCACATTAAATGTTTGCTAAGATTAAACAAGTAGACCTAAACAAATTGTAGATTTATGTGCAAAAGAAGGTTAAAATAAATTTTATCAAGTGCAAGAAGACACCCAAATAGATCTCTTAATCTTAGGCCCAAACACTACTATTAGAAACAAGTACTCATCCCAAGTAACATCCCAATAGCGAGTTGGTAACCCCTTTCAAGGTATTTTCCTTAAAATCAGGTAGGGATTGGAGAAATTTGAATCTATTCTCTTCTCCTCCTCCAATGTGCAAGTTCCTTCATGAATTTAAAGAGCTACAATTGTTATGCTCTTGTATATGTGCTCACAAAAAGCACTTGAAGAAGGAAGGATGTAGGTGTGGCATTTAAAGAGAGGGAGGAAAATGATGGAGTCTAGAGGACATGGAAAAAGATCTGTTTCTCTATGTGTGTGTGTGTGTGTGTGTGTGTGTGTGCGTGTGTGTGTATGGTGGTCTAAAGAAAGGCTTTAGTGGTGGGAAGGCTTTGGTGTGGGTCCTAACTCCTATATTAACTAGATCTCTTAAGCCCAAGGTTATTTATAACCACCCTAATGGGAAGACTCTAATATTTGAGGTTAGGAGACCAAGATGATGAGATAGTTAATGTCGTCTATGGTTGGCACACTTCTAGCCAAAGAAAGGAATTATGGGCCTAGCTAGACAGATCTAGCAATGATCACCTATGGACCCTTTTGGGGAATTTTAATATGGTTGAGGACCATAGGGATAGAAGGGGGGATTTTTGTTTTGATGGAGTGCTACTCAAATTCTGTGGACATACTTACTTTAGTTATAATACCAAGATATATGTTCTACATTAGATAAGGTCTAATAGAATTAGATTGGGAATCCCTCTAACGTCATTCCACAAAGAGAGCTACAAAGAAAAAAGGATAAGCCTCAATTACATCATGATTTTGAATGAAGCATAAGTTCTTACCAGAGAGCCTATTCAATGTACTCTTTGAGGGCGAGCAGGTTTTGGATGCATAAAGCTAGTTTTGAATCCTGACTCATCATATCAATTTCCTCATTGGAAAACATTACATCTTTCTCGAGACGATCCTATTAGATGCCTTTGATATGACTCTAGAACTCATCTTTAGCTCTACATAATTCAAGAATTTCATTTGTATCATGCGTGCTGAGCATTACACGTCTTTAATCCTCCTTTTATTATCCTTTTAATTTGTATAAACAAATCCTTGGTTAGGTACATATGCATGATAATCTTGGATTTGTTAAATATCCACTCATTTCTGCATAGCCACACTGTCCGAAGGTATTCTTCTCTAATGCTATGCCATAGAGATGAGAAGCAACCAATATATGCTCCAAACAAAAATTCTTTAAAGGTAAGGTCCTTGACTAGAACTGGGCACAAGCTCTCCTGCAAGGGTATCAGCTCCATTAGCAGGTAATGAACATGCTTCCACCTCATTGGTTACATCTAGGATATATCCCACTTCCAATGCCAATCTCGAGGCTCTTTCATTAGTCCATAAGGCTTTGTGCATTATTAGCCATAAGAGGTAAAACTTCTTAGGTGGAATAGGAGAAGAGCAGGTTTTGGAGAACTTAAACCCCCATTTTTTTGGTCCCATAAGATGTGCCATTTCTCATTTAGCTTACAGTACAAGGTTGGGCCTTGAAAAGGGTAGTCTCAGGGGATGGGAAGCAAGTTTCATTCTATTTTCCATGAGAAGGCCTGGATGAAAGGGACCCTAGTTTTACACCATTAGGGAAATGTCATGATCCCATAACTCAATTCTACTCTGGACAAGGAGCTGATCCCTCCTACTCCACAAGTCTCCCCAACTAGAATTTTACTTTTCATTCCCCTGGATGGAGCCATCTATGATCTCCTTTGCTCCACAAGTCCCCCCCAACATCTTATCCCTTTTTAGATAGCCTGTGTGCATATTGCGCAACTATTAACAAGTCTTTAGCAAATTGATCTATAATGTGGTAAAGTTAAATTGAACATAGTCTAAGGAAAGCTACACTTTCCTCTCTCCAAAAGTTCTTATGTTCTTCTATAAGAACAGTTTACACATCTTGCAACAATGAAGATGATTTTCACATAGACAACATCTATGTGATGTATAATATCAATGCACCACTAGAAAATCAAGAGATATGTACCAATGAGAGTACCACTCCTAGCCCACGAGTAGATACATGCCTATCCACATGTCTACTCCCACAACCACTTTGGTTGCTTGCCAATACATATCTATGTCTCTATGGCCAACCATGTCTCTATATACATGTTTATGGGCTATCTATGGTCACATCCAAAAGCTAATAGCACCATCCAGACGCACCTCTATAATTGTGGTCTCACTTGTAGAGGTGTATTGAAGCATTTCATCCGTATCATGCATAGTGTATTGAGCATTACACATATTTAATCCTACTTTGATTTTTCTTTTAATCTGCACAAAAAAATCTTTGGTTAGGTACATATGCATGTTAATCTTGGATTTGTTAAATATCCACTCATTTCTGCATAGCCACATAATTCGAAGGTATTCTACTCTAATGCTATTCCATAGAGATGAGAAACAAACAATATATGCTCCAAGCAAAAATTCTTTAGAGGTAAGGTCCTTGACTAGAACTGGGCACAAGCACTCCTACAAGAGTATCAGCACCTCCTTGTTCCATTGGCAGATGTGCAATTGATTCCACCTGCTTATTGCATATGGGAAATATCCCACTTCTAATGCCAATCCCAAGGCTCTTTTAATTAATCCATAGGGTTTTGTGCATTATTTTCATAAGAGGAAAAACTTCTTAGGCGGGATTGTAGGAGACTAGGTTTTGGAGAACTCAAACTCCCATTACTTTCGGTCTCATAAGATGTGCAATATCTCATTTAGCTTATTGTACAAGGTTGGGCCTTCAAAAGGGAAGTCAGGGGATGGGAAGCAAGTTTCATTGTGTTTTCCACGAGAAGACTTGGATTAGGAAGGGACCCTAGTTTTTCACCATTAGGGAAATGTCATGATTCCACATCTCAATTCTACTCTGGACAAGGAGCTTATCCCTTCTACTCCACAAGTCTCTCCAATCATAATTTTACTTTTCGTTCCCCCTGGAATGAGCCATCTATGATTGCCTTTGGTCCACAAGTGCCCCCCAGCATCTTATCCCTTTTTTGGATAGCCTGTGTGCATTGACAAGTTCATCTCTAGGGATGCAGTTTTTGAGGACCATTAAGAACCAAACCGAGTCCCCTTGTAGCATTCCCCCAAATCTTCGGAGGTTACTCGTGAAGGATATCTCTTTCTTGAATTTATTCCATGCTTTCCACATAGATTTAACTAGTGGACTACCTATTTAATATCATCATGCTACCATAGAGGGCCATTAATGAGAGATCCTTCCATATGGGGCATTGTGCGACTCTGAAGTTGCTCATATGTTTGTTCAGTAGAATGGGCTAGTTCTCCTCCTTGTGCTTGAGACTTTTTACAATCCATTTAGTAGGTGTTGCATCCATTATAGATAAAGAGGGAAAGGAGATCTAGTCACCACCCAACCATAGAGGAGAATGTGGATAACTCTACACTCCCGGGAACGTATAGGGGCTTGCCCACCCATAAGCTTGCATGGCCACTTGAGTGCTCCGACTTGGGGTGCCCTTACCCCTAGATCACGATGCACTCACCGTTTGCACTTCGACATTTGGGCTCCATATCTAGTCAAGCTCCCACGTGCCGTTACAGGCTACGTGACATTACCCCCCCTTCTAAAGAGTTTTTGTCTGCTCTGCGAAAAAAAATTGGAAAAAACTTTTGGGTAAGCACATTTAGTTGTTCTCACTTAATATCTTTTCTAACCTATCCTTCCACTTAACAATTTCCTATTGGCACACAATACACCTTGCGTTTTGATCTTTGAACCTAAGAATTCTCCTTGGTTCATGTCGAAGTGCTCTAACTCCAAGGAATCAACTTTAAGACAAACTACATTTGTCTTGTTTTGATACTCAACTACAACTATAAGACAAACTATGTTGTCTTGTTGATACATTGTTTTCATATGCCACTTATATGAAAAACTAGATGTGCTTGAGAGCTCTCCAGCAACTCAAGTTTGTAGACTACACTAATAAAGAGTTGAATATTCTCCTTTTATAGCTCTACGGCCATAGGAGATGTAGAATAGAATCCATGCAACAACTTGAATGGAATAAATCTCGTTGATAAATATTTGAATATTAAAAACCAAATTCAACAAGTGACATGTACTCCTCTCAACCTAATTGCTTTTGCTGCCATATGCAAAAGCATATCCTCTAGAACTTGGTTGATTTTTTCAATCTGACCACATAAAACTCCGGATGATCGGCCATATAATCAAAGTACTATCAAAAATTTGAAGATTTTCCTTCAAAACCAAGTTCAAAACCAAGTATCAAACCTCTTGTCTCTATCCAACACTATATCTGCGGCCATATAGTTTGTAGAGATGTCTAATAAAGGGCCTAGTGAGCTCAGATGTTTTCACATCTTTTTAGTGGGAAGAAACTTTGTCAACCTATTTACTCTTTCCTTCAAGAAGAGTTTTCATATGTGAAAACGATTCAAAAAGTTATAAACAAGTGTCTTTGTGTAGAGCATATGGTCATGCATGCCTGCAACTTCCCTAAGTACTACGACAAGGAAAGCAAGGCACACAACACATATTTTCCTTAAGTACTATGACCAAGGAAACATCCGACACTCGTGTTTCATTTGGAACACCAAACCATAGTTTCCACTTGCAACTATGAAAGATGTCAATAAAACACAAATTTCTAACATCATGAATCTAGTACGCCACCAAATCCTCAAGAACTTCATATAATGAATGTGCTCTGACATTCAAGGAATTCCTTTGCATGTTCATACAAAATCATTTGACAAAAGGTCAAGTGGGCATGAAGGGTCCACCCCTGACCCAAGAGATTTGTCTGATTACTCTAGAACAACGCTCACTCTTCTTCACCGAATAAAACATCAAGTTCTCATGGGTGTTGATGCAGCTGAGCGCGTGAGACTCTTTAAGAGTAAAGCTAAATGACACAGGTGATTTATGCAAATATTGTAAAGGTAATGTTTATGGTATCTTTTTAAATTAATAATTGGGTTTTTAAAACTCTGAAATTTAGTTTGTTTTCTAGCTCTATATCCCTTAAATTTGGAAGAATGGTAGTTTGTGGAGTGTCTAAGTGGAAAAATGAGTGTTTTCCATACTAAGATTTGTGCATTGTTATATAAGAATGGTGCATTATTTTTCATACTAAGATTGGTGCATTATTTTCCATACTAAGCATTGTTATCAAGATTGATGCATTTTTATATAACAATAAGAATGCAAGTAGCTTGGCTGCTGCCTAATAAATCTTCTTTAATGATTCGTTATAAGTTTTACCTATGGGAAGAACTAATTATGGTACCTTGCAGTATATTCCAATCCCATCTTTGTCAAGCCTAGAATGGCCACTACCTACCTTCGAGCTCACTTGCATCTTGCAAGCTTAAGCTTGCAATTGATATACAAGTTGCAAATAAAGCCATCCACACAGGATCCAAAGATGCTCATTTGAGTTGGTCTTTTCTATTTGGTTGTTTTGTATATTTCTTTGTAACATGTGAATGAGTGAAGAAAACCAAACTCACCTATGCCAGCAACAGTCCAAATGAGAATTAGATGACCCATTTCTTGGGTGAACAATAGGATACAAAGAGATCCAATCATGATGATACAATTGAGTGCCGAGTTACAAAGTTAGATGTTAACTTTAGGTAACAAATGAACGTGACTACAAATATTATGATTGCAAATAATGTGACTGCAAAAAACATGGTTAGTATAATGCTATTTGTTTATTGAACATGTACTTCATTTCTCAACAAACACTGTGTATGTGTTTAAGGTATAGAATATGCTATTTATTTTAATGAACATGTACTTCGGTTCTCAACAAACATTGTGTATACGTTTCAGGTATAGAAGATGAAGCTCTTATGAGGCAATTGGCTTAGCTTGGATCAGGATATATGTGGGATCCCATACATTATATTTTGATGGATGTGGTTGTTCTTTGGGAAGGTTATGACACAATTATCACCAAAAAAGAGAGTGAATAGCTTCTTGCCTTTCTTAGGCAAGAGATTTCTCTAATGTTAAACGATCCTTCTTTAAATTTATATTTCAAGCTAGATGGTAGAAAGTTTGAGACTAGATGTGAAAGTTCTATAAGTTCTTTAGGAAGGTCATGACACAATTACAACCGATATAGAGAGTGATTGGCCTCTTACCTTTCTTAGGCAAGAGATTTCTCTAATGTTAAATGATCCTTCTTCAAACTTCTATTTCAAGCTAGATGGTATAAAGCAATATGTGAAAGTTCTATTTCAAGCTAGATGGTATAAAGCAATGAAGGTCATGACACAATTACAACCGATATAGAGAGTGATTGGCCTCTTACCTTTCTTAGGCAAGAGATTTCTCTAATGTTAAATGATGATCCTTCTTCAAACTTCTATTTCAAGCTAGATGGTATAAAGCTTATGACTATATGTGAAAGTTCTACAACTTGCAAGCAATATATTACCTCCTACATCTTTGAGATTGTGGAGTCGTAACATTCACCATCTCAAATTAATGAAAATATTTTCAGCTTTCTCTAAAATTTTTGTTTACTAGTTTTTTGAGAATAAAATATATGTTTGCATTTGTGTTTTATTTTTTAAAATTTTAAGCTCATTAAAAATGAGTAGAAGTTAAATCCATGTCTACCGTGAGAATTGTTATTATAAGTATTTGTATACAAGTCAGCTACTTTATATATAATTTTAGGTATAAATATATGTAAGTATAAATATAAATATAACTAGTATAACTATAAGTATAAATATAAGCATAAGTAATAATATAAATATAAGTACAAGTGAGTATAAGTATTAGTGTGTTTATTCATTTTCACATTACATTCACTTGCTTTCCACTATTTAGCCTTCCTTATACTCTATCTTACTCCCTTACTCTCACACTTTGTCTTGCACTAGTGCATCATCATGACTGATCATGTGGCTTTTCAAATCACGAGTGGATCAGTATTACTCGTTACGCTCACCTCATAAAAGACCAAGTCTACCCTAGGTTTTGCAAGGCCATAGTTCTTAAGGAGTCATTTGTTATCTCACTTAGAGCCTGATGGTTCAACCTTGGCTATGTTTTACTTGGGATGTGATGAAGTTAGCTTCTCCATCCCTGACTTTGCATTTGGGTGGTTCCCTATTGACTTTCTTTTTTCCATGAAGAGTGGAGACAACCACAATAAAGTCGTTAAACAACCTCCATACCTACCTCCTACAAACGTTATATTCTAATAATTTTGATTTAATGGGATATTGCTTTTGCAATTATAATCATCGAACATTCAAGCAAAGCATGACAATGATGGAGCAATGATGATCCTATCATTGACATCCCATGCTTGACATACCTAGATCAAGATCCAATAGATAGACAACTCTAGATCCTCAGGTGGAGCCTGAGTAGAGTCTACAAAGCTAGCACTTTCAGGCATTTAGCAACGCTTAGAGTCTCACCCTCATGGCCCACCACTTGTATCCCTTACTCCTATCATCATAGAGGGTGAGAAGCACCTGCACTTGCAAGACGTCTTGGAGATTTTGGATATGAGGGAGGATGTGCTATATTGTCTGCTTGTTTGAGATGCAAGTGATGAAATCATTGACTTTGATATACAGGATGCTCCACCTACTGTTAAGGAAATTAGCCATTATAATGGCACCATCGTGGTGGACGACGTATCAACAATTTTCCAAGTCCAAGAATCTATTGCAAATGTTGCTCCTGTGAGTATGATATTTTTAATATAGAGTTTGAGAGGCTACAAGAGGAGATATTTGGACCTCAATCACAGCACTAGATATTTGGACCTCAATCACAGCACTAGATACCAATAGAGGGGCATCAGATGAAGATAGAGCTCTTCCAACCCAGCGACCTTGGAGTGCCATTGGAGAAGCAAAAGGACAAGGTTGAGTAAGTAAATTTAGAGTATTTTTTTAACAAAATTTCTGTAAGATTCCTCCCTAGCCCCTCAAGATGTCCAGTCTCTTCCCCTGTAATCAATCCCCTTTTCAGAATAATAAAAGATCTTGTTTCTACCTGTTTTGGCCTAGAGAGAGAAAATATTCTAGAGAGAGGTAACTCAATTATATCTTTGGATGGAAAAATATCATTTCTTATTTAAATAAATTCCTCGAAACATAAGTTTAAAAAGAATTTCCTAAGGTGCATTAGAAATAAATTATAATATGCTCAAAAGACCTTAACCTAAGGGTCCAGATTTTGTGAAAATTTTGGATTAAGGTTTTGAGGGACCAATAAGATTAATCCAAATGTAGGGAGGAGATAAATTGAAGAAATAAAGAAAAACCCCCCAAAAATGAGTAGATACTCACATAAGATGAAGAGTGGACTAAGGACCAAAGAAAACATTAAAAAAATAAAATTTTGACACCTCAGAGTGGGGATTCCCCCTCATGAAGGAGGCACCTTTTTTCTCATCATTGCTTCCCATTTTAAATCAATAAAATGAGATATTTCATCTCTCCTCTCTCCTATTTCAAGTCTAGTTCCAAAAAGTAATGATCTCAAAGTAGCAACGGGGAGGTGCTTTATGAGCACTTAATGGTGACAGTTGGCCAGAGTGTCGAGATAGATGATTCCTATGTTATCCTGAGGGTGAGGTAAATTTGCTTCTTGTTGTTAATCAAAGCCCCTCCTCTATCTTCTTGTGAGCCAAGTAGTCAGGCGTAGGACATAGCCTCTTTGATGTACTTAGCAGTTTGGATTTCATGCAATTTTTGATGTAATGAAAATCTTGCTTCTTATTTTCTTCACATTATATGCTTAGATGTTTTTGTTCAACAATATAATTGTTTGAATCAAATTTTCATGTGTTCAAAAATTCACTTGTGTATTTGTTTTGCAATTAACAAAGTACCATATAATTCAACACAATTTAAAAAAATAATTAAAATTAAATAATTAAATAATACAATTAAAATATTAAAATAAACTTATTAAAAAACATAATTAAAACTTACAATTAAGGAGCAGATAAGAAAATTTTATATTCATCATAATCATGGAGTTACATATCATTATTTACATAGGTACACAATTACATTTATGTGATGCATCAACATGTCAATGTCATCTCTTGGAGTATCCCTTCATCTTTGCATTTGTCGAACCAATTGCATGTCCTTGTCTCAGAGATGGTTACCCTCTTTGCATGGACAATAGCTAACAAATTATCACTAAATATACCCACATGTGATCCTTTGGTTGGGGGTCTCAAAGGCCTCAGATCAGCCCAATTTTTCTTATGGGTGCTTTCTAGGGTCTGGTTTGCTCACACTTCAAGTTTCATCGCATTCTGACAATGTTTGAATTCTAGGATATTCGGGTGCTTGATCAGATGTCCACATAAAATTTTGGCTGTGCAAGTGATAATTTTTTACAAAATTTACATAATGTTCCAGTGTGTGAAGTTTTGGTAATATCCATTTTTTTTTTGTAGAGAATATCGATAAGCTTAATGTAAAAAATCAGTCACTATATAAAATAAAATCATAACATTACAATAAGAAAAATACAAAGTCCAAATATGAGTAGAAGGTGCGAGGGCACAAATTAAACACAAGAAAATGCGAAAAAGGTACAAAGTGCAACGTGTGATTTAGTGTGCACACAATTTATTGTTGGAAAAATAGGGTTGCAAGATGTTGAGATTCAAGCTCGATGTCAGCTTGTGCCAGCTGCACCATGTGCTAGCATGTTAGGTAGCAGCATGTGTGAGATATAAATGACCACGTCCAGCTAGTCATAGAAGTGAGTGGACATTAGCTAGGGTTAGCTGTGTGTGGACACAACAAATAGTGTGTGTTGTGTATTATGGATTATGGCTTTATGCATTGTGTGAGAAGGGAGATGGCTTCCTTCAATGGTTAGGGTTTGCAATATCTATTAGGGTTTGCTCCTGTGTGTGTGTCTACTCTCCCTCTACCTGGTTTTTATCATGGTATCAGAGCCTGGTGCTCTCTATTAGGGTTTATGAGTGAGTGAGAGAAGAAGGAGAAGAAGCTGTGAAGCTTGGAGCACACCGATTTCTATCAGATCTGAGAGCTTGGCCTATCGGGTAAGGACTACTAAACACCCTTGAGCGGATTGCAGGTGATTCAAACACCAACAAGGCAAATCAGGGTTGCCCAAAGCAAAAGAAAATTCTGGTTTTTTGCAAGCTTTCCATTGGAGCTTGAAAGTGGTGATGTATTGTGAAAAAAGATGCAATTTGGCAAAGGAACATGTATGTGACAAGGATTAACACTAGTTCTGTAATTGGACACTAAAGTGTCCTGAGGACACTTTAGTGTCCTATTTCTCACCAAAACTTTGGAATTTTTTTGGGGAACCTAGAAACAACATTTCTACACCTTGTTTCAACCATAGGTCGGTTAAAAGTCAAAAAATAAAGGGGATTTCTCATGATGTCAAAACACAAGCTATATTAGAAATTTGACAAAAAACTCTAACTTGAAATTTTCATTAAAATTTGAAGCTGTTTTGTAAAAAATCCCATAAAATACCTATAACTTCTTGAATAAATCATGTTTTTCATGTTTGTAAAAGTCAATTGGTAGAACTTGGGGTTTCAAAACAACACAATCTCCTTTAGGTCCAAGTTCCTAAGCTACTTGTGAACTATAACAAAAATCTCATAATTACCAAGATGCTGAAAAAGAGGAAAATTTTGGCCTTCCAAAGGTACTTCCATAAAACTAGGGTTATGTTAGTGCAAATTGGCAATCGAAAATGATTATATAGTTCAAAACCAAGTTAATACATATTTTTTGGGGTCCCAAGCTCAAGTAAATCTTGCTACTTGAGCGCTATCTTAGTTTTTCAATCGTGCTACATTTTTCAAAATTTCTAAATTCTCTCTCAACAACCATGAAACAAAGGTTTTAGGTGCCCAAATTATGTTTGTACAATGTACCTTAGCGGAATTATTCTATACAGACAAAATGTTGTAAGTTTACTAAGGAATGTAATGCATATGACTCAAGAATCTAAATCTAGAATTTTTGTTGTGTGCAGTTTTGACATTTTGAAACAATTAATATTTGTAGCTTACTAAGGGGCTTTTACATATAACTTTAAGATCTCAATGGATAGAGTAAGCATTGTATCACCTTAAAAAACTTGCAAACACATTAAAACCATGTATTGGTTTGGATACAAATGGATGCTAAAAAGTGGTGTATCAAACACACACAACTTCCTACTATTTTAGACACTCTCAATTGAATTTTATTTCATGTGAAACTTGGCAAAATCTTTGACACAAATATGAAATAATTACTTGGAATTTTTCACGGGGCTTAGTGATTTTTTTCTCTAAGCTTATAAGACGATTTTCTCAAACCTGAGTTGCAGTCTCATGCAAGTCCTATTTATGGGTGTAATTCCTTATCGTGCCAGCATCCAAATTGCAAGGTTACATTTTTTAAAGACACACTAGGTCACATATTCAAACTCCTCAAGAGGGATTTTGAATATGTCTTTCTTAGCGCAAGTAGCATTTTATTTGCATCGTCCGAAAAAGGACACTTAAGTGTCCTTTTTTGGTACCAAACTAGTGTTAATGTATTGGCAACTCATGTGCAAGCCCTAAATTGAATTTGGAGCCAAGTTGTTGCATTTATGTGAGAGAAAAATCACTGGTTTGAACCCTTCACAAAAATAGAGAAGTGATGCTCATTGTGGATGAAATTAACGCCGGTTTTTTTGTAAAAATCAGTCAATTGATGGATTGAATACATGCCTAGGAGTGTTGGGCACCCATATCTACCTTCAAACAACCTTACGAACTCATCAATTCCCCTCAGGAGCAGGCGGCGTAGCCAGATATGCAAAAACAGAGCAGTTTTTCACCTTTTTGCTAAGTGGAGGCCATTCATCGGCTAATTACTCTCTCATCTTAAACAATTGGTCTAATTACTTTTACATGGAGTTGGTAGACATCAATGCTAAGCTAATGAATTCCTGGTCTCTCAATTTGGACAAGAATCAAAGGAATTAGAGTCATTTTACTACTGGTCTTTTCTGGTTTTACTGGTTTTTCTCAAAACAGAGAAGGGGATCTGACAAATTTGGTATGTACACACCTTGGTTGGTGTTGATATAAAACATTGAGCTTGTTTAGGTGTCAGTGCAAGTTATCCACACTTGATTGAACCACTACATTGCAATTTTAAGCCTTGGAAAGCGTGCCAAAATAGGGTACCTTGGACTGCGTATGCCAGTTCATTTTGGATGCAATCAGTTTGATTTTCTACATCAAAAGTGAAGTTTGTTGAGTACTTTGGAGTATCTAGAACACTTATTAGAGTGTGGTTGAGCTGAGGAAGGCTCATTTACAGATTTGGACATGTGCGGAAGGTGCATTTGCATTGACCAAATATGTCAGACAACCCAGTACAAATTGTGGGTGAAAAATTGGATAGGAAGAACTTCCAAGCATGGAAGTATAGGATTAACAGTTTTCTGAAGGGAAAAAGGTTTTTGGAACCTTGTTACAGGTGCAAAGCCAGAGCCGAAACTACCCCGACAACCTTCACAGCAACAGGTTATAGCTCATAAGCAATGGTCAGAAAGAGTATACAAAGTTTTGCATTACCTTTCTATATGTATCTCGGATGCTATACTCATACATATACATGATGCTGAGAATCCCAAGGATGCATGGGATACATTGGTAAAGCTGTTTGATACAGACACTAGTGCTCGCAAGTCTCAGTGTTGAGACAACAGATTCATAATGTGAAACAAAAAGGAAGGAGCATCCATGATTATGTACAAGAGATAAAGAAGTATGCAGATATATTGGCAACAATCAATGCCCCCATGCTTGATGATGATTTGGTAGACATTACCTTGCGTGGTCTTGGCAAGGAGTATAAGTCTTTTGATACATCCATCTCGGGTTCGGAGTACAGGTTTACCAGATTTTGATGAGTTGGTTTCACTCTTGCTTGTTGAGGAAATCAAACTCAGTGACTCCTTTCATGATGCATCTACTAGCCATGATGATAATGGCAGAAATCAGGCTTTCTATTCACAAAGGGGAATTAGAGGCAGGGGGAGATTTGCATCACGTGGCCGTGGTAATGGTCGTGGATGGCAGGACAGGTCACCACAACAAAATTTTCAGCCTACATATGGTGCTAAAGGTGGTCGTGGATATACCCCTCAGAGAGGCAGAGGTAATCCTCATGGTAGAGGACGTTGGCAAGGCCAACAAACATCTATGAAAAATGTGGAATGCCATTACTGTGGGAAATTTGGTCATATGGCGACGAGCACAACATGGTGGACATTATGCACAACATGGTGGAAATTATGCAAGTGGTGGAAATTATGCATTAAACAGTAATGATGGCAGTACAAATCACTTGTTTGTTGCCATGAAACATGTTGTGGGATCTATGATGTCGAATGGTGAAAGTCATAACACTTGGTATATGGACTCTAGAGCATCAAACCATATGACTTGTCATGGCGAATGGTTTGAGCATATGAAGCCTATGGATGTGAAAGGCTATGTGGAAACAGGAGATGATACCCAACATGCTATCACACATGTTGGAAGTGTACCATTGGTTATGCACAATGGTGAAACAAAGTCTATGGTAGATGTATGTGTACCATTGGTTATGCATAATGGTGAAACAAAGTCTATGGTAGATGTATTGTATGTGCCTTCTATTACAAAAAGTTTGGCCTCAATTGGTCAAATGGTGGAATAGGGTTTACACGCTCGTTTCAACGAGCTTGGTTGCTTCGTTGAGGATTTCAAAAATGGATGTAGGGTCATTGCCAAAGGCAAGAAAGAAGGCAAGTTATTTAAGTTGTCTGAGTTGAAATCAGCCATGTTATCTAAAAGCCAAAATATGGTACAGTGGATTTGCAGTATGTGACGACGATTGAAGAGAAGATGGCCGACATCTTTACAAAGCCACTTGGCAGGGAGAAGTTTGAGTACTTCTGTACTATGTTGGGAGTACGTGGGATGAGCTTGAGGGGGAGTGTTGAGAGCTTTGATAGCCCAAGCTCACTACATCTTCATCTATGGCAGTACATCATGAGCTTGAGAGGGGCTATTGAGATTCAAGCTCGATGTCAGCTTTTGCCAGCTGCACCATGTGTGCTGGCATGTTAGGTAGCAGCATGTGTGAGACATAAATGACGGTGTCTAGCTGGTCATAGTGAGTGGACATTAGCTAGGGTTAGCTGTGTGTGGACACAACAAATAGTGTGTGTTGTGTATTATGGATTATGGCTTTATGCATTGTTGTGTGAGAAGGGAGATGGCTTCCCTCAATGGTTAGGGTTTGCAATATCTATTAGGGTTTGCTCCTGTGTGTGTGTCTACTCTCCCTCTACCTGTTTTTTATCACAAGAATGCACACACACACACACACACACACACACACACACACACACACACACACACACACAATGGAGAAGCTCTAGAGAGCACACAATGAGATGATAGATAGATATTGAGAATGTGTGTTGTATGAAGAAGATGAGTATACCCCAAGATGGGTGTATACTAGCATGGGGAAAGAAACCTCCTAAAGAGGGAAAAAGTGCCTTGGCTAGTCCTAGTGTGTTCATGCACATCACTACAAAATATGGCTACAAATCCCCTCTGGGAGTGATGATGTGAACAAGAGGTGAGATGGCACTAGAAGTACAGTGATGTGCTAGGCTCTTTGGGCTGTGATAGGGAGCCCAGAGTAGTCTCCAAAGGGAAGTAAGTTTAAAGATTTGTGAAAAGCTTTGAACTTCTCTTGTGGGAGATCCTTTGTGAACAAATCTGGCAAGTTGTCCTGTGTTGGCACATAAGCTAAGCTGATTTCCCTTGTAGAGCATCTCTCCCTGACATAATGATAGTGCAACTCAATATGCTTTGTGCGAGCATGAAAAACTAGATTCCTTGCAACTAGTAGTTGAGGAATCGCTAATACCCAAATCAACAATAAGGCGCCTAAGCCAAACACACTCAATTGTAGTTGTAAACGCTGCCCTATACTCAACTTCACAGCTAGAAGTGGCCACAATGGGTTGCTTCTTGCTAAGCCAAGATATACATGAATCACCGAGGTGAAAGGAAAAACCACTCGTGGACACTCATGTGTCATAACATCCAGCCTACTTTGAGTCTCTAAATACATGTAACTCTATGATTTACCCCCCTTGGGATAAAATAACCCAAAGTGCTTATTGCTTTAGGTAACAGAACACCCATTTGACAAACTGCCAATGCTTTGTGCCTGGGTTATGCATAAATCTACTCAATATAGAGACCACATATTGAATGTGAAGCCTAGTGTTACACAAAAAGATAAGGCATCCAATATAAGCTAGCATTAAAAGAGTCACCTACATCTTCAAGACTTAGTCATAAACTAGCTCCATAGGTGTAGCTAGGTTTACAGTCTTCAAGATTGAACCTCTTCAACAATGCATCTATGTATTTCTTATGTACCATAACAATGCCATCATTACGCTGCAAAAAATCAATGCCCAAATAATAGTGCAATGGTTTAAGATTTAACATCTCAAAAGACTTCTTTAAATTAGCTACTATAAAAGTTGAAATATGATCATCATTAGGACATTGAGCATCATGTCATTAACGTATAACACAATGACCAATAAAACATCCTTAGTTTCCTTAATGTAGATGGTACTGTTAGTTGAGTTGTTGTAGGAACCCTGTGCAACCAAGTATGCATGTATCTTTTCATACCATGCTCTAGGAGCCTGCTTAAGACCATATAAAGCTTTCTTTAATCTACAAATTTTTGATTCCTCACTTTTTTGAACAAAACCTCGAGGTTGTGATACATAGACCTTCTCATGCAAATCTCCATTTAAGAAAATATTTTTGATATCCAACTAACGTATATTCTGTGTTGCAAATGCAATGATAGTCCGCAAAGGTTTCACCATATTCAATGACTTTCTCTTATGCACAACCCTTTGCAATGAGCCTAGCTTTGTATCGCTCAACATTGCCATCCTCTTTATGTTTGAGCTTATAAACCCATTTTGTACCAATGGCCTTCTTGCTAAGAGGCAACTCTACCAAATCCCATGTATCATTTTTGAGCATCGAATCATACTTAGATTGCATAGCACTCATCCAAATTTTTAGATTCCTTTTCTTCATCAAAGGATACATGTTCCTCTTCATCACATAAACTGGAAATAAGAGCATAACCTGGCGTCAACAAGAGATGCATGATGATGAGAGCCTGCACGTATTCTGCTAGGAAAAGGAGTGGCCAATTTGTTATCACGTGGTGTTTTCACCAGCCACTTTGGCATACTTTTATACTCCACAATTTCCCTTCTTTCCTCATCAACTCCATCATCCACATTTGACTCATCAATAGGCTGATTTGTGGGGTAAAAAATATGCTGATTTGTAACCTATGTGGGCTGATTTTTAGCATTTGTTTGATTACCCAAATTCTCTACATCAATGGCTACTCAGGCACAAGGGCATAAGTAAGATAACCAAAACTGCGTAAGTGAGCCACAAAGGGTTTTCTACCATTCCAAGCTTTAAAAGACATAGTTTTATGTAAAGCCTTTGTAGGACACCTATTCAAAACATATGTTGCACACGTGACTACTTCTAGCAAGAAACCATGAGGTAACTCTTGACTTTTGACCATTCAATGTGCCATCTCCATGAGAGACATGTTTTTACGTTTAGCTACACTGTTTTGCTGCTGTGCTAAAGAGAGATTAGTGTAAGATTCCTCCCCAACCCCTCAAAGAGTGGACTAAGGACCAAAGAAAATAGTTAAAAAACCGATTTTTGACCCCTCAAAGTGGGGATTCCCCCTCATGAAGGAGGTGCCTTTTTTCTCATCATTACTCTCCATTTTAAATCAATAAAATGAGATATTTCATCTCTCCTCTCTCCTATTTCAAGTCTAGTTCCAAAAAGTAAGCTGAACTAACCCAACCAACTCCTTTTACAAGGTATGAAGAGTTGTTTACACTTGTTTATAGTGTTTTCTTGTGGAGCAGATTCAAGTGATGAGAACGAATTGCGATGAGAAGTAATGTGCTTACTAGCACCCCACTATCAAAATACCAGACATGTACATCTGTAAACAGCCATGCATGCATCCTTATGTGAAGGATCATAACTTCGTTACACACAAAGCAAGCCCAATCATCATGTGCATGGTTTTCAGATTCTTTGACATTGGATGTTGATGCGTCAGCAACCATACCTAAATCTTTCTTTTTCTCCTTCTCTAGTTGTTTCCTACACTCATTAATGTAGTGACCATGTTTCCTGCAATAGTTGCATTTGTCCTTTTTCTTTGGCTTGTCACCTTCCTTATCTGTAGGCTTGCTCAGATGACTCTGATTTTGGCATGAGGAAAGGATTTACCTTTGCCTCTTCTCGTTGATTTGGCAACAAAAGTCTAATCTCTTGTACGCATGACATATTTGTTTGGCATGGATTGCTCTTCTTGTAAGAGTAAAAAAACCAACTCCTCAAACTTTAAGGCATTTGTATTACCTTTCATCATGGATCTGATGGGTAGAAGAAAAACCTGAGTTTGGCAACACATTCAAGATAGTAGGCATGAATGAACTATTAGAATATATTTCATCAGCACTGGCCAACTACTCCTTAAAATCCTTGATTTTTGTAAGGAAACTATCCATGGAGTCTCCCTCATCCATATGCTCTGACTCTAACTGCTTGTATATATAAGAAACACGTGCTTTGTTACGTACTTGGTACAATGATGATGCAAGTGCATCCCAAGTATGTTTAGCATTCCTACATGATCGAATGTGAGGAATGATACGCCTCTTAATTGACAAAGCAAGCAACACATGTGCTTGCACTTCTCTTCCATCCCACTTTGTTTGATCTTGCCGAGGAGGTATGCTATGTTGTGGTAATTCACCATGTGAAACTAAGTCCATGTCCATAGATGTGCCTTCTGTATTATGTTCATTAGAGGAACCAAGACATTTCTCAATACCAACCACAACATTCCATAGCCCTTTGGCTACCAATACATGCCACATCATATAGGACCATGATGATAGCTGGTCTCGTCAAGCTTATCCTCAATGGGATAACATCAAAAAAACATCACGATCTGCCATTTCTAATAATACCCAAGCAAGTAATCATGCAACCTGCAAAGTTCTGAGTGCTCTTTGATGCAACCAATGTGGCTATTAATAAGGTCGCTGAAAATGGAGACCTACAAGGTGTATGAAAGAAATGCAGAGTATAGCAACAAGTAGAAATTTTACTCCGAAGATATAGAGATCAATGCCATTGAAAAGAAGCTCGTAGATTCTTTCTCGTGTATTTGCACACCCGTCTATAGTAGATATGACAGAAATACTCCAAAATTTGATCAAGAACTGTGAAAATCCGGTCCCAAAGATATCTATAGAAAACTGAAAACCGCACGAACGGCTCCCAAAACACGTTCGGAACAAAAGCCTGACCCAAAACTTTAGTACAAAGTACCTCACACTTCATAGTCCTCTTTCTTCTCCCAAAAGGGCTCCTTGATCTTATTCAAGAAGATAGGTGACTTGGGATGGGTGTATACTAGCACGGGGGAAAAAACTTCCTAAAGAGTGAAAAAGTGCCCTGGTTGGTCCTAGTGTGTTCACACACATCACTACCAAATATGGCTACATTTATCATCCTAAACAATACACTAGCATTACAAGTTCTCACATCATGTTAGAATTGAGATTGAAAGCATCAGAACTTTTGTGTATCCTCCGAACGAGCCATAAATCCTTGTCTTTGAGGGTGATACGCTTGGCATGAATTGCTGCTCATCCTAAACAATACACTAGCATTACAAGTTCTCACATCATGTTAGAATTGAGATTGAAAGCATCAAAACTTTTGTGTGAACGAGCCATAAATCCTTGTCTTTGAGGGTGATACGCTTGGCATGAATTGCTGCTAGTTGGCTATCATGCATCAAATCCACCAAATAACATTCAGTTATCTAGATAGCCACCATCAATGCTTGGGATGACCAATGGTCGATAGAGTTAGTGTGATATTGTGCATAGAACCTATTTGAGGTTGACCTTTGTAGATCTTGCATCACTTCCCTGACTAACTTTGCAAAAGATCTTGCATTACTTCCCTGACTAACTTTGCTAACTTTGCAAAAGATCTTGCATCACTTCCCTGACTAACTTTGCAAAAGGTACCTTTGGTATAATCAACTCCGTAGACTTTTGGTACTTCCTTATCTCTAAAAGAGCAATGACATGCCTGATATCCATCTTCGTTTTTTATGAGGTGGCCGTGGAGGGCACCTAGGAGCTATTGGACATTGAGAAGGAGGAACATTGTTGGATTGTGTATGCTCTATCAGTTTCATTGAGAAGATTAGAAGGAGGTTATGGGCGTATCTTAGTCAATTTTCTACAAGAAGACTTTTTTGAGCGAGCCATACTATCTTAGGACTGACAAGCAAAGAGAGTAAAGTGAAGTGAAGTGGAGTGGAGTGGAGTGGAGTGGAGTGAAGTGAAGTATGACTACACTTCACACTTTTATACACAAGCATAATAAGAGATTAGATAGCTACTATTCATGATAAGAGCAAATAAGTTATCAACAAAAAATAAAGTAGCATACTCCCACTTGCATCATTGGATTGCTCCATGGTTTGCAATAGAAAAGTATTAATAACATTTTTCTCTAAATCTAATAAGCACTAGCATTGTCAAACTATTCTCTACCTTTCCATTTGGTACTAATTATTTTCGGAGTTCTCAACCAATTTGCATGATGTTCTTCTGACCCTTAACAATTTCACTTTCATCTAGCTTAAGAACAAGTTTTAGCACACCACCAAATCCTCTAAACGTCATATTGTAGATTCTACCTTCACATCCAACACAAAGTTATTATTTGCATTCAGCTTGAATATTACCTCCTTTGAAACTATTAAACGTGGTTCATTATTTTGTAGTATTAAATCATAACAACACACTAAAACTAAATATAAAATATTAAAAAAATAGTTATTAAAATGACATTTAAAACCATAACATTAAGCATAAAAAGTACATCATAACAATAAATCATCACACAACATTAAGCATAACATTAAATCATCTTAATAAATTAGAATAAAACATTAAACACATAAATATAAAACCATCACATTAAACCTTAACAAAAAACCAAAGCATAATAGATTAAAAAAACATATATAACATAAACCAAGCCTCCATAGATTTCTTTGGGCCTTTGAAACTATAGCACAATGGATCTATCTGAATAGAAAGATGAACGAAGAAAAAGATGAATTTTTGGTTCCAACTAAATGGCCCCAAAAAACCAACACTCTTCTATCATCAATCTTGGTCTCTACATTACCTCTTCAACTAGTACCATGATATTGAGAAGATCAAGTGCCATTAATGTGAAAATGCAGAGGAAGGAAGAGATGAGCAAAAAAATGTTGAGAAATGCAATGTGTGAGGGTGCAACATGCATAGAACAAGGGGAAGAGCATGTACATTAGAAAGAGAAACTGGCTAGGGTCTAATGTCAAAAGTTGATTTGTATGGTCATTTGTAAAAGGTGAAGTCAAAGGTCAAAAAGGTAGCACATGGATAGTGCATGGAGGCACATGTAGTGTGACACATGGAATGCACAAGTGTGCACACAAATCATATATTGAGGCTCCATGAAGAGCTATATAATGATTTACTTGGATCATTTTAATGCAAGCAATTTATGTGGGTTTTTAGCTAATTGTTATCATTATATTTCCATTAGTGTACTCTCACCTTGTGTATTATCTTAATCACTATTCTTAATCATGTTTCTTATTTGCTTTGATCCACCATGAGCTCAACCATGCTTGACTTTTCAACATGGTATTAGAGCCATACCTCTTGACTCATGCCATCTCAAGCTAGTTAAAATAGGTATCACTAATCTTGTACCAATTACCCACTAATCCCTCTTCTCCACTCTATTCATTGAGTGAGATAACTCATCAAATAAGGGCATTTAAAGCACATTGGAGCTATGTGGAGCTAAGGCAACATCATCAAAAGACTTACCATGTGTGTATCCTATAAAGCTTCAAATCTCAGTAGTAGGAGGAAGTATTTTTTGAAAACCATCTCACCATTGGTAACAATTGAGAATTCCATTGTTTAATTGAGTATATTTGGAGTATGCATAGCAAGTCTCATGCTATTTAGTGAGTTAATCAAACTACAAATTTGATTTCAAACTATTTTTGGTCACATAAAAATGTCTTTGTAATAGGCCTCTAATTCACTCAATTCTTGGTGTTTTTGGGTAAGTGAGAGCTCAAATCACAGTTTGGGAGTTGTTCTACAAGTCTGTATCATCATATTCAATTTCCCTGTTGATTTGCAGGGACAATTGTTCACTTGAACATTGGCAGGTTTTTTGCATAAAAACAAGGAGATTGTTTTTAGGTTTTCATGATTAATTACTTACATTAGCAATAATCATTCCATTCAAATCATTCATGTATTGAGATTAGACATTGACCTTGAGGGATACTCAAGTATTAAGACCTTTAAAAACCCTAAATGACCACTTCATTTGTGAGACTAAAAAGTTTAATGAGGACTCCTTCCACACATGGCAAGTTAAAATTAATGTTAATGAAGGATGCACTATAGGGCATTGAAAATGCAAGGTAAAAGTGTTTCGAGCATGAAGGGGATAAAAAGAATAAGTGGTTAAGCTAGAATGAAAAAGGATTAGCCATCATTGCATTAGGATTGGGAGATGGATTTATTCAGTTATATCGATACAATGGTGAGGGACCAAGGAAGCGGCCTATGAGTGAAGTGCTAGGTGACCTGCGAAGGATCCTAGAGGGTGCTGACCATACGGTGCTCGGGCTTTGGGTCGCCGAAGATACCCACACGTGCGTCGGGGAAGATATTGGAACAAGGAGTAAGAGTTGCTTTCTGAAACCGGGCATGGATCAGGTTGATTGACCTTGCTGGTCCTCAACGGATGAGTCCATGGCTCTTTTATATGGACCTGTTGGTTGATCTTGCTGATCTTCAACGCAGATTCCATCTTGATTTTTATAAGTGAATATATTGTCGGGTACTATGAGCTAGGAACTATCGAAAAGGCCCTGAGGGACAGGTGGTGAGCGTTCTGGTTGCCAATGATGCCATAGGTACACCGATGAAGGAATGATTGAAAATTAGGATTCAACTAGATATTTTGGAGGATTATGATAAGTGACACTATGGTTTCATTAAATGATTGTTTTAAAGATAGCTGAATCTGTGAAAAAGGTAATTTCATATTGGGTGTGTAAGTGGTGTGACTGGCGTTAAATTTGCATCATGAATATCCGGCTAGGGGACCTGGGAACTCTTTTTTCTAGTATCCGAGACAAAACCTAACCAAATTCCTAATTGGATCCTATCACTGCAGTGGTATGGGCGGTTGGCTAACCCATGGGACGACTGGATGGGGTTAGGCTAGATTGACGGATCTGTAAAATGAGACTCAATTTTGTTATAGTACAATAGATGAAGTAAATCCCGTATAGTAATTGTTCTATAGAAAAAGAATCAATGGCTGTCCCTCTCGATGGGGAAAAAAGCGTTGGTTTCTATGATCCAAGTGCAAGTTTCTTCCTTGATCTGACCAAGTGGCTCACAGGTTTGGTCAGTGATGACCCTGTCTACGTTAGAGTCAAAATATCCTGGAGGAATCGCCCATGCTTTCTGGGCGAGGGAAGTTTTTTCCGGGTTTGGTTTTGGAAGAACCAAGGGATTAGTCTCTTGTCCGGATATCCGTGGGTGAGGCCCCGAGTGAGAGGCCCTGCCCCGCGCAAGAAGTGCTACTTCCGTTGCTAGCACCCCTGAATTCATTGCGCAGAGGGGGCAGGGATCTTTCAATGCCTTTTTCATTTGGGAATAAAGCTTGAACAAACATGTAGTCAAGAATTTTCAAGAAGAGCACAAGCGACTATGTCGTTAAAGGCATTGTGTATTGAGTGAAGAAGAGACACTTTTAAAATACAAACACATTAGATTGTGGTGGATGAATGGTAAAGTCTCTAATCCAAACTTACCAGCCATGGATTGTAGTTAGTGTCATACTAGATATCCCCATTGGAGGAAGCTCCTTATAGGGGTAAGTATTACTTTCTTGGTTTTGAAAACACAGTTTACATTTGTAATCTTAATTTTTAAGTTAATCTTTAATTATAGAATGTGGTTGGAGCTTACAACTTGGATTCTCATCACTTAACTTAATATCATATTATAGGATGCGGATGTGACACCACTTTGTAGCACATGCCAAACACCAATCTAGCAGAAACTACGCATGTAAGTTGGTTAGCCAGAGAGGGTTTCAAGGGAACCATATCTTTATATGATGCTATTGTTTTTAGATCTTCCTAATGCTTTCTCATAATCCACAAAGAAGCATGCATTCATGCAAGGTAAGTATCACAAAGTAGGCCCTATAATAACAAAGTTGATGGAGAAGGCTAGAACATCAAAATCTCCAAGTCCGTCAACCACTAGCAGATTGGTGGGGGGAAGCAGTGAGTGGCACACAATGCATGTGTAACCAAACTATATTGGTAATAACATTACAATTAACCGACGTTAAAAACCCACAGTTATAAATCGTGAGGAAGATAACTCATTCCATCATCCAAAGTATGTCACAGAAAACCAACCACGGAAGAAACAAGGGTGGAGATTAAGCTTTTGACCCACTATTCCTTCAACTATACAAAAGGTGGTCAGCACAATGCAGAATGATTAGCAACTGAAACAAAGGTGCAAGAAATTGTAGAGAATGACATATACGAATCAATGCCCATGGGCTATACGTCGAACACCACTACACAACAAGGTCACTTTCCAAGGATGGTTAGGTGGCCAAGATGGCAAGTGTAAGAAGAGCATTAAGAATTGTAGGCAAGGTGTTCTAGCTTCATCTTTCTATGGTATGAGAGAGTGGTTAGGGGTCCAGAGGCATCAGTTCATGTGGTTTTGTACAGCAATGTGAATCATACTTGGAGAGAATGTAATACTATCTTTCAATCACCTGCTAGACCCTAGGTTGTATGACCAGTTGGACGAGGTACACACCTTATTGTGGATGAGATCCGAGCATTGGAGGCTGATGGATTTGTGTTGATGATCGATATAGCCCATCGATCAACAAAGTACACAAGTGGCATATCGGATATAGCGGCCAAGAGAATAGATTCAACAATTTCAAACACAATGGTATTTGAGCATTTGGTCATTAAGGCCGGGCAGATGGAAGTGTTTGTAATTGAGATCGAGGAATCACTACTACGCAATGAAAAATACAAAATGACTATTGGAAAGAATCCATCATGCACATGTCATGATTTCAAATCAAGGTAGGGCCTGGTAGACCATATTGTGCATGCAAGCACTTTATTTTGTTTATTTGGGTTAGCCAACCACCCAACCACTGTAGTGATAGGATCCAATTAGGAATTTGGTTAGGTTTTGTCCCGGGTACCAGGGAAAAGAGTTCCCAGGCCCCCTAGCCGGATGTTCATCATGTAAACATAAAACTAGTCACACCACTTACACCTAATATGAAATTGCCTTTTTTCCAGATTCAAATGTATTTAAATCAGTCATTTAATGAAATCATTGTGTTACTGATCAAAAACCTTCAAGTATCTAGTTGAATCTTAATTTCCAATCATTTTTTTATTGCAACCAGAACGCTCACCACCTGCTCACTCAGGGGCCTTTTCGATAGTTCCTACTCATAGTACCCGGCAAATATTCACTTATAAAAGTCAAGATGGAATCCTTGTTGAAGATCAACAAGATCAATCAACAGATCCATATAAGAGAGCTATGGTCTTATCAGTTGAGGACCAGCAAGATCAATCAACCAGATCCATACTCGGTTTCAGAAAACAACTCTTACTCCTTGTTCCAATATCTTCCACGACGCACGTGTGGGTATCTTCGGTGACCCAGAGCCTGAGCACCGTATGGTCAGCCCCCTCTAGGATCCTTCGCAGGTCACCTAGCGCTTCACTCATAGGCCGCTTCCTTGGTCCCTCATCCACCGTACCGGAAGCTCACCATTTAAATCGACTGGTCAAGACCTCGACCGACCTTGCTACACGAGACGTCCTCCATTGACTCTCCGTCAGCAGTTGTAACTTTATCAGTTAGGTCTCCACGACCTTAATCACAAGATGGTCAAAATGCTTCCCCAGCATTCTTGACATAAAACAATCATTTACAAATAGTTTACAAATACAGTTTCTATAATGAACTCTCGTCTTTCCACATTATCCCTCATCAATCCACATTACTTATTCCATATTCCATTCATATGTGTACTCATTCTTATCCAATCACATCATTTTCCATCTCATCACATCAGATTCATTCACATCACATATCATTTATTCACAGCCCAATTCACATGCCATCACATCTCATCCATTCACTCATATCGACGTCACATCATTTCACATACACATTCGCATTCATTATTCCACATACACATCCACATTCATACTTTCACATCCATACATCCACGTCCACATCCGCATTCATACATACATATCCATATCCACACCCATACATCCACTTCCACATTCATACATCCACTCCACATCCACATCCATATCCACATCCATACATCCATTTCCACCTCCACATCCACATCCATACATCCATTTTCACATCCACATTCATACATCCACATCCATACATCCACATCCACATCTACATCCATACATCGATTTCCACATCCACATTCATACATTCCACATCCACATCCACATCCATACATCCACATTCATACATCCACATCCATACTTATCACATACACATACGTCTTTTCTTTCCCATACATCCTTCACATACATACATCTACATCCATTCTTTCACATACATATATCTACATCCATTCTTTCACATACATATATCTCCATTCCATTCTTCGTTCATTTTCATCTATCTGATTCATTTCACATCCTCATATCTATTTATAGAATACAGGAGAATTCTTATTTTTGATATAAGATTTCTTTATGCATCTATTTATGCATAAATTCTATTTTAAGGAGAATAACACTTTCGAAATAAAAATCAATCTTTTATGCATCTTCCTATGCATAAATTCATTTTAAATGAGAATGACACTTTTGAATTAAAATTCAATCTTTTATGCATCTTCTCATGCATAAAATCAAAATTGATGAAAATAACTCTTTTGAACTAAAAATAGATTTCTTTATGCATCTTTCTATGCATAAAATCAAAATTGATGAGAATAACACTTTTGGGTTAAAATAAATTCTTTATGCAGCTTTCCATGCATGAATCCAATTTAGTAGGAATTACACTTTTAGAATAAAAGAATTTCTCTTATGCATCTAATTTATGCATAAAATCATTTATGATGAAAATCACACTTTTAATATAAAAAAATATCTTTTATGCATATGTTTATGCATACAAATCATTTATGATGAAAATCACTCTTTTAATATAAAAGAATTTCTTTTATGCATCTAATTTATGCATAAAATCATTTATGATGAAAATCACACTTTTAATATAAAAAAATATCTTTTATGCATAAAAATCATTTATGATGAAATTCACACTTTTGATATAAAAAAATATCTTTTATGCATATGTTTATGCATACAAATCAATAATGATAAAAGTAACACATTTATAATAAAAATAAATTTCTTTTATGCATCCTCTTATGCATAAAAATCAATAATGATAAAAGTAACACTTTTATAATAAAAAATAATAATCTTTTATGCATACTTTTATGCATGAAAATCAAATATGATAAAAGTAACACTTTTATAATAAAAATAAATTTCTTTTATGCATCCACTTATGCATAAAAATCAATAATGATAAAAGTAACACTTTTATAATAAAAATAAATTTCTTTTATGCATACTTTTATGCATGAAAATCAATTATGATAAAAGTAACACTTTTATAATAAAAAAAATATTCTTTTATGCATACTTTTATGCATGAAAATCAAATATGATAAAAGTAACACTTTATAATAAAAATAAATTTCTTTTATGCATCCACTTATGCATGAAAATTAATAATGATAAAAGTAACACTTTTATAATAAAAATAAATTTCTTTTATGCATCCTCTTATGCATAAAAATCAATAATGATAAAAGTAACACTTTTATAATAAAAATAAATTTCTTTTATGCATACTTTTATGCATGAAAATCAATTATGATAAAAGTAACACTTTTATAATAAAAAAAATTATCAATAAGTATCTTTCATAGAATTTAATTCTATTGAAAATCATTCTTTTATAAAAATTAATCAATATGCATCTTTTTATGCATGAATAAAAATGACACTTTTAGAATACTCTAACGATGGGGATTACTCTTTTTGATTAATAAAAGATGAATTTTATTTCACAAATTTTTTAAAATTTTTTGCCATAACCTTCTTTGTATGGCTGACCATTTTTCAAATTTTAACTTACTAAAATTAATTAGAAGTTTACCAAGAGTATTTAAAACATTCTAATGTAAACAATCAAAGAGAAACATTATTAAAAACTTGATTTTTTTCATTAATCATTCATCTAGGATAATAAAGAATGATTGGATTTATTAGAGAAGAGAGGGGAATGCCTTTTTGTAATGAGGCATAACATCATTTTTAATTTAGAGAAGACAAAAATCATAAAAACCATAAAAACCATAAAAACCATAAAAAGAATAGAAAAGAGAAGAATCTCCAACTTACATAGATAATTTGAGAGCTTTCCTTTGGCTTGATGGTTTGAGGGTTCAACTCTTGTTTGAAACAAGAGTGGCCACCAATCTTTTGGAAGAGGGAAGGTAAAAAACTAATAAATATTATGAGTATAATTCACTGTTTTTGGCACTTGGGAGAGATAGGGTAACAATGCAAAACACTATTGAGTTTCAACAAAGGGGAAGGCTTTTATTTATAGGAAAAAGTGAGCTTCTAACCAAGCCAACTGATTCTAGAATTTTCCAGATCAATTTGGTCAATTTTTGACCATTTTTGGGTCAGTTTTGCTCACTTTTTGGATCTAGTTAAAACATGAGAGAGGAGAGATAAAAATATCTCATTATTTGGGAGTTTAAAACTCATTCAAGCATGTGAAATAGGCACCTCCTTTATGAGGGAAATTCCCCCATACTGAGGTGTCAAAAATGCATCATTTCATCTAAATATCTCTCTTTTTTAACTATTAACCTTGTCCTTAGTCAACTCTTCATCTTATGTGAGTATTTACTCATTTTTTGGGGGATTTTTCTTTTATTCTTCTATTTATCTCCTCCCTACATTTGGATTAATCTTATTGGTCTATAGGAACCTTAATTTAAAATTTCAAAAAAATCTTGACCCCCAGGATAATGCCTCTTGAACAGATTATACTTAATTTCTAATGCACCTTCTGAAAATCTTTTTGGAATTTTGTTTCGGGGGAACTTATTTTAATAAGAAGAGATATTTTTTCATCCAAAAATATTTAAAAACTGAATTACCACTCTCTAGAAGATTTTCTCTCTCTACACCAAAACTGGTAGAAACAAGATCTTTTATATTTCTGAAGAGGGATTTGATTACAGGGGAAGACACTGGACATCCTGTGAGAGGCTAGGGGGAATCTTACAAGTATAGCATTTATTCATGCAATTACTTTTCCTACATAAAGCACTTATCCATGCTATTACTTTTCTAAATTTAGGAAATATCCATGCAAAATACCTTTTTGCCTTTAACATGATTTATCTATATATATATGATCCCCTGGCTCTTACTTTGACCCTCATTCCCATATCTCATTGGCTCCCTCTCTCTCTAATTATATTTCTCTCCCTTCCTAGTTATCCTTCTTTACTTCACTCTCCCTCACCATCATTCTCTACCTCACCAACCCTCAACTTCTCCCTCATCCTCTATCTTTGTTGATCTCATTATGTCTTCTTCAAATGGCCCCAACTCTACTCTCAAGGATACCCTTGATGCTGTTTGTAAATATTTGTGCACAAAGTCAGGTGGAGATGTGAAAGAACATCTAAAAATCACGATAGAGGCCTTAATCTTTGTAGAAATCTCCTAGCAGATGAGCCCATCAATTCCAAAGATTTATATTTCTTGAATATGAAGATTTAAAGTGCACTTGGCGGAGTTATGGGTACATTGCTGAAGAAAAGGAGAAGTCCCTTCACAGGAGTTGAAGAATAGAGTAGCCCATAAAATCACATAGGTGTAGGAACCCTTATGTAGTTATGTCACGTTGTCTTTTGTAAATAGTATTTAAGACAATAGACCATACAAGTACTTAGTTGTAGGAACCCTAATGTAGTTACGTGGGTCTATCATGTTCTCTCTTTAGTAAAGATTATGCAAGGATAATGTAACAACCTTTATGGAATAAAGTCTTCTTTTAACTATAATTTGCCTTGTCATTTTTATTAATTGCCTTGTCAAATTTTAAGTTGTTTGTTGTTTTTAGGAAACAGTATGTGATCTTGATGTGATTTATTTTGGGGAATGTAATTATCTTCTGACCCCCACTACAATATTATCCTTTTTAATTCTGTATCATACATGAAGTAATGACATGAAGTCACATGCAAAGGCATACAATGACATGTGCATGCGTATAGTGACGTGCAATAATCCTGAAGTGCATGCAATGATGAACGGTATTCACGTTACGAGTACCTATGTATATGAAGCATACAAAGCCTTATCCAAAATGGGATGTATAAAAAAAACCATACATACTTGCTCTTCCCCCAAAAAAGTTGAAAAGATGTCTTCATTATTGGGCAGTAGGATTTTTTAGGAAAGATGTCTTTATTATTAACATTAAAAAAGTAGAATGGTGATTTTTTTTTTGTTTGGTGCAAAATTAGAGTAAACCTCTCCCAACCACTACTATAAATATAGAGATAACCTCCATAAAACTTTGACTAACCACCATTTAGTTAAGCCTTCTTAGTAGAGTATAGCACCCACAACCCTCCTTCATATTGTTGTGATGGCCTCATCAAATATTAGCATTGAAGTTGTTGTTGTGCGTATCGCTAGGGAAGCTCCCAATGCAGAGGTCAACAAAAACACTATAGATGGTGCACAAGCATGGAAAGGTCTCACATCCTTACCACTTCCTGGTAGTGAAGTGGTGGGATTAATTGCCATATGGCGAGTCCATGGTTTTATTGATGATGCATTTGAGCATCTCTTACTGTGGAAGGGAAGGAACACCGTTCGCTTACTTTGTGCCTTCACCCTGAAGGACAAGCAATGCGTCCATAGAAGTAAAGATGATGGTGTACAACAATTATGATATAAGAGTTGTATTTGGAAGTTGTATGTAAATGAACTTGGTTTATTTCCACTTAGAAGAAGTAACCTCGATCTTGAGGATGTAAGTGGGTGGGAGAGGGGGGGAGAGAGAAATGAGAGAAAGGGAAGAGGGTGGGAGAGAGAAAAGGAAGAGGGGGGAGAGGGTGAGAGATAGAGGGAAGGAGAGAGGAAGGGAGGGTGGGAAAGGGAGAAAGAGTGAGAGAGAGGGAAGGAGAGATTATGCATATAGGAAGGGTGAGAGAGAGAGGGAAGGAGAGATTATGCATAGGAAGAGTGAGGGGAGAGCAAGGAATGAGAGAGAGACAAGAGGGTGAGAGAGAGAGGGAAGGAGAGATTATGCATAGGAAGAGTGAGGGGAGAGCAAGGAATGAGAGAGAGACAAGAGGGTGGAAGAAGGGGAGAGAGAGAGAGGGAGAGAGACAGAGGGTGTGTAATATTTTATGCACATGTGGGAAGAGGGTGGAAGAAGGGGAGAAAGGGAGAGGGAGAAATAAAGGATGAGGTTGGGAGAAGGAGAGATAGAGGGTGGACGAGGTTGCGAGAAGGAGAGATAGAGGGTGTGGAATATTTTGTGCACATGTGAGTACCTAAAAGAAAGGACAAGGTTGGGAGAAGGAGAGAGGGAGGAGGGTGGGAGAGGGAGAGGGAGAGGGAGAGGGAGAGGGAGAAACAAAGGGACAAGTTTGGGAGAGAGATTGAGAAGGAGGATGGATAAGGGAGAAAGAGTGATATGGGGAAGATGGTGGGAGAGGAAAAAGGAGAGGAGAGATTATGCATAGGGAGGGAGAGGGAGATATAGAGAGAGGGAAGGAGAGATTATGCACATGGAGGGTGGGAGAGGGTAAGGAAGGAGTGAGGGTGGGATAAGGAGAGAGAAAGGAAGAGATAAAGGGAAGAGGGTGGGAGAAGGATTGAGGGTGAGAGAAAGGAAGAGATAAAGGGAAGAGGTTGAGAGAGAGAGAGAGAGAGAGAAAGAGATAGAGGGAAGGAGAGAGGAAAGGAGAGAAAGTGAGAGCGATGGTGGATAAGGGAGAAAGAGTGAGAGAGGGAAGAGGAAGGGAGAGGGAGAGAGGGAAGAGGGTGGGATAGAGAGAGAGAGAGAGAGAGAGAGAGAGAGAGAGAGAAGGGAGGAGCTAAGTTGGGCTAGAGGAGAGAAAGTGGGCTAGGTTGAGAGGTGGTGGTGGAGGTTGTAAGAGATAGTGGTGGGCTAGTGGGAGGTAGTGGTGGAGGAAGTGAAGAGAGAATTTTAAGAGAGAAGAGTTTCTAGTAAAAGCTCCCTCAAAAAAGGCACCCGAGAAAACTTATTTTATCTTGATAAACAAGTTGACTACATCTAAAATTGAACCGAAACTTTCTCAGTCCCCACACCTCATGGACTACCTTCTAATTTACATGAAGACCATAGGATGGATATTTTACATGGGAATACACCACCATGCAAGGAACCATATAGAGTTAATATTCTAGAGCAAAAGAAAATTTGGAAATGAGTAAAGGAGTTTTTAAAAACAAGGGTATGAGAGACTCATGGCTATGGTGGATGGAAGTTAGTGAGAATAAGCATGATTAAGCATAGAGTTAATCAAAAGAGAGATGATATGTAGAATTACACAAATTGACAAGAATTTTAGCTCAAAACTCACTTGCATTCACATTCCATAAGTCCTCATTATATGGGATTTGCATACACATGTTGCTTATTACACCATTCACTACTCATCCCACATGTCTTGCACTCCCACATGCTACATAACCCATAAAGGCATGTACATGCCTCATGTTTGAGGTAAATTTTCTAGCTTACATTCCACTTCTAAAACTACCCAATTCACCTTAGTCCATTAAGACCATCTAGTTTCTCACATCCTAGGCTTCATCTATATGTTGGAAATAGGGTTGTAGGAATGCACACACATACAATGGAGAAGCTCAAGGGAGTACATAATAAGATGATAGATAGATAATGAATGTGTGTTGTACAAAGATAATAAGTATTCCCCAAGATGGGTGTATACTATCACAAGGGAAAAAGCATCCTAAAGAGAGAAAAAAGTGCCCTAGGTGGTCTTAGTGTGTTCACACACATCACTACCAAATATGGCTATAAATATCCCTTGGGAGTGATGATGTGAACAAGGGGTGAGTTGGCACTAAAAGTACAGAGATGTTCCAATCTCTTTGGACTGTGAGAGGAATCTCAGACTAATCCCCAAAGGGAAGTAAGTTCAAAGCTTTGTGAAAAGCTTCAAACTTCTCTTATGAGAGAGCTTTCATGAATAAATCTGCCATGTTGTCATGTGTTGGCACATAAACCAACCTAATTTCCCCTGCAGAGCATCTCTCCCTAACATATTGGTAATTTATCTCAATGTGCTTGTGCGAGCATGAAAAACTGGATTCTTCGCACAACTGCCCATAACGCTGTAGCTGTGAGTAAAGATGGTAGTGGCTATGGACTTTCCAATACCCAAAAATCAACACAATAAGGCGTTTGAGCCAAACACACTCAATTGTAGTTGTAAAATGCTACCATGTACTTAGCTTCATAGCTAGAAGTGGCCATAGTGGATTGCTTCTTATATTGAGCCATGATATACAAGAATCACCAAGGTGAAAGAAAAAACAACTTGTGAAAACTTGTGTGTCATAACATCCAGCCCACTTCATAGCTAGAAGTGGCCATAATGGACCGTTGCTTCTTGTTGAGCCATGATATACATGAATCACCAAGGCGAAAGAAAAAACAATGTGTGGATACTCGTGTGTCATAACATCCAACCCACTTTGAGTTTGTAAATTCATGTAATTATGATTGACCCCCCTTGGGATAAAACACCCCAAAGTGCTTTGGTGCCCTTTAGGTAACGGAATATCCAATTGTGATTTACCCCCCTTGGGATAAAACACCCCAAAGTGCTTTGGTGCCCTTTAGGTAACGGAACATCCATTTGATAGACTGCCAATCCTTTGTGCCTGGGCTATGCATAAATTTGCTCAATGCTAAGACCCCATATTGAATGTCAATCTTGGTGTTACATAAGAAGATAAGGTATCCAATAGCTTCTTGATATAGGCCAACATCAAAAGTGTCACCTACATCTTCAAGACTAAGTCGCAAATGAGGTTCCACAAGTGTAGCAACAGGATTGCAGTCTCCAAGATTAAACCTCTTCAACAATCCCTCTATGTATTGTGTGTGCAGCATAACAATGCCATCATTACGTAGCTAAAACTTAATGCCTAAATAATAGTTCAATGAGACAAGATCTAACATTTCAAAAGATCTCTGCAAATTAGCTATAAAAGTTGAAATATGATCATCATCAAGGCTTGTGAGTAGCATTGTTGAGATATCGAGCTCGTCTAGTGAGGCGGTGGCCACTGATGACCTGCCTGGGGGATAGGCCCCACACTTACACCACTGGCATGGTTGGTGAGATCTTGGGTGATATGCGGCCAGTGGGATGACAGGCTGTGTGATAGCCATTCTAGAGACTGGCATAGTTATAGCGCCAGCTCATTTAGTCGGGTTCACACTATAGAGAAACCGTGTATGTATTGGTTGAGTACCTTTCATATTATGTGTACTCTTATCTTGTATATGGTGTGTTGAGTGTTGAGTAGAGAAGAAGAAGATTTCAGCCTCTCACCTTGTGTGTTCTCTATTAGGGTTTTGTGAGTGTGTGTGTGTGCTTGCAAGAGCTCAAGCTCTCTTCCCCCCTGCATCTTTTCATGGTATCAGAGCCTGGTTCGTGCTAAGGGCTGAGCTGCAAGCAAGAGAACCACAGGAAGCGGTACGAGGGTCAGAGCTTCAACTACTCTTCCCTATTGTGTTGGTGACTACACCCTTGTCGGGAGCTCTACGGGAGGCACCGGCAAACGATCTCTGATTGAGGAGCTTTCTTCGCGGGAGTAAAGCTATAGGACAACTATACAATCCTATCGGACTGAAAAAATTTTCGGGCCGAAAACGCGTTTCGGCCGTGTCTGGACCTCCGTTTTTCAGAAAGCAGGCGATTTCGAGCACTGCGGGTAAGTCATCGATTCTCTGCAGAACTCTGTTTTAAGAACTGCAGGAAGAGAGCTTGACTGTGCAGACACTGTGGGTGCTGCAAAGAGGTCTACAGTTGCCATTGGGTGTATGTATGCACATTGACATCATTGGTTGTGACATTTGAGAGTACGACAGTACCGCTGTGTAGAAAATACAACAGTTTGTGCGTAAAAACCAGAGTGCAGGTTCTGGTAAAATTGTGTGTTTGGCAAGATGTCAAATGATGGGATAACTCAGATTGTGGCTGAGAAGCTTGACAAGAATAACTTCCATGCTTGGAGGTTCAGGTTGACGAATTTCCTGATGGGAAAAGGCTATTGGGACTACATAGAAGGTGAGCATGAAGAGGCACCGGAGATAAATCCGACTCCTGCAGATGTGAAAGAGTTTAAAGACTGGAACCAAGGAGCCAGGAAGGTTATGTATTGGCTATCCATTAGTATACAGGACACCATGATTGGGCACATTCAGGATGCCAAGTCCCCCAAGGAGGCATGGGACACCTTGGTAAAGCTCTATGAAACAAATACCAAGGCACGTAAGATACAGTTGAAGAATGAACTTCATACTGTGGAGAAAAAGAGCATGTCTGTGAATGACTATGCACTGAAGATAAAGGGTATTGTGGAATCCCTTGCATCTATTGGTGTGACAGTAGATGATGATGATAAGGTGGAAGTCTGTTTACGTGGTCTCGGGCCACAATACAAGGCGTTCAAGACGTCCATTCAGACTCGGGAAAACATTCCCAATTTTACAGATTTGGTGTCTATGCTGATTATCGAAGAGAAGAGCTTGGGTGAAGACCAACAGTCTTCACAAAGAAAAAACAGTTCAGAGCAACAGGCCTTCTACACGAGTTCAGGAAGAGGACGAGGTAAAGGAGGCCGTGGACGCGGTCAAGGAGGTGGCCGAATAGGTAATCAGAATTATGGCCAGCAGAGCAGCAGCAGCAACAACAACAGTCCCAAAATCAACAACAACAACAACAACAACACGCAGGTGGAAGAGGCAAATTCAGAGGCAGGGGGAGTCAAAGAGGCCGTGGAAATTGGCAAAGGCAATATAATGATGCACGTGAATGCTATTATTGTGGTAAGCCTGGACATGTGCAGGCAGAATGTTATAAGAAGCAGGCTGACATGCAAAATGGAAAAGTGCAGCAAAACAACTATGCATCCTCCTCAAGCAGAAATAATGAGGATAATGAAAGGTTGTTTGTTATGCAGCATGTCGTGAATGCCATGTCTGAAAATGTTGATGCAGCACAAAAAGATAATGTATGGTATGTGGATTCAGGCGCTTCGAACCACATGACAAGTCATGGGGAGTGGTTTAAGGAGATGAAAAACCCAAAAAGACCAGGTTTTGTGGAAACAGGGGATGACACTGCTCATCCAATTGCCCATGTTGGAGATGTGCCATTGTCTATGCAGGATGGCAAAGTGAAGTACCTTGCAGATGTACTTCATGTACCGAACATAACAAAGAATCTGGTTTCAGTTGGCTAGATGATTGAGCAGGGTTTGCAGGTTCGGTTTAACCCTGATGGGTGTTATGTTGAAGATTTCAAAGACAAGTGCAGGTTGGTTGCAAAAGGTAACAGAGTGGGCAGAATGTTTACGTTGAATGTAGACATGCCTGAAATGAGTGCTGCGATGTTTGCAAATGGTTCAGGAATTGTTGCAGACACAGACATTTGGCATAAAAGGATTGGACATGTAAATGTTCAAAGATTGAAGTCTATGCAGACAAAAGGAATTGTGACAGGGCTGCCAAAATTTAAAGTGGAAGGTATGCAGAAAATATGTGAAGCATGCCAATTTGGGAAGCAAACAAAGCATGTGTTTCCACGTAACAGATATGTGAGCAGAAATGCACTAGATGTTGTGCATTCAGATGTATGGGGTCCTACGAAGACCATATCTATGGGAGGCTGCAGGTATTATGTGACTTTCATTGATGACCACACAAGGAAAGTGTGGGTATATTTCATGAAAGAGAAGAGTGAGGTGTTCACTCACTTTCAGAATTTCAGAGTTTTGGTTGAAAAGCAAACAGGGAAATATGTAAAGTGCCTAAGGTCAGATGGAGGGGGAGAGTACTTCTCCAATGAGTTCTCTGCATTCTTGAAGAAGAATGGTATTCGGAGACAGTTTACATGCAGATACACTCCGTAGCAAAATGGAGTTGCTAAGCGAAAAAACAGGCACATTGCTGAGATTGCGCGAGCATTGATGGAAGAGAAGAATATGCCGCATTGCTATTGGGCTGAGGCTGTTTCTACAGTAGTATACATCATGAACAGGACTCCAACTGCAGCCATACATGATGTAACTCCATAGGAGAGGTTTACTGGCAGAAAACCAGATTTGTCTCATTTGAAAGTTTTTGGATGCATTGCATATGTGCATGTGCCAGATGAGCTGAGAACTAAGCTGGATCCAAAAGCTGAAAATGTGTGTTTATTGGATACTCCCTTGAGCAAAAGGGATACAGGTGTTATAACCCTGCTACACGTGAGTTGAGGGTAAGCAGGGACGTTGTCTTTGATGAGATGAGCAGCTGGTATGCTGCTGAAAAAGAAGCTATCGGGGCTGATGTGAGTGGAAGTGTGGTTGCACAGAATGCAGGTCAGCAATCACAGTCTTTGAGTGGACCAGGAGAGTCCTCATCTAGTGGGTCTATTGATAGACCATGGAGTGGTAGGCTGCGTCATAATACCAGTCCTGCAAATGTGATTACTACATCACGTAAAGGAAAAGAGAAAGTGGTTGAGCCCCTTGGTATGCCTGACATTTTTGCAGGGCATTCTCATGTTGATGGAGAGTCTAGTGGCTCTCTCAGATATGAGCCTTGATGAGGAGCTTGGGATCCCAGCTATGAGAACACCTGGTGTAAAGAAGGCTATGGAAGCCATGAATGAAAAGCTGCGAAGATCTGGTAGAGTGAAGAACCCTGTGCAGAGGTTTACTTATGATGGTTATGTGGCACATCACTATGCATATATGGCAAAGGTTGTGCAGGTTGTTGAGCCCACATGCATTGATGAGGCTGTTGGAAATGTGTGTTGGGAGAAAGCTATGGATGAGGAGATGGATGCACTATATGGAAATGAAACTTGGGATTTAGTGCAATTGCCTGAAGGCAAGAAAGCCATTGGATGCAAGTGGGTGTACAAAGTTAAACATAACAGTGATGGAAGCATAAACAGGTACAAGGCTAGATTGGTAGCCAAAGGATATGCGCAGACATATGGGATTGATTATGAGGAAACTTTCAGCCCAGTTGCCAAGATGGCAACGGTGAGAGTTGTGATAGCAGTGGCTGCGTCAAAGCAATGGTCTTTACATCAGATGGATGTAAAGAATGCATTCTTGCATGGGGATTTGCAAGAAGAAGTGTATATGTTGCAGCCACCTGGATATGAGGATGTGGGTCACCCCGAGCATGTTTGCAGGTTGAAGAAAGCCTTGTATGGCTTAAAGCAAGCACCAAGAGCATGGTCTGACAAGATTTCTGAATATCTTGTCACTATTGGCTTTCATGTAGCCAATGCAGATTTCTCATTGTATGTGAGACATGGTGATAGAGGAGTTGTGCTTGTTGTCATCTATGTAGATGACTTGATCATTACGGGGGACCATGATGCAGAGATCTTTGATGTAAAGATCTTGCTAAGATAGAAGTTTGAGATGAAGGATCTGGGGGAGCTCAGATATTTCTTGGGCATTGAGGTGATTAGGTCACCACATGGTATTGGATTACTGCAGAGACAGTATGGCTTGGACATGTTGTCCAAGTATGGTATGACAGGCTGTAAGCCTATTTCTGTGCCATTGGATCAGAATGGCAAGTTAAGTGCAGATTCAGGAGAGATCTTGGAGGATCCTACTATGTACAGGAGCATAGTAGGAAGTTTGATCTACATGACGATCACCAGACCAGATTTGAGCTATGCTGTTGGGTTGGTGAGTCAGTTTATGCAGGTTCCACGAAAACCGCATTTGGATGCAGTGAGACGCATACTGAGGTATGTGAAGTCTACTTTGCATTGTGGACTATTCTATGAGACTGGGATAGAGATATGTGTACATGGGTACACAGATGCTGATTGGGCTGGTAGTATCTCAGATAGAAGATCTACCAGTGGATTCATGTTTTCTTTGGGGAGTGCTGCTGTGACTTGGAGCAGCAAGAAGCAGCCTACGGTTGCTCTATCCAGTACAGAGGCCGAGTATAGAGGAGCTGCTATGGCAGCATGTGAGGTACCTTGGTTGAGAAAGCTACTTGCAGATTTGGGTCTATCAGTGGATAGACAAGTTGTCATTTTTTGTGACAACATTAGCAGTATACAGTTGGCCAGGAACCCAGTCTTTCATGCTCGTACGAAGCACATAGAGGTCCACTACCACTTTGTCAGAGAGAAGGTCTTGGCAGGAGACCTTGACCTTGTTTATGTCAGCACAGAGGATCAGGTAGCTGACATCTTCACCAAAGCATTGGGTACAGAGAAGCTCCGCAGATTCAGGGCTTCGCTTGGTGTACATGAGATGGAGTTGAGCTCGAGGGGGAGTGTTGAGATATCGCGAGCTCGTCTAGTGAGGCGGTGGCCACTGATGACCCGCCTGGGGGATAGGCCCCACACTTACACCACTGGCATGGTTGGTGAGATCTTGGGTGATATGCGGCCAGTGGGATGACAGGCTGTGTGACAGCCATTCTAGAGACTGGCATAGTTATAGCACCAGCTCATTTAGTCGGGTTCACACTATAGAGAAACCGTGTATGTATTGGTTGAGTACCTTTCATATTATGTGTACTCTTATCTTGTATATGGTGTGTTGAGTGTTGAGTAGAGAAGAAGAAGATTTCAGCCTCTCACCTTGTGTGTTCTCTATTAGGGTTTTGTGAGTGTGTGTGTGTGCTTGCAAGAGCTCAAGCTCTCTTCCCCCCTGCATCTTTTCAAGCATGTCATCAACCTATAGCATGATGACCAAAAATTCATCTTTAGTCCTCTTAATGTAGAGGGTACTGTCAGTAGGACTGTTGCAAAAACCCTGTGCAACCAAGTATGCATGTATCTTCTCATACCATGCTCTAGGAGCCTGCTTAAGACCATACAAAGCTTTTTTTAATCGGTATACTTTTGATTTCTAACCTTTGTGAACAAAACCATGAGGCTGAGATACATAGACCTCCTCCTCATGCAAATCTCCATTCAAAAAAGTACATTCCAACCTTTATGTGTTGCTAATACAATGATACTCTGCATGATAGTCTAATTGATGTACATTCCAATCTTTATGTGCTACTAATACAATGATACTCCGCATGGTAGTCATACGACATGTGGAAAGTCTTACCATAGTCAATGTCTTTTTCCTATGCATAACCCTTTGCAAAAAGCCTTGCTTTGTATCGCTCACAACACTACCGTCAACTTTACATTTGAGCTTGTAAACCCATTTTGTGCCGATGGCCTTCTTGCCCACCATGAGGCAAATCAACTCCCAAGTACCATTTTTGAGTAAATCAGCATATTCAGATTGCATAGCATTTATCCCATTATTATGATTCCTTTGCTTCATCAAAGGAGATAGGTTCCAATTCATAACATAAACTGGCAATAAGAGCATGACCTAAGTCACATAAGATGCGTAATGAGAACCTACACGTGTTCTACTGGGCAAAGGAGTGGTCAATTTGTTGTCATGTAGTGTTTGCACCAGCCATTTTGGCATACTTTTTGACTCCTCAATTTCCCTTCTTTCCTCATCAACTACATCATCCACATTTACCTCATCAATAGACTAATATGTGGGCTAAAAAACATGCTGATTTTTAACCTCTGTGGGTTGATTTTTAGCATTCCTTTGAGTACCCAAATACTCTACATCAATGTGTCTTGCATTGAACAATGGAAGGAGAGTGTCGAATATGTCATACGAACATACATTTTGTTGTTTTTTACACAAAATCAAGGGATTAATTTCATCTTCCACAAATACAACATCTCTACTTACAAGAATCTGCTTGTTGGTAGCAAGATGATAAAGATGGTAACCTTTACTTTCCAAGCTACACCCCACAGAAATACATTTAGCAGCCTTATTGTCAAGCTTTTCTTAGGCACAAGAACATAAGCAAGATAACCAAAAATGCATGTGAGCCATAGAGGGCTTTCTACTACCATTGTTGATGGTCACGTGTGTGAGTACTAATCTTCTTCGTTGTCATGGATTTTTTAATTAGGCACACTCCCTTTTTTTGTTGTGCTTTGTCTAGGACCCCATCATTTTTTCCAGGCTATTTTACTTTGGTTGTATTGCATGTTACATATATTTCTAGAAAAAAGGATTCAATATCTCAATTGCCTTATAAAAACCATTTTATATCCTTGAGGGTCTTTAATGACTAGTTGGATTTTTTAAATCCTGAAATTTTATATATATTGGTTTTTCACTGGTTCAAAAAAATGTTTTTTCCTAACGTTGGCCAGTGGCTCCATACAAACTGCCAACCTATTGCCACCACATGTTGATGATCATGCTGCAGGCTCCAATCCTAGCTGCAATCCCATTAGTGTAAATCCAATTCCCTTCATGCAGCATTTGTGCCCGGGTTTAGAGAGCCTAGCGCATGAAAGAAGGCAGACACGCTTTTCATTTAGCACCCCAAAGCGTTTGATTGGCTATTTTAGATGGCCTGCATTCAAAATTGCTTGGCTACTATGGCATCTCTGTGAGCACCCTTTGGTCCTTGTGTACCCTTGCCCCATAATTTGTATGTAGTATAATGCTGCAAGGTAGGCAACCACCTCACGAGAGCGATCTCAACGTATAGGTTTGGAGATAGGTGGCAAGCTAGCCTTGGTAGGTGGAAAGGAGGATGGAGGAAAGAGAAAAATCATGGGGGCTGCACCATGAAGGACCAGTCACCTACAGTAAGTATTATGTGTTTGTCGATAGTGCTCAGGTTTACTTGTATGACTGGGTTTGATGCATAAATTTCATTGGGGTGGAGAAGTATACCAAAGGAGAAGGGTGTTGAGGGAAAGAGAAAAGGAATGGAGCCAAGAACGATTGAGGGCACACCCCCCACGGTACTTGGGGTGATCTTGACAAGGGAAAGGGCCCTACTTCCCACATCAAAGGAGAAGGGTCACCCTAAGAAGAGAAAAATTGTTAAGGCAGTTGTTGTGTGTGATGATGGAGGACCCACCCCCATATAGTGAAGATGAGGGTGACCCGGGAAATAAGAAATGCATAGGGTCTACAACAATGACGGATCAAAGAACCACGGTAAATATTTGGTGCTTAGGTTTACCTGTATGTTTGGATTTGATATTGGGTTTGCTTGAGCTGCAGGTGGAGAAGTCTAAAAAGGAGACGAGTGATGATGGAAAGAGAAAACGAATAAGGGCTGCAAATGACAAAGGGCACACCCCCCATGGTAAGTATTCGGTGCCCGGTTTTACCTATATATATATCCGGGTTTATTTGTATATGCTTGGGTTTACTTGTATATGCTCGAGTTTACCTATATATGCCCAAGTTAACCTGTATATGCCCAAGTTAACCTGTATATGCCCAAGTTTTTTTGTAATATGACCTTGCCTGGGTTTACTTGTATGTTTGGATTTGATGTTGGGTTCTGCTTGGGTTGCAAGTGGAGAAGTCTAAAAAGGAGATGGGTGATGGTGGAAAGAGAAAACAAACGGGGGCTATAATGAACAGAGGGCACACCCCCCACGGTAAGTATTCAATGCTCGGGTTTTGCCCAGGTGTACTTGTATATGCTTGGGTTTTTCTATATGACCTTGCCTAGGTTTACATGTACACATTGGATTTGATGTTGGGTTCTACTTGTGCTACAAGTGGAGAATTCTAAAAGGGACATGGGTGATGGAAAAAAGAGAAAAGGAATGGGGACTACATAAACGACAGAGGGCACACCCCCCATGGTAAGAATTCGATGCTCAAGTTTACCTATATATGCCATGTATATGCTTGGGTTTACCTATATATGCCCAAGTTTTTCTGTATGACCTTACCTGTGTTTACCTATTGACATCGAGAAACGCTTGCTTGATCTTTGTGTAACAAGCTTGCCCTTGTGTCAGATAATTATATTCTCCATCTCCCCATCAACATTAGCCATGTTCACGAAATGTTGCTCAATAGCATTTGCACTTTTGTCACCCTTGACTTTGCCAAGATGTAAACTAGGGGGCCAATGATCTTGTTGTGTAGCAAGATACCGGCTCTAATATAAACCCAGGCAATGACTCTTTTGTAAATTAGGGCCAGCTACACACCACATGCACCAATCAACAACTCAATGACATATGGCAAATGGATGTCGTGTTTCTTCACATTAGTGCACCATGTTGACTTGATCTTGGCAATTGTTTCTTTAAGTCCAAGGTGTGCACTGGAGTGACATGCCATGATAATGCCCTTCGAGTCTTCTACGCATGCAATTTCACCTTTTTTTGTGCCCCACTTCCGCATGGTCGATCGTAAGCATTAAAGAAGGCATGGAGATAGTATCGAGGGCCGCCTACTTCATACATTATCCATAGTACATACCCAAGTTGCTGGGCCCTGCCTAGCTGGCCATGTCGAGCCCACCCCATTGCCGTGATGCACGCTATCATGCTATGCTGTCACCACACTCACTGCTATAACAAAGCCAACACACACATGCTGACACCCATAAACAAACACACTCACACAACACAAACACCCTACACATGCTAGCACACACACATACACACATACTAACACACACTAGCACACACACATACTAACACACACTAAAGCACACACATACATACACTTTCACACACCAACTCGCACACACCCACACACAACACAAACCCCCTACACACACTAACACACACACACACTAAAGCACACACATACATACCCTTTCACACACCTACTGGCACACACCCACACACACGCACACTTCAAAACACTAAAAACATCCATAACACACACCCTTTCACACACTTCCACACACTTCCACACACTAAGGCGCACACACACACACACACACACACACACACACATAAGCAAACACACACTGCACACACTTAAACTAACACCTGTACACACATAAGCAAGCACACACACACACACACACAGACACACACACATAAACTAACACCCACACACACTAATAGCCCCACACATACACACACTTTCACGCACTACACAAACACAGACTAAATCTGACACACACTCATACACACACTAAAACAAACACACATCCTCATATAAACACACATAATACACTAATACAAACACACGTAACACACTAAAGCTCGTGCGCGCGTGCGCGCGCACACACACACACACACACACACACACACACACACACACACACACCTAATACACTTACAAACACACACCCACATAACAACAAACACACCAGACATATGTTTTCACACATACACGACCAACGCAAACAAACCCACACACACTTTCACACACATGCACACGCGTGCATGCACTTTCTTACACAAACACAAACACACACATAAGTGCAAAGACACATAAGCGCACGCACGCACGCACACACACACACATACACTCAAATGCATTTAACACCCACACCCACCCACACACACACAGAGTAATAACACGTCACTTGCACATAAACAACAAAGAAAAACATTAAAATTAAACATTAAAACAAAAATCTTAAAAAAAACCCTTACTGCTCACTCCCCTAAGCTGACACACACACACACACAACACATTCACTCCCCTAAGCTAACACACAAGCAACACACACCACAACATATGCTTTCAAACATACACTGCCAACACAAACAAACCCACACACACTTTCACAAAACAACACAAACCAATACACTCACTAACACATACAAATACATACACACATACATAGGCAAAAACGCACATGACACACACATAAACTAACACCCACACACTCACACACTGACGATACATGGCTGAGACTACAAAAAGTACACATGGTCGGGGTTCTAAAAAACCAATAAAAAACCAAGATCGGGGTTCTAAACCAATAAAAAACCAATAAGATTAGTTAATGATGGTGAGGGTTGTTAAGGTAGAGAATGATAGTGAGGGAGAGAAATACAATGAGAGGGAGAGGGAGGCAATAAGATTTCATATATGTTATATGAATCCATTATACATCAAAAAACATTCTCAATTGTACCTTGGTGGTTTGGCGTGCTTACACCTGCCTCTACATCAATGGATATATTTTGTGGCTGAGAGGCTAGGGCACTTGGAATGTATAGTATATATTAGACATCATACATGAAATCTAGACAAAAAATGTCAATTATATAGATATCACTTGTTGAGATTAATTATTTTTTACAACATCAAGAATTGATGATTTGCTAGCTTCACTCATTTGTTGAGCGATAAGTAGCATGCCATGTCATGAGTTCTGCAATCCCCTTATATTTAAACATGTGTTGGATGGGAGGAATGATAGGGAAGTCTCTCAATACCTTTCGAGGAACTTTATCTCCTTGCAAATCATCCCTATAGTGGATCTCCCCACATTCTAGACATTGTGTTGCATCTTTATTAACCCCTCTAAATAGCATGAAATCATTAGGACATGCATGTATTTTTGTGTAATCCATATTAAGAGACTAAGGTTATGTAAAAGGGGAGGAGAAGGGTGTGTGTGTGAATGGACTTATGGTCCACTAGCTCGCCTATTTAAAGGTGGAGCTAGAAGGCATTTTTTGAGCATGAAGCTTAGTTGTATTTTGAGAAACTTAATAGACAAGATCTTTTCTTGTATTTTGGGTTGTCTCTCCTCCACATATTTGATCTATTTCATGAGCACCACGAATTCTAACATGGTATCAGAGCTTGGCAAGATTAGGTCATTTTTGTGGTGTAGAATAGGTCAATTTTATTCCCTTTTTTTTTGTGGAGCTGAACCTCCTGCTAGTGGAGGAGCTCTAGCATCTTGTGGAGGCAAGAATTGGAGAGTTTCCATCTGGGAAAGTGTAGAGGAGGTCCGGGCGCTTAGGAACGTACAACAAATTTCTGGGTTTCTCTTCTCTTGGCCGCGTCACTGCATTCTAAGCAAGCCGGCACACAAAATCAGCATCGCTGGTTTTTGTGTGGGTAATATTTAGCCACACAAGCTTAGGCCTTTTTAAGCCCTAAGCCTCAAGGTCCTACAGCCCAGGTCGAAGCCCTAATGGCAGCCTGAATTGAGCGGTGGAGTCAAAATACCAATCGGTTGTCTAGTTTTCAGCCATGGAAGCTCGTATAAAAGCTTTATAAAAGTGTTTTAAATACTAATTAGCTTTCATGCTTATCATTAAAGGAGTACTAATATGTTAAGTGCTCTTGTGAGGGTCTTTTTCCATATCCTTAAAGTGGTGGGCATACACCATGGGGTATTCATAAGCCTCATTGCCATCATCAAGCTTCATCAACATATTCAAGTGCACAAAGCTTCTCAAAGTGTGCTTATAAGCACTAATAGTGTTGATTAACACTAATGAGGCTACTAATCCAACAAAGGGGAGCCATTCCAAAGTGTTTCTAAACACTAAGAGTATTCTTAAACACTAATGGTGAATCTAATCACCAATGCAAGTGTCCTTAGACGCGAGAAATGTGCTCTTAAGCACTACTAGTGTTGCTAAACACTAATGGTGATCTTAATCACCAAACAAAGTGTTCTTTGATACTAATGAAGCTAATCTCCATCATAATTAGTGGTTGGACACAAACCCTAAGTGCTAAACCATAAACTTCACCGTATTAATCTCCTTTCTTATGCAACATCCTTAACTTGATTAAGGGTTAGAGCTCCAGACAAGGGTGTAGTCGCCACAACACAAATAGGGAAGAGTAGATGAAGCTCTCACCCTCAGGGGGGCTAGTAGACGTGCTAGCGAGGGGGAGCAGGCTGCTTTTGCTTTGGCAAAAGCAACACTAGGTCTCTCGATGCATCTCTCCAGCAAGGGGATCTTCATCTACTCATCACATGAGCATATGCCTGCTTTTTCTTTGGCAAAAGCAACACTAGGTCTTTCGATGCATCTCCCCAGCAAGGGGATCTTCATCTACTCATCACATGAGCATACGCCTAGGAGACCCATTACACCATTTGATCCACGCACCCTACCATACAACGTGGATATTGATGGTGCGGACGTGATGGATGCACGAGGGAAGCGAGTCATGAACCGCATACATGTACTTGCAAACCTGGAAATCATGAACTCCTTCAAAAAATAGAAAGCACAAGATGAGCGTTCAAAGTAATATGTGATTGTTCTTAGGTTGGACTTCCATGTTCCACATGCGGGTCTTAAGACAAATTTAGGAATTTTGGGAATTATTCGAGTCCCATTTCTTATAGGATTGGTTGGAAACTCGGTATTTTTGTGTAGTTTGAGCTAACATCTATTTGTTGGTGCACTCTTTGTGCCATTAGATTATATCTTGACACAACTATTTGGTGTATTTGTTTGTAGTTGTATAGATACAAACGTCAATGCAACAATATTGGAAGGACAAGGGAAACATGATACTAAACTTAACTGAGATTATACAATACCTTATGAAGAAGATAATGTTAAATACTATCTCCACTTTGAGACATTGAAGTAAAAACATTGAGATTATACACTTTGAGACATTGAAGATAATGTTAAATACTATCTCCACTTTGAGACATTGAGATTATACAACACCTTTCATATGAAGAAGATAATGTTAAATACTATCTCCACTTTGAGACATTGAAGTAAAAACATGGGCTTTATTTAATTTGCCAAAAGAATTCTAAATATCACTTAAAAAGGAACCTTAGAAGTGAGAGATCTCTAAAGCATCTGATGTTATCCCAACGCTAGAGGAATCTGTGGATTGATTGTAATAAAAAAATTTGAATTTTTGATGTTAATGATCCAGTTTTATTGTTTAATTCCAGGATGGGTCCACATTCGAAAAATAAAGTTACGGTGGGATGGGCCCATACCGGATATTTTCTAGACTCAGCAGCACTGGCACTTTTGAGTTAATGACACTGGTGGATGGTGTGAAACTTTCGAAGCCTGTAAATGGTTTCCAGTTAAAACCTTATTTTAGACGGTTACTTGAACCAACGTCTATCCCAGCGTACACTGTTTCTCCCATACATGCATCTCCCACATGTCATAGTCCACGTTGCATTCATGCATACGTTGTATGATGTGAAATCATATACGTACTACCAGTTCATATTGTTCATTAGCTCTTAAGTTATTGTTCATGCATGTGCATATAATATGAAAGTTACACATATGTTTGGTATTGTATGGTGAACTTTATGTGGTGTATGCATTTAGAAGAGTTTTGCTCTTGACATATTTTTTGGTAATTTTTGGTCTATTTTGATCTTTTTTATCAAGAAACAACAAAACAAAAAGTAAATCTCAATGACAGTACAATGTGCTAAGTTTACGATTGATCCACAGATAAAAACCCATCTTAGACACTATATCAAGATTATAAATCATGATATATATGCTCAAATTTGAGGGACATTGAAGTAAAAACATGGGATAATAATGCCAAAGAACAAGAACACTTGGAAAAGGAACCTTAGAATTGAGGGATCTCCAAAGAGTGTGGTGTTTAGAAACACCAGAAGCAATCAAATTTTAATGAGATTGTTACATTCAAGTTTACAATTCATCCGAAGACAAAAACCCTTCGTAGACACTTTGTCAAGATAATAATTGAGTACAAATTGTATCTTAAACATAGTGTTTTCTCATGTATTTCTCCAATACATACAAAGTTTCTCTATCATAAGCTGCTTCATTTACTAAAGTGTTGCAAGTATACTCCCGTTTGTTCTTTGCATAAATCCAACCAAGTAACCATGCGTTGATTGTTGTCTCCAAAAAACTTTGAAGCTCCTCTATATTTTGATTCCACATCTTTGGAAAAATCAAGTAGGTTCCGGGCATATTCCACATTACATTGTAGAGGGTATCATAAAAAATTAGCGTGTTATTTCCATCCAGGTAATGAAAAATTCTCCATGCTACATCCAAGTTTTTGTGGTACACAAATCGATATCCAATTAGAAGATCTGTCTTTTGACATGCTGCCTGCCCTGCCTACGACCTTAAACTTTTGATGGTGCTGAGGAAAGCACAACTCAAGAATGCGTCGAATCCTTTGTAGTCTATTAGTACTCCAGATCCATCTCTCAAACCATTGCATACAAAAATCAAGGAAAGTGAATGCATCTTTGCGAATCAAATGCCAAACACTTGTATTCTCTTCCACAAGATGCATATGTTTGGCCCAGTCTGGACATACATCACCATGTTGCATCTCAATGGTCTTAAGTAAAACACCATTGAGTTCAAGTATCAATGCTCTTCTTTGTTTCCTTATTGTATCTGGGGGTGGTGGAACTCTTTTGCTTCTAGGTACATGAGTCACCAATGATTGGTGCCACCTCAATAGTAAGTTTTCTGTACACTTGAAATCAAAGCTATATGCTTCTCTGTTGAAAACAAAATGTCACTACTACATGATAGCCTAATACCGGCGCTTATATCGACGTCATTAAACGAGGTCTAAAAAAGCCCCGTCATCAGTATAAACATCGGTATCTGCGCCGGAACGACGACGTCGGTATAAGCGTCGGGGAAAAATACCGGCTCCTATACCGGTGTCTATACCGACGTTACACCGGCGCCTATACTGACGAGCATACCGGCGTCTATATCGGTGTCTATACCGACGTTACACCGGCGCCTATACTGACGAGCATACCGACGTCTATATCGGCACACCTGTACCGGCACGTATACCGGGGCCTATACCAGTGTCTATACCGGCGTTACACCAGCGCCTATACCGACAAGTATACCGGCATCTATACCGGCACATATACCGGCAACTATACCAGCGCCGCCTGTTCCCCGGTACCTATACCGGGGAATATACCGACGCTATAGCAAAAAAAAAATTAGACAGAATGGTGTTGCCTGGCTGTTGCCTGGCTGCCTGCAATAATGAACAGGACTCAACAGCAGTAAACAGACAGCACCATTCTGTCTAAAATAGAGCACAAAAGACAACCGTGCTCGTTTTTTTATTTTTCAGATAAACAAGAAATTAAATTAAACATTAATACTCAAGAATCTTTTGATCATCTACCAATAGTTTGAAGGTAATCTTACATTATGGTAATGCCTCCTAATTGACGGTGTCTCCTTCTTCTTCAAGCATCTCAAATAAGGCCACAAGGCCATGTTTGTGAGCGTACTTCTCTTCTCGCCTACTTGGTGGGCGATTCATGGCCAACTCCTACACAAACGATTAACAATTACAACTTTTAGAAATCAACATTTAGCCCACATACACATTTAGATAAATAAAATTGCTACAAATACTTACGAATTCATGGCGCATGGTTTCGTAACCACCACTCCCAAGATGAGAAGCCCCTACTGTTTGGAGTCTTGCCCTTGCCACCTCTCTTTGTTGTTGAAACCTCTTTGGTGTCTCTGTGAGCTCCTGAGCAATGGCTTCCCACTCCCTGTCATCTAGCCAAACAGGTTTCTCTTTCCTCTCTCTAAATGCATCCCTCGCCTCTGACCTACGATGCCCCATCAAAATGCGAGCTGTATACTGTATCCACTCATTAGAGACGACATTCATAGGGTCAGATGGCTGAAACTCTTGCTTTATCTTTGTATTTATGTAATTTTTCTTCTCCTTATCTTGCTGATCCCATTTAGTCATGACAGAGTTGTGAAACTGTATAGTGCACAATTGTCGAATTCGTGTCTTCATTGCCTTTCCTGCATTATTCATTATTGGTGTCCCATCCCTAATTATGTATATCTTGCTGTTGTCATGGTCATGTGCACCCCAGGGAGTGGAAGGTGAACCTATGGGTGTGCTATCAACAAATGAGAGCGAAGAACGATGCTCACGTGGTGGTGGTGGCACTACCACCACAACAACCTCCCCCTGAAGACCTACTACGTGAGCGACGTCTATGTGAAGAGGTGGTAGATCGAGCTGTAAGAGGAGTGGAAGGCTGTGTGGTATGAGGTGTGGGAGCTGCTGTCGTACCTACGGAAGGTGTGGGAACTGGCGTCGTGAAGCCAGATGGTGAGGCAGATGTCCCTGCTCCAGAACCCCAATAACTTTGAGCCATGGCTCTCTGCTCTGGAGTCATGGACGAGAGAAAACCATATAACTGCTGGGGACTCATGCCCTGCGGTGTAGGGTTAAATGAGAAATCAGGACTGTAGTCAAGCGGCGGTGAGTCATCACCCATGGCCTGTTGGACAAAAAACCATATGACAAACTTGTGCGAAATGAAAATTACACGGTAAACAATGAAAGAACCATATGACAAACATTAACAATGATAAACAACAATGGTAAAACCATATCAATTTGCACCTGCACTAGTGATTATGATGGTAAACATTAACAATGGTAAACAATGAAAGGACCATATGACAAACATTAACTTTCCTAAACAACAATGGTAGATACCTAACATGTCCTTGGTAGACATTCTTTCGTAATGCTTTTGAGTATCTTGAATCAAGTCAAGGACCACATACAAGACATGCATTGTAACCCGATATAGACAAACCTGAGCATTCTCCATAGCCAGGCCAATCATGCATTGTCCACATGAGAATACCTTGCACAGTTGCAAGTCTTTGGCCACTCTGCTGCTTTGACATGTCCTTCACTTCAATTCCGTTCCACAAGGTGCGTAACTTATCAATAAGTGGTGCCAAATATACATCCATGTTCTTCACCTTGTACTTTCCTGGAACTATTAATGAGAGCAACAAATGACCTTTCTTTATTGCTAACCATGGCGGAAGATTATAATTCACAAGGCAAACAGGCCATGTGCTCCATGAAGAGCTCCTTAAACCAAAAGGGTTTACACCATCCATTGCTAGGCCAAGACGGAGGTTACGAGGATCTTCCCTAAAAGTTGGCCATTTCTCTTCAATGTGTCTCCATGCGGGTGAATCAGCAGGCACACGCATCACTTCATCTGTGGATCGAGTTGTGGCATGCCATGTCATCAAGCTTGCTATAGATTTGCACCTGAACATGCTTTTTATTCTTGGGATGATTGGAAAGTGCCTAAGAACCTTTACCGGGACAGCTTTCCCCTGAACATCTTCTCTATATCTGTTAGAGCCACAATGGGGACATTCTTGCAAATGCTCATATTCATGGCGGAAGAGGCAACAATCATTGCGACAAGCATGAATATTATTGTAATCCATGCCTATGGATTTCAATAACTTCTTGGCATCTGCACGAGATGGAGGCATCTCGTTGCCGGGGGGCAATATCTGGTCTTTCAAAAGCCTGCAAGTATGGCAATATCTGATCGTTACTATTAAGATTTAGTCAAATACAAGTTAAAAATTTATCATTTCAACATTAGGTGTAATCTCCAAAAAATCCTTACTTGAAGAGTTCAGTGACACTTGTATTAGACCATCCAAAAATTGACTGTAAATTTAGCATCGTAAGAGATGCACGCAATACAGATATCTTGGCACCATTGTATAGTGGAAGGCGAGCAAGTTTACGCATGGCCTCTTCCTCTGGTTCATAATTTGACCGTTGGTTGATGATCTTCATGTTCATGCTCCTCGAAGAGAGCTTCTTGTTGCTCGATGAAGGCATCCAACATTTCCTCCATTGGAACTTCTTCCATTTCCTGACCTTCTTCCATTCCCTCGGGTGCTGTTAATTGAGCTCCATCTGTCACTCCCTCCTTCGATATTCTCATCCTTTGTTAGGGACGAGAATTCATAGGCGCAATGTTATCAAGATGCGGCTGCACACTTGCTTGGTTGTACGATTGAAACCGTAAATTTTGCAAGTATGTCTCTTTCCTTTAAATAAGCACCAAACAAACTCCTCTAGCCCTCATTGGCACTACCACATGTCTCCTGTATGAAATTCTTGCCCTCATCGGTACTATCACATGCCTCTTGTATGAAATTCTTGCACATCCATCCACACGTGTTATTAGAACACCATTGACTTTTATGTGAGACAAATTGAAAAGGCCTAGTAATGTGGACTTACTTTGTACCAAGATTTCTCCTTTTATGAGCTTCATCATGCATGGCGAGGCTCTCAATTGATGATAATGTTTTCTTTCGCTCCCTACCACCATTCGAGGTGCTTTTAATTTTCTTGATGGTGTCTTATAGCTTGCAAATTTGTGCATCCTTATCTTCATCTATGACCTCCATCTCTTTAATCTTCTTGTTGGTCTCTTGGTGGAGAATGAATTGCATGCTGTGAAGTTAAGAATAAAGCAAGTGGTTTTTCCATGCTCCACACATGATTAACCTTTTGCAATATCCTAGCAATCCATTATTGCCTTCACCCATATACTCAATAAAAGAGGGAAAATCATAGAATGGAGGTCTGTTTTGAATGGGACAACTGTTTGGGAAGAGACAACCATCATCAAAAGATCCACAATCTTATGCCCCTCCATCCTCAATGCATGCAAGGCTTGTGGACCAAGAGGTTAATTTTATAAGCACACTTGTAACCTGCATACTCCTCAAGAACACACACATGAACATCTACCTTACATTTTCGTGCGGAGTCAGGAGTGTTAGTGATATCTTACAAGGTTGCCATTTTAGTGATTGGTGTGAATTGGGGAAGAGTGGAGTTGTTCAAGGTTTCGATTAGTGTAGGAATCTGATTAGAGATCAAAGTAGATTTAGGGGAATATTGCTAGTGCATGAGGAATTTTAATGGAGAAGAAGCCCCAAAAATGTTGTATAGAAGGGTGGTTGCAAGATCAGGGTGCCCAGTTTTGTCCACTCAGGCACCCTGTAAACAGTAAAAAAACAAGCATTTGTTTACCTTTGGTGGCTAATCTCTCCTAGTAAATGAAGGAATTTCATTTCAAGTTCTTTTGTTGGAACATCATATTCAAAGTTGGAAATATAGTTGCATAGTTTGATTAAGCATTAGATAGTCAAAAGTCCTCATTTTCTTAGGTACAAAGTCAATGTATACACCCTGTCCCAAATTTGAACTGATTCCATAAAATGCTAATATCTTTTACATATAAACTCATATGAGATTCCCACTTTGTACCTTAGATCTTCACATAATATGGATCTTAACTTGATTTTTTGAGAAAATTTTAAGATATTTGTCTATTTTCTTTAAATATTTCAAGGTCTTTAAAGTGTTATAATATACACCACTTTTTGTACCCACAATAGCTACCACTTAAAATCCTCAATCTTGTAGATCAAAAGAGTGGGTAGATACTGAGACATTAGTAGAATGTGGTGGTTAGTAAAAATTGCAAATCCAATGGTTGGATTTTTAACGATCTCTTTTTTAAAATTCTTCCAGACTATCAGAAGGCCTACAAATATTAATAATCTAATTAGTAAAATTACATTTTTGATGTGAATCATCTAAAACCTATAGGGACTAGTGTACTTGTAATGGTGCATCTATGGAAAAATAAATTAGATCACTCTAAGTATGGAAAGATCATTTGTTTATCATTTCATCATATTTTTGATTAATTTTGATTAATTAGACTAATTTATATTAATTTAAGTTATATTGGGTTAATTTAAGGGCAAGTGTATTTTCTATTATTCGCTTGATCTCATTTTAAGTACCTTGTCCCCCCAAAATTTGTTCTCCAAGCATTGTCCCAGTCCAGCATAAACTGGATAAAACTGGACACCCTGATCTTGCAACAACCCAGAAATAATATTTGCTTTTTAGCCATTAAAAATAATATAATTGGGGTAACATTATGAATTTTGTTGGTGGGATAGAGCGGACTTATTTGTGAATATTTTAGGGGTTTTAGGGGGGAAACTATAAAAAAAACTTGTTTTAAACATTAATATAGGTCGGGTTTACTTTTTAAATCAAAATATAGCCAAAAGTGAGAAAAATGAAAAATGCATTTTTAAAGCCCACTTCTAATCACGAAATTGATGATGTGGCAATAAGGTACTTGGAGGGGGTTAGATGTGGGAGGAGTTAGTTATGATGATGCATAAAGTAGCCCCACTTGCCTTGGGGATTGGATAAAAAATTCTAGAAGTAGTGAGATGAAAAAATGTATTTGGAGGGCATGGAACCACCAGCTTCCAACTGCAAAGGAGAAATGGGATGAGCTTGACAAGCTGTATGGAGCTCGTGGGGGTAAGAATTCCAAGATCTCACTTAAAATTGAATTTTTCAGCTTGGAACTCAAAGAGAGAGACGGCATTGGATCCTTCATCTCTCACTTGAAGGGCCTTATGGCTCAACTTGCATCAGTGGGTGAATGCGAGAATGGATGATGATGCAGTGGCTGTTTTGCTAAAAGCAGTCAAGAAGGTGTACCCCACCTTAGTCACCACCTGAAGAACATACCTAATCCCACCCTTGAAGGAGGCATTCAATCTTATCTTGATGAAGAAAAGAGGCCAAAGGGAGGAGCTGAATCTTTAAATGCAACAACTTCATCGAATATCAAACAAGCTTTGTCACATCAAGTGATCAAAGTAAGATGTGTCCATTGCAAAAAGGTGGGTCATTTGGCAAATAATTGCTGGATCAAATATCCCAACAAAATGAAATGTAACAAGTGTAAACAAACGAGACATATCACTTCCAAATGTCCTAACAAAGAGTCAGAAGCTAAATTTGTATCAGCCTCTAACTCCACTGAGAAATTGTTTTAAATCTCAATGTAACCACACCTATATTCCTAACCTTGTACGCCTAATGTTATAAAGGCATCCTATGTCCAATACCACCTATTCCAATTTTTTTATAGGTAGTATTGAGGGGGGGTATTAAGAGACTAAGGTTATGTAAAAGGGGAGGAGAAGGGTGTGTGTGTGAATGGACTTATGGTCCACTAGCTCACCTATTTAAAGGTCCATACTTAGGATAGAGAGCATTTTACGACACCCATCTTGTGAGTTCGGTAATAGATTTTAAGGGGGAATAAACTTCTTGAGAAGCCTACAACATAACATAAGAAATCATGTGTCAAAATATTAGCAAAGAGAGTATATAGAACATGAAACATTTTCTATTTAAGAGAATAGAATGAGGCGGTCTTATCGAAAAAGACTTGTGACACTTGCATCACTCCATCCATAAGTTGTTTGCAAGTTTAATTGCTCCAAATTTTCTCGCAGTGTGGAGAACAAACATCCCTCATACAAAGGGGTGCTTGCCTCTCTATGCAAGGTCTCCTCCTCTTGTGACATTGGAGCTTGCTCACTATCATCTATGACCTCCCATCTAAAGAAGTCATTCACCATGTTGTTATCTTCTTCCTCATGTGGCAATGATGGAGGCACCTCATTCATTGGTTGGAGAAAATGAGTCTAAGCCATGATTTCCATATGAAGCCTTGTCACCTTCCGCACTCTACCCGATGTCACCGGATGGTGTGGTATGTTACCTAGCACTCTCCTATGGTTCTCTTCCATGTCATCATCCACACTTGGTCGTGCCAATGTCTCATGAAGGCCATATGTTCAGACATGCTCAATTGTTATATGACATTATCGTATATATTGGCCCAACGAATTTTTTCTCTCAACCATGCCTCTCAAAACTAGCTCAGGCCCTTGATGATCATTGTTAGACATCTAAAACCTGTCCAAAACTGATTTAGGGTTAATACAAAATACACAACACCATCTAGAACTTATGACAAAAAATTATCCAAGATTTCGCTACTACACAGCAATGTGACAGCATCGTTATTATACTGCTCAGCAGTGAAATATCGTGCCCAGCAGTGAAATTTTGTTGTTGAGCAGTGACTCGAAAACTAGGACTCTCACCTGAATCGCCGCAGAGACAGGAGTCAATCTTTCTACCTGCTTTGACTAGGTTGCACATGCAAAAGCTATGCCTACACATCATCTATTCCTCCCACAACACCTCTTCTTTCAAGGCTATTCCATCAATCATCTCTTTCTCTCCAAGGTAAGTGCCTCTTTCTTGCTTTCTTCCAAGATTTCATGGAAAGCTTCAATGCTTCACCTTATTCCAAGCTTTCTTTGTTTATGCTTCTTCTCTTTACGTTTTTGCATCCTTGGGTGACAGGGGTTAGGGTTAGGTTAATAGGCTATGCATAAACCTTATGCATAGTTTTATTCATAAGCCCTTATGCAATAGGCTTATACACAGGTTTATCCAATAGCCTTATGAATAGGCTTATGCATAAGCCTTATGCAATAGGCTTATGCATAAGAATTTTGCAATCGGCTATACATAAGCCCTATGCAATAGGCTATGCATAGGCCTTATGCAATAGGCTTATGAATAAGCCTTATGCAATAAGATTATGCATGACTTATGCAATAGGCTATGCATAATATGTTAAAATGAACTAACTTACCCATTAGCCTTATGCATAGGCTTATGCATAAGGCTTATACACAAGTAGATGGTTATATGGGAGTGGGAGCCCTACATCTTCTCACTATCCTTTTCTTGTAAAATAGAAGCTACATTTGGCTTTAATAGTGGGGACCATGTGGAAATTCCTCAGAAGCTATCATCCAAAAGGGGCATTGTCCACCCTGCTTGTCTAAGCAGTATTGTAGGAGGTCTCAACAATGTTCTAATATCACATGTTGCCTTTTTGTTTAAGCTTTAAGCATTCTTCTGTTAGAGCAATGTTGTGTTGTTGCCTCTTTTGTTTTGCAGCTCTTGCACTAATCCCCTCTTTTAGCTTCACATAAGAGCGGTAAGCTCTCTTCTTCTTTTGATTGCTTACATCATGTTTTTCCTTTATTTCACCCTTGGGTGCTGGGTTTAGTTTTAGCTTAGGTTTACCTCTATGTATAGACTAAAGCAAGCTCTATGCATAAAGCTTCTATGCGTAGGCTCTATGTGTAAGGCTCTAACGTAGGCTCTATGCATAAGGCTCTATGTGTAGAGCTCTATGCATAAGGCTCTATAAGTAGAGCTTTATCCATAAGACTCTATGCATAGGCTTTATGCATAAGGCTCTATGCATAGAGCTTTTTACATCAGGCTCTGTGCATAAGGCCTTTATGGTTTATGCTTCAAGCAATTGACTCTTATGCATGCATGTATAGGCAATGTCGATCGACCCATCACAAAACCCAGATGTGAAAAATATGATATCTATTGTAAACGATTGATATGGGCTGTAAGCTTGGTCTTACTTTACTCAGACATAGGTGTGGTTCCATCAAACCTTTTCACATATACAAAGTTAACCTTTTATGTGTTCTATAAGTCTTATTGTTTAATCTTTAATGCATTCTATAAGTCTGATTATTTAATCTTATATGTAGGTAGGCTTACAATCGGGCCAGTCAGAGTGCCATGGAGGAAATCTACCCCACTTGGTGAGTTGGGGCAGACCACGCCTTTGATAAGCGTAGGTCCGAGTGGCGCGGGGCCAAGTGGTGTAGGCCCATCACAGTATGGTTGTGATGAGCCTACACCACCTTCCTCCGACTAGACCCACCCCCGCTCCCTCACGTCCGTCTTCACCACAACGATGACATAGTAGGGAGTCTAGGGAGGCTAGTAGACATGCTAGCGGGGGGGAGCAGGCTGCTTTTGCTTTGGCAAAAGCAACACTAGGTCTCTCGATGCATCTCCCCAGCAAGGGGATCTTTATCTACTCATCACATGAGCATACCCCTAGGAGACCCATTACACCATTTGATCCACGCACCCTACCATATAACGTGGATATCGATGGTGCGGACGTGATGGATGCACGAGGGAAGCAAGTCATGAACCGCATGCATGTACTTCCAAACCTGGAAATCATGAACTCCTTCAAAAAATAGAAAGCACAAGATGAGCGTTCAAAGTAACACGTGGTTGTTCTTAGGTTGGATTTCCATGTTCCACATGCGGGTCTTTGCTTCTCGGAGGAGTGGATGAAGAGACGAATCAAGCTTTATAGGAGAGCAAATATCAAGAGAGCAGCAAAGAATAATTTGGAGAAGTGCAGCATTTACATGCATGAGGAGTGGCGACACGCACATAGCTTTATGAGAAAGCACCCATGTGCTTTTCAACAACACGCGGCGATGAGTGCTTCTCGACTATAGAAGGGAGGGCTTCACATGTTGGCTTGGGAGTAAAGTCCTCCTTCACTGCTCGTTTTGTAAGTACCTATTTAAATAATCATTTCTTCTCCTCTTTCATTTTGTTTTGTACTATATTTTTTAAAAAAACTAATTATATATTTTCTTAATTGTCATCCTGCTTTTTGCGATGAGCTCCCCCTACCTGTATCCCTACCTGTATTGAAAATGTAAACCGCCCTATGTATGCGCACTATTTCGCGTTCGTTTGTGCCCCATTTCCGCGTGGTCGATTGCAAGCATTGAAGAAGGCATGGAGATAGTGTCGAGGGCCACCTACTTCACACATTATCCATAATATATACCCAAGTTGCTGGGCCCCACCTAGCTGGCCATGTCGAGCCCACCCCATTGCCGTGATGCACGCTATCATGCTACTGCAATTCTAGAATCCACACGTTTTTGCCCTTACCACTGCAGTGGACTATGTACCTTTAGAGTCCGAACCATGTTGGCACGCTGTCACCACACTCGCCCTGCTGACAGCCAACACACACATGTTGACACTCATAAACAAACACACTCACACATTACAAACACCCTACACACACACATACACACACATACAAACACACACTAAAGCACACACATACATACACTTTCACACATCGACTGGCACACAGCCACACAACACAAACACCCTACACACACTAATAAACACACATACAAACACACACTAAATTACACACATACATACCCTTTCACACACCTACTGGCACACACCCACACACACTAAAACTCACACACACGCACACTTCAAAACACTAAAAACTTCCATAACACACACCCACACCCTTTCACACACTTCCACACACTAAGGCATGCACACACACATACACACACACACACATAAGAAAACACACACTGCACACTCTTAAAATAACACTTGTACACACATAAGCAAGCACACACACACACACACACACTACACACACACACACACACTACACACACATAAACTAACACACCCAGACACACTAATAGTCCCATACATACACACACTTTCACGCACTACACAAACACAGACTAAATCTGACACACACTCATACACACACTAAAACAAACACACATTCTCATATAGACAGACATAATACACTAATACAAACACAGATAACACACTGAAGCTCACACATTAATACAAACACACATAACACACTAAGGCTCGCATACACACACACCTAATACACTTACAAACACACACCCACACAACACAAACACACCAGACATGCTTTCACACATACACGACCCAACGCAAACAAACCCACACACGCTTTCACACACGCGCGTGCACTTTCATTCACAAACACAAACACACACATAAGTGTGCGCGCACACGCAGTAATAACGTGCACATAAACAACAAAGAAAAGCATTAAAACAAAAATCAGTGCAGCGCATAAAACCAAACAGTGTATCTGTATATATAGATATGCAAGCAAAAAGCAAGTCTTTCCACACGTACATGCAGGGGGTTGGTCTCAGAGGCTCCTCAGAGAGCATGGCGACTTTGTTGTGCACGAGGAGGTTCTGTGATGTCGCCTCTAGGTCAAGGTGGTTCCTCAGCAGAGCAGCGGCGGCGACAGCAGGCAGAGCAGGCCCCAGGCTTTTGTAGTAGTGAAGGGGGCACCTTCTCTTGCTTGCCCACCATCAAAGCACCACAACAGCCGCCTTCTACAACAGGGAGTTGGAGATGCGACAACTGAACGCGGTAGCTCAACACGATAAGCTTCTGCTCTTGACAGGTCATCCTGAAGATGCAGGGAAGAGTGCACTCTTGTCACAGTTCATACACTTGCAGCAAACGCGTCAAATTCCTGGTTGCCCGCCCATCTTGATAGATATACGGGGTGGGACGTTTCACAACATAGCAGCCTTCTGCAAAGCTCTCAAGGCACAGTCAGACGTGGTGGCGGCCTCGATCCTAGACACTCTTTAGCGGCTATCTGCAGCTGGGGACGACATGGTTGATGCACTAAAGATGGATATTGCAGGGTTTCAAACAAGGATGATGCAGCAGCAGACTGATGACTTGAATGGCCTTTTGGATGCCTTGTATTCCTTGCTATCCACTTACAAGACCTTCCTTCACGGTCATGCAGAGCAGGGTTTCCTTCCCTAATCAGCAGGGTTTCCTTCCCTAATCATCGATGAGGCTAACTGCCTGCATAGGTGGTCTCGTGATCCAGCAGACCTCGAAGGTCTTCGGACATTGCAGAGGTTTTTCATCAAGATCACTAAGCAGGATAAGATTGCCAATGTCATACTGGCCACCTCCGAAGACCTCTTCAGCTTCTATCTTGACTCACATCTGGGTGCTGCTAGCGCTGTTGTTGGTGACCTCCCCAGGGAGGAGGCATTTGAGTTCTTCCAAAGAGCCCTTGAGAAAGAGGGTGAGGCCTGTGTCCCCAGTGCTATGTGGGATGACATCTTTGATGTGCTTGGAGGGCGCATTTTGCTGTTACAGCAATTGGTAGAGGAGTCGTCAAGCTTTGATGATCCCTTGGCCTCGCATTGGGGTGAACTAAAGCTAGAGTTCTTGTCCCGAGCACTTCTGCAGGCTAAGAGGGGCTTTCATCCCTCCTCCTTTGCTCCTAAGTGGTGGTGGACACTTTCTCCTGCATCTTCTTCTTCTTCTTCTGCATATAATGATGTGAGCGAGTGGATGTGGAAGGATTCAAGCCCACCAGCTTGGACAGAGCACGATTGGGCGAATATGGTGAGGACGATGAGTGAGGCGCTGCATGGCGTTGTTGCATTGGATGATCTAGATGCACAAATCCCTCACGAGGCCGCCTTTAGTATGGTGCAGCACAATCTGATACATTATCAAAGGGAGCCTTGTTTGCGGTGGGGTTTGATTTTTTTGCGAGCTTTATTTGGCGAGCTTTTTGGAGATAAGAGAGTTTTATGCGAGCTTGTAAGAAAAATGATACATTTCGGTGAGCTTTTATATAGTAAAGTATTTATGAAAGAGAAATAAATACATTCACATACATACATACATATATACATGCATATTCTCAAACACACCTACCTACCTACCTACCTACCTACCTACCTTCCTACATATATACATACATATACATTATGTTTGGATCTACATGCCATGTGTGTGAAATGTCTGAAGGACAAAACCACATCATCTGAGCCTTTGGCCCTCCCGGACTAGGATGTCGTCGCCCGCTCTGAGTAGAAGCTAGGGGCAACAACTCCAATAGAGCTTCCCTGTATGTATTAGTTGCACTTAAGTCTTCCATCAATACCTCCCAAACATTTGACTTTTGAGTTTAATGGGGTTCGTCTGATGGCCCACATTGTGCATCCAACGGCCTCTTTCTTTACATGCATTTGTCCTTCGCTCATTGTGCCATAATGTTGTTTAGGCTCTTCATGTCCAACATCTTTGTTTCCTCCACAGTCATTGGACTTTTTGGTCCTCCCCTTGAAGCGTGACTTGCTGCACTGTTTGTTCTAGATCTATCTCCAAAACTTACTCTTCTTGCTGTTCCCCGATTTTGACGATGTCTGCTCTGCATGACATAACCTGGTTGATGTGAGCATTGGTCTACTTCCATTGTCGTCACCCTCTTCCATTGAATAGTCTCCTTATCTCCATGTAGAGGCCTTGATTCCTCATACATAGGAGTATTAGCTACTGTTTCATGGACCATGCGAGCCACTTGTGGTGGTGTCGGTCTTGACCTTGCTGCCACCCTGTCCAGCAACTTGCTCAAGCTTGGTCCCTCACCTTTGTGCTTCCCCATCTGATATGCATATTGCTTTGCACTTTGTAGTAAAGCGTTTGCCATATCTGAAATGCACGCATCATACAAGCTAACCTTTTCCTTGTATCCTTCACCAGCAAGCCAACTCCCATGTACACTTTCAGATAAGTTTGTTCGAGGGGTTTGTGCTAAATCCACCGAGCTTAAGACCACCTGCACACAAGAGGTTTCATACATGAATTCACAAAATTGACTCCAATGCAAATACATCCATACAACATATTATTTCTCCATAAAATTTCTCACCCTTGACATGAGGTTGCCCCAATGTGCTATTCGTACTTCCCACCAACTCATCCACGTATCCATTACTGATAGTTTTTCCTCATGAACATGTCCATTTCTCCACCACTCACGAATCTCTTTACTTTTTAAGAAAACTGACTCCTTATTGGTTGGCAATCTCCATTCTTCACACAAGTCAATATGGTGTTGTCGACTTTCTGCCTTCACGCATTGTTTAGCATGCTTCATCAAACTTTGTTTCCAATGGAATAAGCACGTTCGCTCCCTGTCCTCCATAATGTTGTGCGGACCCCCATTGAAAACGGTCCTAACTGCACACCAACTTGACCCTGCTTCTTCAGCCATAAACCCATAGAAGTGTGCGGGTGCATAACCGCATTGCTCCATTGTGCTCTTCAGCATTTCCCAAAATAGCACTCAATGGCTTTTTGTATCCTCCTCCTTCATTTCGCATGTGGCAATTGTCAACACCTGTTGAACACTATAGGATTTTGGAGAGAATTTTTTTCAATCAACTATCATTCAAGGTAAATGAAAGAAAGGAAAAAATTGAAGTACGTAGTCTCACCTTGGGTCGTAAACATGACAAGCCATTGTTGACCAACCAGAAACTCGATGAGTGTGATCAAACAAAACCTAGGACTTTGACAAGTCACCTCCACTATCACACCGCATGCGATTCACCAATTGATGCTGGTCCTCGCAAAGATATCTTAAAGACATAGCATTTGTCATCAGGGCCACCTTGTCCTGGGAAACGGCTACCTTGTATAAATGAATAGCGAGATCTTCTCTGTATAAGAAGGATGCTATCAAAGCCCTCTCCTGCCGGCATCAATTTTATTTTCTCCTGGGATACAATGCGTCCAAACCTAAAAAACATAATTTCACAATAAAGAGAGGACCGAATGTAGAAAAATACATCCAAATATAATTAAGTTACAGAATGAATACTCACCTCTGGTTTTCCACAAGAGGACTCAACTCCTCCAAAAAATTGCAAAGCTCATGATCCCCAATACTTGTAGGTAGCTCATCATTTTGATTCATCATGGAGGAAAATAGCATATCCTTCACAATATCCATATGTATTTTTCGAGGACCTGCACTTCTCTGGGCTTTCAACACTTGAGAAACAAACATTTTCACGTGCTCTAACATTGACCTTGAAGTTCCTGGCTGAACTGGGGATGTTCATGCAGCCCAGTGTGGAGCATCATTCTTGTAATAGTTGTGTCACGAGGCATTACGTAATACACAACACATCTACACACTTGCACACAGTGTGCAGTTTTGCGACAAAAGTGGCAAACTATTTTAGTTTTCTCATCCTCTGTCAGAAGTCCAACTACAATCTTTTTTGTCAAATGTCCATGAAAGAAGGTGCTTTTCTTGAGTTCTTTGTCTGGTTGTCCATACCTATGAGAAATCTATATCTAGTTACTCATCAGCAGCAGCAAAGATTTCATTCTTCATGCGAAGGATATGTGGAAGCACCACCCTGCCACCACAAACAATCTCAAAAGGTGCTTTCCCAATGCTAGTGTGCACCATATTGTTATAAGCAAGCTCCACAAGAGACAAGTACTTCTCCCAATCTAATTTCCACTTAGCTGCATAGCATTTGAGCAAATCAAGTACAATTGAATTTGCAATTTCACTTTGCCCATCTGTCTAAGGATGACAAGCTGATGAAAAATTCAGCTTTGTGCCCATATTATCAAACAAAGCCCGCCAAAACAAACTTGTGGTTCTCGGATTCCGATCACCCACAATAGTCTTGGATATACCATGATGCTTGAAAATATGGGCCAAGAATATTCTCACCACGTGCTTAGGCTTAATATTCTTTCGCACAGGAATGAAATGAGCTTGCTTCCTAAACCTGTCAATGATAGTCCATACGGCATCATTCCCCTCTCGCGTTTTAGGCAAATCCATGATAAAATCCATGGCCATCGATCCGGAATAGGCAATGGTTGAAACAAACCAGGTGCCTTATGCTTGTTACGTGTATTCATCACATGCTCATCATCACTCACATGTTCAGCCATGATTGCAAACCACAAATTTATGCCAACACAACAATTTATGCGCTCGGAACGTTCTATCTGCTACTCCCCGAAAAAAGGATTTACCATAGACTAGAGAACCGATGCTCCAATACCATTGTCACAATCTGAAAACCTATGCATAGAAAATCTTAATCCATGCATAACATAATGGCATAATACATAGGCATCTGGCAATACATAAACCTGGTTTGAAAACCACTGAAACACTAATATGAAAGCTTGCACAAGACACAACACTAGGGGCTGAAGTTAGCCCAGCACCCTCCCCCCCCGCCGGTGAGGTATCTTTATTACCACAACAGAGTGTTCCAGTACAAGAGAACAAATGGCAGTGAGTAAGCACTCTATAGGGGCTGGCACCAAATACGTCCAGAATATGATGAAAACAAGAAAAATAATTTGCCTAAGGCCTTGATCACAACCATACTCTAGTACGTGATCACACCCTCTAGCAATAGTAATGTCCCAAATAACCAGCCATGAAAACCTTAGCTCTAGCCACTCAAAGGTTCCACCCTAGAGCCACAAGCCTCACGCAGGTTTAAATAATGTTTGCCTTCGATTTTGTCATGAAGAACCTTGCTGAATTTGACTCAACAGCGCTGTTTTATTGGCATATATGCTATGAGTTATGCCACATATGCTATGAGTAATGCCACATGTGAACATGGGTTAACCAAGGGCACTTTTATCCCTTTGGGTTTTTCCCCTTGGATATTACGTGTGAAAGGACACCACACTTATTTTGATTGTATTATGATATTGTGGAGTCAACTCCCTTGCTCCACACATCTTTGTACCTCATCTACTTTGAGTAGCAATATTCATCTCTCACTCTCTTGAGAGCTTACCATCTTTGTGTGTGTGTGTCTTTGTTCCTCTGAAACCCTAACCCCCCCCAACAATGGTATCAGAGCCTGCCTCTGCAGGTCCCTAGCCGTAGAGTACCCGACCCCCTCTTCCCTGTGCGTTTCCATATGTCCAAACTAATACAATCCGTCCATTGCCTGGCGCTCTTGCTGCCCGTTTTAGCCTCCAAGAGGGGTGGAGTTAGTGGGGAGGGCTCCACCACTGCCTTGCCAGTCGACGGAGCTCGCAGCTCGTGAGGAGCCCCACGCAGAGAGCTTAGCCCCCCTTTTGGGCTCACGTGCAATAGGCCACAGATTTCAAAAATTTGGGTCCAACATCCATCGCTGTTAGCAGCTCCCACCGACATCCGTGCCAAGTGTCATTGCCAAAATTTGGATCCAATGTCCATCCTTGTAGTAGCAGCTGCGATCGGCATCGGTGCCAGGTGTCATCATCGTCCAGACGTCTACGCACCCGCCTGCGGCCTACCACGTTGCCATCCAGCCATCTTCGTGTGCCCCGAACTGCCATGTCACCATCTTCGCACCCTCGCTGGCCTGCCTCATCACCCAATTCCACCGCTCTCTGCTCGTCATCGTCGCGTGCACAACCGGCTGCTCTGGTCAGCGAGTCTGCCTGCTCTAGTTCTAGTGCTCACCACACTTGGAGCCGTCGCGTGCACACCTGGCTGCTCTGGTCAGCGAGTCTGCCTGCTCTAGTTCTAGTGCTCACCACACGTGGAGCTTGCCGCGCTCCGATTCTAGCTAGCTCCTGCACGTCACCTCCCCGCCTACTCGCCATCAGCTGGCCACCTGTCGTGTCAACAGTAGCAGAATGCTATAGTCACCTAAACTGGCCAGCGACTCCCGCGCTAGTTGCCCCCCTTGCTACAGCCACTCCAGGCTCTGCCGGGAGCCTCGAGTGGCTGGAGCAAGCAATGTATGTTACATTACAACATTTTTGGCTAGCAACAATTAGTGCATGGCCATGGATTATTTCATAAAATGTATGGACCTCTACTTCCTAAACATTCAGTTGCAAATCCTCATATAGACCGTGTTATGCCACTCCACGCTCTCGGCAGAGCCTGGGGATGGTCTGCCCCAGGCTCTGCCGGGAGCCTGGAGTGGCTGGAGCAAGCAATGTATGTTACATTATAACATTTTTGGCCAGCAACAATTAGTGCATGGCCATGGACTATTTCATAAAATGTATGGACCTCTACTTCATAAACATTCAGTTGCAAATCCTCATATAGACCATGTTATGCCACTCTAGGCTCTCGGCAGAGCCTGGGGATGGTCTGCGCTAGCGCAGAGCATCCCCAGGCTCTGCCGAGAGCTTGGAGTGGCTGGAGCAAGGGGGATGTAAGGAATTTCTAGGGCCAACATTTTTGTATATAGCCCAACATTTTCCTTTGAATTTCTAGGGCATACTATCATTATGGAAGCTTTTGGGTAACCTATTTTTTTGAAATATTTTTTCTGTTGTAGTCTATGAAGAAGGTCACGTGGAAACTAAATACCCAAACATAACCCAAGGAGAACCAAAAGTGCCGATGAACAAGCCGGGCCACTATTTTGGAAGCATATGTTGTGGGATTCAGGGTTAACAAAATCAAACAATTAGGACTAAATGAAATTCTTGAAAACTAAGCATATTCCCTAGTGGATAAAGACTCTTAGTAGAAATCTAAGTGCATATCTAGCTATACCCTTTTTCTCTGTAATCTAAATAAAATTTCACATAATATCCACGCAAGGCCTAAGTGTTTAGGGGAGATAAGAGAGTAAGCACAAATAATACGAGGAATACAATTTTCATTAAAACTAAAGTAGCTTATCTTTTAGTGCAACCAAACTCAAATTATTTGCTTTACTAGAATTACCATGCATAGCTATTTATTATCAACATGGAAAGATTCACCACTAACATGATGTTGTCCATTCAAAATTAAGTACAATAGTCATAACCACCAGAGAGCATTAAAAAGACCCTATACAAAGATAAATATAAACTTGTCTATAAATCTCGTCTCCTAGTAGCTAGTTTGTTTTACATTCAATTCATGATGATGCAAATTCATATTTGTGAAAAAAAACTTATGTGTGAACTTGTAAAATTTACTGCTTACACTCAATACATAATTGAAGACAAATTAGATGTGTTTGCATGCCATGTAGACCTTCAATTGACCAAAAAGGGCTATATGTGAGTAAGTGTCCCCTTTGTTCTCATGCCCCCCTCATGAGGAGTCACATCCTCATGCAAAACAAACCCCACAATTTGCTCTCTAATTATGTAGATCTTAACTTCTTTATGATATTCTAAAAGCAACAAGATCCATTCCCAAAGTTGAATGGTCCAAAATCCAAAATCCAAGTGTGACAAAATAAGCTATTACGTAAAGTCCTCTAGCATGCCTTGTGCTGCCTTTTTTCCAAGTACCTCTATGATACTTTGTCTGTCACATTATCAGTTAGTGGCAAATGCTTCATTCTCAAATGCCTAACTATGAGGACCATCCTTTACAATGCAAAGAGCTCTACATCCTAGTGTGCACTATTACTACTCTTCAAAGAGGGTAAACTTGCCATCCCTCACTCACATGAGTGGTGTTTCACCACTTACATATAGGATATTTGTAAATGTCACATCAATTTAATGGTGTAAATTTCTACTTGTAACGCACGACTTTGTGATCTTATATAGACGTACCTTCTTATTACATATATATTTGCATGATCCCTCTTGAACAAATGAGGATTCTTAGCACCCTATAATAAATAATACTCTCTATAAAAATGGGATATCTACATGTTATCTCAAAGTCTATTATCCTTTTTTTGAAAGGAATGTAATGTTCTCCAAGCTTTCTTCAAGAGAGTAATGGTGGAGCTTAACATCTTTTGTTTTGAAAGGGATGTAATGGTGTCCAAGCTTTCATTGACCTCTACTAAAGAGTAATGGTGGAACTTGGCATCTTTTTTTTTTTGTTGAAAGGGAGGTAATGGTCTCCAAGATTTCTTGGAGGTATGTTTATTTAAGCTTTTTTACTTTAGTCCCATGTTTTTAAATCGTGTGAGTGATAATGAGTCCTTTTCGTTATACATAGACATCGTTTGAAAATGCGGTGAAGCAAGCTATATCATGCATTGATAGACATGCCATGGGGTTGCAACTTGCAAGAATATGAGACAAAATGTGAGAAACCCGGACGTGGTGTAGAGCAAACATTTCGAGATAGAGCATACAAGATGCTCATAATTGCAAACCCATCCAATGGTGATGCATTCTTTCAACTCGTATATAACTATGATCTATTTCTTGAAGAATTTAAGAATTACCAATCTGAGCTTGAAAGAGAGCCCCCAACTCAAGAAGACTCTAGAATACCTTCCTCACAGCCAACAAACTTGACCCAGTCTCCAGTAGTTGGATCCTCACACGTGGCCCCAAAACCATCCACACCACTGTCACTCACGAGTGCCACAATCACACTAAGAGCATACATCTACATCGTCTCAAGTGCAACGTGAGAGGTGAACAAAGAGACGTCTTGACATTATGCATGATGTTCAAGAGGGAGACCCCACAAATGAAGATCAAGAGAGAGACCCTCCAGAGCATCTTCAAGAGGGGGAGGTGTCAGGAAAACGTGACATCATGGACATGACTAGTAAGGGTACTTTCCACAGCAAATTTATTTTGAGAAGTGTGTGCTTTCAAAATGCATCTCATTTTTTGTCTTGTTTACAGGTGAGAGATGTTCTTCACACATATTGCTGCTGGTAGACGTCCACACTCTTTCCGAGGACTCAGATAGGTAAAAAGAATAATTTCACCATATAATTAGTTTTCCAAGTTATACTTACCAAAACCAAACATCATAAATCTTTTTTGTAGTGTGGAAGAATTCTTGATGAAGATTCCCAAGGCACTATCTCATAGAGGTGCTCCCTCAGATATAGTGGCTCGCCTCGTATGGGAGCTGACTTTCCTACAGGTTTACAGGTTGTTGATGTAGATACAGATGGGTGTCCCTCATGGAATCAAGTTTCTTCATCATTGATACGTGCCACACTCAGTTTTGTTGGTTTGTTTGTGGGGTGGCTGATGAGGGTTGGTTTGTGTGTTTGAGTCTAATGGATCAACTTCCTAAAATGTATTCCATGGGAAAGAAAATTGGATTGGTCATGCATCGAACAATGTTTGTTCATGTGGAATCAAGTTATTTGTATGAGAATGGAGAACGGGTAAGTCATAATCTCTCAAATATTTCCCTTTATGTATACATGTTATGTGGTATGGATATCCAAACATAATGTTTTCTCGTTATGGTAGGTGGATACATTGGCGCTTAGTATGTTCTATCGAGTAAATTGCCATGTCCCTATTATTGATCGTGAGGCTGGGCAAAATGTTTCGAAGATGTTATTCAACGCTCTATGAAATTTCATTTTTGAGAAGAATAAGAAGCATCCATTCCAACGCACAATGGTCTTGGAGCGCTACATTCGAGGTGGTGCAGAAAGATCTCCTATGTTCTTTAGGTGAGACAATTTTCATAGCTACTTTTTCAAAATACTTAGATGCACGTTTATGATTGCATTTCATTGTAGGTGGCTAGTGGAGACCTTCTCAAGTGAAGGAGATGGTGTCTTGGATGTTTTTGCGGGATGTGGAGGCTTGGGACGTGCATGCCAAGAGTTAAAAAGGCACTATATGGGGATAGAGAATGACATGGAGGTAGCCAAAGCATGTCTGGAAGATTTCTCATTAGGTCGGGATGACACGTAGAAGAATGCTATAATTTGTGGATCAAAAGACTTTGTAATCGAGGTTGTCATGGTTTGGAAGTTTAAAGATCGATATATACATTTTTTATCTTTAAAAGATTGTGTTATATATTTAAGTAAGTAAGAAAGTATGTATGTAATGTATGTATATATGTTAGTGCTGCGTAGGTAGCTCTTGTATGTATGTATGTATATGTATATGTACGAGTGTATGAATTTAGGTAGATATATGTATATATATAATTATATCAATACGTATGATGTGGGTCAATAGACTTTGTAATCGAGATTTTCATGGTTTAAAGGATTGTTTTTTATATTTAAGTAAGAAAGTATGTATGTATGTATGTATGTATATATGTTAGTATGTAGGTAGCTCTTGCATGTATGTATGTATATGTATATTTTGTATGTGTATATGTATGAGGTGCATGAATTTAGATAGGTATATGTATATGTATATTTTGTATGTTGATCTTTCAAAGCTTGTTATTTATATGTAAGTAAGTTCTTGGTCCTTTACAAAGCTCATAGTAAGTTCATGGTCCTTTGCAAAGCTCGGACTCCTTGTTCATTGCTCCAAAAAGCTCGGCAAAAAAAGCTCGCAAAAAAAAATCCCCCTTTGCGGTGGGCTCGAGACTTGGCCGACTATACAGGAGCTTACCCCATTGTCATGCCCAAATCTCGACCCCACTACAAGGCCTTCTGCCAAATGGCAGCAGCAGCAGCAGCAGCCCAGCAGAGAGGCCTTGATCATCATCTTTGTTTTTTCTATGCCTTGTCATACATGTAAGTGTCCCTTTTTGCTTGAATTCTAGCAAGATTCACAAACGTTGCAACACTTCCATGTTCTGTCTTCTCTCTTGATAAAGATATTATAAAGTTTGCACTAAAATCAAGAAGATTAGTAGCAGAGAGTAAGGATTAGATGCTTACAACTGTTTCCTATAATCTGCACATAAATCTTTGCAAAATAAACTGATTTCTGCTTAATCTTCAATACTCAACACTGTTCCACACAAAATCTTTGGAAAACTGTGCACAACCACCTTTGAAAAGTGTGAACAGCTCCAAAAACTCTGCACAATAACCAAAATCTTTGCACATCACCTTGGAAAACTCTGCACGGTAATCTGAAGTTTTTGCACAGTAATCTGAAGTTTTTGCACCAAATCTTGTACAGCAATCTGAAATTTCTGCTCACTTCTTGAAACTGCACCAAGATTCTGTACAGCAACCTTCTCCCTTCCTTCTCCTTGCAAGATTACTTCAAGAACTGAAAGATTTGGCAATATAGGGTTTCCATCTTGAAAAATAAGGGCTTTAAGGATTAATCTCTGAAAAAGTATGCTCCCTAAGCAAGAAATCACTTAATACTAGTTGTTGAAATTTTTGTAAACCCAAATTTTAAAAATCAAGAAAATTTCAAGAAATCAAGATAAAAAACTTGAAGAAATCAGGCAGTAAAGTGGATTAGGGTTCAAAAACTACAAGGCCTTCTGCCACTTGCATAGCAGAGAGCCGCCGTTGATCATCATCTTTGTTTTCCCTATGCCTCGTGATGCTAAGATAGTTTTTTTTGTGGTAGCACCCCTCTTTGGCTCATCCACTTCATAAGGGGATTATGTCTGGTGTTAAAGGTGCCCGTGATACAGTTTTGGCTAAGATAGTTTTTTGTGGTAGTACCCCTCTCATGGCTCATCCACTTCATAAGGGGATTACGTTGCCAAGATAGTTTTTTGTGGTAGCACCCTCTCATTTTTGTTTCTTCTGCGTCCCTGTGATGGCCTAATGCGTGTGTGCGCGTGTGAGAAAGATTTTGTGTGGCTGAAGTACATTTGATCTATAGCTTGTGTGTGAAGGGTTTGGCTTCTAAGGTTGCAGTAGTCCATAGGTTTTTTAGGCTCACAAGTTGTTTTAATTGCTGATCGCCTTCATAACTATGATTCCTTGCAGGGAAGAGTGCACTCTTGTCATAGTTCATACACTTGCCCAAATCTTGACCCCACTACAAGGCCTTCTGCCAGATGGCAGCAGCAGCAGCAGAGAGGCCTTGATCATCATCTTTGTTTTCCCTATGCCTTGTCATACATGTAAGTGTCCCTTTCTGCTTGAATTCTAGCAAGATTCACAAACGTTGCAACACTTCCATGTTCTGTCTTCTCTCTTGATAAAGATCTTATAAAGTTTGCACTAAAATCAAGAAGATTAGTAGCAGAGAGTAGGGATTAGATTGTTACAACTGTTTCCAGTAATCTGCACATAAATCTTTGCAAAATAAACTGATTTTTGCACAATCTTCAATACTCAACACTGTTCCACACAAAATCTTTGGAAAACTGTGCACAACCACCTTTGAAAACTGTGAACAGCTCCAAAAACTCTGCACAATATCCAAAATCTTTGCATAGCACCTTGGAAAACTCTGCACAATAATCTGAAGTTTTTGCACCAAATCTTGTTCAGCAATCTGAAATTTCTGCTCACTTCTTGAAACTGCACCAAGATTCTGTACAGCAACCTTCTCCCTTCCTTCTCCTTGCAAGATTACTTCAAGAACTGAAATATTTGGCAATCTAGGGTTTCCATCTTGAAAAATAAGGGCTCGAAGGATTAATCTCTGAAAAAGTATGCTCCCTAAGCAAGAAATCACTTAATACTAGTTGTTGAAATTTTTGTAAACCCAAATTTTAAAAATCAAGAAATCAAGATAAAAAACTTGAAGAAATCAGGCAGTAAAGTGGATTAGGGTTCAAAAACTACAAGGCCTTTTGCCACTTGCAGAGCAGAGAGGCGGCGTTGATCATCATCTTTGTTTTCCCTATGCCTCGTGATACATTTTTGGCTAAGATAGTTTTTTTTGTGGTAGCACCCCTCTTTGGCTCATCCACTTCATAAGGGGATTATGTCTAGTGTTAAAGGTGCCCGTGATACAGTTTTGGCTAAGATAGTTTTTTGTGGTAGTACCCCTCTCATGGCTCATCCACTTCATAAGGGGATTACGTTGCCAAGATAGTTTTTTATGGTAGCACCCTCTCATAGCTCATCCACTTTATTAGGAGATTACGTTACCTTTACTCTTACTCTCAAATATACGACAGGGCATGTGCCACTATGTATACTCATTCCATCTTATGTGAGATATATTCGTATTTTGCCTTATGCAACATTGTTATTTCCGTTCCTTCTCCATCCCTATGATGGCCTAATGCGTGTGTGTGCATGTGAGAAAGATTTTGTGTGGCTGAAGTACATTTGATCTATAGCTTGTGTGTGGAGGGTTTGGCTTCTAAGGTTGCAGTAGTCCATAGGTTTTTTAGGCTCACAAGTTGTTTTAATTGCCTATCGCCTTCATAACTATGATTTAGTTCATGAAATGTGTTGCAAATGCCTATATGGATCCAAAAAAAGAAAAAAAAGGGGGGGGGGGATGGAAGGGGGGGAGCTGCCAAGAAGGGCGCAAAAATGGTCCTACATCGTTGCGCAGGACCATTTTTTACCCTTCTTGTAGCCCTCGCCTTTGCTTCTTTTGGGCTCATACTATTATGAGGATAAATTCATGGAATATTTTATATATTCCCATGTTGTGTATTTATGGATTCCTAAAAGAATTCCTGGAATATTTTATTATCAAGTTTTTATGTTATGAATTGTTCTAGATGGGTTTAGATTCGGACGCCTTTCTAAATTTGAGTAATCGTAACTTGCTTCACACGTAAGTGGATGAATTTATACATGTGTGGGAGTATTGGTTGCATCGTCTTATTGATATATGAAGTTTCATATGAATGTTTATTTTTAATCAATTAATTTACTAATTGATTGTCTTAGTTAATGCAAGTGTAGATTATTGGACTAGATAATGGAGGCAAGCTGATGTTGGTCAGGAATATCTTAAGATGATTAATTTTGAATGTCAACGAATAATATTTGATTTTGTGACAACAAGCATCATTAATTTATTTAGATGCTATTCATATTTATTAGTAATGTGTATATGTTAATTGGGACATGTCAAAGCTCTCACTATAACACGTCAGGGACATAGTAGTGTTTCCTAGCAGTGTTTATTTTGCCGGGATTTCAGGGATTCCAGTCACTATCCCGCAAAGAAATATCACTGCTACAGTGCTTATAGCAACAAAATTTCATTGCGAGGCAACGATTATAGTAGCAAAATTTCACTACTATACTGTAAATTCGCTCCTAATAAGCAACGAATATAGCAGCGAAATTGCACTTCTATTTTCACTGCATAAAATTTCAGAGAGTTGTTGGATGCTGACTTTAAGTTATACATGTCACATACACATAGAAAATGATTATAATTTAAAAAAAACATCCATTAGAACCCTTGGAGCCATGTTTCAAGCAAAAAAAAAAAAAGATAGTTAAAAACTTTTGTGAGAAGGGAAACAATGTCAAGATCATGAATCTATCCCATCTTGTAATAAATCCATATGTGTTGCTTCATCAATGTCTATATCTAATAGAAGCTCAATGAAAAGATGGAGTTCCATATCAATATCACTAATGAAGCATTGTCATATTTGATAGGTAACTCATCATCTTCTTGAGATTGATGATCCTCGTGCTCTTGATCGGCCCCCTCCAAAATGTTTTCTTCATCGTCTTTTTCCAATGCCCCGATTTGAGGTAGTACTTGCACCTCATCCAGAGATTCGATTTCCACATCTTGATCTTGAAAGATATGTTTTGAAGGAGGGGAAACTTGTATAACATACCATCACTTTGGATCAATTCGATCACCGTGAAACACAACCTAATATCACAAAGCAAGGGAGTTATACTTTTATTATACTACATCAAAATTTATTTGGGATTGGTTGGGTTACTAACCTGTTGTTGAGAGTGTTGAGGTAGAACGAAAGTATCTTTCTCATCATTCCAAAACTGGAATAAATTTGAAAGAAGCTGTTTGGATGTTTCTTCACAGGTGCTTGAGCACCTTTATATATCACCTTGAGAAATTTGACATCAAAGATGAATAGACTAAATGCTCTAAATCCAACCTCAAGAATATCTTGAATAGTTTCACAATACTCAAGATTGTCCTCTACTATAACATTGGTATCGTCTCTACTAGCTTGACTTTCTTGCTCAAAAGCTATCATCACACCACAATCAAATGTGTTTCTTTAAGAATCCACATGCTTCATCTGAAAGTGCCTTCCCTCTGACCATATTGCATTATATAGTTTGTCCTAACATCAAACAAAAGCATGACATTTAGTATAGTGTATTAAACAAGGTATAGACATAAGACAGAGATAAAGAATGTACTTACTTAAGGGTCACATTCTCTAGCAGGGTCACATTCTCTTGCATACTCATGCTCTTCTCTTGTGATCATCTCTCCATTTTGTGATGCCATCGATATTTCCATACGAAGCCATTCTATATATTGATCCAATTTGGTAGAGGTTCCAAGCTGGTGGGCAGGAATGACAAGCGTCTATTTGCTCTTTTGAGGAAAGCTCTTCTGAAAGCTCTTCTCTCATCCTTGTATCTCCCAATCCACTTCTCCATGATGGCGCTATTTATAATACATAATGTATTCACCTTGTGGCGTAATGCTTCATCCAGTCTTTGTTGCCTTCTTTTTTCCTAAGACACATTAGTGATTAGTCGGTCATCCTCCTCATTGCTCCACAATTGTGTTATGGAAGGATCTATGCGAGATAGATGTTTTGAGATATACACAAAAGACTCTTGCATCAACCATCCCTCTACCATGCTTGCTTCTGGCCTTTCTCTTTATCTCACAAAGCTCTTTAAGGTTTTCATGAACCTTTCAAGGAAAAAACATCCAACGAACATGAACAACACCACACAACGCCACTTCCTTAACCAAATACACCACAAGATGCAATTGGCTAGTGAGAATTGTTCTAGATAAGTTATCCTCGATCATACACACCACCTCAATAGCATTGATAATACGAACCATCTCAATGGATGTAGGATCTATCTCCTTTAAGGATGTGTACCTACATACATAGCAATCATGTGTACTATTTACCAATACATAACTTGTAAGCACAATAGAATACGAAATTATATATGTAATATAACTTAGCTAGTGAATTGAAGAGAAGATTCATACCTCACCAAGCTTCCCATTTTGTAAATAGCCTCTTTCATCGTCTTGTCTCCACAACCAACTAAAGTAATTAGAAGAATAAACTATGCATAGAAAAAAATGGAAGTTAGTATATGAGCCTACAAATTATGTACCATAAAGAGAAAATGAAGAAGTGAATATTTATATACCTGTAATATCTTGTGCCAATCATGTGTCTTGAGGCCATATAATTGTATCTCTCCTTTCTTTTTAGTCTTTGTGAGAAATGAACCCTTCCATGAATTCGTTACCCCATTGGTGTACGAAAAGAGGCAATCACACTTTTCACCTTATTGTGCTCCTTCTTGGTTAATACTCATGGTGCCTTTGGTAGGACCATGTTGCCACTCTCACTTTCAATTGGCCATGCACTTTGAAGGCATCCAATGTTTTGTAAGTCATACATTGCACCCTTTGTATCTCTTTTACCAATTAAATGGTCCCAAATATTTGTTGCCACATTCTGCATGGGATCTAAGAGATAATTGATCTTCATGTCACACCAATATGGGAGTCTAAAGAAGATTGAGTGTCTAGACATTCCATCGAGTGGTGGATTGGGGGTGCTTCTCCATGCCTCAAACCAATCTCTACCTCTCATCTCACAAGTGGTGAGACCTCATGTGGCATATACTTGTTGAGATGTGAAGGAGGGAGAAATTAATGATGTTTGTCATACACCACTGTTGCATGACAAATGAAGATCAATACAAGGATGCAACAAAAAAGACACTTAGGGCTCTTGAAAAGAGTTCCAAGTTGTAGATGAATGTGGGAGAGGGCTTGACAATAATCCCACATGGGAACTTTTGGGAGTTCTAGAGTTTTTGTATAAAAGGTGACCCATTTGAGAGCTAGAGAGGACTCTTTGGTCATTTGGTTGAGAGGCTCATAGAGAGAGCTTGCTCCATAGCTCCTTCTCATGTGCTCTCCCAAGGCTCTCCATCTCCATTCATGCTTCAATCTTGTACTCTCTATTCTCTACATTTTCAATGATATGAGGTTATGGTCTACACACTTGCTAATCTAGATTTCTTAATGATGTTTTGATGCTAAAATCTGATTTGTAGAGTGCGTGGTGATGAAGCTTGTGCATGAAATGATGTGTAGTTGAGGCTTGTGTGATAGCTCTTTGCATGTTAGGTTCTTTGCATAAGTTGCATTTTTATGCTTAAGTGTAGCCTAATCTTGATGCTTTGATTATGTAAGATTGATTGCTTGAGTGATGAAGAAGGATTGAGTAGGACTAGAAGTCATTAGTGTGTGGTTAACTAATCTTCTCCCATTCGGGATAGCCTCTATGCGCTAACCGGGTTGCATTCACGGATTGACAAAGTGTGTGGGTTGGAGTGTAGCCTCCGCTATGCTATGATGTCCCAAACAATGGCACCACTGCCGGGGAATGCACACCTAAGTTAGTGAAGGGTGTTAACCATTACTTCATACTAAGTGCTCCATTGATTGCAAAATCGTGGATTAGGGTAGATTAGAGTAGAGTTTGCAAGGGCATTGAGTGTGTGATCTCAAGGGCGCCTTGTGTGTTTTCGGTTTTTTGATTAGAAGCAAAAAAAATTATAACCCCATTGCGGTAGAGTAATCCCGCCATTAAGTAGGTTCAAGTGGTTTCTGTTTTTGTATTTTTTGACGTCGAGCGAAGGAGGAAGGAGATGGTGAAGGCAAACGGCTGTTGGAGCTGAAGCAAAGAAAAAAATTATATATATATATATATATATATATATATATATATATATATATATATATACCTTGAAGCGTGGCTGTTTGTGCTAGCAACTCGAAGGACAGTGGGCAGCGTTGGCCGGCTGAAAGGAACGCAGAGGAGACGGCTTTAAAAAAAAACAATTATATATATATATATATATATATATAATTTTTTACGTTGACGTGGCATTGTAGGGGGTCGTCTGCATCGTGTGCTGCACTGGGGGGCGCCTGCACAGTGGGCGAAGCAGTAGACGGCGGCTGGAAGTGGAAGCGAAGTAGTAGACGGCGGCTGGAAGTGGGAAGAGAAGACTGGTCGCCGGTGTAGGAGACAAAGGGGGTTGCGAAGTGGCGTTGGCTGTAAGGTGGTGAGCCGACGGCTGCAGCAGTGGAGGCGGCTGGCAGTTTGAGGCGGGGCAGCAAAAGGCCGTTGGAGGCAGCTGGAGGCGACTGGCAAGAAGATGGAAGGGGCCGAAACAGGCGTCTACTCTACTGAGCTTGTCGGTCGGTTAAAGCGAAGAAGGCTGAGGCGCCTACAGTTAAGGTTGCAAAGGCGGTTGCAGAGGGCAGTTGCAGAGGGCAGTTGTGGGAAAAGCGTGCAAGAAGCCGAAAGTGAAGCGAGGGTGGCCACGTGGAGAGTGGCTGCGTGGAGAGTGTCAGGCGTGGAGACGATCGGCTGTTGGCTGTAGAGATAAGATCAAGAACCAGGCACGTGAAGAAAGTGAAGGAGGCGGTGAAGAAGGCGCGCCACGAGGAAGCACGTGCGCAGCACAGCGGACGATCCGGAGGGATAAGGAATATAAGGTTAGTGATTTTTTTTATTTTTTATTTATTTATTTATTTTTTGTTATTTATTTTTGTTAATTTTCTTGTTAATTGTATTTTTTAAAAAGAAAAAAAAGAAAAAAAAGAAAAGAAATAGAGAGAAAAGAAAAGAAAAAAAACCATAAAACAAGAAAAAAACAATTTTTATTTTTGTATTTTGAATCCATTGTTCATTATTTAAATTTCTATAAAATTTTGCATAATTAAAGTAGCTTGCATTTTTTATTTTTATTTTTTTAGAATTTTTGTAATTGCGTGCATAATTAGTAGATTCATATTTTTTGTAATTGTTACGAAATTTATATATTTTAAAAAAAAACAAACAAACAAATAAACAAAAAAAAAACAACAACAAAAGGAGAAGAAAACAAAAGAAAACAAAAGAAAAGAAATAGAAATTAAAAAATAAAAAAAATCTATAAATTAAGTGTTTTTTAGGAGTCTATTTTTTTGCATATTTTGTAATTCTTCATTTTTTTTAATTTTTTGCATAATTAGTGTAACTTGCATTGTTTTTAATTTTTGTAACTTTGTGCATAATTAGTATTTTTTTAACGTGATTCATAATTTTTGTAATTTAAAAAAATAAAAACATAAAATCATTTAAAAAAATCATTAAAAAAATAAAAAAATAAGATAGATAGTTACACCACACATACTCATTTTAGTTGCATTTAGTGATTAGGTAGGTTTAAAAAATATATATACATATATATATATATATATTAAAAAAACAAAAAACAAAAAAACAAAACAAAACAAAAACACATAAAAAACCCAAAAAAAAATTGACCTTATGCACTTGCGGTCGAGCCGTCTTATAGATTCTGCCATAGGGCCTAGGGCACCTTCTAGAGTACCTACGCAAGAAAGTGGGACCCAATCGGTAGGCAATTTGGCAGATATTGCTGAAACCCTTTCTGAATCCCAATCTGATACCCTTTCCTCCAGAACAACTAGTTCATTGTCCATGGACAATCTTGGGCCGACAAATAGTCATCCCGTAGCCCCAAATAGGACACCCGCAAGATCTTTTAATCCATTTGAAGCCGACACCATGGGGTTAACACTTAATGTAAGACTCCAATATGTCTACACAAATGCTCAAGGAGCTGAGATCTTTAGGGATCCACAACAACGGTATCTTGTTAAGATCGCAGACATTTTCTCAGAACTTGATAGAGCACCTCTAGTCAATGACCAGGGTAACATGTACATGGGTGGAGATGGTGTTCGCTACGAAGTCACCTACCATCCAGAAAATGTAGACAAATTAGGGGAGCTCACTAAAATCGAGTTCTTAGACTTATCAAAACTTTCCAGAGCAAGGGAGTCTAGAGATGACTGGCTCATTGAGCCGGACATGCCTGGACCCTCCAATGCCCAGTCCTCAAAACCATCCATAGATGATTTACTTCTTGTAGATCTAAATTTGGAAAGGGATAGGAAAGGCAAGAGCAAAATGGATCAGGGGGGGTGAAAGCCAATGGGAGTTTGTACGACAAATTCCAGTGACAAAGGTCTTACAGGATGACCCACTTCAAGAGGTCTATAAGGACTCGTTAGAGAGATATTATGCCACAACTAAATTGCCGGAGCTAGATCTTCCTCTAGCACTAGTAGTGGTAGTTGAGAAGCTTGCAGGACACATGAACAGAATAATTGATAAATGGGCCAATGAATACCGAACCTTAGATTGGAAAGAGATTCGGGAACTCACGTGGAAAGGACAACCATTATTCATGGAAGTGTTCTCAACAAATACAGCCAAACCAGGAGAGACAGCCTTTCTTGGAGAAACTGTTGCTCCTCCCCTACGAGAGTTCACTAGAGAGGGACATTCAACATCTAAGTGGACCACTGCTAGTAGCCCAACTAGCACCAAGATATCATCCTACACCAAATGTGCGACCACCGCTCACACCACAACAACATCTTTCTCACTATAACAATCGGAGGGTAGGGGAGCCAACTCGTCCTCCCATTAATGCACCTCCTGAAATGCGGGTGACAAGATCTTTGGAGGGGTTTGGTGAGGCTGGTAATAGGGTACCCACACCAATTTTTGATGCATGTGGAACATCATACCAAAGAGAGAAACAATTCCCACTGAGAGTAAGAGGCCGTAGGCCCTATGATGAGTATTCAAGACAAGTAAGGCCATCAACTCTTCAGAAACTGGTAAAGAAGTATGAAGGGTCGGGAGATCCATACGACCATGTAGCAGCATTTAGGCAAGCAGTTCGAGCTGAGCAAGTGGCTGATAAGCATACTCAAATTGAAGGATTTGGACTCACTCTTGAGGGAAAGGCCCTTGCTTGGTTTCAGGCATTAGAGGCTTCAGACAAATCTTCTTTACGAGTTTTGGAAGAGAGATTCATTGCTGCTTTTTCCTTGATGGGAATTCAACATGACACGGTAGCACACATCTACTCTTTCAAGCAAGGCAAGAATGAGAGTGTTAGAGACTGTGTAAATAGAATGAAGCAGTACATTAATCGTTGCCCAGAAGATGAGAAGCCCGCCCAATGTCGATTAATTTCTCTCTTCTTAAAAGGACTCAAAAATTCAACACTGCATACACATCTCTATGCGAAGAAACATACAAATTTCAATGATTGCCATGATGCTATGGATTTCACCGATAACTTCAAATTCCAAGATGGTTCTAGCCCAGAGGTGAAACCTAGAGATCAGTGGGGTGATGACCAAAGTTCAGGGTCTAGCGCTAGTAAATCCAGACTAGATAGCTAACCTAGTACTAAGGAGATTGGGACAGACTTATCGTCCACCCATGCAGCCACAACAATAGCAGAGCAGAGAATGAGGAGTGTACTTCCTACAGGTCCTCATCTTTGTGGAGCATGTGGCGGTAACCATAAAACAGAGGAATGTAATACCTTTTCTCCTCTAGTCACAAACCAACCCACAAAAAAGTGGTGCCAAGCCTGTGCTTGGAACTTTACCCATACCACACAGGAATGTACTCGCATTGCGAGAATGAGACAGGAACGTGAGCAGCCAAGGGGTGGAGTGGCTCCACAAATGTATTAACAGTATACTAATTTTGAACGTAAGCCACCGATGGCACAAGAGCAAGCACGACCTGTTCTTGGTGCTCAACCTCCTGCTCCAGGGACTGCTCCTGTGAGGGTTGTTGACTACAACAATTCAAATATGTGTAGAGACTTAGTAAACCCAGGCTATGTGGAAGAGGAATACGCATCATATTCATCCAAAGAAAATCTCTTTGAAAGTCCCGCATACCCAAGCCCAGCACTGGGGAACAAAACTCTTTAATGTTGCTAGGCGGCTACCAACCTAGGACTCTAGGCCCCTCAGGTCAATGGCAGCCAAGGAAAGTAGAGGCCAAACCAATGGGCCCCTGTTATGAGTGCGGAGAACCCCGTTGGGCTCGTGATTGTCCACATCGCTCAAGGCAAGCATCTCGATCCAATACAACAGTACAATAGTTTCCACCAATTGAAAGATATTGTCTAGGGTGTTGTGTAGAACACTTCCCAAAAGATTGTCTGCTGAAACCACATGAGGAAGGCACCTCTCAACCAAAGGTCTCACTCAACCTTGTAGGGGCAGTTCCATCACCACCTTCATCTGAGAATGAGGATGTCGTGCCACTTAGAGTCTTGACTCGATCACACAGACACGAAATGCTGAAATACAGACTGATGAGACACCTCGAACTAGGGATGCAAAGACAAATCTAGTGGATAAGACCCTATAGTCCAATAGAAAAAAAAACACTAGGAGGAAGAAGAACCGAAACAATCAAACTAAAAGTGCATCCACTAGTTCTCAAGAAGCCTCTAAACAAAACATGAGGGATAAAACTTTTACACCCCAAGAAGTGCATGAGGAACATCAACCTCAACCTGAGCCTAGTGCTAAACAAGATGAGACTAGTACGACTGAGGATAGTTCTGGGGGTTCTGTTTTTGTGGATAAAGTGAATGAGACTCTAGATGCCATCATTGATGCTCATAGAAGTCGCATTGCAGCTTTATCTGAGCTACCCAAGAAGCTTCAAGAATACCCAAACCCTCGTGAGGAGAAGATCAATCTAGCTATACATCAGCAACTCATTAGGGAAGCTCAGTCAATACTTGAGGGACCACCACCACCTATTCCTCGGGGACCAACCTCTCTTAAGCCAACATTAGAAACCATACCAGAAGTGTCATCAAGTCGGGAAATGAAAAGTGAGCTCATTTCACAAGCTCATAGCGAAAGGTCTGCACCAATTGACACCCAATTGAAAGGAGGTAATCTGCCACCACCTAGCCTTGTCTTCCCATGCAATGATGAAGTTATTGATGCTAATGAGGACATGGCAAATGAGATGTGGGCCGCAGTTCATGAGAAAGTTAATGAGAACATGTCTTCTATTAGTTCGCCTCCATTCTCTGAGGTGGATTTTACCAGGGACACGGAAAACAACTTTGGACGCCCAAGCATCCAGGAGGAAGTTCAAACAATTGTTTCTCCTAGAAGTAAGCATACAATGAAAACCTTACCATCATATCTGGGAGAATATGAGAACTGTTCTCAAACCTTGAGGATACCCTCCATGCATAAAAGGTTGACAAAGGAGAAGGATATGAGTATGGTGCAAGCTATTTTGTTAGCACCAGTGGCTTGTACCTTACCTTTGCTTGATTTGATAAAAATTCGACCTGAGTTGTGGAATGATATTGCCACATGTTTGTCAGAGCAGGTATTGCTACAAAAGGGTCACCATGAGTGTACTATACACCCTGAGACAAAGCATGTCATGCCAGTTCCTATCAACAAAGTAGAAAAATTTTGTGAGGACGATCAGGGAAATGCTACCCTCCCATTAGAAGTGCGAAAAGTAGCTTCAACTACAATACTTGATAGTGGTGCAGGAGTGGGCATTGTGACAAGGTCCATTTGGGAAAAGTGGGACAAATCAGCTATTAGGAGTACCAGGATGCGCTTGCAGCTAGCAGATGGAAGCTTAGAACATCCCCTTGGGCTACTTGAGAACATATTGGTCACCACATGTGGGATTGAATATGAGCACACCTTTGTAGTAGTGGATTTTGGAAAACATCCAAACTATGAAGTGATATTGGGTAGACCATTCATGCGACAATTTCAAATGATTCAAGATTGGGGATACAATTATTTGTACCTCTGACATGATTCTGTCATCACAAGGGTCAACCTAAGGAATCACTCATATCGTGATGTAACAAGGTCTCCAATAGATGAGTTTGATTCTGCTTCATCTGAGGGCTCAAGAGTTACATTGTCAAATGGGCGAGAAGATCTGTGGATGTGTGGAGCCTCATGTAGGGATTTCAACACTGAGAGACTTAAGGGTAATCGAAGTGTATCAGACGAGGCATACATTCCACAACCCTTCCCTGAGCATTTAATTGATCCATTAGAATGGAGTCATGTCCTTGCAACATTATCGACATGTGCTTTACCGAAGCCAATTCAATTTTGTGACTCAGATGGATATGATATTATTCCTATACGAATGGTACAACCACGTGCCCTTCTAGATGATTTGTACTATAGAGATGCATCCACAACAGCTCTGCATGTCGAGGAAGTCTCAGTGGAGGATTTAACACTCGAATCTGCTAATGATGCTGATAAGGAAGATGGATGGGACTCTGATTTAAATAATGATGTGACAATCCCCTGAGGATGAGATAGGAAAGGCACGTCTACTCTTGAGAGGAAGGGAGGTTCAAGTAGAGAAACGTAAATGTTGTAAGAGCCATAAGAGAATCAGTAGACAAGATGAGCGGGAACAACATGAGAGACTACAAAAAGAAAAGGAGGAGTCTAAGAGTGAAAACTCTCGACCACCACCTCACTTCTCAGGAAAGAACGGATATCTATACTATGTCCAAGCACAAGATAGTATCAAAGACCAAGTAAAACGATCAGATGGATTCCAAGCAGGGGAAAAGCTAACAACTGTTAGCAAAAATCGTAAAAAAACGAAGAAACAAAAACCAAAACTCAAGTCTAAAACCGATTCAAAAGAGAGTGTCGGAAGTGCAAAGACAACGGTTGAACAAAAAAATCCGATGCAAGATGGCAAAGGAGAGCTCAAAACCGCATGGTCTTCAATGAGTGAAGACTCAAGTGGACAAGAACAAAGTCTAAATGTTCCTCCCAATTTCACACAGTACACTCTTCAAGATCGGAAGATTGTTCTTCAACAGCCCATGCGACAAAAACCAAGCATACCAGGGGTTTCATACGATGGTCCAGAAGATGCAAAAAAGATTGATATTGCTAAGCCAGGAGAAGAGCCTCGCTATGTGTGGATTGCCACAGACTTGTCCTTAGATGAGGAGAAGTTATTAATACAAACAATAAAGGAGTATCGCGAAGTTTTTGCTTGGAGTTATAAAGACCTCAATGGAGTTGATCCAGGCATATGTCAGCATACAATTCCATTGCGAGAGGATGCAAAGCCCTCCAAGCAACGTCCTTATACTTACAATGAAAACTTCGCACGGAAGATAAAGGAAGAAATAGACAAGCTCTTAGAGGCAGAATTTATCTATGAGATTGAACACACTGAATGGGTCTCCCCTATTGTAGTGGTGCCCAAGAAAAATGGAAAACTTCGAGTATGTGTAAACCTCAAGAAGGTAAATGCAGCTACTGTGCGTAATCATTACCCACTTCCAATTACGGATCATGTTCTGGAACGAGTTGCAAGAAAAAAGGCATATAGTTTCTTGGATGGATTCTCCGGTTACAATCAAGTGTCAATTGATCCAAAGGATCAACACAAGACAGCCTTTGCTACTACTGAAGATGGCATCTTTGCCTATCGTGTTATGCCATTTGGTCTAACAAATGCACCAGCAACCTTTCAGCGGGCGGTTAATGAGTCATGTATTCAAGGAGTACCTTAGGCAATTTCTTGAGATTTTCATGGATGATTTATGTGTTCACTCACAAGAGCGTGATGATCATATAGAACACCTCAGGCTTGTGTTTCAAAAGTGTCAACTTTATCGTATATGCTTGAATCCTGACAAGTGCAAATTCATGGTAAGACAAGGAAAAATTTTGGGCCATATTGTTTCTCGCAATGGGATTTCAACATATATGGATAAAATTGATGTCATTGTCTCATTACCTCGGCCTATCAACCCTAAAGGGGTACAAACATTCATGGGACATTGTGGCTATTACCGTAGATTCATCTACATGTATGCTGTCCTAGCCAGACCATTATATGCTCTTCTTGTAAAGTTTAATTGGACTGATGAGTGTGAGGAATCCTTTGAAAAGTTGAAGCAAGCATTAGTGACTGCACCCATCTTACGGGCACCAGATTGGAACCAAATCTTTCATGTTCATATTGATGCTTCAAACTTTGCAATTGCATGTATTTTGGCTCAATCAGGAGAACATAATAAGGATTTCCCAATCTCATATGATAGTCGACAGTTGAACAATGCTGAGAAGAATTACACCACAACAGAAAGAGAAGGATTGTCCATGATATATGCAGTGAAAAAGTTTTGCCATTACCTTTTGGCAAACAAATTCATATTTTTTGTGGACCATCAAGCATTGCTATATTTGGTGAATAAACCTTGTGCAACTGGAAGGATTGTAAGGTGGTTTATCATCCTTCTTGAGTTTGATTTTGAAGTGGCAGTTCGAAAAGGAACAACTCATCTAAGGGCAGATCATTCGTCTCGAATCACCTCTCTGGAGAAGCTCCTGTGGGTGTGGATGATGATATGTTAGATTCAACACTTTTCCTTGTAGAGACAGCTCCTAGATGGTCTGAATCCATTTTAGAAATTTTGACAAGTGGGCAGATACAACTAGCGGGTCCTACTGTGGACCTATGGCGACCATTCACGTTAATCTCAGGGAGATTATATCGTCAGGGTAATGATGGAGTGTTGCGGCTTATACCTAACCCCGACCAATATGAGAAGATCTTGGAATGGGCACATGCAGGTATCGATGGAATCCATGCATCAGCTACTACTTGTGTGCGACGTATATCTCAAGATGGGCAATGGTGGCCTACCATGCATGCAGATGCTGAAACATTTGTTCGTAACTGTACTTCATGTAAAATTCAGAAGCCAATTCATAATGTCACATTATTCCAAATTTCAACTACACCAAGTTGGAGTAAGTATATTGTGGACTATCTTCAGCATGGTCATACGGATCAAAAAATTCCTAAACATCGAAAGCATGCTATTAAAATTGAAGCGGAAAACTATATGCTGATAGAAGGCCAACTCTACAAGAGGGGCAAGGATGGCAACTTACGCATGTGTGTATGTGAAGCTGACTATCTGAAAATCTTAACTCATGCACATGCAGGTGTTGGGGGTGGACACTTTTCGGGCAATACCACAGCTAAGTTGATTAGGTGGTCTGGGCTTTGGTGGCCAACCTTACAAATGGATGCCGATGAATATGTGAAACATTGTGACGATTGTCAAAGGACCAAACCTCCCATCACAAAGGACAATATGCCATTGCGGCCTATGTTAAGCACACATGCTTTTGCAAAATGGGGTATTGATTTTGTCGGTCCCATTAAACCTCCAGCTCGTAATACGCATGCTGAATATATTATATTCGCAACAACTGACTATTTGACCAAATGGGTTGAGGCAAAGGCAATAGTCAAAAATGATGCCAGAACCACAGCCAAGTTCTTGTATGAGTACGTGTTTACACGCTATGGCTTACCTGTTGAGATCGTTAGTGATCAAGGTGTACACTTTGTAAATGAAGTCATAGAATTTTTGCTTCAAGAATTTATGGTAATTCATAAGCGTTCTGCACCCTATTATCCCCAGACCAATGGACAAGCTGAGAGTACTAACAAGATTCTCTACTCACAAAGATTGTTGAGGGACATAGGACTGATTGGGAGCAAAAGTTGCACTCCGTTCTTTGGGCATATAGGATAGCCTATAAAACATCTGTGGGCACAACCCCATTTGAACTTGCTTTTGGGCTAGATGCAATTCTTCCCATTGAATTTCTTGTACCTACTCTACGAGTAGCTAAACAATTGGATTGGACTGGTCATGAGCTTTCACAACGCGTTGACGAATTGGAAAAGCTTGATGAGACCCGCTTATTGGCGGTAATGGGGATGTATGCCGAGAAGAGGAGACAGAAGAAATGGTATGATAGAAATGTAACAACTGGCCGATTCAAAAAAGGAGACCTTGTGCTCTTGTACACACTTAAGAAGCATAAGAGAAAGCTCAAGAAACGTGGCCTAGGATCGTTTGTGATTAATGAGCTTACTCCAAGTGGTGCAGTGCATTTAGAGACACTAGAAGGTGAGCAAATGCCTAACTTCATTAATGGAAGTTGTCTCAAGAAATACAATGAACCATTAACTGAAGCCATGCTTCAACAGATGCATGCTGCACAAACACGGAAAGAAGCACTTGACCTACTCAAACATCAGGCTCAAGAGGAGGCTAAAGCTAGAGTTGCAAAAGCCAAGGAGCGTCGCAAAACTTCTATGTTGGCCATACAGTTGGCTACTGATGAACCTTATGTCGATCCATTCAATATTCAAGTGTGCCTCCATCTTCATGAGACTACCTACTTTGTCTCTGCCTTAATTGACTCTGGTGCAGATTATAATGTTCTCTCGTTTGACACCTGGATAGCCTTGGGCAACCACCACTTGTGCAAATTCCTGTTGACTTACGAAGCTTCTCAGGAGAAGATAGCCGAATAGAGGGAAAATGTGTCATTATGATGACCATTCAGGATCACCAGATGTCAGTGTCCTTTTATGTGGCACGTAAGTCAAAGGCAGTAGTAGAGGTTGTTCTCGGTAGATCGTGGTTAAGTGCTACCAATTGCTCATTAGATTGGAAGAATAGACAATACAAGTTGCAAATTGATTCTGATTGCATCTTGGGATCTGCTACTCCACGAGCTTTATCGTGTCAAAGGGGTAATGTTTCTACCTTACCCAACCCACAATCAAAATCCGCTCTTGAAGCTCCAAAACAAATGATGTGGATAATTGATGAGTACTCAAGTGAGGGCCATGGCTGGCATGTTCCAACTACTCTAGTTGCTGCTCAAAGAAGGCCGGGCAAGAAGGAATTATCAATGTGGCTACCCAAAGATGCGTACAAACTTGTACCATCTAAACCAGTTGCTAAGCCTCTTAAGAAGCACATCATTTCCAAGCCTAAACCTCGGATTATTACTCAATGGGTCCCAAAACATGTTCTTAAAGCACAAGGCTATTATGAGGGTGCAACAGCAATTTGGCTTCCAAAATGCCATGCTTTGCTAGGGGTAAAAGAGTGTTTCAGAAAGATTCCAAAAGTCACCCTTGATTTTCCATATCAGTTTGGGTGCAAAAGAAATCAACACAAACTCTTCAAGAAAGGAAAGGTGGCTGTGATAGCACCTACAAATCTACTTGTGTTGATCTTCCTAAAACATGTATTGAAACACCGGTTGTCCCGATTTCTCCTTGTTAACACAATTCAACCATCAACTTGTGTACCTACGCGGCAAGTCCAAATGAGTCTCATTTGAGCATAGATTCTAGCATTTCAATGCCTAAATCCTCTTATCTTGCTCAAATTCCAAGACAATTGCTAAAATCCCCACCTAAGAAGGACATACCAAAAACTAAAGATAAGGCATTAACACTACAATTGAAGCTCTTTGGTAGATCAATGTTTGAATAATGTAGTTCCTTATGCCTTTAGAAGATGTGTTCTTTTTGAGATAATCTTGTTTTTGATTGGAATTGTAATGATGGATATGAGTGTTCTAAATTTCATTGTTCTACGTCCAGATAACTCCTGATGGATATTTGGCGAGATACATGTCCACCATGCATTGACCCTGATAGTACTCGACCTGATCATCGCGGGGGTTATAGTGCTCCTCCGTTTCAAACACATTCTAGGTACTTCTATGCTCCCTTAGGTGAAAATTGTTGTGGGCATCACTTTGTCACGTTATTCTATCAACAGCATCACCCATTTCCACATTGTCAAGAGTGTGCACGGCTCGTATTAGGAGAAGCTTCACATATTTGTTGGATATGCCGCTCTTACTTTAGACGATATGGCACGGGCTTAATGAAGCAAATTGTGGGAATTACACCCCAACGCCATAATCTTCTTAATGTGAGAATACCAGAGAGAGGACCAAATCAACGTAGATTACCTGAGGAGGTTCAAGCACAACAATGGAGGGATACAAGCTTAAATGACTTGCAACCACCGATCTTGCAAGCCCTCCTTCCCCAAGCCTCAACATGTCAATATTGGATCAATATGAGTACCTATATTGCGCAGTTCCAAAATCGAAATTGTCTCCTTAACCTTCCCATAGAACCAATGCCATATTTTAGTGAGGAAGCACTCCTTCCTCTACCACCTTCTCCAGAGGCCGGTTTTTGTGAGGGGTTGTCCCTGCATCCTGAGGAAATTGATACCATCTTTCTAGCAGACGAGGACACGGATCCACCACCAGCGCAAGGGTAAGCTCAGTGACTCCATAATAAGATTGACAAGGTTGGGCACTTTTCTCCCATTGGGTTTTTCCCCTCGGCTATATTCGGTGATTGGCACCAATGGCAAATTTTATTCTTTTCTTTTCTTTTCTTGTTTGTTAATAAAAATTTTGCAGAGATCTCCGCTAAAAAAAGAGCATCAAAAACGCCCCAATAGTCCACCTATCGCGCACACAAATTAGGAAGGGGGGAGACATGCTACGCCTACAAAGCTCAAGGAGGAGCAATCTGCACAAAAACAGCAATTCATCAATGCAAACGAACAACATCAACAGGGCACTACAAAAGGTGTATTCAAATCTTAATCTTTATTTCTTTATGTGCTTTTATCTTTTGAATATATGGTTTTCATGTTCACACAATGTTGGCTGGTTTAAGTTTTTTGGTTGTTAAAATATGGTGAGTGAATTCTAGACTCTTAGAAGACTTAGTAAAAGATATTTCTATCTAAAGACAGTGTAGGATATATACCAATGGAGTATGCTAAGTTCTTATGCTTTCAAGGTATATTAGTTATCCCTAGTGGTAGCTACCTCTTAGATATGAGCTAGGTGCTAGGATTAATAAAAAAATTTATGAAAATATACCATAAAAATATATATATATATATATATACAAAGTAAATTGAGACATGATGTGTCTACAGCCATGTGGAATGCTTGGTAGGACCTGGGGTTGTCTTAGCACCTTGGGGCCGATGCCTTGGTTTCCATGGGGTGAACACTGATATCTAAAAGCTTCAGAAAAAGACCTTTGAGGAATCTATCGCCTTGATAGATGTTGGTAGGACTCTGGGGTACACTATGGGCCCTCGAGACCGATGCCCTCATCTTCATGGGGTACTCCTTAGGTCATAAAAGAAAGAAAAAGGTTCTTTCGCCCTTGAGATACTTAGCGGTCTTTAGATTCTCTTGGCGGAGGTCTCTTGGCCATTGCTTGGGTCTCTTTGGGATGGAACATTAATCTTTATCACCTTCTACACACACATCAAAAAAAAAATTCCAATCACCTTTGCTCATATTTAGGAGTAGGTTTGCCACTTAGGAATAACTTAAATACTTGTAGGACATTGAGACTGAGATCATAACCGGCGGTGTACAAAGCACACTTGCCTTTGTATAGCACTATCTACCACTTAAGTCTCACTTTGACTAGTCTTTACTCACCTATTTTAGTACTCATTAAAACTTTAATCAGCCTTGCACTTGTATGCTCACGTGTGAAATTATCATTGCTGGTTTTTCTTTTCTTTTTTTCAAAAAAAAAGACTTTACTTGTACCTATTGTTTTTTTGTTGCAGCTCTGCTACTACCGCGCTCGAGGACGTGCGCAAAATAGGAAGGGGGGAGTGTTGCATGACAAATGAAGATCAATACAAGGATGCAACAAAAAAGACACTTAGGGCTCTTGAAAAGAGTTCCAAGTTGTAGATGAATGTGGGAGAGGGCTTGACAATAATCCCACATGGGAACTTTTGGGAGTTCTAGAGTTTTTGTATAAAAGGTGACCCATTTGAGAGCTAGAGAGGACTCTTTGGTCATTTGGTTGAGAGGCTCATAGAGAGAGCTTGCTCCATAGCTCCTTCTCATGTGCTCTCCCAAGGCTCTCCATCTCCATTCATGCTTCAATCTTGTACTCTCTATTCTCTACATTTTCAATGATATGAGGTTATGGTCTACACACTTGCTAATCTAGATTTCTTAATGATGTTTTGATGCTAAAATCTGATTTGTAGAGTGCATGTGATGAAGCTTGTGCATGAAATGATGTGTAGTTGAGGCTTGTGTGATAGCTCTTTGCATGTTAGGTTCTTTGCATAAGTTGCATTTTTATGCTTAAGTGTAGCCTAATCTTGATGCTTTGATTATGTAAGATTGATTGCTTGAGTGATGAAGAAGGATTGAGTAGGACTAGAAGTCATTAGTGTGTGGTTAACTAATCTTCTCCCATTCGGGATAGCCTCTATGCGCTAACCGGGTTGCATTCACGGATTGACAAAGTGTGTGGGTTGGACTGTAGCCTCCGCTATGCTATGATGTCCCAAATAACCACCTTCTTAAATGTAGAGGGTCTTTTTGAAACAAGTGACGGCCCACAAATCGGACATTTATGATATCTGGAGGTTATCAAACCTATTTTAAAATTGAGATGATTGAGATGTAGAGATATAAACTTAAAGTTTAAAGGTTAAAGCTTAAAATTATCTGATTTAAGTATGTACCTGAGCACTCCAAGAACCTAGAATAGTCATGCATTGTCAAGAGAAAAACTCCTTTCACCTCTGCCTCATGCCTATTTATTGGCCTTGAAACATCATGTACTTTGATACCTTGCCATAGTGTCTCAAGTTCATCAATCAAAGGATCAAGGAACGCATCCATGTTCTCCACCTTATACTTGCTTGGTAAAAGAAGAGCAAGCATGATATGACTTTTCTTGATTGCCACCCATGAAGGAAGGTTGTACTTCACCAATACAATAGGCCAAGTAGACCATGATGTGGACTTGAAGCCAAATGGGTTAACACCATCCATCCCAAGCAAAAATGTAAGTGATGAGGTTCATCTTTAAACTATGGCCATTGATGCTCCACCACATTTTGCCATGCCAGTGAATCACTTATACAATCCTCATGATGCCATCGGTTGAGGGATAAGTAGCATGCCATGTCATGAGTTCTGCAATCCCCTTATATTTAAACTGTGTTGGATGGGAGGAATGACAGGGAAGTCTCTCAATACCTTTCGAGGAACTTTATCTCCTTGCAAATCATTCCTATATTGGATCTCCCCACATTCTAGACATTGTGTTGTATCTTTATTAACCCCTCTAAATAGCATGCAATCATTAGGACATGCGTGTATTTTTGTGTAATCCATATTAAGAGACTAAGGTTATGTAAAAGGGGAGGAGAAGGGTGTGTGTGTGAATGGACTTATGGTGCACTAGCTCACCTATTTAAAGGTGGAGCTAGAAGGCATTTTTTAAGCATGAAGCTTAATTGTATTTTGAGCAACTTAATAAGCGAGATCTTTTCTTGTATTTTGGGGTGTCTCTCCTCCACATATTTGATCTATTTCATGAGCACCACGAATTCTAACATGGTATCAGAGCTTGGCAAGATTAGGTCATTTTTGTGGTGTAGAATAGGTTAATTTTATTCCTTTTTTTTTGTGGATCTGAACCTCCTGCCAGTGGAGGAGCTCTAGCATCTTGTGGAGGGCGAAATTCCATCTGGGAAAGTGTAGAGGAGGTTCGGGCGCTCAAGAACGTACAATAAATTTCTGGGTTTCTCTTCTCCTGGCTGCATCACTGCATTTTGAGCAAGCCGGCACACAAAATCAGCAGCGTTGGTTTTCGTACATCTATTCGCCTTGTGTGGGTAATATTTAGCCACACAAGCTTCGAGCTTTTGAAACCCTAAGCCTCAAGGTCCACAGCCCAAGTCGAAGCCCTAATGGCAGCCTGAATCAAGCGCTGGAGTCAAAATACCAATCGGCTATCTGGTTTTCAGCCATGGAAGCTTGTATAAAAGCTTTATAAAAGTGTTTTAAACACTAATTAGCTTTTCTGCTTATCATTAAAGGAGTACTAATCTGTTAAGTGCTCTTGTGAGGGTCTTTTTCCATATCCTTGAAGTGGTGGGCATACACCATGGGGTACTAATCTGTTAAGTGCTCTTGTGAGGGTCTTTTTCCATATCCTTGAAGTGGTGGGCATACACCATGGGGTATTCATAACCCTCATTGCAATCATCAACATCTTCAAGTGCACAAAGCTTCTCAAAGTGTGCTTATAAGCACTAATAGTGCTGATTAACACTAATGAGGCTACTAATCCAGTAAAGAGGAGCCATTCCAAAGTGTTTCTAAACACTAAGAGTATTCTTAAACACTAATGGTGAATCTAATCACCAATGCAAGTGTCACTAGGTGCTAGAAATGTGCTCTTAAGCACTAATAGTGTTGCTAAACACTATTGGTGATCTTAATCACCAAACAAATTGTTCTTTGGTGACACTACTGAAGCTAATCTCCATCAGAATTAGTGGTTGGGCACAAACCCTAAGTGCTAAACCATAAACTTCACCATCTTAATCTCCTTTTTTATGCAATATCCTTAACTTGATTAAGGGTTGTTGCACTCTCATAAGCCTTTCTCTTTCTACTTAAGCCAAAACATCACAAATTTCTAGTTTTTTCTTCTTTATAAATCAGCCCATTACTCTCTAGTAATCTCCCTCAATACCCAATGTCAAAGGACAACACCCAAATTAAGAAGTTCTCAGGAGAGGGCTTCCACACTTGGCAAGTCCTTGTCAAACAAGTACAAGATGATGTCCAAAGGTTTTTGGCCATTCATCTCCAGCACTAAGGTTATTGATCGAACTAAGGCTGAAGATATTGAAGATGATGAGAGGGCACAAGCCATCATCATGCTTCATCTTGATGAGGCGCTCATTCACCATTTGGACCAGCTTCCGACTGCAAAGGAGAAAAACACCATATTAGTGAATTTGCGAATCTCCCAATTCCCATTTTTGAATACTAGAAAAGTGGAACCCGATTAACATGCCTATAAGTTTCTCAAAATCCTATCATGTGACCTATCATTGGAAAGCGCTTGAAAAATGAGATCTAGTGAGCTATAGTGCGCTCAATTTGGAGTAGTGATGTTCAAGTTATGGAAGATCCAAAGTTTTGACCATGTGTCCCAAACTTGTGGAAAATTCCCATATTCTCCAATATAGTGTTGAAATGGGATGAGCTTGACAAGCTCTATGGAGCTCGTGGTGGTAAGAATTCCAAGATCTCACTTAAAATTGAATTTTTCAGCTTGGAACTCAAAGAGAGAGACGGCATCGGAGCCTTCATCTCTCACTTTGAAGGGCCTTATGGCTCAACTTGCATCAGTGAATGAGAGAATGGATGAAGATGATGCAGTTGCTGTTTTGCTAAAAGCAGTCAAGAAGGTGTACCCCACCTTAGTCACCACCCTAAAGAACATACCTAATCCCACCCTTGAAGGAGTCATTCAATCTTGTCTTGATGGAGAAAAGAGGCCAAAGGGAGGAGCTGAATCTTCAAATGCAACAACCTCATTGAATATCGAACAAGCTTTGTCACATCAAGTGATCAAGTAAGATGTGTCCATTGCAAAAAGGTGGGTCATTTGGCAAATAATCGTTGGATCAAATATCCCAAAAAAATTGAATGTAGCAAGTGTAAACAAATGGGAAATATCACTTCCAAATGTCCTAACAAAGAGTCAGAAGCTAACTTTGTATCAGCCTCTAACTCCACTGAGAAATTGTTTTAAATCTCAATGTAACCACACCTATATTCCTAACCTTGTACGCCTAATGCCTAATGTTATAAAGGCATCCTATGTCCAATACCACCTATTCCAATTTTTCCATAGTTGGTATTGAGGGGGGGTATTAAGAGATTAAGGTTATGTGAAAGGGGAGGAGAAGGGTGTGTGTGTGAATGGACTTATGGTCCACTAGCTCACCTATTTAAAGGTGGAGCTAGAAGGCATTTTTTGAGCATGAAGCTTAGTTGTATTTTGAGCAACTTAATAAGCAAGATCTTTTCTTGTATTTTATTGTGTCTCTCCTCCACATATTTGATCTATTTCATGAGCACCACAAATTCTAACAATCCATATTTAGGATAGAGAGCATTTTACGACACCCATCTTGTGAGTTCGGTAATAGATTTTAAGAGGGAATAAACTTCTTGAGAAGCCTACAACATACAATAAGAAATCATGTGTCAAAATATTAGCAAAGAGAGTATATAGAACATGAAACATTTTCTATTTAAGAGAATAGAATGAGGCGGTCTTACCGAAAAAGACTTGTGACACTTGCATCACTCCATCCATAAGTTGTTTGCAAGTTTAATTGCTCCAAATTTTCTCGCACTGTGGAGAACAAACATCCCTCATATAAAGGGTTGCTTGCCTCTCTATACAAGGTTTCCTCCTCTTGTGACATTGGAGCTTGCTCACTATCATCTATGACCTGCCATCCAAAGAAGTCATTCACCATGTTGTTATCTTCTTCCTCATGTGGCAATGATGGAGGCACCTCATTCATTGGTTGGAGAAAATGAGTCTAAGCCATGATTTCCATATGAAGCCTTGCCACCTTCCGCACTCTACCCCATGTCACCGGATGGTGTGGTATGTTACCTAGCACTCTCCTATGGTTCTCCTCCATGTCATCATCCACACTTGGTCGTGCCAATGTCTCATGAAGGCCATATGTTTAGACATGCTCAATTGTTATACGACATTATCGTTTATATTGGTCCAACGAATTTTTTCTCTCAACCATGCCGCCTCAAAACCAACTTTCAGGCCCTTAAAACCAGCGCAAAACTGATTTAGGGTTAATAAAAAATACACAACACCATCCAAAACTTATGACATAAAATTATCCAAGATTTTGCTACTACATAGCAACGACATCATTGTTATTTCACTGCTCAGCCTAGTGAAATATCGTGCCCAGCAATGAAATTTTGTTGTTGACCAGTGACTCAAAAACTAGGACTCCTGCCTAAATCGCCGCAGAGATGGGAGTCAATCTTTCTACCTGCTTTGACTAGGCTGCACCAAGGTAAGTGCCTCTTTCTTGCTTTCTCCCAAGATTTCATGGAAAGCTTCAATGCTTTACCTTATTCCAAGCTTTCTTTGTTTATGCTTCTTCTCTTTACGTTTTTGCATCCTTGGGTGCCAGGGGTTAGGGTTAGGTCAATAGGCTATGCATAAACCTTATGCCTTTTTTTCTGCATAAGCCCTTATGCAATAGGCTTATGCACAGGTTTATCCAATAGCCTTATGAATAGGCTTATGCATAAGCCTTATGCAATAGGCTTATGCATAAGAATTTTGCAATCGGCTATACATAAGCCCTATGGAATAGGCTATGCATAAGCCTTATGCAATAAGATTATGCATGACTTATGCAATAGGCTATGCATAATATGTTAAAATGAACTAACTTACCCATTAGCCTTATGCATAGGCTTATGCATAAGGCTTATACACAAGTAGATGGTTATAGGGGAGTGGGAGCCCTGCATCTTCTCACTATCCTTTTCTTGTAAAATAGAAGTTACCTTTGGCTTTAATAGTGGGGACCATGTGGAAACTCCTCAGAAGCTATCATCCGAAAGGGGCATTGTCCACCCTGCTTGTCTAAGCAGTATTGTAGGAGGTCTCAACAATGTTCTAATATCACATGTTGCCTTTTTTGTTTAAGCTTTAAGCATTCTTCTGTTAGAGCAATGTTGTGTTGTTGCCTCTTTTGTTTTGCAGCTCTTGCACTAATCCCCTGTTTTAGCTTCACATAAGAGCGATAAGCTCTCTTCTTCTTTTGATTGCTTACAGCATGTTTTTCCTTTATTTCACCCTTGGGTGCTGGGTTTAGTTTTAGCTTAGGTTTACCTCTATGTATAGACTAAAGCAAGCTCTTGCATAAAGCTTCTATGCGTAGGCTCTATGTGTAAGGCTCTAACATAGGCTCTATGCATAAGGCTCTATGTGTAGAGCTATATGCATAAGGCTCTATGCTTTGGCTCTATGCATAAGGCTTTATAAGTAGAGCTTTATCCATAAGGTTCTACGCATAGGCTTTATGCATAAGACTCTATGCATAGAGCTTTTTACATCAGGCTCTGTGCATAAGGCCTTTATGGTTTATGCTTCAAGCAATTGACTCTTATGCAATGCATGTATAGGCAATGTCAATTGACCCATCACAAGACCCAGATGTGGAAAATATGATATCTATTGTAAACGAATGATATAGGCTGTAAGCTTAGTCTTAGTTTACTCAGACATAGGTGTGGTTCCATCAAACCTTTTCACAAACACAAAGTTAACCTTTTGTGTTCTATAAGTCTTATTGTTTAATCTTTTATGCATTCTATAAGTCTGATTGTTTAATCTTATATGTAGGCAGGCTTACAATCAGGCCAGTCAGAGCGCCATGGAGGAAATCTACCCCACTTGGTGAGTTGGGAGACAGACCACACCTTGGATAAGCGTAGGTCCGAGTGGCATGGGCCCGAGTGGTGTACGCCCATCACAGTATGGCTATGATGAGCCTACACCACCTTCCTTGACTAGACCCACCCCCTCTCCCTCACGTCTGTCTTCACCACAACGACGACGTAGTAGGGAGTCTAGGGGGCTAGTAGACGTGCTAGCGAGGGGGAGCAGGCTGCTTTTGCTTTGGCAAAAGCAACACTAGGTCTCTCGATGCATCTCCCCAGCAAGGGGATCTTCATCTACTCATCACATGAGCATACCCCTAGGAGACCCATTACACCATTTGATCCACGCACCGTACCATACAACGTGGATATCGATGGTGCGGGCGTGATGAATGCATGAGGGAAGCAAGTCATGAACCGCATTCATGTACTTGCAAACCTGGAATTCATAAACTCCTTCAAAAAATAGAAAGCACAAGATGAGCATTCAAAGTAATACGTGATTGTTCTTAGGTTGGATTTCCATGTTCCACATGCGGGTCTTTGCTTCGCGGAGTGGATGAAGAGACGAATCAAGCTTTTTCTCTCTAATATAGGAGAGCAAATATTAAGAGAGCAGCAAAGAATAATTTGGAGAAGCGCAGCATTTACATGCATGAGGAGTGGCGACACGCACATAGCTTCATGAGAAAGCACCCATGTGCTTTTCAACAACAAGCACCGATGAGTGCTTCTCGACTACAGAAGGGAGGGCTTCACACTTTGGCTTGGGAGTAAAGTCCTCCTTCACTGCTCGTTTTGTAAGTATCTATTTAAATAATCATTTCTTCTCCTCTTTCATTTTGTTTTGCACTATATTGTTTTTTTGAACTAATTATATATTTTCTTAATTGTCATCCCGCTTTTTGCGATGAGCTCCCCCTACCTGTGTTTACAGAAAACGTAAACCTCGGCTAAATGCCCGATGTATGAGCACTATTTCGCCTTCTTTTGTGCCCCGCTTCCGCGTGGTCGATTACAAGCATTAAAGAAGGCATGGAGATAGTGTCGAGGGCCGCCTACTTTACACATTATCCATAGTACATACCCAAGTTGCTGGGCCTCGCCGGCCGCTGGCCATGTCGAGCCCACCCCATTGCCGTGATGCACGCTATCATGCTACTCCAATTCTAGAATCCACACTTTTTTGCCCTTACCACTGCAGTGGACTATGTACCTTTAGAGTCCGCACCATGTTGGCGTGCTGTCACTACACTCGCCCTGCTGACAAAGCCAACACACACGTGCTGTCACTACACTCGCCCTGCTGACAAAGCTAACACACACATGTTGACACTCATAAACAAACACACTCACACATTACAAACACCCTACACACACTAGCACACACACATACAAACACACACTAAAGCACACACATACATACACTTTCACACACCCACACAACACAAACACCCTACACACACTAACACACACATACAAACACCCTACACACACTAACACACACATACAAACACACACCAAAGCACACACATACATACCACTAAAAACTTCCATAACACACACCCACACCCTTTCACACACTTCCACACACTAAGGCACGCACACACACACACACACACACACACACAAGCAAACACACACTGCACGGACTTAAAATAACACTTGTACACACATAAGCAAGCACACACACACACACACACATACACAGTACACACACATAAACTAACACCTATACACACTAATAGTCCCACACATACACACACTACACAAACACAGACTAAATCTGACACACACTCGTACACACACTAAAACAAACACACATTCTCATATAAACAGAGATAATACACTAATACAAACACAGGCAACACACTGAAGCTCACACATTCTCATATAAAGAGAGATAATACACTAATACAAACACAGATAACACACTGAAGCTCACACATTAATACAAACACACATAACACACTAAAGCTCACATACACACACACACACCTAATACACTTACAAACACACATCCACACAACACAAACACACCAGACATATGCTTTCACACATACACGACCAACGCAAACAAACCCACACACACTTTCACACACGTGCATGTACGCGCGTGCACTTTCATTCACAAATACAAACACACACATAAGTGTAAAAATACATAAGCGCACGCGCGCGCGTGCGCACACACACAATAATAACACGTCATGTGCACATAAACAACAAAGAAAAACATTGAAACAAAAATCTTAAAAAAAACCTTACTATTCACTCCCCTAAGAGCTGACACACACACACACACACACACACACACACACACACAACACACTCACTCCCCTAAGCTAACACAAGCAACACACACCACAACATACGCTTTCAAACATCTGCCAACACAAACAAACCCACACACACTTTCACAACAACACAAACCAACACACTCACTAACACACACAAATACACACACATACATAGGCGAAAACGCACATGACACACACATAAACTAACACCCACACACTCACACACTAACCATACATGGCTGGGACTACTAAAAGTACACATGGTCGGGGTTCTAAAAACCCAATAAAAAACCAAGATCGGGGTTCTAAACCAATAAAAAACCAAGAATTTAAAGAAAGCGCGGTTGGACTTGAACACCAAAAACGATCGAAATTTTCAAGCCAACACGCACGGCGAGTTAAATTGATGTATCTATATATATATATATATATATAGATATGCAAGCAAAAAGCAAGGCAACACGCACGGCGACAGCGCATAAAACCAAACAGTGTATCTCTCTCTCTCTCTCTATACACATATATATATATATATATATATATAGATATGCAAGCAAAAAGCAAGGCAACACGCACGGCGACAGCGCATAAAACCAAACAGTGTATCTATATATATATATATAGATATAGATAGATATGCAAGCAAAAAGCAAGTCTTTCCACACGTACATACAGGGGGTTGGTCTCAGAGGCTCCTCAGAGAGCATGGCGGCTTTGCTGCGCACGAGGAGGTTCTGTGATGTCGCCTCTAGGTCAAGGTGGTTCCTCAGCAGCAGCAGCAGGCCCCAGGCTTTTGTGGTAGTGAAGGGGGCACCTTCTCTTGCTTGCCGCCATCAAAGCACCACAACAGCCGCCTTCTACAACAGGGAGTTGGAGATGCGACAACTGAACGCGGTAGCTCAACACGGTAAACTTCTGCTCTTGACAGGTCCTGAAGATGCAGGGAAGAGTGCACTCTTGTCACAGTTCATACACTTGCAGCAAACGCGTCAAATTCCTGGTTGCCCGCCCATCTTGATAGATATGCGGGGTGGGACGTTTCACAACACAGCAGCCTTCTGCAAAGCTCTCAAGGCACAGTCAGGCGTGGTGGCGGCCTCGATCCTAGACTCTCTTCAGCGGCTATCTACAGCTGGGGACGACATGGTTGATGCAGTAAAGATGGATATTGCAGGGTTTCAAACAAGGATGATGCAGCAGCAGACTGATGACTTGAATGGCCTTTTGGATGCCTTGTATTCCTTGCTATCCACTTACAAGACCTTCCTTCACGGTCATGCAGCAGGGTTTCCTTCCCTAATCATCGATGAGGCTAACTGCCTGCATGGGTGGTCTCGTGATCCAGCAGACCTCGAAGGTCTTCGGACATTGCAGAGGTTTTTCATCAAGATCACTAAGCAGGATAAGATTGCCAATGTCATACTGGCCACCTCCGAAGACCTCTTCAGCTTCTATCTTGACTCACATCTGGGTGCTGCTAGATACGCCACCGCTGTTGTTGGTGACCTCCCCAGGGAGGAGGCGTTTGAGTTCTTCCAAAGAGCCCTTGAGAAAGAGGGTGAGGCCTGTGTCCCCAGTGCTATGTGGGATGACATCTTTGATGTGCTTGGAGGGCGCATTTTGCTGTTACAGCAATTGGCAGAGGAGTCGTCAAGCTTTGATGATCCCTTGGCCTCGCATTGGGGTGAACTAAAGCTAGAGTTCTTGTCCCGAGCACTTCTGCAGGCTAAGAGGGGCTTTCATCCCTCCTCCTTTGCTCCTAAGTGGTGGGGGACGCTTCCTCCTGCATCTTCTTCTTCTGCATATAATGATGTGAGCGAGGGGATGTTGAAGGATTCAAGCCCACCAGCTTGGACAGAGCACGATTGGGCGAATATGGTGAGGACGATGAGTGAGGCGCCGCATGGCGTTGTTGCACTGGATGATCTGGATGCACAAATCCCTCGCAAGGCCGTCTTCAGTATGGTGCAGCACAATCTGATACATTATCGAAGGGAGCCTTGTTTGCGGTGGGCTCGGGACTTGGCCGACTACACAGGAGCTTACCCCATTGTCATGCCCAAATCTCGACCCCACTACAAGGCCTTCTGCCAGTTGGCAGCAGCAGCAGCAGCAGAGAGGCCTTGATCATCATCTTTGTTTTCCCTATGCCTTGTCATACATGTAAGTGTCCCTTTTTGCTTGAATTCTATTTACATGTCCCTTTTTGCGTGAATTCTAGCAAGATTCACAAACGTTGCAACACTTCCGTGTTCTGACTTCTCTGTGTCTTAATCTTGATAAAGATCTTATAAACTTTGCACAAAAATTGAGAAGATTAGTAGCAGAGAGTAGGGATTAGATGCTTACAACTGTTTCCAGCAATCTGCACATAAATCTTTGTAAAATAAACTGATTTCTGCACAATCTTCAATACTCAACACTGTTCCACACAAAATCTTTGGAAAACTGTGCACAACCACCTTTGAAAACTGTGAACAGCTCCAAAAACTCTGCACAATAACCAAAATCTTTGCACGACACCTTGGAAAACTCTGCATAGTAATCTGAAGTTTTTGCACAGTAATCTGACCAAATCTTGTACAGCAATCTGAAATTTCTGCTCACTTCTTGAAACTGCACCAAGATTCTGTACAGCAACCTTCTCCCTTCCTTCTCCTTGCAAGATTACTTCGAGAACTAAAACATTTGGCAATCTAGGGTTTCCATCTTGAAAAATAAGGGCTCTAAGGATCAATCTCTGAAAAAGTATGCTCTCTAAGCAAGAAATCACTTAATACTAGTTATTGAAATTTTTGTAAACCCAAATTTTAAAAATCAAGAAATCAAGATAAAAAACTTGAAGAAAACAGGCAATAAAGTGGATTAGGGTTCAAAAACTACAAGGCCTTCTGCCACTTGCAGAGCAAAGAGCCGTCGTTGATCATCATCTTTGTTTTCCCTATGCCGCGTGATACTATGTCTAGTGTTAAAGGTGCCCGTGATACAGTTTTGGCTAAGATAGTTTTTTGTGGTAGTACCCCTCTCATGGCTCATCCACTTCATAAGGGGATTACGTTGCCAAGATAGTTTTTTATGGTAGCACCCTCTCATAGCTCATCCACTTTATTAGGAGATTACGTTACCTTTACTCTTACTCTCAAATATACGATAGGGCATGTGCCACTGTGTATACTCATTCCATCTTATGTGAGATCTATTCGTATTTTGCCTTATATGCAACATTGTTATTTCTGTTCCTTCTCCGTCCCTGTGATGGCCTAATGCGTGTGTGCGTGTGTGAGAAAGATTTTGTGTGGCTGAAGTACATTTGATCTATAGCTTGTGTGTGGAGGGTTTGGCTTCTAAGGTTGGAGTAGTCCATAGGTTTTTTAGGCTCACAAGTTGTTTTAATTGCCTATCGCCTTCATAACTATGATTTAGTTCATGAAATGTGTTGCATATGCCTATATGGACCCAAAAAGAGAAAAAAAAAGGGGGGGGATGGAAGGGGGGGAGGAAGACTGCCAAGAAGGGCGCAAAAAATGGTCCTACATCATTGTTGCAAGACCATTTTTTGCCCTTCTTGTAGCCCTCGCCTTTGCTTCTTTTGGGCTCATACTGTTATGAGGATGAATTCATGGAATATTTTATATATTCCCATGCTGTGTATTTATGGATTCCTAAAAGATTTCATGGAATATTCTATTATCAAGTTTTTATGTTATGAATTCTTCTAGATGGGTTTAGATTGGGACAGCTTTCTAAATCCGAGTAATCGTAACTTGCTTTACATGTAAGTGGATGAGTTTATACATGTATGGGAGTATTGGTTGCATCGTCTTATTGATATGAAGTTTCATAGGGATGTTTATTTTTAATCAATTAATTTATTAATTGATTGTCTTAGTTAATGCAAGTGTAGATTATTGGACTAGATAATGGAGGCAAGCTGGTGTTGGTCAGGAATATCTTGAGATGATTAATTTTGAATGTCGACGAATAATATTTGATTTTGTGTGACAACAAGCATCATTAATTTATTTAGACACTATTCATATTTATTAGCAATGTGTATATGTTAATTGTTGGGACATGTCAAAGCTCTCACTATAACACGTCACGGGCATAGTAGTGTTTCCTAGTAGTGTTTCCTAGTAGTGTTTATTTTGTCGGGATTTCAGGGATTCCAGTCACTGTCCTGCGCAACGAAATATCACTGCTGAGCAGCGCTTATAGCAATGAAATTTCATCGCGAGAGGCAGCGATTATAGCAGCAAAATTTCACTACTATACTGTAAATTCGCTCTTAAGCAGCGAAAATAGTAGCGAAATTGCACTGTTATTTTCGTTGCATAAAATTTCAGAGAGTTATTGGATGCTGACTTTAAGTTATACATGTCACATACACATAGAAAATGACTATAATTTTAAAAAAACATCCATTAGAACCCTTGGAGCCATGTTTCGAGCCAAAAAAAAAAAGAGAGTTAAAAACTTTTGAGAAGGGAAACAATGTCAAGATCATGAATCTATCCCATCTTATAATAAATCCATATGTGTTGCTTCATCAATGTCTATATCTAATGGAAGCTTAATGAAAAGATGGGGTTCCATATCAACATCACTATCATTATCTAATGAAGCATTGTCATAATTACTTTACAGGTAACTCATCACTATCATTATCTAATGAAGCATTGTCCTAATTACTTTATAGGTAACTCATCATCTTCTTCAAATTGATGTTTCTCATGCTCTTGATCGGGGCCCCCTCCAAAATGTTTTCATCGTCTTCTTTCAATGAGCCGATTTGAGGTAGTACTTGCACCTCATCTAGAGATTCGATTTCCACATCTTGATCTTGAAAGATATGCTTTGAATGAGGGAAAATTTGTATAACATACCACCACTTTGGATCAATTCGATCACCGTGAAACACAACCTAATATCACAAAGCAAAGGAGTTACACTTTTATTATACTACATCAAGATTTATTTGGGATTGGTTGGATTACTAACCTGTTGATAGTGTTGAGGTAGAACGAAAGTATCTTTCTCATCATTCCAAAACTTGGTGGAATCAATTTGAAAGAAGCCATTTGGATGTTTCTTCACAGGTGCTTGAGCACCTTTAGATAGTGTTGAGGTAGAACGAAAGTATCTTTCTCATCATTCCAAAACTTGGTGGAATCAATTTGAAAGAAGCCATTTGGATGTTTCTTCACAGGTGCTTGAGCACCTTTAGATATCACCTTGAACCATTTGACATCAAAGATGAATAGACTAAATGCTCTAAATCCAACCTCGAGAATATCTTGAATAGTTCCACAATACTCAAGATTGTCCTCTCTATGACATTGGTATCATGTCTACTAGCTCGACTTCCTTACTCAAAAGTTGCCATCACACCACAATCAAATGTGTTTCTTTAAGAATCCACATGCTTCGTGTGAAAGTGCCTTCCCTCTGACCATATTGCATTATATAGTTTGTACTAACATCCAACAAAAGCATGACATTTAGTATAGTGCATTAAACAAGGTATAGACATAAGACAGAGATAAAAAAAGTACTTAAGGGTCACATTCTCTTGCATACTCATGCTCTTCTCTTGTGATCATCTCTCCATTTTGTGATGCCATCGATATTTCCATACGAAGCCATTCTATATATTGATAACATTTGGTAGAGGTTCCAAGCTGGGCAGGAATGACAAGCGTCTATTTTCTCTTCTGAAAGCTCTTGTCTCATCCTTGTATCTCCCAATCCACTTCTCCATGATGGCGCTATTTATAATACATAATGTATTCATTTTGTGGCGTAATGCTTCATCCAGTCTTTGTTGCCTTCTTTTTTCCTGACACATTAGTGATTAGTCGGTCATCCTCCTCATTGCTCCACAATCGTGTTATGGAAGGATCTATGCGAGATAGATGTTTTGAGATATACACAAGAGACTCTTGCATCAACCATCCCTCTACCATGCTTGCTTCTGGCCTTTCTCTTTATCTCACAAAGCTCTTTAAGGTTTTCATGAACCTTTCAAGGAAAAACATCCAACGAACATGAACAACACCACACAACGCCACTTCCTTAACCAAATGCACCACAAGATGCAATCGGCTAGTGAGAATTGTTCTAGATAAGTTATCCTCGATCATACACACTGCCTCAATAGCATTGATAATATGAACCATCTCAATGGATGTAGGATCTATCTCCTTTAAGGATATGTACCTACATACATATTAATCATGTGTACTATTTACCAATACATAACTTGTGAGCACATTAGAATACCAAATATGTAATATAACTTAGCTAGTGAATTGAAGAGAAGATTCATACCTCACAAAGCTTCCCATTTTGTAAATAGCTTCTCTCACCTTCTTGTCTCCACAACTAGCTATAGTAATTGCAAGAATAAACTATGCATAGAAAAAAATGGAAGTTAGTATATGAGCCTACAAATTATGTACCATAAAGAGAAAATGAATAATTGAATATTTATATACCTGTAATATCTTGTGACAATCATGTGTCTTGAGGCCATATAATTGTATCTCTCCTTTCTTTTTGGTCTTTGTGAATGAACCCTTCCATGAATTCATTACTCCCGTTGGTGTACGAAAAGAGACAATCACACTTTTCACCTTGAGAAATTATAGAAAAAGATCAAAATTCACCCTTCACCTTACAAATTGTTTGATTCTTTCATCACGGTAGAGGCCCCCAACCAATCAATTGGTTTGGTATGTTGATGGAGCCACCAATGGAGATTGAAGAAAGAGGGAAGCTCCAATTTCTTCAATTTGGAAAGAATTTTAGCGTAATTAAGAGGGCACTCACACGAGCAGTTAAAGCCAAATGGTGCTCCTTTAAAGTGTGCAACTAACATGGTGGAATTTTTCAGGGCCGGAGAAAGGCAATTTCATATTGGGTGTGTAAGTGGTGTGACTAGTTTTAAGTTTGCATGAATATCTAGCTAGGGGGCCTAAGAACTCTTTTCCCTGGTACCCGAGACAAAACCTAACCAAATTCTTAATTGGATCCCATCACTAGAGTGGTTGGGCAGTTGGCTAACCCACGGGAGTAGATGGGGTTAGGTTGGACTGATGGATCCCTAAATTGAGACTCAATTCTGTTATGGTACGATAGATAAAGTAAATCCCGGACAAAAATTGTTCTACAGAAAAGAATCAACGGCTGTGCCTCTCAATGAGGAAAAAAGCGTTGGTCTCTATGATCCAAGTGTAATCTTTTCCTGATCTGACTATGGGACTTATGGGTTTAGTCAGATCAGTTCAGTTAGTTAAGGCTTTTGACTACATTAGAGAAAAATTATCCTGGAGGAATCGCCTATGCTTTCCGGGCAAGGGAAGTTTTTTCGGGTTTGGTTTTAGAAGAACCGATGGATTAGTCTCTTGTCCGGATATCCGTGGGCGAGGCCCCGAGTGAGGGGCCCTGCCCCGTGCAAGAAGTGCTACTTCCGCTGCTAGCACCCCTGAATTCATTGCGTGGTGGGGACAGGGATCTTTCAAAGTGCATCCCATGCCTGTTTTGAAGTCTTACATATAAGGAATAATGCTTCGCTTCACAGAAAGTGTAAGCAATGCATGTGCCTGTGCATCTCTTTCATCCCATCTCGTTTGAGGACACTGTAGATGCTACTGCTGCATACCAAATCTTTGCCGCTACACATCCCAAATACCCAAAATCAAGAAGAATCAATCCAAAATGATGCCTCTCCATAACGTCTGCAAAAACCTTGCAGTGCCCAAAACGCGCCCCCGAATCACGTTGCAGACCCCGAAAACTCTGTATACAACACACTACAGTATACACCTTCTCCTAAGAGGGTATCTCAATTAGAGACAGAAAAATAGGGTCGTGAGGAGGGAGGCAGACTACTAGATTAAGTGTCAAGAAGGCTAGCTCTGATACCAATTGTTGGAATTAGGGTGAGGGTTTTAACAATGCACACATACAAGATAGACAAGCTTGAGAGCACACAAACTCACTAGAATAGAATGAACAAATGTGTACCAGATACAAAAGATAAGTACACACCCCAAAATGAGTAGCTAAGAGGGTGTACATATGCACGGGGAAAAAACCTCCTAGTGAGGAAAAAAATGCCTTGGTGGTCCTAAGTGTGTTCACACACATCACTACCATATAATGCTACATGGCTTGCATGACAAAGCATCTCGCACAACATTCTTTTGCCTTCCACATATACATTATGAAAGTGGAACATAGACAAAAAGTTGGCCCATCTCATATGCTTCTCAGAAAGCTTAGTTTCCGTGAGAAAATAATGCAAGGTCTAATGATCTGTCTGCATAGTGAAATCAACCCCAAGCAAATAGTGTTTCCATGTAGAAAGAGCATGAATTACAGCCAACATCTCTTTCTCATAGATCTATAAATGCTTCTCGGCATTCTGTAATAGACGACTCTCATAGGCTATCACATGTCCTTCCTGCATGAGAAATGCCCCAATGTTGTTCCCACATGCATCACATTGGACAACAAAAGCCTTTTGGAGATTTGGTAGTACCAATATGGGATCCGAAGTAAGCTTTTCTTTAAGCTTCTTAAAGGCTGCAATTTCTCGATCAACCCATCGAAACACAGTTCCCTTCTTTGTCAAAGCATGAAGGGGTGAAGCAATCTCAGCAAAATACTATATGTACCGCCTGTAATAGGAACACAATCCCAAAAGGCTACCTACATCATGCGCGGTCCTCAAATCTGGCCAATTGAGAATTGCTTCTACTTTCGAAGGATCCATACGAAGTCCATCTTTAGACATGATGTGCCCCAAGAATTGCTTCTACTTTCGAAGGATCCATACGAAGTCCATCTTTAGACATGATGTGCCCCAAGAAGTGTATTTCTTCCAAGAAGAACTCACTCTTCTTGCCATTTATGACCAACCTATGCTTCTTCCGGAGTTCTTCAAACACTGTGGCCAAATGCTCCCTATGCTCCTCCTCTAAGCGTGAATGCACAATCATGTCATCAAAGAATGTGTCCACAAACGCTCTATGAGGCCCAAAAATCTTGTCCATCGTCTTGTTAAAGGTTGTGCGAGCATTTGTCAAGCCAAAGGGCATGACCAAAAACTCATATAGCCCAAAGGTGGTCCGAAATGCTATCTTATGCACATCCTCGGGTCTAATGCGTATCTGGTGATACCCGCTTTTCAAGTCTATCCAACTAAAGACTGTGGAGCCCTAAAGTGGTCTAAAATATCATCAATTCTCGGAATAGGGAATTGATTCTTGATGGTGTTCTTGTTTAGTGCCTTGTAATCTATGCACATGCACCAAGAACCATCTTTCTTTTGCACTAAGAGCACAAGTGAGCAAAAGGGTGATGAGCTTGGCTGAATCAACCCCTTTTTCAACAACTCCTGTACACCTGGCTCATAATTTCCTCTTATTGGGTTGCACTAACATGGTACGGCAGTCTATTTGGTGGGGTACTCCCCGGAATAAGATCAATAGCATGATCTTCTGGCCTTTCCACGGGAAGTTCTCTTGGAAATGACTCGAAAAAGAAATCTTGGTACTCATGTAGGAAATCGGTCCTATCTTTATCTAACATAGACAAATTAGATTGAGATTCATCATCTTTTGCATCCTTAACAAAAACCAAGTATGCGGAAAGATGCTTTTTCATTACTAATGAAATGGCCGAAGCCGATATAATAGGAACTGACTCCCCTTTAAGCTTTACATCCAAAATGTGCTCTTTCCCTCTATGAGAATAATAGGGGTAACGGGTTATGCATACCCAGGACAAGCCATATTAGCCTCATACAAAGGCCCCATCTCCTCTGCACAGATCCCCAATCTGCCAGCCAAATCTGGTGAGATAAAGTTAGCTCTAGCACCTGTGTCAAAGAAAATCAAAGCATTCTGATCTCTAACTTTGCCCCATGCTCTACACAACTCAGTCTCCTCACCACCTCATTGTTCCCCAACAAGATCAGGAACCAACCCTATCAAAGGCTTTGCTTTCTTGGACTTGGGCTCCCCTTTAGTGTCAGAGTCCTTATTGGACTTATACTTGGGACAAGTAAAAGACATATGTCTCTCTTCGGTACAGAAAAAGCATTTCTTGGCATCCAAAAAAGCCTGCATCTCCCAGGAGTTCTCTTGGGCATTGGTAACATCTTACGCCGCTTCTCTGCCGCCATGCATTATTGCATCCCGAGATGCATGCCCTGACTTCACAGTTTTCTTGTGAGTGCTTTTGCTGCCCTTAAATCTCGTTGAAACCCCAGTGAGTAACGCATTTTCCGTCATGGCATTCTCTATCATCTGCAACATATTTGTTACTCGGGTCTTAATGCAATAGTAGTCAGGCGCTTCCTCGGCAACCCACAACAATACTTCTCAACCTGCTTAGACAGTGGCACTACACGATAAGAAGTAACTAGGAGCCAAAACTTCTTGTTATAGTCTTCCAGATTTTCACACTTCGATGGACCTCAAAGGCACAATTCTTCCCTTTCTACGTCAGCTGGGTGTGCATTTGGTCAGCCGGTTGTCAGCTGTGGTCAGGAGAGGCTCTGAAGTGAAATATCAGAGGTGTTGGAGGTGTGTACTGACCTAGGAGGACATCTAAAAGGAGGCAGGTGAGGATATTAGTCAAAATAAACTTAATCTAGTCAACTAAGCTCACCAAACCTAGTCAATATAAACTTAATCTAGTCAAGAAGCTCACCAGAATATAAGTGGCATAGCCACGAAGCTCACCAAATTCATTCAAGCTTTGCCTCATCAAGCTCACCAAAAATTATTATCCATCCTTGAGTTGACCCCATGCTTTAAATAGATGTCTCTCAACTGAAGCATGGGAAGTCTTTCCTTGTACATCCAGTATAGTGTTAACTTGCGGCTTCTTATCCTTCTCGCTTAACCATTTCGGGCAATGTCCAAGCACATGCTCTTTATTGCCACACCGGAAACATTTGCCCTCCTTTATGTTTTCAACTTTATCTTGCCTAGAGAGGCCCAAATTGTCCCTATTTTCTTTCTTTTTAGGGGGCTGATTTGATTCAAAATTTGCAGCCCCCTTTGCCCCTTTGCATCTCGTGATTCGGGCTGCTTTTGTTATCCCGATTTGTGTAATTTCGGACCAGCCTTATGGTCCTTACCCAAACATGCATTTATCCTCTCTTTGAGGTGCTTCACATGCATTTCAGTTGCCATGGCTGAAGCAAATACTTGCTAAAAATTAGCACGAGGGTAAAGGTCCAAGCTGTCCTAAATGATAGGTTGTAAACTAGCTTCAAACTTTCTTAGCTTCTCTACCTCAAAGATATGCAGAAAAGGTAAAACCTTTAGGAAGACTTTCCAAAAGCATGCAGCGTATGATTGCACCTTTTCATGCTCTTTTTGCCCAAGAGAGTCCCACTCCTTAATGATATCTCTCAAAATGGGGAGATAAAAACTCCTTGCGGAATGTCTCTTTAAATTCTTTCCAAGTCTTTGGTGCAATGCCCAGAAGCTTTTCGACTAACCACCAAGAGCTAGCAATACCCTTAAGATGGTGGCCCTTGTTGAAATATACAAGTGAATAGGGTGTGTGCAGGAACAAGCCCTTAGCAAGAGGCTGTAAAAGAGAATCTTTAAATGAGTGAGAAGTTGTGAAAAGGTGAGAGGTATCTAGTGGGAGAGAATAAAGGGCAGCATGAGAAGATTTAGGAGGTGTGGACATATTCTGGGAAGATGGAGAGAATCAAGCAAAAGAGGTGGAGTGAATCAAGGAGAGATCAGTGGGATTGGATGCTTGGATGTAAACTCTATAAATTGAGGCATTGGCCTAATGAGAATTTGCTGGTTTTTGATTATCCATGCCTACATTAAGCTATCAATTAATCGCTCACTAATCACATCGTAATTATCATATAATCTTTTTTTTAATGATGTTGATTCTAGCATCCACCATAGCTCATCACATTGCTGTAAATTTAACATGGTATCAGAGCCTAGCCTAGAATCCATAAAATTTATGAGCCCATTATCTTGCTAATCACCTAGCTAATCAAGTTTTTATCTCTTTTTTCAATTAACCTCTGTACCCCCAGCTGGTCATGCCTCCACGAGGTCCACCAAAAAGGGATCTAGGCAAAGGTACCACCCGGGGTGCTGGTGAATGCACTGATAGAGTGTGAGTGTCCCCTTGTGCATATGTCTAAGCTGTCTGGGCAGCCCCGCTTCATTGCACATCCCGAAAGGATTTCACAAATTCAGGATTGGCATCCTACCTCACCTTTCCTTATGAGGTGGTTTACCTGCAATTGATTTACAAAATCCACAAATAAAGAAGACTCTTGCTCTACGTGAGAAGTGTCAAGATCTTGTTTACTTTTTTCAACCTGTCTAGCTTCCAAATCACCTTGCATAAGTGTATTGGACCAAAGGGCCAATTGTAATTGAGGGACATAGGCTTATGGGCCAAAGGCCAAGTGGGGGTGGACACTAATAAGTGTGTGTGAAAAGGGAGCCATGGTATATAGGCCAATGTGAATAGCTAATCACAACTAACTCATACTAATCAAATTTACAAGCTAATCAGTTTTGATGGCAATCTTGTCCTTCTCCCTACTCATGGATGGTGCTCCTACACCCATGTCTCCACTCCATGCTTTGAGTGGCCATAGCTAGTTCCTTGCACTCTTCTTGCATGCGAAGCCAAGCTCCACTTCCTTCTCCTTTAGTCTAAGGGCCTCCTCAAGGTCAAGTTCCAAATAAACCGTTAAGCATCTCCTCCATTGAGAAGTACTCACATGAGAGGGTGAACGAGCAACCATCTTCAATTAGCAACCTTAATGTGGAGCTATCCCCTAAAACCGGATTAGTATTCCACCAAGGTATGAGCGAGGAAACCGGGCTCTCATACCAATGTAACTGAGGTAGCTGATATAATCCAAATTCTGAAGATAGCTTTACCAATTACAACCACACCATTGAAGGCTTAGAAAACTTCACACCACAATAAGTCTAGAATGCGCCCCTCCCCCCGCCCCCCCCCCCCCCCCCCCCCCCCCCCCAAAAAAAAGAGACTTTATTACAAGAAGTGTTTACAAATACATGTAGAGGATGCTCTTGCACCAGATTTCCAAAAACTAAGAATGAAATTTGAAAACAGGTCCTCCACCCAAGCCCAAGACAAGGGGAGCCTCACACCAATCTAATGCGGATCTCACAAGAGGGGTCCAATCTCACATAGCTGGCGATGTGGATCTCACAAACCCTCCCAATCTCGCACTAGGCTGGATGCACCTAGAGAGCCTTGCTCATCTAGTCTTCAATCTCAAATTGAAACATTTGTGTGCACCATCACTATATGAACACATACCTTCCATGAGATACTCCTTCAAGGCCTCCTATATCAAGAAAATAGTTTGATGGAGAGTTTCAGCAAGTCCCACACTTTTGTTTATGATTGCACCTAGAGGTCCATACGTGGCCCAAGGTACTCTTTTTATTTTAATGTGTCTAGAACCCACGTAAATAGTCGGGCTTCTTTAATAATTAAAGTCCTTCCCTTAAATAGGATTTATGAATTTGTGTGCCCGTTGGGGTGTTCACACCCATTTTTAATGTGGGTGAACACTTCACCTTATAAATTTTTGACTAAGTCCTAAATATGGATTTTGTGAGTTTTGATGTGGCCAGTTTTGGCACCTGCAAAAAGACAAATCACTAATCAACAAGCAAAGGCATCCACATAGCTTCGTAGGCAGTAGTTATGGACATCCCCAGCGTTACGAGACTCGACATATATAGGCATGCAAGACACGAAAACAAGACATGCATGTGACAAATCTTCTATCTCCGCGCGCGCACAAAATAAAATGCATTTGCAAATATATATTGGAAATCCCCCGTTCTCAAGCCATGTATCTCACCCAAGGATCTAGTCATACTAGATGACCCCGAGCACCAGTGTTCCCAGCCATATTGGTCACAACTCCAGACCTATTACCACACTAGCACTGCCAGAAGAGCTACTCATCATATCAGCAAAGCTCCCATCTCTCTGGAAATACCAACCCATGCCCAAGACTACTATCATATCAACAAAGCCCAAACACTGGACATCCTGAGGGTGATTCACCGGTCAAACTGGTGTCCAAATGTATAGAAAGGTCCAGTGAGAATCCAATTTACATAATAAGTTCATTGGCTCACATGATGATCTACAACTTTGCAGAGCTCCCCCAACACCAGGTAAGGTTTGCAGGCCCACAAAAAGGTCGAGTATGGAGATATATACAACATACACGGGCCTTTCTGGTGTAAAGCGATGCACCAATGGCAGCTCACCGACACCACCACCTCAAGAAACATGCAAAGACTTGGAGATGGTAGAAAGACGAAACCAGTGATTACAAAAGCATTTTACATGTTACTTGAATTTACTCTTCAGCAGGCCAACCAGCATCCTTTTGACAGCAGCCCATGTTTCCAGGATTCACAGTGCAAGCAAGCCTTGACATCAAATAGAATCTATACCTTGAAAATGTGATCTAAATCTCTTTCAGATAATGGTGTCCCAATGTGGGGGTGAGATAGTATACAAAACAATTGTAAGGCTTTTTTCTCCATGCCTTCTTGGTGACTTGAATTAGAGCCTGCTCCTGATACCAGGTGTCTGACTTGCCATTGAACCCTCATTTGAAACATCTAGAGACTTGGAGCAAGCCTGAAGCTCTACATCATGGTAGACACTGCCAACAGGAAAAGTAACATTTTCTCTCTCATCACCACCTCTCTTGGACTGCAGATGTGGCAGCCTTGACATACGGCTTATTTCAGACATAATAGATTCTGGCAAGTCTGTCCATGTTGCAGATGATCTGTCGATGGAAACCCCAAAATCTCTCACAGTCCCAAGGCTTTCCGTGCATGAAGCAGCAGTGTATTTGGCAGACTTCTCAAGCCGGTCGAAGTATACAGACGACGCATTTGTGAGCAGTTTCCTCACTTCAGTTGAGTATTGTTCTGGATAGAACCGAAAATGGCCTGTATGCATGTCTCCTTTTTATGTTAGCAAAACCAAGCACAACCATTAAGAGTGACATATTCCTGCATACTTGCAAAGAGCTTGCCATTCTAGAGAAATCAAGATCAACATACCTACATGCTCTGATTCTTTCCACACAACCATGTCTACTTTCCCGCCAAGCTTACGAAGGTTAGAAGCAAACATGTGAATCGTCTCCACAGGAGCCAGCTTATCATTCTCTGAACACAAAAAAAGTATAGGTCCAATCATCTGCAAATCACAGTATTGGAGTTCATTATTAAAAAATCCTACCCTACCATTGCCAAAATAAACTCGCATCTTTTCATTTAATGTAAATAATAATTTCCTAGCAGCAAAAAATGCAGCATAGAGTACCACAGAAGAGTATAGGGCATGCCAAAGATCTATTCGCTGTGGTCCAAACTGCCTTGAAAAAATGGCATCAAGTCCTCTGCCCAGTACATACGCTCCCAATGAGACAATAGCAATCGGCCTGCCTGGTTCAAATGCTAGCACTTGGTGACTCACAAACTTTGCACCGAGATGACTAATGAAGTCCATGGGGCTTGAGTCAAACATGAGTCCTGCAAGAGACCTCCTCACAACCTCAAACCTCTCCTGAAGAAATAACCAAATAAATAAATCAGATGTTGTCCATGAATTCTTAGTGACTACATGTCTAAGGGAAGGCATTCACATCTAGTGAGAAGACTTTGGATCTGTTGCTGCAATATGCTCTATAGCCATAGACACTCATCATCAACCAGGACCATCAGGGATGCTGTATACGAAAACACCAGCACCGCACTCAGTTCAGCTAGTGCAACATAGCCATGAGGTTCTGCAACAACTGCAAACATCTTCAGCCTACACTTCCCTCCTGCTCTCCCCTCAGCTCCATGCTTTAGTTTACAGCTATTCTCATCAGCCTCCAGACCCTCCTGAGTTGCAGTTGGTACAGATACCCCACAAAAGGAGAGGGGTTGCACACGGAGAGAAGGGGACATTGGACCCAGCACTGTGTCATCCCTTCTCCCTCAGGTTTGCTTGAGAAGTATCAATGGTGTCAAAAACAGTTCTAGCATACAGCATAGCCTTTCTCAACGAGAGTATAAGGAAGCATCACAAAACACATGGTTATCAAATTGAGATGTTTCCATTTAGATTGGAGTTACCTCAACAACCTTCACTTCACTGCACTGCCCAAGCAATATCTGGAATAAAGAAGAAAAGCTTTAAAAGTGGTCATTGGTTGAATCCATAAAAACAAACATCATAAAAAGTTTGAAGACTCTCAAATACTCATGCCAAAGAGAGCATGCATAATATGCCCTACTAACTCTGGAAACCAGAGTAACGCACTATGTAAGAAAACAAAACAGTTTACCGCATCCACAACACACTATCTGCAAATAGCCTAATAGGCACCTACTAACACAGGCAAGACCAAGCAAAGCCATGAACAACACCCCAAGGTACAGATCTTTGTCAAATACATGCATAAGAATGTATTGGTCAATCTTCCTTCCATTTAGCTTGTAGTAGCAGGCGGTCATTCCGGGCATAGACATTTTTTTTTTTTCCGAGAAAAGATCCTTTCATTAGTTATATAAAAAAAAAACGCCCGTTGGGCTAAAAAAAACCCTCTCCTGCTCATAAGAAAGCAAAGCACAGATCCAATCAAGGCAGCTAGGGAGACTCCCTAGGTGCAAAAAAGTACAAAGAACTGAGAGGCTATATCATACAATAGGAGGGGGGGAAAGCCAAACAGGTGGCCTGTAGTGCCAGCGGAGGGTACCCGCGTGTAGGGTATAGAAGGGGCCGCTGCGCCAAGTGGTGTGAAAGGCCCCGCGCCGCAAGATCGCCTCATCGCCCCGGATGCGGTCATACTGTCCTCGCAGGGTGTGGATCAACTCCTGCCAAATCCCTCGAACGCTGCTGAGGAGCTCCCATCGTAGATCCCTCTCCTGTGTCCAGCCGGCGGACGAGAAATCCGATGAAGGAACAAGGCGAAGCTGGCCCCTATAATGAATCTGATGGCCTGGCTGTTCTGCTCCGTCTCATATCCCAGAGCAGGCCCTAACGAAGTCGACCAAGCAGCGGCACCCCACGTATACATGCCCTCTGGAGAGAGGGGGGCCAAAATGCGCAAGATCCACAGCCAAATCTGCTGCACTTGTGGACAGTCCCATAGGCAGTGTCTCTGTCTCTCCAAAGGGTGGCCGCATCGGACGCAGGCCGCCGGAAGACCACTATAGACAAGCCATGTGCCAACTGCAGAGCCCCTGTGGGCGACCAACCATTGGAAAGTCGAGATCCTGCGTGCCTGTCGACTAGCCCAGAGCCTGGTCCAAAAATCCTCCAGGAACTCCTGTGAGAGTCCCTGTAGCCGCCAATGCTCCGATGCAGCTGGAGAGACCATCCTCCTCGCAGTCAAAAAATGTCTCCCCAACCGAATAGTGTACTGGAAAAAGGTGATCTCTGTGGCCTCGGGGGATGCATAAGGATCATGCCACTCGTACTCGCCAGGGTCCCATTGGAGCCGGGCCAAGGGGCGCGCAGCATATGCCCATATGCGCCAATCAAAGTCCACATCTGCAGGGTCTGGATCAATATGCCACTTCCGGGAAGCGGCGGCCACTACCGTATCCTCTAAAAGATGCACTCTGCAACCAAAGGCGACTCCGCCTCCACTCTTTGAAGTCTGCCCTCATCCTGGATCTCATAGTAGAGGCATCTACCATCCTCAGTGCAAGCTCTGACAGCAATCAGGATCCCCAACTGTGTAAAGGCTCCCATTTCATATCAAAATAAACATAAAAAGATCCAAATACATTTTAAATTGTGAGAGAGACCTACAAGACAATCTAATAAGGTCTTTGCTAATACGCATTTGATTAGTAATCACAAAACCCTTGCCGCACGTTGTAAAACTTGTTACTTCAGAAATCAAACATCAGATACCAAAACCAGTTTTCAATCAGAGATCAATCTTCAATCACCAATCACCACTCTTAGCTCTATATAAATTGATGAATCAGTGTTTACACAACAACTCTCATCCATGTTAAAAGGCTGCAAATGCATCAAAACAAACTGAATACAATGCATCAAAACAAACTGAATACAATGCACATACTACATAGCAAGGTGCAACACTACATCATAGAAATGTCCTCAAAAGGCCCATAAGGGCTAGTCCATAGTCTAGACTCCACAATGAAACGTGATCTAAGAGTCAAAACTCCTCATCAGATGATGATGATGACGATGCACCAGAAGAGAGCAAGTCCCCATCTGTGAGCTCGAAGTTGCAATACTTGCACTTCCATCTACGCGTGCCAGAACCAGCTTGGGTCGGCGTATTAATAACACGGATGACATTGGTGTGTTCCTGCCAGTAGGGGTTGCATGGCTTCGGCATCCTGGAAGCTGTGTGACACAAAGAAAGAGAGAGAGAGAGCTTAGAGCATACTCCAAAGGAAGAAAGAGAGAGAGAGAGAGAGAGAGAGAGGGAGAGCTTAGAGCATACTCCAAAGGAGGAAAGAGAGAGAGAGAGAGAGAGGGAGAGGGACTCGGGAGGGAGCAAGAGAGAGACGAGATTAATCATGTAGTACATTGGCCGCTCGCGGTTGAGAGAGAGAGAGAGAGAGAGAGAGAGAGTACAGTACGAGACAAAGATGCATCATGAGGGACCAAGGCCATGAGCGAGAGAGAGCGTGAGAATTACCTGGTTGCAATGTGCACAGTGTGCAGAGACAGAGCGAAACAGAGCACTGTAGGCGAAATTCCGAAATAAGCCCAAATTCGTACGTTGAAGGTCAAAAGGGGGGTTTTTTAAAAAAATAAACGTACGGATCGATCCGGGATCCGTACAGTACGATCCGTACGGTACGAATCGATCCGTACGTACGTACGGCTGCAACCTTGCTCCGCTGAAAGCAGGTCTCTATAGAACTCAGTGGTAATGGCTCTGATCTCCCCGGGCTAAGTGGCTACCGATCCGTCCTGCCTCCTGAGCTGGCGTACTCTTGCTCGAGCATGGCGGGGTCCAATAATCTCAAAGAACTCCCCAGTCACTCTATCACTAAGCTGCGTCCACTGAGAGGCCTGGCGATGATAGTAGAACTCATGTCTCTGCTCCTCTGCCTCTCTAACCTCCTGGCGTGCCTAGCTCAGCTGGGACGCCACCCACTCACATGTAGGCTGCTGCTCCTGAAGGCGCTGGAGCGAAGCAAGGCTACGTCTCAAACGACGCTCCCGCTCTCGTGTCTCTCCCAGCCATGTCAAGGCTACAGCGTGCAAAAAAGAGCTGAGCTCGATGAGTCCCTGGGCACACTGGCCTGCTGCATCCTGGTCAGAGCTCTGGCTATCATGCCATATCCTCTCAATGTCCTCAGAAAGACTAGGATCTGTAAGCACTCTCTTTGGGATCCTCAACTGCAAGCTGGTCTCCCGTGTCCTCTCCTCAAGGGTCAAAATAACTGGCGCATGGTCTGAAAAAGAGGTGCCAGCGAGAATGCCAACGGAGCCCCCACGCTCCCCGAACCTGTCGCCCACATAGAAGCGATCAATCCGTGATAGATTAGTCCCTCCCTGCCGGCGATCTGACCGAGAAAAACTAAGACTGTCCGGAGAGCGGGAGAAAGCCTCATGCTGCCATGCATCAGTGATCCGCAGTGTCATGCAAAATCGCTCCCAAGCTGCAAACTCCGTGCCGTGCACTGTAACATGACTGCCTCCCACCCTATCGGCCGGGTCCTCAAGCATGTTGAAGTCTCCCCGACACACCAATGTGCGGCCTCTAGCAATGCATCCGTAACAAGGGTCCAGAACTCTACTCTGGCACTAGAATGGTTGGACGCATAGACATTGAGCACGCCAAAGAGCTCATCATGCATCCTCAAAATGACATATTGTGCTCTACCAGGCACAATGACCCCGCGATCCACAATGGCCTGCCGCCATACATCCGCAATGACCATACATACTCCTCCCTGCCCACCCAAGGGGCCAAACCCTACAGACCAAAATGTGTCCCATCTACCAAGCATCACCGAACCATATCTCCGGATCCTGCTCTCACTCAAATGGTGCTCCTGCATCATCAGAATATCAATACTGCCCCCAACCAGGCATCTCTGAAGCTCCTGCCTCAAGCAACCACGATAACGTACATAGTGTGCGCCGCCAAGGCCCTGTACATTCCATGAGATGATCCTCATGGATGACTTGCTGAGGTGGAGGCTGTCTCAGCCGTACGGCGGGCCTTCGCAAGCGGCTTGGATGGAGAATAGTCCCCATCCGAGCGGCTACGAATCTGCCCACCCGGTGTACTGCAAGAATCTCGGATCAGGCACCAATGGCTGTCCCATGGCGACTACCTCCCGCTCAGAGAGAGCAACCTCGTGTATGCATACATAACCAAGGTCGCGTGCTAGGTCTGCAACTACGCGAACCACCAAATGTCGAATCCCGGAGGCATCCACACTCCCAGTATCAAAGAAAAAATGAGCCAACTCCCAGAGTCGGCCTATAACGTCTGTCACCTCCAGATCGCTCACATGGTGAGAAAACTCAATTGCCTGAGTCTTCAAAATGCTAAGAGCGAGATCCAACTCCACTCCCGGTCGCTAGGGCCACAGAGAGGGAAGGAGAAGACCACCGCTGAATCCAGTGCCTCCTCCCCTCGGGCCGGAGGTATCACTACATGAACTCTGATGGGTGCTGGCTCATGGGGGCCCTCCGCTCCAAAAAGCCGTGTGAAGGAGTAGTCAAAAGCCTCCGAGCGCTGTCTAGTGTCGAGACTACTCAGCCGACTGCGGATAGAGGATATCCGTGAAGCCCGAATCGGCATGGTAAGTCTCCTCTGCGGTGCTCGAGCAAGGTCGGTGCTCAGTGCCCGCCGAACTGCAGGTGAGCGCCAAGGAACTGCCAGGGCCTCTCGGGGAGCTAAGGCGAGAGGGGGGGGGAGAAGGGGGGGGAGAAGGAGCCGCTGACAAAACCGGAGCGGGAGCGGGAGGAGGCGAAGGTGGAAGCGAGGCGGGAGGGGGGGATGGGGGAGGGGGGGTGGGGGCGAAGGAGGGGGTGCTGGCATCTCCTGGTCCTCAGTCTGCGCTGGGGTCTCCTCTTGGAGGGGAGCAAAGCTGTTCCTCACTGGAACCCAATGATGCTGAGACTGTGGCTGCTGCTGCATCGGTCTCTCGGCGTGCTGTTGTGGCTGTCTCCCTTTACGGCGCCCCTGTCCAGGCTGCCACTCCGAGGTCTCTGTGGGCTGAGCAGGTGTCCCGGAGGAAGCCTGCCGAGCCGCATCTGTGGGTGGGCCATCGGGGGCCTGCTGCTGCGGTGAAGGTCGGGGTCTCCTGCGAGGGCAGGCCTTGGCCATGTGGCCGACCTGCCTGCATATAAAACACTGGTTCGGGAGCCCCGAAAACTCCACTCTCGGATCAATCCATCCCCCCCCTATCCTAGGTAGTTGAATGACCTTCGGAAGGGAGATGTCAGGAACCAAAACTCTGACCGAAGGTAGCCCAGCTGCTCTAGCCACCACTGAAGCTGCTGTGGGGCCAGTCTCAAGCACCGAGCCCACCAATGCTCCTAGCCTAGAAAGGAGCGGAAGGTACTCGCGGCGGAGTCCAAGGAAGCAAACTGTGACATGGAATAGGCGCTCTCCCTGCTCGGCCGCTGCTGGGTCGAAGCCATGCTGCCAAGGTCTGAAGAATGCCCGAGCGCCCCTGATATCAAGGGGACTCATGGCTAGGACCTGGGCCACGCTCTGGGCTGTCTCGAACTCAATCTGGTAGTGTCCCCGGCCCAGTAACTGAACGTCCAGGATCTTGCCCACATCTGCAAGAAGGCGGGCCTGGAGAAGATCCCGGATCTCCCCTCTGCTGGGGCGAGTGCCGACTATAGCAGATGGTGGAATGTGCCTGGAGGCGTTCCACCTCTGCGGCGAGGCTCGTTTCCTCTTCTGGCGAAAGAGAAAGCCTGATGGGGGTATCCTCAGGGGCAGGCGAGGGGGCTGCGGAAGAGTCCCTCTGAGGTGGGGCGGGAGGAGCCTCCATCAGTGTCTGAAGCTAGGTCGAAGGCGAAGCGAATGCAGAGAGTCCTGCAAGAACCGAGCTGCACAAAAGGCGGAGGGGGAAAGGCGGACGACAGAGAAAAACAGAGGGGGCAGAAAAACACAGAAAGAGGGGGAGGGGCGTAAGGCGGCGGCGAAAAAGTAGGGGAGGGGGGTGGAGGCAACGCGAAAGGGGGGAAGAGAGGGCAAGCGGAGGGGGTGGGTCGCTGAAGAGGGGAGAAACAGGGGGCGCGAAGGAGATGGAGCAGGGGGCGGCGGGCGCTACAGAGCTGGGGCGGGGGCGCGAGAAGACCAGGCGAGGGGGGAGCACGCGAGGGCGGCGAGAACAGGACAAGCGGGGGGACAGTCGCGAGGGCGGGGAGGGGGAAGTGCGTGCAGGCTGCAGCGCGGGAGGGGGGGGGGAGCAGAAGCTTCAGCGAGCGTTAGACTGAATGCAAATGAATTCCGGGCGTAGACATTACATCCCCAGACCTCTCATGTTCAGCCTACTGGCCTCTGGTGTAGACATCAGTCCCCTACCATGAGGTGCCAGTCCACATGACCCTTGGTGTAGACGTAAGTCCCCTGCCACCACGAGGTGTCATGTCCACACTATGGAGCCCGTCTATAGGTCCGAAAGCATAGAGAATGCCCAACTAGTGACACATAGGCATTTGTCACATGCCATGGGGGTTGCATCACACTGCTTGAGAGTCGAGACACGGAGGGCAAAGGGTATTGCATGGGAGAACAGAATATGTAGAGTCTAACTTCCCGTAGGCTCTTTACACATTAGGGATACTAATATGAGCTGACTCCTATGCAATGGCCCTCATATGATACAAGCATTCAAGTGTTGGAGCTGACATATGTGACAAGCCAACCAGCGTCAGCCAATAAACTCTCATCCATGTGAAGGGGCTTTCTTCCCTCAATTAAACTCAAGCTAAAAGACTCCAAATACACGATTCCATTTTAGCACTACCAGCTAATACAGCAAGTCACAACCTTGCAAAGCTTCCACACTATCTTACCGAGGTACAACCACGGGACGTGTTCTAGTATCCAACACCCGTTGGCCATCATTGAGTAGAGTGTCTAAGAGATGGAGCATATTACAAAGACAGTTGAGGGCTTTTAATGTTATTATCAGCAGCTTGGGTTTGTTAAATGGGCAGTGGATCTCTTTTCATCCAGGCTGCTTGAAGGTTTTGATGTATGTTGCTCTCAAATTTCTTGCTGCTGGCTAGGAGACATGCTCTAATCTTAGCTCTTTTGAATCCTTGAGTTTAGAGTTTTAAGGAAGGGGACCATTTCCTTCTTTGTCAAGACCCCAATGTTCTCGAGACTTTCCCTTGCTGCTTGTTCTTCTTCCCTATGACCCTTTTCTGAGACTGCTTGTTGTTGCTAGCCTCCACTTTCTTTTTATGTGCTGCTCTAGGAGTAGAGTGAAAATAAAACCCATGCATAGAAAGTGGAAACAAAAAAGCAAACCTGTATAATCTTGTAAAGACAAGCTTTGTGCCCTCCTGAAAAAATGGCAAATACGACAGGGCATCGATGCCTTTCAAGATCCTGCAAATGAAAACAACAGGTGCATCATGCTCTAATCCCTAGCTCATGCTAAACTAAGGTTTTAAAGCGCAAGGAGAATCCAGAAATCTCACCTTAACAAGCTCAATCAAAAGACTCAAAGCTAGGCTAGTTGCCCAGCTTGGGAAAAAACTGCAAAAAGATATCATAGTTACATTTAATCCAGGAAAACATATGCCATCATAAGATTGGGATACATCCAAGCCACAGTTGTATGTTCCAACATAAAGAAAGGCACCCGCAAAATGTATTGAGAAGAGCCAAAAATGAAAATGAAAACAGATCCCAACTCCATGTCATAGGAGTAGCTATGTTCCATAGATGCGCACATGGGTGTGAGCAGGGGTTGATGAATGCACAAGGTAGCAATGGGAGGAGGGGTTAGTTGAAGTCCCATCAACATGGCAACAGCACAATTGCACATAAAGGCGGCACTCACAATCTCTTCACGGACAAACACCATTTTCCCAAAGCCAAGCTTAATGTGACAATGTGATGTGCCACTGCCTCTCCCAACTTGCCAACCAGAACTTTCCAACTTTTTCATCGATAGCATTGGAAAGCGTTGGGCTATGCAAACGTCTCAATGGGGTTGGTGATGGCTCGTCTTGTAAGAATGGGTTGGGACCTTGCCAGCACCAAGTTTTGACAACTGCCATTGGGAGCTATAGAAGGAAGTATAAAAGGTACAATTGATTCAATAGGAAATAGCAGAAGGGAACACCAAAGAGTTTTTTATAATATTAATTGATCAGATAAGCTAAAAACCCTAACTATTGCAAACAAGAAACCCTAGCTACTGTAGCCTCTAACGCCCTAGCTGTTCTGAAAAAGAACCCATACAATTATTCTGTGACGCAGAACAAAGACATTGGCGGGTCTGTTAGCATTATTCATCTCCTGGTAGTGTGCCCAAGTTGTGTATCAGGGGTGCCCAGATTTATCCCGAGCAGCACCATATTTTTCCCTCTGTGCAGGGCCCTTGGTTGTAGGGTTGGCCACCCATTTTTCACATGTTTATTTTGTCTAGTCGTGGGTCTTTTTTTTCTAGAGAAAATCGGCCAGCTCCAATAGGGGCTATATAAGGCCAGGCTCTTACTCATTTGTAGACATCTTGACAAGGGCTTCCATGCCCGGGTCCTCCCTCAGGGGAATTGCTCATCATGCCCTCACTTACGGGGACCACCCCTTGCACAGGGCTGATTGTATCATTGCTTCTTCTTCATTATGCAGATTCGTTTTCTCTCTCTGTGCCTATGTCTCACGCTTTCCGCTGCGCACTTTTGACATGGTATCAGAGCATTGGGTTGAGGATCTTCTACAAAAGGTGTTCTGGCGTTTTTTCTGAGAGAAGGATTTCTGCGTTTTCTGATACTACTCGTTGCAGAGGAAGAGGGAGTATTTTGGTCTTGTCTGGGGCGGCAGGAGGAGGTACAGGACAGCCACTTCTGGCTGCGTTTTCTGCAAGACTGGGGCGGCCAAAGTAGGTACTCTTTTGGCTGCGTTTTCTGCCCTTGTGAGCAGGTGAAGGGCAGCATGGCTGCGTTTTTTCTCTGAAGGTGGGCAGCCAGCATGGCTGCGTTTTTCTCCTGAGGAGGTGCTGGGCAGCATGGCAGCATTTTCTTCCAAAGGAGGAGGTGCTGGGCAGCACAGCAGCATTTTTTCTCCAGAGGAGGTGCTGGGCAGCATGGCTGCATTTTTCTTCTTCCCTCTCTTCTTCTTGGTACACGTGCTGCCGGCTGGTTACAGCAACATTTTTTGCATTATCTCATCTGCGTTTTTGGAGGCAGTGGAGGCATGTGTTCTTTTCTAGGAATGGTGCCTTCCCACATGGCCTTGAGCCCTTGCTCGGCCAATCTTTGCTTTGTCAAAGTTTTCAGACTCATGGGTGCACACTTGGGTTCACATCCTCGAGGTGTGTGTGGAAGACAGTCAATCCTTTCTCGACAGTAGAGGGGGTCTATGAGTTTGTGCCGATTCAGCATAGTTTTGCTAGTGTACAGGTGTTTTCTTTAGGTTCTCAGGGTGTTCACCTTGAGAGGGGGATGTGGTTACTTGGCAAGGTGAGCCACTCCTATTCCCCAGGCAGATGGCCTTCTGGATTACAGGGTACAGGCACAGGAGTCTTCATTCCATTTGGGAGCTTGGTGTACAGGTTGATATCGGCATTCATGTAGAGACAGGCTAGGTCACTTGGTGACAAGAGCTGTTGTCGAGGTTCACAGGTACTTGCTCACTTGCAGGATGGGAACAAGATGCATGGTAGGTGTACAGGTTCATTGGGTACAGGTAGGTACCAATGGAGCAGCAGTTTGGGGCAGATGATTGACATCAGATTGTGCTTTGGGATGATGAGTTGTGGATTGTTGGTTCCACATGGACACGTGACTAGTTGGTTGGGAGCTTGCCAGCTGGGGGTGTCACGTTTTGGCAGGAGAGCTTTCTTGAGCTCAGTGCCATAGTTAACACCAAAGAGCTCAGGGGGTGTTGCCATGTGACGGGGTGACTCATAGGGGTGTGTGAGTAGTAGTCCCATCACGCGACAGCGAGTTATGGATACAGGTTTTAAAGGTCAGGTGCCAGCAGGATTGTCAGCTACAATGCTGGAGGTATGTTTCTTCCACTTGGAGTGTTAGGAGGACAGAGAGGCATTCTTGGACCGAGAGATACATGGAGATCCGGAAACCTTGTATCTAAAGATTGGTGCTCAACAAGCTCAAAGTTGGAGGCTTGAGTACCAGGACTGCTGTAGATATTGTGGGCCTCTAGGGTGTCTAGAGGGGGTGCCAACAGGGAGACAGTTTGGCACTGTTCTCTAAGGAGCAGTTTTTTTTCTTGGAGGTAGAGAGTCAGACGACATCCTTTCTTGGGGTGAAGGGGGAGCACATTGTGTGGACTGGTGTGATACAAATTGGGTTGGAGATATGGACCTCTGGTGGTTCATTTTTGGATTTTGCTGGACTTCTGGATCGGGAGCAGTTTCTTGGAGTAAGTGGCAGAGGCGGGAGCAAATCGACTTCTCGACTTGCTTTGGAGGTTTCCTTTTCCAACTCCTTGGACTGGTTTCTCTCCCAGGATCTGAGAGGGGGTGTTAGCATTATTCATCTCCTAGTAGTCTGCCCAAGTTGTGTATCAGGGGTGCCTAGATTTATCCCAACCATATTTTTCCCTCTGTTCAAGGCCCTTGGTTGTAGGGTTGGCCACCCATTTTTCACATGTTTATTTTGTCTAGTCGTGGGTCTTACGGGGACCACCCCTTGCACAGGACTGTATCATTGCTTCTTCTTCATTATGCAGATTCTTTTTCTTTCTCTCGGTGCCTACCTATATCTCACGCTTTCCCTACCTATATCTCACGCTTTCCGCTACGCACTTTTGACAGGGTCTGCCTTTAGAAACAGGAACCCTTACGCAAAAGAACTAAAAATCGGAATCTGCAGAAAAAACCCTAATTACACAGGACAGCTTGAAAGGAGAGAGCGGGAGGGCTGGACACTTACAGGTTTAATACTTGCGGGTGGCAAACGAGACAATCCCAGCCGCAGGATTTGTAGAGGCGGGTGTATCGGGCCAAGTTTTTGCGTCCGCTCAGCATCCATCCCAGAACCACCACAATTCCATCACGCGGGCGCAGGGCCTCCCCTTCTTCTTCTTCTTCTACATCTGCCTCTTCTTGTTTTCGCCTGCCATCGCTCCGCCTATCCCAGTACCAGAAGCTTTTCCTGAAGAGCTTGGAAGCCATGGCGATGGAGGAAGAGAGAAGAAATGAAGCTCAACGCCGAGCGATGAGCGTAGGCGCACGAAGTATCTGACGATGACCTCCTGACCAAAAAATTGTCCATCATTTCTCCTTTTTCTAAATACCAATTAATGTTCATTTAATTGAATAAATATAAATAAATCTAAAATAGAAATTTCATGTATTTTCCTTGTCTTTGCATGTATTTTCAACGTCTTTTAAGAATACCTCTACATATTGAATATATTTAATGGAAATGCACAACAACATTTTGGTTCCCTATTCAACACTCTCTCAATAGCTTTTTCTAATGCACATCGGGTCACCCAACCACAGGTGTCTGCCGTACGAGTGCTCAAGTTGATCTATCCAACTGTAGGAATAAATCAATCAAGTATCAAAGTATTGTTCATTCCGATAAACAGAACGAGATGTTTGAGCTGGAGCGAAGTGCTTCTCTCTCTCTCTCTCTCTCTCTCTCTCTCTCTCTCTCTCTCTCTCTCTCTCTCTCTCTCTCTCTCTCTCTCTAAGATCCCTCCCCATACCTAAATATAAAAATTCTTGCATTTTGTCAGGTGAAAAGCTAGAGAGACAACATTATTCTAGAGAGAAAATGTTGATTTTTGACAATATATTTGAATGGGATTCTTCCTTTTTAACTTGACAACTCATATTTTTAATCAGAATTCAAAACTGAAGTCAAACGGGGAAGGAAACTTAAGTAGAAGGATTCCTATGAAAACTCCCTATGCCAAGATCATAGACTTTGGAAAATTTAGGTTAGAATATGGATTTCCTAAGGTCCACAAGGAATAATTGGATTTCTTAGAGAAATAAATAATATATAGATAAGTACACCTAACACAAGTGAAAATTGACACATGAATGAGGATAGGAGAGCTGACCAAGGCAGTCCTAATACTGACCCATATGGGTTTTAATTTAAAAAATAGGAAGGGAAGAGCCCAAAAGGATGCATCTAGAAGAAGCAAATTTTAATACACATGAAGCCTAAAAAGCCTAAAATTATGGGATATTTCATATGGCCACTTGAGGGAACCAAACCAAGTCCAAAACAAGTCTTTTTTGGTCTCTTTTGTCCATTTTGAGTAAAATCATGTGACTAGAATGTAAGGAGGGCTCTCCTCAACCATAAAAGGAGGGGAGAGAGTAGAGTAAACATCAACATTTGAGTGAAGGCCCTTACTCTACTAGTTTTACTCATAAACCCTTTTCCTTTTTACTCTCTCTTCGTGAGAAGCTTAAGCTATCAAGGTGATCTTAATCCCTCTTTACATTTTGTGTTTTGTTTTGTTATTTAGCTTCTTATGCATCTTTCCTTAAGCATGTTTAGGTTTTTCTCTTCTCTAAATGAGGGATTCTTCATCCCTTTCCTTCGTGTTACTTATTAGAAGCTCTTTTTGGCCTGCCTATGGTAAAGGCATTAGCATTGTGTATGAGGGGTTGCCTTGCTACCCATCAAGCATTGCTTTCTATGAGTTAATGCACCTTTGCCTTTCATGAATTATGGGCATCCTCTAAATAGCCAAATTTCAAAAATTCTCTCTAGTCCTCTAGTTCATTGAACACCTTTGCTTGACATCCTCTAAATAGCCAAATTTCAAAAATTCTCTCTAGTCCTCTAGTTCATTGAACATTCCCCATTAGGGCCAAAAACGCCTAAAAAAGGGCCCTTTACTAATCTGTGATTAAGAAAAGAGCCAAAGAGAGTGTGCCACATGCACAAGAATATGGTATTCTTGTCTCCTCTACTTTGGAGGTAGTAGAGTCCATTTCGAGCTTTTTTTCCTCTAATTTAGCCGAAATCTCCAAATTCAGACGGATTGTGGTGGTCCCTAGGATCCGTTATACTGACAAAAGCTGTCAAAAGATTTGAAAAAAGATGGCATGTAGTTAATGCTGAAATTTTTGAAATTTGGACAAACTACCTCCAATATTCCTTTTGGCACCCATACCATTTTCATTCTTCTTCTCAACGTCTAGAAGCTCTCATCTTCTAGCTCTCTCTCATTTTTCGACCTCACTGAGCTTCATTGCATCTTCTAGCTCTCTCTCACTGAGCTTCATTGCATCTTCTAGCTCTCTCTCATCTCTTTTTCGACCTCACTGAGTTCCATTGTCTCATTCTCTTGCTTCTATTCTATATGGAATCCACAAGACGTCCTTCTCATTCAATAAACTCTTGTGTCGTATACAACAAAAGGGATGATGGAACTTGGGAACCCAAGAGTTTCACTGTAAACGACTGGGTTACTATGTTGCCCTCATGCAAGGGATCTCACAAGGTGAAGAAAACGAAAAGAGAGGATACAAAATACCATTGGAAGGGACACATTGCTCCTTTCAAGGTTACATCTAAAGGCTGGTTTGCTCAGGTCCAACATGTTTACATGGCAAGGGATATGTACTTACCTCCAACTTAACGCATTCCTATGCAAGTACATTGTAAGTTGTAGTTCAATTTTGCAAATATGTTTTTTCTTTTAATATAAGTTTTAACTTCAGATTTCTTTAGATATCTTTCCCTCAACAAGTTTTGAGTGGAGAGCTTTAGTGGTACTTTCCAAGCCATTCACAAAGAATTTGTAGAGCTCATGTATGGTGACCAGAATGCAACTTTTTTTAGTAAGGGTAATCTTTTTGTATACTACGCACAATATGTTGTTACACCAAAACCAAGTGTGTATGGGCAAATTGAGGATTTAGCAGTGCCAAGCCTTTCTTCTCTTAATTGGGACATTCCAGATGAAGCGACGGTGCAGAGCTTCAAACATAAAATATCCCAGGATATTCAAAAAGCCATGACTCCGGGAAGGATCTCGAGGAGGATACGGTTATCATGGTTCATGCCTCTACATGTCTTTGTAGCTTGCTGCAAAGACGCAGACTTATAGAGGACAAAGGCATCATGGCTAAGTAGAAACTTTCTAGCAGAGCATTTGGACAACATTATAGGACTGTTTTGGAAATCTAGAGAGTATGACCATAAGGGTGACTACATAAGGTGCAATGCATACCCTCAATCCTTGGCTTTGTCTTACAATATCTCTTGACAATCTCTTACTATGGGTTATGATTATAGATACAAACTTAGGTTGGGTATCTGGGAACCTTCGGATTCTAATACAGATTGCATGTCATTTAGGTTTGAGTTGCAGGTTATTCCACATGCTGAAAGAAAGGAGGTTAATGTTACCTCTTAGTGGACGTTAAAAGACGTTAGGGAAACCTTGGAGTTTCTTGACAACACATCCCCTAGTTATAAATTCAAGGTCAATGGTACTACAATTGGAAGAAGAGCTGAATGCTCTATATCTTGTATGAGTTGTTTACCTCCAACTGTTGTAATCTTTGAACCATGAATGAATAGACAATTAACATTTTTCTTGACCATTGCCATTTGTGAACAAACATTTAGTAGATAACTACATCTTTCATAAACGAATTGTGATTTATATACAATAAATGGTACAAATACATCTTGCAAGTTACAAAATGTCACTGCGTATGTGTGAAGTTACAAAATATTCTAATGCTCATCTTCACTTTGTTTATTTGGGCGCCCAGACTTTGCCTACTCTTGATCTTCACTTTGCTTATTTGGGCTCCCATACTTTTCTTGCTCTTGGGCTTTACTTGGTTTTTTTTAACTCCTAGACTTTGCTTGCTCTTGTCCTTGAGCAGGAACAGCACCAAAGTTGAGGGGTTTCTGAGTAGAGGGCTTCTTTGCATGAGATTGCTTTTGTGAGGTCCTCTTTGGCTGAGATGTCTTCTTTTTGCAGTGAGGCTTTTTGCATCTTCTCAAATTTTAAAGGAGAATGCATTGGCAAACCCTTGCCTTTGCCTTTTTGTCTTCCTTTTCTCTGAGCCTAATCTCGTGGAGGAGGAGAGTCGGAATCTACAAGCGTAATTGCTTTGTCCAATATAATTTCAATACATCTCTCTCTTATCCACCAAATATAAGATTCAGGGTATTTGTTGCACTGCAAAAAAAAGTGGAGTTCTAAGAAAAATAATGTACAAATACATTAAGATCAATGCAAAGGATTCTCTAGGGTTCTTACATTGACTTGTTGTTTTAACAACTTAAAATCTATTGTCCTACAAGCATTTGCAATCACCCTCCATCCACAACTAGTACTGTCAGACTGAATGGATAATAACCCCTTAGCAACCCCCTTCCTAGGGATTTTGACATAGTTGAAAGTTCATGATTGATATACGAGGTGTACGCTGGAGCTCCAAATGTAGGTGGATGAGTTGGAGCTAGAATCTAGGGTCTAGGTATGTGCATTGGAGGTATTGTCAACACTAATAGTATTAGAGATATTGGAGACACTAATGGTGTGAATCTAGGTGGTGCTCCAAATGTAGGTGGATGAGTTGGAGCTAGAATCTAGGGTCTAGGTATGTGCATTGGAGGTATTGTCAACACTAATAGTATTAGAGATATTGGAGACACTAATGGTGTGAATCTAGGTGGTGCTACAGGGAGTACCATATGAGTCATGTGGTGTAGGGCTGAAATTCCCATAGACGTGTTTGGTATGTGTACATGGGGCATAGGTCTCAAGGGTAAGTGAAGCCCCACTTCAAGGTCAATGTCCATAAAAGGGACGTTTGAATTTCTTAGAAAAGTCATGAGTTTCATGTGCAAGTTGCTCCTTAATGAGTTTCATGTGCAAGTTGCTCCTTAATGAGTGGGTGCACAAATTTTGTTCAACACTAATTTTGAGATTTTTTGTGTGTTTGTGTTTTTTAATTTATTTGGAAATTTTAAAATTTTTACCGTTTTTGGGGTGTGGGCATGCACAAGTATACCCACTTTTTGTTTTTTAACATATAATTATGTATAAACACGAAAAAGGTAAAAGAGAAAAAGTAAAACATAATAGAAAATGGGAACATAATAGCAGCAGTGGCAAAGGCATCTTTTTCCCTTTCCAATCATGGATGTGAATCATGGGCGTGATTTGTTTCTAATGAGATCTCGGGGTGTAGTCCAACACGTTTTGCTTGGGACTTAGGACTCATTAAATATTACCTTTCCATGCATAGCATGCCGTGATCCATACTTAAATTTGGATATAGTTGCCTATGTGTCTACCCCCCATGACCAGCTTTGTATCACATCAATTGTGTTTCATTTTATGTTGCACTAAACTGGCCATGATTGGGTCAGTGTGACTAGCCGTGTTTGTGTGAAAATTCTGATCATTTTTGGTGGTCAAGTCCAACCGTGCTTTCTTTAAATTCCTAGTTTTTTATTGGTTTTTAGAACCCCAACCATGTGTACTTTGTGTAGTCCCAGCCGTGTATGGTTAGTGTGTGCGTGTGGGTGTGAGTTTATGTGTGTGCTGTGTGTGTGTATTTGTACGTGTTAGTGAGTGTATTGGTATGTGTTGTTGTGAAAGTGTGTGTGGGTTTGTTTGTGTTGGCAGTGTATGTTGTGGTTTGTGCCAGCATAGGGAAGCGAGTGTGTTGTGTGTGTGTTAGCTCAGGGGAGTGAGTAGTAAGGGTTTTTTTAGAATTTTGTTTTTTTTAAATAAATTTTTTTCTTTGCAAGTTATGTGTTATTATTATTGTGTGTGTGGGTGTTAAATGTATTTGAGTGCGCATGTGTGTGCGCTTATGTGTTTTTGCACTTATGTGTGTGTTTGTGTGTAGTCTGTGAAAGTGTGCATGCGCGCGCGCGCGTGTGTGTGTGTGTGTGTGGGCTTTGTTTATGTTGGTTGTGTATGTGTGAAATCATATGTAGTGGTGTGTTTGTGTTGTGTGGGTGTGTGTTTGTAAATGTATTAGGTGTGTGTGTGTGTGTGTGTAAGCTTTAGTGTGTTAAGGGTGTTTGTATTAGTGTGTGAGCTAAAGATTTTTGTGTGTTATGTGTGTTTATATGAGAATTTGTGTTTGTTTTAGTGTGTGTATGGGTGTGTGTTTGTGTGTAGTGCCTAAAAGCGTGTATATGTGTGGGGGTATTAGTGTGTACTAGTGTTAGTTTGTGTGTGTATGTTTGCTTGTGTGTGTAAGTGTGTGTGTGTGTGTGCATACCTTAGTGTGTGGAAGGGTGTAAGTATGCGTGGGTGTTTGCTTGTGTGTGTAAGTGTGTGTGTGTAAGTGTGTGCATACCTTAGTGTGTGGAAGGGTGTAAGTATGCGTGGGTGTTTGTATTTGAAAGGGTGTGTGTAGGTGTGTGAAAGGGTGTGCATTGTGTGTGTGTGTCTATTGTATGTTTGTATCCATGTATGTTTATGTGCTCACTTCTTTAGTGTGTGAAAGGGTGTGGGTGTGTGTTATGGATGGTTTTATGCATGTGTAGTGTGCGTGTGTGCCAGTAGGTATATGTGAAAGGGTATGTGTGTGCTTATAGTGTGTGTTTGTGTGTTTGTGTGTTAGTGTGTGTGGGGTGTATTTGTGTGTGTGTGCTTATAGTGTGTGTTTGTGTGTTTGTGTGTTAGTGTGTGTGGGGTGTATTTGTGTGTGTGTTTTGTGTTGTGTAGGTGTGTTTGTTTATAGGTGTAAGAGAGTGTGTGTAGGGTGTATATGTGTGTGTGTGTGTATTAGTGTGTGTAGGGTGTATATGTGTGTGTGTGTTTTGTGTTGTGTAGGTGTGTTTGGGTGTAAGAGTGTGTGGAGTGAGTGTCCGGACTTGAGAGGTGCATAGTATAAGATTCCAGTGCCATTGCATGGTGGCTTTGGGTATGGAGTCTGCACAATGTGTGAAGTAGGCACGACATGGTGCCACGGTCACGTTAGGCTTTAGCATGTGGTGGCAACAGGCCATGTCGTATGGAGCCATCCACATAAACGGTTCACGGCAGCAGGCCAGGTAAGTAAAGGTTTTGTTTTGTTATTTTATTTTTTTAAATTATATAATACAAAATAAAAAGTCACTATTAATGAGGAATGCTAATCCAAAAATTGATTGAAGTAAATGAGCTCTGAGCATCTAAGCATCGATTTTCATCCATTTGAAATAAATAATAACTAATTAGGCCTCTAATTTGATTAACCAAAATACATACAAAGAGGAAAAAAGAGACATAATACAAGCACCTAAATGCCAAATCTATGCATTATGATTGTGTTTGATGATGAATGTGAGCACAAAATACTTCAATAAATCCCCTAAACACAAATACATGCATCAATCATGCTCTCAATAACCATTGTTTTTTAAAAAATATTTCTACATTCTTAATTAGCCTCACTAATGAAAAAACTAGTCCGATTAAGGGAAAATGTAAAAATTAAGCAATTTCTAAAGAGTTTAAGCATGCTAAATGCATAGCTATAACATGTGTCAATCCTTAATAATAAATGCCAACCCTTAATCTTTCACAGAAAAGCCTTAATCACACATGTCAACTCTTAATCATGCATGCGAACCCTTAATACATCAAAGGCTTAAAGCTAAGAATAGGTGCTGATATGAATGGTGTGGGGCCTATCCCCCAGGCGGGTCATCAGTGTCCACCACTGCCTCACTAGATGAGCTCGATATCTCAACACTCCCCCCCCTCAAGCTTAACTCCATCTCATGTACACCAAGTGAAGCCCGGAATCTGCGGAGCTTCTCTGTACCCAATGCTTTGGTGAAGATGTTAGCGACCTGATCCTATGTGCTGACATAAACAAGGTCAACGTCTCCTCCCAAAACCTTCTCTCTGACAAAATGGTAGTGGAACTCTATATGCTTCATGTGCGAGCATGAAAAACTGGGTTCCTGGCCAACTGTATATTGCTAATGTTGTCACAGAAAATGACAACCACTGATAGACCCAAATCTACAAGTAGCTTTCTCAACCAAGCTACCTCACATGCTGCCATAGCAGCACCTCTGTACTCGGCCTCTGTACTAGATAGAGCAACCGTAGGCTGCTTCTTGCTGCTCCAAGTCACAGCAGCACTCCCCAAAGAAAACATGAAGCCACTAGTAGATCTTCTATCTGAGATACTACCAGCCCAATCAGCGTCTGTGTAATCCATGTACACATATCTCTGTCCCAGTTTCATAAAATAGTCCACAATGCAAAGTAGACCTCACATACCTCAGTATGCGTCTCAATGCATCCAAATGCGGCTTCCTAGGAACCTGCATAAACTGACTCACCAACCCAACAGCATAGCTTAAATCTGGCCTGGTGATCGTCATGTAGATCAAGCTTCCTACTATGCGCCTATACATAGTAGGATTCTCCAAAATCTCTGCTGAATCTGCACTCAACTTGCCATTCTAATCCAATGGCACTGAGATAGGCTTACAACCTGTCATACCATACTTGGACAACATGTCCAAGCCATACTGTTTCTACAGTAATCCAATACCATGTGGTGACCTAATCACCTCAATGCCCAAGAAATATTTGAGCTCCCCCAGATTCTTCATCTCAAACTTCTATCTAAGCAAGATCTTTACATCAAAGATCTCTGCATCATGGTCCCCCGTAATGATCAGGTCATCTACATAGATGACAACAAGCATAACCCCTCTATCACTGTGTCTCACATACAGCGAGAAATTTGCATTGGCTACATGAAAGCCAATAGTGACAAGATATTCAGAAATCTTGTCAGACCATGCTCTTGGTGCTTGTTTTAAGCCATACAAGGCGTTCTTCAACTTGCAAACATGCTCGGGGTGACTCACATCCTCATAACCAGGTGGCTGCAACATATACACCTCTTCCTGCAAATCCCCATGCAAGAATGCATTCTTTACATCCATCTGACGTAAAGACCATTGCTTTGACACAGCCACTGCTATCACAACTCTCATTGTTGCCATCTTGGCAACTGGGCTAAAAATTTCCTCATAATCAATGCCATATGTCTGCACATATCCTTTGGCTACCAATCTAGCCTTGTACCTGCTTATGCTTCCATCACTGTTATGTTTTACTTTGTACACCCACTTGCATCCAATGGCTTTCTTGCCTTTAGGCAATTGCACTAAATCCCAAGTCTCATTTCCATATAGTGCATCCATCTCCTCATCCATAGCTTTCTCCCAACACACATTTCCAACAGCCTCATCAATGCATGTGGGCTCTACAACCTGCACAACTTTTGCCATGTAAGTATAGTGATGTGCCACATAACCATCATAGGTAAACCTCTGCATAGGATTCTTCACTCTCCCAGATCTTCACAGCTTTGCATTCATGGCTTCCATAGCCTTCTTTACACTAGGTGTTCTCATAGCTGGTATCCCAAGATCCTCATCAAGGCTCATCTCTGAGCCACTAGACTCTCCATCAACATGAGAATGCCCTGCAGAAATGTCAGGCATACTAAGGGGCTCAATCACTTTCTCTTTGCCTTTATGTGATGTACTAATCACATTTGTAGGACTGGTATTATGACGTAGCCTGCCACTCCATGGTCTATCAAAACTGAACCACCAGATGAGGACTCTCCTGGTCCACTCAAAGACTGTGATTGCTGACTTGCATTCTGTGCAACCACATTTCCACTCACATCAGCCCCAATAGCTTCTTTTTCAGCAGCATACCAATTGCTCATCTCATCAAAAACAACATCCTTGCTTACCCTCAACTCACGTATAGCAGGGTTATAACACCTGTATCCCTTTTGCTCAAGGGAATACCCAATAAACACACATTTTTCAACTTTTGGATCTAACTTAGTTCTCAGCTCATGTGGCACATGCACATATGCAATGCATCCAGATGATGAGGTAAATCAGGTTTTCTACCAGTAAACCTCTCCTCTGGAGTTACATCATGTATGGTTGCAGTTGGAGTCCTGTTCATGATGTAAACTGCTGTAGAAACAGCCTCAGCCCAATAGCTATGCGGCATATTCTTCTCTCCCATCAATGCTCGTGCAATCTCAGCAATGTGCTTGTTTTTCCGCTCAGCAACTCCATTTTGCTGTGGAGTGTATCTGCATGTAAATTGTCTCTGAATACCATTCTTCTACAAAAATTCAAAGAACTCATTGGAGAAGTACTCTCCCCCTCCATCTGACCTTAGGCAGTTTACATGTTTCCCTGTTTGCTTTTCAACAATAACTCAAATTTCAAAAATGAGTGAACACCTCACTCTTCTCCTTCATGAAGTATACCCACACTTTCCTTGTGTGGTCATCAATAAATGTCACATAATACTTGCAACCTCCCATAGACCTGGTCTTCGTAGGACCCCATACATCTGAATGCATAACATCTAGTGCATTTCTGCTCACATTGCTGTCACATGGAAATACATGCTTTGTTTGCTTTCCAAATTGGCATGCTTCACATATTTTCTACATACCTTCAACTTTAAACTTTGGCAGCCCTGTCACAATTCCTTTAGTCTGCATAGACTTCATTCTCTGCACATTCACATGTCCAATTCTTTTATGCCAAATGTGTCTGCAACAATTCTTGAACCATTTGCAAACATTGCAGCACTCACTTTAGGCATGTTTACATTCAATGTAAACATTCTGTCCACTTTGTTGCCTTTTGCAACCAATCTACACTTGTCTTTAAAGTCTTCAACATAACAACCATCAGGGTTAAGCCGAACTTGCAAACCCTGCTCAATCATCTGGCCAACTGAAACCAGATTCTTTGTTATATTCGGAACATGAAGTACATCTGCAAGGTACTTCACTTTGCCATCCTGCATAGACAATGGCACATCTCCAACATGGGCAATTGGATGAGCAGTGTCTTCCCCTGTTTCCACAAAGCCTGGTCTTTCAAGGTTTTTCATCTCCTTGAACCACTCCCCATGACTTGTCATGTGGTTCGAAGCACTTGAATCAACGTACCATACATCATCTTTATGTGCTGCTTCAACATTTTTCGACATGGCATTAAAACGACATGCTGCATAACAAACAACCTTTCATTATCCTCATTGTTTTTGCTCGAGGATGCATAGTTATTTTGTTGCAATTTCCCATTTTGTATGTCAGCCTGCTTTTTATAACAATCTGCCTGCACATGTCCAGGCTTACCACTATAAAAGCATTCACGTGTATCATTATACTGCCTTTGCCAATTTCCATGACCTCTTTGACTCCCCCTACCTTTGAATTGGCCTCTTCCACCTACGTGTTGTTGTTGTTGTTTGGAATTCTGGGACTATTGTTGTTGCTGCTCTGCTGGCCATAATTCTGATTACTTGTTCAGCCACCTCCTTGGCTGCATCCATGGCCTCCTCTACCTCATCCTCTTCCTGAACTTGTGTAGAAGGCCTGTTGCTCTAAACTGTTTTTGTTTTGTGAAGACTGTTGGTCTTCACCCAAGCTCTTCTCTTCTATAATCAACATAGATACTAAATCTGTGAAATTGGGAATGTTTTCCCGAGTGTGAATAGACGTCTTGAACATCTTGTATTGTGGCCCGAGACCACGTAGACAGACTTCCACCTTATCATCATCGTCTACTGAAACGCTAATAGATGCAAGGGATTCCACAATACCCTTGATCTTCAATTCATAGTCATTCACAGACATACTCTTTTTCTCCACAGTATGAAGTTCATTCTTCAACTGTATCTTTCGTGCCTTGGTATTTGTTTCATTGAGTTTTACCAAGGTGTCCCACGCCTCCTTGGGGGACTTGGCATCCTGTATGTGCCCAATCATGGTGTCTTGTATACTGATAGAGAGCCAATACATAACTTTTATGGCTCCTTGGTTCCAATCCTTGAACTCTTTCATATCTGCAGAGCAGTCGGATTGATCTCCAATATCTCTGGTGCCTCTTCATGCTCACCTTCTATGTAATCCCAGTAATCCTTTCCCATCAGGAAATTTGTCAACCTGAACCTCCAAGCATGGAAGTTGTTCTTGGCAAGCTTCTCAGTAACAATCTGGTTTATGCCATCATTTGACATCTTGCTAGACACACAAATTTACCAAAAACAGCACTCTGGTTTGTCCTGGCATACAAACTGCTGTATTTTTTGCAGCGATACTGTACTACACTCAAATGTCACAACCAGTAGCCTCAATGTGCATACATAAACCCAATGGAAACTGTTTGACCTCCTTGCAGCACACACAACGTCTGCACAACCAATATGTCTTCCTGCAGTTCTTAAAACAGAGTTCTGCATAGAAACGATGACTTACTTGTAGTGCTCGAAATCGCATGCTTTCCGAAAAACGGAGGTCCTAATGCGTCCGAAACGCGTTTTCGGCCCCAAAAATATTGTCCGATAGGACCAATAGGATAGTATAGTTGCCCTATAGCTTTACTCCCATGAAGAAAGCTCCTCAATCAGAGATCGTTTTTGTTGGTGCCTCCCGTAGCTTGCAGCTCAGCCCTTAGCATGAACCAGGCTCTGATACCATGAAAAGATACAGGGCAGAAGAGAGCTTGAGCTCTTGCAAGCACACACACTCACAAAACCCTAAAAGAGAACACACAAGGTGAGAGGCTGAAAATCTTCTTCTTCTTCACACAACACTCAACACACCATATACAAAGATAAGAGTACACTCCATATGAAAAGGTACTAAACCAAATACATACCATATACAAAGATAAGAGTACACTCCATATGAAAAGGTACTCAACCAAATACATACTAGGGTTCTCTATAGTGTGAACCTAACTAAATGAGATGGCGCTATAACTATGCCAGTCTTTAGAATGGCTGTCTGTCATCCCACTGGCCGCATATCACCCATGATCTCACCAACCATGCCAATGGTGTAAGTGTGGGGCCTATCTCCCAGGCGGGTCATCAGTGTTGTCCTCCCACTGCCTCACTAGATGAGCTCGATATCTCAACACACTTCGATGACACACGTAAGGAAATAACAAAAATGAAGAGCAAAGCTTATCATAAAAGGTCATCGTCGAAAAGATGCAATGTGATCTCACCAACCATGCCAATGGTGTAAGTGTGGGGCCTATCTCCCAGGCAGGTCATCAGTGTTGTCCTCCCACTGCCTCACTAGATGAGCTCGATATCTCAACACACTTCGATGACACACGTAAGGAAATAACAAAAATGAAGAGCAAAGCTTATCATAAAAGGTCATCATCGGAAAGATGCAATGTGAATGTAAAACTCATCATCACTAGGTCCCTCATCCTCATGGGGTACTCCTGGTTCATATGGTGCTTGTGGTGTACTTGGTAGAGGTCTTATGGGATCGTCACTGTCTCACGACCCTGTGAATTTTTGCAGCATAAGTATGAGCATGGTGGTCAGGAGCAAGACATATTTTTAATGTTCACACTTGGAGCAAGGGTGACATTAGGAATTAATAAGGTCCTTTTTATAAACCCCATGTGTGGAGGGGACAAGGGGACAGGTTTTAAAAACTAATAAAATCCCATCTAGAGGGGACAAGGTAACAAAGGTTTTATTAAAAACAAATGAGAGAACCCTTTGTGGTGGTCGTGGCCCTTTACGTTATTTGTCGGCTGCACAAAAAAGCCTTTCTCTCATGCTTTTGGAAGGCTGGCGGCGGGGTGTTTGCAGGGGTGCACATGGGCTAAACAGCAGGAGGACTGGAGTTGGGATGCTCTGGGCACACATGCAGGCTGGTTGTAGGAAGACTGGAGTCGCGGGTTGCACACGTCTTTTCCCCTCTCTTGTCTACTGCAGAGCTGTAGGTCTCTCTCTATCTCTTTGTGATATGAGCAAGTGGGGCTACAAGAAGTGGCACCCAACAACAGGCTTTTCTGTTTCTCTCTCCTTTGCAAATAGGCAGGTAGGACTCTCTCTCTATGGACTAAGATTTTTCCCACACTTCCCTCTCTCTCTCTCTCTCTCTCTCTCTCTCTCTCTCTCTCTCTCTCTCTCTCTCTCTCTCTCTCTCTCTCTCTCTCCCTCTCTATCTATCTCTATCTCTCTCTCTCGTGGGGAAGACAGTGAACAACAAGAGGAGCAAGTGGAAGGCGGCAGACTGCTACCGTGTAGGGACAGCCAGAGTGACTGTTGATTTCTCTCTCTCTCTCTCTCTTTTATTTTATAGGCTTGTGGGCGGTGTCAGACACACATAGGTTAAATCTCTTCTTTCTCTGGCTCGTGGGCTATTCGGGAGTGCTACTCTTGGTCCCTTGTGAGAGGAGGGATTTGCAACCTAAGGGGGCATAAACAGGAACATATTTAGCATGTTTCTGGAAGTCTACGAACTGATGTATGGCTGTATTTTTGGCTATGTGCATGGGCCAGTTAGATGTGTATTTAAGGCCTCGTGGATGTACTATCTTGGCAGATTAGAGGTGAATAACAGGGTGGTGTTTTGGGGCACATGGCTGTGTGAAACATCTATGCTAAGAGGTTCGGAGGACTGGCAGTTTGGACATGCATATGTATAAGCCATGAATGGCCATGATGTATTCAATTAAACTCTTCCATTGAATGTGAATAAAGAAATACCAAAAGAGGCGCCAATCTTTGAGGCCAACATGTGTCGTTGTTCTTTTTGTGTAGGAGCACTCCAGCTCCCTTTTGTTTGACTAATTTGCTGGACTACAATTGTGTTTGGGTGACTGTTAGTCTACCTCACTTTGGTTTTTACCCGAGGCCGGTTTTAAGGTTCCATTGCCGGGACCATCACTAACTTTCCCAAGGGGGTGAGCTCGTGGTTGTCTCGAGGAAAGCTATTGCTGAAAATTTCAACAAGATGTCAGACTATGAGGATGACTATGACTATGATGATGAGGAAGAGCAAGAGACCACTCCTGAGAGGACTGAATTTGAGGATGTACTTGCAGCGAAATAGGCTGTAGAAGATGCACGTTATGAGGATGTAACACAACCAGAAGATATGCCAAATAAAGAGGAAGATGATGCCTAATTCAAAGCCCGTTTGGCAGGGGTAGTGGATGTGCTCATGCAGCTCACATGCAAAGTGAGAAGTTTGTTGAATTTAAAAGGGCCCCTTCTGAGCCTAAGAAGAAGAAGAAGAAGGTGCATTCTAGGAAACCACCTCAGGGCAATAGTGGTTCCTTCCCACAGGATCCTGCTTTTGGACACTTTTCCAACATGCAGTTCCAACATGCAGAACACTTATGGTGCAAACCCACAGAGTTCCTTTTTCGGGCATCCACCTATTCTGCAGAAATCGATGCATCTAGGCTATTTTGGTGGTGGTTCTGTTTTCCAATCTATGACTGGGGCTTACCCTCAAGGAGGCATGGGAATGTAAGGGAATTTTGGAGCTAGTTTTCAGCCTAGTACGCAAGGCAACATGTATGGTGGTATGCAGCCCGGAATGCAAGGGAATATGTATGTGGGATTGCATGGTATGCAAGGTGTGGGAATTGACAATGTTGACCCTAGTATGGGCATGAATGCAAGGGGTAGCAATCTTGTGAAGCCACTTCCTTTACGATAACCTAATGCCTATGGGTAAGGTGAAGGATTATAAGGAAGGGGGAGCTGTGGTGAAATTTGACACATTTAGTGGGGCCAAAGACAGGCTCAAGGCTCTTACCTTTTTACAATAGTTTGATGTCGCTTTTTTTGGTGGAAATTACATGGAGTCCTCAAAAGTGAGAAAAGCCGCAACTTTTCTCAAGGCAATGCATTGCAGTGGTGTTCCACTCTTATTTTGCAGGGCATAGCACCAAGAGATCACTAGGATGGTCAGAACTGACTCGGAAGTGGGTCAATAGGGCGGCCAATTAATCAGCTGCTGTGTTAGCTCTAGGCTTGGGAAGTTGAGTCTTGGTGTTATTTGAAGTTTTTGAGGGATTGGAAGTGCTAGAGGACATTAGGATGGTCAGAACTGACTTAGAACTGGAGGACTCCACTCCTAGGAAGTTGGGTCTGGAGGACATTCTGTGTGCCTGGAGGACTCCCAAGACTCAGACCATGCATCCATAGTTGTTCTATCTCTACAAACTCAATCAAAATAACATAAATATAACTCCATATCATAAAATCTCATCAATCCAACAACAGAAATATGCTTTGTTAAAATGCTCAAACTGTTCGCTCGAAAAAATTTACTCGGATGTTTTTGCTCATAAAATGTATCCATCCATTAAAGTTCATGGTGGGATACATATGGGTCTCAAAAAGATACACATAGACCTCCAAAAAAGAGAAGGCTACTCCTTTGCAGAATTTCCACCCTCTTTTGTTTTACTCTTCGCATCTGGATGTGCCCTTGACAATGGCTTAAGGAACACATCCAACATGACATCATCAAACTCCAAAGAGACACAATGTCTTCCAAGCTCCTTGAATGCTTTGGATATGTTCCTTGTGCCTGATCCACAACTACATCTCCGGGTTGTGTGAAACAATGTAGTAAGAACCTGCAAGTATATGGGATCCAATGTAATCTCACCACCAAGTCAAACATGTTGAAGAAGGAAACATTAAATTATTTAGGGTTTAAGACTGCTACTTGCTAAGATCAATTTGTCACTCAGCACCTCCATGTATATGCACTCGCTCATGTTTGCTCATTTTGGCCTCATACAATGCACATTCTCTTATCCAGTTGCTACCAGACCTTGCGACATTCTCACCCATTGCCTTGTCAGCTCCCAACCTATCAAAGAAGTTAGGTTGGTAGTGATCACGCTAAAACATACCAAGGACCAACCAATTCACCTATCAAAAACCCACATTAGAAGTAGTTAGGAGCATCCACATAAGGTATATATCCCATCACAACCAACAAAGATCCATGGGATCACAACGTCCTTTTACCAGTTCATGAGGCTCTTGCATAATGTACCCATTGTGGATATACACCATCATGGTTTAATAGAGCCTAAACATGCATGCACTAGCCGCCTTTTGTATCTTATAAAGGTCATTGGCAGTACAAGTTGTTAAGAACCGCTAGTATCTTGTCTGCAAATGCAGGAGCTCCACGTACCAAGTCAGGCATCAATACATTCCACCATGGCATGGTAACTTTGTGGCCACATTGTGATATAGGAGTGGAAGTTGGGGAATCAACCCAAACCATATTGGCTATCTTCTTTGTAGGATCTCCTTTCCAAAGCAATCGAGGTGGACTAGTCAACTTCAAGAATTTCTTCACCTTTTTGGTTGCTCTGCAAGGTACACAAACATACTTAAAAACTATAATGTCTCACCCTTTAGGCTGAAATTATACAAACTAAAAAAGAATGCAAGATCTTTTGCTTTTACTTATGTGGTTCTCCTGCATTTATTGCTTGACCAACCTATCCTATGTCGGCTTTAACCACACGATGGTATACTTGGTGACTTGTATCTCACTTCCATTGGTAGACAATTATAAAATGAAGGGTATAAAATCATGAAAATGCCATAGAATTTTGCAAACATCATACCATTTATGTCCATGGTCTCATCTACATTCCTTGCTGGCTCCCCTCTCTCTTGGTTGAAACTCCGAGTTCTTCTTCTTCACTCGTGGGTCTTAATAAAACTTGGTCCTTTTCTCCTTTCTCTTTGATGCCGATCCCAAATTTGTTCTTGTGGTTGATTATTCTTCTTCACACATTCATCAAAATTTGTTGCATTTATAAAAGATGAGAATGTAGTCCACATCCAAAAATTAGGTCTATGCAACATGAAAATGTTGAGATAGCTGAAGGGGAATCTTAGTAGGGTGGATCTTATCACTTGGATAATCCAACCACCAAGGGTAAATCATAACTTCCCAATGAGTGATACCTCTAGTCCACCATTCATGTTGAGGTTGGCCCATTCTCCATTAGCCAATCTTGGCATTGTAATAGAAAGTCTCCGATGGAGTTTTCCACCTATAAACAACACATCACACCACAATCATACATACTCTACCAAAACATGATTGAGTTTATCCAATGGACGATACACTACAAGACAATGTTGCCATACACGCGTTTCATACACGCGATAAATTACGAGCGCGTGTATGGTCGCGCCTGTATTTGAATAGAATCGGGCGCATGTATTTTATCATTTAAGTTTGCGTGTATATTTGCATTTATCAACGCGTGTATAAATGCGTTTATATACACGCAGTAATACACGCATCTATACACGCTAATATACACGGATTAATACACGCTACCATACACGGATTAATACACGCCACTATACACGGATTAATACACGCATGGTAAAGAAAAACTGAAGAAAAACTGAATTCCTTTACAAAATTAAAAACTATTTTCTTTAAACCATCTCATAGTACATTACAGTATACATCATTACACAATCCCACTACATGCATTTACAACAATGAAATATATTCAAAAATAAATCATGCATATGAGATGATAGAAATGTCATCAATTTAGAACGTACAGTGACGGATTGGTGAGGGTTCGATCTCATCTTCAATAAGATCCATCCTTGCCAAACGATCAACATCAATATCCATTTGATCAATTTGTAAGGCTACGATTAAATTTATTCCACTATCGATATTCTGTACTCCATTGATAATGGTATCGATGTCCTGATCATCCTCATCAACATCACCATCATCCTCAATGGTAGGGTCATTCTCATGATCATGAGAAATGGCACGCTCATCCTCATTATCATGATCATCTCTTATTTCTTGATCATCGATCACAACATCTTCAATGGCATGTTCGACATCATCTTCATTGCGGCTTGTTACATCCTCCATATGCTCCATATCAGTGAATGTATTATACATCACTTTGGAACGTGGTGCAATAGGGATGACGTACCACCATTTAATGTCATGCACCATTGGTAGATAGATAACCTACTCAAATACATAGTACAGTAATTAATTAGCATATCAAAAGTCAAGGGGTACACGAGCTTAGATATATATGTACATGAGCTTAGATATATATGTATACTCCAGCATCATCTCGTCGACGCTTTGCGTGCTCTCGTCGCGCGTAGGGTACCATGTTAGGGTGTGGTACTGCATCCTGCTTCAATTAGAGTTTATATATTACAACTCTATTAATTTAATTTGGATACCATGAGTCATTTGAATACCATCAATTTACATCTACTCACCTCTAAACCTGTTTGATTCCATTCTCCATACATGGAGATGTGATTCAAGGTAATTCGACGTGCTTGTACAATGCATCATCCTTGACATCGATTACACATACATTTGATCCGTTGTCCCAACCACACATCGCGATTACGATGACGCATTGTCTCATCTTTCCCAGAACTGCTTGAAGAGGTTGATGACATCCTATGTACAAACCAGAAAACACAAAATCATAATATGTATTTAATGAATGTATAAAAATCGCGTGTATTGACGCGGCTATTTCCTAAAAATTGCGTGTATTAACGCGGCTATTTCCTAAAAATCGCGTGTATTAACGCGGGTAATTCCTACAAAATGCGTGTATAAACGCAGCTAAATTATCATACACGCGAACATACACGCGTTTATAAACGCGACGGTCTGTTTAAACTAAAAATAGCCCGCCTTCCCCAAATATAGATTTTGAACTAGCATATCAACACTGCTTTCGTTTTCGCCTCTTCCAACAGAAACGAAACCTAAGTGCAAGGAGGGAGCAGAGAAGGAGCACACACGGGAGGAAACCGAGCAAGAAAGAAGACTCACTTTTTCAGAGGTGAGTCAGTTTGTCCTGTGCCTTATCTCCTTCCTCAGATTTGTTTATGCTATTTTCTCTTTATTTTTTGGGTTTGTCTCCGTCCTTTTGCTTCTGTGCACACGATTGGGTGAATGATTCTGACAGGGGCGACAGTGGTCCTTTTATAAGGACACTTTATCTTTGTCGAAGGTCGGTCCTTTTGAAATTTTTTTTTTCGCAGGTCGCGTGTAGAAACGCGTGTAAAAGCGCGTGTACCCTGTCTCTGCAGAGTCTATTCACGCGGATATACATGCGTTTCTGGACAGGTGTATACACGCATTTTTTGACGGGTGTATACACACGTTTTTGCACGGGTGTATACACGCGTTTCCTATTTCTATGATTTGCAGGCAACACAACTGACTTGAATGATGATATTTGTGTGAGTCAAGAGACAGCCCATGATGTACATGAAGATTTTTGTTGCAGGTTCTTTATGGATATTCCAGGTTCTTCATCTGATCCATTTGCGTACAGCAATTGGCTGATGGAGATGCTGAATCATTTTGGGCGCCATCCTGGTCCAGTTGAGCTTACAGAGTATATGTATGCCCATCCCCCTCCTTCCCTGCCTGGTGTCTATACCCCTACCGCGAGTATCCAGGGCACTCCAGTGCCGTCTATTCCTACGAGTCCAACGAGACGGCATGCAGCTTCTCCTCTTCCACGTCCACTACCGAGGAGACATACCTCGTCCCAGACACACTCACACACACCCTCACAGCCACCATCACGTGCTCCCTCTCAGAGCCACCGTCACATCAGGGCTCACAGCCACCATCACGTAGACAATCCCCCAGTCGTGACTCCACCCGCAGTAGTAGGAAGAGTGGGAGTGGAGGATGCGGCGGGTGCTTTGGTGGGGGAGGTGGGGGAGGTAGTAGGGCACGCGGTGAGAGAGGAGATAGAGGGAGAAGAGTTAGAGGAGACAGTTTGGAAGAGGAGGAGATGAGAGAGGTGGAGAGAGTGGTCTGCTATGATGTGACGGATAGGGGCGGGATAGTGATGGATGCGAGGGGGAGGGAGGTAATGGAGTACATGCGTGGGGTAGTATCAAACTCATATAGAAATTGTTTTATTAAATTTAAAGATCAAAATAGCCGATTAGTTGGGGAGGTGATAGAGGCTGTACATAGTCGATACCCCAATCCTCCACATGCTACATTCTCGGATGTATGGGGAAGGACGCGAATAAGGGAGATCTTAAGTAATAAAAGATCTCACCTTAAAAAACTCGCGTACGATGACCGGCTAAATGTAGCTGCGGGTGGCTATCCTGCCGAGAAACCTGCCACACTGCGCACAAACGCGAGTGGAAGGAGGCAAAGAAACGAGCAGAGGGTGGCGTGAAGAGCAGGCAGCATGTGGAGGCATGACGGATCCAGATGGAGACCATTGGATCTTCGCATTTCGGATCTGGCGGCGTCGAGTCATGGGAGGCAGAGTTCGTAAGTATCTTGCCACTTTATTTGATTGTTTACTTAATTCATTGGAGTCTATGATTGTTTTAATCTTACAAATTGTGTTGATTATGATACAGCGACGGGTTACGGGGAGGAAGCCCACAACCCACGATACTGCGTATGCTCGCCGGCATAGCAGACGTGACACGTGGGCCATCTTCAGAGCCGAGGGACGTATTACGGACGCGCAGTTTGAGATGGCCATGAGACCATACGGTTGACAGGTACTTGAAAATTCTAAACGAATGATTTTGGTTTATTGAATTACAAACGAATGATTTTGGTTTATTGAATTACATATATATTACTTATATACTATATATTACTTGAACAGGCACAAGCTGCTAATGATCCACCCGCCGCCACTGCAGAGGGTGGACGTGAGCACTACTCATCGGACATTCCGACCGATGTGAGCTCATCTGAGCATGGAGGGAGCACCGAGTCATCATCTGGGTCTGAGTAGTACTCAGACTTATAGTATCACATTCCATATTGAGGATGTGGTTGTATATATTTTTTTGTAAACTGAAGCCATGGGCTACTTCGAGAGATGGACTCCCTTGTATACATGTATGAAATTTTAATAGTAATATTGAATCGTGAATCGATAGTATTACATTCATGTCTGTCTTGAATCGTGTATTGACAATGTATGCATTCATGTCGTTCTTGTCTTAATCTCCCTCGTACATATGTTCTTCGTGGATGGTCTAATGCACAAAAAAAAAAATCCAGAGAGTGTTATTGGGTGCTGGAATGCTGGAACAGTATTCAGGCACCAAATAGCACTCTTTGGATTTTTTTTTGGCTCTCTGTTCGCGTGTATAAACGCGTCAGAACTGCTAAAAATCGCGTGTATATACGCGGATAATGTGTAAAATACGCGTGTATTAACGCGTCAAAACTGACAATTACGCGTGTATAAGCACATCTAAATTAAAAAAACGCGTGTATAGACGCATGTATCAATGCGTTTGAGTACATCTGAACTGAACAGAACGCGGCTATACACCCATGTATAAGCGCGTCTGGCACTCCCTATACACACACTTTTACACGCATGTCTGTGGCCGCGATGATACACGCGCTGATACACGGGCCCGCTACTTTTTTTCACAAGTCATTTTTAGCGGCTAGGAGCGCGGGTATGAGCCCGATCCCTTGTAGTGATATAAATGATTTCTCGACATAAATGGAACCATACCTCTAGAGAAGACGACGAACGGATAGGTGTATTTGTGCTTGCTTCTCGGGAAGTAGGGAGCTCCTCATCTCACTTTGTAGAGAATGGAATGCATAGTGAAGTGCAACTGGTGACACCCTCTAAAAAACTTAGCGCATCACCAGGAACTTGCACACTAGATACCACATCCATATCTAGGCCCACCACCAAGGCACGTGCTAAGTCCATCATTTGACTCCAGTATGTCTCCTTCGCAATATAACATTGCCATTCTTTGTTGTCCTTGGGCATACCAAGCTCTTCTTGTAGCCTCTCTTCCCTTGCCAGGATCTTTAACACCTCTTTCTTTCTGGACACACATTTTTGCATATCACAAGAATATGGTAGAGTAAGAATATAAATACAAATTATTTAATTAGAAATAAGACAAGTGAGAACCTTTTAGGTGATATCTTAGGGGAGGAGAGTTTGTCTTTAGTTACTACGCGAGATTTTGCCACCCAATCAATTGAAAAGAGAGTTTGAAAGAAGCCCTCACCATTGGTAGGATTTGTAATAGATTGGAGCTTGTAGCCTCTAATCTTCACCTTGTCTTCTACTTTCTTTGCTAACTTCTCTTGTGCTTCTATGCATTCTGGAAGACTCAAAGTAGAAAAGTCTACCTTACTGAGCTCCTCATGATACTTATTGTCATATTTCTCCTAATATTTAATATAAGACCCTTCAATGTTAACAAATTATATGTGTACATGACCTAGCCTAATCAAGTTGACAGAGCGTGCAAATCATTCAAGGCCAAACAGACCATCAAATGTGGTGTGTTGTCACAGAAGCAGTTGACACCTATGTTGTCAAAAAGAACCTCACTAGAGGGTGATGTGGAGACAGTGCGTAAACGTAGCTCCCCAATCATAGTGAGAGCAGCAAGCAAAGGAAGCAGCCACCACAGATCAGAATATGAGTATGCCACCCAACCACGTAAGCCCCCCCGAGGCGGATACTAGAAGATACAATTGAACCATCTGTACCACCCTCAGGTGTGAATAAAGATGCTGCACCAGGGGCACATCCTCCATCAAATCCACTTGTGACACAAGATGGTTGCATGGTGGTTGAAACGATTAACCAAGCATTTTGGACTATTCGTAGAACTAATTCCAAAAGCCATGCTAAATGCTTTGGATGAACACTTGTTGAAAGGAAGCGGTACCATGATCAAATTTCTGTAACTGGTTCTCCAATACTTGCTCCATGCTTCTATTCAAACATCTGCACACATACTCGTCCCTCCTTAGGTTTAATCGGGTGTCCTGACCCTTGGCACATTGAATGCACAAATAGTTCCTTGGGTGTCCTAGCACGCAACCGCGTGCATCGCCTAGTCAGAACCCTCTAGGATCCTCCTTAGGTGTCCTAGCACTTCACTTAGGGACTACTTCGTTGGCCCTCCCCCATCATACCAGAAGCACAACATTTTAACCATACCAACTTGGAGGGGGAGGGGGGGTTTCGGCCCAAGGCTATTCCGGCCCCTAGTGTGGTGTCTTCTCTCTCTCTCTACTTTCTCTCTTTTGTTTATTTTCAGATTTTCTCAAGGTTTTATGCGTGAATTTTTTATTTTTTTGAAGATAAGCTAGTACCCGTTGCAAAGGCATGTTACAGCTCCTCTACCCACTTTGCATTGACAGGTTCTTTAGGGTTTGGCCCCACATACTTTCGCAATAAACTCACATGAAAGCAATACGAATATGCTAATGACTAGGCGTATTCATTATGAATATGCTAATGACTAGGCGTATTCATTATGAATATGGCTAGTCATAATGAATTCTTCCGTAAAATAAACTCACATGGACAGCATTATGAATACGTCAATGACTAGGCAATGAGAGTTGGAAAGCAACTCCATTGATCCGCTTGATCACCTTAAAAGGCCCATAGTACCTGGTAGAGAGCTTAGGGTATGCTTTGCTTGGACTCTTACATAGCCATGCTTTCTCAAATCTTAGCCGATACCCTATCATTCACTTGAATGTCCAATTATCTTCTATGCTTATCAACAACCCTTTTTATGCTCATCCTGTGAGCATGCTATGGCTGTCCGCCGCAAATGTGCAAAGGCCATATCCAAGTCCCGTACATACTCATCAGGTGTAAAAACCTCATCCTTTATGTAGAGGATGGGATGAGCTCTTCATATGAACTGACTCTCTGATATCATGGCGAGAAGAATGCAGGGAAGAGGATGAGCTTGAGCCCCTTGCAAACAAACACAAGATCACTCTTCCATAAACAATCTCTAATGGGGCTTTTCGCGTGGATGCATGCACCGTGTTGTTGTAGGCAAATTCTACAAGCGGTACATACTTCTCCCAAGTTATTTTTTGCTCTTCAACATAGCATTTGAGAAGATCTATCAGGGTTGAATTTTTAGCCTCATTGTTAAATATTAATAGTGATGAAACAGGTGAATATGCAATGGCTATAGCAATCTTGGAGCTTTGAGTACCTGATTGGCTAAGCAGATCAACAAGACAAACTTCCTGTCTAAGGTGGTATTAACCAACGAGAAGCTGCTTGAGCAAAAACCCTTTTTTTGGGATCCATGGGTGATGAAATGGGCTTGCAATAAGCCACACCGAAAGCTTGCAAAACCTTTGTTGAGTTTTTGTTGTGAGATGAAAATCGAGTCTGAATTTTATCAAAATCAAGGTTGCATCAGTACGTGCGTACCTTACTATAAGGTATGTTTTAGTGTAGAGTACAGCATAGTACCGTACTGTATGGTATAGTATGGATTTATATGTGGCAGTCCCCCCCTCCTCCCTCCTCTTTCCCGACCTACGGTATAGTATGGATTTATACATGGCAGTCCCCCCCTCCTCCCTCCTCTTTCCCGACCTTTGGTCCAAGATGCTCATGTAGTTATTGATTTTTCACTGCCCATAGGCGCCCGTCTGTAGTTGCTTATTTATCCACCTGTTAGGCGATGCCGCCGAGGAAGCACCAAGGGGGGTTTTGAACCCAAGACCTCTTGGTCCTAGGCAAACACATTCACCACTTGAGCTATCACCTCATTGGCAAGTACGTGGTGGGTTTTAAAAACATTTTGGGCAAAAAAAACCCTGGGCCTCGGCCGCTGTCACCGATTTTATTCGACTTATGCAAAGTGCGAACATAGCCATTCCTCTCATTGATATAGACCTTGCAGCCAGCGAGAGATGATGATGATGCAGTGCCAGCCCCGCTGTGGTCACCGCCATTGCAGAGCTAGAGCTGAGAGTATGATAGTGAAGGAAATGTGTTGACAGATGGAGCTCTCATTTTAGTAATTGTGTTGTTGTTGAATGTGTTGACAGATGGATCTCTCATTTTAGTAATTGTGTTGTTGTTGAATGTTTAGAAATGAATTGTTTTTTCATTTATTTTTCTGTAGATATATGTACACTATATAGTATATTTTTTAATGTTTTTATGGACCTTACGTATTTAACGCACCTCAAAATCTCAACCCGTACCTAAATGCATACCTGACCTTACTGTACCTTTCCACCTTGATCAAAATCGAGTCTGAATGTTATTAGACCTCAATGTTGGTGAAGAAGTTTGAGGATTGTCATCTTGAACTCTCATTTTAGACTCTTCTTTACAGTCGGGATCTTGTGATGATCAATGTAATGATGAGGTCATCGGCATATAGAATGATCAAAGCTTGCTTATCCCCCTTTGAAAAGACACTAAGAGGTTAGCAACCGAAGGACTCCTAGGAAACCCCGTATTGGAGAAGACATGATGCAATGGTATAGGCATGTTGCAGGCGTAGCCCTTGGTAAGAAGTTGGGCCTTCCGTTGATCCGAAATACCATTGGAGCGATACTTTTTCTTGAACACCCACTTGATTGCTATGACCTTTCTCTTACGTTGCCTACAAGAACTAGCTGTTAAGTGTGGTTCCCTTCAATAGCTCCAAGCTCATTCTTCATCGTTGCTAACTACCACTTTTGACTCAAGATCTCCTCGATTGATTTAGCCTCATTGTTGCTCACCCACTGTGACTAAGTGCCTTAATTGATTTGGGGTCATGGAGTGGAAAATTTGTGTCATCAAGAAGAACTGACCATGTGACTCTCATCAATGTGTTGCCTTGGATTCCTCTCCTTAACGCGCTTTACCATCTCTCCTATTTTTAGGAAGATTGAACGCTCTTTGAGTCTCTAAGTGTCTAATACAACCACTGGGGTATGAGGCTCCTTTCTCCCTGTTGGCGTCTTGTCTCTCTATTGGTGAATCCATCTCTTCCTCCTCTCAAAGCTCAATCCTCAATGCCTTTCCCTTTTTATGGTGAATGTCTGATTGTGGCAAGTTTGGTTTGTCTACCCCATTTGAAATGGAAATTGGTATGGACAATTGATTACAATCTTCTTGGTCTTTGGATTATAGAGCCGATAGTCCTTTGACTACAAGCTATATCCAATGAACATATAAGTTTTGGCTCTAGATTCGTCTTTTTCTCACATGGAATGTGATGAAGTTAGGCGTTATAGCCAAAAACTTTTGGTGGAGACCATAGTTACAGGAAACGTCCTTTGCTTGGGTTGAAAGGGCTGAAAGGACGTTTTGGCCCTAGGACATTGTTTTAGGCGCCGAAATGTCTTAGGCAAAGGTGAATGGCTCGTTTCTCATGTTTCTCGCCTGTGATGAGAAACATTTCTCAGTGTGAGAAATGGCCGTTTCAGGTTTCTCAATGGCACGCAACCCCAAGGCCCACCAAACTTCAAAAAAAAAACCCAAAATGGGCACATGCCCCAAGATGGCCACTAGGTGTGGCCCATACACAACTGAATACCCCCCAACATGCGCTAGCTGCCACACCGAATCCTCATCGAAATGTATGGCCCATATAAAACACGACCGCTTTAGTGAGGAGAAAAAAAAAGCCCAAATCGACCTGCTGCTGCTGTCGTGTATCAAACTGTGAGAAAAACTGCCCAATTAGATGCTCTCTCTCTAGCAAAGAAAAAATCCCCATTTTCTATGTTCGCAAGAATGAGAAGGAATTCACCCAGAGTGACTATTGGTGGCAGCGAGTGGATATTGTTAATAAATATGACTCCAAGAGAGGTGGGGCAAAAAGATTGGATTGCCGACATTGTGGTCTGGAAAGAGGTGGCTGTCCAAAATGGGTTGAAGCCCGTTTGCTTGCCTTGCTAGGGTTTGGCATAGGTAAATGCAAGAAGATTGCTCCAGCAGATGCACAAAGAATGGAACGAGAAGCTTCACTTCTTTCCCCTCCACCAAATACTCGGCGCAAGGAGCATATAGTAAGTGCTCCAACTCAGCATTCAGCTTGTCATGGCACTCCTGTAAGTGCTACATCTGGCCATCCACCAACTTCTTTTCATTCTACGTCGTCTCTTGGGAGTAGAAGCTCATCTAATATGCCTACACATGGTGCTCCCAAAGGAAAGTCTAGGCAGTCCACTCTTCACACAACATGGCATCCACAAAGAAAGGCACAGCTTGATGCTACTGAAGCACGCATTTTCTACTCTTGTGGGATCTCTTTTAATGTAGCTTGTTCACCACTCTTTAAAGAGATGGTGGAGCATTTGGTGGTGCATACACTCCACCCTCTTTTGATGCTTTGACGAAGAGATTGCTTGAGAATGAGATAACATCCATCAATGAAGCCATTGCACCTGTGAAGGAGAAATGGAGCATGTATGGGGTCTCTTTAATGGCTGATGGGTGCAGTGATATACATAGCCATTCATTGGAAGGCATTCTTGCAGCATGTAGAGGGAATCCACTCTACATAAAGTCTATAGGAGGTGGGGTGAGACAAAAAACTTCTCCTGTGCTATGTGAGATATGGAGTGAGGTTGTTCTCAATAACTTGCTTAAAGACATTGGAAAGTTGGATTGAGTAAAGGCCACCATTACTTTCTTGCATTATATTGTTGGTTTGCAAACAAAATTGAAGTACTTCGACATGCTTTGCATACAATTTCATGAGTGAGACAAAAAACTTCTCCTGTGCTATGTGAGATATGGAGTGAGGTTGTTCTCAATAACTTGCTTAAAGACATTGGAAAGTTGGATTGAGTAAAGGCCACCATTACTTTCTTGCATTATATTGTTGGTTTGCAAACAAAATTGAAGTACTTCGACATGCTTTGCATACAATTTCATGATGCTTCGTCGTCTCTTTCATGTGAGACCGGCCCTAAAGTAGATGATGGCATGCCCTGATTGGGAGTTGTGGCCTACTCAAGACAAGCACTTGGGCAACTTTGCTATGCTACTATCACACAGGATGAGTTTTGGCGTGTTGTAGAGCATCTTCTCAAGTTATATTGTCAATTGTTAGGGTTTTGAAGCATGTGGATGGAGATGGAGATGTGCCTTACATTGCGAAGATTTATGAGGCCATGGATCGGATGGTTGAGAACATCCGTTAGAGACATATACAGATAGAAGACAAGAGTTGGAGGATCTTGTAGTGAGTGGATGGAACCAATATGGTTCTCCACTTCAAACAGATGCCTATGTGCTTGATCCAGAGTTTCAACACAAGGGGAGACAACAACAGGCAGATGGTGAGGTGGTATGTGGTTGGAATGCAACTTTGCAAAGCATGGTAGAGGAAAGACGAAAGGTGAAGGACCAGCTTGCAAACTACCGCAACAAAGAGTGAATGTTTGGATGGAGTGATGCACAACATGACAAGTTGAAAACTAAAATTTAAACATTTATTTAAATCTATGAATCTTTATTTGAAGTCTAATTGTGGTTTGTCAAATTTTCATGTTGGTGCTGTCATTTGGTGGAAAGGCTATGGTGCAGAAACACCAGAGGTTCGGTATCTAGCCATTCGTATTTTGGGGCAGGTGTGTCTTTATCAGCTTTTTGGAACATTTATGGAGTATCTTTGGTCACATACACTCAAAGAAGAGGATTTGCTTTGGGACCAAGAAAGCACATGACCTCTTTTTTGTTAATGCAAACTTGCATTTGCTAACAAAGATGAAGCATGAGTACACGCATGATAAGTACAAAGCCTTGCCGCTCATTGCTTTTGTGAGAGATTGGTTCAGGATGTAGATTGCCGTTTGCAACTGTCTCCACTCAAAATGTGTATAGTATGTTCCTGTTGTAATGCATGGACACAAGCATCTCCACTATGGATCTCTTCTTCCTCTTTGGCATCCCATTTTGGGGTGGAGAGAAAAAGTGGTAAACCTCCTTGCAAAACTTGATTATGTATGTAGATTTTTATTCATCTCTCTCTGATATAACATGAGATAACACCCTCCTAACCTCCCTATTTAATCTAGCTAACTGCTTTAGTTGTCCTCTTAGGTCAGCACAGACCTCCAACACCTCTGACCATCCACATATAAGCCTCTCCTACTGACATTCAGCTGACCAAAATCACTCTTAGCTAACACAGACCTATGTGATTCTGCCTCTGAGATCCTCCACAGTCCCCAGTCATCAGAAGAAACCTATCCTCTAGGATCCTCTGCGATCCTCCAAATTTAGCTAACCTTACTTCCACAACCCTAAGACCTTCCTGATCCCCTTGTTGACCTTCTTCTGACTAAAGTGGATTGGATTCTACCTCAGCAATCTGACATAGAACCGCTTGACTGAGAACCCTCAACTGAAATAGAACCTTTTGTCAAGTTTCCTCTGACACACATAGGCCCTCAGGCAACACTCATCACCAAGAGATATCACATTACAGGCACTCCTGTGCTGACTACAGTTCACACACAACTGCCACAGAAATGATTGTCCTCTCAAGTCTTGCACAAATGACTCAGCTGATGTAGGTTCTCTCTCGTCTATGTTAGCTAGCACTTCTATACCCTCTAGACACTCAAACCAGATAAGAATTCTACCCTGTGGACACTCAGCTACCCCACAGTAACACCATCAAATCACAAAGCCTTTTGACTGCTGTGACAGCTAATCTCTGACAGACTTCTAACTGTCAGCTATGCTGCTGGGACCCAGGTAGTAGAGTAACAGTGCATAAAACACCATTAAGCTTTTACAAAGGGGGAGGCTTCTATTTATAGAAAAAATTGAGCCTCTAACCAAGCAAACTCATTCTAGAATTTTCCAGATAAGTTTGGTCAATTTTTGACCATTTTTGGGTTAGTTTAGCTTACTTTTTGGATCTACTTGGAATAGGAGAGAGGAGATATGAAAATATCTCATTATTTTTTAGTTTAAAACTCCTCCACACATGTGAAATAGATGCCTCCTTCATGAGGGGAGATCCCCACACATGTGAAATAGATGCCTCCTTCATGAGGAGAGATCCCCACATTGAGGTGTCAAAAATGCATCATTTTCTTTAAATATCTCTTCTTTTTTAACTAATAAACCTTGTCCTTAGTCAACTCTTCATCTTATGTGAGCATTTACTCATTTTTGGGAGATTTTCTTTTATTCTTCAATTTATATCCTCCCTACAATTGGATTAATCTTATTGGTCCATTAGGAACCTTAATTGGAGCATAATTCAAAAATTTCTGAAAATCTGGACCCTTAGGCTAAGGTCCTTTATACCTATTTTTAATTAATTCCAATTGCACATTGGAAAGTTCTTTTTGAATTTTTGTTTCAGGGGAAATAAAATGTTTTAGACACTAGGAGGATTTTTATATCCAAAAATATCTCAATTTTGAATTACCTCCCTCTAGACATTTTTTCTCTCCGGGCCAAAATAGATTGAAACAAGATCTGTTATTATTCTGAAAAGGGGATTGATTACAGGGGGAGAAAGTGGACATCTTGAGGGGATGGGAAGGAATCTTACATCCTACGCCACTTAAAAAACGCGAGATGTCCTCATCTCACAGAGGTGGAGTATGATCTCTTTCATCTTCTTCTTCTTCTTCAATTACTTCCAGCGTTACTGCCTTGGAAGTGGACAGCCGATTTGGGAACATCTCTCTTTGATTTCCCCTATTCTGAGGTGGAGATCTTGCATTACTTTGTATTGAGACTACGGGTTGGTTAGAGGGTCTACCTCTAAGATTTCCTTGATTTTGGTGGAAAGAAACCTGATTACTCTGGAAGGAAGGAGCTGGAGTCTGGAACCTTCATCCCTGATTTCCCTGCCCCAAAATTTCCTTGATTTTGGTGGAAAGAGACCTAATTACTCTGGAAGGAAGGAGCTGGAGTCTGGAATCTTGATCCCTGATTTCCCTATCCCAAAAACCTTGATCCAAAAGGAGTTGCGCAATCCATACTGTGATGTCCAAATCCTTGACAGTTATAGCATTTCACTTCCTTGTTCAAGGGTGGAATTTCTGAAGTTGAGTTCCAGGGGATTGAGTTTTGGGAAAAGGACATTTCTTCTATTCTAGAACTTCCCATATCCTAGGCTTGTTGACCCTGATATCTTTTAGGCGGCGGAAGGTTGGAATCACCTTCTGGAATTAAAAACCTTTTGAAAGGTGATGGTGTTGGCTTTGGCAAGACTTTGACATCAAAGGCCTTAGCGAAATCCTTCACCATCCGCACTGCTTTAGCCATGGAAACTGGCTTGGCATTCTTCATGAGGATATTCAAAGGTTCGTTCAGTCCCTGAATGAACCTGGCCTTCATCCAACAGTGGCAAGTATTTGAGGAGGAGAGCGAATGCTTGGTGATATATTTCATTAGTTTTGCTCCCCTAGGTTAACTCTAAGAATTCGTTCATCTTTGTTTCCAAAAAGCCGAGAGGACAGAACCTCATCCTTAGGTAAATTTTGAGATCATTACATGTCTGGGTATTCCGATCCAAACAGTTTGTCTCGCAGTGGTTTCTCTGTGCCACTCTGGCTGTTTCTACTATCTTGAGCCTTGCAAGAGCCATTTTTCTCTTCTCATTGTACCCAGTGACATCGAAGTACTCTTCCATTGCTTCGATCCACTTCTCCACAGCCTTGCCCAAGCTTTCCCCTTCACCCTTGAAAGGTCCAGGCTGCCATCTATGAAGAGTTTTACGAACATCCAAGTCAAGCTCTTCCTCATATCGAGTTGGGGGTTATCATTTCTACCAGAATGACCTCGATGCATGGTCCTATCAATACGAAAATTCTTGTTAAGTCCCTTTATTTATGATTCAAATCCGATATTAGATTCAATTGATTTTGGGGTTCTTTAGATTGGTCAGTTCCTCATAGAATCATGGGACAAAGATATTAATATAGAACTCATTATCATCATTGAGAACATATCATTCATATCTTTAACACAATAATGGTCCATTAGACCAAAATTTCCATCTGAAGAGTCCTCCATGGGAATTTCAACTATACAGATTTTTAATTTGTTATCCCTTAACTTGATCCACTGGGTCAAGTGTTAACAGTAGCAATTTGTCAGCACAATCCACTAATCTCATAGTGATTTGCTGAAGTCATTATCATCATTCCAGTTACAAACATCATCACAAGGACTCATCCCATTCAGTCTGAATAACAATTTGTATGAATTTAGCACACAATTTCAACCTTTTACTGCTACTTCATAAATTTTTGACATTTTTGGCTTCTCGGTTGATCCACATTAGCCAATTTGCTCTGATACCAGCTAAAAGATCCCTGTCCCCCTCCGCGCAACGAATTTAGGGGTACTAATAGCGGAAGTAGCACTTCTTGCACGGGGCAGGGTCCCTCACTTGGGGCCTAGCCCACCACGGATATCAGGACGAGAGACTAATCCATCGGTTCTTCCAAAATCGAACCCGGAAAAACTTCACTTGTCCGGAAAGCATCAGAAAGCACGGGCGATTCCTCCAGGAGGATAATTTTTCTCTAACGTAGTTAAAAGCCTTAACTAACTGAATTGATTCGACCGAAACCCGTAAGTCCCATAGTCAGATCAGGGAAAAGATTGCACTTGGATCATACAGACCAATGCTTTTTCCTCATTGTTGAGAGGCACAGCCGTTGATTCTTTTCCATAGAACAATTTTTGTCCAGGATTTACTTCATCTATCGTACCATAACAGAATTGAGTCTCAATTTAGGGATCCATCAATCCAGCCTAACCCCATCCACTCCCATGGGTTAGCCAACCGCCCAACCACTATAGTGATGGGATCCAATTAGGAATTTGGTTAGGTTTTGTCCTGAGTACCAGGGAAAAGAGTTCCCAGACCCCCTAGCCGGATATTCATGCAAACTTCAAACTAGTCACACCACTTACACACCCAATATGAAATTGCCTTTTTCACAGATTCAGCTATCTTTAAAACAATCATTTAATGAAATCATAGTGCCATTGATCATAATCCTCCAAAATCTCCGGTTGAATCCTTATTTCCAATCATTCCTTCATCGGTGTACCTATGGCATCATTGGTAACCAGAACGCTCACCACCTGTCCACTCAGGGGCCTTTTCGATGGTTCCTAGCTCATAGTACTCGGCAATATATTCACATATCAAAATGGAATCTCCGTTGAAGATCAGCAAGATCAACCAACATATCCATATAAAAGAACCATGGACTCATCCATTGAGGACCAGCAAGGTCAATCAACCAGATCCATGCCCAAATTCAGAAAACAACTCTTACTCCTTGTTCCAATATCTTCCACGATGCACGTGTGGGTATCTTCAGCGACCCCCCCAAAGCCCGAGCACCGTATGGTCAGCACCCTCTAGGATCCTTCGCAGTAGGTGACCTAGCGCTTCACTCATAGGCCGCTTCCTTGGTCCTCATCCATCGTATCGGAAGCTCACCATTTGAATTAAACCGAGGCTGGTCAAGACCTCGGCCGACCTTGCTACCCGAGACGTCCTCCATTGACTCTTCGTCAGCTATTGCAACTTATCAGATTAGGTCTCCTCATTCACAAGACGGTCAAAATGCTTCCCCAGCATTCTTGACATAAAACGGTCATTTAAAAATAGGTCATAAATGCAGTTTCTAAAATGAACTTTCGTCTTTCCACATTAATCCACATTATTTAAATCACATCCATTTCATAAGAATTCCCATTCTCATCCGATCACATTATTTTCATCTCATCACATCTTTCCTCATTTATCCTTATCAGATCTCATCCACTCACATCTACCCATCTCCACATCTCATCACATCACATCTCATCCATTCACATTCCAATTCCCATCACATTCACTTAAATCCATCACATTCATTCTCATCATTATCCTATCACATACATAACATCACATCACATCTATCCACATCATATCTCATTCATACACATCCATCACCATTTACATGTACGACTACCCACATCTATTCATACATTCATATCTATCACTTCACATCCACATATATTCATGTCACATCACATCACGTTCTTTCACATACACATCTACATCCATTCTTCACATACATAACCACATCCATTCTTTCACATACATCCACGTCCATTCTTCACATACATAACCACATCTATTTTGCACTTATACATTCACATACATAACCACATCCATTTTTCACATACATAACCACATCCATTCTTCACTTATACGTTCACATCCAGTTTCATCACATATAATTCATTTACATCCTGATTCACATGACAACACATCTCATCCATTCATTCACATCTATCTGATTCACATCACATCTCATCACATCTATTCACATCACATCTATTCACATCACATCTATTCACCTCACATCTCATCACCTCTATTCACATCATATCCATCCATCCATTCATTCACACCTATCTGATTCTCATCACATCTCATTACATCTATTCAACTCACATCTCATCACCTCTATTCACATCACATCCTTCCACCCATTCATTCACACCCATCTGATTCTCATCACATCTCATCACATCTCATCACATTCTCATCACATCTATTCACCTCACATCTCATTACCTCTATTCACATCACATCCATCCATCCATTCATTCACACCTATCTGATTCTCATCACATCTCATTACATCTATTAACCTCACATCTCATTACCTCTATTCACATCAAATCCATCCATCCATTCATTCACATCTATCTGATTCACATCACATCTATTCACTTCATATCTCATTACCTCTATTCACATCACATCCATCCATTCATTTACATCACATCCATCCATTCATTTACATCACATCTATCTAATTCTTATCACATCTTATAACATTTATTCATAGAATTTAAGAGAATTCTAATTTTGATATAAAGATTCTTTACGCATCTATTTATGCATAAAAATCAACTTCAGTGGGAATAACAGTTTTATAAAAATCCTTTTATGTATCTATTTATGCATAAGAATCAACTTTAATGAGAATAACACTTTTGAAATAAAAATAAATCCTTTATGCATCTTTCTATGCATAAAATCAATTTCAATGAGAATAACACTTTTGAAATGAAAATAAATCCTTTATACGTCTTTCTATGCATAAAATCAATTTCAATGAGAATAACACCATGGAAATAAAATCAATTTCAATGAGAATAACACCATGGAAATAAAAATAAATCCTTTATGCGTCTTTCTATGCATAAAATCAATTTCAATGAGAATAACACTTTTGAAATAAAAATAAATCCTTAATGCATCTTTCTTTACATAAAACCAATTTTAATGAAAATAACACTTTTAAAATAAAAATAATCTTTTATTCATCTTTCTATGCATAAAATCAATTTTAATGAAAATAACACTTTTGAAATAAAAATAAATCTTTTATGCATCTTTCTATGCATAAAATCAATTTTAATGAGAATAACACTTTTGAAATAAAAATAAATCCTTTATGCATCTTTCTATGCATAAAATCAATATTTATGAGAATAACACTTTTGAAATAAAAATAATCTTTTATGCATCTTTCTATGCATAAAATCAATTTTAATGAAAATAACACTTTTGAAATAAAAATAAATCTTTTATGCATCTTTCTATGCATAGAAATTAAATTCAATGAAAACAACACTTTTATAATAAAACTTTCCGTTATGCATCTTTCTATGCATAGAAATTAAATTCAATGAAAACAACACTTTTATAAAAATTTCCATTATGCATCTTTCCATGCATAGAAATTAAATTCAATTATTAATATCCGTGATATCCATGCATATTCATAGGTGAATATGTACATGGAGTAAATTAGAATATTTCTTTTAGAATGCACAAACAGTGAGAATTACTCTTTTGGAATAACATAAAAATAAACTTTATTTTCCATAAAATTTAAGAAAATTTTGCCATAACCTCCTTTGTATGGCTGACCATTTCTCATTTTTAACATTCTATTTTCAATTTAAATTAATCCCAATTAGATGTAAAGGACTCTAATCTACACAATTTTCGATTTCCAAGAGAGTAACAATAAGAAAAGTTTAATTAATCTTTTTGTTAAACATTCTAGAATAAAAAAAGGCTGAATTATAAAGAAGAGAAGGGGATGGCCTTTTCATCAAGGCATAACATTAGAATTTACTTTAATCAACTAAATAAACAAGAAAATTAAGAAAACCATAGATTTAAAATTAAAAAGTAAGAAAAATTTAGCTTACATGGGGTTGAAAGCTTTCCTTTGGCTTGAGGGATTAAGGGTTCTACTCTTGCTTGAAGCAAGAGTGGCACCAATTGCTTTGGAGAGGATTAAGCCAAAAACATTTGAATTATCAAGAAAATTCAATGTAAATGGCTATGTGGGTAGGAGTAGAGTAACAGTTGCATAAAACACCATTAAGATTTTACAAAGGGGGAGGCTTCTATTTATAGGAAAAAGTGAGCCTCTAACCAAGCAAACTGATTCTAGAATTTTTCAGATCAGTTTGGTCAATTTTTGACTATTTTTGGGTCAGTTTAGCTTACTTTTTGTATCTAGTTGGAATAGGAGAGAGGAGAGATGAAAATATCCCATTATTTTTTAGTTTAAAACTCATCCACACATGTGAAATAGGCACCTCCTTTATGAGGGGAGATCCCCACACGGAGGTGTCAAAAATGCAACATTTCCTCTAAATATCTCTTCTTTTTTAACTAATAAACCTTGTCCTTAGTCAACTCTTCATCTTATGTGAGCATTTACTCATTTTTGGGAGATTTTCTTTTATTCTTCAATTTATCTCCTCCATACAATTGGATTAATCTTATTGGTCCATAAGAACCTTAATTAGAGCATAATTCAAAAACTTTTAAAAAAATCTGGACCCTTAGGCTAAGGTCCTTTATACCTATTTTTAATTAATTCCAATTGCACATTGGAAAGTTCTTTTTGAATTTCCATTTCAGGGGAAATAATTTTAGACACTAGGAGGATTTTTATATCCAAAAATATTTCAATTTTGAATTACCTCCCTCTAGATATTTTCTCTCTCCAGGCCAAAATAGATAGAAACAAGATCTGTTATTATTCTGAAAAGGGGATTGATTACAGGGGGAGAAACTGGACATCTTGAGGGGGTGGGGAGGAATCTTACAGATACCACCATTCAACTAATTGTCTCATGGGGTTAGCATCATGTATTCCACCTCCATGAGCCATTGCCCTTTGAAAACCACATCAAGCTTGCCAATGAGATCGCTCCATGCCTTGTGTAGACTATATTGCCAAACTTCCCTCGTTTACAAAGTAAGGACCATGAGAGCTTCCAAGATGTGCTACATTCCCAGTTAGAATATGCATAATTAAAACACTACATAACAAATATATGGTTGCAATACAAACACTAGAATGATTGTTACCATATAATGTGTGATGCTACTTGAAGTCCAAGCTTCTGTCATTGAATTATAAAATGTAGTGATAACCAAATTGATTCTCTTGCATCACTAAACAGCCATGTGTAACTTCTTCCATGCATCATACTTCTCTAGTTATCATACTAACAATTTTTCACCTTGCCTTTAACCCTCCCAAACATGGTTTACATGGTAGATTCCCACGTGCACCTAACTTTTTAACATCCTTATTGATTTCCACTTGTCCTCAATGTAATCCAATCTCTGATAAAACTTGTTCCAATTTCTGACATGTGGCTTGAGCATTAAAAGCAGGTTGCAAGCACAATACACATAGTCATACACCAATTTTTCTATAGATCTCACCACGGCAGCACACAAAGTGCAAAAATGGACGTTGGTCAAGCATCGAGAATAAGATCCCACTTTGGATCCATTATTCCTCCATGATGAACAAGTTGATCTTGGTTTTGGGGGCACCATTATTATTGGTCTGTGTAATCCAATATTTTTTTCCATCCTTGTCTTTCTTTCTCAACTACATACACTACAAGGGAATTTGGCATTAGTTGCATTAGATACACTAAACATGACTTTCAAAGTTCTAAGGTTCCATGCAAGATGCCATTCTACCTTCGAGCTCATTGCAGCTTGTAAGCTTAAGCTTAAAATTGATGTACAAGCTACAATGAAGCCATCCACATAGAATCCAAAGACGCTTATTTGAGTTGGTTTTTTCTATTTGGTTATTTTATATATTTCTTTGTGACATGTGAATGGGTGAAGAAAATCAAATTTGCCTATGCTAGAAAAAGTCCAAATGAGAATTAAAGGACCCATTTCTTGGGTGAACAATAGGATACAAAGAGAACCAATCATGATGATACAATTGAGTGCCGAGTTACAAAGTTAGATATTAACTTTAGGTAACAAATGAGTGTGACTACAAATATTATAATTGCAAATAATGTGACTGTTAAAAACATGGTTAGTGTAATGCTATTTGTTTTAATGAACAGGTATTTGATTTCTCAACAAATGGTGTGTATGCATTTCAAGTATAGAAGATGCTATTTGTTTTAATGAATAGGTACTTCATTTCTCAACAAACATTGTGTATGCGTTTTAGGTATAGAAGATGGAATCTATTATGAGGCGGTTGGCTTAGCTTGGATCAAGACATGTAGGATCCCGCACATTCTACTATGATGGATGTGGCTATTTTTCGAGAAAGTACTTCATTTCTCGACAAATGGTGTGTATGCATTTCAGGTATAGAGGATGCTATTTGTTTCAATGAATAGGTACTTCATTTCTCAACAAACATTGTGTATGAGTTTTAGGTATAGAAGATGAAAGCTCTTATGAGTCAATTGGCTTAGCTTGGATCAAGACATGCAGGATCCCACACATTCTACTATGATGGATGTGATTATTCTTTGGGAAGGTTATGACACAATTATCACCAAAAAATAGAGTAATTAGTTTCTTGCCTTTCTTAGGCAAAAGATTTCTCTAATGTTAAATGATTCTTCTTCAAATTTATATTTTAAGCAAGATGGTAGAAAGGTTAAGACTAGATGTGAGAGTTCTCTAAGTTCTTTAGGAAGGTCATGACACAATTACAACCAACATAGAGAGTGATTAGCCTCTTGCCTTTCTTAGGGAAGAGATTTCTCTAATGTTAAATGATCCTTCTTCAAACTTCTATTTCAAGCTAGATGGTAGAAACGTTAGGACTATATGTGAAAGTTCTATAACTACAAGCAATATATTACCCCCTATATCTTGGAGATTGTGGAGTCATTGTGTAACATTCACCATCTCAAATTAATGAAAAATATTTTCAACTTTCACTAAAACTTGTGTTTACTAGTTTTTTTAGAATAAAATATATGCTTGCATTTGTGTTTATTTTTTTAAATTTTAAGTTCATTAAAAATGAATAGAAGTCAAATCTCATTTTCCATGAGAATTGTTATTATAAGCATTTGTATATAAGTCAGTTCTCTATATATAAGTTTAGGTATAAATATATGTAAGTATAAATATAAATATAACTAGTATAACTCTAAGTATAAATATAAGCATAAGCAATAATATAAATATAAGTACAAGTGAATATTAATACTAGTGTTTTCATTCATTTTCACATTACATTCACTTGCTCTCCACTATTTAGCCTTCCTTATACTCTATCTTACTCCCTTACTCTCACACTTTGTCTTGCACTAGTGCATCATCATGACTTCTCATGTGGCTTTTGACGAGTGGATCAGTACCACTTGTTATGCTCACCTTATGTGCAAGACCAAATCTACCCTAGGGTTTGCAAGACCATAGTGCTTAAGGAGTCATTTTTTATCTCACCTAGAGCCCGACAACTCAACCTTAGCTATGTTTTTCTTGAGATGTGATGAAGTTGGCTTCTCCATCCCTTACTTTACATCTAGCTCGGTCCCTATTGACTTTATTTTCTCCATGAAGAGTGGAGATAGCCACAAGAAAGTCGTTAAAAGAGCTCTAGTGCATGTCTCAAACCTCCTGATAACCTTCTTCCCTAACTCCTACAAAGATTATATGCCTACCCCAAACCCCTAACAATTAATAAGCTTGTTGAGTATGTTTGGACCTTGGGAAGATGACCATTGCATTGCCAAGTGGATTAGCGTAGATGCATGAAACCCAAAATAGAAATAGTATGGGAGAATGAAGGAGCTGGGCGGTGATACTCTCTGGAAGAATTGAAGGTGGAGATGGTGTAGAAGAGGGAGACCTCTCGTTAATCGGGGGTGGTTAAAAAAAAGTGTGGGTGGTTGATATAGCAGGACAAATAAGCCAAGAGATGCTGGCTCTTTGTGTCGCAGCTCAGGGTAGCTTGCTTGTGTACACAATGTTTGGATTAGAGGTTGTTGTGACGATAGTGTTCTTGTTCGATGTTTTGGATGGGAATAAGATGCACGAATTGGTGTGAGAGAGCTTGGTTCTGTGTAGAGCGGAGGGTGCAGAGGTGACAGAGACTCTTGTAGGATGGTTGGTGCCCTAAGATCTCTGAGTTACAGCCCTATTGGGACTTAGATCAGCCAAGGACTTTTGTCAACAATTCCCTACTATGGTTGATGGATGAAGGTCTACAGAGACGAGACTGTAGAGCCCTTTGTTGATGGTTTTGATGGATTCCCTTTGTTCTTGATGTTTTCTCTTTCAGTTTAATTCCCACGTCTTAGGGATGTTGAGACGCAAACCTGTTTAATCTATCTGATGAAACCTATGAGTTTGGTCTGTGTCAATTGTGTAGGGATATATAATCCTTTGCTTTTGATGTGTTGGATGAGGTGACTTGATGTGTCTAGTTGAGTTTTTGGTGATGGAGAATCTGTATGCATCAGTCTAATAATAAGTAGGGATCAATTTTTGAGTCAGTGCTAACTATCAGCATCTATTGGGAAGGAACAGAGTATGTTCTGAGTCAGCTAGACATCAGAATGGTGAATGCCTATACCCAGAGCCATTTACATTGAATTTTCTTGATAATTCAATTGTTTTTGGGTTAATCCTCTCCAAAGCAATTGGTGGCCGCTCTTGCATAATGGAAATTTTTATTATAAAGGTGTTGTTTTCATTGAATTTAATTTCTATGCATAGAAAGATGCATAAAAGATTTATTTTTATTTCAAAAGTGATATTTTTATTAAAATTGATTTTATGCATGGAAAGATGCATAAAGGATTTATTTTTATTTCAAAATTTTTATTCTCATTAAAATTGGTTTTATGCATAGAAAGATGCATAAAGGATTTATTTTTATTTCAAAAGTGTTATTCTCATTGAAATTGATTTTATGCATCGAAAGATGCATAAAGGATTTATTTTTATTTCAAAAGTGTTATTCTCATTGAAATTGATTTTATGCATATGAGCTAGGAACCATCGAAAAGGCTCCTGAGTGGACAGGTGGTGAGTGTTCTGGTTGCCAATGATGCCATAGGTACACCGATGAAGGAATGATTGGAAATAAGGATTCAACCGGAGATTTTGGAGGATTATGATCAGTGACACTATGATTTCATTAAATGATTGTTTTAAAGATAGCTGAATCTGTGAAAAAGGCAATTTCATTAAATGATTGTTTTAAAGATAGCTGAATCTGTGACAAAGGCAATTTCATATTGGGGTGTGTAAGTGGTGTGAGTAGTTTGAAGTTTACATGAATATCTAGCTAGGGGGCCTGGGAACTCTTTTCCCTGGTACCCGGGACAAATCCTAACCAAATTCCTAATTGGATCCCATCACTACAGTGGTTGGGCGGTTGGCTAACCCATGGGAGTGGATGGGGTTAGGTTGGACTGATGGATCCCTAAATTGAGACTCAATTTTGTTATGGTATGATAGATGAAGTAAATCCCGGACAAAAATGATTCTATGGAAAAGAATCAATGGCTGTGCCTTTGAATGAGGAAAAAAGCATTGGTCTCTATGATCCAAGTGCAATCGTTTCCTTGATCTGACTATGGGACTTACGGGTTCGGTCAAATCAGTTCAGCTAGTTTTTAAGGCTTTTGACTACGTTAGAGAAAAATTATCCTGGAGGAATCGCCCGTCCTTTCCGGGCAATGGAAGCTTTTTCGGGTTCGGTTTTGGAAGAACCGATGGATTAGTCTCTTGTCCGAATATCCGTTGGGCGAGGCCCCGAGTGATGGACCCTGCCCCCGAAGAAGTGCTACTTCTGCTATTAGTACCCCTGAATTTGTTGCGCGGAGGGGACAAGGATCTTTCAGCTGGTATCAGAGCAAATTGGCTAATGTGGATCAACGGAGAAGCCAAAAATGTCAAAAATTTATGAAGTAGTAGTAAATGGTTGGAATTGTGTGCTAAATTCATACAAATTGTTATTCAGACTGAAATTCATAAATTGGTAATTGGGTCTTCAGATGGAAGTACCGTAATTGCATGGAATCCCTGACTTGCTTGAGGCCTAGACATGATGGTATTTACCTTATAATTCCAAGGACCGTGACTACCTGTATATACCGAGGGTATAACTGCAGCTCTTTACTGGCGCAGTATATACGAGTAAATCTAAGACCTTGAAATTATAAGCATAAATGCTATCTAGATGATGAATTCGAATGTGGTTGATATGATTTTAAAATTCTGGTTGAGAACTAATGAGTTGATTTGGATTCTGATTGAAAAATGATGATTCTTGAAGTTTGGTTGAAATGTGATAAGCTGAGCAAAAACCACAATGAGGATGAATGGGATGAGTCCCTGTGATGATGTTCGTAACTGGAAATGATGATAATGACTTCAGCAAATCACTATGAGATTAGTGGATTGTGCTGACAAATTGCTACTGTTAACACTTAACCCAGTGGATCAAGTTAAGGGATAACAAATTAAAAATCTGTATAGTTGAAATTCCCATGGAGGACTCTTCAGATGGAAATTTTGGTCTAATGGACCATTATTGTGTTAAAGATATGAATGATATGTTCTAAATGAATTGTTATCTGATAATGAGTTCTATATTAATATCTTTATCCCATGATTCTGTGAGGAACTATCATAAATAAAGGGACTTAACAAGAATTTTTGTATTGATAGGAGCATGGATCGAGGTCGTCGTGGTAGAAATGATAACCCCCAACTCGATGAGAAAGAGCTTGACTTGGATGTTCGTAAAACTCTTCATAGATCGCAGCCTGGACCTTTCAAGGGTGAAGGGGAAAACTTGGGCGAGGCTGTGGAGAAGTGGATCGAAGCAATGGAAGAGTACTTCGATGTCACTGGGTATAATGAGAAGAGCAAAATGGCTCTTGCAAGGCTGAAGATAGTAGAAACAGCCAGAGTGGCATGGAGAAACCACTGCGAGACAAACTGTCTGGATCGGAATACCCAGACATGGAATGATCTCAAAATTTACCTAAGGGGACGAGGTTCTGTCCTCCCAGCTTTTTGGAAACAAAGATGAACGAAGCAATGGAAGAGTACTTCGATGTCACTGGCTGTCCTCCCAGCTTTTTGGAAACAAAGATGAACGAAGCAATGGAAGAGTACTTCGATGTCACTGGGTACAATGAGAAGAGCAAAATGGCTCTTGCAAGGCTGAAGATAGTAGAAACAGCCAGAGTGGCATGGAGAAACCACTGCGAGACAAACTTGGGCGAGGCTGTGGAGAAGTGGATCGAAGCAATGGAAGAGTACTTCGATGTCACTGGGTACAATGAGAAGTGGATCGAAGCAATGGAAGAGTACTTCGATGTCACTGGGTACAATGAGAAGAGCAAAATGGCTCTTGCAAGGCTGAAGATAGTAGAAACAGCCAGAGTGGCATGGAGAAACCACTGCGAGACAAACTGTCTGGATCGGAATACCCAGACATGGAATGATCTCAAAATTTACCTAAGGGGACGAGGTTCTGTCCTCCCGGCTTTTTGGAAACAAAGATGAATGAATTCTTAGAGTTAACCCAGGGGAGAAAAAATATTGAAATATATCACCAAGCGTTCGCTCTCCTCCTCAAATACTCGCCACCATTGGATGAAGAACAGCTGATGGCCAGGTTCATTCGGGGACTGAACGAACCTTTGAATATCCTTGTGAAGAATGCCAAGCTAGTTTCCATGGCTGAAGCAGTGCGGATGGCAAAGGATTTCGCCAAGGTCTTTGATGTCAAAGTCCCACGCACCGAAGTGAGCACCATCACCTTTCAAAAGGTTTTTAATTCTAGAAGGTGGTTCCAACCTTCCGCCACCTAAAAGATATCAGGGTCAAAGCCCAGGATATGGGAAGTTCCAGAATGGAAGAAATGTCCTTTTCCTGAAACTCAATCCCCTGGAATTCAACTTCAGAAGTTCCACCCTTGAACAAGGGAGTGAAATGCTATGATTGTCAAGGATTTGGACATCACAGTATGGATTGCCCAACTCCTTTTGGATCAAGGTTTTTGGGACAGGGAAATCAAGGATCAAGATTCCAGACTCCAGCTCCTTCCTTCCAAAGTAATCAGGTTTCTTTCCGCTGCCAAAATCAAGGAAATCCCCAGAGGTAGACCCTCTAACCAACCCGTAGTCTCAATCCAAAGTAATGCAAGACCTCGGCCTCAGAATGGGTAAAGTAAAAGAGAGATGTTCCCAAATCGACCGTCCACTTCCAAGGCAGTAACGCTAGAAGTGATTGAAGAAGAAGAAGATGATGAAAGAGATCATACTCCACCTGCGAGATGAGAACATCTCGTGTTTTTTAAGTGGGGTAGGATGTAAGATTCCTCCCTAGCCCCTCAAGATGTCCAGTTTCTCCCCCTCTAATCAATCCCCTTTTCAGAATAATAACAGATCTTGTTTCTATCTATTTTGGCTTGGAGAGAAAAAATGTCTAGAGGGAGGTAATTCAAAATTGAGATATTTTTGGATATAAAAATCCTCCTAGTGTCTAAAATGATTTCCCCTGAAACATAAATTCAAAAAGAACTTTCCAATGTGCAATTGGAATTAATTAAAAATAGGTATAAAGGACCTTAGCCTAAGGGTCCCAATTTTCAAAAATTTTTGAATTATGCTCCAATTAAGGTTCCTATGGACCAGTAAGATTAATCCAATTGTAGGGAGGAGATAAATTGAAGAATAAAAGAAAATCTCCCAAAAATGAGAAAATGCTCACATAAGATGAAGAGTTGACTAAGGACAAGGTTTATTAGTTAAAAAAGAAGAGATATTTAGAGGAAATGATGCATTTTTGATACCTGTGTGGGGATCTTCCCTCATGAAGGAGGTGCCTATTTCACATGTGTGGAGGAGTTTTAAACTAAAAAATAATGAGATATTTTCATGTCTCCTCTCTCCTATTCCAACTAGATCCAAAAAGTAAGCTAAACTGACCCAAAAATGGTCAAAAATTGACTAAAGTTATCTGAAAAATTATAGAATCAGTTTGCTTGGTTAGAGGCTCACTTTTTCCTATAAATAGAAGCCTCCCCCTTTCTAAAAGCTTAATGGTGTTTTATGCACTGTTACTCTACTCCTACCAGAGCCATTTTTTTACATTGAATTTTCTTGATTATTCAATTATTTTTGGCTTGATCCTCTCCAAAGTAATTGGTGGCCACGCTTGCTTCAAACAAGAGTAGAACCCTCAATCCCTCAAGCCAAAGGAAAGCTTACAATCCCATGTAAGGTAAAATTTTCTTACTTTTTTATTTTAAATCTATGGTTTTCTTGATTTTCTTGTTTATTTAGTTGATTAAAGTAATTTCTAATGCTATGCCTTGATGAAAAGGACATCCCCTTCTTCTTCTTTGCAATTTAGCCTTTCTTTATTCTAGAATGTTTAACAAAAAGATTAATTAAACTTTTCTTATTGTTACTCTCTTAGAAATCAAAAATTGTGTAGATTAAAGTCCTTTACATCTAATTGGGGTTAATTTAAATTGAAAATAGAATGTTAAAAATGAGAAATGGTCAGCCATACAAAGGAGGTTATGAAAAAATTTTCTAGAATTTTGTAGAAAAGAAAGTTTATTTTTATGTTATTCCAAAAGAGTAATTTCCACCGTTTGTGCATTCTAAAAGAAATATTCTAATTTACTCCATGTACATATTCACCTATGAATATGCATGGATATCACAGATATTAATTATTGAATTTAATTTCTATGCATAGAAAGATGCATAATGAAATTTTTTATTATAAAAGTGTTGTTTTCATTGAATTTAATTTCTATGAATAGAAAGATGCATAATGGAAATTTTTATTATAAAGATGTTATTTTCATTGAATTTAATTTCTATGCATAGAAAGATGCATAAAGGATTTATTTTTATTTCAAAAGTGTTATTCTCATTAAAATTGATTTTATGCATAGAAATTAAAGGATTTATTTTTATTTCAAAAGTGTTATTCTCATTAAAGTTGATTTTTATGCATAAATAGATGCATAAAAGGATTTTAATAAAAGTGTTATTCCCACTGAAGTTGATTTTTATGCATAAATAGATGCGTAAAGAATCTTCATATCATAATTAGAATTCTCTTAAATTTTATGTTTAAATTCTATGAATAGATGTTATAAGATGTGATGAGAATCAGATAGATGTGATGAGAATCAGATAAGATGTGATGAGAATCAGATAGATGTGAATGAATGGATGGATGGATGTGATGTGAATAGAGGTAATGAGATGTGAAGTGAATAGATGTGATGTGAATCAGATAGATGTGAATGAATGGATGGATGGATGTGATGTGAATAGAGGTAATGATTTGTGAATGGATGGATGGATGTGATGTGATGTGAATAGAGGTAATGATTTGTGAGGTTAATAGATGTAATGAGATGTGATGAGAATCAGATAGGTGTGAATGAATGGATGGATGGATGTGATGTGAATAGAGGTAATGAGATGTGAGGTAAATAGATGTGATGTGAATCAGATAGGTGTGAATGAATGGATGGATGGATGTGATGTGAATAGAGTTGATGAGATGTGAGGTGAATAGATGTAATGAGGTGTGATGAGAATCAGATAGGTGTGAATGAATGGATGGATGTATGTGATGTGAATAGAGGTGATGAGATGTGAGGTGAATAGATATGATGAGATGTGATGTGAATCAGATAGATGTGATGTGAATTAGATAGATGTGAATGAATCAGATAGATGTGAATGAATGCATGAGATGTGATGTCATGTGAATGAGGATGTAAATGAATGATATGTGATGAAAATGGATGTGAATGTAAAAGTGAAGAATGGATGTGGTTATGTATGTGAAAAATGGATGTGAATTTATAAGTGAAGAATGGATGTGGTTATGTATGTGGATGTATGTGAAAGAATGGATGTGGTTATGTATGTGAAGAATGGATGTAGATGTGTATGTGAAAGAATGTGATGTGATGTGACATGCATATATGTTGATGTGAAGTGATATGAATGTATGAATAAATGTGGGTAGTCGTGCATGTGAACAGTTGGATGGATGTGTATGAATGAGATATGATGTGGATAGATGTGATGTGTATGAATGAGATATGATGTGGATAGATGTGATGTGATGTTATATATGTGATAGGATGGTGATGAGATTGAATGTGATGGATTTAAGTTAATGTGATGGGAATTGGGATGTGAATGGATGAGATGTGAATGAATGCGATGTGATGATATGTGGAGATGGGTAGATGTGAGTTGATGAGATCTGATAAGGATAAATGAGGAAAGATGTGATGAGATGAAAATGTGCCGAGTACTATGAGCTAGGAACCATCGAAAAGGCTCCTGAGTGGACAGGTGGTGAGTGTTCTGGTTGCCAATGATGCCATAGGTACACCGATGAAGGAATGATTGGAAATAAGGATTCAACCGGAGATTTTGGAGGATTATGATCAGTGACACTATGATTTCATTAAATGATTGTTTTAAAGATAGCTGAATTTGTGAAAAAGGCAATTTCATTAAATGATTGTTTTAAAGATAGCTGAATCTGTGACAAAGGCAATTTCATATTGGGGTGTGTAAGTGGTGTGAGTAGTTTGAAGTTTACATGAATATCTAGCTAGGGGGCCTGGGAACTCTTTTCCCTGGTACCCGGGACAAATCCTAACCAAATTCCTAATTGGATCCCATCACTACAGTGGTTGGGCGGTTGGCTAACCCATGGGAGTGGATGGGGTTAGGCTGGACTGATGGATCCCTAAATTGAGACTCAATTTTGTTATGGTACGATAGATGAAGTAAATCCCGAAAAAAAATTGTTCCATGGAAAATAATCAACGGCTGTGCCTCTCAATGAGGGAAAAAACGTTGGTCTCTATGATCCAAGTGTAATCTTTTCCCTAATCTGACTATGGGACTTACGAGTTTGCTTAGATCAATTCAGTTAGTTAAGGCCTTTGACTACGTTAGAGAAAAATTATCCTGGAGGAATCGCCCGTGCCTTCCGGGCAAGGGAAGTTTTTTTGGGTTTGGTTTTGGAAGAACCGATGGATTAGTCTCTCGTCCGGATATCCGTGGGCGAGGCCCCGAGTGAGGGACCCTGCCCCGCGCAAAAAGTGCTGCTTCCGCTGTTCGTACCCCTGAATTCGTTGCGCGGAGGGGACAGGGATCTTTCAATGTCAGAGGATAGAGGTAAGGTATGAGGAGAAGATATTGAAGTCCATACCCAATGATTCATAATCGGCATATACAACAAGATGACTTATCATGAAAGCATGTTATAAGAACTTAACAGCAAGAGAACATCATGCAAATTGGTTGAGAAATCAAGAAAGAATTGGTAGGAAGTGGAAAGGCAAAGAATATTTTGACGATGCTAATGCTTATTAGATGTAGAGAATAATATTATTAATGCTTTGCTATTGCAAACGATAGAGCAATCCAATGATGCTATTGTCCATGTATACAAGTGTGAGTATGCTACTTTGTTTTTTGTTGATAACTTATGTGCTCTTATCATGAATAGTAGCTATCTTATCTCTTACCATACTTGTGTATAAAAGTGTGAGTTGTAGTCATACTTCACTTCACTCCACTCCACTTCACTTTACTCTCTTTGCTTGTGAGTCCTAAGATAGTATGGCTCGCTTAAAAAAGTCTGCTTGTAGAAAACCGACTAAGATACACCCATAACCTCCTTCTAATCTTCTCAATGAAATTGATAGGTGAGTGTAAACAATCCAACAATGTTTCACCTTGTCAACATCCAATAGCTCCGAGGTACCTTGCATGGCCACATCATAAAAAACGAAGATGGAGAACGGGCACACCATCACCCTTTGAGAGAAGGAAGTACGAAAAGTCCACAAAGTTGATTATACCAAAGGTATCTTTCACAAAGTTGGTCAAGGAAGTGATGCAAGATCTACAAAGGTCATCCTGAAAAACAGATTCTATACACAATAACACACTAACTTTGTTGTGGGATGACCATTGGTCATCCCAAGCATCGACGACTCTGGAGATAGTAGTTGAAGAGTATTTGGTGGATTTGATGCATGATAGCCAACTGGCACCAATTCATGCCAAGCGTAACACCCTCAAAGAACGAGGATTTATGGATCGTTTTTCGAGGATACACAAAAATTCTAATGCTTTCAATATCAATCCTGACATAATGCGAGAACTTGTAAATGCCAGTGTATTGTTTAGGATGATAAATTTTCTACACACTAAATCAAGCTTTGTACTTCGTACTGTTTTGGTCAGGACCTGGCACTTACGTGGTTCTAGACCACCTAGTTGGCTCCGAAGAGGAGACGCGACTGTGACCAATGCGATAAGAATGCTAAGCGACCATCTGCCTAAGTGTGGGGAGCATGAATGCAAGAAGGTTAGTTCCTATGGCTATCTAGATTCCAGACAAACTATCACATCCAGACAAGAATAACTTAGCACAAGATTGAACACAACATAGACAGAGATGAATAGATAGAAAGCAACAGTGAGACAAGATCCAATCCATTCTTGAATATTATGGTACAATGCCTTAGAAGAACTTTGCCCATGAACTACTCTCTCAACTCTCTTGTGTCCCTATTTGGTACTGTTCCTTTCCTCAGAGCCTAAGTAGACTCGACATATATCTCTATCTAGGCAATGATGTATCCTCTTCTATAGTCTCAGTCCGGTAGACTCGACTCACTCTCCTCCTATCTCCCCTTATCCAACTAATCCCCCTTTTTTCATTATAACCACGGGTACTACCCGTTCATCAAGAAGCTATTACAAGTTTGTTACAAAATAAGAAGACCAGGTTTTTTGCACAATGATCAGTCCAACAATAATCTGGGTGGCGGCCAACGGGCTGGTTGGCCGCCAACACTTAGCGATCATTGGTGAACGCTGCGCGCTAGCAGCAAAGCCCACAATTGCAATTTAAAAAAAAATATTATTCCTGAATTGCAACTTGCTTCGGATCCTCCCATCTAGATTCCTACGTCCTGTTCTAGCCGCCTTTTTTTGGTAATTCCTTTAGCCTTTCGGAACTGCACTTTGATGGGCCGTGCATTCGGATGCCTCGCCCTTACCCGATGCATTACTTCCACTACTATTTCTACGGCAAAGGCATGGGGCTCTATCTACTCGCGGTTGATGAGGTGTTCTTCGAACACTCTCTGTTCCGGTCCTGGGAATTCACTCACAACAATAAAGGGGGATGTCACCTACGTGCATGAACCTCAAGAAAACCCCCTATATATGATGCTCATAAGATGATAACACCCCCTTATTTAAGCTTATAAGGATACCTTTAAAATTGACTATGTCACCCCCTTCCTTATATCTATGTGTTTTATCTAGCATTTACACACCCCTTCTCCTTGGATTAAAGTATGTTACTTTGAACCTTATTGAACAAACATATGACGTATCCTTAATGTTTCTATACGCCTCCCCATCCCCCCTCGAGGCCCCCTCCCCCTAGCTTAAATTTATAATTTAGTATTCAACTAAATACATGCCCTCACCCCTACCTTATAAGCTTATGCCTCATTTCAAAAAACCCCCCTCTTGTACACTCACGTGATATCATAAGTTTTCTAAGAATGAATCCCCCGGGGGTCCCTACATCCCATAAGAAGCCTTTACATTAAGTTACAACTAAATACATGCCCTCACCCCTACCTTATAAGCTTATGCCTCATTTCAAAAAACCCCCCTCTTGTACACTCACGTGATATCATAAGTTTTCTAAGAATGAATCCCCCGGGGGTCCCTACATCCCATAAGAAGCCTTTACATTAAGTTACATTCAATTCTAAAATATATAATTTTTATTAAAAAATAATGTAAATTTACTTGCTCGGCCTTGTCCTGTTTCTTCTCCACGCCTGAGGTCGTTGGGTTGGACCAGCTTTGCCTTCATCTATGCCCCCTCTGTTGGTATCTAGTGCCAAATAGCTCCTCTTGCAACCTCTCAAACTCTCAAACTCTACATCAAAAATATCATACTCAAGACAGCATTTGCAATGGATGCTTGGACTTGGAAAATTGTTGCTATGTCGTCCACATTGATGCCATTATAAGAGCATTATAATGATTGATTTCCTTAAGAGTAGGTAGAGCATCCTGTACGTCAAAGTCAATGAAATTGTCACTTGCATCTCGAACAAGGAGACAATACAACTCATCCTCCGTCATTTCCAGAATGTCCAAGACGTCTCGCAAGAGTAGGTACTTCTCACCCTCTATGATGATAGAAGTCAGGGATGCAAGTGGTGTTCCATGCGAGTGAGACTCTAAGTGCTTCTAAATGCTTGTAAGTGCTAGCTTTGTAGGCTCTACTTAGCCTCCACTTGAGGGTCTAGAGTTGTCTCTACTATCTCTTTATCTAGGTATGTCAAGCATGGGATGCCAGCGATAGGATCATCATGGTCATGCTCTACCTGAATGCTTGATGATAAAATGTAAATTGAAAAATCAATATCTCGTTCAATCAAATTGATTAGAATATAATCTTTGTAGGAGGTAGGGACGGAGGTTGTCCCCAAGAGGTTTGAAAACACATGCACTAGAGCTCTTTTAATGACTTTCTTGTGACTATCTCCACTCTTCATGGAGAAAAGAAAGTCAATAGGGACCCACCTAGATGTAATGTTATGGATGGAGAAGCTAACTTCATCACATCTCGAGCAAAACATAGCCAAGGTTGAGCTGTCTTAGGATCTAGGTGAGAGAATAAATGACTCCTTAAGCATTATGGTCTTACAAACCCTAGGGTAGATTTGGTCTTTCACCACGAGGTGAGCATAACGAGTGATATTGATCCACTTGTCAAAATCCACATGAGAAGTCATGATGATGCACTAGTGAAAGACAGTGTGAGAGTAAGGGAGTAAGATAGAGTATAAGAAAGGCTAAATAGTGGAGAGCAAGTGAATGTAATGTGAAAATGAATGAACACAGTAGTACTTATACTCACTTATATTATTCCTTATACGTATATTTATACTTATAGTTATACTAGTTATATTTATATTTATACTTACATATATTTATACCTAAACTTCTGTATAAAGTAATTAACTTATATATAAATAATTATAATAACAATTCTCACGACAAACATGGATTTTATTTTTACTGATTTTTAATGAGCTTAAAAATTTAAAAATAGACACAAATGCAAACGTATATTTTATTCTCAAAAAACTAGTAAACACAAGTTTTAGAGAAAGCTGAAAATATTTTTCATTAATTTGAGATGGTGAATATTACAACTCCGTAATCTCCAAGATATAGGGGGTAATATATTGCTTCAGGTTATAGAACTTTCACATATAGTCTTAACCCTTCTACCATCTAGCTTGAAATAGAAGTTTGATGAAGGATCATTTAACATTAGAGAAATCTCTTGCCTAAGAAAGGCAAAAGGCCAATGACTCTCTATGTTGGTTGTAATCCTTCCTAACAAACTTATAGAGAAATCTCTTGCCTAAGAAAGGCAAGAAGGCCAATGACTTTCTATGTTGGTTGTAATTTTGTCATGACCATCCTAAGAAAGGCAAGAGGCCAATGACTCTCTATGTTGGCTATAATTGTGTCATGACCTTCCTAAAGAACTTATAGAACTTTCACATCTAGTCTTAACCTTTCTACCATCTAGCTTGAAATATAAATTTGAAGAAGGATAATTTACCATTAGAGAAATCTATTGCCTAAGAAAGGAAAGAAGCTAATCACTCTCTTTTTTGGTGATAGTTGTGTCATAACCTTCCCAAATAACAACCACATCCATCATAGTAGAATGTGTGGGATCGTGCATATCTTGATCAAAGCTAATCCAATTGCCTCATAAGAGCTTCCATCTTCTATACCTAAAATGCATACACAATGTTTGTCAAGAAATGAAGTACCTATTCATTAAAATAAATAGCATCTTCTATAACTAAAATGCATACACATCGTTTGTCGAGAAAGGAAGTACCTATTCATTAAAACAAATAGCATTATACTAGCCATGTTCTTTGCAGTAATATTATTTGCAATCATAATATTTGCAGTCACATTCATTTGTCACCTAAAGTTAACATCTAACTTTGTAGCTCGGCACTCAATTGTATCATCATGGTTGGTTCTCTTTGTATCCTATTGTTCACCCAAGAAATGGGTCATCTAATTCTCATTTGGTTTCTTCACCCGTTCACATGTCACAAAGAAATATACAAAACAACCAAATAGAAAAAACCAACTCAAATGAGTGTCTTTGGATCCTATGTGGTTCATTGCAGCTTGTACATCAATTGCAAGCTTAAGCTTGCAACAAGCTACAAAGAGCTCAAAGGTAGGCAGTGGCCATTCTAGACTAGACAAAGATGGGAGTGGAATATACTGCAAGGTACCATAGTTAGTTCTTACCATAGGCAAAACATATAATGAATCATAAAAGAAGATTTGTTAGGCAGCCAAGCTACTTGTATTCTTATTGTTATATAAGAATGCATCAATCTCAGTAACAATGCACCAATCTCAGTATAGAAAATAATGCACCAATCTCAGTATAAAAAATAATGCACCATTCTTATATAACAATGCACCAATCTTAGTATGGAAAACACTAATTTATCCACTTCCATTCTTCCAAATTTGAGGCATATAGAGCTAGAAAACAAACTACATTTCAAAGTCAAAATATAAAAAAAAACCAATTTTTAATCAAAAAACATACCATAAACTTACTATTTAGCTTGTGCCTTTGCATTTTGTTGTCAGATTGCAATCAGATTTCTTTATGCATATACACATGAATAAGAACTTCTATTGTCATAGTTACACCAATAGTTCATTGTCTAAACTCTAATGTTTGCACAAATCACCTATGTCTTTTAGCTTCTCTTAAAGAGTTTCACGTGCTTGACTGCATCAACACCCATGAGAACTTGATGTACTGTTCTGGAATCCACTGCTCCTCATTGTCTCTCCTATTTAGAACCTCCACTATATGGATACTACCCTTACCCATTCTTCTTTATGACATCTATAATAAAGAATTATGTATAAAAAGAAAAAAAATATTAAACAAATGATATCTCAACAACATAAGCTACGAGATTAACCCCAACATTGAAAGACATAGAAGAAAGGGCTAGAAATGAAGCTACCCTGAGGGCTAAAATTGAAGAATACAAAGGTTTAGTGGAAGAATATAAGGAGCAGCAAAGAAAAGACGGGGAGACAATCAAAGCAGGAATAGTTGCAAAACCAGGATGACAAGAGTAAAAGGAGGAAAAATGACGGTTAATGAGCTCAATGTCACTCTGACAACAGCTCATGCCGATCTAAAGAAGAGATAGGAGCAGATGGATGAATTGAGAAAGGCACATGTAGAATAATTAAAGTCATCCAAGGCTAAGCTCAGGGAAGACATGAGTAAATGGAAGCTATGAGGAAGGTTCATGCCGCGAAAGTGCGGAACAAAGAAAAGATGATTGAAGACTTCCAGGAATGGGAAAAAAGAGAGAAAGAAAGAAAAAGAAGAGATGCAACAAAGGCTTCGGGAATAGAAGGGGCAAAGAAGCAAAAACTTTTGCAAAGAGATGGCCCTAAGCTAAGACATATGAGGAGTTTAATCTAGGCTGCTAAACAAGCAGGAGCAGTATAACCATCCAAATAGAATGATATCGCACTTTTTATGAACCAGTTGGATGAGAATGTGGAGAGAACAAGGGCAGTGCAACTCTCAAGCAAGGGAGTTAGCACATAGGATAAGCCCCTCATCTGGATCTCGGGCTGTACGGGGAAGCAGTGGAATATCATGACTCGCGGACCCGGGTGAGGAGGCAATAGCTTACACATAGAGCACGACTACCAGTGCCCCTTGCCAATGGAGTCTCTTGGCAGAAAGAGAAAGGACAAGACCCATTCCAGAACCAACACCAGGCAGACCACCTTATGGGTGGAAGTGGAGTCAAGGGGGAAGAAGGAGATCAAGAGAGCCCGAGCAGAGAGTGTTCGAGAATGCAGCCATCCTCTTAGAGAAAAATGAGCTGCACGCCTTTGCAGCTAGGATGGCCATTGAAGTAATGGAAAGGGCCAGGAAGAAGTACCCCTATGCCAAGCCCATTGACATACAGCTTTGATGGGTGGATGAAAGGACAGGGTCACTCGGCCATGCAAGGGTGAGCCCAAGTAGTAAAAAGAGGGCTTATGAGCCCAAGTATGCCCAGGACAAACCAATAACATTCATCTTTGGGGGCCTTGCCACACAGAAGAAGGACCGGAAGAAGGGGGCTGGAATAGTTCTTAGGATTCAGACTCGGATTCCAAAAATGAAGTTTTTAATTTTCAAAGGATGGAAGTGGCCCTGGAGGGCAATAACAAGGAATTATGTGGGCTTCACTGGCTAACACAATGTCCACTGTGATCGCCAGGTGTTGGGGTTCATCCAACCATGGCGGCCGGTGCCCACCAGCCTTCGCCACCTTGTATATCCATTCTTGTAACAACCTTGTAACTGAATCTTGCCAACGGGTAGTACCCGGGAAAATGTAAAAGGGAAAAGAAACACTATCCAAGACACAAGGGAGAGACGGGAGTGTCAACTGTGGGCTAGTGCATTGTACTTTGGGCTAAGTCTTCACTCTAATATACAATGTTTGTTGGTGTGATTTTCCATTCTCTATACTGTACACATCTGTTCAATTCATAGTTTTGCATTAGTACCTTCTATCTAAATATGTCTTCTCACTGGACTTGGGGTTCAACGTCATTCTTGTTCGGATGTGACTCCTATCTCGGAACAGAACTAGGAGCCATGTTAGGAGTCTCATCTGATGTAGGAACAACCTTGTAACTGAATCTTGCCAATGGGGTAGTACCTGGGAAAATGTAAAAGGGAAAAGAAACACTATCCAAGACACAAGGGAGAGATGGGAGTGTCAACTGTAGGCTAGTGCATTGTACTTTGGGCTAAGTCTTCACTCTAATATATAGTGTTTGTTGGTGTGATTTTCCATTCTCTATATTGTACACATCTGTTCAATTCATAGTTTGCATTAGTACCTTCTATCTAAATATGTCTTCTCACTGGAACTGGGGTTCAACGTCATTCCTGTCGAGACATGACTCCTATCTGGAAACAAAACTAGGAGCCACGTCACGAGTCTCATATGATGCAGGAGCTAACCTCTGTGCTATCACAACTAACTCCCTTAGCATAGGCAAATTAGTGGTGTAACATGCTAGCATTAGCTTATCATGTTGGGCATGGTTTAGCATAGGCAAATTAGTGGTGTAACATGCTAGCATTAGCTTATCATGTTGGGCATGGTTTACTAGTTACATTATACACATGATGATTCAAAAAGGTGTGTAGGCCTCACATGATGATTCAAAAATGTGTGTGGGACTCTAAGCCTTCCTTGATTTGTTTAAAAAAAAACAAGTGTTCCATCTACGTCTCTTTCTCCCTCTCCTCCTCTCCGTTCTAGTTAGCTCTATATTTGGCTCCTTCCCCCATGGCTTGTATTAGAAAGATGGTAGCACAGAAGAAAGTAAAGGCACTCTCTCTCCATTGTCTACATGCCTCTATCTCTCTCTCTCTCTCTCTCTCTCTCTCTCTCTCTCTCCATTCTCTGCATCTGTTTTTTCATGTCTCTCCATATGCATTATCTCTCTCTCTCTCTCTCTCTCTCTCTCTCTCTCTCTCTCTCTCTCTCTCCTGTAAAAATATATGCTTTATGGTTTTCATTGTCTACTTTTACTTATTGTAATGGTGACATGTGGACATGTTGTTTGCTTCTTTCTCTATCTCCCTTGTATGTATTGTTCTGCATCTCCTCTCTCTCTCTCTCTCTCTCTCTCTCTCTCTCTAGGTGAAAGCATGGAACATGGTTAGATGGCACAATTCCACTATTTTAGTAGTTCTAGAAAAGTGGTTTAGGATCCTTGAAAACCCCAAATAGAAAACCCAAAAACCTAAAAAGAAGGTAATAACTATGCACGTTTTGGCCGTTTCATGTAATCACATGAAACTGTAACAAGGTTCGCTTTGTGCCACTTTTTCATGATACATTAGAATTTGCACGCGCGAGCGATTCCATCCCTCAATTTTCTCAGACCCTTAATCGTTTTCTTTAGCTTCGGCATTTCATTTTCAACTCAGTTCCCCCACAGTAGCATCACCATATAAGGACTCCAACCAAGAAGAACAATCCTAAATCCTCTGCTGTACAGGCAACAAAACCATTGAATCCTCAAGGTCATGGTGATGCATGTGTATAGTTTTGATGTTTTCTAGCTCATGCATGTTAAAGGTCTTAATTTTTTGGCTTCTAGGTTGATGTCTTTTGGTTTTTCCTTCAAGGGCTAGTAAGAGGACGACAAAGGATTATGAATATTTTTGTTTGGCCAAATTTTGCTACACAACTAAGGAGCTGCATTTACAATACAGGTTGCGCTTATCACGCAAGCTCCCCCAACAGCTTCCCAATATTGAAGACAAAGACTGGCTAACAATCTTCAATGTCATGGTCACAAAAAAAAACACAAAGCTATTTTTGAACATGCTACGTCCATATTTTGTTGAAGAATTTACCCATTTTATCTTTAGGATATTGAAAAGCACTTTTGTAGTGCCCAAAGCACTTTTTATTATCTTTAGGATATTAGAAAGCACTTTTGTAGTGCCCAAAGCACTTTTTATTCTATTTAAAACCTTGGAAAGCACTTTTGCTATGCCCATGTGAGGTCTTCGCCCGCCGCCCGCCGCTCCGAGGCTCCTGCGGTGGGGCGGAAGCGACGTCGGCCTCCCGCGCGGGGCGGGGGTCCTGCACACTTGGAGCCTCACCCGCGGATCTTTGGGGACGAGAGGCTAGTAGTCCCTCCGAGGCCGAGGGGCTCGGAAGACTCTCCTCGCCCGAAAAACATGGGCGATTCTGCCAGGAAGGTGAAAAATCTTTTAACTAGGAGATTACTCTAACGAGTCAAGTCTTGACTAAATTAAACTGATCTGACCAAGCCTGAAGTCACATGGTCAGATCAAGAAGAGACTTGCACTTGGTCCATGGAATCACCTTTTTTCCTCATTTCCGAGGCATAGCCGATGATCCCTTCCCACAGAACAAGGTCTTCTTAGGATTTAAACTGATTAACGTAACTAATCGTATCTAGTTGTTTCTCAGGAATTCTCCGATCCAGCCCATGGGTTAGCCAACCACCCGACCACTAAATTGGTGGGATTCCTTCATAAAGATTTGATTGGGTTTTTGCCTAGGTACCGAGGAAAAGAGTTCCCAAGCCGCCCCCTAGCCGACGATTCATACAAAAATCAAATAAGCACACCACATACACACCCAATATGAAATTGCCATTTATAACAGATTCGACTAGCTTTAAGACAATCCTTGAATAAAATCATAATATTTTTTATCATCATTTTCCAAAATTCCAAGTTCATTGTATTACAAAAATGCATCATCTGAACTCTCCGTTGAAGACCAGCTGGCCAACCAACGAGATCCAGTATCAAATTTTTGTTCCCAAAAACCTTTCCTTTTTGTCCATCAGATATCTTCCTCGACGTACGCCTGGGTGTCCTAGCAACCACGAGCCCATGCATCGCATGGTCAGAACCCTCTAGGATCCTTCTTAGGTGTCCTAGCACTTCACTCAGGGACTGCTTCGTCGGCCCTCGCCCATCGTACCGGAAGCGTACCATTTTAACCGTACCGAGGCTCTGGTCAAGACCTCGACAGGCTTTGCCCGCGGGGCGACGTCCCTTGACGACTCCCTATCAGCTATTCTAACGAACCTCCTTTAGAAAAACATAAGCCAGCTGTTCCTCCAGCATTCTGGCGTAAAACAGTCCTTTGAATGAAAAACAGTCCTTTGAATGAAAAACAGAGTTTTCAATGCAAGTGAGATTCCAGTTTGAGATTGGTTCCAAAGACCCTTTTTCCAATAATTCCCAGTTTCATAATGAGGATCCTTGATGTTTCATGAGGGTAATCTACCCGTCATTTTATCCATTTATCTAACTAGATTCTTGGTGAGATTGGTCAGGAAAAAACTAGATTAGTTCCGGTAGTCTATTCTTTGGATTTAGTAACTGGAATTGATCACGAAGTTTTGTCTGATTTAGTTCGAGAGAGAAGGACAATTAGGTTTACTGTCCGACCTCATGCGTAGTCTAACTAGATTCATTCAGTTTAGTTCTACCAGGATTACTTTCAACTAAACATCTAGTTTTTGGGTAAATATCCATTTAGTGATTTTACCAATTAAATTATCCAAGATTTTCTTTTTCCCACATAAATTCTCAACCTTAATTCATTAGGTAGAATTATGATGGAAATTCATCTTTTGACATTAGAATTTAATTCAAATCCATCTTTTCTCAATTATCATGGAAATTCATCTTTTAACTAAAATATCAATACCTATTTTTTTGAATAAACTTGAAATCCTTCTTTTTCTCATTTCAATGAGTGCAATCCAATTATCATGGGAATTCCTCTTTTCCCTAAATTAAATCTATTAAAATTCTTCTTAAAAATTACATAAAAATAACCATTAATTCCTTTAAGCTAAAAAAATGCCACTTTTCTCATCTAAACATTTGAATTCCAATATAGTAGGAATTCCTCTTTTATCGATTAAACATTTGAATTCCTCTTTTATCGATTAAACTTATCTATACAAAAAGATAAATTTAATTAAATTTATCTTTTAATATTTAAATAAAAATATCCATTAATTATTTTGCACTAGGAATTACACTTTCTTCATTTAATTAATTGGATTCCAATATGGTGGGAATTTCTCCTTCATCATAAAAATTTATTTATACAAAAAGGTAAATTTAACTATATTTTCTCTTAAAAATTAAATAAAAATCTTCATTGATTCCTTTGCACTAGGAATTATACTTTTCTTATTTAAATATTTAAATTTCAATATGGTGGAAATTCCTCTTTCATCATAAAAGTTTATCTATACAAAAAGATAAATTTAACTAAAATCTTTCATAAATTATACATTATTTTAGCATTCCAATTTTTGTTCTCTAAATCATTGGAATACATGGATTTCCAATGTCTTGGGGATTACTCTTTTAACATAAAAATAAATTACCAACAATTCCTCTTTTTCCTAATTTACTAATTATGCATAATCATAAAAATAAATTTCTTCATGATTACAATGAGAATCATTCAATTAATCTAGGATGATAATTCCTAGAATATGGTAGGAAGTCCTCTTTTCATATTTTGAATGAAAATGTTTTATGTGTTTATTTTACAGAAATTTTACCATAGCTTCGCTGAACTACTATTACTGATAATTCTCAATTTAATTGAGAGAATAAAGTTTAATATTATTAGTATGATTAGAATGACCACTAATTGGATCATTATCCAATTATGGATTGATTCATAATTTCTCTATGAAATAAATATTATAAAGCATTAAAAAGCCATTGTTTTGGCCTCCAATTAAACAAGCATAAAAATTACTTTTGGATTAGAGAAATGCTTCATGAGAAGCTTCATTTGGATTGAGAATAGGTCATAGGAATGACCTTTCTTTGGGGAGAGAGAGAGAAATGCTTAAAAACCATTAAAATTAAGCATAAATGGGGTGTTTCTTTATTACAATACATTAAAATATTTCAATAATATTCAAAAGCCATTCAAGTTAAAGCTTCTTAAGCTTGAGAGGGGTTGAGAAGAAAGAAACATTTATAAATTATAGAAAAAAGACCATAATCCACTCTTTACCTCCTAAAATGCTTGATTCTTTAGTCATTGTAGAGGCCCCCGACCAATCAATTGGTTTGGTATGTCGTAGGAGTCACCAAGGAAGATTGAAGAGAGAGAGAAGCTCCAATCTCTTCAATTTTGTAGAGGTTTTTAGAGGATAATAGAAATTAAGCTTAGTTTAGAGTAATACCGGCATAGTTTAGTTCACAGATAATAATACAAAGGAATGAGGGTTTATTTATAGGAGAGGGAGGCCACTAATTGAGTCCAACTGAGTTCTAGAATTTTCTAGCTTTGGCTTGGCTGAATTTGGACAAGTTTTGGACCAGTTTGGCACCCTTTTTGATTTGGTTTGATTTATGAGAGAGGAGAGATAAAAATATCCTATTATTTTTTAGTTTTAAACTCATCCAAGCATGTGAAATAGGCGCCTCCTTAAAGGTCTCCCTTTTCCTTACACATGTGTCAAAAATGAATGATTACTCCAAAATATCTCATTTTTTTATTAATACACCATAATTTTTAACTAATAAACCTAGTACTTGGTTAACTTTTCATCTTATGTGGGCATTTACTCATTTTTGGGTATTTTCTCTTGTTCTTTGGATTTATCTTGTCCCAACACTTGGATTAATCTTATTGGTCCATAGGAACCTTAATTAGACCATAATGAAATTTTTTTCGAAAATCTGGACCCTTAGGCTAAGGTCTTCTGAATCAATTTTAATTAATTCCAATTGCACCTTGAAAAATCTATTTTGATTTTTTGTTTTAGGGAGACATTTTTTTTATATTTGAAGAATTTATTTATCCAAAAATATCCTAATTTTGATTTACCACTCTCTAGAATTTTTTTATCTCACTAGGCAAAACAAGGAAAAATGATATTTTCTTGTATTCAGAACCATAGAATGATTACAAGGGATTGAAGTATAGGCTTATTAGATATTCAGGCTGAGGAGAAATCTTACATTCTCTCCCACTTGAAAAACATGAGATGTCCTCATCTCGCAAAGTGAGGGTAATCGCCAACTCTTCTTCTTTCTCCCAGGTGGCGTCTTCTAGAGGAAAGAACTTCCACTTTACTAAGAATTCTCTGAGGACTCTGCTTATGAGAATCTTCTCCCAAACGTCAAGGATTTTCTCAGGTTGGAGTACCATCTGGCCTTGAGTCGGAGAGATCAATTACTCATCATCAAGCACGTGATTCGGGCTAGATACTTACTTCTTAAGCAAACTGACATGGAATACATCATGTACCTTGAGATGGGGAGACAGAAGAAGTTTGTAGGCTAGATCGCCCACTTTCTTTATGACAGCATACGGCCCACAGTATCTAGGAGAGAGGTTCTTATACTTTCTTAAGGATAAGGAACTTCTTTTTGGTCGTACTCGAATGAAGACCATATCTGATTCTTCAAACTCTCTCTCGGATCTCTTTTTATCTGCATACTGCTTTTGCCTGTCTTGGGCTGCCTTTATATCTTTATGGATTGATTGCATCTGCTGGTCCATGTCATCAAGCATTTGTCAGGACATTTCGACTCTGATCAATGGGTCAGACCAAGTCAACGGTGTAAGGCAATCTTGTCCATACAAAGCTTTGAAAGGACTCATCCCAATGCTCCGATGATAAGAAGCATTGTAAGCAGATTCGACCACATGCAAATGACTTAACCACTTCTTGGGTTCCCTGCTGTTGCAGCATGACCGAAGGATATTTTCAATTACTTGATTCACCCTTTCCATCTGGCCATCTGTTTCGGGGTGGTAGGCTGTGCTGAGATCCAAGAAAGTTCCTAATGCTTCAAAGAATGCAGTCCAAAATTTCGATGTGAATTTGGAATCTCGGTCACTTACTATCCTCCTAGGTAAACCATGCAATCTGAAGATCTCCTTAAGGAAAACTCTGGCAACATCCACTGTAGAGTATGTTTCTTTCATTGGAATCAGATGGGCAACTTTGGTTAGCTTGTCAACTACCACAAAAATAGAGTTGTAACCTGATTGCACTGAAGGTATTCCAGTGACAAAGTCCATACTGATGCATTCCCACTTCATCTGTGGAATGTCTAGAGGCTACAGTTTCACTGGCATCTTGACTCTCTCTGTCTTGACTCTTTGGCACATTAAGCATTTCCTTACATGATTAAGTACATCCTTTTTGAGTCCTGGCCCGGAAAAAGCTTTTCTTCATAGACATATAGGTTTTTATAAACCTTGGATGTCCAGCTATCATGCTATCATGGGCTTCTCTCAGAATTCTTCCCTTTATTCCCGCATCATTGGGGATACATAGCCGATTATTATAATACATGCATCCTTCATCCAGTTTGTATCCAAGAACTCGACTCATTTCCTGAGGAGTCTTGCTTTCGTGCATCAGAAAGGTAGCAATAGGGGCAAAGAATTTGTCCTGCATGATTTTCTCCTTTGCTTCATTGATCAATGGATTCGACACCACTGTAATTGCAAGCAAGGAGGCTTTTCTGCTGAGTGCATCTACAACCACATTTTCTTTCCCCGGTCGATACTTTATTTCAAAATCAAATTCCTGTAGGGTCTGCATCCATCTCCTTTGACGCATGTTGAGATCCCTTTGGGTGAAGATCCACTTCAGACTTTGATGATCTGTCTCATCAAGGTGAATCTTTGTCCCAAAAGATAATGTCTCCACAACTTTAAAGCATACACTACTGAGAGTAACTCCAAGTCATGGACGGCATAATTCCTCTCCTGTGTTCTGAGTTTTCTAGATTCATAGGCCACTGCATGACCTTCCTGCATTAGAGCACCACCTAAGGCAAGTCCACTGCCTTTGGTAAAATCTGGCAATTTAAGGACAGGGTTGGTTACTAAGGCTGTCTTCAGCTTGTCAAAGGCACTTTGACACATTGTAGTCCACTGAAAAAGTGCACTTTTCTTGAGAAGGTTAGTTAAAGGGGATGCTATCTGAGCATACCTAGGTATAAAGATCCTATACCATCCGGTTAACCCTAGGAATCCTCTGACTTCCTTTATTGACTTGGGTTCTGGCCATTCAACTACTACTTGGATCCTTGCGGGGTCAGGAGAAATCCCATCCTTTGACACTATGAATCCCAAGTATTCCACCTGGTCAACAGAGAAGGAACACTTGCTCTTCTTTGCAAAGAGTTGGTGTTTCCTTAGGATTACCAGGACTTTGCGCACATGATCTTCATGGTCTGCAGCATTCTTTGAGTATACTAAGATATCATTAAAGAAGACAAGAACAAAATCATCCAAGTATTCTCTGAGAATATCTTGCATAAGACGATTGAATGTCACCGGGGCATTAGTCAATCCAAATGGCATGACTGTGAACTCATAATGCCCATAGCGAGTATTGAATGCTGTCTTTGGGATGTCTCGCTCCTTGATTCTGATCTGGTAGTACCCGAATTTGAGATCTATCTTTGTAAACATTTGGGTACCACTTAACTGATCCAGAAGTTCATCAATCCTAGGAATAGGATACTTATTCTTAATTGTTAATTGATTCAGTCCTCTGTAGTCAATACAGAGTCTTAACATTCCATCTTTCTTCTTTTGAAAGAGAACGGGTGCACTCCAAGAAGGTGAGACACTGGGTCTGACGAATCCCTACTCTAACAGTTGTCTTAACTGCTCCTTAAGTTCTATGGCTTTAGGGACTGGCATTTTGTATGCATGCTGGGCTACCGGCGGCTGAGCTCCGGGGGTTAATTCGATCTCATGATCTACTTCACGAGACGGAGGCATCTCAGTCTCAGCTCTTCAGGAAATACATCTGCATACTCACTTAACCACTTTGGTTCTTTAGCCTTGCATTTTATGTCTAGGGATCCGGAAATTCCAATTCCTTGAACTTTATTCCCGCCGTGAAGGTCTAGGAAAGAGATGGTTCCTTTGTGACAATGAATGTCAGCCTGATTCTTTTGGAGCCAATCCATTCCAAGGATTGTCATATATTCCCAGGGGTGGGACTCTGAACTGGCACTCTGTTACGTTCCCATCTAAGCTAAACTAAATAAGGTCAATCTCAAGGTGAGTGAAAAGAATCTTTCCACTGGCTAATTCCACTTGCATAGGTTTCCCTGATTTTTGATTTAAGACTCGAGGCTGGTCAAGACCTCGGCAGGCTTTGTCGCGGGGGGCGACGTCCCTTGACGACTCCCCACCAGCTGTTCTAACAAACCTCCTTTAGAAAAACATAAGCCAGCTGTTCCTCCAGCATTCTGGCGTAAAACAGTCCTTTGAATGAAAAACAGAGTTTTCAATGCAAGTGAGATTCTAGTTTGAGATTGGTTCCAAAGACCCTTTTTTCAATAATTCCTAGTTTCATAAATGAGGATCCTTGATCTTTCATGAGGGTAGTCTACCTTTCATTTTATCCATTTATCCAACTAGATTCTTGGTGAGATTGGTCAGGGAAAAACTAGATTAGTTCCGATAGTCTATTCTTTGGATTTAGTAACTGGAATTGATCACGAAGTTTTGTCTGATTTAGTTCGAGAGAGAAGGACAATTAGGTTTACTGTCCGACCTCATGCGTAGTCTAACTAGATTCATTCAGTTTAGTTCTACCAGGATTACTTTCAACTAAACATCTAGTTTTTGGGTAAATATCCATTTAGTGATTCATTCAGTTTAGTTCTACCAGGATTACTTTCAACTAAACATCTAGTTTTTGGGTAAATATCCATTTAGTGATTTTACCAATTAAATTATCCAAGATTTTCTTTTTTCCACATAAATTCTCAACCTTAATTCATTAGGTAGAATTATGATGGAAATTCATCTTTTGACATTAGAATTTAATTCAAATCCATCTTTTCTCAATTATCATGGAAATTCATCTTTTTAACTAAAATATCAATACCTATTTTTTTTGAATAAACTTGAAATCCTTCTTTTTCTCATTTCAATGAGTGCAATCCAATTATCATGGGAATTCCTCTTTTTCCTAAATTAAATCTATTAAAATTCTTCTTATAAAAATTACATAAAAATAACCATTAATTTCTTTAAGCTAAAAAATTTCACTTTTCTCATCTAAACATTTGAATTCCAATATAGTAGGAATTCCTCTTTTATCGATTAAACTTATCTATACAAAAAGATAAATTTAATTAATTTTTTCTCTTAATATTTAAATAAAAATATCCATTAATTATTTTGCACTAGGAATTACACCTTCTTCATTTAATTAATTGGATTCCAATATGGTGGGAATTCCTCTTTCATCATAAAAATTTATCTATACAAAAAGGTAAATTTAACTATATTTTCTCTTAAAAATTAAATGAAAATCTTCATTAATTCCTTTGCACTAGGAATTATACTTTCCTTATTTAAATATTTGAATTTCAATATGGTGGGAATTCCTCTTTCATCATAAAAGTTTATCTATACAAAAAGATAAATTTAACTAAAATCTTTCATAAATTATACATTATTTTAGCATTCCAATTTTTATTCTCTAAATCATTGGAATACATGGATTCCCAATGTCTTGGGGATTACTCTTTTAACATAAGAATAAATTACCAAAAATTTCTTTTTTTTCTAATTTACTAATTATGCATAATCATAAAAATAAATTTCTTCATGATTACAATGAGAATCATTCAATTAATCTAGGATGATGATTCCTAGAATATGGTAGGAAGTCCTCTTTTCATATTTTGAATGAAAATATTTTATGTGTTTATTTTACAAAAATTTTACCATAGCTCCGCTATACTATTACTGATAATTCTCAATTTAATTGAGAGAATAAAGTTTAATATTATTAGTATGATTAGAATGACCACTAACTGGATCATTATCCAATTATGGATTGATTCATAATTTCTCTATGAAATAAATATCATAAAAGCATTAAAAAGTCATTATTTTGGCCTCCAATTAAACAAGCATAAAAATTACTTTTGGATTAGAGAAATGCTTCACGAGAAGCTTCATTTGGATTGAGAATAGGTCATAGGAATGACCTTTCTTTGGGGGGAGAGAGAGAAATGCTTAAAAACTATTAAAATTAAGCATAAATGGAAATTTATGTGTTTCTTTATTACAATACATTAAAAAATTTCAATAATATTCAAAAGCCATTCAAATTAAAGCTTCTCAAGCTTGAGAGGGGTTGAGAAGAAAGAAACATTTAGAAATTATAGAAAAAAGACCATAAACCACTCTTTACCTCCTAAAATGCTTGTTGATTCTTTAGTCACTGTAGAGGCCCCCAACCAATGAATTGGTTTGGTACGTCGTAGGAGTCACCAAGGAAGATTGAAGAGACAGAGAAGCTCCAATCTCTTCAATTTTGTAGAGGTTTGTAGAGGATAATAGAAATTAAGCTTAGTTTAGAGTAATACCGGCATAGTTTAGTTCACAGATAATAATACAAAGGAATGAGGGTTTATTTATAGGAGAGGAAGGCCACTAACTGAGTCCAACTGAGTTCTAGAATTTTCTAGCTTTAGTTTAGCTGAATTTGGACAAGTTTTGGACCAATTTGGCTCCCTTTTTGATTTGGTTTGATTTAGGAGAAAGGAGAGATAAAAAAATATCCTATTATTTTTTAGTTTTAAACTCATCCAAGCATTGGAAATAGGCGCCTCCTTAAGGGTCTTCCTTTTACTTACACATGTGTCAAAAATGAATGATTACTCCAAAATATCTCATTTTTTATTAATACACCATAATTTTTAACTAATAAACCTAGTACTTGGTCAACTCTTCATCTTATGTGGGCATTTACTCAATTTTGGATATTTTCTTTTGTTCTTTGGATTTATCTTGTCCCAACACTTGGGTTACTCTTATTGGTCCATAGAAACCTTAATTGGACCATAATCAAATTTATTTTAAAAATCTGGACCCTTAGGCTAAGGTCTTCTGAATCAATTTTAATTAATTCCAATTGCACCTTGGAAAATCTATTTTGATTTTCTATTTTAGGAAAATATTTTTTTGATATTTGAAGAATTTATTTATCTAAAAATATCCCAATTTTGATTTACCACTTTCACTAGGCAAAACAAGGAAAAATGATATTTTCTTGTATTCAGAACCATAGAATGATTACAAGGGATTGAAGTAGAGGCTTATTAGATATTCAAGCTGAGGAGGAATCTGACAGCCCATAGCACTTTTGTAGGAACTAAAGCACTTTTGTAGTGGCCAAAGCACTTAAGATCTTAAAAAAGGTGTCTAAAACTGCCTAGTAAGTGGTTACTTTGTGGTCTTGTATTGCTTGGTACTTAATGTTTTCATGATAATGATGATGTTTTAAAAAATAATGATTTTAGTAAAGTGATGTTCTCCTTGTAGGTAAGATACAAAAAGGCCTTGACTAAAGAGAAGCGAGCAGTTTGCCACTTTGAATTTACAGAGGCCTTAGTTTAGCTTAGGGGTGCTAAATTGCTAACAATCACCCCTACACCACTGAATGTGGAGGCTTATGAATTCAGCATAATATATCTGGATGGGAACTATGCTGGGTGGTTGTGGTCTAGCAATGGAGGCAAAGGATGTGGTTGGGATGTACATTCTTGCATGTAGACACGGATACCACCCTCTATGTTTTGCTAGGACCTGTGTGCTACCAGGAAGATTTGTGTACAGTCGAGGTGCCATAAAAAAATCTCTAATATTGCAAGGCAATGGGTGCAAGTGGTTACTTTGTGGTCTTGTATTGATTGGTACTTAGTCTTTTCACGATAATGATGATGTTTTTGAAAATATTAATTTTAGTAAATGATGTTCTCCTTGTAGATAAGATACGAAAAGGCCTTGACTAAAGAGAAGTTGGCAGTTTGTCACTTTGAATTTACAGAGGCCTTAGCCCCATAGCTTAGGGGTGCTGGATTGCTGACAATCACCCTGACACCATAGAATGTAGAGGCTTGTGGCTTAAGCACAATATATCGGGATGGGAACTGTGTTGGTTGTGGTCTAGCAATGGAGGTAAAGGATGTGGTTGGGATGTACATGCTTGCATTAAGACACCAATACCACCCTCTATGTTTTGCTAGTACCTGTGCTACCAGGAAGACTTTTGTGTAGTCAGGTGCCATAAAAAAATCCCTAATATTCCAAGGCTTGTGACTTCAGCACAATATATCTAGATGGGAACTGTGCTGGTTGTGGTCTACACTGGGAGGCAAAGGATGTGGTTGGGATATTGTACATGCTTACATGTAGACACCAATACCACACCCTCTATGTTTTGCTGGTACCTGTGCTACTAGGAAGACTCATGTGCAGCTAGGGTGCCATAAAAAAATCCCTGATATTGCAAGGCAATGGGTGTCCATAGTTCCTACTATTGAGGAACAAAGTAAGTTTCTAGAATATAAAAAAACTGGTCTCCACTTTACTTTTTTGAATCGCATGTTGCACATCATGATTGCAGAGCAACAATTATTAGTAGAGCAAGAAAATCATGGACACACTGGAGGATACTACAATGGCAACTTCTTTTGAAGCAACAATTAAGAGCAATGTGGAGATAGGTACAGAGCTAGAGAAGCCTTAAACAGTTGAAGAGTTTCCTATAAACGAGCCAAAAATGCACTCCATAGCCAACTCTAGAACTAGGTCTGGGTTCTACGTTGAAGTCACATGGTGAAGTCACATGGTGTGTGATGTCATGCGAATCGGATGTAAATGTATGATATGAGATGTGAATGGATGAGATGGATGAGATGTGATGTGAATGGATGAGATGGATGAGATGTGATGTGAATGGATGAGATGTGATGTGATGTGAATCGAGATAAGAATCAATGAGATGAGATGTAATGTAAATTGAGATAGATGTGAAATGAATGAGGTGTGATGGGATGTGAATATGGGTTGATGCGAGTGGACGAGATGTGATGAGAATAAATGAGGAACTTAGATATGATGAGATGGAAATTGATGTGATTGGATGAGAATGGGTATACATATGAATTGGATATGGATTAAGTAATGTGGACGGATGTGGAACAATGTGAAAGACGAGAGTTCATTATAAGAGCTGTACTTATGACCTATTTTTAAATGACTGCTTATGTCAAAATTGCTGGGGAAGCAATTTTGACCGTCTTGTGAATGAGGTTGGTGACCTAACAACTGATAAAGCTGCAACAGTTGATGGAGAGTCAATGGAGGACGTCTCACGTAGCAAGGTCGGTCGAGGTGTTGACCAATCTCAGTTTGATTTAAATGGTGAGCTTCCAGTACAGTGGATGAGGGACCAAGGAAGCGGCCTATGAGTGGAGCGCTAGGTGACTTGTGAAGGGGAACAAGGAGTAAGAGTTGTTTTTTGAAACTGAGCATGGATCTGGTTGATTGACCTTGCTGGTCCTCAACGAATGAGTTCATGGCTCTTTTATATGGATTTGTTGGTTGATCTTGCTGATCTTCAATGAAGATTCCATCTTGATTTTTATAAGTGAATATATTACCGGGTACTATGAGCTAGGAACTATCGAAAAGGTCCCTGAGTAGACAGGTGGTGAGCATTTTGGTTGCCAATTATGCCATAGATACACCAATGAAGGAATGATTGGAAATAAGGATTCAACCGGAGATTTTGAGGATTATGATCAGTGACACTATGGTTTCATTAAATGATTGTTTTAAAGATAGCTGAATCTGTGAAAAAGGCAATTTCATATTGGGTGTGTAAGTGGTGTGACTGGCATTAAATTTGCATGAATATCCGGCTAGGGGGTTTGGGAACTCTTTTCCCTGGTACCAGGGACAAAACCTAACCAAATTCCTAATTGGATCCCATCACTATAGTGGTTGGGTGGTTGGCTAACCCATGGGACTGTGGATGGGGTAGGTTGGATTGATGGATCCATAAAATAAGACTCAATTCTATTATAGTACGATAGATGAAGTAAATCTCGGATAGTAATGACATGAGAGACATTGCTTCAAGTACCAAAGGACATCATTTTTCAAGCATGCCCAATGATAGCTCATCCTTACAGCATTCAAGGTTTTTGCATAGCTTGGGTGCCCTGCTAGGGCACCCAAGCTATCATGATCTTCGTGGAGTATTAACTTCTTTAGGGAAGGATCCTTACAAATACATAGCCTGTGATTAAAGTAGAGGCACCCATCATGGGTGGAGTAACCTTTGACTAGAGTTTTTTCCTTTTCTAAGGTTCCTCCTGCTTTGACTAGGTTCACCATCCTTTAGTAATCATGATCATGAATTGACACTTCTTTCACCTTGATGAGAATGGGATCATTTGGCATAGAAATTGCAGTCCAGAAAGATTTGTGGGCTGAGTGCACCAACTACCACATTATCCTTCCCAGGGCAAAATTTGATGTCGAAGTCATATTCTTGTAGGATTTCAATCCATCTTCTTTGCTTCATGTTGAGGTTAGGCTGAGTGAAGATCTACTTCAGACTCTGGTGGTCAGTAACAAGCTAGAATTTACACCCCGAGAGATAATGTCTCTATAACTTGACGCAATGAACAATAGCTAATAATTCCAAATCATGGGTGGCATAATTGGCTTCATATTATTTCAGCTTGCGAGGAGTATAAGACACCGGTCTTCCTTCTTTGCCTAAGACACCACCAAGTGCTAGACTACTAGCATCAGTAACCACCTCAAATTCTCTGGTGAAATCAAGAAGTTTTAGGACTGGTGCTGAGGTAATGATGGCTTTGATCTGATCAAAGCTGACTTGATGGATTGACAATCACACTATTTTGGAATCCTTCTTAAGAAGATCCGTCAAGGGTGCAACTACTATGGCATAATCTTTAATGAAAATCTTGAACCATCGTATGATTCCCAAAAATTCACGAGCTTTGTGGATCGATTTAGGGGGTGGCCATTCCAGTATATCCTTGAACTTGGCGGGATCTACTAAGATACCATCTTGGGAGACAATGAATCCAAGATACTCAATCTAATGAGTAAAGAAGGTACATTTGCTCTTCTTAGCATAGAGTTTATGTCTGCGCAACAATTGCAGAACTCTGCGCATATGCTCCTCATGCTCTTCCATCGACTTGGAATAAACTAAGATGTCATCAAAGAAGACAAGCACAAATTCATCCAAGTAGGGAGGATGGAATATATCTTACATGAGGCAGGTGAAAGTTTCAGGAGCATTGGTTAACCTGAATGACATTACAGTAAACTCATAGTGGACATAACACATATTGAAAGTTGTCTTAGTTATATCTGCTTCTTTGACTCTGATCTAATAGTAGCAAGACCTCAAGTCTATCTTTGAGAAAACCTTGGCCCCATGAAGTCCCTCAAGAAACTCGTCGATGCAAGGGATAGGATACTTGTTCCCTTGACAGTGACTTGATTTAGCCCCCGATAATCTATGCAGAGACGAAGAGTGTCGTCCTTCTTCTTTTAGAAAAGAATGGGCGCTCCCCAAGGAGAGTTTCTAGGGCGTACAAATCCTTGCTCAATAAGTTGGAAAAGTTACTCCTTGAGTTTAATGTCTTTAGAGAGAGACATTTTATAGGGTGTTTTTGAGACAGGTTGAGCACCAAGAATTAGCTCGATGTCATGATTGACTTCTCAAGGAGGAGTTCTCAAGGAGGAGGTAGTCCTGTAAGCTCATCAAGAAAGATGTTAGAGAATTCTTGGAGACAAGAGGGTTATGATTCCTTATTAGGTTCAGTAACTTTGTTGAGTTTAACTAGGAAAACTTGATGTCCCTTACGTGCTCCCTTGAGAAGATGTTTTCCTTTGACTACCCTAGACTTGGGTTTACCTATCTTCCCTTGAGCTGATACTACTTGGCCGTGCTCATTTTGAAATGTGATACTCCCCTGGTTACAGTAAATACTAGCATTGTTTGCAAACCAATCAATCCCAAGGATCCCATCATAAACTCCTAATGGCAAGATTCTAAAATGGCCATGAGTTTGTTCACTACCCAATTCAAAGTCAAGGTTTCCTATAGAATGGTGAGATACTATTTCCTTCCCACCAGCCAGCTCTACAATGCTAGTTTTTTACCTAGATTTAATTCTTGTAAGCACCTAGAAGAGAAATGAATGGGTACTACTAGCTCTACAATGCTATTTTTTTACCCAGATTTAATTCTTGTAAGCACCTAGAAGAGAAATGAATGGGTACTGCCACAATCAATAAAAAGCTGGAATGGCTTACCATGATGAGTGGATGGGGTTTGAATAACACCTTGAATAACACCAATTGTTGATTTGGACCTTGAAGTTCTACCCCCACATGGCGGTGGCATGCTCTTCTTCAGATATCTCCAAGGGTGGTTCTTTATTTATAGTACAGGTTGCGCGGGCAGCTGCTCTGTTGGTGGATGGGGGTTCCACGACCTTGATTTGCTCGACCACCTTGAGGAAAAGATGATGCTAGCTTGGGGTAGTTGGTCTTAAAGTGTCCCGGCTCATTGCATTCGAAACACAGTAGAAGAGCTTCTCTAGAAGAAGCAACATACGAGCAGGGAACAAAGGAGTTGGTTTGCCAACCTCGATTGTAGTATGGAGTATTTTGTTGGGGCTTCTTGTAAGAGTGATCTTTAGGGTTTACTTCAGTATAAGATCTCTTCTGAGGCTTAGCTTTGCCATAATAAAGCTCTTTCACAAGAGGTTTTTATCGTATGAGAGCATCTTGTAACAGGGAGTGCAAAGGTTCATTCAGACCTTGGCAAAAATGGGCTACTTGCTGGGAGGTAGTCATGGTTGGGGCATACCTCCGCAGAGTGATGAACTTGGACTAATATTCTTCCAGGGTTAAACTAAGTTGCTTGAGGCTAAAGAACTCATTCATCTTGATACATTCATGAGATGGGGAGAGATACTGCTCCTTCACAGCTTACTTGATGTCATCCCATGTTTGGGAGTGTTCGGTGACCCCCTTGTCATGGCACCATTGCTTCCACTAGATTTTAGCATCTCTAGTGAGGTGAAATTGTGCAAGCATGGATTGGTTTTCTACTCCAATACTAGAAACTGAGAAATAAGCATCCATTTCTTCGATCTATACCTTCGCATCCTTCTCAATTTTTGAACCTTCCCCCTTAAAAGAGGGAGGTTACATCTGTTTGAGTAGGAGCTTCCTCTCCTCCTGGATATCTGGGTATAGTGCATTGGGGAGAGGAGGTTGATCATCTTGGTCATCATCTCGCAAGATCAAATTTTAGGATTACGAGATTTATACTTTATACTATGCTCATGCTTTCAAAAGTAAAACTTTGAAATCATTTTATTTCTCAAATATTGAAAAGGACAAGCTTTATTACAAAGATTTGAGACTAATGTAATTAGTCTTATTCATCATAAAAGAAAATCCTAGTCTCAACTGAGACATAAGACTTGAGCGGTTCACATAGGTGAAATATGGGGATTTCGCTGTGGTTTCTAAGATACAGAAGACTGATGGTAGGGGCAATAGACTCAGGATTGCATTGCGTTCCATAACGGCTACTCTATCGGCGGGCAAGACTTGCATTACTTTGTCATATACCCAATAGTTCTGTGGTACGCGGTTCCCTTCTATGGTCACATATAGTAGTGTCAGTTCTGGGAGTACCCAACGAACCAAAATAAGTGGAACATCTTTAGCTTCTCGAACCAACGAACCCGCTTTAAATCGGTGGTGAGGTTCCTAATTTGGTCTGCTCGGATGAAAAAGTACCTCGGCCCACGATTCCAAAAGTGATCTCTACCCCACCCTCTTTGGATACAAGAGGGATAAGCAAGGGAAAACCTCTTGAGTATCTGTACCAATATCGTATCATGGAATTTGAAATTTGAAGAGTGACAACCCATCTGGAAAATGCATTGGAAGACTAGGAATCTCTAGTAAGCATCTTTCTCTTCCTACAATCATTCAAACACTAATTCAAATTGTTCTAGTAAGGTATTTTATCAATCACCATTATGTTAGGTAGAACATACATTCCAAAACAACCTTAAATAATAGGTCCTAGTAACTAAGATTGGCTCTGATACCAATTGTAAGGTTCCCCCCCTTCCTAAATAGGGAAAACCATAAGATATTCTACTAAGTCTAACTCGAGAAAATTTTCTTACTCGTCGACACCTTGACCATGTAAAGATAAAGGATACGAATAAAAGGTAAGACCTAAGTCTATCCCGTAGGGGAAGTGTGGTCTTCTAATAAGTGACTCTTAAAATCAAATCACTCATAGAGTGACTAACCTTAAATCGGGCCACCTCTATTCTTAATTCCTAGAAACAACGCTTTTTTCCCCATCTATGCAAGGCACAATTGCTAGCCTAGTCCTCTAGAGGAGAGTTGCCTAGAAACCTACTTACCTAACATAGAACTTTCAATTAATCTGTTGGAAAGCTACCTGACTAATCGGGTCCACCCATCCATAGGATGGTGTCGTTCAGGACATTCCATCCTCCCACTTTCCTCCCAACTCACGCATCAATTTTGTTTTCTACTTAGTCCTACCACGTTGTGCGACATATATAGACAAGTTCCTTAATTAATAAACTTACACATTGTTCGTTTAAATAGCCTTTATGATACAACACCACTAACAAACAAGGGATCTTTAAAAAATAGATACACTGGTCAAATTATCCGTAGCCAAATCCAAGCTCTCTTATTCCTTTACTTTATTCTCTCGATGATCTAGAATTCGGCCTTCCAGTCTCTATAGACTGTGATCCCTACGGGATCATACACCTCATCGTCAGCAGCAGCCAGCTGGTGAGGACTCAAGCCCGGCCTACTGCCCTCTCAGGCTCCATCGCTTGATCCTCCTGCTCCTTAGAGGGATGTCTACACGCTAGGGTGGGCTTATTCATCACTGCACTAGGTTGGGCCTGCAAAACTAGGCAGTATCATAATACTCGCCTAAACCGAAAAATCTCATCTTCCCAATGGTAGGGGGTACCTTGGGTTGACTCTAAGCCTCGCTAACGTCATCGCCTAGCTACACAGCACAGAAACAAGGTCAGCATTAAGGCAGGGAGAAGATGTACCTGTACTTTTAACTTAATCAAGCTAATAACACAATTGCTTAACTGAACATAGGTAGGGGGTACCTTGGGTTGACTCTAAGCCTCGCTAACGTCATCGCCTAGCTACACAGCACAGAAACAAGGTCAGCATTAAGGCAGGGAGAAGATGTACCTGTACTTTTAACTTAATCAAGCTAATAACACAATTGCTTAACTGAACATAGGATATAAGAGACAACATCATTTTCTCGAGAAAGCAACGATTTAACCACAATTTTGGTGTTTTTTTCAAATCAAGAAAAAGTAGTAACTTCTTCTTACATAATTAATGTTAACATTAAAAGTCAATCAAAAAATTCTTTTTTAAATGATTATTAAACTAACTTGGCCATTAGTTCCTTGTGGAATTCCAAAAGAGAGAACTGGGGCCGCATCTAAGGCATTCTCTCTAGGGTCTTTGTTGTTGTGCACACTTCTCGAGGCGATGCTTTGGTGTCTTTGAGGAGGAGCCATTATATTTACTTTCTCATAGCCCAAATTTCATGCCATGAGATATTTAGTGTTTCATGCCATGAAATGCTTAGGGTTTCACACCATGAACCGAACTTCACGAAAAAATTAAATTTGATTTTTTTTCTGTGCGAGGACTGTTTCACGATGTGAAACACTTTTTGGTTCACACTATGAACCACTTAGGACGTGAACAAATTTTTAATTTTATTTTATTATTTTTGCCGATGGACCTCCTTTCACATCGTGAAGAATGCCCGTTCCATTACTGCGAAGTCCTCAAAGCACATGCCATGCTAGTTGAGAAACAAACATCCATTCCTTCTCCCAGTGAGGAGCGTATGCCCGTTCACTCACAAGCGTACGGCCGTTCCTTTAAAAAAATCATCTTTTTTCAAGGGGGGTTCAAAGCAGTAAGTCTATATTCCCATGCACCTACGCTCGGGTAGGTTGGTGAGAAATAACCCTCTCTTCGATGAAGTGAGCTCTTTAGACGCCCCTTTGCAAATCAGATCGGACACGTCTATAAATACCACGTGGAGTCAAACGGTGCTAGTCTTTGATAGTACCAGCGAGAGTGAGGACCTCCCCAGTATAGTGGACGAGGGACCCTAGACCCAGAGGCGAGAGATCCTGAACCACAGTGCATGGATAGACCATCTGTCCAGGAACCTGCTCCTATCTCTGCAACTCATTCTTATTAGCAAAGCCTTGCATCAAGGCTTCACAATTTTATCTTGGTAAACACACAGTCCGTAGAACTGCAACCCAGGGTGAGGAATATGGATCAACCTCAAGAAAGTGGGCCCATGCCACCTCTAGACCCTAGAGTGGAAGACGGCCAAGGCAGGAGCCATCAAACCCATATCAAAACAGACTGGAGAGCTACAGCCATCTTGGGGGCAGCAAACTTATTCAGAGCTTTGGAAACCTTACCAAACCAAGAACTAGGTCCATCTTCCCACCAGAGGCCTAAGACATCATACTAGAGAGAATGGATCTACCCAGGCCCATCACCACAATAGGGCCCTCCAGCCTACTATGAGCAGCACCCACCTCAAGGGATACGCCCCGTGTAGTACCAAAGCAGGACCCCATGGGCCACAACCTGGTCCTCCCAGGGGGGGCAAGTGATGAAAAACAGGTAGAGGGAGAGGAGACACACACACAGGAGCAAACCCTAATGTATTATCGAACCCTAACCATAGAGGGAAGCCATCTCCCTTCTCACACAATGCATAAAGCCATAATCCATAATCTACAACACACTACATGTGTTGTGTCCACACACTACTAACCCTAGCTAATGTCCACACACTATGACCAGTTGGACGCGGTCATTTATGTCTCACACATGTTACTACCTAACATGCCAGCACATAGTGTAACTGGCACAAGCTGACATCGAGCTTGAATCTCAATAGCCCCTCTCAAGCTCATGATGTACTATCATAGATGAAGATGTAGATGAGCTTGGGCTATCAAAGCTCTCAACACTCTCCCTAAAGCTCATCCCATGTACTCCCAACATAGTACAAAAGTACTCAAACTTCTCCCTGCTAAGTGGCATTGTAAAGATGTCAGCCACCTGCTCTTCAGTCTTCACATACTGCAAATCCATTGTACCATCCAACACTTTCTCTCTGACAAAATGATAGTGGACCTCTATGTGTTTAGTCCGCGCATGAAAAACTGGATTCTTGGCCAACTATATGCTGCTCATGTTGTCACAATGAATGACAGCCTTGCCATCAGTAGGCTTACCCAAATCAGCCACACCAAGAGACTCTTTAACCATACTCCTTCACATGTAGCAATGGCTGCACCCCTGTATTCAGCCTTTGTACTAGATAAAGCAACAGTAGGTTGTTTCTTGCTGCTCCAACTCACCACTTCACTGCCAAATGTAAAGGCATAACCACTAGTAGACCTCCTGTCATACGAGCTACCTGCCCAATCTGCGTCTGTGTAGCTGTGTACGTCCAAGCCTTTACCATGCTCATAAAGAAGACCATAATGTGTAGTGGTCTTTACATAGCGCATAATGCGTCTCACTGCATCCAAATGAGGTTTTCTGGGGCTTTGCATAAATTGGCTTACTAGCCCCACAACATAACTGAGATCCGGGCGTGTGATAGTCATGTAAATAAGACTGCCAGCCATCTTTCTATACATAGATGGATCATCCAACTCTTCACCAAAATCAACTCGTAGCTTCACATTCTGCTCCAAAGGTGTACTCATTGTGGCTTACACCCTGTCATCCCATATTTTGCCAACATATCCAATGCATATTGGCGTTGCACTAACCATGTCCCTGCATGGTCTTTGATCACTTCAATCCCAAGAAAATATCTCAATTCACCCAAGTCTTTCATGTCAAACTGCCCACTCAATGCCTTCACATGCATAACATCTGTAGCATGATCTCCCCTGTGATCAAGTCATCCACATAGATGACAAGTAAGACAATCCCATGATCTGTTTTCTTCACATAGAGTGAAGAATTTGCTAAAGAAACTTGAAAACCAAGGGAGATAAGATATTGGTTTATCTTATCACTCTAAGCACAAGGTGCTTGCTTCAAACCATATAATGCTTTCCTTAATCTGCATACATGAGTGGGGTACCTCGGGTGTACATATCCTTCTAGCTGTGCCATGTAAACTTCCTCTTGTAAATCACCATTTAGAAATGCATTTTTCACATCCATTTAATGCATTTTCCAACCATGCAGCCATAGCAATGACTACTCTCACTGTTCCCATCTTTGCAATTGGACTAAATGTTTCATCATAGTCCAAGCCTTGGGTTTGTGCATAACCCTTAGCTACCAACCGTGCTTATGGCACTCAATGGAACCATCTAATTTGCATTTCACCTTATAAACCCATTTGCAACCAATGACATTTTTGCCTTGTGGTAAGGCAACCAAATCCCAAGTTTCATTTTGAACCAATGTGTCCATCTCAACATCCATTGCCTTCTCCCATACATGCTTCCCAAGTAAAGAAATGATATGTCAACCTGTCAAAACTGGATACCTGACCCTTTGGGATCTCCGCAAATGCATGCGGATCACTCTGAACACCTATCACTCTAGCATGTGGAGGCACATATCTATCCTGCCTTATGCACCTGGTGTGCATAAAACCGGTATGCCAAGTTCCTCATCCAAACTTTTTGAACTTGATGACTCATAACCTGTAATGCCAATTCCTTCAACCTTCTTTTTCCCTTTATCCACAACACTACTCCTAGTGCTCACACTCTCATGTCTCAAGCGTCCTGACCATGGACGTATAGTGCTACTCTCAAACTCTGTTGGCCCAGACATAGAAATAGAACTTGCTTGTGGCAAGTTCACATGAACATCAGCATCAACGGAATCAATGACACCCTCATCCTTTGCCTTGTACCAACTAGCAAGTTCATCAAACACCACATCTTGTGAGATAAACACTTGCCTACTAGTTTGTGGATTGTAACATTTATATGCCTTGCGATCCTGTGCATACCCAACAAAAATGCACTTTTCTACCTAGGATCCAACTTCTTCCTTCTCTCGTCTAGCACATGCACATAAGATATGCAACCAAACACTTTGAGGTGTCCAATGTCTGGCCTAAAACCTGTAAGACACATCTCTGGCACTTCTATGTATGGCTGTGGGTGTTTTCTTATTAAGTACATACACTATTGTGGCACACGCTTCTGCGAATAATAGTCTCGCCCTGGCCACATCACAAATGAGTCTATTTTTCCTCTCTCAGCAACACCATTTTGCTGAGGTGTGTACCTGCAAGTTAGTTTCCTTCTTATGCCATGCTTTCTCAAGAAATTCTCAAAAGCATGTGAGGTGTATTCACCACCTCCATCTCTCCTCAAACATTTTATCCAAGAGCCATATTGCTTCTCTGTAAAAGCTTTGAAGTCCATAAACTTTCCCAACACTTCACTTTTCTCTCTGAGAAAGTAAATCCAAGTCATTTTGCTGAAATCATCAATAAAAGTCACATAATATAAGCTGCCTTTAATGGAAGTGTTTTGTGCAGGACCCCATACATCACTATGAACTATCTCAAGTGGCCTGCTACTCATGTTGCCTTCTTTAGGAAATGGCAACATTGCTTGCTTTCCAAACTGGCAAGCATCATAGACATGCATATTCCCATCATACTTGAATTTAGGTAGCCCACTAATAATGCCTCTTGCCTGCATGTTCTTTAACCTTTGTACGTTCACATGTTCAATCCTTTTATGCCACATGTCAATGTCCTGTACCACATTTCGGCTTTTAGAGAACATGGTTGATTTCAACTCAGGAATCCCAGCATCCAACTTAAATAACCTGCCTTCTTTCTTGCCTTTGGCAATGACTCTACATCCATTTTTGAAATCCTCAATGAGGCAACCATGCTCGTTGAAACGAACTTGTAAACCCTGTTCCACCATTTGACCAACTGAAGCCAAACTTTTTTGTAATAGAAGGCACATACAAGACATCTGCCCCATAGACTTTGTTTCACCATTGTGCATAACCAATGGTACACTTCCAACATGTGTGATAGCATGTTGGGTATCATCTCCAGTCTCCACATAGCCTTTCACATCCATACGCTTCATATGCTCAAACCATTCGCCATGACAAGTCATATGGTTTGATTTTCCAGAGTCCATCATCACTGTCACCATTTGTCATCATAGGTCCCACGACATGTTTCATGGAAAACAAGTGATTTGCGCTGCCATCATTATTGCTTGATGCAAAATTTTCACCATTTGCATAATTTCCACCATGTTGTGCTCTACCCCCTCTCAAATCATTTTGTTTGCGGAAATAATCACGTGCCATATGACCAAATTTCCCACAGTGATGGCATTCCACATTCTGCATAGATGTTTGTTGACCTTGCCAATGTCCTCTTCCACGAGGATTACCTCTGTCTCTCTAAGGTGTATATCCTCGACCACCTCTAGCACCATATGTAGGTTGAAAATTCTGTTGTGGTGACCTATCCTGCCATCCACAACCACGTGATGCAAATCTCTCCCTGCCTGTCCAAATTGAGAGACCATACATTTATTAGCTTAGCATTGATGTCTACTAACTCCATGTAAAAGGAATTAGACCAATTGTTTAAGTTGAGAGAGTAATTAGCCCATTAATCACCCTCTGTTTCACTAATCACTGTAGACAGCCTAATTAATCAGCTCCAAAATGCATAATTGCTTCAACCAATCATATAGCATCCTTCTCAAGTGTGTGTACCACAAAGTTGCTAAGGAGATTTTGGAATTAATCAATCACAAGACTTGAATTTTGGCCTCCACCTAGCAAAAAATGAAAATCTACTTTGTTTCTTCTAGACAGTCTGTGCCGCCTACTGTGTAGAGGAAGATTAAGAGGTTTGTTGTGATATTTGAGAGCATATATAGCTATCCAACACTCCAAGGCATGTGCAATATCCACCAATTAGTTGATTTTTACAAAAAACCGGCTTTAATTTCATCCATAATGGACCCTTTTTCTCTGTTTTTGTGAAGGCTTCAAACCAGTAATTTTCCACTCACATAAATGCATCAACTTTGCTCCACATTAGGACCTCAATGGAACACTTCTTGGGCCCTTTTATTTGGCAGTTTAAGGGAGTCAAACCTTTTCTCTTAAGAAGAAACGTTTTCTAATTAGAAGCTTCAAAACGGCTACTTTATTCGAATTTGAATTTTGGAGGGAAAATAGAATTTAAAATCTAGCGGATAAAACCATATCATGTAACATATCTATGGAAAGCTCTTGATGCGTAGATCACGGATTTGTAATCTCCGCTCAAATCGGAGCTTGTATGTAGAAGTTATGGAGGTCCGAAAATTGTAAAATTGCCCCTCCCCCCTTTTGGGGAAAAAGTGCACCCTTTGACCACTCTTACACCTCTCTTAAAAACCCAACATTTCAGTCCACATGGCAACCCCCCATTTAGCTATTCCTTAATCACCTTGATTAGGCTTGGGCAAATTAAAGGGCCCAAGAAGACCCTATTCACTTCCTAATGAATTCAATGTAGGGCTTGCACATGAGTTGCCAATACATTCCCATTTTCTAGATACATGATTCTTTGTCGGATTTACAACCATTTGCCTCATACATTCACCACACTCAAGCTTCAATGGAGAGCTTGCAAAACAGAAAATTTTCTTTGCTTTGGGCAACTCAAATCTGGTGTTGTTTGTGTTTTTGCACATGCAGTTTGCTCAAGGATGTTTAGTAGTCCTTACCCGGTAGGCCAAGCTCTCAGATTTGATGAAAATCGGTGTGCTCCAAGCTTCACAGCTCCAATGGCAAGCTTCATAGCTTCTTCTTCCTCTTCTCTCACTCACTCATAAACCCTAATAGAGAGCACCAGGCTCTGATACCATGATGAAAAATAGGTAGAGGGAGAGGAGACACACACATAGGAGCAAACCCTAATGTATTATCAAACCCTAACCATAGAGGGAAGCCATCTCCCTTCTCACACAATGCATAAAGCCATAATCCCCATAATCTACAACACACTACATGTGTTGTGTCCACACACTGCTAACCCTAGCTAATGTCTACACACTATGACCAGCTAGACGCAGTCATTTATGTCTCACACATGTTACTACCTAACATGCCCAGCACATAGTGCAACTGGCACAAGCTGACATCGAGCTTGAATCTCAACAGCAAGGACCCTCACTTGTCTACTATCCGCCCGGTCTTGCTCCTCCATGATGTATTCCCCAACCTGCACCTGCCATGACAGGGCCTCGGGGGGGTCACTATATGTAGAATACCCCTATCGCGTGCGTTCAAGGCCTATATTTTAAATCCTTTATTTGTGAATTTTTTTATCCATATAATATCCCCTTTTCTTTATGAATCTGTAAAATTTTTTGGAAAAATTTTAAATCATACCCTTATGTAAATATATTTCTGTAAGTTTTATAAATTAAAAATATGCTTCTGTTGAACGCACGTGATATTTACATTTTTTGTGAGTGACGCCCCCCCCCCAAGGATAGGGCTAACACTTGAAATGTTAAGGATTGCCATGGAAATAGGAGCAGGGTAGCCATTTTCATTAATCTCCCTACACCAATTCAACCTAGACAGGAATGACCCAAACCAGCAAACATCTCGAAGCTAATCACAAAGTTTGATGGGATGAGGGATCCCATTACTCACCTGGAGATGTTTAATCAGATCTGCAAAGCATTTGGCCATATAGACAATCAGACCAAGATAAGTGCCTTTGGCCAATGGTTTAGATCTCTGAAAGTGGAAGATAAAGCTTCCTTCGAGGCTCTAAAAGAATCTTTCAAGGTAGGTTACTCTCGTCAAGGTACCCGATAAAGCCCTATTGAACAACTCAATAATGTCAAACAGAATAACGGGCGAAACCATCAGAGATTACATAAACAGAGTCAGATATCTCCACTCAAGCTGTAATACTACAGACAAGTTCTCTAATGAGAGACTAATTGGGAGATTTATGGAGGGACTCGAAGATATTCCCCTGCACAACTCCTTATTTGCTTTGGGTCACACCTCCTTTGAACAATGCTACAGGAGTGCTCTGAAGTTTGAGGATAACTTCAAGGGAACACATTCTCGACAACTCCAAGAAGGTGCATCAGAAGCCTCCTTCAAGACCACTAGCACAAAGCCTCATGAAAAGGGTAAGGACTCCACGTCGTCTGGACAAAGTTTACAGCAACTGCCACCGCCCTAATGCAACAGATGACCTAGCAATGGAGAATTAACCAAGGCCGAGATCGAGGGAGCCATATCCTAGAAGGGAACTCATATGGTGCCCGACCTGTCAAGAAAACCATACTGGAACCAAATGTCCTCATCTCTAAGACCTTGCCCAAGCCTCTATTGTACCTACTATGTAAAATGGGGCAATCACGAGATCTCTAACCGTTACCATCACAAGGCTACCTTGGCTCAAGCTATGCCTCAGAGGTACTACCCGCAAACCCAGGCAACCGCTAGCTTTGCCAGCCCCTTCACATCACAACACTCCCCAATCTAGCCAAGAAGTGGCCAAAAGAGGAATCCTTAGGGTCCCTGAGATGCCCCTACCACCCCCAATTCTCCCACCACAACCCTTGTTACCCAGAGTCACACCAGTTTTTCAAATAACCGTGACAGAACTCTTTGAGGATGGGAATGAGGGAGAAATCCTAGAGACTTCCACTTATGAAACCCAAGAGCCCATGAGTCTACCCTCACAAATTCTCAGTCACTATGTTATGGAGGGTGATCAAATGTGTATTATGTGTACCTTCTTACAGCCCTAATATTGTGTACCTTCTTACAGCCCTAATATTGTGAGCTCTGGATATGAATCAAACAACAAAAAGACCACCCATACAGTGTTATGATTGTGGTGGACCTCATCGAGTGGTTGAGTATAGGGTGACAAGTGCCCCAATAGGTGCTCCAGTGCCTTGACAGCACTGTGTATTGGATGTGGTATCGACCATATGTACAACGATTGCACTAAGACCAAGAACAACTAGAAAGGCTCACAAAGCTAATCCCATCACCAGCCTTTAACCTGCTGAATGTTAGAGAGATGGTTTCATTCAAGCAGTCCCCCTCAACTCAGTAACCAAGCTGTAGAATAGGCAAAGGGCCGTGGCACACGCTGCTACTACAGAGGCATCAATCTCTCAAAACTAGAACCAAGCAAGAGCCTCTGAACAAGCCCAAATAACTCGGCGCTAACGAAAGAAAGCCACCAAGGTTGGGAAGGGAGAAAGCTGAGTGATTATCAAAAGCGGTTTTGACTCAGGCACAACAACTCATCCTCCAACTTCTTCATCTAAAGACGAAGATGAGCTATGGATAGTTGCCCACGCCCAAGAACCCATTGACCCATGTCAGCTATCTAAAAAGCTTAAGGAATATCCAAATCCTATTGAGGAAAAAGAGAGGCTCCTAGCCGCCCAAGAGTTAGTTTTGTGAGTGCCAAGCTCAGATGGAAGCTGATCCTCCTACTGCCTACCTTGCACCAAGCCCGTCAATCTCAAACCAGAGACCTACAAATGATGCTCAGGTTTATCCTTGTGATCTTCTAGACCAACCACTCCCGCAAGAGATAATAGAAGAATAAGCCACCCCCCCAGGGTGGCGGAATATCTTAAAGACTTGGGAGATAAACATCATAAGGGAACCAATGCAGAAATCCATGTTTCCATTCCTTACACCTCAAAAAGCTTGAGGCAAATCAAACCCGACCTTCCTCACAGGACTGCCTCCGCTCCAAGAGACATTGTAGGTCTCTCTTCGTTCCTCTCTTCTTAGGTCCAAATCCCTATTGGCACCTTGCTCCAAGGTATCCCAAGCCTATGGAACGACTTGAAAGACTAGATGGAAGGATGTCTCAAGGCAGGCATGCATGAAACCATGGAGCCTGATAGCTCTAATGACTCTGAGAGAGAAGAATTCAACATACCTCTTAAGTTAAAAGGGACTCCTACCGTTTGGGTGAATAAGCTTGAACAATACTTTGAAGGCGATGAACTAAACGGCCTTGCCAATAACTTTTGACGGCCACCAAGTTATTGCAATCTTGGATGGAGGAGCTGGAGTGAGCATTGTGTCCAAACAATGTTGGGAAAAATGGGGAGCACTTGCATTGGACAACACCCGATTGTTAGTTAAACTCACTGATGGAGCCACCGCTAGACCCATTGGTATATTAAAGAATCTTAAAATTAAGATTTTGGGAACCACCTACCGCCACACCTTTGTGGTGATGAATTTTGGACATCAACCAGTTTCATATGACTACATCCTTGGTAAACCCTTTATGCAAGAATCCAAGATGATCCATGACTAGGATATACTGACCATATCTACATTCAAAGAAAAGATCTTACCTTCAAGATCAATCTATGCACATGGAAAGTGCACCCCATGAGTGGCAGGCCGTTTGTTTGCAGAGGACTCAGTCACAACTACACGAACTACTAAAGTCCATCTATGTGCCAGACATGCCATAAAACACTAGAAGAAAGGAGAGTAAGGATTGTGAACCACTCCTAGAGCCAGAAGACTTTGAGAACTGGATACATATCCTCGCTACACTAGACATCTTACATAGAAAAAATGGCATGAGATTTGCCATGGCAGATGGGCAAGAGCTTACATCGTTATATATGCTTAATTCAACATATCTGTCCAATATAGTCACGCAAGAGCTGGATCAGGTTGTTTGAGCTAACGCTCATATAAAACTCATAGGCGTGAAGGATTCCTTGGGCCCAGAGCGGTACATCTTCCCCCAAACAACTCTGAAACCCATTGGTTAAAATATCTAGGAGCCATGGAAGCCCATGAGCATTTCAATGGCAAAAAGAGTTTACAAACAACTCTCTTTTGGTCCACACTAGTGTCCCACAACCGGTTGAACCCACTCAACCAAAACCAATCCCTAAAAAGCTTTGCCGCTTTGCACACAAGGCACATAACAAAAAGTTAGTACTTGAAGAAAAAGAAGCCAAAAGGCTAATTGACGAGGAAAGTGCTAAAGCTAAGGAAATATGGTAGGTGCCCAAGCACTTTAAGACCTTCCAAATGGCCGATTGCTTTGTTCAATATGATTCGGCTCAAAGGTCTAATAGTGGGCAACTTGGGAAGCAAACTTGGCAAGCCCCCGGGTGAAGACCCAAAGACCCAAGGCCCATATTCATTATTGCAGAAGACCTTTCAAAGGAAGACGAAGCAAAGCTCATTGCTCTCTTAACTGAATTCCAGGACTGCTTTGCTTGGAAGTACACAGATATGAAGGGAGTACCTTTTCAGAAGTGGGTATAGCACACTATTCCCATGCTTGATGGATCTAGGCCAAACAAGCAACGAGCTTATCCAATGAACCCCAAATATTTCAAGATGGTCTACAAAGAGATTGAAAGACATATCAACGCTGGACTTGTTTATGAAATTGAACATACGGAATGGGTATCACCGATCATGATAGTGCCTAAGAAAAATGGAAAAGTCAGGGTGTGCGTCAACCTCAAAAAGGTCAATGCCACCACCATAAGGGACCACTATCCTTTACCATTCATTGAACGTGTGTTAGAAAGAGTAGCAGGAAAGGAAGCCTACAACTTGCTAGATGGATTCTCATGATACACAACCAGGAGGTGTTCATCGACCCTGAAGACCAGCACAAAATTGCTTTTGCTACTACTGAATGGGGTACTTATTCATACAAAGTCATGCCCTTTGGGTTGACCAATGCCCCCGGAACCTTCCAACGCTTAATGTGTACGGCTTACAAGGAATATCTCTAGAAATTCCTAGAAGTCTTCATGGATGACCTATGTGTCAATTCTTCTTTGGAAGGACCACCTCGCATGTTTGCGTAAGGTGTTAGAGCGATGCAGACTATATCGCATCTCACTGAACCCTCTTAAATGCCAATTATAGGTTCGACACGGAGTGATCCTAGGACACATCATCTCCAGGCAAGGAATATTAACTGACAAGAGCAAAGTGCAGCTCATTCTTGAGCTGCCACCACCTACCAACTTCAAGGGCGTCCAATGCTTCATGGGGCATGTTGGCTATTTTATCAAAACGATTCATTTTTATGTATGCTAATATTGCTAGACCCTGTTATGGACTCCTTATAGTTTTCGAGTGGACAAAAGAATGCCATAGAGCTTACACCACACTCAAAAAAGCCTTGGCAAGCGCTCTAATCCTTAGATTGCCCAACTACGATCTCATCCTCCATGTCCATATTGATACCTCAGCATTTGCTATAGGGTGTGTGCTGGCCCAACCCGGTGAACACAAGATGGACTTCCCCATTAGTTTTTCTAGCCCGCCAACTCAACGAAGCTAAGAGGAATTACACCACAACTGAGAGAGAAGGATTGGCTATGGTATACATGGTTAAGAAGTTCCGCCATTATCTTTTGGCAACTAAGTTTGTCTTCTTCGTATACCATCAAGCCCTCTTGTACCTAGTTAATAAGCCATGTATGACAGGCAAAATCACCAAGTGGCTACTTATCTTGCTAGAGTTTGATTTCATTGTTAACGGCGGTGAGAAAAGACTCTCACCATGTTCTAGCAGACCACGTCAAGGATCCCCAATGGCGAACCACCAGTGGGAGTAGACGATGATTTGCTAGATGCAGCCATGTTCCAACTTTGCCTAATTCTTGAATGGGGCTAAGAAGTTGCTCACTTTTTAGCCAACTAGCTTACCAGTTGATCCTCTCCTCAACAAGGATCGTGCCCAATCTTAATAAAAAAAGTAGCCCGGTACCAACTGATCGTGGGTCAACTTTACAAGCAGGGCAAGGACAAAATCCTAAGACGTGTGCGAAAAGGCGAACATGTCTTCCTCCTTGAATAGGCTCACTCTGCCTGTGCTAGCATGAGCACTTTATTGCAAACATCACTGCTCACATAAGGTTCTCATAGTTGGGTTATGGTGGCCCACTTTAATGGTTGACATTGTTGAGTATGTCAAATGATGTGAGGAATGCCAGCGTGTATCAATCCATCATTTCAAGGATCATATGCCCCTGAACCCCATCATGTCCTTATAGCCATTTGAAAAATGCAGCATAGACTTCATAGGACCCATCAGTCTGGTAGCCAAATACACTCAAGCCAGATATATAGTTGTCGCCCCCACGGACTACTGTACCAAGTGGGAAGAAGCTCGTACAACCCACAAAGCTGATGCTCGATCAACGGGCCAAATTTCTCTATGAGTCTGTAACTTACGTGCTTTGGGTGTCCTCTCGAGCTTGTCAGCGCGACGACGATGGAACACATTTCATCAACAGCGTAATCAAATTCCTTTTACAAGAGTTCCGTGTCACCCACACAAGAAGTCCTCCCCTTATTATCCTCAAGTGAATGGCCAAGCCAAAAGTACAAACAAAGCCATGTGTGCCATTCTGACCAAAACAGTGGAGGCCATCTGCCAACAAAAATTACCAACTACACTTTGGGCTTATAGAACTTCATATAAGGTAGAAACTACCGCTACCCCCTTCAGTTTAACCTATGGCACTAAAGCAGTCATGCCCATGGAGTTCTTATTCCCAAGCCTACATGTCGAAAAACTCACCAAAAATGCTTTAAGTTGTCACCTGTTTGAACTTGAAAAGCTCGATGAAACCCGCGTAAACAATGGTTCGACGACCAGCTCAAGGACAAACAGATGAATGAGGGTGACATAGTCCTCTTATTTAGCACAAAAACATATAATAAAAAGCTTAAATTCCGTGGGTTAGGACCTTTTCTGGTCTCTGAAATCACACCACAAGGCGTTGTGCACATCGAAACCCTTGATGGTGTCGAGATGGGGCAGGATACTTCAACAGTAACAAACTTAAATGCTACTGTAGCCCTCTAGCTGAGGGCACTTTTAAGGCCATCCATGATAAAAAACAATGAAAACAAGACCATGAGGATATGAAAAAAGCTGCGCAAGAAGAGGCCAAGGCAAGGCAAGCCAAGCTGAGGCAAAAAACATGGCCCAAGTAATCGACTTAGAAGAAGAAGACTGGGAGAGGTGAAGCCAACTCGCTTATGGTTAGGAATGACCACATCAACCAGCTTTGCCCAAAAATTAGATCTTGTTGATACAGGGGCAAGTTACAATTTATTGTCCTATGAAACATGGCGCTCCCTTGGGGGACCCACATTGAAAGAAACACATGTCGTTGTTACCCCACGATTGCCTCACAACATATTCATTGCATTGGCACAATCACACTTTTGTTCCAGATTGGAAATAATCCCGTGGAAGGGAAGTTTTATGTGATGCCTATAGGAACTATGAGTGAAGAGATCATCCTCGGTAGGGGATGGATGGGCCATAACAGATGCAACATCGACTGGGATGCATAGATGGCCACCCTATAATTGGCTTCTGGCCATGTTACCGTCCTAATAATGACAGATGAAGAACCAGTTCCGTTACTCCCCCATGCCACGAACTCCCATTCCCACCACCCACAAATACCCCAACACCTCACTCTTGCTCTCAACATGCCATCCACACCAACGCTCTGGCACCCACACACACTGTGGCAGCGCGCTCTCACATGGCCAAATCACAAGCAGATGCCACACCACATAATACTAACCAATATAACACTGCTAACCATACTAACCAATATAACACTGCTAACCATACTAACCAATCTTCATTAGGTTTGATATCTCACCACTAGGTTCCCAAGCAACTTCTTGCAGGACAAGGCTACTATGAGGGAACATCTCCATTGTGGATCCCCAAAAGGTCCCACCATCCCCCTCGCCAATGGGCATCTAGAGTTTGTCGTCCCAAGAGTAGGCTCCCCATTTGCCAACCTCAAGCCTATAAGGTACAGGATCTCGATAAAAATCTACACCCCCTCCTAGGCACTGTGACCCTCAACACCCGACCAACCCTAAACCCACACACTCAACCCTTCTGTGGATCCCAAAATCTCTTCTTCTTGCTCAACATTACTATGAAGGTAATTATACCCTATGGATCTTCAAACCTCTCCAACCTAAGCTCTTGCCTCATGTCACACCTCAGCCACCGACCCTCCACCCCCAATGGGAACCCACCAATGGGAACCCAAGGTAACATCTGCAACCCTGTAACATACCCATCTTCAGAAATAAAGAAATGTCCATGTAATAGATAAATTTATGAGTTTTTATGGTATAAAAATAAATGATTTTATTATTTTTATCATTTCTACTTAGAATCTTCAAATTCTAAGCCCAAATTTGGAATCTGCGTGTGATTCAATCATTTTTAGTTAAAAAGCGATGACCTTTAAACCTTAATAAATGCACGACCGGGCGTCCGATTGACGAACGGTCTGCACCCCAACGACCATGAGAACATCCCAAACAAAAAAAAATTACCCTCCGGGGCGGTCCGGCACGCAAATCGAGATCGGTGCCACAAATTTGGGAAACCCGCCCCAAAATTTGGACTATACACACTTACAAGGGTGCCCGTACAATGGTCGCACAAGAACCACGCACAAGAACCAAAGGATGACCGCCCACTGTGTGGTCCACACGTACCGCTACGTGAACACCCATGCTGACCAGATAAGGTACATGCGTACCACTCCTTTCCCTGTTAATCGCCGCCACCGTACCTTCCCCCTTGAGCCATGCAGGCCAGTGATCTACAGCCTTTGCTGGTACACCGTCCTTTTGTCCTTGCTTTGCGCAGTGCTCGTACCCGTACCCCTCCTCAGTTATATAAACCCCCGGGCAACACGCATTTCTGCGTAGCTTATGCTCTGATGTGCCGCCGTCTGTCCCAGTGTAGTGTACTTGCTATAGGACAGCCGCCCCTTGCAGCCACCCCTCTCCACACCCCCTCATTTGCCACCACTTTTCAGATAAGGCAATTTTCCTCTATCCCCCTCTTGCTAAGAGGCAATGCCCTTAATTCTTCTCCCCCCACACCAGCAGCCCTTCTCCTCTTCAGCAAAACGTTTTTGTGTTAAGGACATCTCACAATTCCACCCCCCCATTTGCGTGGACTTTAGTAAGAGGTTTTTTGCCTTAGAGAGGGTTCATGCGCTGTGGTCTTTTGCTCATACGGTGAGCAAACGATCTCAGAATTGAGATCTGACTGGAGCGTTTTGACCGTGATAGCAAACCCTACAAGACGACGTCTAAGATGGCCCCTTCTCAAAAACGTCAGAATATTGCCTCGAGAAGAGAGCGCGCAACAATGAGATTAGAGAAGATGCTCCCGTTGCGGCTCCAACCCTTCCTTTACAAGGTCCTCAAGGAAATGGTGGCTAGGTTAGCTTGGTTATCTTTTAAAGAAGAGTTTTTTTTTTAATATTAGTGTTAATAAATGTGTATCTTTTCCTTTTAATAATGACATGAATTTGTATGAAGTTACAAATTGAGTGATGCTGTATTCTTTCAATGAATTGCATTAAAATTGTTATCTTTAAAGAGTGCAAGTTTTTCCTGGCTTCGACACTAACTCCGTTCCGTGCTTGTGTAGCCGGGTGATGTCGTTATAGCAGACCAGGAATGGCCTAAGGTATCCCTCATACCATTGGGAGAATAAGGTTCGCCGATTGAGGCGAGAGATTATGATGCTGTCTAGTTCTGAGGGCCTAAGCTAGTGCGGTGAATAAGCCCATCCTAGTGTGCAGACATCCCTCTGAGGGGTGGGAGGATCGAGCGATGGAGCCTGAGAGGGCGACAGGCCGGTTTCTTGAGTCCTGAGGTGTATGGTCCCGTAGGGTTTTGCCCAGCATGTAGAGGCTGGAAGGCCGAATTCTAGATCATCGACAGTATAAAATGAAAAGAATAAGAGAGCCGGTTTGGCTTGTATGGAATTGATTCATGTATAAACTTTTTTTTTATATCTTGTCTTTGGCATTATTTTATTGTGGAAAAAGACTGTTTTAACAAACCTTGGAAAAAGACTGCTTTAACAAACCTTGTGGTGAAAAGGACCTTAATTAAGGAACATGTTTATTTATGTCAAACAATGTGGTAGGATTAATTAGAAAATAAATTGACGTGTGAGTAGGGTGGAAAGTGGGAGGATGGAATGCCCCGACGGCACCATCCTACGGACGGGTGGACCCGATTAGTCGGGTAGCTTTCCAATAGATTAAGTGAAAGCCCTACGCTAGATAAATAGGTTCTTGGGAAACTCTATTCTAGGAGACTAGGCCAACACGGCTGTGCCTTGCATGGATGAGGAAAAAAGCATTGCCTCTAGAAATCAAGTCTAGTAGTTGTCCAATTTATGATCAATTACCCTATAGGTGATTCGATTTTTAGAAGATCATGCTCCCCCTGTGGGATAGGACTAGGTCTTACCTATGAATCGTATCCTTGAATCTCTACATGGTCAAGGTGTCGATAAATAGGAGATTTTCTCCAAGTTAAGACTTAGTGGACTATCTTAAGTGTTTCCCCTATTTTAGAAGGGAAAAACCTTACAATTGGTATCAGAGCCGATCTTAGCTCCTAGGATTTGCCATTTAAGAACTGTTTTGCAATGAATGTTTTACCTAACATAATGCTAATTAATAAAAACATCCTACTAAAAAAACAAGTTGAATTGATGTTTGAATGATTGTAGGAAGAGGAAGATGCCTACTCAAAGTTTCTAGTTTTCCAATGCATCTTCGAGACTGCTAGTCACTCCTCAAATTTCGAGTTCCGTGACACTATGGTGCAAATACTAGAGAAGATGTCCCTCTCTCATTTCTCTCGTATTGAAAGAGGATGGGGTAGAGATTTTTGGAGTCATGGGCCGAGATATTTCTTCATCCGAGCAGATCGAATTAGGAACCTTACCACCAACCTAAAGCAGATTCGTTGGATTGAAAAGTTAAAGATGATCCATTTATTTTGGTTCATCGGTACCCCTAGGGTGGCCGACACCTCTGTGACTATAGATGGGATTCGCATACCTCAAGATCGCTGGGTGTATGACCAAGTGATGCAGGTCTTACCTACTGACAGAGTAGCTGTGTTGGGACCTACCCCAATCCAAAGTCTACCACCCTTACCCCATCAATTTTTAGAGTCTTAGAAACTACAGCGGAACCCCCATATTTCATCTATGTGGACCGCTCTACCCTTATGTCATAGTCAAGCTTAGGAATTTCCCTTGATGGCAAATAAGACTAATTATATTAGTCTCAGATCTTTGTAATAAAACTCGTCCTTGTAAATATTTGAAAATAAAATGATTTCAATGTTTTACTCTCCAAAATAAGCGTTGTGCAAGTATGAATCTTGTAATCTTAAAATTGTTTTTACAATGATGGCCAGGACGATCACCCTCCACTTTCCAATGCGCTTTACACTGATATCCAAGAGAAGAAGCTCCTGCTCAAGCAAATGCAACCTCCCTCCTTCAAAGGAGAATGTTCAAAGATTAAGAAGGATGCTGAAGTCTGGATTGAAGCAATGGACGATTATTTCTCTGCCGCCCCACCGGTACTAGAGTAGCAAATCAATCTATGCTTGCATGGTTTCTCCTCATCGGAGATGCTAAACTCTGGTGGAAACAGTGGTGCCGTGACAAGGGCAATGAGCCGGGACACTTTAGGGCCAACTGTCCCAAGATGGCAACATCATTTCCCCAAGGTGGCAGAGGAAATCAAGGTCATGGAACCCATATCCACCAAGGTGCAAGAGGAGGCGGTGGGCGTGGCAGAGGCCGTGGAGGAGCGATTGCTAGGACTGCCTATATTATAAGTGAAGAATCGACCTTGGAAATGGCTGAAGAAGAGCGCACCACCGTCCATGCGGCAGTAGAACACCAAGGTCCAAATAAACAATTTGGTGTAATCCAAACCCCAGCCACTCATCTCACGGTAAGCCATTTTAGCTTTTGATTGATTGTGGCAGTACCCATTCATTTCTTTCTCCTAGGTGTTTGCAAAAATTAAACTTGGGTCAAAAAACAGCTAAAAGAATGACTGTAGAGCTAGTGGGAAAGAAGTAGTATCTCGCCACTCTATAGGAAACCTTGATTTTGAGTTGGGTAATGAGCGAACTCATGGGCCACTTTAGAGTCTTGCATTAGGAATTTATGATGGAATCCTTGGGATGGATTGGTTAATTGCAAACAAAGCTTGCATTCATTGTAACCAGGGGAGTATCACTTTTGAAAATGAGCATGGCCAAGTAATATCCATCCAGGAGATAACAGAAAAACCTAAATCCAGGGTAGTCAAGGCAAAACATCTTCTCAAGGGAACACGTAAGGGTCAGCAAGTTTTCTTAGTCAAGCTCAACAAAGCCATTGAACCTAGTAAGGAGATAGAACCCTCTTGGCTCCAAGAATTCTCTGACATCTTCCCTGATGAGCTTACAGGGCTATCGCCTCCTCTTCGAGAAGTCGATCATGAAATCGAGGTGATCCCTGGAGCTCAACCCATCTCAAAAATGCCCTATAAAATGTCCCTTCCTGAGGCCATTGAACTTAAAGAGAAACTTTCCCAACTCATTTTGAGCAAGGATTCGTACGCCGCCCCAGTAGCTCTCCTTGGGGGGCACCTGTTCTTTTCCAAAAAAAAGGATGGAAATCTCCACCTCTGCATAGATTATCGAGGGCTAAATCAAGTCACTGTCAAGAATAAGTATCCTATCCCTCGCATCGACGAACTTCTTGATAGGCTTCATGGGGCCACAATCTTCTCAAAAATAGATTTGAGGTCTGGTTACTATCACATCAAAAGTCAAGGAAGCAGATATACCCAAGACAACCTTCAATACCCGTTATGGCCACTATGAGTTTACTGTAATGTCATTCGGGTTAACCAATGCTCCTACAACCTTCAACCGCCTAATGCAACCTTCAACCGCCTAATGCAACTTTCAACCGCCTAATGCAAGATATATTCCGTCCTTACTTGGATGAATTTGTGCTTGTTTTCTTTGATGACATCTTAATCTACTCCAAATTAATGCCAAGAAGAGAAAATGTACCTTCTTTACTCATCAAATTGAGTATCTTGGGTTCATCGTTTCCAAAGATAGCATTTCAGTAGACCCCACCAAGGTTAAAGATATTCTGGATTGGCCACCCCCTAAATCAGTTCGTGAAGTTCGTGGGTTTTTGGGAATCACGGGATGGTATAGGATTTTTATCAAAGTTTATGCCTTGGTAGCTACACCTTTGACGGATCTTCTTAAGAAGGATTGCAAAATAGTGTGGCTGCCAATCCATCAAAACAGCTCAAGGTCATTATTACTTCTGTCCCAGTCCTGAAACTTCCTGATTTCACCAAGGAATTTGAAGTGGTTTTACTGATGCAAGTATTCTAGCACTTGGTGGTGTCTTAGGCCAAGAAAGAAGACCAGCCGCTTATACTTCCCGCAAGCTGAAGCAATATGAAGCAAATTATGCCACCCATGATTTGGAGCTCTTAGCAGTTATTCATTGCCTCAAATTATGGAGACATTATCTCTTGGGAGGCAAATTCCAGCTTGTAACTGACCACAAAAGTCTGAAGTAGATCTTCACCCAGCCTAACCTCAACATGCGGCAAAGGAGATGGATTGAAATTCTACAAGAATATGACTTCGACATCAAATTCTATTGGGAAAGATAATGTCGTAACAGATGCACTTAGCCGCAAATCTTTCTTAAGTGCAATTTCAATGCCAAATAATCCCAAGAAGTCTCATCTCATGATCTATATCATCAGAGGATGATGAAGTTAGTAGAAGAAGGAGGAAATTCAAAGAAAGAAAAGAATCTAATCAAGGGATACTCCACTCATGAAGGAAGCGTCTACTTCAATCACAGGCTACGTATCCCTAAGGATCTTGCTTTAAAGAAACTAATCCTCTATGAAGCTTATGATAGTCCTACTGCAGGACACCCAGGCTATGCAAAAACATTAAATGCCGTAAGAAGGAGATTTCATTGGGCAGGCTTGAAAAAGGATGTCCTTCGGTATTTGAAGCAATATCTCTCATGCCAAAGGATCAAAGCTGAAAGGGTCAAGATGCCTGGGAAACTTCAACCCTTGGATATTCCCCAAATGAAGTGGGAGTGCATTAGTATGGATTTTTTCACAAGTCTCCCCACTGTTCAAGGAGGATATGACTCCATTCTAGTAGTAGTGGACTTACTTACCAAAGTAGCTCACCTTATACTAGCAAAGAAGACCTTCAAAGCTTCTAATGTTGCTCGAATATTCATAAAGGAAGTCCTCAAACTTCATGGTCTCCCAAAAAGGATAGTAAGTGACCGGGATTCTAACTTCACTTCAAAGTTCTGGCAGTCCTTATTTCAAGCCCTGGGAACTCAACTTTGCTTTAGCACAGCTTATCATCCAGAGACCGATGGCCAAACTGAGAGAGTCAATCAAGTAATTGAAGACATTCTCAGAGCATATTGTGGACGGGAACCAAGAAGGTGGATTCAATACCTTCCTCTGGTAGAATTTGCCTACAATGCATCTTATCATCAGAGCATAGGAATGTCACCATTCAAAGCACTCTATGGGCAAGAATGCTTGTCTCCTCTAAATTTCTCTGATCCGACCATAAGAGTTGAGGCATCCAAGAAAATGCTCGAAGAGATGGAGGAACAAACCAAGGCAATCCAAAGGGATATTAAAGCTGCCCAAGATCAACAAAAGCATTATGCTGACACCAACAAGAGGTCTGAAAGGATCTTCAAGGAAGGAGACAAAGTTCTTCTACGAGTGCGACCCAAACAAAGTTCTCTATCACTTGGAAAATATAAGAAGCTCAGCCCTAGGTATTGTGGTCCCTATACAGCTATCAAGTTTCTAAGTAAAAGTGCCTATAAACTCCAACTCCCAGCCCATATCAAAGTCCACAATGTATTTCATGTAAGTTTGTTAAAACCTTATGTACCCAGTCTCGATCATATTCTTGATGATGAACAAGTTGTAATCCCTACTCAAGGAGTCCTTGAATTACAGCCCAGTAGCATCATAGATTCTAGGGAAAGGTAACTCTGAAATAGAACTCTTTCAGAACATCTAGTACAGTGGAAAGATTACCCTGAAGAGGATGCAACTTAGGAAGATGAAGCTACACTCTTAAAGGATTATCCCCAATTCATGACGAGATGAGGACATCTCGATTTCTTTAAGGGGGGAAGGATGTAACATACCCATCTTCACTAATAAAGAAATGTCCATGTAATAGATAAATTTGAGTTTTTATGGTATAAAAATCAATGATTTTATTATTTGAGTCATTTCTACTTAAAATCTTCAAATTTTAAGCCCAAATTTGGAATCTACGTGCGATTTTACCCTAATATAAGATTTTACAGCATCCAAAACGGACACCGGATCAAGCTTATACGCAAATTTCAGTCATTTTTAGACCTTTAAACCTTAATAAATGCACGACCGAGCATCCGATTAACGAACGGTCTGCACCCCAACGACCAGAACATCCCGGACAAAAAAAAAATTACCCCCTCGGGGGATCCGGCACATAAATCAAGGCTGACATTGCAAATTTGGGGACCCCGTTCCCAAAATTTGGACCGTACACACTTACCAGAGTGCCCGTATGATGGCCGCACAAGAACCAAAGGATAGTCGCCCACTGTGTGGTCCACACGTACCGCTACGTGGACACCTATGCTACCCCTGACCAGATAAGAAGGTACATGCGTACCACTCCTTTCCCTGTTAACCGACACCGTACCTTTCCCCCTGAGCCATGCACGCCAGTGATCTATAGCCTTTGCTGGCACACCGTCCTTTCGTCCTTGCTTTGCGCAGTGCCTGTACCCGTACCCCACAGTTATATAAACCCGTGCTCCATGGGCAACACGCATTTCTGCGTAGCTTATGCTCTATTGTGCCGCCGTCTGTCCCAGTGCAGTGTACATGCTGTAGTACAGGGCTCCGCCCCTTGCAGCCACTCCTCTCCACACCCCCTCATTTGCCACTTTTTAGGAGCTCCTCAAGGAAATGGTGGCCAGGCTAGCTTGGTTATCTTTTAAAAAAGAGTTTTTTTTAAAATATTAGTGTTAATAAATGTGTATCTTTTCTTTTTAATAATGACACAAAATTGTATGAAGTTACGAATTGAGTGATGCTGTATTCAATGAATTGCATTGAAATTGTTATCTTTAAAGAGTGCAAGTTTTTCCTGGCTTCGACGCTAACTCCGTTCCGTGCTTGTGTAGCCGGGCGGTGTCGTTAACAAAGCCCGGGAATGGCCCAAGGTATCCCTCATACCATTGGGAGAATAAGGTTCGCCGATTGAGGCAAGAGATTATGATGCTGTCTAGTTCTGAGGGCCCAGGCTAGTGCAGTGAATAAGCCCACCCTAGTGTGCAGACATCCCTCTGAGGAGCGGGAGGATCAAGCGATGGAGCCTGAGAGGGCGACAGGCCGACTTAAGTCCTCGCCCAGTGGCCGACGATGAGGTGTATGGTCCCGTAGGGTTTTGCCCAGCATGTAGAGGCTCGAAGGCCGAATTCTAGATCATCGGCAGTATAAAAGGAAAAGAATAAGAGAGCCGGTTTGGCTTGTATGGAATTGATTCATGTATAAACTTTTTTTTTATATCTTGTATTTGGCATTATTGTATTGTGGAAAAAGATTGTTTTAACAAACCTTGTGAAAAGGGCCTTAATTAAGGAACATGTTTATTTATGTCAAACAGTGTGGTAGGATTAATTAGAAAATAAATTGACACGTGAGTAGGGTGGAAAGTGGGAGGATGGAATGTCCCGACGGCACCATTCTACGGACGGGTGGACCCGATTAATCGGGTAGCTTTCCCAACAGATTAAGTGAAAGCCCTACGCTAGATAAATAGGTTCTTGGGCAACTCTATTCTAGAAGACTAGGCCAGTGGGCTGTGCCTTGCATGGATGAGGAAAAAAGCGTTGCCTCTAGAAATCAAGTCCAGTAGTTGCCCAATTAATGATCAATTACCCTGTGGGTGATTTGATTTTTAAAAGATCACGCTCCCCCTGCAGGATAGGACTAGGTCTTACCTATGAATCGTATCCTTGAATCTCTACATGGTCAAGGTGTCGGATAAATAGGAGATTTTCTTCAAGTTAAGACTTAGTGGACTATCTTAAGTGTTTTCCCTATTTTAGAAGGGGGGAACCTTACAAACCCAAATTACTCAAGACAAAGGGAAGAAAAAAGTCCTATATGACACAATCACCCTTGAGCCACCAAAGACCAAACTTCATTACAGATATAACTTCAATGTCAGCAATTCCTCCACCTATTATTCAGAGCTCGAGACAGGACCAAAAAACTCTCTTCAACTCCCCTCAACCCCAGCTACTTCCTTGCCACTCACATCAGAATCTCTTTAGGAAGTGCTACCCCCTACTTTGCCATTACGTAATTGGCATAAACTCCTTTCTTTAGCAAACTAGGCACATGGTCAATACAAAACCCACAATGGGGTGCTGGCAGCATAGCCTCCGTGTACAAAACTTGTGTGACAGGGTACACACCAACCAAAAAAAACAGAATCAAAGTGCCATGGCCATTCCTTCCTCAAAAACAAAGCCCATGGCCATTCCAACTTTCACACGATCGTTCCCTTCTCAAGACTGACTTGCCACGGATGTTCCTAGTCTAGAACGGTTGTGCCCTCTCCCGCACACACTACCATGGTCGTGCCGACTCTCTATTCAAAAGCCCCTGGGAGTTCCAACTAGTCCCACGAGCCCACGACTGTTTGATCATCTTTCCACGCACGTTCGCTTGTATCTCGACTTGCCATGCCCGTAGCTTACAGTCGCATGCCCGTTCCCTAAACTTGCCATGGCCGTGTCTTCTTCACAGAGAGCTATAGATATGGACCCCCTCCTCCCATTTTCTCACTTTTCACTCTCAACCTAGCCAAACTGTTGCAAATTTTTTACACAAACACTTACCCTCACACCCAGCCTTCAAGATGTCTAAAGCTTCAGATTCTTCCGTGGAGGTGCTCCACCATACTTCCTTGAGGCGAAAGAAACCTACCAATGGACGCTTTGAGGAGTACACGAAGCACCCAACCCCCAGGTCTCCCATCTGGGTGAATGGACACATTGTCCATTCCTTGATGAAGAACCATCGTAAAGTTGAGCACAAGCTCCTTTACTACAAAGGGCCGTGCTATAGAGCTGTTGTAGCTGACCCAATTGTGGTCGAGAAGTTGGCCGACTACCTACACTGGAGCCTTGGGGGACAGACTTGTACAATGCCTTACATTTCACAGAGACCTATGATGCAAATCAGCACACAAAAGTTTCATTTTGGATATTGAGGGGAGACACCATCTAGTCCAGCTCATCATAGGACTTGTGCGGGAGGCACTAGCACTACCACAAGTGGAACAACCATATGTCTGTCTTGTCAACACCCTTAAGCTCACTCGTGGTCTGTACAGGGGAAATGCCAAGAGGGATGGGGTAGAGTGGGGCAACATTGCCCAGAAAGACTTTGTAATGGCAACACGCGCCTACAGTTTCTCCTCATCACACGAGACAAGGTGGACGGAAAGGTTTAGCAGGTGCAATCTAACAACCTTGGCTCGTGTACACCAGAGCCAGCAGGTAAATTGGACCAACTATCTCTTCCCCGAAAGGTCATGTTAACCAAAGTGGTTAACATACCCCCCTCCCGATTGCAGGTCCGTCCTCGAAACTGGTCGAAAAAAGCTATCTGTAGTAGTAGATAGAGTATGTGCGGATGAAGTCCCATCTCGAGGTAGGAGCAGGAGGGGCTCAATGGAAGACGCGGTAGATTGTCTAGAATGTCATCTCCATCATGTCTTCAAAAGTCTCGAGAGCCGCCAAGCAAGCATCCACATGATACGTTTGTAGTAGCTGAACAACTGCTTGAGTGTGGGCCCTTTATTAATAGGAGGCATAATACTTTCATGCATGAAAGAGAAGATATGTATGCTCGAGGAAGCAGTGACACTCATACCAATGGGAGACAGAACACTTTTTTTCATGAAAGCGAGGACATGTATATTCAGGGACCGAATGATACACATGCTTATGGGAGGAATACTTTTAGCCCAACCCCGGAAATGCTTGTAATATGGGACCTCCTCCCCACTTTGGTCATCATGCAAATCAAGGAGGCTATGATAAGTTCAAAGGAACTAAGGATAAGTTGAATCTCTCTGCGCTGTGTCAAGGGAAAATCTTCCACAAATCAAGAGTTGGATGAGTGGATCAACAAAATGGAACTCTTCTTTAAATCCTAGAAGTGAAAAAGAAAAGGTGCTATATGCCACCCTACACCTTGTAGGCTATGCAAACACTTGATGGCACCGCCTCTATTCCAATGGGTATCACATTACCACTTGGAGGCATTTGTGGCTGAAACAAGAGAGGCTTTTACATCCAAAATAGAGAAGGACAAACTCATACTACGGGAGTGGATGGACTTAGAGAAAAACGGGAAGAGTATCAAGGATTACACACATAACTTCTTGAGGCTTATGTTGCATGCAAGAGAGTTCAATCAAGACTATAGAATTCTCAAATATGTGAAGGGACTTGATGGTCTGATTGGTGGTGATGTAAATAGACAACACCATTCAACTCTCAAAAGGAAGCTATGTAACTTGCAAGATATGAGGAAAAGTATGAATACCAATAGAGGGGATCTTCGTCTAATGCTCCCTTCCCCTCACATGGCAAGCCACCATCACAAGTATCCTACGGTGTATGGTAGTGGAACAAAGCCCACTTTTGGAGGTTCAAGGCAAAATTACAGGTTTGGTAGCACTTCTTCTCGGCCCACAATAATGGCCATGATAAGTCACCATATGGAGCTACCAAAAGAACCGTGATGAGTGAATCTCGCATAAATGAGTTTGAAGATAAGAATCTATGCCTCAAATGTGAGGAGAAGTGGAATAAAGAGAACTTTAAGACATGTAAGGGTAGGAATATGTCTATTCACATGGTACTCTCACCCGAGGGTGTCTCAAAAGAAACCAATGATGAAGAGTGTTATGATGCCCTAGAGGAGCTTGAGGAGGAGGTTCATGAACAGGAAAATGCAACCAAAGATGCATACCCTTTTGACCTCAATGGGATTCACCATGCACATGATATGTGGGATGATGGATTACCCCACTATCTAGTCATTGAAAATGGAATGGATGCTACTCTATGCATGTTATCACATGATTTGTATTTAGGTTTCACTGAAGCGTTAAGGTCCTTGTCAAATGACTTTGGGAGGCCTGGAACAACAAGTTTGTCAACTTTACCACTTCAAAATGAGTCATGCCCGGAAGGGATAGCCAGGGTTCGGGAAAAGACAGGTTCGCTTTAGCCTAGAACTTGTTCAACTTCGGGAAAATCCTTCTCAAATTCTTATGAGAAGGAAATAAAACCCTTTCAAATTTTACAAGTTTTAGTTATATTTTCTAAGTTCACATAGAAAATACCATCTCAAAAATAGCAATTTCCTTCTCATTTAGTGGTGAAAAGGATTTAGTTCCTTTTCCCTAAAATTGTTTTCCCAACCCTCGGATAGGGTAGCACGCTCATAGTCAGCAATAGCTTTGAATGGCTTCCAAAGCTGATTCCAACGGTGTTCGCATTGCACCAAAGTCTTGAGCACACCGACTTTCTCACAAAGGCCGGATATGAATTCCCACTTTGCTTTTTTGGATCTTAACTTGCACATGAGAGTGCCACTAAACATGTCTTTAGCAAGCCGCTTTTGAGCATCCAAAAAAAGGACAATTGTTTCCTATCTTTTCCAACTGATAGAAATGGTACTGGTGAAGGCCCTGTGAGGTGAGGAAGCAAGAAACGACGGGGTGTGTGATGTAGCCACGCAGGCGAAGGAAAAAATTAACGGTGGATGGAGGAGGACGAAGGTGAAGCGATGGGGAGACCGCGCATGGATGCATGCATGCCATGGTTGGAACGACCTCTTTTGTGCCAGTTGCCTGATCTCACGTGGCCACTCTTACCTGCACGCTGACACGCAGCAATTTTGACAATCCCGTGTGTGGTAGCGCTCTTATACTCACAATATAATCTTGAATAGAACCTCTTAAACAGAACTTAGAGGGAGGCTCCTTAAATATGACACTAATTACCCCTAATTCTATTACATTTATGTAGGCACAACCACCCACTTCACAATAGCAATTATGCTAATATCTCAGCAGGTTTTTCTTAATTCTCGCCGATACAAATACACTATAATAATAAAAAATTTCTAGCACTGGCCATGATAGTAACCCTCGAATATGGAGTGTAATAATGAGGGAGTAAAAAACTAGCAAGACTCTCTCGAACATACTTTTGACTTATTCTACCTTTGACCTACACAAAAATCTAGAGAGAAAAAGTAATTTCAAATCTCATAAAATGACACAAATTAAAATTTTTTAATTTACCCAAAACTTCACCCATACATGTTTCTAGGTCTAATTAACAACTCTAGATATAAATCTAAACATTACCAACATAAAAATTAGCTCCTATTTTCAAAAAGAGATTGCTCTAGAAAATTGATTGTCACAATATATCTGTATTTAAATTTTATTATTGAATTATCACAATACTATAAATCAAACCTTCATTGTTCGAATGCCCAAACCATGTATATACTGATCACAATTTAAGAGTTCATCAAGCTGCAAACATCCTTGATAAGTTGGACTCCACCGGTTCTTGCTAGGGAACTCGAAGACAACCGACACAAACACTATGGTTGGGGGAGAAGGGAGCGTGGATCCTCTCAGGGAAGTATACCCGCCAAGGATGAGTCGACCTCACTGATGCTCTACACTATCTACCGTGCTCTTCGACCACCACCTGGCACCACAGTACCCCTACAGGCCTCTCACTCACACCACACACACCACTCACACCTCACTCACCTCGCTCACACAAAGAGATAGACCAAACACCAACAGAGCGCAACAATACAATCACAATATCCCAAAGAATGATACAAGGGAGACTCCCCTCCAATAGGACTGTGCTAGACCTGAAGGTGATACACAAGAGAGTGTCCTCCTCTTCTATGAGAGTATGTCCCAGACTGTGTGTATGCTCCCGAGAGAGTGCTCCCCTTAACTCCTCCTTGGATGTCCTCCTCCTCGGGTGGTGCTTAAGAGGATCTCTCCCTGCCTTGGGAAAGGGAGAGGGGTGTTTCCTCCATGGGTGCCATCGGAGTTGGCCATGCACGTATGAGATGTTGCGGTCAGAGGGATTGAAGAGCACTAGTGGTCGGAGGGCACCGGCGGTGATGGCGATCGGAGCAGTCGGAGGGCACTGGCGGTGACGGTGGTTGGAGTCATCAGAGGCGGGCACCGGCGGTCGGAGCCATCAGAGGGCACCGACGGTCGGAGTGGTCGGAGCAGCACACCGCAGTCGAAGCAGTCGGAGGGCACTGGTGGTCTCGGAGCACACCGATGGTGACGGCGGTCGGAGAGGTCAGAGTGGTTGGAGCAGTTTGAGGGCACCGGCGGTCGAAGTGGTCGGAGCACACTGGTGGTGATGGTGGTCAGAGCGGTCGGAGAACACTGGTGGTCGGAGTGGTCAGAGATGTCGAAAAATGCGATGATGTGCTTCCAAAACTACAGCCGCTTCCAGTAGATCTTATAGGTGTTGCACACATGAGGAAAGCCTTACTTAAAAGCAAGCAAACTACTGTAGAATGGCTAGACCGGGCTACCAAGTGTAGAGGTGTAGCTCCACATGTTTGTGCCACTATGGACATCTGGACAACATCCAAAGCTTGTTGGACACAATCAAAGTGGCCATTCTTTACTGCATAATGGGAGGCATGTCCTCCCATTGTTGGGAGCATCAAACACAAGGATATCAGCTCCCCATGCCACAAGCCGCTCAATGCAAAATACCCTTCCATTTTTGTAAGCAAGCATGAGAGGCATTGTCTATGATGATTCATTGCATTCAACGACACACCCTTCTCCAATAGCAAACAAAAGTACCTCAGATTGGCCATGTGAGGTAGCATAATGCAAAGCTGAGAGGTGGCGGTTATGAGAGAGGGTGCTGATGGGGAGTGAGACGGGAGGGGGACGGTTATGAGAGAGGGTGCTGATGGGGAGTGACGGGAGGGGGACGATGATCACACGTAGAGGGAAGTGAGGGCAATGAGAGAGGGGGAGGGGGTCGGGTAAGTTAACGAGATGAGTAAGGTGAGAGAGGGGGGGTTGGTTAGGGGGTGGGGGAAAGGGGGTGGTTGGTCTGTGGGGTTGATGGTGGGGTGGGGGAAAAGGCATGGTCGTAAGAGGGGGAGCAACCTTTTGGTTTGTTTTTTTTTTAAATAACTATTATTATCATATTTGTTTTTTTTTGGGGGGGGGGATGGTGTGATGGGGCATGGCAGGAAGGTTTGCCCAGAGTACAAATCCGAGAGGCTAGTCAAAGAACTCAGCTTGACAATGTGCTAAAATTGATCAATCTCTTTTCTTTCTAAATTAACTGCCCTCAGTAAGTTGAGCACGGCCTCCCGTTGGCTGGCATAAGATGGTAGAACGGCTTCCACATAGCACAACACTCTGGGAGTGACTAAACACCGTGGTGAGGCTGAAACATATTGACATTTCCCATCCATGAAGAAGGAATTTGGAGACTGCACAAGAGGTTTCAATTTGTGTTTTTTTTTCTCCACCTCTGCTGGAGGGTGCAGTAAGTCAATATCATTAGAGAGAACCATGATGATCGTCAAACCCTCCAGCAAGTCAATGTCGTTAGAGAGAACCATGATGATCGTCAAGGGCGGAAGATCGTCGAGGATAGCTCGTTATCAGTGTTGCGATGGCCTGCAGCGCCAACAATGGTGCACAACGCAAAAGAGAGGAGGACAAAGGGGGTGATTGTTGCATAGGGGAGGGGGCGCTGGAGGGGTGGGGTTCGTGTGGGGTGGGGGTCATGAGGTGAGAGAAGGGGAAGGCCTGGGCACACAATGGGCCAGCGCGAGGGGGGCTAGTCGTGAGGTGAGAGAAGGGCACAGAAGGGAAAACGAAGGGGGGGAGCTGGTGGTGAGGTGAGAGAGGGGCGGCCAAGGGAAAGCGAAGGGGGGGTTGCTGCGCACCCAAGAGCAGTCGCGAGGGGGGCGGCTGGTCGTGAGGTGAGAGAGAGGGAAGGCTTGGGTGCACAATGGGTAAGCGAGGGGGGGAAACTAGTCGGTGAGAGGGGGTTTGTGAGGAAGAGGAGTGGGGGTGTCGCGAGATGAAGAAAGTGGGGGGGTGACGGGTGACCATTGCGCACAAGGTTGAGGGGGCTTGGGGGGGGCGGTGAGGAAAGTGGGGAAGAGAGGAGAGTGGGGTCGGTAGAAGGAAGGGGGAGAGGAGAGGAGGGTCGGTTGGTGAGTACGCAGCAGAGGAAGGGGAAGACAAGGGGGGTCGGGCGAGAGGGTGGGGCCGGGTGAGCGAACAAGGGGGGGCGCTGGTGGATGGTAGGGTGATGGTGAGGAAGAGAGGGTGGTGGGGTCGCCACCAGAGGAAAGGGGGAGAGGAGAGGGATGGTGGTTGGTGGGGTGAGAGTGAGGGAGAGAACGAGACAAGTAGGTGGGGAATGAGGTTGGTCAATGGGGGGTGAAGGGAAAGAGAGATGAAGTTGGTCGATGGTGTAAGATTCCTCCCCAGCCTCTCAAGAAGTCCAGTATCTTCCCCTGTAATCAAATCCCTCTTCAAAAATATAAAAGATCTTGTTTCTACCTGTTTTGGCCTAGAGAGAGAAAATCTGCTAGAGAGAGGTGATTCAGTTTTTAAATAATTTTGGATGGAAAAATATCTCATCTTATTAAAATAAATTCCCCCGAAACAGAAGCTCAAAAAGAATTTCAGAAGGTGCATTAGAAATAAATTATAATCTATTTAAAAATTTTAAATTAAGGTTCCTATGGACCAATAAGATTAATCCAAATGTAGGGAGGAGATAAATTGAAGAAATAAAAAAAATCCCCCCAAAAATGAGTAAATACTCATATAAGATGAAGAGTGGACTAAGGACCAAAGGAAATACTAAAAAAATAAATTTTTGACACCTCAGAGCGGGGATTTCCCCTCATGAAGTAGGCACCTTTTTACCATCATTGCTTTTGAATTTTAAATCAATAAAATTATATATTTCATCTCTCCTCTCTCCTAATTCAAAACTGGATCCAAAAAGTGAACTAAACTGACCCAAAAATGGTCAAAAATTGACCAAACTGATCTGGAAAATTATAGAATCAGTTTGCTTGGTAAGAAGCTCACTTTTTCCTATAAATAGAAGCCTCCCCCTTTGTAGAAGCTTAATAGTGTTTTATGCACTGTTACTCTACTCCTCCCTAGAGCCAAAAACAGTGAATTTATTGATAATTCATTAGTTTTTGACCATTTCTTCTGCAAAAGAATTGGTGGCCACTCTTGTTGCAAACAAGAGTAGATCCCTCAAACCATCAAGCCAAAGGAAAGCTCACAAAAATTCATGTAAGCTAGAAATCCTACTTTTTCTTTATTCCATTTAATGGTTTTCTAATTTTTGTTTTCTTTAAAATGAAAAATGATGTTATGCCTTGTTGGAAAGGCTTTCCCCCTCTCTTCATTCTTGAATTCAGCCTTTCTTTATCCTAGATATGTAATCAAATTCTTAGAATTAAACTTTTCATAATGTTTCTCTTAAAAAGTGGAATTTGATTAGTTTAGAATGCTTTAAACCATTTGGAATAAATTCTAAGTAACTTGAGAATGAAAAAAATTTGAAAACTGGTCAGCCATACAAAGGAGGTTATGGCAAAATTTTCTTAAATTTTGTGAAATAAGTTTTATCTTTTATTATTCAAAAAGAGTAATCCCCACCGTTTATGTATTCTAAAAGTGTTATTTTCATTCTATGCATAGAAAAATGCATATTAGAAATATTTTTATTATAAAAGTGTTATTTCCATTAGAATTAATTTCTATGCATAGAAAGATGCATATTGGAGATTTTTTTTTAATTCTAAAAGTGTTACTTTCATCAAAATTGATTTTTATGCATAAATAGATGCAAAAAGAATTTGTTTTATTATAAAAGTGTTACTTTCATCAAAATTGATTTTTATGCATAAATAGATGCATAAAAGAGTTTTTTAATTATAAAAGTTTTACTTTTATCAAAATTGATTTTTATGCATAAATAGATGCATAAAAGGATTTTCTTTTATATAAAAGTGTTATTTCCATAGAAGTTGGATTTTATGCATAAAAAGATGCATAAAAGAATTTATTTTTTTTAAAGTGTTACTTTCATCAAAATTGATTTTTATGCATAAATAGATGCATAAAAGGATTTTCTTTTATATAAAAGTGTTATTTCCATAGAAGTTGGATTTTATGCATAAATAGATGCATACAAAATTTTTATATCAAAATAAGAGTTCTCTTTAATCTTATGTTTAAATCCCATGAATATTGGTAAATGAATAAGTAAATACTCTGTGAGAGAAAATTCTACCGTTTCATATTCTCTAGGATGGTAATGAGAAAACTCAGAAAAACTATCAAAGTCAGAATTTTAGATAAATGATTAATTTATTCCTCATAGGAATTCGTGATTAGTTTTGAATTCAGTTAAGCAAATACTCAATGAATGAAATTCAGTAATGTAGTAATTGAAATATTACCCTTCAAGATAAATGATTAATTTATTCCTCATAGGAATTCGTGATTAGCTTTGAATTTAGTTAAGCAAATACTCAATGAATGAAATTCAGTAATGTAGTAATTGAAATATTACCCTTCAAGAAAGATAGTTCAGGGAGAACCTTTCCAGACCCAAACCCTGAATCAGACTATGACCAAGACATAACTCCTTCGTCAGTTTCAAGAAAAGACGATATGACCAATTCAGGAAAATTCACTCAAATCACCCACTGAATCTGAAATCAAGTTAAGACCCTTTGATTCGGATCTGAGGATCAAGGTTACAAAATTCATGAAATTCTTTTGGAATTCAGACCTGTGATCTAGAAGTATTAGGATACGGATTTAAGATATACTCATTATATTCAAAAAATCAAAAATGAAAACTTGCATAGAAACCCTGTTTTCTTAAAGGACTATTTACGCCAAAATGTTGGAGGGAGCATTTGGTATATGTGTTTTTCTAAGGGAAGTTCGGTTGGAACAGCTGGCGGCGGCGCGGGGAGTGTTCAAAGGACGGCTCACGCGGCAAAAAACCTACCCAGGTCTTGACCAGCCTTGGTATGGTGAAAAATGGTGTGCTTCCGGTACGATGGGCGAGGGCCGACGAAGCGGTCCCTGAGTGAAGTGCCAAGACACCTAAGAAGGATCCTGGAGGGTTCTAACTAGGCGATGCACGGGCTCACAGTGCTTAGGACACCCATGCGTATGTCGTGGAAGATATATATATATGATGGACCAATGTTTATTGTAATCTGTTCTTGGATCTCGTTGGGCTGACCAATTGGTCTCAACGGAGAGTCCAGAGTGATACTGTTTTTTTTTTGTGAGAAACAAGGATTGAATGAAAATTTTGAGTTATGACATCTGTAACCAATAATTATTTGTGACAGTCAATGGATTGTTTTATAAGTTAAAGTTTAAAGAGGAGTGTGTGCCTATCTGTATTCTAAAGCAAAAGTTAAGAAAGACATTCAATTATGGGTGGGTGATTACTCGTCTGGTTCTACCAATTCCAGTGGGGGCGGTGGCTACCGGATGGGGTTAGGTTGGAATTAGTAGAGCTTTAATAATAAAATTGATTAATAGGAATACGTTTAGAACTCGAGTAGTTAAATAAAAGCCTGAAAACTTCTCTAATGAATAGATCAACGGCTGTGCTTGATTCAATTAAGAAAAAAGCGTTGATCCCTTCAAGTTAAGTCTATAATAGTTTCCCTTCTATCTAGTTTATTCAGATGAAGGTTAGTTCAGTATCTTGACTTCGTTAGAAAAATTCGTTAAGAAAATAAAAATGGTGGAATTGTCCTCGTTTTTCGGGCATGGAAAATTTTCCCGGTTTCGGTTTTCGGAATGACCACCAGCTTAGTCTCCTGCCCGCACATTCGAGGGTGAGGCCCTGGGTGGGAAACCCTGCCCTGCGCATGAGGGAGCTGCTTCTGCTCTGCCAGCTACCGGGAATTTGGTGTGCGGAGGGGGCAGTGGGATCTCACAGGTGGTATCAGAGCGCTGTTATAAATTTACGTAACAGCAATAGAAATTGCTTAAAATTTTAAAGTAAATCTGGGAAATAATGTTTTCTCTTGTTAATATTATGTTGAATGAACTTCAAAAATTGAAAACTCATAAATTGAATTGGAAATTTATAGATGGATACCCTGAATCTATCTGGCATTCCTGAACTCTCCCAGAGTCAGGATATGACAACCTTTGCATTCGAGCATATGCATCAACTCTGCTACAACCCAAGTAAGCAGAGTGAGACTCGCACGTCATTTTGAGAGTCTTTACTTTCCTGATCCTGTAGAGCGGTGTCGGTATATGTGGTTCTTTGGAGGACAATGTATTAATATCAGTACCAATCAGCGTTAGAGGCTCAGGCAAAATATTTCCTTAGCCAATGATTCTGATAAGGCTAGGGTTTGTTCAGCATGTACAACTCTTTAATCATTCACCCAGGAACTTCAAAATTTCATGCCGAGTTTTTAGGCTTCTTAGCCGCTTTATCCCTAGAAGTAGAATTACAGCACCTCTTTCTGTAATGAATCGTGTGTACCATGGCATGTCTTCTTCGCAGTTTCGCTTCTTTATGCATACGCGATTGAGGCAGTGACTTTGGAGCCGTGATGCTCTATGTATGTATCGAAAACTTTTGATAATAAATGAGGTTTTGCAAAAAAAAAAATCCAAATTGCTTTCATGATTGTGAATATGATTAATCTTGTTCCAGAAGTATGATGAAATAATTATCTGTTTAAAGATAAATCTCAAAAATTAAATAATCATAAATCTATTGTCAAAGTTAAGCTGACAAAAATCTCGTTTTGTCAGAGTCATGAGGCGCGCGGCCCGTGCAAGGCAACCGGATCCTCTAACCGATGTGACGAAGAGTTAGATCCGGATGTTCGAAAAGCACTACACAGATCCCAACTTGGTCCCTTTAAGGGTGAAGGGGAGTAGTTAGGTGAAGTAGTGGAAAAGTGGATTGAGGCTATGGAAGAATACTTTGATGTAACTGGCTACAATGAGAGAAGCAAGATGGCTCTTGCCAGGTTAAAGATTGTGCAAATGGCCAGGGTCACTTGGAGGAATCTGTGCGAGACTAACCGTCTCGACTGGAATACCCAGACCTGGACCGATCTTAAAGCTTACCTCAAAAAGAGGTTTTGTCCTCCGGGCTTCCTTGAAACTAAAATGAATGAGTTCTTGGAACTAAAGCAGGATAGCCAGACAATTGAAGAGTACCATCAAGCTTTTGCCCTTCTCCTCAAATATTCTCCACAATTGGATGAAGAACAGCTGATGGTGGCCAAGTTCATTTGAGGAATGAACGAGCCATTGGACACCTTAGTAAAGAATGCCAAACCTGTCTCAATGGCCGAAGCAATAAGAATGGCAAAGTACTTTGCCAAAGCCTTTATACCCCACCACGACACAATTCATGAAGAATTTTCAAACAATTGCACCAACAATTGTATCCAAGAATCCTCTGTAATCAAGATAAGGTAACTCGATCTTCCCAAAGGGGTCACAACATGGCCCATATACTCCAGTTTACCCCTCATCCTTTTTTAAGGATTCAACAACATTACTTTTCTCTCTTCTACAGTCATTCTTTTATGATGCCATCACAATTCCTCAGTCACCCCCACCAATAAAGGACTCTATTCCATATTTTTCATTCCGAGTTTCTATCCCATACAATTTAATTGCATCAATCTTTATTAACATCATAAAAAATTGATCATTTTCAATTAGATTTGTCAGTTTCCCTTTCCTTTTCTAGACAAGAGTCTTATCTAATGATAAGAGTTCTAGTCTTCCTTATTTTTCCATAATCATGGCACATAGCCATATTCATAACATTATTAGGATCAATCCCTTTGAGAACTCCCTTGTTCCCATTACTTTTTCTCATCCCACTTTAGTTCTCTTCAAAGGCTTGCTTGATAGCATAGCCTCACCCCTTTTCCTTGGAACACTCAAAGCTAGCCTTTCCTTAATTTAGTTTACTAAATTTCATTTCCTTGTTCCCATTACTTTTTCTCATCCCACTTTAGTTCTTTTCAAAGGCTTTCTTGATAGCATAGCCTTATCCCTTTTCCTTAGAACACTCAGAGCTATAGTTTCTCTTATTTACTTTATTGAAACTCATTTCCTTAAAACCCTTTTCCCTTTCCAGTGGTGGGTCGAGTTTAGGTCCAAGGTTAAGGATCAAGGGTCTAATTTCTAATTCTTTAACTTTTAAGAAGTTTGTAAGAGTAAGTAAATTCGTGTTCTTTTTTTGAATTTAATGCATAAGAAATTCATCACTCAGTAAAGGGAGACAACAATGGTTAGAACCTTGCATAAATACCTAAGCTATGTAATTAGAGAACCCTTCGTATGGTCATAACTTTAGAAAGAGACATCTATGGTCTAAGTATCCTAGATAAATTGATAAGAAACTATTATGGGACTACCACACCTCCAAGAGGGAACTCAATGCATTCACCTAAAAGATGAGCAATAGATCACACAACTATTGTAGGGCACTTACCAATGCTTCAAACTTGAGTCCCTTGAGGCCTCCAAGCTCACTTGTTAAGCTCCACCTCCACGTTGTCACTGTAGAGTCACTCGCACCATCGCATAAGACAATCACTCTCTGTCTCTCTCCCACACAAGCATGAATCATACAAGCATAGAAGAGGAACAATGCTAGAATGCTCTCTCTCTTAATCTCTCTCAAGACACAAGGAAGAGCTCTCTATAGCACAAAAGGGGATTGTGTCTTTTCATTATGAGAAAATGCCTTATATAAATTTGGCCCTTATTCACACTTGGGTGCCCAAAACTTACTTAACTAGGCCTTGGGTGGCCACTATCTCATAATGTATAACTTTTATAGTGCCGTTTCATGACACTTATTAATGTCCTCAATTGAAGGATCGTGTTTGTTAATCCAAAATGGAATTAACATCCCCCCTTCCTAAAGTAGGTTGTTCTGTCTGCAGAACTTGTTACCGAGGTCTAAAGACTTGGTCACCGAACTCATGTTGGTAGAAATTTCTTCGTGACTTGAGCTTTCTGAGTGTGCATCTGAACGCTGAGTGGGAGCGCCAAAATCATGTGTCCACCATGTCTTCGAACGTGACATGCATGTAGCCCAGAAGACATCTTAGACGATGGTAGTAGAGCATCATGCCCCTGTCAGATGGCCCTTGATTTATGTCGAACTTCAATTGCTCAGCTTTATAGCCATCATAGGGCTCCTTAGGTTGATCAATCAGCACCACCAGCAATTTCAACCATCTAATGCTTGCCACAATTGCTAGGTTCGAAATTCTTCGCCATGCTTGTATCCATGTAAGCATTTGCTTTCTTTTCTCCCATATGTCTGCAAATGTCGCTAGCATGAAGATCGAAAAGTTGTAGCAGACATGGGAGTCGCGTCTTTTGGCTTCCTGAAATTCCAGCCGTCCATCTTCTCTTAATTGGCATGTATAATGAGTCAACCTGCTATGCTGGTGGCGCGAACACATAGACCTGGCTATACTCCAGAATTGTTAAGTACTCCTTTCGCCAATCTGGTTGTATTCCAAAATCTTCCAATTTGGGTTGCACCTCATCGGTGACAATGGTGGCATAGCTGCCTCTTGTGTGTACAAGTTGTGTGTACAAGGTGTGCCTTCCTCCACCTATGGAAGTAATAGCTGATCATAAAGGTGACGATCCTTATTTCCAGCAGGTCAACTAATTGGGGGTTAGCCAACTTTGTGTGCTTTGCCACATTTGCCCATAATGTGCCCTCTCCAGCCAAGGGAATTAATTCTTCTAAATCAGGGCAGCGAGGAGCTCGTAGAGGGTATGGCATATTGTGCTACTTTGTTGGTGTGACCTTGGAGTAGGCTTTTGGCATGATCCGTCGAGTTGGCTCAAATGGAATGACTTGCATGAGGACCTTGAACATCAATTTTGGCTTTAAGAGAGGATTTCCAGCGCGAATGAAACCCTCATACTCTGCACTAGACCATGATTCCAAAATTGTGTCATCAATGAAGGCTTCAATGTTATCCTATGGAATAGGATAGCGTACCTCTTGAGGATGCCGTTGGGGAGACAGGTGAGGTGCTAGTATCTCCTCATGGGCGAAAATCTATCTATTGAGGAATGAAGGTTGAGAAAATGCAGTCAGCTTGAGATGTGTTAGTAGGTGGTGTATTAGGATAGGGGTTAAGTAGCTTACTAGTGACATTAGAATAGACATGGTAAGTTGACTTTGAAGATGAGGATGAGGATTCTTCTTGACCCTTAGGGGGTGGGTGGCTAGGCTTGTGAGATTTTATAAATTCTTGTAAGTTAGGGATTTCCTCAGGATTGATAGTAGGATATTCAATGTGGGTAGCATCAAAATTGTATTGTACATTTGATAACATGGCTTCTAAGTGTTTGTAGATCTTAGAGTATAGCTTTAGAATTCCAAAAAGATGATACAAAGTAGACTCACATAAGTTTAGATGTTGGTGAGTATTATATACTTCGAGCCACCCGACTTATAATCCACTGATAACTATGTGCTACCACCTCATAGTTGGCCGGTGTCTCGAGAATGTCATCTGGGACAAACAGGTCTAATTTTTCGACACTGTTGTCCAGAATTTTGGAGGACCCGACCAACTACAAAGTTTTAACACCATAGGATATAATGGGTAAAAGAAGATGTCTTGTGGATTAGTTAATACTATGTCCCCCCGCAAAATTCCCATTATTATTGTAGGGTCAGCATCTCATTCAGTATTTTATTTAATTAGGGTTAGTTCACCTAGGCCTATGTCTTCAAATAGATTTATATCATACTCAAGTAAAGAGAGGGTTAGTGTAGACAAAAACAAAGTGAGAGTTTGAGGAGGTGCCCGAGGAATACTCAACTCCGAGGCACGCTCAAGGAGTAGGCGTAGGTCAACGCGATAGGCTCCAGCCGCGCTGACTTCTGTCTTGGATCGCTAACCAACGTTCTAACTCTTGTAAGCCAGAGTCAATGTTGCTAAGGAGGTTTGAAATTGCAGTTTCCCAAACCATCCTTGCAGCATCCAACTCCTCAAATCTTCAGGTTGCATCCTCTTGGGCACGCCTGGCTGTTGCTTCTCTTTCTTCAGCTTCAGTGATTTGTTGGAGCCTTTTAGCAGCCAGTAGCCTCCTCTGAATGTCCTGTGGTTGTTGTGTGTAAGTTGTGCCATTGCTTCTTGGTGGGCCAATTCTTTCCTTTGCATTTCTACTTAGCTTGCACTTATAGTGTCGTTAAGTGTTCTTATTTTTTCTACATGGGCCTTGTTCGATTGTTCTCTCTCTTGCTGTAAGTGAGTTGCCCTCTCCTCCGCTACTTTCAAATGTGAGGTTAGCTTCTGCTGGATGTGAGGTTAGCTTCTGCTGGATGTGGCTTTACAGTTCTTCTTCCTTGGCCCTGGCATTGGAGCTCCTATGCTTGGTGGGCATGAAGTGCTGTGAGCTCATTGGTGTGGGTGACCTCCTTCTGAAGTTGCTCCTTAGCTTGTTCTAACTTTGCCTTGAGGTCCACATTTTCCTTGATTCTTTGTACAATTGTTTGGTTGAGGACCATATTATTACTTTCCAGGGCTTTATATCTGTTCTCTTGCTCCTCCGTGGCCTTCAAGCTTTTCATTATGACATCTTTATGTGTGGCTTCAGCTCTACTGCCAAGTGGCCTTTTAAGGTTTTCACTTGTGTGTATGAGTCATTGACCTGCTTCCAAGGGCAGCGTTACGATCGTGGAGCATGTGTTTTGTGAGGAGGTGGCAAGGCCATACCTTTTGCTCCTGCTCCTAGAGTGCACTCATGCTTGCGCCTTCTTTGAGTCCAGCTTGTGGTTGGTTCAGCAGCTCATCCAGCCCTTCCGTGGTCTCTTACACGAATTGTTAATAGTCGACTTTTTGTAAGGAGGCCAGTTGGGGTATTTTTTCCTTATCTTCCTTGGGCTTGAGGGCTCTACACTTCTCTGTCTTTTGCTTGCATCATTGTGGGCTACTGTTTCATGTACTTGAGCCGTTACCGCCTCAACGCCTTGTGTTTCCTCAGCCTGTACTAATGCTTCTTATTCGGGCGCTGTCTCTGTTGGTGTGTCTGCCAGAGCTAAATCTTTGAGTGGGGATAGGTCCGTGAATATCAGCTACGTTAGGCTTGTCGTCGGGGGAGTAACTTACCACATGGGCTCCAGTGTGGCTTGGCTGATTTTGGTCTCTTGAAATGCTTCTTGGTATGTCTGGATTTCATGTGCAACTTCCACCTCTAATCTTTGTGATTCGGCAGCTATATATGGGATGACCCCCTCATTTTCTTCTTTGTCTTCTTCTTTCTCCCCTTCTTGATTTCCTTCATTATTGCATGGGTCTCCATTAAGACAGCTTGCTCCTCTTGCATGTCTTCAACTGCTGTCAGTGTTAGCTGCTCTAGCAGCAGCAGTGCCAGTTGTTGCAGGTACTCCGCTAGTTCAAGCTCTAGAGGCCTTTTTTCCACATAATTAAGAACTTGGGTGAGTAGATATGAGTTGCAAATGTTGGATTGGTGGGCCTTCAAATAGTTCTCCATCTCTAGGAGGCCCAGTCCTCCTCTTTCTTCTCATGTACCTTAGCAATTATGTTCAAAGGCACCCTGTTATATCTATCCACAGGCTTTTGACCTGCATCATTAATGACATGGCCCTACAATCGTTTTTTGTAGCCTCATCACACGGATGTTCTCGTACTCGGCCCCATTAGAGTTGTAAGAACTTTTCTTTAGCATTGCGTCCAGAGGCATTTTGTCAAATGTGTGGGCGTGGACTTTGACTGCTAGAGCGGGAGCTACAGAGCATCCCCTATGAGCTCTTCTGTGATTAGGAGTTTCTCTGTAGTGCCGTCAGCCTTTGTGATAGTTCCCCGTTTGGTGTCCTTGTCATAGGTCTTGATGTATTCGGTAGCGCAAAGTTCTGTGTCGATGCTTCTTGGGAGTAGTTGTGCCATTCTCCCCAAGCCTACCTTTTCCAGCTTCGCTTTTACTTCAGCCTCTTCCAGAATTTGGAGGCACTCTAGGCTATCGTAATGTAGGGCTACCTTTGTAAGGGCTTCTTTGTTAATGATGGCCCCATGGAAGGCTTGGGCGTAAGGGCCCAAAAAAATCAACTCCCGCACTAGTTTTTTTTTCTAACTTTCTAGGGATCCAGAAGCACCTAAATGCCAAATCTATGCATTATGATTGTGTTTGATGATGAATGTGAGCACAAAATACTCCAATAAAGCCCCAAACACAAATACATGCATCAATCATGCTAAAGAGTTTAAGCATGCTAAATGCATAGCTATCACACATGTCAATCCTTAATCATACATGCCAAGCCTTAATCTCTCATAAAAAAATCCTTAATCATACATGAAAAGCCTTAGTCTTTCACAAAAAATCCTTAAACACACATGTCAACTCTTAAGCATGCATGTGAACCCTTAATACATCAAAGGCTTAAAGCTAAGCATATGTGCCTATATGAATGTACAAAGGCTGTTTTCTCTCAAGGAAGCCATACAAATAAGTTCAAAGTCTTCTATCCATGAACTGAGTGCAAGAGTATGCCTATGGTTATGACCATAGTCTTAAAACACAATGATGCATATGAACCATCTAAAGCAAGATGCTAACCAAAGGAATGGCCCAAAGACCTCTGCCAAGAGTATCTAAGAACCGCTAAGAACCTCCTCCGGTGATGGTTTTCCAAGGGAGCAAAAACGCAAGGTTCCACCCCATGAAAAATCAAGGCATCAGTCTAAAGTACCATTGCTGGTGTCCTAAAGACCTTGAGAGATCCCTGCCCCCTCCACGCAACAAATTCAGGGGTGCTAGCAGCAGTAGAAGTAGCACTTCTTGCACAGGGCAGAGCCTCTCACTCGGGGCCTCGTCTAAGGATATTGGACAAGAGACTAATCCCTCGGTTCTTCGAAAACCGAACTTGGAAAAAACTTCCCTCGCCTAAAAAGCACGGGCGATTCCTCCAGGATATTTTTATTCTAACGTAGTCAAGAGCCTTAACTAACCAAAATGATCCGACTGAAACCGTAAATCACATGGTCAGATCAGGGAAAAGACTTGCACTTGGATCATAGAAACCAACACTTTTTTCCTTATCGAGAGGCACAGCTGTTGATTCTTTTCCATAGAACAAAGACCATCCGGGAATTACTTCATCTATCGTACCATAACAGAATTGAGTCTCATTTTAGGGATCCATCAGTCCACAACCTAGAATTGAGTCTCATTTTAGGGATCCATTAGTCCAGCCTAATCCCATGGGTTAGCCAACCGCCCACAACCACTGTAGTGATGGGATCCATTTAGGAATTTGGTTAGGTTTTGTCCCGGGTACCAGGGAAAAGAGTTCCCAGGCCCCCTAGCTGGCACTTCATGCAAACTTCAAGCTAGTCACACCACTTACACACCCAATATGAAATTGCTTGTTTCACAGATTCAGCTGTCTTTAAAAATAATCTTTTAATGAAACCATAGTATCACTGATCATAATCCTCCAAAATATCCGGTTGAATTCTAATTTCCAATCATTCTTCCATCGGTGTACCTATGGCATCATTGGCAACCAGAACGCTCACCACCTGTCCACTCAAGGGCCTTTGCAATAGTTCCTAGCTCATAGTACCCGAAAATATATTCACTTATAAAAACCCAAATGGACTCTCCATTGAAGATCAGCAAGATCAACCAACAGATCCATATAAAAGAGCCATGGACTCATCCGTTGAGGACCGGCAAGGTCAATCAACTAGATCCATGCCCCAACCTTCAATGGTAGAGATTAAGCGCACGTAGCCATCTAGCACCTCACGGGTAGAAAACGACCATGAAATTCCTCATTGAATAGCTCTTTATGATGCTTTTGACATGCCAAATGAAAACCCTAAGCTATGGCCAAGCTTAAGACAAGGATTGAAGCACCTAACACTCCCAAAATCAAGCAGGAAGAGGACAACATTTTAGATTAAGGACACTAATCAAGATTAGTGAGATTCCCCCCAATTTTGGTCCTGAGATTCAAATTTTTGGTGTGACTGCCCTTGAATTTGGTCCCCATCCAACCCATGGCTCCAAAAGATTAGAACAAATATTACATCTCATCACATCTATTCACATCACATCACATCCATTTACATTCATTCACATCACATCACATCCATTTACATTCATTCACATCTTATCACATCCATTTACATTCATTTACATCCATTTACATTCATTTACATTCATTCACATCACATCACATCACATCCATTTACATTCATTCACATCCACATCACATCTTATCACATCCATCCACATCACATCTTATCACATCCATCCACATCACATCTCATCCATTCGCATCTATCTAGATCCACATCACATCACATCACATCTCATCCATTCACATCTCATCAAATCTCATTCACATCCATCGCACATCAATTCACATCCAATCACATCATTCCCACATCAACTCACATCCATCCACATCATTCCCACATCAACTCACATCCATCCACATCACATCTCTTCCATTCACATCTCATCACATCTCATTCACATCCATCACACATCAATTCACATCCAATCACATCATTCCCACATCAATTCACATCCAGTCACATCATTCCCACTCACATCCAATCACATCATCCCACATCAACTCACATCCAATCACATCAACTCACATCCAATCACATCATCCGCATCAACTCACATCCAATCACATCAACTCACATCCAATCACATCATCCCACATCAACTCACATCCAATCACATCATTCCCACATTCATTCACATCATCCCATATTAGTTCCACATCATTCACATCATCCACACATCAACTCACATCCAATCACATCGTCCCACATCAACTCACATCCAATCACATCATCCCACATTAACTCACATCGTATCACATCATTCCCACATCAACTCACATCCAATCACATCATTCCCACATTCATTCACATCATCCCATATTATTTCCACATTATCCACACATCAATCCACATCCATTCACATCTTTCCATATCATTTTCACATTTATTCACATCATCCACACATTAATCCACATCATACACACATTAATCCACATCATCCACACATCCCACACATCACTTATCATCACTCCACATCATTCCACGCATCCCAGACATCACTTCTCATCACTCCACATCATTCTACACATCCCACACATCACTTCTCATCTATTCACATCCATTCACATCCGTTCACATCCATTCACGTCCATTCACATCTATTCATATCTATTCACATCCATTCACATCCATTCACACCCGTTCACATCATTTCACATCCATTCAATGATTCCATTAAATTTGTGCATAACCTTCTTTATTTTTTTGACTATTGATAATGTTCAAAACTCCTCTTTTAACATAAAATTTATTTTGCATAGATTCATTGTCTAATGATATAAATTTTACCATAACTTCCCTACATTTTCTATGAAATGATAATGATTAAAATTCCACTTTTAGTATAAAAATTATTATGCATAAATTCATTTTCTAAGGCTATAAATTTTGCCATAGCTTCCCCACATTTTCTATGAAATGATAATACTCAAAGTTCCTCTTTTAGAATAAAATTATTTATGTATAAACCAACATTTTCTAATAAGAAAATTTTGCCATAACTTTCTCACATTTTCTATGAAACGATAATACTCAAAGTTCCTCTTTTAGAATAAAATTATTTATGTATAAACCTTCATTTTCTAATTTAATGAGTGAAATCCAAATGTCATGGGAATTCCTCTTTTATTATAAAAATGAGATTAACTAGAACTTCCTCTTTTTTACTAATTAATTAATTATGCATAAACATTAAATTTTGATTTTCCATGGATGTGATGAAAAAAAAATCTTTTTGAATAGGATGACCATTCCTAGAATATCGTAGGAAGTCCTCTTTTCATGTTATGCATAAAATTGATTTATGTATTTATTTTAAAAAAATTTACCATAGCTCCGCTACTATTACTGATAATTTTCAATAAATTTGAAAAGAATAAAGCTTCGTAATACAATATGATAAACTAACTATCATTTGGACTAGTATCCCATTTATGGAATTAAATCCTAAGTTTCTCATAATTTTAGTAATATAAAAGCATTAAAAAGCCATTTCTTTAACCTTTAGCTTACTAGCATAGAGTTTGACTTTAGAATAGAGAATTTCTCCATGAGAAGCATCATTTGAGTACAGAATTGGTCTCATAGGAATGACCATTCTTTGGGAGAGAGAGAAATATACATAAAAACATTCTAAGCATAAATGTAAACATTTTGTGATTATTCCTTAGAATTCTTTGGAGAGCTTAATTTACAATGAAAGACCATTCATTTGAATACTTCTCAAGCTTGAGAGGGGTTGAGAAGTGGACACATTAAGATTAGAGACAAAAAAAAAACCATAAATTTACACTTTACCTCTTGTTTTGCTTGCTTCTCTAATCAAGGAAGAAGCCCCCAACCAATCAATTGGTTAGTATGTTGAAGGAGAGCTCCAAGGAAGGTTGGAGAGAGAGAAGCTCCAATCTCTCCAAATTGTAGAGGATTTTTTGGGGAGAATAGAAAATATGCTTATATTAATGTAATATTGGCATGGTCTAGTTTCACAGATGAGAATACAAAAGAATGAGGGTCTATTTATAGGTGAGGGAGGCCACTAACTGAGTCCAACTAAGTTCTAGAATTTTCCAGGTTCAGTTTGGCTAAATTTGGACAAGATTAGGACCAGCTTAGCTCCCATTTTGATCTAGTTTGATTCAAGTGAGAGGAGAGATAAAAATATCTTAATATTATTGAATTAAAAACCCTCCCACACATGTGAAGGAGGCACCTACCTCAAAAGTCCTCGTTTCCTTACCAAGGTGTCAAAAATTCATCATTCCACTAAAATATCTCATTTTTTTAGTAATATATCATAATTTTTAACTAATAAACCCTGTACTCAATCAACTCTTCATCTTATGTGAACATTTACTCCTTTCTGGGTATTTTCTTTTATTCATTGGATTTATCTCATCCCAACACTTGGATTAATCTTATTGGCCCCATAGGAACCTTAATTGGATCATAATCCAGAAATTTCTGAAAATCTTGACCCTTAGGCTAAGGTCCTTTATACTCATTTTCAATTAATTTCAAATGCACATTAGAAAGTTCTTTTTGAATTTCTGTTTTAGGGGAATCCATTTTAGACACTAGGAGGATTTTTATATCCAAAGATATCTCAATTTAGGATTATCTCTCTCTAGGCCTAAACAAGATCTTTCTTCTGTTTCAGAGAGGGGAATAATTTCAAGAACAGAAGGGGAGGTTCTTAAACCTTTACACCTCAAAAGCTGGAGGGAGGAATCTTACATCCTACCCCACTTAAAAAATGCGAGACGTCCTCATCTCACAAGTGGAGTATGATCTCTTTCATCTTCTTCTTCTTCTTCAATTGCTTCCAACATTACTGCCTTGAAAGTGGACGGTCGATTCGGGAATATCTCTCTTTGACTTTCCCTATTCTGAGGCGGAGGTCTTGCATTACTTTGGATTGAAAGTGTGGGTTGGTTAGAGGGTCTACCTCTGGGATTTCTCTAATTTTGGTGGAAAGGAACCTAATTACTCTCGAAGGAAGGAGCTGGAGTTTGGAATCCTGGTCCCTTATTTCCCTACCCCGAAAACCTTGATCCAAAAGGAGTTGGGCAATCCATACTACGATGTCCAAATCCTTGACAGTTATAGCATTTCACTTCTTTGTTCAAGGGTGGAACTGTGTAGTTGAATTCCAGGGGATTGAGTTCCGGGGAAAGGACCTTTCTTCCATTCTGGAACTCTCCATAACCTAAGCTTGACCTTGTTATCTTTTAGGTGGTGGAAGGTTGGAATCACCTTCCGGAGCTAAAAATCTTTTGAAAGATGATGGTGCTGGCTTCGACGGGACCTTGACATCAAAGGCCTTGGCGAAATCCCTCGCCATCCGCACTACTTCGGCCATGGAAACTGGCTTGGCATTCTTCACTAGGATATTCAAAGGTTCGTTTAATCCCCGAATTTACCTGGCCATCAGCTGTTCTTCAATGGTGGCGAGTACTTGAGGAGAAGAGCGAACGCTTGGTGATACACTTCAATAGTTCTGCTCTCCTGGGTTAACTCTAAGAATTTGTTCATCTTTGTTTCCAGAAAGTCAGGAGAACAGAATCTCTTCCTTAGGTAAATTTTGAGATCATTCCATGTCTGGGTGTTCCGATCCAGACGGTCTGTGTCGCAATGGTTTCTCCATGCCACTCTAGTTGTTTCTACTATCCTTTAGAGCCATTTTACTCTTCTCGTTGTTCCCGGTGACATCGAAGTACTCTTCCATTGCTTCGATCCACTTCTCCACAACCTCTCCCAAGTTTTCCCCTTCACCCTTGAAAGGTCCAGGCTGCGATCTATGAAGAGTTTTACAAACATCCAAGTCAAGCTCTTCCTCATCGAGTTTGGGGTTATCATTCCTACCACAACAACCTCGATCCATGATCCTATCAATACGAAAATTCTTGTTAAGTCCCTTTATTTATAATTCCAATCCGACTTTAGATCCAACTAATTCTGGGGTTCTTTAGATTGGTCAATCCCCTACAGAATCTTGGGATAAAGATCCCTTCTAACAGAAGAACATACAGTATTCATTATCAGAGAATAACTCATTCATATTCTTAACATAGAAATGGTCCATCAGACCAAAAATTTCATCTGAACATTCCTCCACGAGAATTTCAGTTATGCAAGTTTTCAGTTTGTCATCCCTTAATTAGATCCACTGGGTCAAGGGTTAACAGCAACAATCTGCCAGCACAATCCACTAATCTCATAGTGATTTGCTGAAGTCATAATCGTCATTCCAGTTATTAACATCATTACTGGGATTCGTCCCATTCATCCTCATTGTGGTTTTGTTCAGCTTATCTTCTTTCAACCAGAATTCACGAATCATCATCTTTCAATCAGAATCCAAATCAACTCATCAATTTTCAACCAGAATTCTAAAATCATACCAACCAACATTGGAATTCATCATCTGGATAGCATTTTTGCTTATAATTTCAAGGTCTTACATTTACTGGTATATACTACCAGTAGTAAAGAGCTGCAGTTATACCTTCGGTATATATGTGGGTAGTCACGGTCCTTGGAATTATAAGGTAAATACCATCATATCTAGGCCTTAAGCAAGTCAGGGATTCCATACAATTGCATTACTTTCATCTGAAATCCCAATTACCAATTTATGAATTTTCATTCTGAATGTCAATTTGTAAGAATTTCATCACATAATTACAATCTTTTACCAGTACTTCATAAATTTTAAAATTTATTATGCATAAATTCATTTCCTAAGGCTATAAATTTTGCCATAGCTTCCCCACATTTTCTATGAAATGATAATACTCAAAGTTTCTCTTTTAGAATAAAATTATTTATGTATAAACCTTTATTTTCTAATAAGAAAATTTTGCCATAACTTCCCCACATTTTCTATGAAATGATAATACTCAAAGTTCCTCTTTTAGAATAAAATTATTTATGTATAAACCTTCATTTTCTAATTTAATAAGTGAAATCCAAATGTCATGGGAATTTGTTTTTTATCATAAAAATAAAATATACTAGAAATTTCTCTTTTTTACTAATTAATTAATTATGCATAAACATTAAATTTTGATTTTCCATGGATGTGATGAAAAAAAATCTTTTTGAATAGGATGACCATTCCTAGAATATGGTAGGAAGTCCTCTTTTCATGTTATGCATAAAATTGATTTATTTTTTAAAAAAAAAACATTTACCATAGCTCCGCTACTATTATTGATAATTTTCAATAAATTTGAAAAGAATAAAGCTTCGTAATACAATATGATAAACTAACTATCATTTGGACTAATATCCCATTTATGGAATTAAATCCTAAGTTTCTCATAATTTTTTTAACCTTTAGCTTACTAGCATAGAGTTTGACTTTAGAATAGAGAATTTCTCCATGAGAGGCATCATTTGAGTAGAGAATTGGTCATAGGAATGACCATTCTTTGGGAGAGAGAGAAATATACATAAAAACATTCTAAGCATAAATGTAAACATTTTGTGATTATTCCTTAGAATTCTTTGGAGAGCTTAATTTACAATGAAAGACCATTTATTTGAATACTTCTCAAGCTTGAGAGGGGTTGAGAAGTGGACACATTAAGATTAGAGACAAAAAAAAACCATAAATTTACACTTTACCTCTTGTTTTGCTTGCTTCTCTAATCAAGGAAGAAGCCCCCAACCAATCAATTGGTTAGTATGAAGGAGAGCTCCAAGGAAGGTTGGAGAGAGAGAAGCTCCAATCTCTCCAAATTGTAGAGGATTTTTTGGGGAGAATAGAAAATATGCTTATATTAATGTAATATTGGCATGGTCTAGTTCACAGATGAGAATACAAAAGAATGAGGGTCTATTTATAGGTGAGGGAGGCCACTAACTGAGTCCAACTAAGTTCTAGAATTTTCCAGGTTCAGTTTGGCTGAATTTGGACAAGATTAGGACCAGCTTAGCTCCCATTTTGATCTAGTTTGATTCAGGTGAGAGGAGAGATAAAAATATCTTAATATTATTGAATTAAAAACCCTCCCACACATGTGAAGGAGGCACCTACCTCAAAAGTCCTCCTCTCCTTACCAAGGTGTCAAAAATTTATCATTTCACTAAAATATCTCAATTTTTTAGTGATATATCATAATTTTAAACTAATAAACCCTGTACTCAATCAACTCTTCATCTTATGTGAACATTTACTCCTTTTTGGGTATTTTCTTTTATTCATTGGATTTATCTCATCCCAACACTTGGATTAATCTTATTGGCCCCATAGGAACCTTAATTCGACCATAATCCAGAATTTTTTGAAAATCTTGACCCTTAGGCTAAGGTCCTTTATACTCATTTTCAATTAATTTCAAATGCACATTGGAAAGTTCTTTTTGAATTTCTGTTTCAGGGGAATCCATTTTAGACACTAGGAGGATTTTTATATCCAAAGATATCTTAGTTTAGGATTATCTCTCTCTAGGCCAAAACAAGATCTTTCTTCTATTTCAGAGGGGAATAATTTCAAGAACAGAAGGGGAGGTTCTTACACCTTTACACCTCAAAAGCTGGAGGGAGGAATCTTACATCCTACCCCACTTAAAAAACGTGAGACGTCCTCATCTCGCAGGTGAAGTATAATCTCTTTCATCATCTTCTTCTTCTTCAATTGCTTCCAGTGTTACTGCCTTGGAAGTGCACGGCCGATTCGGGAATATCTCTCTTTGACTTTCCCTATTCTGAGGCAGAGGTCTTGCATTACTTTGGATTGAAAGTGCGGGTTGGTTAGAGGGTCTACCTCTGGGATTTTCCTGATTTTGGCGGAAAGGAATCTAATTACTTTGGAAGGAAGGAGCTGGAGTCTGGAATCTTGGTCCCTGATTTCCCTGCCCCGAAAGCCTTGATCCAAAAGGAGTTGGGCAATCCATACTGCGATGTCCAAATCCTTGACAGTTGTAGCATTTCACTTCTTTGTTCAAGGGTGGAACCTCTGAATTTGAATTCCAGGGGATTGAGTTCCGGGGAAAGGACCTTTCTTCCATTCTGGAACTCTCCATAACCTAAGCTGACCTTGTTATCTTTTAGGCGGTGGAAGGTTGAAATCACCTTCCGGAGCTAAAAATCTTTTGAAAGATGATGGTGCTGGCTTCGACGAGACCTTGACATCAAAGGCCTTGGCGAAATCCCTCGCCATCTGCACTGCTTCGGCCATGGAAATTGGCTTGGCATTCTTCACTAGGATATTCAAAGGTTCGTTTAGTCCCCGAATGAACCTGGCCCCCATCAGCTATTCTTCATCCAGCGGTGGCGCGAGTACTTGAGGAGGAGAGCGAATGCTTGGTGATACACTTCAATAGTTCTGCTCTCCTAGGTTAACTCTAAGAATTCGTTCATCTTTATTTCCAAAAAGCCGGGAGGACAGAATCTCTTCCTTAGGTAAATTTTGAGATCATTTCATGTCTGGGTGTTCCGATCCAAACGATCTGTCTCGCAGTGGTTTCTCCATGCCACTCTAGTTGTTTCTACTATCTTCAGCCTTTAGAGCCATTTTACTCTTCTCATTGTTCTCGGTGACATTGAAGTACTCTTCCATTGCTTCGATCCACTTCTCCACAGCCTCTCCCAAGTTTTCCCCTTCACCCTTGAAAGGTCCAGGCTGCGATCTATGTGAAGAGTTTTACGAACATCCAAGTTGAGCTCTTCCTCATCAAGTTGGGGGTTATCATTCCTACCACAACGACCTTGATCCATGATCCTATCAATACGAAAATTCTTGTTAAGTCCCTTTATTTATAATTCCAATCCGACTTTAGATCCAACTGATTCTAGGGTTCTTTAGATTGGTCAGTCCCCTACAGAATCCTGGGATAAAGATCCCTTCTAATAGAAGATTATATAGTATTCATTATCAAAGAATAACTCATTCATATTCTTAACATAGAAATGGTCTGTCAGACTAAAAATTTCATCTGAACATTCCTCCACGGGAATTTCAATTATGCAGGTTTTCAGTTTGTCATCCCTTAATTAGATCCACTGGGTCAAGGGTTAACAGCAGCCAGCACAATCCACTAATCTCATAGTGATTTATTGAAGTCATAATCGTCATTCCAGTTATTAACATCATTACTGGGATTCGTCCCATTCATCCTCATTGTGGTTTTATTCAACGTATCTTCTTTCAACCAAAATTCAGGAATCATCATGTTTCAATCAGAATCCAAATCAACTCATCAATTTTCAACCAGAATTCTAAAATCATATCAACCAACATTGGAATTCATCATCTGGATAGCATTTTTGCTTATAATTTCAAGGTCTTACATTTACGCGTATATACTATCAGTAAAGAGTTGCAGTTATACCCTCGGTATATACAGGTAGTCACGGTCCTTGGAATTATAAGGTAAATACCATCTTATCTAGGCCTCAAGCAAGTCAGGGATTCCATACAATTGTAGTACTTCCATATAAAGACCCAAATACCAATTTATGAATTTTCATTTTGAATGTCGATTTGTATGAATTTCATCACATAATTACAATCTTTTACCAGTACTTCATAAATTTTTGACATTTTTGGCTTCTCGGTTGATCCACTTAGGCCAATTTGCTCTGATACTAGCTGAGAGATCCCTGCCCACTCCGCACAACGAATTCGGGGGTGCTAGCAGTGGAAGTAGCACTTCTTGCGCAAGGCAGAGCCTCTCACTCGGGGCCTCGCCCACGGATATCTAGACAAGAGACCAATCCCTCGGTTCTTCCAAAACCGAACCTGGAAAAAACTTTCCTCGCCCAGAAAGCACAGGCGATTCCTCCAGGATATTTTTATTCTACCGTAGTCAAGAGCCTTAACTAACCAAATTGATCCGACCGAAACCGTAAATCACACAGTCAGATCAGGAAAAAGACTTGCATTTGGATCATAGAAACCAACACTTCATTTTAATTGAACCGAGGCTGGTCAAGACCAGGACCACACGAGACGTCCTCCATTGACTCTCGGTCAACTGTTGCAACTCTTTCACTTAGGTCCCCACGACCTCATTCACAATATGGTCAAAATGCTTCCCCAGCATTCTTGACATAAAACAGTCTTTTAAAAACAAGTTTCATAAATACAATTTCTAACGAACTCACATCTTTCCACATCATTTCTCGTTATTCCACATTCTTCTACATCAATTCACATTGCTTATTCCACATCACATCAACTCACATCCAATCACATCATTCCCACATCAACTCACATCCAATCACATCATTCCCACATCAATTCACATCTAGTCACATCATTCCCACATCAACTCACATCCAATCACATCATCCCATATCAACTCACATCCAATCACATCATCCCATATCATCTCACATCCAATCACATCATCCCACATCAATTCACATCCAATCACATCAACGCACATCCAATCACATCATCCCACATCATTTCATATCCAATCACATCATTTTCACATTCATTCACATCATCCCATATTATTTCCATATCATTCACATCATCCCATATCAACTCACATCCAATCACATCATCCCACATCAACTCACATCCAGTCACATCATTCCCACATCAACTCACATCCAGTCACATCATTCCCACATCAACTCACATTCAATCACATCATTCCCACATTCATTCACATCATCCCATATTATTTCCACATCATTCACATCATCCAAACATCAATCCACATCCATTCACATCTTCCCACATCATTTTCACATTCATTCACATTAATCCACATCATCCACACATCTCACACATCACTTATCATCACTCCACATCATTCCATGCATCCCACACATCACTTCTCATCACTCCACATCATTCTACACATCCCACACATCACTTCTCATCTATTCACATCCATTCACATGTGTTCACATCCATTCACATCCATTCATATCCATTCACATCCATTCACATCTATTCACATCCATTCACATCATTTCACATCTATTCACATCCATTCACATCCATCCACATCATTTCACATCTATTCATATCCATTCACATCCATTTCACATCAATTCACATCCATTCACATCATTTCACATCAATTCACATCCATTCACATCATTTCACATCTATTCATATCCATTCACATTATTTCACATCCATTCACATCCATTTAATGATTCCATAAAATTTGTGCATAACCTTCTTTATTTTTCTGACTATTGAATAATGTAAATTCCTCTTTTAACATAAAATTTATTTTGCATAGATTCATTGTCTAATGATATAAATTTTACCATAACTTCCCTGCATTTTCTATGAAATGATAATGATTAAAATTCCACTTTTAAGATAAAAATTATTATGCATAAATTCATTTTCTAAGGCTATAAATTTTGCCATAGCTTCCCCACATTTTCTATGAAATGATAATACTCAAAGTTCCTCTTTTAGAATAAAATTATTTATGTATAAACCTTCATTTTCTAATAAGAAAATTTTGCCATAACTTCCCCACATTTTCTATGAAATGATAATGCTCAAAGTTCCTCTTTTAGAATAAAATTATTTATGTATAAACCTTCATTTTCTAATTTAATGAGTGAAATCCAAATGTCATGAGAATTCCTCTTTTATCATCAAAATGAAATTTACTAGAAATTTCTCTTTTTTACTAAAATTAATTATGCATAAACATTAAAATTTGATTTTCCATCGATGTGATGAAAAAAAATCTTTTTGAATAGGATGACCATTCCTAGCATATGGCAGGAAGTCCTCTTTTCATGTTATGCATGAAATTGATTTATTTTTTAAAAAAAAAATTACCATAGCTCCGCTACTATTATTGATAATTTTTAATAAATTTGAAAGGAATAAAGCTTAGTAATACAATATAATAAACTAACTATCATTTGGACTAATATCCCATTTATGGAATTAAATCTTAAGTTTTCATTAATTTTAGTAATATAAAAGCATTAAAAAGCCATTTCTTTAACCTCTAGCTTACTAGCATAGAGTTTGACTTTAGAATAGAGAATTGCTCCATATGAGAAGCATCATTTGAGTAGAGAATTGGTCATTAGGAATGACCATTCTTTGGGGGAGAGAGAAATATACATAAAAACATTCTAAATTAAGCATAAATGTAAACATTTTGTGATTATTCCTTAGAATTCTTTGGAGAGCTTAATTTACACTGAAAGACCATTCATTTGAATACTTCTCAAGCTTTAGAGGGGTTGAGAAGTGGAAACATTAAGATTAGAGAGAAAAAAAACCATAAATTTACACTTTACCTCTTGTTTTGCTTGCTTCTCTAATCAAGGAAGAAGCCCCCAACCAATCAATTGGTTAGTATGTTGAAGGAGAGCTCCAAGGAAGGTTGAAGAGAGAGAGAAGCTCCAATCTCTCCAAATTGTAGAGGATTTTTAGGGGATAATAGAAAATATGCTTATATTAATGTAATATTGGCATGGTCTAGTTCACAGATGAGAATACAAAAGAATGAGGGTCTATTTATAGGTGAGGGAGGCCACTAACTGAGTCCAACTAAGTTCTAGAATTTTCCAGGTTCAATTTGACTGAATTTGGACAAGATTAGGACCAGTTTAGCTCCCATTTTGATCTAGTTTGATTCAGGTGAGAGAGGAGATAAAAATATCTTAATATTTTTGAATTAAAAAGCCTCCCACACGTGTCAAGGAGGCACCTACCTCAAAAGTCCTCCTCTCATTACCAAGGTGTCAAAAATTCATCATTCCACTAAAATATCTTATTTTTTTAGTAATATATCATAATTTTCAACTAATAAACCCTGTACTTAGTCAACTCTTCATCTTATGTGAACATTTACTCCTTTTTGGGTGTTTTCTTTTATTCATTGGATTTATCTTATCCCAACACTTGGATTAATCTTATTGGCCCATAGGAACCTTAATTGGACCATAATCCCATAATCCAAATCTTGACCCTTAGGCTAAGGTCCTTTATGCTCATTTTCAATTAATTCCAAATGCACATTGGAAAGTTCTTTTTGAATTTTTATTTCAGGGGAATCCATTTTAGACACTAGGAGGATTTTTATATCCAAAGATATCTCAATTTAGGATTATCTCTCTAGGCCAAAATAGGGTAAAACAAGATCTTTCTTCTGTTTTTCAGAGAGGGGAGTAATTTCAAAAATAGAAGGGGAGTTTCTTACACCTTTACACCTCAAAAGCTGGAGGGAGGAATCTTACAGACCTACTAGGATCTGGTGATGGCTCTCTTCTTGGTCTTCTCTTCTCTTTTTTTTTTAAATCTATTTATTTATTTATCTATCTATTGTAACAAGTATCCTTTCACTCACAAATTGCCTACAGAGTTAGAATATGGCTAAAGAGGGCTCAATAAAGATAGAGTTGAGTCCTTGGCATACCTTATTTTAGATACAGAATAGGAAGACTGGGACTTTTTTAAAGAAAAAATGCTAGTATTATATTTATCGAGATAGCAATTGAGAGAAATTTGGACTAGTTCAAGTGTAATGCAAACATTCTCCTAGTGAATCATGAAAGTAAAAAATTACAAAAGATCTACATATAAAGAGCAAGTTTCGAATACACTTGTTCAAATAGAAGAGACTTGCCGTTGTTGCTTGTAAGATGGTGGAATGTGGAGATCTGTAAGCCTACATTAATGGACATATCCTAGCAATCTTGTAAACTTGACTATACACTTCACTGACACACATAAGTAAATAACAAAAATGAAGAGTTTATCGTAAAACGTCATCGTCAAAAAGATGCAATGTGAATATAAACTTAGACTCATCATCACTAGGTCCCTTATCCTCATGGGATACTCCTAGCTCATATGTTGTTTGTGATGTACTTTGTTGATGGGTGTGTACACCCCCTAGCATTTTGGCATTAGCTTGGGTGTGAACATCCCTAACATTAGTAGCATTAGCTTAGGTTAATGGGTTGTGGGATTTGGTTATTACATGATGTCATATCAAGAAGTGGTTACAAGAGGGCTAGTGGGGAGTTAGGATCTTGTGGAGGTTATGGGACACTAATAGTCACATGGGTAGCCCAAGAGTCACATGGGTATCCCAAGAGTCACATGGTTGGATGGCTATATAAAGCCCCTCTTGTATGCAAATTGGTATCCCAAGAGTCACATGGGTATCCCAAGAGTCACATGGTTGGATGGCTATATAAAGCCCCTCTTGTATGCAAATTGGACATGACATGAGATGACATAACTATGACTATGGTATGTACATGATTCTTGGATACACAAGATGATGTATATGGAATACACTATGATGTTATGCTGTTATGCTTGTATTTTTATCTTGTTCTTGATACATCCCTCCTCCATACTCATGTGTACATGTGTACTCCATGGCTATGTGTGTAGGAGCATGTGTGCTTTTCCCATGTTAGCAAAGTGATGCTAACACTTGGTGATCATGATGGGATGAGAAGCTTCGTCGAGCGATCTTCTCCTTGACCACATTCCCTTGATTAGAAGTCCATGGGGGAAAAGAGAGATTAGTGATTTCTTTTCCATCTCTTGATTTTTATTCAACCTCCACGAGTCCTTAGGGGAGAGGATTGTATGATGCTCATTTTATGTTTGTATCATAATTTCTACAAGATGCAATTAATGCATAAATTCTTTGGCGAAAGGGTTTAGCCGTAAGTAGGGTTTTCACCTTCTCCCAATTTTACATAAACTAAAGCTCCTATGCTTGTCCTTTCTTGCTATAGCTATGACCTTGTAAAGCTTGCTTTTGATTTATTAAACCCTTTTTTTCCTGCGCTACTTGAATCAACTCTCCTCTGCATGTATGTTTATTTTAGAGTGTGCACATGCTCACTGCTTTAGTGTGTGAAAGGGTGTGGGTGTGTGTTCTGGATGGTTTTATGCATGTGTAGTGTGTGTGTGTGTGTGTGTGTGCCACTAGGTGTGTGAAAGGGTATGTGTGTGCTTTAGTGTGTGTTTTTATGTGTGTGTGTGTGTGTGTGTGTGTAGGGTGTTTATTTATGTGTGTGTGTGTGTAGGGTGTTTATTTATGGGTGTGTGTTTGTATGTGTGTTTGTGTGTATAGGGTGTATGTGTTGTGTAGGTGTGTTTGTTTATGGGTGTAAGAGTGTGTGTCATAGCAGTGAGTGTGGTCACTAGTGATGGCATGACAGCATAGTTCGGAGTCCAGACTCAAGAGATGTATAGGCCAGCAGACTCCAGTCCCCAGTGCCACTCCATGGCAGCAAAGTGTTTGAACTTTGCACTATGCAGTAGCACGATGACAGAGGGTGTGTCACGGCATTGGGGTGGGGCCTCATAACTAAGTGACATGGTGCACGGCCGCTTGGGTCAATTAGGTAAAGTTTAAGAGAGAGAGAGAGAGAGAGAGAGAGAGAGAGAGAGAGAGAGAGAGAGAGAGAGAGAGAGAGAATGAAAATGTTTTTTAATTGAAATTTTCTAAATAAGAGAGAGAGAGAGAGAGAGAGAGAGAGAGAGAGAGAGAGAGAGAGAGAGAGAGAGAGAAGATTTGTTTTTTAAAATTAAGAAAAAAATAGAGAGAGAGAGAGAGAGAGAGAGAGAGAACATTGATGTCTTTATTTTTTTTAAAACCAAGACACCTCTACATGACAAAAAATAAAAAGTAATTTATTAGAACTCAAAATAAAAGGGAAAAAAAGAAGGGGAAAGTTTTTTAATATATAAATATATATACCAAGAACACTTCAAATCAAAAGAAAATAAAAGGTAACTATTAATAGAAGAGAAATGAAATGAACAGTGAGATTTAATGTTACACCTATTACAATTGGTAAAGGTCAACAGACTCATGACAAACTCCTCTCCCTTTCCTTGGCTCATTCTTACACATGCCCCCACTAGGATTCGTCACATTCAATGCTCTTGGCCTCTAATGGGTTGTGAATAAAAGACTAATGAAAAATTAAGTATATACAAAGAGACCAAATTTATCAGTATAATCACTCTAATCATGGTGAAAGAAAGGTGCATTTAGATTAGCCTAGGATTATCGTAATTACTTTGGATTAAGGAAAGCTAGAGAGATTAGTAGTAAGCAATATGGAAAGTAAAGTGTAATGAGTATCAAGAAGTATGTTAAAAGGTTCAAAAGGGTACAATACTCCTAGAGCACATGCCTTTTAGAGTCCCAAGGTCCATGTGCCCTAATCCCACATGTAAATGACCCTAAGTCCATGTGCCTAGGCCCATCCCATGTGCATGTGCATCCTGTAAAATTCCTCCCTCCAGCTTTTGAGGTGTACAGGTATAAGAACCTCCCCTTCTGATCTTATAATTATTCCCCTATCTGAAATAAAAGAAAGATCTTGTTTTACCCTGGCCTGGAGAGAGAAAATGTCTAGAGGGAGGTAATTCAAAATTGAGATATTTAGGGATATAAAAATCCTCCTAGTGTCTAAAATGGTTTCCCCTGAAATAAAAATTCAAAAAGAACTTTCCAATGTGCAATTGGAATTAATTAAAAATAGGTATAAAGGACCTACAGAATCGAGTGGATACATCAACAGTAGTAGTAGCCAGACCATGATTCGATGAGTTGGGCTATCGAGTGAGTAATCACACCCTCTCTCTCTCTCTCTCTCACTCTCCACTCTGTCAAGTCTCGCGTATCGAACCTTCTCTCTTGCGAAGGGTTCTTCAAAGAAGCAGGGAGGCTTCTCTTGTCTTTACTCAGTGGGGCAGATTGTAGTCACTTGGCCATTAGTAGAAAGAGCAAGTGTCTTGCTCTTTGTTGCTTTTCCTTTCTTTCCATTCTCCTCCTAGCCATTGCGGGAGGCCTCATGTGTGCAATCGTGGGCAATACCAACAAAGATATCCACTACAAGTACTTTCTTGTGGGCATCATCCTTTCTTCCAGGCGCGGCAATGTCTACTATGCCTCAACCATTGCAATGGAGAGTGCCATGTTTTGGCTCAGGGTTGCTGATTTTGTCATCATCCGTTATGCCCTTATCAAGAACATCAAGGGATCCATGACCCATGGCATTGTCTTTGTTATAGCAGTATCATGGTTCAAAGGCACTAAGGTCACCTACTTCCCTTACACTGCATTATTTTATTACTTCAAGAAGGTAGTGGATGTGCACAAATTTGAGAAAACAGTAAGGGCCCTAAGCTTTAACCATTTTAATCAAGGTCAAATCACATTCTTGTATGCGGACATACTAGGTACCCCAGATACCCCCTGTGCATAGGACATCACCGCCCTCATGCACTCTTCAGTGGCTTGTTCTTAGATGGTAGAATGTGCTTATAACTACTCTTTGGCATAGTTTTGTCCTCATTGCAGGAGCATTTGCTTTATGTCTATGGAGTAATAATTCCAAGAGAACTATGTTGGTAGCTACTATCTCTCTCACTTTACTAAGAATGTAGATGTTTTATTTGATGTAGCTATGGCCAGTAGCTATGGCCAAGCTATGGCCAATGATGCACATGGGCTACTTGATGCTATCCCTCATATAGTTGAGATAATGATGATGATGTGTTCTTTGATGTAGATGTAGCCATGGCCGATGATGCACATGGGCTACTCGATGATGATCCTCATGTCATTGAGGATGATACGGTTATTATGACTCCTTGGGCACCTTAGAATAATGCATTTCCATGCACAAGAAATACACATAAGCAAGAGGTTTTTTATAAAATGAACACTAAAGTTAAGATAAAGCAGCCTTGTGTGTGAATAACAAGAACCTTGGTATTGCACCAAGCTCTACTTATTGGGTGCACACTTGGTATTATGCTAGTGTAGTGCACTAGTTGTGGGGACTTTGATCAAATCAAATACTAAAAATCAAATCAAATACTAAAAATGACATATGACATGGTGGCTTTCATGATCCAGCTCATCTATGCCTACTGCATAGAGTACATGAAACACATCCTTCACCTCTATGGGAAACTCGGGGTGGACAACTTGATGAACTTAAATGGTAAGTAACTTGCCAATTCTTGAAGTATTGTCTTGAAATATGGTATCAATGAAAAAATGATATTAAATATTGAAAGAATGAAGCATGAGAGGAGATGCTTAGTTGGGATACTACCGAGATGCCTATAAGACGTAATGAGAAGGCATGAGGTCCAGAGGAAGCATGAGATGGCTAGAGGAGATGCTTAGATGAGGATACTACCGAGATGCCTATAAGACCCAGTGAGAGGCATGAGGTCCTGATGTGATGAGGAAGCCCATGCGAGGTCTTGATCGTGTCACTTGTAAGTCCTAAAACGAGGCATGAGGGCCAGAGGAAGAGTCTTGCACTGAGGATACTATCGAGACGCCTGTAAGACCCAATGAGAAGGCATGAGGTCCGGAGGAGGGCCAGTTGAAGATCCCTACTAAGTCGCCTATAAGTCTCGGGATATAGAGGCATGAAAGCCGCAGGAGAAAGCTTAGTGAGATACCTACTGCAAGAGAAAGCTTAGTGAGATACCTGTCGAGATGGCCGTAAGACCCAGCGAGAAGACATGAGGTCCAGATAAAAGGTTCAATGAGGTCCCTACCGAGTTTCCTATAAGGCGAAGGAACAAACAAAAGCCAAAATGGAAATATTAAAAGCATAAGAAAATGATTTCTAGAATGCAGTTACTTGTTGGGTGTTGTAATTTCAGGACCCAAGGGAGGACTCACCTTGGGGACTTTTGGAGATGAAGCTGACTTCCTAGACACATGGAGTAGAAGCAGGTGGCTACATCAACACAGACGGTAGCATACTTGAGTGCCCATGGATGAGATTCTTCATCAACACATACTTGTGGACTCTTCATCAGATTGATGGAAATCATCTTTCCACCATCTCCTTGGTATACCATCAGTTTTTGTGGTTCTACATGATGTATTGTATGACTTAAAATGGCTTACATTGTACCTTCTGCTCTGGCAGCCACTTATTCATAGATTTTCATGATGTACTTGGCATTGATAAAGGATAGTACACTCCTAACTAAGCAAAGGGGAAGAGAGGTGTTGATGGGTGTGTACACCCCCTAGTATTTTGACATTAGCTTGGGTGTGAACACCTCCTAGCATTAGTAGCATTAGCTTATGCTAATGAGTTATGGGATTTGGTTATTAAAATATGTCATATTAAGAAGTGGTTACACGAAGGCTACTGGGGAGTTAGGTTCTTGTGGAGGTTATGGGAGCCCAACAGTCATATGGGTAGCCCAACAGTCGCATGGTTGGATGGATATATAAAGTCTCTCTTGTATGCAAATTGGACATGACATGACTATGACTATGGTATGTACATGATTCTTGGATACACAAGATTATGGATATGAAATACACGATGATGTTGTGTTGTTAGGCTTGTATGTTTATCTTGTATCTTTTATCTTGTTCTTGAACCATGCCTCCTACTCCATACTCATGTGTATATGTGTACTCCATGGCTATGTGTAGGGGCATGTGTGTTTTTCCCATGTTAGCAAGGTGTGATGCTAACATACTTGGTAGAGCTCTTAGGGTTCCTCACTATAGAATGGCATTTGGATGACAAGCAGGTGAGCCAAACATCTATCCCCATGGAAACTATCAATAAATTCACCTACAATGGCCCAAAGCGGATAAGTAGGTGGCAATAAAATCTCATAGAGTAATGGTGCTAAGCCATCATAACATTCCATCCTCCATTACTCTACCTCTTGCTCTTGAATAGCCCTCACTTGATGGGATCCACTAACTGAATAGAGAACACTCTGGTTATCATGCGGTTGTGAGGTCACTCCTACAAGGAATTGAAGAAGTTCGGTTTCATACCTTCTAAAGTAGGGCCTACAACACTGCCAATAAAGGTAGGATGTAGCTACTAGCATTGTACTCGTCCCTCCTCTCAACTCACATCACTCACACACACTCACTAGTATGCATTAGAGAGAGAGATTAGCATGAGGATTAGCAAGAGCAAGACTCTATTGCACAATGGGAGAGTCCTTGTATTATGAGAGATGTTCACTTATATACATGGCCATAAGTGTTCACACTCACTTAAACTGTGGTGGCTGGCCGGGCACTTTAGGCTCATAAGAGGCTTAATGCTATTACAATGACTACTCTCATAATATACGCATGAAGTACATCACTTGGGACTTCATCCTAACTTACTACCACACGCTCTTGAAGTGTAAAATCACCACATGAGTATTACATAGGACCTATGGGTGCGTTGTAGATTTGGACACCATTGTTTCATATCTTGAATGTATGACCTTTTGGTGTATCTACCTTGACCCGATGATATAAGATAATGGTAGTAGCTCTTGTTAACCCTAGGAATGGGTTAACATTCTCCCCTTCTTGATGCCGATCGCGTCCTTGTGATTGCGTTGAAGATCTTTGTGTGAGGATAATTGACAAGTTGATGGCTTTTGATGTTGAGTGACGTTCAATGGTGCTTGTTCCTCCAGAAGGAATCAGAAAGGATAGTTAGTAAATGAAAAGATTAGAGGTTAGAGGAATTTCCTAATGGTGTGGGGGGATTGGGGTATTTGCGAATGATTGCATTTTTATATTCTTGTGTCTCTTTTTTATATATTTTTTGCTTACATTGTGTTTGGAAATCATAAGCAGAGTTACATGGGATTTGTGTTAGTTGGGAAACTAAGAGATGTTAATAATGGGGGAGAAAAGAAGAAAGGATCCAAAGGAACGTAGACAAAATCATTAGAATGAGATTGTGATTCTCAGTTCCTTATCTAACTCATTGAAGTGACATTTTTCATTTGAATAAATTGGCCTTCAATGAAGTCCCTTCTTGTGGCAGGATTCTTGCCAAATGTTGTTGAATAGGACCTATTCCTGCATGTTTGTTCCCATGTGCTTTTTATGCTTTTATGTATATTTAGGTGGCCTTATGAAGTAAATATACAGAATTGAGTCATATAGACTCTTATTGAGGTGCTCTTGTTGAAGTAGCCACTTGTTAGCGAGGCTTGAAAGAATAACGTTGACTTGCAAGGCTTAGATAGATATATTCATGAAGGATTATATATCATTGTGTTGTGAGGACTGTAGCTTCATTTGAAAAGGTTTAAAATTTGAAGGAAAAATCCAGGCGATGGATTGAGCCATTGACCAAGATTATGCCCACCATGGCCCCTCCATCCAGAGATGTACCTAGAAAGTTATCGATGATAAGGCCTTGGTGGAATTATCCTCCACTGCATGAGTATGGATATGTACTCATGAAGCATCTGCTACATTAACTTAGCCAAAAGAATAGTAAGCTTTAATCATAAAGCATCTGCTACATTAACTTAGCCAAAAGAATAGTAAGCTTTAAGCTTAACAAAAATGTAATAGCTATTAAAGATCGTTGGGAGTTGCTTGTGATATGCTACCATTTTTAGGTAGGCCATTTATGTGACTCCCTTGTGTTTGTTTTTTTGTTTGTTTTTTATTTTTGATTTTTGATTTTTGATTTTTTATCTCTCTCCTTTTGGTTGGCTACTACCTTACGAACAACAGGTTCTTATGGCTACTCTCCTTTTTGATAGAATAGGCTCTTATGTCTGCCAGGTAGCATCTACACTTATGCTTCACATCCAGAGGGATGAAAAGAGCATTATGAGTTTGCCTTTTATGCGCTCATAAGTCTCCATTGCAGATGTGGGAATTAATTCTTGAATTTGTGGTTCAAGTGTTGTCGAGACAGTAGGTACAGCTTTTGGTTGGTTACCATTGGGGTTGATTGAACACACAAGCTCTTGTGTAGGTGCTGAATGCACGAGAGGGGTTGAGTGGTTTACTTAGTGTTGCTTGGGCTTCCATTCTTGTCGAATCTTAGGTGAAGCCGTTAAGGTTGTAGTCAGTGGTGAGGTTGTCTTCACTTTGTTCAATTTTGGCAACTATATAACAAGATTACCATCATAGTATCCTTGTTATTGAAGCACGTACACAGGCACTCAGATTTGATGACATTATAAATTGGTGGCTGATGAGGGGACTTTTTGTGCATAATGAGGGGACTTTTTGATGCGCTTGAAAATCCAAGCTTTGGCATTACCTTGGTAGTACCCTTGTGCTTGCAGTAATCTTCTTGGTACCCACACTTGTTGATTTGTTGGAGTTCTTTGAGGAACTCGCATAGGCATTTGTGGACGGTATTGTGGAGTACTTTTATTTTTCCTTGGCCTCTGAGTGTTGCGTTAAGGAAGAGGCTTTAATGATCGAGGCACCCAAATTGGATTGGTGCCCTTGGGCTACAAGTAGCTTTTTCTCCACCCACATTTTGATACTATTAAGATACCTTGATTTTGGTTGTCATGGTGGAGTTTTCTTTTTGAATGAAGCGGAAGGAGTGGGGCACTCCTTCACATAGGTTAACGTTGAGATTGCGGTTGTGAGACTCATGGAAGTTGTTGACGATGAGGCTAGAGTCTCTTGTGGAGTGGCTTTCGAAGATGAGGGTTTTGGGTATGCACTCGTCTCCTGTGAGATGAGGGTGGTAAATGAGGAGTTGTCGAGGTCAAGGCTTTTTCTTTGAGTTCCTTTTTAGAGATAGATGGTTACACTTGGGGAACTTTTTCAAGAATATCTGCTGATTGCGAGGTTGTGGTATTGGACTTTGTTGGCGAGGATGGAGCTGAAGGGGTAGATGCTTTCTCACAGTTGGTCATTGATACAGCTGGTAGTTCATTGTGTAGAGGGGCTTCTGTGGAAGAGGCTTGTAACTTTTTGCGTTCAACATCATAGAAATCCATTAGAGTTGGATACTCTTCTATGCAGTAAAACTTTGTGTCATTGACCATCATAATTACCCTATCGCTAGCAAAGCACAATGGTGCTTGGGTAGCGATAGTCCATTTATGCCCTAATATCAAATCTACTTCCAACACATACTCAACCACAAAAAACTTGCAAGTAAGGGGGTTAGTTTCAATATACATTGTATGTTCAAAGTACCCCAGACATGGCATGTTCAAATCTTGTGTAAATGGAATTCTTTCAGGATGAGTCGTAAGTGTTAGTTGACCTAACAAATCCCATAACTCGAGGGTCATCAGATTCTGCTCTTGTGTTGGATAAAGCTGTGCTTGAATTGTGGTGATTTTATTGGAAAGTTCTAATCCAACTATAATTCTTGGGATATTCTCTGTGTAAGATATGTTGGAAAGTTCCAATCCCAACTATAATTCTTGGGATATTCTCTGTAAGATATGTTGGAAGGTCCAACTCTTCCAAGGTCTCTTCCTCCCAGAATAGCAATTGCACAATGCCTGTAGGAGTGTTCAAGGTGACTATATGCATGGGTTCATCAATTGAGTACAATGAGTCACATATCCAAGTTTCGCCAAGGATGATATCACACTCAAGGGGATCTAGGATAACATGGAATCTAAATTCCACATCTCCAGAGATTGTTTGAGTAGCATAGCTAAAGTAACCTGGAACTTTAATTTTTTGTCCATTGGCATCTCTTGCAAGACCATTATCTTTAGGGATGATTTTAGGTTGTCCCAATGACACCCAAGTGTCTATTGTCATGATATTATGACTAGCTTGAGGGCTAATCACCGCGCATTTACGCTTAACACCATTTCCTGTAGGGAAATCTAACCATACCATGATAGAATTCTCAAGTAGAACCATGGATGTTTTGGTTTTTGTTTCAGCTTCAGATCCCGTTTTTGTTTCATATTCCCATTCACTTTCATCCTCTTTTTGGCTCTCAGCTTTTTCAATAGTACCCAATGTGTACAATGGCACACTTAGTCCTCTAACAATTCTAATTGAGGTCTGTTTGGAGACTTGTGAATCCTCACATTCTTGTTTTATGTAGCTCTTTATGTCTTGGTATAACTTGTCTTTAGCCTTTAATAATACAAATGTTAACGCTATGCTGGCTTCGCCAAGAGAGAAGAGCACTCCTCCTTGAGACTACTTTAATTTTATAAGGGATTCATCAAATTCCTCACATGCTTTTTCAATTGCATAATTCATATCTCTAATGACTCTTATGTAGAGAGTGCCTCTTTCTCTTGAAAGGGGAAGCAGTACTCCTCCGGGTTTTGTATTTTGGTTACTTTTTTAAGATTGGTATTATGAGGTTCAATCACAACCAGTGATCTTGTATGACATTCAACAATGCTAAGCATTCTCCCCTGAGCTTGCTTTTTGTGTTCCACATATGTCATATGATTATGATTTTCAAGTTTCTAGGTTTTGAGTTAATTGTAAATGAATTGGGACATTGGGATGTATCGTGACTAAAGGTTTTGCAATATATGCAGTACAGAAAAATAGGCGCTTTGTATGCACAATGGGGATTGGGATGGTTGTAGTGATTGCGCTGGACACAAGGCATTTCACTCATCACTTGGAGAGGCATTAAGGATGTTTGGTTTTGGAGGAGCTCATTCTCCTAGAGATGTCAGTTGTAAGTTTTTAAGCAAGGCTGCATAAAATTCAAGGAATGATGATTCCGAGATCAACTTTTCTTTAGCCATTGCTTCACTTGGTTTAGATGAGGAAAATCTCATATCGTGATCATCTTCCATCATGTTATCATCTAAACGTATTGCTTCTTTACAACGTTGATCAAATATGTCCAGATTGGATATAATGATCAAGTTGTGTAAGCTATTATTCTTTAAGCCCATCATGAAACATGTCTTCAATTGAGAATCATTTAATCTTTTCCATGCCTCACATCATGAGTCCAAGAGTTTTATCCGAAAGATAAAGTCTCTAATGGTTTCGTTTGGTTTACGCTCAATTGAATAGAGTTCTCTTGCTGCACTCCACTGATCACCTTGTCTTGAGAAGCCGTGGACAAAGGCTGTTCTCAAAGTTCTGAACTTCGTCTTGACTACAGGCATTAATTTGATGAACCATCGTCTGGCCTTTCCCACTAAAGCATAGGTTCAATGCATGTACCTTGGTGGGCAGTTTGGATTTCTAAAGGTTTTGTATCTCTATTCAAACATTTGTATGAATTGAACACAATCAGTCCTTCCATCGTCGTATTTCCCATGATTTTGGAAACCCCCCTTCCTACATTAGCCAGTATGTCCAAGGTATGAACATCTATGGGTTGAAGAGGGTTGGTACCTATAGGATTTGTGGGAATGTTAGGCAGAGGACCAAAGCCCGCCGGTGGGATTGAAGTGACAGGGGGCGTAAACCCCGATGACACCCCCTGTCACTTCATAGAAAATGATATTGGGAGGTGCATTTGGGGCATGGATCTCAATGGCTCAAAGATGTCAGCCATTGGGTTTAGTGAGAATGTCGGCCCACGTAGTCGCTCTATTGTTGCCATGTCTTGATGTTGCCAATTGCTCCTTTAATGAGCAAGCACACTTTTTTTCTTGCTTTTTAGGTTTTCTTATAGCCCGTCAGCCTCAAGAGACCTGGCGTACTCTACGTCAAATGAGTGTCCGTTTATCTTAATTAGCTTAGGCGCAACACGCACATGAACAACCTCTTAGAGATATGTTTCTGGAAAACGTGCATGCTAGTAGCATCCCAGATGGAGGTCTCAAAACCTATTTTCCATCACTATTTGAAGATAATTTTTTTTCTGGAAAGATTTTTCCTATTTCGCGTCCCATTTTTAAAGGTGTTCCAAAAGGAATTTGAAAAAGAGAGCTATTTCTCACCAAATCTCCATCAAATCCATATCTTTTTCATATTAGGAAACTATTAATCAAGACAATGGGCAATGGGTAATGTGTAGATTAGAGAAAAAACGATGGAAAAAGCCAAGGGATGATTCCTCGGCAAACGGTGCCAAAAATGTTATGGCTCACCCTAACTCTCCTTGAAACACATCTAATAAGAGATTACTTGGTGAGCTGTAATTGTCGTTATGATATTTCCAATGGCTAAGCTCATAACACTTAAGGTCTTCAAGCTCTATAACTCCTTGAGAAGCAATTCCACTGCATCTCCTGCGAGCGTTGTCACACCGCCGCGTTGCACTATATGTACTCGTCCCTCCTCTCACCTCACATCACTCACACACACACTAACATGCATTAGAGAGAGAGATTAGGAAGAGGATTAGCAAGAGCAAGACTCTATTGCACAATAGGAGAGTCTTTGTATTATGAGAGATATTCACTTATATACATAGCCATAAGTGTTCACACTCACTTAAACTATGGCCGACTGGGCACTTTAGGCTCATAAGAGGCCTAATGCTATTACAATGACTACTCTCATAATATACACATGAAGTGCATCACTTGGGACGTCATCCTAACTTACTACCACATGCTCTTGACACAAAAATCGCCATAAGTATTACATAGGACCATTACGGGCGCTCGTCCAAGTTGTAGATTTGGACACCATTTTTTCATATCTTGAATGTATGACATTTTGGTGTATCTACCTTGACTCCTTGATATAAGATAATGGTAGTAGCTCTTGTTAACTCTCTAAGAATGGGTTAATAGGGAGTAAAAATTCTAGGGGGCACATATATAGAAGTTGATAGAAATGCCTCCCTTCCTATCTCATGTCATCCCTAGACTTCACAGAGACTTTGTGTACACCTTTTGTAGCCATCCTTTCTAGCTTCTATCCATGTGGGACTCTTGCTTAGGGGTACACTTGGCTGTTGATGGTAGTTAGCAATTAAGGATTAAAGGCGGCAAGAAACTTTTATAGGCACGGATTGGACTGTCAAGTTCTTGGAAAGGTGGTGCCGTTGATGTAAGAACTTATTGATCAGTAGTCCTTTTCTCAGGTGGTGGGCTTTCTAGAGGTATGTTTGTAGATGAAGCCTGGCTTGATGTTGAGGCCCTTGTAAATGTTTTGTTGGAGCTAAAGGTTTGGTATGACCCCCCCTTCCTAAGGTGCATTCCATCGTGTTGACAGCCCTAGGAATCCAAATCTTTTGAGAGACTGATGAGAATTTGGTTCTTCTCTTTGTCAATTTTGGCACTATGAGTGGACAAGATTGAGGGTCGGCCCATAGATGTTACTGTCATTGATGAGGTTATGGGCGTTTGATTTCTTTTTTTGACACCCAAATACACATGTTACCCTCATATTAGCCTTGAGCTTGAAGAAGAAGAGTTGGAATCCATTGAGAGGTATTCAATGGTTTGGATTGATTTTTGTTGTAGTGCCTCCTGGGTCTCTTGATAGTGGGTTGGTGAGTGAGAACTGGTGGAGAAGCTAGGAACCCACTTAAGGGTAGGTTGTGGCTTTCCTTTTGCTGATGCCATGTTGGTAGCTGGTTATTTATAGAGGTAGATGTGGATGTGGAGCTTGAAGATGAAGAACCTTGTGGTGGTGAAGTGGATGTCGATTTGGAGGGGATGACATTGGATTGCCTCTACTTTGAATAGTGTAGCATCTGGTAAATCATCATCAACTTTGATTGATGCTTCACCATTAGGTATGTGAAATAGATGATCTGCCATGACATTTTCTTGTCACGCCTCACAAGTACTTTAAAATTAAACTCAAGAAGAATCAACAACCACCTCGTGATCCTTCTCGTAGAGCATGGTTTGTTCATAAGATACAACAAGGTTTGATGAGATCGACCCAGAAAACAAATTTGTTAGTAATAAGGTAATGCTGAAATTTCTTTACAGTATAAACCATTGCTAACCCTTCACGCTCAGTGGTAGTATAATTTATTTCAGCGTTATCTAGTTACCAACTTGCAAAACTAATAGGATAGTTGATTTTGTGTTCTCAATTGTAAAATTGGAGGCTGATATCAAATGCACATGGAAGATGACACCCTAGTTAGGTGCTCGCAAAATCAGAGCACTTGCCAAGGCTTGTTTTAGCATGTCATAAGCTTGTTTTGGCACTCCTTAGTCCATACAAATATAACCTTCAGTCTGTACAAAGGACGACCTCTGCACAGAAAAGAATAAACCAACGGTAGTAGTTGACATGGTCAATAAATCTCTAAAGTCCCTTGTAGTTTGTTGGTGGGGGTAATTCCAAGATGACCTTGTAGATGAATCCACATTCATCGATGAGTTTGTCTATCTCTTCTTTAACAATTTTAGCATACTTTGGATTCATTGGATAAGGTCACTGATGAACATGTTTAGCATTTGGTAACGTGCAAATTGTGTGTTGCACAACCTCAGAGGTGCTCCCTTTATATCATGGTAAGTCCATGCGAAGCAATCCTTATATTCCTTGAGGAGATCAATGAGTTCAATTTCTTGATTTGGAGTGAGGACTTTTGCTATAAAGACTGCCTTAGGTTCTTCCCCAGGTTCAGTCGTCTATTTCTTTTACTTAGTTGGACCATCATAGACTCATTTTGCCTTACTACTTGGTTTTCATATGACATTATTAAACACTGACTTGTGGTCCCTAATTATAAAAGATTTATAGTGCTCTGGGGCAGGTGCAAGCCTGATTTTCTTCAGCTACCTTAGCTGCCGCTTCCGCTTCCGCTTCCTTGTCTTTTTGGGTGAACTCTTTGTTCATCTTCCGCTAGTGGAGCAATTAAGCTTTGTTTCATCGGTGACATCGATTTTAGCTATCAACTCAGTGGGAGGAGGGTTACAATACATAATTTTCTGTAATTCCTCTCCCCCATTGTCAATAAACTTGCGATGTGAATGGAATGCACCAACATATTGTAGCCACCATTGGGCAATAATTGTCCTCTCTTGTAGCCTTCTATGATGATTGGCCACATCGCATTTACATCTCTGCCATTTTCAAAGATTCTTCTTAGTGTTTTGAAGAACTTCATACCTTTCTTCTTAGGACTCAGTATTAGATTTAGAGCTACTCCCTACAATTTCTATTTCTATTTTCATTGTTTCTCCTAATGTTGTCAGCTTTGTTTTGATCATAGTAAAACTGAGGAGTTGGTATCGCTTCCAATCTCTGTTTTTGAAGCCTCACCGCCATTGGTTCTTGTGTCAGAGTTATCCCATGTGGAAGCAAGTTCACTATAACTAATCCCCTTGACATCAAAAGGTAGAGCACGAATCATTCGTAATGGCACAACCTTGGGGAGCCCTGACCATCAGGTGTAACCCATGTAGATCCTCTGGTTCCCCAACTATCGATTGTAGCCATCATATGTATCTAGTTTAGATCATCTTCAAGCTTAATAACTTGTTTTTCAGCATCCTTGTAGGGTGGGTCCTTCCCTACATCGGTCTCTTCTCTGCAACAAGTATAATAGTATTGCAATAGGGTTAAATGAGTGGTGGTGTCCAAACGATTTTCAAAAATTCCTCCACTACCCATAAAATGTACACAATTAGTCACAAGATCAACCCGGATGATGAAATCATCGAATTAGAGATAGACATGGTTCTTAGACTAGTCATGCACCATCTTTGCCTCTCTTATGTGAAGGGGCGTCCTAAGATCATTTCATACGTTTTGAGTTCTTGGAAAAGTCCATAACAATGAAGGTATGTTTAACTTGATGTTTAAGGAACTTGATCTTAAAATCTCATGACATCCCGATAAGTTTGGCAACACTCCTATCAGACATCTTGACAATGATATCTAAGACTTCCAGACATGACTTGGCCATCTTGTCCTAGCATTTCTTGTGATTATGCTCTCCTGCACCAACATTTAGGACTCCCATAATTGTAATGCCCTTGACAATGACTGGTAGTAATGCCCTTGACAATGACTGGTAGTAATGCATTAGACTCATCACCTTCAAAGTATTGCCCCAATTTATTAGGTGAAATTTTAATGATAGATTTGGCATTTTCTTCTTCCACTGGGAGTGTTGATTTGGGCACAACTCAAGGTGTCTCCACTGTATAATGGGGATGTGCCTTATGCATGCCAAAATGGAGGTAATCCTACATTGAGTTCTCCATTAAGGAGAGCTCTCATTGCTCAAACAATTCAGGATCTCCACTCAATCGGGGCAATTAGTGGCGAACTCACTATTGTTTGTGAGGCCATAAAATCCAACAATTTGGGGATGTTTAGTGGCGAACTCATGACCTCCTTTCCATATAAAAATGTGTCGATGGGCTCAGGGTCTCCATACAGTAATTGTCCCTTGAACCAATCAATGATTAAACTACGATTGGTGGAGGCCTGAATCTCACATTGGGCGTATCTAGGGGTTTGTGAATCTCAGTAGTAGTTGTTAAGGTACTAGGGTGTACAGACTCTCGCTTGGGCTTTGATTCCAGCTCCTCTTGTGTTTTTGTAACTAAATCACTAAATTCTTGGACTTGCTCACTCTCCTTTTGAGGGTTAGGATAAGAGCCAAGTTTCATCATGTGTGATTTAATTTTAGGAATTATAGGTTCCCGTGGGGTGTCCTTTCCCATGCTCTTGGTTTTGGGTGGTGTCTCCCTGGCAAGTTTAGAATCGGCCTGTGTCCAAGGAGTCCGAGTCCTCATCCAAGTCCCTAATGAAGATAGGCTCTCAAGGCATTCCCAAATCTGTCTTTTTAGTCTCCTTCGTTTTCCCATTCTTTATTGACTTTTTTCTCCTATGGCCCTTCTTCTTCTTAGACTCTACTATCGAGGCCACAGATCGTTGCTCGAGAATATATTGGGTTTGATCACTTACTCCAGGGGTGTGATGATGGGTCCCATATGTGGACTTGTCACCACATAGACCTGTTGGGACAGTCTTTAATCCAATCATCTATGCCACAATGATTACAAGTAGCTGGTGGCATGTTTGAGGGCACATCTTGGTTGAGTTGAGGAAACTTTATAGAGCATTCTGAAACTCGATGGGGACCTTGATAGTGGTAACATTGAAGAGGCATCTCCTTCCCATTGCATTGATGTCCTAACCCCTTCCCATAGTGGTAAGTTGGTAAAATGGCTTAACTCCTCCTCTCCCATCCACTACATAATAGCTAAGATAAAGCTATTGGGGTTCTCAAAGGGGTGTGGAATGGGTTCGACATCCACCTCATATTCTTGGTAATTAGTAGGCTCCTCGAAGCTTACTTGATTAAGAGGTGTCACCCTTGGTGGAGGAGGTTGCGGTCCTAAGACTGGTGAAGGTAATGGCACATTGAGTGCATTTTGCAGACCCTTTGATAGGAGTTGTTGTGTGGGATACTCAACCATTAGTTGATTTGTTATAGAACCGAGGGCTAGTCTTTGTGGTGGCAAGGTTAACTGTGGTCTCATTATGTTGGCAATAGCCTGTAGGGATGTTCGTTCAGCAATCTCGCGCTTCGTGAGCATAGCATCCACAAAAGCTATAGTTACCATTATAACGAGCTCTTAAAATTGAACATTCACTGGGTGTGGTATGTCCTTGATGGCAAATGGAATACCAACGAAGCTCTCTCCTTCTTCGGTACATGTGCACATTGTTTAGAGCTTTGCTAGTCTTTATTTCCTCTCGGAGAGATTTTGAGAAGTCAGTCCAAGTCAATTCTGCTAAGGTATTACCTTTGGCTACATGTTTTGCACTGGTGGTGCTAGAAAGAGAGAGAGAGAGAGAGAGAGAGAGAGAGAGAGAGAGAGAGAGAGAGAGAGAGAGAGAGAGAGAGAGAGAGATGTCTCTGGAGGCCAAGCATGTGTAAAGTCAAGACCCAAAAACGGCTTTGAGAGAGATGTCTCTGGAGGCCAAGCATGTGTAAAGTCAAGACCCAAAAACGGCTTTGAGAGAGATGTCTCTGGAGGCCAAGCATGTGTAAAGTCAAGACCCAAAAACGGCTTTGAGAGAGATGTATAAAAAGAAGAAACTACTAAGGAGGGAGATGTTGATTCACAATGTTTGTGCTTCCATGATCTCCGATATGTTTTGAGTCCTAAGATTTACCACCATTTATTACAAAGTATTCTTAACTTCTTTGACCTTCCTCTTTGTGGTAAAGTGATCTCCACATCTAGTTTGGACTCAAAAGTTACAAGAATGGCCTTTGAATCCTTGAAGACATACTTTAGGGTCACATTCTCTTATTGCAAGAGAGTGATCTATTGTTGTATATGTGAGAGAAGAACCCCCAAGAAGGTGGGTGGATCTTTTCCCTTCTCCATGTTTCAAGTAAGTTGGAGGCTTGAGCTTTATTTACAAGGGCTAGTTTGTTGTACTTGTCTAGGTGTTCCGCGCAGTAAGTCATTTTAATTAATGTACTTATGGGCATTCAAAAGATGTATACTAAACATTTTTATTATTGTACTCAATACTATATTATTTGGGGGCAATAAGTCATTTTAATTAATGTACTTATGTCATTCAAAAGATATATACTACACGTTTGGGGCAATAAGTCATTTTAGTTAATGTACTTATGGCATTCAAAAGATATATACTACACGTTTTTTTATTATTGTACTCAATACAAGATAAGTAATGCAACTACTAAGCCTTATAAGTTTAAGGGGCAATGGTGGATATGCTAACGTTGTGTCACCTCATTTGTTTTATTCTCTAAAGGTGTGTGTGATTGAATTACAAATTTATTGTTCAATATAGCTTCTTTAAATCTGGTTAAAAAAAACTATAGTTGCTAGCAATTTATGCATATAAATTGCTAGCAAGTATACAATTTGTGTATATAATTCGTGTACAACCATCTAATGCCACTAGTATCATAGGTATTCTTATAAAGAAGCTACATGAGAGAGTATTCTTTGTTTCAAATTATTTTACATACACTCACTACAAATAATGTAAAGTATATTTATATAAATAACTAACCATTTAATAATATTTTGGCATACTTTTGATAGTATATGCAAATTATAAAATATTACTATTACTAAAGCAAAACTTAGTCACAAATATTAAACAAGCAAGGGAGTGCTCCAAAATGATTTCAAAGTGAGTGCCCACCATATGAGTATATTATCGCATACTATGTGGTTCTATATCAATTTTCTATCCTCCATTTTCATTGATGAAAGTGCTCATCTAAACAGGGGAATGCCACATACCCCTATGATTATAGTTTTAAGGGGAGATTTGTACCACCTCTCCTCCAAACCTCGTGCATGGTCTTTTCCTTCTTTTTCCTATTTTTCTTCTTCTTTTCCTTCACATACATATGCACAATCGTAGTTAAAACTTTTAACTTTATTGATAACTGAAGTTTGTAAACATGTTAATGTGCATGGATTTTTGAGGCTTCTTCTATACTAAACGATTGGAGCATTCGCCTTGTTTTTGGCAATTATTTTTTAAATTTAAGCAGGTGAATTCTCTCTTTAAAAAAAAAAATTTAAACAGGTGAATTCTCTCTTTTTTTTTTTCGTAATAGAAGATATATTACCAAAAATTACTTTATAAAATAGGCGCAATTCTCTCTCTGTGTGTGTGTGTGTGTGTGTGTGTGTGTTTATTATTTAATTACACATTTTTATTTTATGAATATATTACAAAATTTTATTATAAAATATTATAAAATAACTAATATGTGCGTGTGTGCGTGTGTGTGTGCGTGCACAATCGAAACGAACTTTTCTTGATGTACTCTTCCTCTCAATTATTGGAATCTCCCTTGTATTGTGTACAGTTTAAATGTACACAAGAAACCACATGCACACCTTCCCTCAAGCATTCTAGTCATGCAAAAAAACATCACTTGCACCTACTTTTTACAAGCTAGGCTAAGAAGTTTAAATTTTAATAACTTTTATACAAAATATTTAAAATGTGCATTACAAAATAAGAAATTGATTTTGGCTTGCCTCCATGAGAGGCAATAATCGGATAGTCCCTAAGAAAAAAATAAGATTTGTTTGAGGCAACATGTATCTTATTCGAACAATCTTTTTTTAAAGAGTTTAATCGCTATTATTATACTATACTAATGCTAGGGTTTAAACTATTATACTAGTACTCTCTCTCTCTCTCTCTTTCTCTTCAAATGTTGTAAAACATATAGTTGCACAAAGGGACTTTATAACACGAGAATGGGGCCTATTAAGAGTAGTTGTGAGTACTCTAATTGGTTTTTCATACTATAAGGTACCTATCACCTATCATTAATGCAACTTAATATGTTTCCTTAAAATTCTTATCCGCTGAGGTTTTTTTTTTTGCAATATCCCTTGATAAGTTGAGGTTTTTTTTTTTGCAATATCCCTTGATAAGTTGATTCATGGTTGCAACTTTGAATTTTTGGGATGACAAAATGTTAAAGTTGTTGACTATATATATCCCTTGATAAGTTGATTCATGGTTGCAACTTTGAATTTTTGGGATGACAAAATGTTAAAGTTGTTGACTATATATATATATATATATAGAGAGAGAGAGAGAGAGAGAGAGAGAGAGAGAGAGAGAGAGAGAGAGAGAGAGAGAGAATCATAAAATTTAACACTTCTAAATGAAAACTTAATATAAGTGAGTACATCTATTCACGTTGATAATCTAAAGTAGCAATATTTGTTATGTATATGGAGGCTAACTTATATATTATATCATATTAATTTTGTATACACATCTATTCACATTGACAATCTAAAGTAGCAATATCGTGTTATATATATGGAGGCTAAATTAATATATTATATCTATTAATTTTGTATACACATTTGTATTTACATTTGGAAAAAAAAAATCACATAAATGCGAACATTATAATCTCTTTGATATCAATATATCAATATATAAATATTTACTTCAAAGTTTAAGAGAAGATAGAAAATGTGTGCAATTAAAAAATTTGAAAATTTCGAATAAACTCTTATTTCTCTATCTCTTATTCACGAATATAAATAAATAAATAAATAATTATAAATAAATAAATAAATAAATAAATATATATATATATATTCACAAGATAAAAAGCAATTTGTAATCACCTTCTTATTTTAATAAAAATTTGTGCAATTTTTTTTTTCAAAAAAATATAAATTTCCCCTTTACACACACAAGAAAAATTAGCCTATTAGAATTCTTCATTAATAAAAATATAAGGCAGAGGAATTAGGATAGAGCTATTGTGAGTCGATCAGCCAATACAGCTGCATGCATGGCCATGGCAGCAGCTGCCGGAGTTGCCTCTCTCCCGCTTGCTATCTCCACGACTGCGCGCTCATTTCACCCAAGAATTACACCACTACTTGTCCGCGTGTCTTCGCAGGTAAATTTCTGGCCATTTTCATCTTTACAATTCTTGCACATTATATCAGACTTCAAGTATATTCATGTGAGTGGGCATATCATGTTGTGTGGGCATCTATCATGCTTCAATGACGTGCACATACTATGACTAGGGATCTCATCATCTTTTATGCATCTATGGGTAGAGATATTATGGTGCATGGGTGCACTTTCAGGATACAACCATGTTTGTATGTGCAGTATGGTGGAAACTTTATGATGCTGCACTTAAAGGATACTATTTAGCATATGTGCATTTATAGGTAGAAATATCATGGTGGGCATTATATCATGCGGGTCCTTCGTGCCTGACAATCCGAAAGGAAGCCCGGTCCCATGTGTTTGATATGGAAGTTGAGGCCAATGCTGTTATGCTGTAGAAAAGAGGGAAAAGGCTTTGGCTATAAGTTTGAAGACCCATGTTGGAGGAGGAACCCATGAGTGCAGGTTTGCCTGACTCCCAAGTACTCCACGTTAAGGAGGTAGCTCGGTTGGTCAACAGAAGATAAGGTCTTATGTCTAGTACTAGGGTTCCAAGTGAAGGGGCTTGCGTCCGAGTGCGGGTAAAGGGGTAAGCTTAAGTTTTGACACTATTGCCTCATGGATCTCACACCCTAGATCATGGTGGATAAAATCAACACATTCCATGTGGATATGCCTCTATGCATGAATGCTTGCCTTACTCGTGCTAGTGTGCATGCTCTGCCATTACAGCCCTGTCAGGGTGGATGCATCAGGGGTATGTTGGCACATAGGATGATATGCATCTTGAAATTGATGGTTGGCATTGCTTAATAGCTCATAGTATGACTCTGTATGATGGGAGTTGATGGTTGATGATATTGTGTGTGGGTAGACATGAAGTCAAGACTTCTCATCTCTATGACCCTACCATATTTTGTATGTGTCCCCTATTGTTTCCCTGATGGAGCTTTCTGGAAACTGTGGTCTAGGGAGGACAAGCGTTCCGTACTGTGCATCGAGCTTCTCCTGTACTAAATGTTTCCCAAAGAAAAAGGTACGCTTTTCTAGTTCATGTAAATTTTTCAAAAACAGGTGTGCACATCAGTTGCACCGCAGATCACTTAGAATATACATGTTATTGCCGGCTCCAATATATGTTGGACTCTACCTGTTGCATTTTTGTTCATGAACATGCAATATTTTTAACTGTTCTTCTTGCCTCAGAATATACAGGGGGCATCCCATATGTGCTGAGAATTCAAATGCCGAAAAGGCTTTTCAAACCACGGTTGAGCTCGACAAGTTTATTGACGAGCTGCGCCAAGCTAATCTTCGAAACGTATGCTACAAAGGCTTATGGTTTCTCTTTTTGTTTCACTCAAAGCTGTCCATACTTGAAACTGTTTAGTCGTCTTGTCATGGTCAACATTTTGTGAATCAATGGAACATGATCGGGCCTTGAACACTGATCATAAGCGAAAAAGTGTAGGAGTTTTGCTTTGCTCGCATCCAGTAAGTGTCCATTAATTTTCCTATGCCTTTCACTTTTATAGAAAGTCCTTGATTTCCCAATTTTCCTTAAGGAGAACTCACGTATATAACCTACTCCAGGACAGCTGCTGATTTCTGAGCATCCTTCATAGAATGAGTCAGGGGAACCACAGCAGCATCATAAAGAAGAAGAAAGATGACCTTTGATCCAATGCATGGCCTGGATACATTCTCATCCCTATCATACTCAATGACTTGGGCAAAAGGACCAAACCCCTCTCCCAATAAACAGAAAAATCAACCCTTGATCACGTAGTATGGTGGACTTTGAAGGATGCGGTGCTCTTCTGTCTCAATCTCCTAAACATCTCACACCCTGCATACGCGCACTCTCACATTGGCGCCACCTCTCTCTCCAGCCTCAATCTAGTGTCTGTGTGACATACGAATACCTAGGTATCCTGGTGTATGGATAAACCACCTGAGAAAGTGGTCTTGGTACAAGCTCATTGTGGAAGGGAGAGTCTCTGGATGTATCCATGTTCTATGAATATGTATTAGCAAAATGCCACCTCCAATGACTGTATTCAGCTCCTGCTTTTATAATGCATGGGGCTTCCCTAGGTCCCATTCTCTACAAAGTATCCATGTCTCCTATGTTTGGAATTCTCTGTTGGATATCAATGCTCCACACTCACAATGTGATGTCTAGGCACTAGCTAACCCATGTATGTACAGTCCCCATTTTGAGGAGTAGCCATGGTTGAATGGCCCGGGCACGTGGTGTCTTCGTATCCACATGGGATGGTGGCCTAGGAGGCTAGATGGTGTAGAGACGGCTTAGATGGAGTTGGCATACTGGCAAATAGGTTACATGCTAGAGTGCACTGTTATCTTTATGGCAGTCCTTACATGGGTTGGTAGATTTCACTTATGAATACTATGTCTAATGGTTGTGGGTCTCAAATAGACACCCACTGCCCAGATGGTTCCTGATGGGTTTGGAAGGTGTGGCAAGATCGTGGGGCCCTTGTGACTAGCATTATTTGTACGTTGAATGGTCATGTCGTACCGAGTCTGTATTTACCATATAGTGACCATAGAGTAACTCCCTGCGTACCAAATGCTGTTCACACAAGCTATGTACATAGTCATAGTCCAACCTGTGTTACTATCTATTACATCCTAGATTCTAGGAGCATACAACCTCCCATCTTAACAGGTCTAGACCAGCCATTGAAGCTCCCTTCACATAAGCACATGGGTGTGGAGCTTAGCCATGTATCGCATCAGCAATAAAATATTGTACTTCATCTCTTTTACTGTGCAATTTGAGTTTAAGTTTAGTGCTACAAAAGATTCTATCTCTTGTGAGTATTGCCTGCATTCACCCTACATCGTATTATCTTACATGTTATCAAAACTTCTTCGCTAGTAGTTGTTTAACAAAAGAGTAGGAGAAATGACCTCTTTCTGAAGGCCCTGCCCACCACCATTACTCACTGCTAATAAAAAACTCAATGGCACCAATTATCCTCAATGGAAGTCCACGCTGAAGGATATCTTGTCCTCCTTTGAGCTTTTGGATACAATCATTGGTGTTGATGTTCATCCTTCATCAGTGGTTGATACACAAGAACCTCCAGTACCACTGGTTTCCAACGGTGTTTTGGCTTGGAAACAAACTAATGTAGGTGCTCTTTTCACTATCAACACTAGTGTGGAAGATAGTGAGTTGACCATGGTTCATCATGTCTCTATAGCTGCTGAAGCAGCTCGGGCTACGCTACAGAGTCAGAGTCAGTATGAGACCACAAATCCATTAAGGAATTATACTCTTGAAAATTAGCTTCGGCAAGAGAAGCTAAGTAACGTGAAAGCGGTGGAGGTGCTCTTCATCGGAATTCACAATCCTTGAGTGCAGGCATGAGGGTGCTGCTACCTCAGTATATTACGAGTTAAATATGACAGTTTTGTCACATTGCTGAATGCTGGTGTCAAGCCAATGACTCTCACCTTTGACGAGTTCAGCTCTCTACTTCGAGATCTCTACTTTGAGATGAGGAAATGTGGAAGTAGAGTTGCAACAATGGTGATGAGGCTTTCTTTTCCAACTGTCAATAAGAAGAAGAGTAAGGATTCTGTAACGGGCACATGTTGACGGTTTTTGCTTAGTCATTCACATATTCATCGCATAATATCACATAATTGATCCACACAATGCTATGTGTCCATTGTACACCACACTGCCCCACCCCCCCACAAACACACCATATTACCCCCCCCCCCCCCCCCCATCCCTGCCCTTTTTTCTTCTCCTGGTATTTTATCACCAGAAGTTTTTTTTTTGAATTTACAAAGTTTTGTGGCTTCCTTTGGAATCCTGAGTCAGGCAATGAGATTCTTCCAAGATACAAACAACAAACTTGTGCTGATTACAAAATCTTTGGGAGAATTCCATAAAAATGAGACTGGCCTTGAGTCGGGGAAGATGGAGCAAGATGGAGCGGCTGCCATGGGAGTCCCCCGAAGAAGGGGGGGGCAAAAACCATCCAATTGCTGATTAGGAATAGGTATCGACCAGGGGCAGTCGAGAAGGAAGAGGCAGGTGATACAGCAGAGGACAAGACCACAGGGGGACGGATTGTATGAGGTGGTACGGGACTGGGTTAAGGTCCAAGAAGCATGGCAGTGGAAAGGGGAAGAAGACAATGGTGTGGGTTGGGGGGTGGAGTGCTCGAAATGGGTAAGAGAGCAAAAGTGAGGCAGAGCAGGAGTGAGTGAAGGGGTCATGCAGCTAAAAGGGGGCAAAGGGGAGGAATGGCGAACACGAGAGAGATGGATGATGGTGGGAGGAGCAGGGCACTCGGAAACGAAGGGGCATGAATGCCCATGTGTGTGCGTGTGTGTGGTGGTTGGGAAGAGGGGGGGGGGGAGATGTGCGGGCACAGATTCAGCAGGGAGCTATTGCTTCTCAATATTTCATGCATGCATGAGCAACAAAGCCGCAGTCGATGTTGTAGCTTATGTTATTTGAGGCTAGAATAAAGGTGACAATGGTCAATTTCTAACTTGAGAGAGGGAGGACATGAAATTGAGGTGTCCCGATGATCATGGTGGGGGACCCAATAAGGCAAGTGGAGCCAGAGGATGTAGGCCAGCATGCCATTCCATGTACTATGAGCAAGCCATGTATTGTACCCATTGCAATAAACTGTTTCTCATGTAATATCTTAGTTGGCTCATGTGTCCATCTCATATGGCATCATCGTATGGAAAATCAATGCATCCTCTTCAAAGTCGAGCATCTCTGGTTGTCTCTTTTCTATGCGTGCATGGAATTCCCCTATGTGTACACTGTAATCTCTCTTCCTTGCAAAAGGAGATTCTTCCATGTCCTTATACAAGGCATGATATGGGATTCCTGATTCCAGCTTAGAGATTTCTTTGGAGTATGTTGACTTCTACTTGGGAGGGATTAGTATACCACTATGAATACATACCTATGTAACTGATCCCTAAGTACCCAGCATGTGCAGTTCTTGGCACCATTGAAATTTGAGAGCATCATGCTTTGAGTGTGATTTGTGAAGCATGGCCACCCCTCTTGAGCCTTTGACCCATCCTCATATACATGTTCGTAACCCTTGGTGTGGGCTTTGGTGAGTTTTTGTGGAGAAGGGAATATCGTAACCCTCAAAGGTTTCGAAATCGCCCAATGCAAACCAAAATTTGCCATTGCAATTCCATAGTGACATGGAAAGTTTTTTTTTTTTTTTTTTTTTTTTTTTTTTTTTTTTTGGGGGGGGGTGTGTGTGTGGAGAGAGAGAGAAAGAAAGATTGTATTAACGTCTCTCTTAGGCCAAAGAGAACTGGCCTAAGAGACAAAACCATGTACAATGTATGTGGTATCTCTGAGTATCAGATGGTGCTCAGTGATAGAGAGAGAGAGAGAGAGAGAGAGAGAGAGAGAGAGAGAGATGTGTGATTTGTGAAGCATTTGCCATTGCAGTTCCATGGTGACATGGAAAGTGTGTTTTATTTTTTGGGGGGGGGGTGTGGGGGGGGGAGAGAGAGAGAGAGAGAGAGAGAGAGAGAAAGTTATATTAACGTCCACGGGAGGCCGAATCCGACCTATGGGACAGATCAGGTACATCCATTTACATTCCACTCTGGGTATCGATGCCAAAGAGGCATAAAACTGAAAAAAAAATAAAACTCTGGGGGAGAGAGAGATTTTTGTCTTCAAAAGGTCCAATGGGACTATGAGACCAAAAGAGTACAATGAGTCCATGGAATATATATATATATATGTGTGTGTGTGTGTGTGTGTGTGTGTGTATAGAGAGAGAGAGAGAGAGAGAGAGAGAGAGAGAGAGAGAGAGATCTGAATTCGGGAACCTGGAAAGTGCATTTACAGCTTCCAGAACTTGTGGCTAAAAATGTACTGTCTTTTGATACTCCATTTTGGATGCGATTGGCAGCTAGAGCAGATCTTTGTGGTTCAAACGATGATAAGGTAAGACTGCAAAATGTTACCTACGATGTCCAAGTACTTGCTACAGCTTGCAATCCCAAGAAACCGTTAAAATGGTTCTGATCAACGAGAGCTCCAAGTGGCCCATCTATTGATTTTACATTTGTTGATCTTCTATATAAAATGCCAATTGCATGTTTAATCTGGTGATATGTATAGAGAAACTATGAGGAGCTTGCAGCCTCAATAATGACTTTGGTTGAACGTGTCATACGCAAGGCAGAGGTATTTTTTTCCAGACTAGACCTATCAAATTAGTCCTCAGGCTAAAGTGTGCTACATTTTTCTGGGCCAGGGAATCAGTTCTACTGTTAAAACTTGTTGGTCAGTTTCACTTCCTTATGCTTGTAGCAGTTTGCCTTTCCAGGAAAAGATAGAATCATCTACAGATATTCTGAAGTCCATCTTAAAACCAATCATCCTGCAAGATGAAGAGATCGTGTGGCCTCCTCAAGATCCAAATGGGATCACAGACATGAAAAAGGTTAGAATCTGGGTATTCTTTTGACAAGTAAAATTATGTTTAAGGTGAGTATTTGAGGATTATGGCATAAATGCCCATGACAAGGACTTCATCATCATGCGTTTGCTGATTGCAAAAGCAAATGATATTAAATTTTATTATCATGCACAAATGGTTGTATGTATTTTTAGCCAATGATGCATGTGTGCATTTTGCGTACACATGTGCAGTGACAGGTGAGCAGGGGGGCGCATGCACATGTGTGTTGCTTCTCTGCATGTTTATCTTAGCCAAACTTATGAAAGTTCCTGTTAAAATATCAGGAGTTGGAGCGGAAAGAGCAGCAGGGCTTTCTGGATGAGAGCTTCCTTTCAGAAGTTAGTGCACAAATGCGACAAGTGAGTCTTCTACTGAGGTTCTGGTATTGGAGCCAAGTTGTTACACATCAAACATCTCTTGTTTAGCTGTAATATGTGATTGTTCCTGATGGCATTTGCTGTATTTGGTGTTTTCAAGTGGCTGATGGCCTTTTCCTTCTTGACGTAAGGCTGGTTTGTTAGAGGACCAAACATGCTCAATCAAGGAGATAGAGCATGCCATGGTTACCAGGACATATTCAAGTTTAGACATCTGATATGCCAGCATCATTAAGGTGGCCCAAGATCCAAAGAATGCATAAGAGGAAGCTAAACATGGACCATTACCGAGATCATCCGTAGACAATGCGCAAAGAGATCTCATAAAATATTACTTATACTCTCCGAAGGATGGAATCCTTTGAGCCTAAGCAGCCTTTTCCTTTTTATTTCTTTTTCCTTCAGTGATCCCTCTTTTTTCTCTCTTGAGTCTCGATGTGAGTTAGACAAGTTGAATGATCTTCAAAGTGATGAACAGAGCTGACATTGAGCACACCAGTAGTCTCTCTCCTGCATTAGAATATGAGAACCATCCCTATGAACAACCCACCTTGCAAGGAAATTGAACATGAATTATATCTGACTGTATATTCAATTGTACACACCCGTACGCCACACACACAATGCACTTGCAGGCCCACTAGCGCACGCACCCACTCACACCCACCAACCACCGACGAGCACATTGGTTTGGGAAGAGTTTACGGGCTGATGTATGGCTGTGTTTCTGGCTATGTGCATGGGCCAGTTAGATGCGTATTCAAGGCCTCATGAATGTACTATCTTGGCTGATTAGAGGTGAATAACAGTGTGGTGTTTTGGGGCATAGGGCTGTGTGAAACTCTATGCTAAGAGGTCCAGAGGACTGGTAGTTTGGACATGCATATGTATAAGCCATGAGTGGCCATGATGTATTCAGTTAAACTCTTCCATTGAATGTGAATAAAGAAATACCAAAAGGGGCGCCAAGCTTTGGGGCCAACAGGTGTCGCTGTTCTTGTGTACCCCCTCTAGAAGCGAAGTCTGGTATGCTCAGAGAGGAAATTCGAGATGGCAAAGGTGTAGAAGGTGAGTAGGTGTCGACACGCTGGTCGACTCCCAATGTCAAACCTCGAATGGGGCTCTCCAATGAGTAAGAAGTCCCATCCTCCTTGTGGTCTTGATTTGAGTAAGGAGAATCAACTTCTGGTGACAAAGGCTGATCCTCCGGAATCGCGGGTAGTTGATCCATGCTGTGTGCTCTGAAGGTCTTTGGTTCCTTTGCTCATGATAGCTCTGATACCATGTGAGGGCAAAAGGACGAAAGAACCTGATATGTGAGAGATCAGAGCAAATCAACACATCATGAAATGGATGAATGAATATATGTATAATGGTGAATGTAATCCAGCACAAGAGGGCCTATGGGTGAGACACTGATGAAGTGACCTTGAGAAGTAGACCGGCAATGAAGCAAGTTGGACCAAGAGCACGGTCGATGACGAAGGCTCATGTCGGGGATTGCGGTGGCACTCCGAGTGATGTAGACAGGGTGCTGATCAGGGCCTGCAAAACGCAAGTATGATGTCGATGGAGGTACTGTGCTGACCTGGGCACTGATGTATGCTGCGCAGGGGGCAGAGTACCGAAGGCTGGATGCTGTGTAACAGGTCTTCGCATTGCGGTATGTTGGATGGAGCAGGGCGTCGCTGGATCTGCAGGAGCAGGGCTGGGCAGCTGCCAGAGGATTGCTGTGGCTGCGCAGGAGCAAAATGCCGATGCTGAAATACTGTGGGAGCAGGCCGGCTGCAGTATGGTGTGGAGCACTGATGCGCAATGATCTGTGTACGATGGAGGAGGGGCAGTGTTTATGTAGTGCTGGCTCCCCAAAAAAGGGCAGGTTGGCTGGCCCTGTCGGTCAGCCCAACCGACCTGGAGAAAAGGCCTTTTTAGGCCTTTGAAAGGTCAATATAGAGGGCCTTCTTGGGCCCTTTTTGCTGCCCCTTTTGGGCCTGTTTTGTCACACACCGAGGGTCTGTTTCAGGACATTTTGATGGATTTCGTTGGACCACTTTCTGTATCTACTGGATCTTGGCATACTTAGCGTATGACGTAGTTGACAGATTCAGTAAATTTTGTATGCTTATACCATGCAAACAGACGGCCACAATAGAAGATATAGCCCGGCTCTTTCTTTGAGATTGGTATCCATTATGTGGGTTGCCACGGACCATTACTTTAGATCGGGATCCAAAGTTTACATCTCACTTCTGGTGAGCTTTGTTCTTTGGTACCAAATTGCAATTGTCCAGTGCATTCCATCCCCAGACCGATGGCCAAACAAAGATTTACAATCAGTTGGCTTTTGATGTGCGTAAAGCGTACTACCATGATCAGTAGTCGAAGTGGGAGCTTCATCTCCCGTTGGTGCAGGTGATTCTCAATGACACACTCTCATCCAATGTTGGCAGAACTCCGTACGAGGCAACCTTTGGTTGAAGTTTTTCATCCCTTCTCACGCGGATGATATCTCCTTCCTTGGAAGCTACCAAGATATCAGATACTTTTTCAGCCATCATTGAGTCAGTCAAAGAGCGTCTTACCAAAGCTTAGGAGGCTTACACCAGACATGCAAATAAGTCAAGGAGAGACATCAACTTCAAAGAAGGTGAATGGGTATACTTGAGGATCATGAAGCGAAGACTCAAGTAAGTGGGCAACGGTTGTCCAAAGTTGTCATTCAGGAGTTTTGGTTCTTTTCCCATCATAAAGAAGATAAGTGATGTCGCCATGTAGTTGGACAGTTGGACGATGCACAACGTCTTCCACGTCTCTTGGTTAAAGCCTTATACTGGACCTTCATTGCAAAATGTTCCAGAAGAGCAGCATCCAGAAATGGTTGATGAAGTAGAAGTGGTAGATCTCGAACAGATCCTTCTACATCGTTGGAAGCATGGTTCTGGACGACGACTTCGCCAATTTTATACCAAGTTCAAAGATCGAGGGACCCATGAAGCCGTTTGGCTAGATGAAGAATTCTTCCTCGAGTATCCACAATAATTAGCGGACTACCTCAAAGCCATGAACCTGCCGCCAAGCTAAGCAAGAGGGAATGTCACTGGGGTACCCATGCACTGTGGTACACAGTGACAAACTAGCTCATCAATAGTGCAAGAATCATGTATAGAAGTAGTACCTTTTTGTCAAAACCCCCAAAGGATCTCCCCGCAGAACGCTCCTGGCTCGAGACTCGAAACCTGCAAACAAACAAATAAACAAGAAGGGGGTGCAGGCTTGACTCACCTCCCAACCACGATAGCCATGGGCAAGCCCACAGTCTTGGCTGTTCCCACCGAGCCACGAGCTGAGCTAACTAGGTTGACGTACCGACCAATCTCTACCTCGCGACGTCCCATACCGCCACGAAGCTACCCTCGCGGGCCTCGAGACTGCTGCCGGCCTCGGCTGCGTAAAGCAGGTGCATGTCTGCACTAGATCGAGGCTCCAGACCATAGAGCTCTCACAAATCTCGCGAGACTCTATATGACTAATGACTAACCTTGGCCACCCTTTTATAGGCTCTTGGCCGCTCATCGGGCGTCCATACTTGGACGCCTGCCCGTCCATACTTGGGTGCCTGCTCGTTAGTCTATCCCTAACTCAGCTAGCCAATAAGCTTGCCTAGCTCCAAGCTTCCCCAAACCTCGAAGCTAGTCTTGCGTGTGTGTAGCACACGGTAGATACACACTGTGCACATGACATACTCCCCTTTCTCTAAGAGCTCACTCCTGAGCTCACTAAGAAGCCAGGTTAATCTCTCTGAAGAGTAGTCAATGTCTCCCATGTAGTGTTGTCCTCAACACAATCCTTCCACTTGATCTTGTATTCCGTAATAAGCGTATTACGCAATCTTCTTTCACGAAATCCAAGAATCTTTTCAGGTTCGTGTGGAACAAATGTCATGTCCTCGACATCTATGATTTCTTGAGGAGTAACTAACTGGTCTGTTCCACCCAGTACTTCCTTAAGTCTACTGACATGAAATACAGGATGAACTTTCACACGAGAAGGCAAATCCAGTTCATATGCAACTGAACCAATCCGTCGTGTAATAAGAAATGGTCCACAATATCTAGGGGATAATTTCAGAGATTGACTTGTCCGTAAAGTCCCGGAATCTTTCGGAACTCGCAAATACACCATCGTTCCTTCAGAGAACTCTCTGGGTGAACGATGTCTATTAGAATAAAATCTGTCTCGGTCTTGAGCACTTCTAATAGATTCCTTCGCAACTTGTAACATTTCTTGCATATCTTGCAAAAAATTACGTGCTGCATCATGCTGAAGTCTTGAGAATCCTACTGAAACAGGTGATCTAGGTTGAAAACCATACATAAGCATGAAAGGACTAAAACCTGTACTCATATGCTTAGTACTGTTATATGCAAATTCTAACATAGGAAGATAATCCTCCCATGAACTCTGTCTTTTGGATACATATGCGCGAAGCATATCCTCCAAAATGTGATTCACTCTTTCAGTGTGGCCATCATATTGAGGATGATCTGAGGAACTCAAATTCAAAGTTGTTTCCAACTTCTCAAAAACAAGTTTCCAAAAATCACTCGTAAACTTAGAGTCCCTATCATCACTGACTATGTCCTGCGGTAACCCGTACAGTCTAAACAATTGCTCGATAAACTGCCATGCTAATTACGTAGCTGTAATAGTCTTTCGGGTCAGTAAAAATCTAGCCATTTTTGTCAAGCGATCTACCACAACCCAAATAGAATCGTGGCCTTGATGTGTTCTTGGCAATCCGGTAATAAAATCCATGGAAATACTTTCCCATTTATTACCTGGGATTTACAAAGGATGCAACAACCCAGCCTGTCTAAAGCGTTCAGCTTTTTTTGCTTGACAAACTTGACACTTGAGAACATAATCTTCTACATACCCTTTCATCTTTGGCCAATAAAAAGTGTGTTTCACTAATGATAGTGTCCTGTGTACCCCAGGGTGTCCAGCAGAAGGGGCGTCGTGACACTCCTTAAGAATCTTGGACCGAATGTCTGGGATTTGTGGTACACAAATTTTGTCATTACGGAATAGTTAACCATTCCGAATCATCCCACTGGCCTCGTGTAGCTTGAATGGTAGGTTGCTTAGTCATCGAGTCTTGGTCAATCAATGAGCTCCCGTCCGGGATCTTCTGCCAAAATGGATCAAAATAACTATCAGTCCTGCAAAACCCTCTCAATGACTGAAATAAGTCGGTAGAAATCTCGGTGAACGACAAAGTATTCACCTCTCTAATTCGACTAAGTGCATCTGCAACACTGTTCATGGACCCTTTTCGATAACGAATCTCAAAATCAAAATCTTGCATTAACTCAGCCAACGAGCTTTCCTTCCTTGCAAATCATCCGCATCACCCACATACTTGATTGACTGATGATCAGTCAATACCACAAACTTGGAGCCATATAAATAATGTCTCCAAACCTTGAGAGCATGAATCACAGCATAAAGCTCTTTCTCAAGGGTTGGCCAACGAGATTGAGTGTCGTCTAGCTTTTTTACTTTCAAAAGCAACAGGTCTACCATCTTGAAATAGAGCAGCCCCGATGGCATAGTCACTGGCATCAGTTTCAAGAACATAAGGCCGACTAGGATCGGGTAATGCTAAGATAGGTGCTTCCTTGACTTTATCTTTCGAAAGTCTAAAGGCCATATCCAAATCGTTATTTCAAGTGATAGGCTGATTTGACTTACGTCCATGACCTTTCAATAAGTCGGTCATCAGTAGTGTGAGCTGCGAGTACTCCCGCACAGATTTTCGAAGAAAAGCAACAAAACCGAGAAAAGAACGAAGTTGTTTCACTGTTCGCGGTATAGGCCAGTCCAGAACCTTCTGAACTCGGTCATAGTCAATGCTCAATCCATCTCTAGTGATCTTGTGTCCCAAGTAAATGATGTCCGTGATAAAAAACTCACATTTACTTAACTTAGCATATAGTCGATTCTATCTTAAAATAGATAAGACAATCGTGAGGTGTCTAACATGATCCTCAAGAATACAATTGTATATCAAAATGTCATCCAGGAACACCACCACAAATTTCCCTAAATGTTCACGAAAAAGATCGTTCATCATTTGCTGGAAAGTGGCTGGAGCATTGGTTAACCCAAAAGGTAATACGAGAAACTCGTAATGGCCATACCTAGTCCAAAAGGCGGTTCTTTCGACATGCCTTTCATGAATACGTATCTGGTGATAGCCAGTACATAAATCTATCTTCGTGAAATATTTCGCTCTTGCTAAACCGGTCAATCAGGTCATCTGATCTAGGGACAGGATAATGGTTCTTAATTGTCAGCTTGTTCAATCTCTTGTAATCTATACACATTCTCCAGGTGTTGTCCTTCTTTCTCCTAAGCAACACAGGTGCACCCCAAGGTGATTTACTTGGACGGATCTGGCCCATCCTCAAATAATCTTCGAGTTGTTTAGCCAACTCATCTTCCTCAGCTTGGCTCATCCTGTAAGGTGGAATATTGTCAGGATGAGCACCAGGGATCAAATCAATACGATGATCTATTGCCCTTTCAGGTGGTAAACCCGATGGCAGTTCCTTAGGAAATACATCTTGAAACGAATCAAGTATCTTCTGTAATTCTTTGCTTTCAAACACACTTAATTCATTGATATCCATGAAGGTATGAGAAATGAAGAAAGTGGAATCAATACACAATGCGGTATACAAAGAAGAATCCATTATATTTCCAAAATCAACTGTATTTACAAGAGGTCCCTGAGAGGGATGTATACAATCACCTAAAATACTATACTGGGTGTTCCTATGCTGAAAAGAAAAAATATGACTAGACCAATCTATCTGGACTTGAAGAGTCTTAAACCACTCAATCCCTAATAACAAGTCTACATTTTCTAGGTGCATAACATAGTATTCTAAAGTATCTTTGTAGCCCTGAATCCGGATTGGTAACATCTCCACCTTTCAATTCCATACTTGCCTTCCCGCAGGTAGACGTACCTCATAGGTATGATCGTTGGGTGTAGTATCAAGACTCAATTTCTGCACAAGTTTGTAGTTAACAAAATTGTGTGAGCAGCTAGGGTCTAGAAGAATGTGGATTCTATGGCCATTCACTTCTCTATAAACTCGGAGAAGATCATGCAAGCCAAAAATTTTAGAGTTAAACAAATAATCAGAACATGAACTAGGGCGAGAAAGTACAGTAACTGACGTACCTGTCAAAGACAACTGGTTAGCTGCTTTTGGCTTGGGTCCTGCGTTGGTCTTTGCACCCTTTTGCTTCGGGCACTCGTTACACATGTATCCTTTTTCTTTGCAGATAAAACAACGTCCCTCCCTCTTGAGCTTTAAAGCCTTAAGGAGTCGTTTCTTCTTCGCTGGTGTTGAACTTGAATTCTTCGAAGGTTGGTCCAAAGACTTTCCTTCAGTCGTGTTAGCCATAGGTGCGGAGAACTTTCTTTTATGCTTGTTCCCCTGCTCGGTAATGGGTTTAGACTTGGAAGAGACCATTGTATCATCATAGATACGAGCTGAATGAATGGCTTCGTCCAATGTTTTGCATTTGTTATTTTTAACTTGTAAACGGTATGACTTTGGCAAACCAGCTACGAAGAACCCCAAAAGAGGAGTGGGATAAGTGAGGTGCTGCGAGGTCATGGTCAAAGCTGTAAAGCGGGCAACAACATCATAATTATCCTCTTTCTTGAGGAATTCCTTCTTGAAGACGTCTTCAAATTGTGCCCAAGTCGGCTTAGGGTTGAGTTCCTTCCACCAAAGCAAAGCTTTGCGTGAGAGGAAACCTGCTACTAACTGGATCTTTTTTCCATCATCATATGGATGAAACTGAAAATGGACCTGCCACTTATGTAGCCAAGTGTCCATGATCTCCTTGGTACGTTGCTTTTGCTCGCCCCCCCCAAACGGTTCCGGAGTAATGTTGGGGCCTAAAGCAGAGGCCAAGGTATCCATACCCGAAAGAGTAGAGAGGGTAGTGGTCAAGAGAGAGATGGAGTTCTGCAAAGCCTGCATCTGGGCGGCGATTTGTGCCTGACGTTTTGAAGAAGAAGCTTCGAGAGCTACTTTGAACTCTTGGAAATCAGATTTTGATACATAATCGTCAAAAAGATTGGCATCGGTATTTTCCGTAGTCGGCAAGCCTTCGTGTTCGACAATGGGCTCCAACTCCGATTCTTGGGTCGACATCTTGAAGAGGGCAAGTGGAGAGAAATTTCGATCTTTGCACAATAAAAGTGCGAGAGAACTTGAGAGCTTGAGAGCTTGAAAACTTGAGAGATGTGTGGCAAGAAGCCCACTTAAGGGGTTTATATAACCTTCCCCAAAAGCAACTTGAGCTTTTGCTTTTGTGTTAAAAAAAAAAAGAATTTAAATAAATAAATAAATAAATAAATATAAATATAAATATATAAATATATAAATATATATATATATATATATATTCTAGTTTCTTAAAAAAAACACACCTTTAAACCTTAGAGAGGGCTTTTAAACTCTTAAAAAAAAAGTTTAATTTGAAAAAAACGAAACAGCCCAAATCGGTGTTTCAATGCTTTTCTGGTTTTTTTTTCTCTTCCCTCTTGGATTTATCGCTGCCGGCCTGTCTGTTGTCGTCACACCTGCACTGTGGCCGTCGCCGACCGTGTTGCCAGTGCTTTCGTTCTGCCGGCGACGCCTGCGCTCAGGTGACCGTGGCTGCCGGCGCTTTCGTGTCTGCCTACGCCTGCCTGCTTGCGTAGGCGTGGCCCCTGCGTAGGCCTGGCCACAAGCCTGCGTAGGCCTGGCTGCCAGTGTAGGCCTGGCTGCCTACATGCCTTCGCCTACAATAGCCGGTAGCAACGCGTGTATCCGACCAGCAGTACTTGACCAGCACCCGATCGACCACGACCACATCTCACGCTTTCTCTCTCTCGTTCAAACAAAAAAAACGAACATGCTTTTTTTTTTTCTGTTTTCTCACTCGAGTTGTTCATGTGATTGCACAAGCATCTTCAGCCTTCTTCTTGCAAAGCAAAACAACCCTACCATCTACCTACACCCTCATCACGGGTTTCTTTGATGAAAAAGCACATACTATCTGAAAAAACAGCAGCATGCTTAAATAAAACAGCAAGCTTCTTGAACACATACCTCTCTTCGACCTCATCTTCTCTACCTACCGACTTGCTTGTTCACGAGGCACGCTCTGATACCACTGTCAAAACCCCCAAAGGAGCTCCCCGTAGAACGCTCCTGGTTCGAGACTCGAAACCTGCAAACAAACAAATAAACAAGAAGGGGGTGCAGGCTTGACTCACCTCCCAACCACGACAGCCGTGGGCAAGCCCACAGTCTTGGCTGTCCCCACCGAGCCACGAGCTGAGCTAACTAGGTTGACGTACCGACCAATCTCTATCTCGCGACGTCCCATACCGCCACGAAGCTATCCTCACGGGCCTCGAGACTGCTGCTGGCCTCGGCTGCGTAAAGTAGGTGCACGTCTGCACTAGATCCAGGCTCCAGACCATAGAGCTCTCACAAATCTGGCGAGACTCTATATGACTAATGACTAACCTTGGCCACCCTTTTATAAGCTCTTGGCCGGTCATCGGGCGTCCACACTTGGGTGCCCGCCCGTCCATACTTGGGTGCCTGCCCGTTAGTCTATCCCTAACTCAGCTCGCCAATCAGCTTGCCTAGCTCCAAGCTTCCCCAAACCTCGAAGCTAGTCTTGCGTGCGTGTAGCACACGATAGATACACACTGTGCACATGACACTTTTGAGGATATTTTTTTGTATGCCATGACCCCTTTGTGAGGGTAATTTGGGACCCCATCTGGTGTCGTCTCGACTACATCTTTCAGATTCATGTATGTTGTTTAAAGGATCGCTAAAGACTCACTAATCTCAGGTTTAAAGAAGGCCTTGTTGTTTCACACGGTCCTAGCTTGGCGTATGCTACACCAAGAAGAGGCCACATTTGGCGTACAAATTCAGGAGAGAGCTTTTGATCCTTAGTAAACAATGTTTTGATGGAGATACATCTTATCACAGGCCAAGGAAGATGGGGACAAACCTGGACTTGTAGCCATTCTTCAGAAAGTATTACAGCTATATGCTGCTCAAATTTTGTTGAAAAGAAGCTATGTAGTCAAAGGTGAGATATGCAGATCTGCTCAAGATCCATCATTTCATCGAGGTTGCGTGTATAATTTAATTTATAGCTATAACTTATGACAAGATTTTGTGGCCTGCTCACGCTCTTGTTTTTGTATCATGTAACTAGATGGGCAAGTAGATAAGGCAGAGGAGTTTTTGGAATCAATCATTTCAGGTATTCTTGGGCCTTCGACCTTGTTTCTTGCTATTTGTGGGTGAAAACACTTGTGACATGTATGAGTGTAAGACAGGCGAAAACCCAAATAAAAGAGAAGTGGAAGCTATACAGGAAAGCCGCAGGTGCAGTTTTGGAGATTAAGAGCTGAGGATAAGCATGTAGTTGATACAGATGGCATATGCACCACTAGAAGTGCCAGAGTTATGCACAGAGCCAGGAGTAATACCCACATGTAACCATAGACCTACTACTCAATGCACTTCTGTGATGTGAGTCTTTGTATCTGGTACAATGTTTGAGTCGAGTAGCATGCTTCTTCCCTATCCTAGCTGCATATAGTACTTTCTCTGAGGGATGCCTGCACCCATAAAGCCATGTGTGTGTGTGTGTGTGAGCGCACTGAAAAACAAAGTGGCCGCTTTAGTCCTTGACCAGTTTGGAGTGGGCTGAGAAGATTGAGGAGATACGTGTCTCATACACAATGGCTGTAAGCCAGATTAGAGTCTTTTAAGAGGAGAGACAAGACTATAAGGCAACATAGTCATAGATTATCCTGCAGCATTCAAAAGCTTTGTAAGGTTGAGAAGGTAGAGACAGAGGAGCACTACCTTTTAGATGTCTTATCTACTATTAGATCCAAGGCCAATAATGTTACTTATCCCAGGAGAGATATATTTTGCAATCTTTTCCTGTTTTCGCCTCTTCCTTCTTGAGAATAGATGGCTGAGAGTTAAATGTTGAGAGCCAAGCATACCTCCAACCAATCAGTGGAAGTCATCACCTCCTTCTGTGTTTTTGAGAAATGGCCAGCTAGTCCCAGGATATTCCAAGATGTGATTTGGGTGTGCACTGTGTAGACCTATAGCACATCTCTGTGACCACCCGGTGGAATTTGGTTTGAGACTGAAACCAACATCTCAGATCCAAACCAGGCGCCCACTGATAATTATACATGATATATGACCATGATTTGGAGAGAGCATGCTGCTACACTTCAACTTGATCTAGAGGTTCTCATTGTGGGTTCGCATCATCTGAGTGGCTATATTCAAGAGGCACACCTTACTTCGCGTGCACACTATAGGGTCTCTAACGGCACGGTGTGCACCTATTGGCTTATCAGTCCATCCTACCATCACTCTTTACACCTTTTTTCTACTAGTTGGCCTTTGTCTCTCTGCATTTCTTGCCTTTCTCTTTCTTTCTTACATTTTAAGCATAGTTTTACATCACATGCCAATGTGCATACTTCATGACGTACTACGATGTCTTGTAGGCACTTGTGAAGTAATGTTACTAAAAGTTTCTTGGCTGATCACATGTGAGGCTTTGTTTCATTTAGGTATTGATAATGTACTCTACTTCACAGTGGAAAGGAACTGGAAAATGGAAATAATAAAAAATTTCAACTTTTAACACCACTTGTTTCTTTACTTTAAAATATATGTGCAATATCCATAATTTAAAAGAACATAAAACATTTTCCATAAGATCAATGCACCATCAGACTAATACACGTGCAAGAAAGGGCTCTCAAAAACATAATCATTTATTGTTCATTCATCTTTGGGGACATTCTCCCGCAAGAGCTCATAACCTTCTAACCATCTCCGAGCTCCAGTAGGACCTGTAAGCACCTACCCATGTTTCCCACCACAGTGGTAACTTGTGTCATGACCCCGTAGGATCTAGGTTACACCATCCCTGCAAAGAGGTGCAACTATGTTTCCCTCAGAAGTCAACATGCATCGCACTGACATGCTAGGAACTGCCACTGCAGTGGGGTCCCATCTCAACTTGGCAGAGTAAGGAACTTCTGCAGAAGTTAAACACCTACCACAGTAGTGTGTCGGCCAACCACCACAGTGGGGTCCACAAATGACTCCTCATAGCCTCTTATTATGCATAAATCAAAAGAAGACCATACCATGCTTCATAGTGTTATTACAACAAGCAATCCTTTCTAAGAAGAAACAAACACTTTATTTTGGGAATCTTGGAGGGGTCCACATGCCACTTCTAGATCATCATGCCCAAAACCTTAATGAAATGGTTGGACCAACCATAGCTCTTTTCCACAACATACTGCTTGCAAAGTTCCCTGCTTTGAGCTTTTCTCGGTTGGCTTCCTCTAAGAAATCCTTTCCAAGAAGAAACACACTTTATTTCAGGGATCTTGGAGGGGTCCCCATCCCACTTCTAGATCATCATGTCCAAAACCATTAATGAAATGGTTGGACCAACCATAGCTCTTTTCCACAACATACTGCAAAGTTCCCTGCTTTGAGCTCTTCTTGGTTGGCTTCCTCTTCCTTAATTCCAGGTTCAAGAGGAGTCCCAAGCTCTAGGCATCAAGGGAGCTCGGGAGACTTGTTCTGTAAAGAGACTAAAAATTCACATTTCCTTCTCTTAGTCTTGGAGAGGTAGGAAGGCTTAGGTTTGTTTGGATTCTTGTCTCTTAGGTTGTCAAGTAGGATGATGCACTCACATTTACAAACATGATGAGACTTGCACCATATCCCACACATCTTTACTTTCATTTGAATCCCCCCTTTAATTAAGTGAAAAGATCCGAAGTCTTTAAGACTTTCCCTAATTTGCAATCTCAAAGGACCTACTAGACGAGACCTATCTCCACAGTTGGAGATCCTGATTGCTGTCAGAGCTTGCACTGAGGATGGTAGATGCCTCTACTATGAGATACAGGATGAGGGCAGACTTCAGAGAGTGGAGGCGGAGTCGCCTTTGGTTGCAGAGTGCATCTTTCAGAGGATACGGGTAGTGGCCGCCGCTTCTCGGAAGTGGCATATTGATCCAGACCCTGCAGATGTGGACTCTGATTGGCGCATATGGGCATATGTTGCGCGCCTCTTGGCCCGGCTCTAGTGGGACCCTGGCGAGTACGAGTGGCAGGATCCTTATGCGTCCCCCAAGGCCACAGAGATCACCTTTTTCCAGTACATTGTGTGGCTGGGGAGGCATATTTTGACTGCGAGGAGGATGGTCTCTCCAGCTGCATCGGAGCATTGGCGGCTACAGGGACTCTCACAGGAGTTCCTGGAGGATTTTTGGACCAGGCTCTGGGATAGCCGACAGGCATGCAAGATCTCGACTTTCGAGTGGCTGGTTGCCCACAGGGGCTTTGCAGTTGGCACCTTGCTTGTCTACAGTGGCCTTCCGTCGGCCTGCGTCCAATGTGGCCACCCATTCGAGACACAGAGACATTGCCTATGGGACTGTCCACAGGCGCAACAAATTTGGCTGAGGATGCTGCACATTTTGGCCCCCCTCTCTCCAAAGGGCATGTATACGTATCCGAACGGAAGATCAATCTTAGAAAAGACTTTTGCCTTGGATAACTGGACCAACAAGTACATCTGTGTGGCAAGGGATACTTGCTCTTAATTGTTTGCTTGTATAACCCTCAATGGTGGACATGTAGACAGTAGGTTCCATCCTTCTTCTTTTGGAAGAGGACAGGAGCACCCCATGTGAAAGGCTTGGTCTAACGAATCCCTTTTTCAGTAAGTCATCTAGTTGTTGCTTCAATTCAGTGTATTCTTGCTGAGAAAACATCGGCATATTCCTCTAATAGCAGCTTCACATAGTGAGGGTTTTCTTCTTTTTCTAATGGCTTTGGTCTTGGTCAACTGATGCATCCCCAGTATGTAGTCATACTTACCCAAGTTGACACTTTGAATTCGGAGGATTAGTGGACACCTAACTTGAAGTTTAGAGGGGAGCATACCACTAGTGGAGGTTTTCCTTCCACTAGCTAACTCTACGGCCTATCAACTTTGGATATATGAATTAGTGAATCTATCAAAAACTCACATTTTTGACCCATAATATTACCTGTTGTCTTAATGATTGAAGCTTGTGTATATGCCTTTCCTGATTTGACTCGTGATTCAACAAAAGTAAAAACATGCATAGGTGAGTTAGGATTTTGCTCCTTCTTCACCCTCTTGCTCCTCTATTGTAGGATTTTCCACCTGAATAACTTGGCCTTTATCTCCTTGAGATCCAGCTTAGGAAAAGGTGCCTTCTTGATATAGTGGAAAGTCACGGCATCTTTTGGTTGCCTGCCTGGTTTTGTTGTGGTCTTGGGGGTTGGTTCCTTCTGTGAAATCCACCTTTATTGCCTTGAGTCACGGGTTGTTGATTGCCTCTTCTAAAGTTTCCCAGTTGATTCCCTTGTTTATCCGAGTTCTTGTTCTTGTTGAAACCCCCAGCTGACCCTTTATCTTGTTTCTGATGTTGAGTTACATGTATTTTCTCAAAGTTTTCTTTGCTTCATCATGGAAGTCTAATAGTAGTACTTCCCCTTACATAAACCATGATATTATCATCCAAGTTCTCCACAAACTTGCTTGTTAGATCTCTATCATCAAATTCTGGAGCATATTTTTGAAACTCCAAGAATTGATCTCTACAAACTTGCTTGTTAGAGCTCTAGCATCAAATTTTGGAGCATATTTTGAAACTCCCAAGTATTGATCTCTATGTTCTTCTATTATCTTGCCTTCTTGCTTGAGATTTGAAAACTCCATCTTCTACATCTTGTATTTGGGAGGAAAGTGCTGCTTCTCAGCAAATTCCTTAAACTCTGCCCAAGTTATTGGACCTACTCTTCTTGCTAGCCAATACCTATTTCCACCAAAGTTTGGTAGATCCCTTGAGTTGCAAAACTGCCACTTTGGCCTTTCCCACTTTGTCCAAATTTTCTTAATTCAAAGCTTCGATCCAAGCTTTGGTTTCTTTGCCAGTTTTCCTGGCCTCATCAAACTCTAAAAGTCTAATCCTCTTAAATACTTGTCTAATAGCCATATCAACTGGGTCTTCCCTTCTATTTCCTTGGAGTTGAACAAATCTATCAAAGTTTTTCCTGACTTGATTTCCCATCATGGTTTCATTAAGGTGCATACCTTGTCCTTCTCTCTTCTTATTTTTTAAGGTTGCTCCCTTCTTGTCTGGAATGAGATTTATCCCTTGAGTCCGCTTGCTCAAGATTGTCCTTGTAACCGTCTTCTTGTATGTTCTCTAGCCCTTGATTACCTCCCCACTTAATGAAATCCTAGAAGTGGTTCTTTTCACTGGACGTAAGTTCTGTTTTAATCTTTCCTTCGTTCAATTAAACTCTTAATCGTAGAGTTTTGTTAGTCCAATCTACCAACAAGGGTGTTAACATTGAGCTTAATTATACCCCAAAATGAGTCTCTCTTCACTCTAAGTCTCAAGTCTTTGTCCCCAATACTCTAAATCATAGTCACAAGAAATGGTCGTTCTGGCCATATGGAACTCAGAAACACCGTTCCCATTCTGTGTCATTCCCATTTCCGTTCCTTCGTTCCCATTCTTATTTTGTCATGATTGTGTATGTATTTTGACATCATTACGTTCCATACCCGTTCATGTTCCCTACCCTATCCCGTTCCCGTTCCCGTTCTGTACTAGACTCCTGTTCTCAGTCTCGTTTCCCGTTCCATGCAACTATGCTTCAAATTCCCAAATAGCGACACTTTTCTGATACCACTTGTGAGGCTCCGATTCACTTAGGTATTGATATTGCGCTTAATGTTATAGCAGAAAGGAACCTAAAAATGGGAATAAATGTTCAACTATTAACAGCACTTGGAGACTTAATTTCTTCACTGTAAAAACATATGTGCAATATCCACGATTCAAAAGAACATAAAACATAAAAGATATTTTCCATAAGATTAATGAACCTTGGGACCAATACACGTGTGCAAGAAAGGGCTTCCAAAAACATAATTATTTATTGTTCATACATCTTTGAGAACATTCTCCAGCAGGAGTACCTAACATGCCACATTTAAATGTTTCTTTTTGGCAGCTGATGAAGAAAGATGGGGGGATTTATTGAGGACTGGCATGGTTTATGGAGGGGGTCAAATAGAGCCAGAAGAGTTGTATGAAGTCATCAAAAAGAGGGTTGAACGTGTCACCATGCGAACTGTGAGAAGACATTGACTTTTTGCTCAGTTTTCAAAAATCTGCATCCTTTTGCTCATTTGAGTATTCGTGAAAGAATCATTAGGTGTGTTCCAAATGCAGGAGAGTGGCTCGTACCAGCAAAGGATTGTAGTCGAGTATTTGAAAGAAATTGAAGCACGAGCGCGAGCCTTGGTAGAAGCTTTTCAAGACTCGGCTACTTGAGGAGTTTGTTCTTTTTCATAGCTTGTGCATCGTTTCTGTAACACCAATGCTTTGAGAGGGATTATAGTTGCAAGCAAGATAATCAATGGCAAAACCATGGACCTGGCTACTAGCTAATGTGTGAAGTGCCCAGTCCTTGTGAGAGGCTTTTAGTAATTGCGTTGCCATAATGGCATGCAAACAATGGCAACTCAAGCTAAGCAAACGGAATCATATGATCAGCTTCACATTCCTGCAATATATTGGTGGGATAATTCAGTTTTGCTGACTGCTCACATACTCTCTGTGGATCAAGATGAAGAAGAAGCCTGCACAAGATGGCCTTTCTTTCTTGGAGTTCTCTGAGGTTAAAGAAACAGGCAATTCAGAGATCTCAGTCAGCAAGTGCAGAAGAGTAGGTGGATATTAAGAGGGCAATGCACTCCTATAATTTTTATTTGTATAAGAATGTGTTAAAGCAAACTAGTTGCACATTGAGGAGCATTGTTGCCATATAAACTCAAAGGGGTTTGACTCACATAATGTAAGATAAGAATCACTTGGTTTTAATTTCTTTGAAGCTTTATATAAAAGTGATGTAGCACTAATTATGTATATGTATGTAATGTAGGGTGAGGAAGTTCATACTTGCATGAATTGAGGTACCATGGCGAAGGTGTCTTAGTGAAACACAACTACGAGCACTCCTCTCTAGAGCCCCTGCTTGGTCCATCGCCCTCAGCTCGCTCCTTCAGCGCCGCCGCTTTCTAGCAAGCACCCCACCCACCAACCACTCTCCGCTTCCCAACAAGCACCGTCTTTGCCTAGGGATTCTGGAGTTCGCCTCAGGGTTTGGGGAGTTCATCTGACAACTATCAGTGCCCACCTTTCCCACATGCCGTGTATATAGCCAAGGCTTGAACACACACACACACACACACACTTTTTTTTTTTTTTTGGGTGAAAGCACTGTTCTGTTTATTAATTAAATGTGCAAAGGAGTGCGTCTCACTGTAAGACACACGCTAAGAAACAGTGATAAAACACCTCTAAACTGATTGTAAGGAAGCTGTCCAAGACCATGGCAATCTTAAAGAGACAACAGAGATCTCTTGAAGTAAGTGAAGCAAGAGAAATCAGTAGTATGAAAGATAAGATGATTCCGGGCCATGTAGATGGTCCATAGAGCCCACAATCTCATCCAAGTAAGAAAGGGTGTATAATTTAGTAATGGTGGTGAAACTGTGGCAAACAGCCAGAAGTCTTGCTCGAATCTTTGACCTGGAAATTTGATGCGTAAACATGTCGAGAGATTGTGATGAGAAAAGGGGCAAAACCATAGCATGTGGGGGACTGTTTCTTGTGTTCGAGAGCATCTTGTACAATCTGGTGATGCAATACGCCTACGGGCTAACAAAACCCCAATCGGCAATGCTCTCACCACACATCTCTATAAAAAAGACCTTTTGCTTAAGAGAGATTACTTTTCCAAATATGTGAGAGCACATCACGCCACCACCTTTGAGGCTTGTTTAGATACCATAAGCGATTGCCATGTTGTTGAATCCATGGGGGGGTGTCATAACAAGTGATATGCTTGCGCAGCAAAAAGCAAAGGCATAGGAAAAAGGTGGAGTTGGGGCCTCCCTAGAACAAATGACTAATCATCTAGTCTCTCACTAGGAAAAATATAGACTCTCCATTTTGCCCCTTAAGGAGTGAATAAAAAAAGATTGGCCCGACCAATGAGAGAGCTGGGATTCTAGATCCATGTAACATGGATCTTTTTGTCATATCTTTGCCAAAATCTCTTAAGACAATAAAATAATAGAGTCCATATCTTAAAAAAGTAGAGAAATGTTAGATTCCATATCTTTTATGTAAGATGTACCTTGTGGTCAGCACATGGAAGTTTGAAAATCGATTTTTTTTTCATTTTTTATGTTCTTTGCATCAATTGGTAAATAATTTTTAAATTTCACAAGGTATCTCCTGGAAAGCTTCCCATGTGGTAACTTTCTCTCCTTGTGAAATACAATCTGCTCTGGCTGAAGGATCTCCTCAAGCTCATCAACTTCTGGCGGATCTTGTGTGACAAGATCCTCTGGATTTGGTCCCACATCCTTCCGCAAAAGACTCACATGAAAAGCATTGTGAATCTTTCAATGGTTGGGTAAAAGCAAGCTTGAAAGACACTTCATTGATTTTGTCAATCACTTGGAAGGGTCCATAATATCGAGTAGAAAGCTTTGGATATGATCCCTCTCGTCTTGGCCTCTTACGAAGCCTAGCTTTCTCAAATTTCAGTAAAACCCAATCACCTTCCTTGACTTGCATGTCTCTTTTATGCTTGTCAGCAGCCCTTTTATGCTTATCTTGTGACCTTGCAATGGCTATCCGCACCTGAGCAAAGGCTACATCCAAGTCACGCACATACGCATCAGCTGCAAAAATCTCATCCTTTGTACGAAGGATGGGTGGCAAGACCACTCTGCCATAAATAATCTCAAACAGGCAAGACCACTCTGCCATAAATAATCTCAAACAGGCAAACTCTACAAGTGGAAGATACTTCTCCAATGCAGTCTTTTGATTTGCCACATAACACTTCAACAAATCCAACACGGCTGAATTTGCAGCTTCACTTTGGCCATCCATTTGGGGATGATAAGGTGATGAAAACTCAAGTTTAGTGCCCATGCTATCAAATAAAGCCCTCCAGAAGAGGCTCGTAGTCCTGGGTTCTCTATCCCCAACAATGGACTTAGGCATATCATGATGCTTGAAGATGTTAGCAAGAAAAAGATTCACCATATGATCAACTTTAATGGTTTTCTTGACGGGCAAGAAGTGAGCTTGCTCGCTAAACCTGTCCACAATGGTCCAAATAGCATCATTCCCATGCTGGGATCTAGGCAAGTCCATAATAAACTCCATAGTAATACTTTCCCATGGCTGCGAGGGAATAGGCAATGGCTGAAGCAAACCTGGAGGCTTTTGCCTGTCAAATTTCACCTTTTGGCAAGTAAGAATGCACGTACATATGCCTCAATGTCTTTACGCATGCTTGGCCAAAAGAAATCTCTCTCAATCATGCGTGTAGTAGGCATGATACCTCTATGACTAGCATAAGGTGGAGCGTGACATTCTTCCACAACCTTTGGACGTATATCCTTCACCACACACATAAGCAGTTATCCTTCACAAGATAACCCTCTTTGATCACATAAGAGGTATGTGAGTGACCAGCCATCAAATCAATCCATATATGGCAAAAATCAACATCCAAATGATACAAATCTTGCATGGCAGATAAGTCCCCACCATGAGAGGCCACTGAAACTGCAACCACATAAAGCCTCTTGGATAATGCATCTACCACCACATTTTTCTTCCTGGAGTATGTACAATCTAAAAATGAAACATGGAAAGAAAGTTTGTCATTCTCATCTGCTTCTCCGAAAGCTTTGTTTGAGATAAGTATCTCAAGCTTTCATGATCTGTCTTGACTACAAATTTAGTCCCAAGAAGATAATGTTTCCATATCTTTAAGGCATGAATTACAGCCAAGAGCTCTTTCTCATAGATATCCATATGTAGCTCGGCATCAGAGCCCGGTCGTCTCTCTTTCTCAAGAGGTGACACGGAGTTTTGAGATCAGAAGCAAGCACGCACACTTAATTCAATGGATAGCCAAGGCAACCCATTGGAAGTGTCGAATTCGAGGGGCCAATCAAGCGCTTCACGGGATTCCGATGCCTTGCATGGAAGGCATAAGACTCTTGAGAGAGTCTATGACAGTGCATACATGGGACAGCCATCACGTGGTAAAGAACCCATGCACGAGGAAGAGCCCAATGCATTGAGGGCTGAGTTAGAGCACATAAAGAGGCTCTTGCAGGCAAAAGAGCAAGAGTTGAAATTCTTGCATGAAACCCTCATGTACAAAGTGTCATAGAAGCCAAGAAAGCTGATGCTATGGTGGCCATGACTTTTGAGTCTATGGCTCGAGAAGTGGGCAAGAAGCCAAGGGAGCTGGCACTCTCTTATCTTATCCGCAAGGGTGACCTTAAAGAGGGAGAGGATGGACAGCTTATGTTCAAGAATCCACCCCGTTTGCAGCATGATGGAGACCTAGCCTCTCAAAGGTTGAGATCATATTTGCATAAAGAAGAAGTATCGGTCACCTCTCGCCATGCATCCACTCCTCATGGCACAGGAGGAAACAGATTTATGCATGCCGAAGGCCATTTGGATTCTAGGTATGTACGTCATGGGGACAGTGGTCGGCATGCAAGCCAAAAGACCTTGCCCATTGAGTTGTTTCGTGGCGAGACAAGGCATCTTTCAGCGAGGTCACATGCAGTGGGGCCACAAGTACAGATCGAAAGACAATATACACCTATTTAGAACACTTAATTTAACTGTCATTAAACAATGGAAACAACATCAGTAGCACAAATACTGGAAATACTGAAAATACAAATGACACCAGCACTGGGGTCGGAAAGGACTGCCCCCCCCCTCAATACTTTTTGTATTTCTTGGAGTATTTATATTTGTACAAGTGTCACAAGCCTGGCAGGTTAGATTTCTCCACAAGGGAGTGAAAACAACCAAATAAAACTAGTTCAAGTCGATGAAGAGGTGTTGGTCGGAGTAGCCCCAAATCACAGGCTCATTCCCACCTTCACTGGTGGGTGGACACCGCCTTTCACTGGTCTTCCGGGACCGTGCACCAATAGGCACGCCCGTACTAACGTAGGCCAAGGGGTACACCGCGGAGGGAACGTGGCCTGGTTCTCCCGAATGAGCTTTGCTCCCAAGTTCCTTGGTGAGTCAAACCTTCATTGGCTCTCAGAAGCTCTAAGACAACACCACACACGGAAATATCTGACCACACCAGGAAGAACATTCCTGAGCATGGTCAGCATATACATGCTTTGCTCCTGCACTACACAACTTAAAGAATTCTTTGAATTTTAATTAACAAATTTTAGAATTACATAAATGAGAAAACATGAGGGCACCTGGTACAATGAGTATAATTCTGGTACAACAGGTTTAATTTGTAGCAAGTACAATCAGGCACATCATGTACTTTACACGTGTGTAGGTACAACCAGTCCCAGGTAGTAGTCAGATTCTGTATTTGCAGCAAGTACAGCAGGTACACTAGATGTTCCACACATGTGTAGGTACAACCAGCCACTAGCAGGTACACATGGGCAGCCAACAATTGCAAGTACAACAGATTCTGGTCACATACACGTGGGTAGCCAACAGATACACATGGGCAGCCAGTAGGTACACATGGCAGTAAATGAGCAGGTACTACAGGTACAACAGGGACAACAGTCGGGTACAACAGCCAGGTACAGGTGTGGACAGCAGTCGGGTACAGCAGCCAGGTACAAGCGTGGGCAGTCGTCAGGTACAACAGCCAGGTATACAAGCATGGACAGCCGTCAGGTACAACAGCCAGGTATACAAGCATGGGTAGCTTCAGGCAGGTATAGCAGGCGTGGACAGTAGTCGAGTACAGCAGGGATGCAAGGCATGTACGGCGGGTACAACAGGTACACGTACGAAGCAGCCGGCCAGTACTACCAGGAGTGAAGGAGAGAGAAAACCACCAGCCTCACACGTGGGCAATTTTCAAAAAGAGTCCATGCAAAAGCCTTTATTTTTAAAGGTTATAAAACCTTAGATCCAATTTAATACTATGGGCACCATCAAAAGGAACTATCTAGTCCCTTTTTATTGAATGTGTGTGAACACATTAGCTTATAAACATTAAAGTTAACCATAGTTTATGGATTTTATCTTTTAAAAAGGAAAAAATGAAAATACTTACCACCTGTTCACACGCCACACCATCAAGTCAGCAAACAGCATTCCACGGTACACTAGGGGCGACCAGTGTATTGGCACGACATAACAGGCAGACACACGCAAACAAGTCATGCAAAAATAAGTTTATGCATGCAGGCATAAATGCATGTGCACAAATAATGGACGAAATCTCTCTTTCATGAAACTTGTACAAGAGGTTCATGTCGGGTACAAAACTGGTGCGACAAATATAAGTAAATATGTCATGGTCTTCCTATGGAGTGATAGTCCCATAGATAAGACACCATCCTGGCCATACACGGGTGGCACCAACACGCTCCTGTCCATACAGCACGAGAAGCAAATCACACACGTGTGACATGAAACTGGTTCCCGTCCATGTGACATCGCACTAGTCGCACACGGGTGGCATTGATCTGGCTCTCGTCCATGTGACACCATAAAACTGGCCCTTTCACATGGGACACTGGCCTGGCCCCATGTGAACATGGTACAAATTTGGCCGCTCTATGGAGTGACAGTCCCATAGAAGTGGCTCCAGAAATGGAGGTGGACCAAATGGTGACATCCCCTCGGGCACCATTGCCTATTCCCTCGCAGCCATGGGAAAGTAATACTATGGACTTGCCTAGATCCCAGCATGGGAATGATGCTATTTGGACCATTGTGGATAGGTTTAGCAAAAAGCAAGCTCACTTCTTGCCTGTCAAGAAAACCATTAAAGTTGATCATATGGTGAAGCTTTTTCTTCCTATGATCTTCAAGCATCATGGTATGCCTAAGTCCATTGTTGGGGATAGAGATCCCAGGACTACGAGCCTCTTGTAGAGGGCTTTATTTGATAACGGGCACTAAACTTGAGTTTTCATCAGCTTATCATCCCCAAACGGATGGCCAAAGTGAAGCTGCAAATTCAGCCGTGTTGGATTTGTTGAAGTGTTATGTGGCAGATCAAAAGACTGCATGGGAGAAGTATCTTCCACTTGTAGAGTCTGCCTACAACAACACAGTTCATGCCTCCACGGGAAAGACCCCGTTTGAGATTATTTATGGCATAGTGATCTTGCCACCCATCCTTCGTACAAAGGATGAGATTTTTGTAGCTGATGAGTATGTGCGTGACTTGGATGTAGCCTTTGCTCAGGTGCGGATAGCCATTGCAAGGTCACAAGATAAGCATAAAAGGGCTGCTGACAAGCATAGAAGAGACATGCAAGTCAAGGAAGGTGATTGGGTATGCTAAAATTTGAGAAAGCGAGGCTTCGGAAGAGGCCAGGATGAGAGGGATCATATCCAAAGCCTTCTACTCGATATTATGGACCCTTCCAAGTGATTGACAAGATCAATGAAGTGTCCTTCAGGCTTGCTTTACCCAGCCATTGGAAGATTTACAATGCTTTTCATGTGAGTCTTTTGCGGAAGTATGTGGGGCCAGATCGAGAGGAGCCTGTCACAAAAGATCCGCCAGAAGTTGATGAGCTTGAGGAGATCCTTCAGCCATAGCAGATTGTATTTCACAAGGAGAGAAAGTTACCACATGGGAAGCTTTCTAGGAGATACCTTGTGAAATTTAAAAATTATTTACCAATTGATGCAAAGTGGGTAGATAAGGATTATTTTACTGACTACCCTTATCTTCTACAGGCATATCTTGAGGCTTTTCAGTTGAGGTCAACTGTTTAGAAGCCCGGGGGGATGTCACCATTTGGTCCATCTCCATTTTTGGAGCCACTTCTATGGGACTGTCACTCCATAGAGTGGCCAGATTTGTGCCATGTTCACATGGGGCCAGGCTAGTGTCCCATGTAAAAGGGCAAGTTTTATGGTGTCACATGGACGGGAGCCAGATCAGTGCCACCCATGTGCGACCAGTGCTGTGTCACATGGACGGGAACCAGTTTCGTGTCACCTGTGTGTGATTTGCTTCGTGCTGTATGGACGGGAGCCTGTTGGTGCCACTCGTATATGGCCAGGATGGTGTCTTATCTATGGGACTATCACTCCATAGGAAGACCAGGATAATTTATTTATATTTGTCGTGCCAGTTTTGTGCCCGACAGGAACCTCTTGTACAAGTTTCATGAAAGGGAGATTTCGTCCATTATTTGTGCACATGCATTTATGCCTGCATGCATAAACTTATTTTTGCATGACTTGTTTGCGTGTGTCTGCTTGTTATGTCATGCCAGTACACTGGTTGGGGACGCCCCCAGTGTAATGTGGAATGCTGTTTGCTGACTTGGTGGTGTGGCGTGTGAACAGGTGGTAAGTATTTTCATTTTGCCCTTTGTTAAAGGTAAAATCCATAAACTATGGTTAACTTTAATGTTTATAAGCTAATGTGTTCACACACATTTTAAAAACGGGAATGGACATTTCCTTTTGATGGTGCCCATAGTATTAAATTGGATCTAAGGTTTTATAACCTTTAAAAATAAAGGCTTTTGCATGGACTCTTTTTGGAAATTGCCCACGTGTGAGGTTGGTGGTTTTCTCTCTCTCCTTCACTCCTAGTACTGGTCGGCTGCTTCGTACTTGTACCTGCTGTACCTGACTGCTGTCCACGCTTGTACCTGGTTGCTGTACCCGACGACTGTCCACGCTTGTACCTAGCTGCTGCCCACACATATACCTGGCTGTTGTACCTGACTGCTGTCCCTATTGTACCTGAAGTACTTGCTCATTTACTGCCATGTGTACCTATTGGCTGCCCACGTGTACCTAACCAGAATCTGCTGTACTTGCAACTGTTGGCTTTCCATGTGTACTTGCTGGCTGGTTGTACCTGCACACTTGTGGGGCATCTAGTGTACCTGCTACAAGTATAGAATCTGAATACTATCTGGTTGGTTGTACCTGCACACATGTAAAGTACTTGATGTGCCTGATTGTACTTGCTGGCAAGTTGTACTTGTTGTACCGAAATTGTACTCATTGTACCACCAGGTGTCCTCATGTTTTCTCATTTGTGTAATTCTGAAATTTGTTAATTAAAATTCAGAGAATTCTTTAAGTTGTGTAGTGCAGGAGCAAAGCATGTATGTGCTGACCATGCTCAGGAATGTTCTTCCTGGTGTGGTCAGTATATTTCCCTGTGTGGTGTTGTTAACCATGTTGGAGCAAAGCATGTATGTTTGACCATGCTCAGGAATGTTCTTCCTGGTGTGGTTAGTATATTTCCCTGTGTGGTGTTGTTAACCGCGCTCTCAAAGCTTCTGAGAGCCAGTGAAGGTTTGACTCACTACCTAGGGAACTTGGGAGAAAAGCTCATTGGGGAGAACCAGGCCACGTTCCCTCCACGATGTACTCCTTGGCCTGCGTTAGGACGGGCGTGCCTGTTGGTGCACGATTCCGGAAGACCATTGAAAGGCATGTATCCACCCAGTGAAGGTGGGAATGAGCATGTGATTTGGGGCTACTCCGACCAACACCTCTTCATCGACTTGAACCAATTTTATTTGGTTGTTTCACTCCCTTGTGGAGAAATCTAGCCTGTCCGGCCTGTGACACTTGTACAAATATAAATACTCCAAGAAATACAAAAAGTATTGAGGGGAGGGGCCAGCCCTTTCCGGTCCCAGTGCTTGTGTCATTTTTATTTTCAGTATTTTCAGTATTTGTGTTGCTGATGTTGTTTCCATTGTTTAATAACAGTTAAATTAAGTGCTCTAAATATGTGTATATTGTCTTCTGATCTAACTTTTTACTTTCCCTCCTTTTGCATTTCATTACCTTTTTATTTTTTCCTTTTTTTTTGGCAGAATTCGATTTCGCCATATCTTCTGCAACTCTGGTTCTTTCTTCACGAACATTTACAGTCATGTTGTTCTACACCATAGCTCTCTTCTCCTAAAATTTCATCTCATTTGGACAAAACGTTTGTGAGTTATTCCTGTTTTCTCACATGAACTTTCTCTTCTCTGCACCACAAATAGCTATCTTGATGTGAAGCGGCTTTAAATTCTTGTGAGTAATTATCATATGTTTTAGGGTTTGTTTATGTTTTGTCTGGATGTGAGTAATAATCATAGGTTTAGGATTTATTTATGTTTTGTCTTAATGTGTTGCTGTTTATTTTCTCAGGAGCAAGGTTGTGAGCAACAAGGTTGTGTAAATCAAAGCAGTAAGTTGTTTATTTCTTGTTGTTTTAATCTTTATTTGTTACTTTCAATCTTCTTTGCATAGTATTGATTTAAAGTGGCATAAAATACCACAGTAATGATCATAGGTTTAGGATTTGTTTATGCTTTATTAATTTAGATGTCTTCAAGGAGGAGGAATATCAATAATATTCACACACTGGAGGTGTTTAATAAGAGAGATGATGAAAGTAATTGGATCCCTGATTAGTACAGTAAGTTGAATTAGATTTTAATGCGACCAAGTACTCGTGGTAATTTCAAGGTCAAGCTCAAAGATGTCACAGACCCCAACAAGCAATGGAAAGGTAGAATCATAGAGTTCAGGAGACACACAAATGGTATGAGTACAATAACAGAGGCTTTCATTCAACATGTTTATGCTGATGTTCATGCTGCCATGAAACTATTCACAGGCTCTAGAGATGTGCATCTAAGTTGGTTTGTACCATTTGGTTTGTTTGCACATTTGTTTGGATCCTGTGAAGTAGTTAAGAAAACTAAGATTACTTATCAAAGCAAGTGCCCATCTGAGGATTGGATGACTCAGTTACTAGGTGAGTCATGGCATCTCAAAAGAACTCACCATGATGATATCATTGAGTGCAAAATTACTGTGTCAGATGTTACCTTTAGGTAAGATTGCAGAATTACTATGTGTGTTTATTGATGGTTTTTATTTATAAGTACTTCATTGCAAGACATTGATTGTTGATTGTTGATTGTTGATTGTTGATTGTTGATTTTATGTTTTTATATTGGTTGTTTGTTTTTTATGACATGTACTTCATTGCAAAAAGACAAACTTTGTGCATTCTTCTAAGTATAGGAGGTGGTGACTTCTACAGGGGAGTGGCTTAGCTTGGACCAAGACATGCAAGATGGCACATATTCAGCACTCATTGATGTGAATATTCTTTGGGAGGGTCATGACCCTTTTAGTGTTAATGTAGAAAGTCATTGGCCCCTTAGTTTTCCGAGGCAGGAAATTCAACTCATGTCCAATGATCCCCCTTGTAATTTTTATTTTGAGTTGTGGATGGTAGGAAGGTTGAGAGTCGAAGTGAACATTGCAAAACATGCAAACAGTGTGTTGCTTCATACATCCTTGAAATTGTAGAGTCCATGTAATTCTTATTATTTCAAGTGAATACTGAAAACTGTTTCTCTAAAAGTGTTGTAAATTTAATTTTATTTCATTTTCATAAATTGTAGTGGTTTTTTTAAGTCTACTGTGTTTCAAACCCATTAATATGTAAGAAAATAAAGATAAGTATAAGTAAGTATAATTGTAAACATAAGTATAAATATATATTTAAGTGTAAATAATAATATAATTAATTATTCTAGAAATATAAATATGATGTATGATTTCTTATATTTTAATGAAGTGTCATTAATTTTAAGTCTATGGATATAAGTATAAAAATAAATATAACTTTAAGTATATATTTAAGTGCAAGTAATAATATAAGTAACTTTGTAAATAATAAAATATAATAATAATAATAATATGTGACAAGAAATAGAAGTATGATTTATTATTTATTATATTTTATTAAAGTGTCTTTTATTTACTAAAGTATAAACATAAGGTATTAGAATAAATATAAGTTTATAGATATTTTAAGTACAATAATAAACATAAGTATAAATTGCATCCATCCAATCTTACGAAACCCAAAGTCATGATCCACCACTAGCTTCATTGAGTGCCATCACATCCTCATGAGTTTTAATGAAATAAATATTACTCCATTAAAATTTTAATAAAATATATATTACTTTATTAAAGTTTTAATGAAATAATATATAAACTTATATTTATAAGTATAAATAGGGATTATTTTCATTCACTTCTATTGTATTATTTATCTCTCACTTTCTATCCACCTTGCTTGTTGCTCCCTTTACGTCTTCACCCCATGGCTTCTCATCATGATGCGTTCGCATAGTGGATGAGTGAAACCCCCGTTAACGGTCAGATGTGGGATCAGATTTACTCTAGGTTTTGCTAGAGTGTTGAGCTAGAGAATATATTTAGGACTCTAGAGCTCGATAGTTCAGTGCTTGCATTTTTTTTGCGTGGGATATGATGATATCACATTTTTAATCCCTGACTCCACTGCTTAGTGGATACCCCTAGAGTTCCTCTTCTCTATGCAGAGTGGTGACAACCATAGAAAGGTTGTGCAAAGAGCACTTGCACATGTTCCCCCTCCCCCTTCCGATCTACCTCTATGCCCCTCACTTTTGAGGAGGCAAACCCGATCGATCTCATCGAGTGGGATATTTCCTTTGCTATTTATATATTATGCTTTGATTTTTAAGAGGAGAATGATGAGGAGCTAGTGGTGCCTCTTCTCACCTATGAAGAGAAGGAGCCAGAGGAGAGTCCTAGACAAGCAAGAAGAGGAGACACGTAGCTTGTCTTTGGACTTGTCGACTATCCACCAAGAGGCAACCCATCCTACTGAGAATACAAAACTTGCATCATTGAGTGCTATCACTATAGATGGTGTTCAGTACTTGCTCATGCAAGATGTCCTGGAGGTCTTGGATTTGAGGGAGGAAGAGCTCTACTGTCACCTTATCCGGGATGTTGATGAAGACCTCATTGACTTTGACATTGTGGATGTCCCTCCACAAGTAACTCAGATTGGCACGATGGCACGAGCATGGATGATGTCTCCTGGGACGGGGTATGTCTCCTCGATGGGCGTGGAAGAGGAGAAGATGCATGCCATCTCGCTGGACTCGCAGGCATAGACGGCAGTGGAGTGACATGGATACTCAGGGGCGGGATATAGATACCAGGCAATCCAGGAGGGGGATGGGCATACATGTACTCTGTAAGCTCAACTGGACCAGGATGGCACCTAAAATGATTTAGCATCTCCATCATCCAAGAGGGGGATGGGCATACATGTACTCTGTAAGCTCAACTGGACCAGGATGGCACCTAAAATGATTTAGCATCTCCATCATCCAGGAGGGGGATGGGCATACATGTACTCTGTAAGCTCAACTGGACCAGGATGGCACCTAAAATGATTTAGCATCTCCATCATCCAAGTGCCGTATGCAAATGGATCGGATGAAGAACCTGGATCCATGAAGAATCTGCAAAAATAAAAGTATATACATGATTTTATCAAAGCACAAATGCAAGCTAGCACATATGATTTTGTAAAGGCAAGTTTGTGAAGGCAAGCCATATGCAGATGGGATCATCTCTCTGAAGAACCTGGATCGCAAGCATGGGTGAAACACAGTCGCGTGTAAAAACCCGTCCAAAAACGCATGTATATGCGCGTGAACAGTCTGCGCAAACAGGGTACATGCAGACATACACACGTTCCTACACGCGGCCTGCACAAATTTTTTTTCGAAAATGACCAACCACCGACAAATCTTTCTTATAAAAAAAGCCCAGACTGTCACAATCGTTCACAAAAGTACTACCAGAGAAGGACGGAGACAATCGCATAAGGAAAAGAGACAATCACATAAACAAATGGAATAAAAGAGACAGGACAAAGGACAAACTGACTCACCTCTGAAAAAGTGAGTCTTCTTTTTGGCTGGTTTCCTTCACCCGTGTCTGCTCCTTGCACCCATGTCTGCTCCTTGCACTTGGCTTTAGTGCTCTGTTGGAAGAAGAGGCGGTGACGAAGGAGAGGAAAGTTGAGTTTGAAAATGGTTTTTTGGAGAAGATGGCGGGTTATTTTAGGTATAGACAGGTGGTCCCGTGTAGGAGCGCGTGTATTTTCGCGTGTATAATAAAATAGCCGCGTTTATATACACAATTTTAAGGATGTAGCCGCGTTTATACACGCAATTTTAAGGATGTAGACTCTCTGATACATGTTATTTAAAATAGTGAGACGCACTGATACATGCGATTTTTAGGATGTAGGCGCGCTGATACACGCGATTTAAAACAGAGAAACTTTTTATACTTTCAGTAAAAACTGATTATGATTATGTGTTTGCTCTTTTGTACATAGGATGTCATCAACCTCCTCAAGCAGTTCTGGTGAGGATGAGACAATGCGTCATCGTAATCGCAATGTGTGGTTGGGACAAAGGATCAAGTGTATGTGTAATCGATGTCAAGGATGTATTGTACGAGCGCATCGAATTACCTTGAATCACATCTCCATGTATGGAGAATGGAATTAAACAGGTTTAGAGGTGAGTAGATGTAAATTGATAGTATTCAAATGACTCATGGTATCCAAATTAAATTAATGGAGTTGTAATATATATACTCTAATTGAAGCAGGATGCAGTACCACACCCTAACATGGTGCCGTACGCGCGGGGAGAGCACGCAAAACGTCAACGAGATGATGCTGGAGCTTTGGGATCTATTGTCAGAGATGAGTGGGAAAGGGATGACAATAGCCCTACACCCCACGAAGTTGTGAAAGAGAAAGTGTTTGATGATATGGTGTGCAGTATCTTTTTAGGAATGATCCCAAAGGTATGGACGACGATGATATGGAACAAGAGCATCTTTACAAGGCTTCATCGACACCGGTTTTTGAAGGGTGCACATTCTCTATTTTACGTGCTTCACTTGAACTACTCAATATACAAACAGTTTATGGATGGAGTAATGCAAGTCTTGATGCATTATTGAAGTAAGCATTCTAACTTGCAAATTTGAATTAGTGGTTTAGGGTTTAGGGCTAATTGATGATATTGGATGCAGGCTATTATCAAACATGCTTCCAAAGGGGAATAGACTACCCACCTCAAGAGACATAGCGAGGCGCTATGTGACATCTCTTGGAGGATTGGATTATGATCGCATACATGCATGCGTGGGACGCATGCATCTCTTGGAGGATTGGATTATGATCGCATACATGCATGCGTCAATGATTGCATTCTCTTTCGTGGGACGCATAAGGAGGCTCGACATTGTCCCACTTGTGGTGAAGCAAGGTATAGAACAGATGTGAAGAGTTTTGATATACCTCGTAAAGTCTTGCGACACTTTCCTATAATTCCTCGCATCAAACACATGTTCAAGTGCAAATCCATAGCAGAGCTCATGTCATGGCATTCCTCACATCGATCGGATGATGGCATGTGGAGAATTCCCGCAGACACTCCTGCTTGGAAGCAGGACACTCCTGCTTGGAAGCATATTGAAGATGAGTGGCCCATCTTTAAAACAGAGCCCAGAAACTTGAGACTTGGCCTAGGTATGGATAGAGTGAATCCATTCAGTTTCAAAAGCACCGCATACAGCGTGTGGCCAGTTGTGTTGGTGAATTACAACCTTCCACCATCAATGATGATCAAGAAGGGACATCTTATGTTATCCCTTCTAATTCCAGGGAAACATAAAGTCAAGCATATGGATGTTTATCTCGAACCGTTGTTTGATGAGTTAGAGGAACTATGGAGAGGTGTTGTGGTGATGGACATTAGTAGGCCTCCCTCCTCTCGACAGTTCGACTTAAAAGCAGTGTTGATGTGGACAATGCATAACTTTCTAGGATACAACGATTATTCTGGTAAGAATTCTAATTACCTCCCTACTCTAATACTATTGGCTATATTAATTATAACTATTAACTTTATTATTCTAACTTTTATTTATATTTTAACAGGTTTGAAAACATCGAGTAAACATGCATGTCCTGTTTTTGTGGACCTTCGTTAGTACATGAGTATGCTGACAGTTTGTGTAAGACCATATTCGATAATCATCATCGATTTCTCCCGTCAGATCATCCTAAATATGTCTAGTAAGAGTAACATTCCTCCACAAACGCTTCATGCAAAAGATTGGAAGCATATTTGGGAGTCTACAAATGTTCTTCCTCTAGATGGCACGAACAGGTACGGTAATGTTTTTCAATCTTGTTTTGTGTAGTCTCTAATTGGATTAAAGATCACATAGAGAAATCCCTTGTGTAGTCTCTAATTGGATTAAAGATCACATAGAGCAATCCCTTGTGTAGGTATTCCATTTTTTTCGGCTACTACCATATTGGACCCATCTTAAGATCAACCATCTTCTTGATCCCATGCACATCTTCAAGAATGTGGGATCTGGTATTTGGGAACATGTTATTGGTAAACGTGACAATGTTAGCGTACGGGAGGACTTGCGGGTCGCAGGACGTATGCGTCAAGCTTGGCCACGAGAGGAGGGTGGACACGTTCGTCTTTCGCCTGCACCATGGATTATATCAAAGAAAGAGGAGAAGCAGGTAAAACAGGCCATCACCACTTTGCGTACTCCCATTGGATGCATGAGATCATTGAAGGGAGCCTTTACAACCACTAAGAAAAGAGGCGTTGAGCAACTATATGGGTTGAAGTCCCACGATTTGCACAAGATGCTCCAAGTAAGTGTTTTCCAAGTCTTGTACATTGAAATTAAGTTTTGTAATGCCATAACCCATACATACATGTGCTCTTATGTGCACAGTTCATACTACCTACTAGCATCGACCATTGTGCAAACAAGAGTTTGAAAAAATGTATTTATAAGATGGGCGAGCTTTTGAGGTATGTAAAACCCATGTCAGATCACCCTTCATTATAGTCTAACGTACTATTCATTTATTTTTCAGATATGTTAGTTCCAAAGCAATTGATCCAGCCACGTTAGATGCCACGTTGGATGATGCGCGTGTTATGGCAGTGGAGGTGGTTTGTTTGGTAGAGGAGACTTTTCCGCGAACCATTCTCACAAGTCAACTACATCTCATTATGCATTTAGTGGACGAAATTGCTTTATGTGGCACTGTGCATGCACGTTGGATGTTCTTCCTAGAGCGCTTCATGAAGACCTTAAAAGACTTTGTAGGCAAAGTGCAAGGCCCGAAGGAAGCATGGCCGAGGGTTGGTTGATACAAGAGTCTCTTGTATATATTTCAGAATTTCTTGGTCAGGTGGACAGCTCTTTGCCGTGACTATGGAGCAATGAAGAGGACTTGAGGATGACCTCTATTGTGCCTCAAGGAAAAGGACAGAGTAAAGTAATTGACAGAACATTGATTGTTGATGATCTCAATTTCACTTGCATCCTTAATAGTGATGTGATGAGTAGATGGGTTACAAGATATAAGGATGCAAAGACAAAAAGGTAAGCAAAAAGAGCTCTCTTTCGGAGGCAACATGGCTCTCGTAAGGCGTACCCTAAGCATCTAGCAACACTTCTGAATGATATCCATGTTGATTGGTTGCATGAGGAAATGGAGAGAGCAGAGAGCGGCGAGGGGCTGCATATCACGACGGAAGAATGGGTGTATGCACGAGGATGCATGTTAAAGGTACATAGAACTAATGTTTTACATTAGTTGTAAGTGATTTGCTTTTAATATTTATTCACATTGCTTACACAAATATTGCTTCTATTTTGGTCCAGTGCACTATGTTCAATGCTATATGGTGTGAAGGCAAGCATTTTTGAACACAAAGAATTGATGAAAAGAGGAATACACAAGATTGCGGTGTCATTAGTAGCTTTGAGGGAGCTAATGGAAAAATGGATGATTATTGTGGCACAATCCAAGACATATTTAGGCTTGACTTTCGTCGCTTCTTTGTGTATGTTTTGGATGTCAAATGGCAAATGAACGTGGTGAAAAAAGGGCCTAATGCAACGATAAAACACCATGCAAGTGGCTATGTAACTGTTGACTCTACAAAGTTTTGGCAAACAAAGAAAGATAGGCTCGTATTGCCACAACAATGTGAGCAGGTATGCATTTTTTTACTAATGTGTTTCATGTACATATATATCTAAGCTCGCATACCCCTTGACTTTTGATATGCTAATTAAATTACTGCAGTATGTGTATTTGAGTAGGTTATCTATCTGCCAATGGTGTATGACATTAAATGGTGGTACGTCATCCCTATTGCACTACGTTCCAAAGTGATGTATAATACATTCACTGATATGGAGCATATGGAGGATGTAACAAGCCGCAATGAACATGATGTCGAACATGTTAATGATGTTGTGATCGATGATCTGCAAGAAATAAGAGATGATCATGATAATGAGGATGAGCGTGCCATTTCTCATGATCATGAGGATGACCCTACCATTGAGGATGATGGTGATGTTGATGAGGATGATCAGGGCATCGATACCATTATCAATGGATAGAATATCGATAGTGGAATAAATTTAATCGTAGCCTTACAAACTGATCAAATGGATATTGATGTTGATCGTTTGGTAAGGATGGATCTTATTGAAGATGAGATCGAACCCTAACCAATCCATCACTGTATCGTTCTAAATTGATGACATTTCTATTGTATATGTTGTCTTTTAATTATCATCTCATGATTTATTTTTGAATATATTTCATTGTTGTAAATGCATGTAGTGGGATTGTGTAATGATATATACTATAATGTACTATGAGATGGTTTAAAGAAAATGGTTTTAAATTTTGTAAAGGAATGGAGTTTTTCTTAATAAAGTTCTCGCGTGTCATAATGCGTGTATAATTGCGTGTATATACACGTGCTGATACACGCGTTTCTGAAACCAGTATAAAACCAATATACACACGAATTTAGATGCCAATATACACGCGCTGGTAGACGCGTTTCTGAAACCAGTATACACGCGAATTCAGATGCCAATATACACGCGCCCGATACTACTCATATACATGCGCGACCATACACGCGCCCGTAACTTATCGCGTGTATTGAACGCGTGTATGGCAGCAACGTCTTGTAGTGGGCCCGATCAAATGGGGTGCCACGTATTGAGGCACCCCGAAATCTACCTAAAACCGAGTTTGTGATGGAGGGTGAACCAGTCGTCGATGGGAGATGCAAGGGAAGGGAGAGGCTATAGGCAGGAGAAAAGTTTGCTACTCTCTGCAGAACATGAAGCAATTTTACCGACTTCAAGCTGAGCATGAAGATTGCTCCTTCAGTATTATAGAAATAGGCAATGATAAGTACAAGGAGGGTGTCATTTTCGAGAATGGATCCGAGTGGAATGGCTCAGGCGTTTCCTAGAGGCTTTAGAAGATAACCATTGTCGAGTGCTTTTTTGGAATCAGGAAAATTCCAAAAAGATTATCTCCCTCCATCAAGAGAGGGAGGAAGAGAGTTGTAGTAGCCACAAGGATTATATCTTTGTACAACCTTTATACATGTGTGTATGTGCATGCACACACAACACTTGCACATGTGCTAATAGTATATATTCCTTCATGTATGTGTGTGTGAGTGTGTGTGTGTGTGAGAGAGAGAGAGAGAGAGAGAGAGGGGGGGGAGGAAATGGGGGGTAAATGTGTGTGTGTGTGTGTGCGTGTGCGTGAGAGAGAGAGAGAGAGAGAGAGAGGGGAAGGGGGTGGTGGGAAATGTTAGAAATTGACACAAAATCTACAAGAACTGCATAAGCATGTTAAGCAACAAAATAACTAAAGAAGACACTAGTGGTAGTCCACAAAGAACTAGGCACACATCCCTTTTATTCAAGTTCTAATACAAGAGTTAAACAATGGTCATAAGGAGCTAAGTGTCACCTCCCAATTTATAGGGAGAGAGAGAAGAAGGTGCCTACTTCCATGACATAATCCATGATGTCTAGTGCCCCTTGAGAGCATCTAAGGCCACCTCTAAGACCTCTTCAGATAGGGTGCCCACTTTACCCATGCCATGTGACACCCATTCCACCTAGACTCCTGTTTCTGACTAGCTTATCTAGTCCCTTTTACTCCATGTAAAAGTACCCACCACAAAGGTTAAAGACAATCCTAAAGCTAAACCATTAATTCCAATACTCCCTCTTGGTTTAGCTTCACCACACAGGGTAAGCTCTCACCAAGTTCAAGTTCAAGTTCTTTGAAAACACACAAAAACATAAAAATGCCCACTGGCTAAAAATATTTACAATGTTTATTCAACCCTTTGCTAAAAAGCATAGTTTGAATCAATAATGACCATGTTGGCCTCTTCCTTGCCCTTTTCCTTAATCTCCTTCAGCTTTTCTTCATCATTCTTTTTTTGAAAGCAGTCTTTGATCATATGACCTTTCTTCTTGCAGTAGAAGCAAGGTTTGGGTCCCTTCTTCTTCTTTTTCTTCTCTTCCTTGGACATCATGGCAGATTCTGTAATAATAAGTACTTCCACACTTGAGGAATCAATGCCATGAGTTGAAACTCCAAATCGAGCTTCTTTCATGACCAAATGAGATGCTGCACTAACAAGGGTTAAATTTGGTTGGTTGGCAATAACACCAACCACATTATCAAACTTTAGGTGCATTGAAGAAAGCAACACAAAGACAGCTTCTTCCTCGGTAATGATTACCCCTGCCCTAGAAAGTTGATTCATAAGACTTCTTATATTGCTTAGATGGGTTGCAACATTATCATTGTCTGCCATGTCAAGTCTATACAGTCTCTTTCTTAACCACAATCTTGAAGCAACATTAAAGATACCTTTAAACCTAGTCCATGCTTCATTAGCTGAAGCAGCACTTGCTACCTATGGTATTTGAGTGTCAAGTGCTTTCCAGACTTTTTGTGCCTCTGTATCTCTGGTTGGTTTCTTGTAATCACCCTTTGTTATGGTCCAATAGTCCTTCTCTTTCATGGGGCCAAATCCATCACTCTTTTCAAAGAAGTCCTTTCCCATCACTAAGATTTTGAAGAGCAAGATTAAGAAAAATCAAACAACTTTGGCTATTTAGAAACAACTGAAAGATTAATACAAGTCAAATGATAAAACCAATGTTTTAGAATCCATCACCATAGCCATAGAGCTCCATATTAGAAGCTAAGAAATCTCCAAGTCCTTGAGCTAGGGCAACCTCGTAATACCAGGGCTTTTCTTTTGCTCCTTCCTTGTCTGATTCTCCCTTCCCAATTGATTGCTCCCTTTTTGAATTTTGATTTTTAGGTTGTCTAACCCGAAGTGTATCAAAATGCCTTGTCCTTTTTCTGACAGTTTGTTTTACTCTAGAAGTCTGCTCTCTTTTTTTGGATGTGACCTCCTCTGTGCTTTGAGCTGCAAAGTACTCCCTCTCGACCCATGCTTGAGTATTTTGAAACTCAATGGACGAGTCTGAAGATACTTCTACCACCCCTTGTACTCTTGTTCCTTTGAAGAAATTTCTATTATGTTCATTTCATCATACCGAGTAAGAACCTTTTACAAGTGATTTTTTCCTCTCACAATAATGAGTATACACAAAACTTGCCCCAAATAAGACCCTTACATAAATATACTATGGTTGACCCACCCACCAAAAATTACCTCTTTTGGATGGTGCATTAAAGTGATTTTATTTTACTTGATTTAAGAAGCCTCCACATGGAACCTTTCCATATTTAAACTTTCCCCTTTTTTTGAAGGAATCTTCCAACTCACCTTCTTCTACACCATTCACTGAAAAATGGTGCACAAGCACCAGCTCGCCGCTTTAATCACAGTCAGCTCTTCTTAATCTGTTCACCACCTTGTTTTCAATTGGCCTTCGCTTGTCTGCTCACCGCCTTGCACTTGAGCAGCTTTTGACTGGTTTTGACCACGATAACTGAATTAAGTCATTTCCTTGCTAACTGACTCTCAACCACAATCAGTTCTCAGCTGGATCTCACCCAATGATCTTAGTCACGGTTAAGCACTGTCAAGAGTTTGAAGCCTTTCTCTTGTCTTTGTAGTCAACTACTGAAAGTCAACCTCCTTTCTCTCGACCACTGTAGGATGACCACTGCATTCGTCTATCAGTCGGCCAACACTCTCCAAGGTGTCCTCCACAGCAAATCCCACTCTTCTATGGCCACAGTTGCCTCTACTTGATGCTCTCCACTTTTATGGCTGCGGTTGTTGTCCTTCAGTCAGACATCAAGAAAAAAACAGTCTCTTTTGTAGCTTCAGTATTGGCCTCAGCAGCAAATCACCTCAGCAACTAATCAGTAGTAATGCTTCTTATTTTAAAGAAACACTCTTTCAGATTAAAGGCTCAAAACTCTTTCTCTCTCTAAGAAAAGTTTTCTCACAAAGAACCCTCCTTCTCCCTTTCTCTCAGAGAAGTGAAGTTTATCACTCTCTCTCTCTCTCTCTCTCTCTCTCTAGAAATAAGAAATGGTTACTCTCATAGAAACCCCATCAAACATAATGTTTAGGTTCTCAAAATAGAGTTTAGCCCTATATAATATTATCCTCTACTCTCTTAACAACGTTTAGAGAATGCTTCTTATTATATAAGCTTTATTGGATTAAAGAGCATGATTAGAGAGACATGAAACATACTGATGACTTAATTAGTTAAATAGCTCCACATAGGATTCTATCCTCACTAAGATAAGTCCAACTCAATGTATAGTTTAGGAACTTAACACAAAGTTAACTCCTACCCAAACATGCATCACAAAGAGCTAAACCACAAGCTAGACATGCTTCACCAAGTGCATGACCAAGAAAAAATCACATAGAGAGTGTTGCCATATGCAACATGGCTCTGATACCATGTTAGAAATTGACCCAAAATCTACAAGCACTCCATAAGCATGTTAAGCAACAAAATAACTCAAGAAGACACTAGATGTAGTCCACAAAGAACTAGGCACACAGCCCTTTTATTCAAGTGCTAATACAAGAGTTAAACAATGGTCGTAAAGGAGCTAAGTGTCACCTCCCAATTTATAGGGAGAGGGAGAAGAAGGCGCCTACTTCCATGAAATCATCCATGATGTCTAGTGCCCCTTGAGAGAATCTAAGGCCACTTCCAAGACCTCTTCAAATAGGGTTCCTACTTGACCCATGCCATGTGACACCCATGCCACCTAGACTCCTATGTCTAACTAGCTTATCTAGTCCCTTTTACTCCTTATAAAAGTACCCACCACAAAGGTTAAAGATAATCCTAAAGCTGAACTATTTATTCCAATAGGAAATGTGTGTGTGTGTGAGAGAGAGAGAGAGAGAGAGAGGGGGGGGGGGGAGGAGAAGGGGGTGGGGTGGGGTGAGGTGGGGTGGGGTGGGGTGAGGTGGGGGAAAATGTGTGTGTGTGTGAGAGAGAGAGAGAGAAAGAGAGAGAGAGAGAGAGAAAGAGAGGGAGAAGGAGGTGGGAGGAAATGTGTGCATATGTGTGTGTGTGTGTGTGTGTGTGTGAGAGAGAGAGAGAGAGAGAGAGAGAGCGGGAAGTTGGTGGGTAAGTGTGTGTGTGTGTGTGAGAGAGAGCGAGAGAGGGGGGGGGAGGAAGTGGGTGGGTGAATGAGTGTGTGTGTGTGTGTGAGAGAGAGAGAGAGAGAGAGAGAGAGAGAGGGGGGGGAGAGGCCCAATGATGTGGCACTGCCACGTGACCTGCTTGTGTGTAAGCCACACACATGGCATGCCACGTGTGTGGTGCATGCTACACACGTGGTGCTATGACGTGTGCTATGCATGTGTGTGTTGTGCATATAGCACACATGGTACTATGACGTGTATTACGTGTTGTGCATGAAACACATGTGGCAGGCACCACATGTGTTTCATGCGTAACATGTATGCGTGTGTTGCACATGCATGTATGCAACACATGGTTGCCTGTCGTGTTGGGAAGGCCCCATTTTAAATGCTCTCACACCCCTATTACCCTCTCAAACCCCCACTCTCACCCCCTCTCACCCTCCTCTCAACCCTCCACTCTCACCCCCTCTCACCCTCCTCTCAACCCTCCACTCTCACACCCCTATTACCCTCTCAAACCCTCCACTCTCACCCTCTCGTACCCTTCTCCCCTCTCAAACATAATCACTAGTCTCACTTCCTCTCACCCTCCTCCCTCAAACTCTTTCCTCTCTCCCTCTCACCCTCTCAAGTACTCTACACCCCGTGAATCTCTTCATATCTATTATCATGGGTTCATTCACAATCCCTCTAATAATAGATGTTTACAAGAATCTTAATTAAATCTCTTGTCTCTTTCATGCACCTTAAAGAAAAAGAACCATGACCGGATGCCCTTTTGGAGGCCTGGGCAACAATGTCCAAACTACAGGAGCTCTACAAGAAGCTCACAATGGAGAAGGTGGTAGACCTCACAAGAACACATTAGAGGTGAAAGTGTCAACTGCCATTGGGATGTGGAGAGCCTTTGGAATTATTGAAGAGGAAAAAGAGGCTCCTGTTTGAGGAGAAGTTGCCACTTTCATTGCAAATTTAGGGTAGTCGTTCAAGTTAAAGATGACAATTGAGGTCCCACATGCTCTCATGTATTGTTGTATTGTTGTTTGTATTCAACATCTTGTAGGTGTTCGTCATAATATGTTGTAGGTATTCAACATCTTGTAGGTGTTCATCATAATATGTTTTAGTCCTGTAATTTTTCTTTGGAATATACTAAAAGTTTCATCTCTGTACGGTGTCTTTGTAAAAAAGTAATAATAATGATAGTAGCCCATGGTGTCTTGTGCTCAACATCTCGTACGTGGTGGGCATAATATGAAAATGTCTTGGAATACATTGGAATTTTCATCTTTGTACACTCTCTTTTTAAAAAAAACACACTATGGAACTGTAGTACATTGAGAGAAGCTTGGAAGAGAGAGAGAAAAACAATAGAGAGAAATAGCAAGAGTAGAGAGAGAAACAATAGAGAGAGAAGCCTTAAAACCAAAAAATGTGTGCTCGGCCAAAAATGCTTGCTAAATAAATACACCATGGGAAAATGAAGCAATGTTTCCCCATGCGATTAAAGGGAAACATTTTGCACAACCCCAGATCATAGTCTCAAATTCACATTCTTTTGATCACTATTGCAAAGAAGTAATAACATGATGGAGGATAAATATGAAATCAACTCTTCCTCATTGAAATTGGTTAAAGCAAGGGCTAAAGAGAAATTGATCTCTCAAATGTCAATTACAAAATTCTATATAGCCTTACTTGAAAACTTTGAGAAGAAACTCCAAAAAGGGGATGAGCTCAATCAAACACAATCCCTAAAACCTCTCCCACTTGTGGTATGTTGTGCCTATTGCCACAACTATCACCCAAACTCAGTGTCCATACACTAAGTTGGTAAAATTTTGGACCATGAGACACATCATAATGTTTCCATTTGTGTGTAAACATTCTACAAAACATCATCTTAAATCTAAGGGACCCTATGCTCACATCAATATGCACACATCACATTAGGAAAAATCAGAACTCATTTTGGGGCCTTTTGGCTTGAATGAAAATTCCCTCTCCTCCAATGAGAGAAAGGCCGACGTAATGTTAGAAAACTCGTAAATCAAATTCTAATTTGTAAAAAAAGACTAAAACTATTCTTTATTTTGAATGTGAATGTCATGCATTTAATGTAGGTGTATTTTTTTTTATTTTTGACCAGATTTTTAGGTTGTCAAACAGCAGTCAATGCACTTGGGAGGAAATCAAAGTTGAGTGAAAAAACTTCCCTCCCAAACAACTTTTCCCACTCATGGCTAAGCAATTTTTTTCCCACTCTTTGATAGGTATTTCTCCATTGTTTCTACTCTTTGTCATCTATTTCTCCTCTGTTTATAAAAAATGTTAACTGAAAAATATCAACGTGCATGTGCAAAATGTCATTTGGAACAAAATATGGAGGAACAAACAATATGTAAAGAGGTAACTTCTAAACAACGGAGACCTACTTCTTCTATTTCTTTAATAGTAGTGGCAAATACAATTTCTTCAATGAGTCAACAATGGGAGCAACTTGTTGTGTCAAAAGGAAACTGGGTACTTATGCAACCAAACAGGAGAAGGAGTGCAAGATCTAATAACCAAATAGGAGAAGGAGAGCAAGATCTAATAACCTTTTCTTAGTAGCATGGAAAGGCAAAGTGAAAGACTTTAGGTTTGTTGATTGGAAGGAAAACGTTAAGGAAATATTATTCTAGCATGTTTATATGCACAAAGAGCTTATTGTCCATGATTATCCAAACTATCAACATCGGCCAACTATAAGTGCTTAAAAAATGATAGATAAATATGTTATCTCTATTGTTTTAATTTTGAAAATTATCTAACTATAATTTTGTTTTTGTTTCTACTGACACCGATGTTTATCCATCATCTTATGAAGAATGGTAGTCTATACAATGCATACTGGGGTTATTTGATGTTTTGCATGGGACAATAGGAGAACTGCAATACAGAGGTAGATCTTCAACACAATAATTGGCACACTGGTATTTTCTTTTATGACCATTTCTATAAGTTAATGGATAACCAACACACATATGGTATCCTGGAAAGACAACAATTACCATCATGGAATATTCTATGCTAGCCAATTTCAAATGCTTCTATTAGTGAATCCTATAGAGCCAAACTCTTTGCGTAAGTTCAACGTTCATTACAGCCAGGTATTGGAACAAGAATTACTAAAGTGAAAATATGCATGCCTATTTCAGTGTTTGTAGACTTTTTCAACAAGTACCCAATAAAGGTTAGCAAGACAGTTCTCACATATAGAGTTAATGATGCATTAGGTCTTGATTTTCTTGATTATGGTTGGGACAAGAAAATTCCCAATAAGGTGCTTTGTGAAGTTGTGCCAAAAATAGTTCTAGTGAAGTATATGATTGGGTCTCAAAATTATATAATGTCTGTCTATTATCAACGTAGTCAGTTCATTGGTGACAAAATTGTCCCAATGGATCAAGATTTGGATGCATCTAGTGAAGGAAGTCAATTTATTAACATAGAGGTATATGAAGGGGGAATATTATTGGCTGTTATATCTCTTAGGCAATGTTGTACACTCACTCAACTACGCCATAACCGTCTTACCGAAATTGAACCCAATTTGCCACAAAGAGCTTTACATTCATTATTAACAACAAAAAGGTAATTTCCATGTAATGCTTTATTATTTCACTTTATGTTAAATCAGTCTTTTGAATTCATATCAATAACATTGACAACAAGTACATTTTGTTATCTTCAAAATATACAATTGCATTGTACTACTAAGTAGGTTTTACTTCAACTTGTTCTTTTGCTTTGTCCATGGACTGATATTTTGTGTTTTTGGCTTCACCAAAAGTATCTGTAATTGGACATTCCATTTTGATATCCTCCTTTATACTGGAAGATTTGGAGGCCTCCCCTATATCTTTTACTTCAGATGGGGGTTCTTATGTGGGTTTGACTTCAACAGATGGGGATTATTCTTCTCTAGCCTTTACTTTAGCATGCTCTTATATAGCCTTCACTTCAGCACATGCTCTTTTTCCCTGGGCATATCTTCTATGGTTTTAACTTCTCCAAAAGTATCTATACCTGTAGCTTCAATTTTGATATCCTCCTTTGTAGTGGCAGATTTGGAGGCCTCCCCTGTATCTTTTACTAGTTGAGGTGTTTCTTCTATATAGCAGGGGGGTTGGGGGGGTCTCCTTGCATGATCAAGTATTGAACTTTTCATTCTAGCTCTAAATCTGTCTACATATATGTCATCGTAACTCTCTTAGGTCCTCTACAATCCAAATAATAATAATGATTACATTTTGTTATGTGTTATGCTTTTGCATCACATTATTGGTTTTGAGGGTTTTGTGTTTACCAGTTATGGTCTGTCTATTTTGTGTTTTGCATCACATTATTGGTTTTGAGGGTTTTGTGTTTACCAGTTATGGTCTGTCTATTTTGCATGGATAAGTATCCTCCACCCACATGAGAAACCATCATGTTGAGGTGGAACCTATATACCAAAAAATATAAACTTTAGACTATTTCCATTTAAGAGAAAAACTTTTGAAACATAGGAAAGAGGAAGAGGTACTTACAGGAATCCAAAGTGGAGTTACAGACCCCAGAAGATCAGTATTTGGAGGGAAGTGGCCCAACACAAAGAAAAGCCTCTTCAAACATCTACAACATATGACATTTTAGTATCTTGTAACTAAAACAAACTAACTAAACATAAAGGAACAAACTGACTAAACAGATAATACATACAATCCAAGTTCGTATCCCTAAGAGAAATGAAAAGCCAGCATTGTTTGTCAGTAACATCGATTACCACAAGACTCCAATGGGATCTACAATAATATAAGAACAGGATAATCAGTCTCCCTTCACAATAGTGAATAATATTGAGGACAAGCTCTAGTACCTTACTTACTCTACATGGTAGAGGGAAAGAAGATTAAGCTAACATATTCAAAATTACAATGGGTGAACCACTTTACAAGCTTTTTGTTTGATTCTCTTGGGTTCCTCAAAAAGAATGAAAAGTGTGGATCCAAGATAAATTTCATTCATTACAGTACATCTAGAGATAACTCAGACCTAAAAATCCTGCATAAGTAAAATTAATTTTGAGAGTGCTTCCAAAGATAGCCTATAACATGCTACTACAGAATGAGATATTCAAAAAATTACCTTAAGGCCACAAGAGTTATTGTGTCAAACAATTCACTTGTGCTCCTTCTCAAGATCCTCAAATAGTCTTTGTATAGTGCAGTCCTACTTTCAACATCAATCTCATCTATTTCAATACACACTATCTCCAAGATCTGCTAATCTTTTCAAGTTTCTAAACATCTTGGAGGGCAATCTCTTGAGCCAAAGTATCACCTTCAGGATCTCTTTTTTTCATGAGAGATTGTTCATAAAGAGATTTCCCCTTGTTTTCTTTTCATGTGTCACTTCTAGCACCTTCACTTCTTCAACTTGCTTTGATTTTCTTATTGGTGGTGGTGGTGGTACTAGGAGAATATCTCTCATCTTGATGTCCACCCATTCAACAGGATGAAGAAGCTTGTCATATCTCCAACATACCCTCTTTAATGTCTCCATGTCCTTGTGCATGATTGTTAACATGTGTGCATGTGCAGCTACTAACATAGTGTCTTGAAAGAATTTTGTAAGGAAATCATCAGCTGCTTCCTGAAGGGTGTAGAGTGCACTTCTCTGCCACCTCATTCCAAGACCATTGATCATAAACCTCTCTTAGAACTCTCTGAAATGGGGCCTTAGGGATTGCAAACCCTATGGTGCATGTGCAGCTACTAACATAGTGTCTTGAAAGAATTTTGTAAGGAAATCCTCAGCTGCTTCCTGAAGGGTGTAGAGTGCACTTCTCTGCCACCTCATTCCAAGACCATTGATCATAAACCTCTCTTAGAACTCTCTGAAATGGGGCCTTAGGGATTGCAAACCCTATGGCCTTCTTAGCTTGTTTGATCTACCTTAGAACAATAATGTTTTGAGTAATTTTTTTCTTCTTTGCTTGGTTCAATATGTGCATTGACTTTCCCTTCTTGGGATGTGAGGCTCTGGCCGTAGTAGCAGCCTTTGCAATAGGAGGGCCCTCGCCACTCTTCTTGGTAGTTGACTTTGTTCTTGCCAAGAAGAAAAAGCACACTAATAGTCGTCTAAAGCGATCTGGGTGTATGGCAAGATAGCATAGATGATGATATCGCTTTATAAGGCTACTTACTACAAATCAAAGCCTTGAGGTAACAGTAGCCATCTAAAGCAATGAGACTATGTCAAAGGTCTCCTGAAACACTCTTATCGCTTTACGAGGCTACTTCCCTGGCATAGAAAAGAGGGGTCAATGAGAAGTCAGAACACTTGTTTCCATGTCGATTGGCTTGAGAGGGCAGGCTAACACAGACAACCTCTAGAAGATGGAGAGCTTGGTGAATAAGGAGATCCTATTGAAGCAGGTGCACAGTGGGCCTGGAGATTCAATAAAAATTCAAAAACCATAACATGATGCAGATACAAGGCAGACTCCCAACGGATTTCTCAAAAAACGTGAAGAAAAGGTACGCATCTTTCTCGAAAATCATGTCTATGTGTCTTGAAAATAGCACCGAAAATTATTGCGCAAATCGAGGAAAATTGTGTGACATTATGGGACTTTATTGCGTACTTTTTGAACGTTGTTTCATCTCTCTTCATGCCTCTCCACATCTCCTGCATCATCTGCTTTGCTGCCAGCTTCACTGTTAGGTCTAGAAACACATCTACTACAACCCTCAAAGTTTCTCAGTCTCCAACCAAATACCTTCCCACTGCTGCCGCATGGACATCATCACCTATCTCATGCTCTCTCAAGCTAGGCCACCTATCATGCACCCACCTCTCTTGGAAAACTAGATTCTTCCCTCTACTCCCCACCACTGAAGCAGAATTCTTACAATGGACCTAGATGAGAAAGGTGCCTTGTTTTGTAGTGAATGAAATAACTGATAATGTTGATATCCCCCAAATACGATTTGGGGGCTTGGAATGCATATGAAAGCCCTAAATTACATTTGGGGTGATAGCCCCCAAATGTGATTCAAGGCCCTCATGCATTCCGAGCCCCCAAATTGTGTTTAGGGGCTATCGACATTACCAGACTGTTCTGTTGTCTCTTTCATAATGTGTATCAGGTTAAAATAATTTGCATCACTTAAGTCCTAGATTTCTTTGATAGGTAGGATGGGGCTCAAAAGAAAAGTGTCCCTTGCTAGTGAGGTTCACCAGGATTGGGAATTTGCAAGTAGAATTTCTTATCAGCCATTTTATGCTAGGTCTTGTGAGGGTTTTTTTGCATTTCAACCTCTGAATTTTTATTAGTAATAGGGAAAAAGAAGAAAGTTGGAAAAGGGAAGGAAGCCCTTGAGAATCCAACATCTACAAAACCAAAACTAGGTAACTAACATCTAGTACACCATTACTTTGCATTCCTCATCTTTCTTATGCACTAAACTTGAAAATGCATTAGATGTTTATAGATATGGAGCTAAGAAAAGCTTTCAAAAGATCGTTGAATCTCCAAGGCACTAAACTTAAAGAAGGTGGAAACTTGCACTTTTTTCTTACTATTTTACTTTATTTAGTGAATCATATTACCTAATAGAGAGTGTATTTCCTTGTCCAGATAAAAAGTCAAGTGATATGCTATTATTTGATTACTTGCAAAGAAGTAAAGCTGACCAGGAGTTCTATATTTTCCATGAGATGTTCAATAAACCCCTGGATTATGCAAAGATAATTGGTCAGCACAGTGAAATACTAGGGGAATACCTTCATGTTTTCAAGAACAATACATGTTAAGGAAGGATATGCATTAGAGATAGAGGCTTTTTACATATCACAGATATCTATATGGTAGAGAAGGGAGAGAAAAATACGGTGAATAAGAAGTACGGTAGAGGCTTTGTGCATATCACAGGTATCTATATGGTAGAGAAGGGAGAGAAAAATACAATGAATAAGTATGATATTTTTCCAAAGATAGTGAAGGCAAAATGTGGCATTCATCCAAGGAGGTGCAAGCTTTTAGAGGAGAAACTTGCTTTTGCAAGTTTTCTTTGGTGCTAGTAGGAGGATCACAAGGAGGAGTAAGAATCTAGTGCTAAAGGCCCCTCAAATCTTCCAAAATAGATTGACGATATAGAAGAGGAATTCAATCATGAAGAAGAAGAAGAGAAGGAGGTTGCTGCTCTAGATCTAATTGGTCTAAAGTCAGAGGCATAGAAGATGGCTAAGGACGTTGGCTCATTGGATATTTAGAGTTACAATCTTGCTACTCCGTTGCTTCCATATTTTAGGATTGAAGATTCAAGTATATTCTTCTAAGTGATATATAAAAAATATTCAACTTAAGAGAAGATTATGCACTAGCAATCAGTCATGTACTCTAGACTCTGAGTTCATCGATGAAGACGATCCATTCATTCTACTTGAAGACAATTTCAATCCATATGCATCTCTAGCACTTTGTTTTGATGAGGCTGCCAAGTTTAAAAAGATTGAAGAGATGGATGATGCAACGTTTCAATAGGTCTAACAACAATACAGATTTAACCAACTTGGCAAGAGCAAGGAAAATAAGTAAGAAAAGAAAGACAAAGCTGATAATACCATCGACTTGTGGACTGACAAATAACTAGAACTAGATGAGAATATGCAAGTAATGCTTTGGGATTATTATTATCATTGGAATGTTGTTTTCATGTGAATCTATATTTTGATAAGTTTTTTTTTGTTTCAGTTGTTGATTGTTGAAGAGGATGACTTCTTGCTTCGAGCATCTAGAAAAAGAGAGAGAGGACATGGAAGAGATGCAAGACTATTTCACTACATTAAGAAATTGTCGGATGCAAAGATTTTGGTCTATCACAAGATGCTGAGCAATGATGGGGAAGCTACTATTCTCTTGTTTAAAAGTTTATCTCGTTTCCTTGGAGGGAGTGTTATCCCTACTAACTATGACAAAGTATTTCTTATTGAGAAAGTAAGTGCTATGAATATTTTCGGCTACTATCCAGGTAAACAATGCTCAAGGGTAGCATATTATCTCACCTACGCTACCTATGCTCTTGCAAATAGCATAAGAAATCCTTCAGAGCTTGATGATTTTGGCACTATCTGATAAGGTTTAGGGAGGTAGCTCCAATGCAAGAGACCTTGCGGGTAGAAGGCAAAGAGTCAAAGAAAACCCAAGAAGAGCCCACTTCTTGCTTCGAGCATCTAGAAAAAGAGAGAGAGGACATGGAAGAGATGCAAGACTCTTTCACTACATTAAGAAATTTTCGGATGCAAAGATTTTGGTCTATCACAAGATGCTGAGCAATGATGAGGAAGCTGCTATTCTCTTGTTTAAAAGTTTATCTTGTTTCCTTGCAGGAAGTGTTATCGCTACTAACTATGACAAAGTATTTCTTGTTGAGAAAGTAAGTGCTATGAATATTTCTACCTACTATCCAGGTAAACAATGCTCAAGGGTACCATATTATATCACCTATGCTACCTATGCTCTTGCAAATGGCATAAGAAATCCTTCAGAGCTTGATGATTTTGACCTCGGGGGGGTCACTATATGTAAATCCTCTATATCATGTACGTTCAAGGCCTATTTAAAAAGTCCCTTATCTGTGAAATTTTTAGTGAATATAATGTATCCTTTCCTATTCAAATCTGTATTTTTTTTTAAAATACAATAAATAAATCCCCTCTGTAAATATATTTCTGTAAGTTTTAAATATTTAAAATGTCCTTCTGTTGAACCCACATGATACTTACATATTTATACGAGTGACCCCCCCCCCCCCCCCCCCCCGAGATTTTGACAAGAACTATTTGATAAGGTTCAGGGCGGTAGCTCCAAAGCAAGAGAGCTTGCGGGTAGAAGGCAAAGAGTCAAAGAAAACCCAAGAAGATCCCAATGTTGATCCTAAAGAACAGGTTTCATTGAAGAAAAAGCGAACACCAACAAAAATAGCAAGGAAGACCCTGCTCATAGATTATGGGAGGAGATATAGAAAAATACCATAATTGCATATTATGATGTAGGGAACACCAAAAATGTTTGGTTTTCCTTATAGAAGATATGCCTTTGTTACTCAAAAGGCTACTTTATATTTAGATCTATTGTACTTTCTATTGTTTATCTACCCAACGATGGTTTGCAAAGACTTTAGTTTATCTCCACTCTGCATGCTTTTGTGTAGCTATAGAATTGTTGAATGTTTCTCTTCTCCATTGTTTTTGAGAAATTTTAAATGCCAACAGTACTTGTGAGCTTGCAATAGTTCATTTTCTATTAGGTCGTTGTAGTATACTTCTGTAAATCCAATCAAAACTTCTTTCATACTATTTGCCTTCTTTATTCCTCTAAAATGTTGTGTGTGCCGAAAGAATGCATTATGTGTTGTATAATGGGACTTTTCCATGCCTTTTGCGTTGAGACCAGATTGCAAGACATCCATAAGGTCTCTTTACAAAGTAAGGTAGATGATTGTGAATTATATATTGCATTAATAAAACAGAGGTTAAAACATTCATAATGTAACTCATATAGTAGGGCTAGGTTGATATTATTACCATCATGTAATGTGTTATGTTGCAATCTGTCTAAGCCTCCTTCATGCTCTTTTCAAAAATCTTCACTTGTTCTTTAAATGCCTTATGATCATTTTTGTTCCAAGTTTGTTTGTCACATAATACAAATACGTGATCAAGAGATTGCCATACTTCAAAATTTACATTCTTGTTTGCAAGGCTATCTGCTTCATGATCTTTTACAGTATTATGCACCCCCTTCCACAAGTTGTACTTGATTGTAGAGATATAATGTGTTTGTTTTTTAATCTTTCTCTTAACCTATGGCCTTGACAAAAAGCCTTCTTGACTTAGCACCCCCAATGGATGATTTGATTGGAACTTCCTTACCATCTGTCGATATCTTTTCAAGTCTTTAGTAATTTTAACATCGCTATCATGAAGTCTAATGTCTGAAAGTACTTTTTCCAATGCCTTGATTGCCTTCTTTCTTTGCGTATGTCAAGCACATGCTTGTACTTTGGATCAACCTTATTTTTGTTGTTGAGGAGGCTTTCCTCCACCACTTTTGGCTCAAATTTGATGCTGGCTCATTACAATATATGCATGGGGAATTTGCGTTACCTCCTTTGCTAATGTTATACATACACTTCAGTATTTTGAGGTTGCCAACAAGATGCCATTCAACTTGAAAATCACCTCTCCCTTCTACATGAAGCAGTTCACCTTGAACTTGACTTTTTATGATATACGATATTTTCGTTTGATGAAACACCCAATTTAGGGTCTTGTGATCCTCTGTCTTCACCTGCAAACATACAAGTAGCATAAATAGATCTTCAATAGTGGTACTAATACAGATGACATAAGTAGATATATGTTTCAAAAAATTACATACCTCAAATGATCTGAACCACCATATATTTTTCTTTAATTGCACACTGAAATACTTTGGGTTATTTTCTGTCATCATGGATGGATCAAGTGTCCTATTCACCAATGTGACTGTCACACATTCCACCTTCTTTTCCTTTACTATATCACATTTATCCACAAACTTAAGAAGAGCTTTACATTCCTCAAATATGATACCGTAGAATTTGACCATTCTTTTTTGAAGTTGTTGTAAGTCAAGGAAAATATTATTCCATGCCTTTTATACCTTAAATATGGAAACATTGTTCAATATACTCATCTTCTATTGATTTAAGAGGCTTCTTAGTCTCCATACTTTTGTAGGTGTTAATAGAAACACGTGTTTGATTTAAGAGGCTTCTTAGTCTCCATACTTCTGCAGTAGGTGTTGGTAGAAGCACGCATTTGATTCTTTGGTCTCCATACATCTACAGGTGGTGGTAGAAGCACGCTTTTGCTATTTCTGCAGGAGTTGGTAGAAGCACGTGTTTGATACTTCTGCAGGTGTTGGTAGAAGCACGCGTTTGATTCTTTGGTCTCACATTTTTGGGATACAGTTTTGAAGATAGAAGTATACCCTTTTTTGCTAACACCGCTCTCATCTAATGTTTCTTGAATTGCATAAACATTAATTTTGTTGCTATCAACAAATTGTTGCACAACATTCCTTTTCACCTTTTTATATTTTTTCTCTTCAATCATGTCCTTTACAATACTAGAAGGTACCAATCCTTTCATTTGTTTCATTGGAAGGTTATTAGGATTCATGTTTTCTTTGTTTGGTTCCAATATGTTCCTGAAGAATAAATTATGTTCTCAATATTTGAAAAAATAATATCTTACTAAACTATTACAGATTTTAAAATTACATTGAATAACAATTGAATTTTTTTAATAATTATTATTATATTGCCTGTCGCACTCTACGCTTGCATCCTCCACTATTTGCATCCTCCACTATTTGCTTTCAATTTTGCAAGATTGTGAACTTTCTTCTTTCTTTGTCTTTCGCCTAATAGAGTTTGTTTACTTCTTGCTTTTCTAAGTTTCTCTTTTGTCTTTTGCAATTCTTTAGTCTCACTTGAAAATATTTCCTTCAACTTTGAACACTCAGCAAACTTTTGAAATTTGTCTATTGCTTCTTATTGATATAAGCGTTTGTACACATCTACAAAACTTCTGAGTAACCTAATATATACCTGAGCATACCTTTGTAACCATCCCGTACAAATCTTAAGAGTGATGTTGGATTGAAAAAAGAGGGAGTAGAGTTTGTGATTGGGAATTTGGGATAAATTGAGCCATCACACCATAGATCAATATGGTACAATCCTGATGACCTCATGATCTCTCTCTCTCCATAGCACTAATGCATGGACCCTTTCTCCTTTTCTGAACTGGAGCATAATTTGCTTCAAGATTTATATGAATATGATAAAGCCTCTTTCAGTTTGAAAGTTCACCTCCTTCCATTTTTTAAGTTGCTGGTTGATACAAACAAGACCTTTTATCATACCAAATTAGGACTAATGGTGCAAAAATTGTTTGTTGCCCTCCAAAATTTAGAAACTCGGTGAATTTAATGTTTGATATTAAATAGAAAATACTTTCAGTATGGTGTGTACAGTAGTAGTTAGTGTTTGTTAATATGATATGTAATGTAGTTAGTGTCATATATTCCATCTTAAATGCATGAGGATCTAAATATATTTACCTTTTCAGTACGTGGGGATATATTATAATGTTTCTTTTGGATCATGTTTTTCCTTTTTACACATTCTTGACATCAAATAAATAGGAAAATTAATTTTTTCTTAGAGGGCCCCAAAATGAGTTTTGATTTTCCCTAATGAGTTTCCTTGCCCCAAATAGAAATAGCCTAAGGGGTAGAAACTACTAAGGAAGTAGTTTCTACTACGTAGTGAGATAAACATGGTAGTGATTCTATTATCATGGAGCACAAGTTAATATACTAGCCTACTTGAATTTCTTTAACACTTGCACTTTTGGATGCCTTTACAACCCCTATGTAAACAATGTGCCATGGATCACATGTTCATAGAGTACCCAAGGAGAGCTGGCTTATTGCATGTTTCAATTTAATTTCATTCTTTTTTATAAGTTTTTTCCTTTTGGTCCAAGTCTATATATTGGTTAATGTAGCTTGCATTTTCTTCATTAGGTTGTTTCTCATGTTTTTTCTACTTCTCACATAGTTCTCTACACCTTAGTCCATATAATCTATAACACATTTTCATGCTTTTTAATCTTCTTACAAATCTACAAGTTAAAATGGAACTATTTCAACCTCTGGGCTCAATATTGAGTTTGGTGTATTAACTAGTTTTTCTACAAGTCTCCACAATAGGTTTCTCTGTTGCATTCACTTGGTGAGCCTCACTCTATTGTACTAGTTCAACCCATGTTTTGAGAAAAGTTCCACGATACGATTTTATCATGCTTTTGGTTTTTGTGCTTCTCCACTAGTTGCTAGAATTTTCTTAAGTGTCAAAATTGTTTTCTTCCTCTCTCTCACATGGTCAAGCAACCTACCCCTTCCTTTGTCACACACATTCCATCAACCCATCCCTTCCGTGTCTTGTTCTTGCTAGAGTCAACTCTCTTCCCCACATTACACCCACTTAAAAAAAACTTATACGCATGCCAAAAAAGTAAGAGTTTAATACATGCACAAGATCTGCAATATATACACAAGTCTTTGCATTTAGTAGACACAACTAGTAGAAATAGTCATCACTATCTTAAGCACCTACACTAAGCCTTATTGTTGATAACTGTCTAGGTAAATTTTTAAATGGGGAGACCAAGGCGAGCACGTCAGCCTAGCCCATGGTACATCCAAAGAAGTGCTGCAGAAGCTGCTCCTGAGTATGATATCTCAGATGCAAAATTTGAGAGGCTGCAGGAGGAGCTCTTTGGACCTTGACCACGTATTGACCTCTCGGACCCTATACATGGTGATAGAACGATCCCTGGGGTAGACCTAGATGCATCGGACGGGAAACACAATGATGAGGCTGAGAAGGTACGTAATGTTTTTTTTAAAAATCTTCCTAAAAATTTTAGTGTGCAGGGCCTCAGGGGCTTAGGGACCCCACACATGTAATCTGGCATGCATCAGGGCCCTCCAGGCAAGCCAGCCGAAGGCTGGCGAGGATGGCCCTGAATCTAGATTCAGGGCCATCCTCGCCAGCCTTCGGCTGGCTTGCCTAGAGGGCCCTGATGTATCCCAAATTACATGTGTAGGGTCCCCAAGGCCCTTTAAGAAAGCCAGCAAAGGATGGCCCTAAATCTCCCAGGGCCCTCTAGGCAAGCCACTTGAAGGCTGGCGAGGATGGCCCTGAATCTACAAATTCAGGGCCATCCTCCGCCAGCCTTCTGGAAGGGGCTGGCATGGAGGGCCATGATACATCCCAGATTACATGTGTGGGGTCCCTAGGTCCCTGAGGCCCCGCACAGATAATTTCATCTCATTTGAAAATATTTTATTTCATGCAATTGTATTTTGGAATAATTTTTGATATTTTATTTTTCCATGCAAATATTTTCTTCAGGAAATTGTCTATGTCGATGAGTTTGCATCTAGAGCTGGGTGGATAGGGGTGGCGGAGGAAGAGTCCAGGATGTAGCTTTGAAGGAGTACACTGGCAAAATCTTCCAAGCCATTATTGTCTTTCACAAAGTATGCTCCGTTAATGGACAAGTCTCTCTCATGAAGATTAAGGCTTTAACAAAGGGTGCTGCATTCAAGTCCATGCCTGTGAAATCAAGCTTAGAGAAGGTGGTGCTTGTGAAGCGCTGCAAGCTCCTATACTTGTTCAAAGCTCAGCGTGGAGGAAAGATTCATTTACTAGTTGGCCTAGGTCTTGCCACTAGGAAGATTGATCTTCATGCTATCCACGAAGGAAATTTTGTTGTAATTCCTTTGCTTAAACCTCCTATAATGACTCTGCTGAGCCTAGTTCTAAGAGGCATAGAGTTTAGGATTTTTGTACTTGCTTCTATGTCATGATGTAATAGTTTCTATATTAATAAAAAAATATTTTTAAAGTTTTGTTATATTCGTGCGATCAACAAATAATATTTAATCATTAATTTGAAATTAAAATCAACAAATAATATTTGATCATTAATTTGAAATTGAAATCACAATACAAGTAGACACCTGGCAAGGATCAAAAAAATATTTTTTCATTAAGTAAAGCATTTACATCATGATCACTTGAGACTACATTATGAAACATATATGAGATTATCCTAAACCCTAAACTGCGGCTCATCTCATCACCATAATCGTCCCTCCACTTTCGCATGTGTAGAACTAGCCACATATCTTTGTCAGTGATGGTGACTCTCTTGACAGGGACTGCTGTCGTACACACTGTCACCATATATGTCCACCAAAAAGCTTCACCAGCCTCTTGAAGAGGTTCCAAAGCTATTGCTGTCCATCGTGTGGGAGCCTCACTATTGTCGACCCGACGATGCCATTGAGATAGCCAGCTCGCATTCAAATCATCCATAATCTCCCTAACGGGATCAGAAGGTCTGTCTTCTTCTGATACTTTTTGATTTCCTGAAGAGCGATGGTGGCGGGTCTCCACCGACGTTTGCGATGTGTGGGTGGTGGTGGTAGGGGCCTGACCTTCACGGGATCAACCCTCTTGGCAGTCTGTTTCGTGCAAGCCATGTTCTTGAAGAAGATAAAACAAGAATAGAATAAAAATGAAAGACTCAACTTATATTTATAACTTCAAGAACTGAAAATATAACTTATATTTATATTTTTTTAGAATGAAAATAAATAACTCTTAAAATTTTTAGTAAATTTTATTATATTTAGTAATTTCCTTATTTATAAGAGTCTCTCTGATGCAACATCTCACTAATTCCCTAGGGTTTCTAGAACTTCGTTCCATGTTTAAAGTAATCTAATTTTTAAGTAAATTTTATTATATTTTTTTAGTAAAGACAAAAATTTTAAAACTTCTAAATTCATTGAAATTTTATACACTTATAGTCTTTCATGCATACATGTGTGAAAAATCCTAAATCTATATGAGGCCTGTGAATAAAAAAATAATGCTTTGGATAAACTTGAAAAACTATACGAGAGAAAAAGATAATAACACCCAAGATATTGAGAAAGAAACATCAAATTGTACTTGTATTAAAAACACTTCTCATAGATTACAAGTACATTGAAACACAGGTTTACAACGCATCATATGATTTACTCAAATCATATTATCGATATTCAAACTGAAGGCATCACCATTATTATGAATCCTTCGTACAAGTCTCAAATCCTTGTCCATAAGAGTGATGCCCTTTGCATGAATAGCTGTCAACAACTGACCATCATGCATGAGGTCCAACGAATATGCCTCAGTTGCTTCTTGAAGAGCTAGCAACGCTTGGGCTGACCATCACTGCACATTATTGACTGTAGAACTAAGTCTTGCATAGAACCTATTACGGTGACATTCGCTAAGATCTTGTAATATCTCTCTCACTATTCTTGCAAATGGCACCCTTGGTATGATTAAGTTTGTGCTTTTCTGATACTTCCTTATTTCTCGAAGAGCAGCAGTGTGCTTGGTCTCCATCTACGCTTCTTGTGATGATGTGGCAGATGTAGATGCGTTGTACCTGTAGTAGTGCCTCTTGGATTGTCAGATTGAGTACGCTCACTATGAGTCTCCGTTGGTATATTGACTTGGGGCTGTGTTGGGCAAGTCGTAGTAGGGTTCCTCTTAGCACTTTGCTTGGTATGTGCCATGGCTTGAAAGCTAGAAGACTATAAAATGTAAATGTCTCACAACTTATAAGCACTTAGTAATACTTTAGTCAAATTTAAAAATAACACAACTGTTCACACACAAGTATGCATATACTCTCACACATAAAATCATTTAATATTATGGTTATAGTTAGTGAGATTATGGGTGATATATCACATTAGTTTACAAGCTCTATGTGAAAGCCATTTTGGTTTAGTAGAGTAATACTTGCATCAACAAAAAATTACAGAGTTTCAACTTGCATTTTCTCATTTGAAACACCCGACTCTCAGGTTTTCCACTTGCTTCCCTCTCTTTCTTGAGTTATCAATCATTCAACATGTTTATCTCTACTTGATGAATCCTCAAATGGTGCCTTTCTAACCTCACATATGACTCTGTGTATTGCTTGCGATCCATTGGACATAGGCTTCTTCTCCTTTAACCTTATTACTATCTTTCTATACCACCATAGAAATAATTGTTTCATTGGATTGACATCATAGATTCCACCTCCATGAGCAGTTATCTTTTGGAAAGCACATCGTGCTTGCCAATGAGATTTCTCTATGCCCTGTGTAGACCATATCGCTAAACTTCCTTCATTTGCAAAGTAAGGACCATGAGCATGCAATATATGTTACATCAATAAACAACATAATCATAGTTAGTCTCTAAAACCATATAAATTGTAATGTCACACTTATTGTAATGTCACTCTTATTGCAATGTTACACTTACCATATAATGTGTTGTACTACTTGAAGTCCAAGCTTCAAGTACTGATGCATAGAATATACCAATCACCTCCTAAAACATCAAAAAACTAGAAACACTTAGATACATCACTATCTCCATTGAGTACAATCAATGCCTACAAGAAAACTCACACAAAATTTCATGATTATTAACACATATGTGTAACTTAACACCAACTTTAATACATATTACTATTATTAACCAACAGTAATGCACATATTATTATTATTAACCAACAGTAAAACATATCTTACTATTAACTTTATTATTTATGAATAGTAATGCACAGAACCAATAGGAAAACATAACTTATAGAACTCAATTGAACATAACCAACATCAAAACATTGCTAACCTCTATTTTTGTTCTCTGTTGCTTCTCTGTGTTGGCTTTGTGCTGTCTCTTCTCTGTGTCTCTCTGTGATAGCAAGATTAATGAAGAGGGAAATGGTTTGTTGGCTCCAAGAAAATAGCACCAAAAAATCAAATCACTCTTCATTCTCTAGCTTTGTAGTGAACAAGCACAATAGAACAGGAGGGAAATACAAACTGTTTGGAGATGGAGGGAAATACAAAATGTTTGGCAAATTTGAAAGTAGAAGAAGAAATGAGCTATGGAAAGAAGAAATGACCTAAAGAGAAGAAGAAGAGAAAATTCGTAAATGCAGTATTTTTTAAAATAATAAATCTAAACATATTCTTAAAATCTTAAAAAATGTATATTCTCTTCAAATCTCTATAAAAAAACGTAAAAACACACCACAATGTAGATAAAGCACGGACCTACATACTTGTAAAAAGAAATTATGAAATACAAAGTACAAATCAAGATATTCCATTTTTAAGATAAAATCCTTCTAGAATCACAAAATGATTGTTTGTTTCTTTAGTCACATAAATGAATCTGGGCATTTAAGAATGTCATATCTTTTGAGATATTTGAAACCAGATCAAATAAAAAAACAGTTTTTGAGATATTCAAGTTTTGAGCAAGTCTGGTATTGTTCTTGGACAGTCAATAAAATAATAAGTGAATCTATTATAAAACTAATATTTTGAGATGTACAAGATTCTAAAAGAGAAGAGAGAGGAGCAATATTATAACATGATTTTTGCACTTTTCCTTGATTCATGGAAGAGAGAGAAAGCCCTTAGAGGGTCAGTTTGTGAGTCCAAATTTTTCCTAATGCTTGGCTTTTAAAAGGAGGCATAGGTTGTAATGGGGCAAGCAATTCCACCAATGTATTCTAAATCTACCTATGATGCATACCCAATCCAAGTCGTTTCCTCACTTCACGAAAGGAAAGTAGCATGCCATGCATATCAACCACATCATCTATGCTGAGCAATCTATGTGCATGAAGCACCCATTGCCTTTCTTACCTAAGGGAAACATGCCAACCAATAGGATATCCCAAGTGTCTTACAATTTTTGTGGGTGGAAAAATCTGTCTTGGGCATAGTACACTATGCTAGTCATAGTAGTTTAGGCCAAGAGCTTGGATTTTTGAAAATTCACAAAAAGGCCTATAGATGCAAGGCATCCATGATACTCTGAAGATCTATTGGCGTGTTTTTGGGGAAGGAGGAGTCATCAGCATACGCTTGACTGACAAAGTATCTTCCTCCAGGTATGGCGATGCCATTCTCTACCAGCTTATCTATGTATAATAGCATTGGATGTGCTGCAATAGCATACAGAAGAGCACTAAGTGGACAACCCTGTCTAACAGAATGACCCATCTTTGAGGGCATAGATAGACCATTCTCGATGATGCACTGTGCTTGGCAATCCTCATAAAGCTAGTAGATGACATTCTTCATTTTATTACCAAATCCCATCCTTTCCATGACCAAGGCTACAAAATCCCAATGGATTGTATCAAAAGCCTTTTCAATATCAATTTGCATGATAAGCACATCTTGGTTTGTATATTTAGCATACTCAATACCCACATAAGCATTTGCAATGTTATCCATGATTTGTCAGTGTGGCAGAAAGCCATATTGCCTCGGGTGCAAACCATAAAAAAGAACGTCTTTGATGCGGTTGACAATCATTTTCGCTACCAATTTGCATATCACATGCATGAGTGTGATCAAGAACCAATTTGATAAGTGGTCACATATAGCTGCTTAGGCAGCAAATGTAGTAGGCCTTCCTTCCATCATGAAGGGAGATGGCCAGAGGCTCTGAAAGTGACTATGGACTTCATTTTGTAGCTCAAGAGAGTCTTGAGTCCACTGATCATCAGATTTATTCAGCCTATGGAGAGAATGCATTCTTCGTGAAGTGTGAAGGCTTTTGAAAAAGGCCTTGGAAGAGCAACCTTTATCCATCAGAGACTTTTGTCTAACTCTAACTTGCCATTTAAGCAATTTCCTTTGATCATTCCTTTAAATAAAATGTTGAGCTCTTGTCTTGTCAGGGCATCAATCTCATGAGGAGAAGGCCCTCGAGTATGACTCACTATTGATAAAACTTACAAAGTGTTCTTTGCATCAGCCACTAATTATCTTTGTACACTCATAAAATGACGTCCATAATCTCGCATGATATACTATACTGCATGCGGGTGACAAAACGTCACCATGCCATATCAGTGTCTCCCATAGCATACATTTGTAAAGGCTCAATCGTTGTGCAAACAACCATACAACTGAAATCATCATGCAAAAGATAAGCATTTTTCACTAGCAAGAGTCTTTTGCATGGTAGTGGTGGGCTGAGCATTAACATAAGCATTATTCACCAGCAAGAGTCTTTTTCATGGCAGTGGTGGTGTGTGGCTGAGCATTAACATTCATTCCAAAATACATATTCATACATAATGGATAGTGATCTGATAGACGAAGAGAGAAATCAATGGACATGTTACAGGTGATGGCATTAAGCATATACCATCGGTCTAGTCTACCCATTAATCCAATGCATTATGCTTATATGTAAAGCCAAGAGCCCGAGGCATTAGGTACTTCCACAAGTCATTGGCATTCATGAAGGCCATTGCATTTGCCTAATCATGCCTTTTAGTAGAAAGCAGTCATGTGCATATGGTGAGAAGTGCTATCACCAAAGGCCGGAGAATTATTGAAGTTCCCACACAACAAGGCATTTGCAATCCAGGATAAGTGGCCAATGACCTCCACATGATTGCCCATTCCATAGAGTTTTGCAAGGTATATAAGGATGCAAATTCATAAATCTCACCATTTAGCATACATTGTATGACCAACCATCTACCAACAACGAGATCATTGAAGACCATAATTGGTTGAAGCTCATGTCTTAGTAGCATAACAACACCTGAAAACGAACCTTGTCCAGCATAGAATATATGGTAGCCTGTAAAGAAACCTTGTCTACCAGCAAAAGCATTCTAGTTATTCTCTTGAAGACAAACAACATGTAGTTTGGTTTTATCTACATAATCCCAAAGAAGACTCCATTTATTGGCATCACAGAGGCCACACACATTATAGGAAACACACTTGGTTGGTATATGCATATTTACAGTAGAGATGTTGATGAAAATAAGCGTGAAAATCGGGTGACAATCTAAACATCTACCAATACTTCTTCATGAGGGCAGGATGACTCTGTAGGGGCATCATTTTTCATCTCATTTAGAGAAAACCGATTGGTAGGAGCATCAGCATCAAAACCATCATACATGTGAATTGATTGCCCATGCAATACCATTGTCCACATTTTGCATACACCAGCAACTCTAACCACATCCGAGAAAGAGGCAGAAGTGTCTGACCCATTTTTACAAACATTTTCAGTCCAATTCCTTTGGACTACTGGTTGAGGTTTAATGACTTTTTTAGGTGTTTGTTTTGCCAAGCATTCAATTCCTGAGCTTCCTTATCTTTATCCTTGGACACTAATGGTGCATTATTCACCTTGGCTTTGCCCTTGTCGTCCTGACCATTGACAGGTTGCACTTTAGAGGGCTTCACCACTTTTGGTGGTTGAACATTGAGTGACGATAGAGCAATAAAAGGCTTTTCCTAAGGAGATACAACATTGGCTAGTGTTGGAAACACTACTATAGGATATTCAGATTGCATATGACCAAATTTCCCACAAGAGAAACAAGAACCAGCAAACCTCCCCCATTTGAGGTTAAAATGAGCCTGTTGTGGAACCATGGCATTCATGTCAATATTGATGGTGACACTTCGTGGTGTTGGCACATCAGTGTTCCATAGAACGCCAAAATGATGTGCATTTCTTGAAGTGATGTGCATTTCGCGAAGCTCTCGATGGACAAACCACCTTTCCCAAGTTCTGAGCAACATAAGGCAGAGCTGGTTCACAATAAAGCGGGATGTCTGGCACTTCCACACATATTGGACATGTATGGCGAATAAGATATTGGTAGCCCTTTGTAGGCGACCATGGGTACACAACATGCACCAATCGGCCACCAAAGAAGAAAGGAGATTTTTCAAGAAGCATCTGCTTGTACTGTGGTTCAGTGAAGATGACCTCATAGAACCCACGATCAACTATGTAGCATCCATGCACATAATTACCCTCCTGTAACATAGCTTTGAGCCATGAACCAACGTCAGGCGCATCTACATACGAACCGAGAAGAGCAAGACAACCACCTTCTCGGCCAAATCTAGGACTGGAGTGATCAAAGCCTTGCCAGGAATATTGACCATGAAAGATGGTAGCGGATTGTCTACCTATGCACGCTTAATCTTTGAGAAACCTTCTTGTAAGTGTTTGCAAGCTTAATCTTTGAGAAACCTTCTTGTAAGTGTTTGCAAGCTTAATCTTTGAGAAACCTTCTTGTAAGTGTTTGCAAGCTTAATCTTTGAGAAACCTTCTTGTAAAGTGTTTGCAAAATGTTGCACAGCTGAATCATCATAGGAATGATTGGTAAGGTCTTAGGTAGAGACACTTGAAGCTGTCATCTTCTTAGATCTACCATAAACATGGAGAACTTCAGAGGAACCAACCACCAAGAAGCTTCTGTGCATAAAGTTCCATTATGAGCTTCACTGTACACACAGACCCTCTCTCTCTCTCTCTCTCTCTCTCTCACACACACACACACACACACACACACTGAGAAAGGGTTGTACAGAGAAGAGGATCAAAAACCAGAAATAGGGCGGAGGGAAAAAAACACTAGTAAAAAAGCAGAATAGCTGGAGGAGTCGACAAGCGATAGGTTGCAGACAGTAGGCGGTGTTGTGCAGGGTCCTCCTCCACACACACACACACACACACACACACACACACAAAGAGAGAGAGAGAGAGAGAGAGAGAGAGAGAGAGAGAGAGAGTTTAAGAAAATCATATTATCGATGCATTATGTACAATGGAGCTCAACAAGCAAGCATTATGTACAATGGAGCTCAACAAGCAAGCATATGGACTCTTCGACATTAAAATTTTAACTTATGTTCAAATTTGAATTATTCTCTCACGTTTTTGTTTTAATCAACTTGCATATGAGGCGTTTATTAAATCTATTTCATTTTTCACATGATCTTTTCATTAGTGCTATATGATCTAGTTTGCATATGAGGCGTTTATTAAATCTATTTCATTTTTCACATGATCTTTTCATTAGTGCTATATGATCTGCAATAATAATAGCATTCCATGCTATTTCTACTCTAATTATTTGTCGCACCCAAGCCATATATTTCTAGCCTAGCCATCATTTAATAAAACAATTGTTAATTTCACATCCATGGATTCAATCATTTAATAAAACAATTGTCTCAATGCCCACATCCATGGATTCATATTTAGCCCAGTAATCAATATTAAAATCAACAAACTAGTTGTCATTATAAATTTTTTTATCTATGGTGGTGAGCGCTTTGCCAAACTTGAGTACAAAGCTTCAAGTTCCCTCCTTCAAGAAGAATTTCTCATTAACTTTAAACATATGGTCCTCAAGTAGAGTTACTCAAATTTGAGCTTGAAACTTTATCTAATTCCAAAGTGGCTCATGTAATGGAGGTGTACTTTAAATTTTGAGTTTGCAAATGATTTAATTCCTAAGTGGCCAAAAAATCACATAATGGATGTGTACTTTAAATTTCGATCATGTTAGCATGCCTGAAAGTAGGAAATGGATGTACGCTGAGGAGTTGCAATTTTGTAACTTGAGCTTCTCAATTGTCCACGAGAAAACTTTGAGGCTTGAGTTGAGTTTGACATTGTTTCTTGATTCCCACTAGTCTCTAGAATTAGTTGTAGGAAGACAAGCATGAGTTCCCAAGGCACATGGGGCAAGAGATACATGATTCCCACTAGTCTCTAGAATTGCTTGTATAAAAACCTCATAAAGACAAGCATGAGTGCTCAAGGCACATGAGGCAAGAGACAAGTATAAGTGAGTTACCTTTTAAGATGGCCAAGCTCATAGTGAAGAGAGGAGGAAAAAAAAGCAGGAGTACCCAAGGTATGTTAGTCAAGAGACAATGGTATGTGAGCTCTCTTTAGAGATGGCCATGTTCACATTGAAGAGAGGAGGATTAAATTTCATGATCACGCTCAATATCACATAAGTGCATATGAGATGGTTTTTGATTGGGTTGATTGACAAGGTATACTATTAGAGAAGAGATATTTACTAGAGTCCAATGTAATTGACTTGGAGTAGGGATGCTAAAAATTTTCTTGTAAGTGCACTCACATGAGATCATTAAGCATATACAAACATGTAGCTTAGATCAAATAAAAATTACCCTTATAAACTAGGCGGTAGAAGTGAACCATGAATTATACTTATTTTTTTTAAAACAAAGCCAGCTTTATGTGATTTACATTTAGAAGTGTAACTTTGGAATGGATGCAGTCAAGCTTAAAAAATTACCTTCTATCATTTTTCTTTCTAATGACCTAATCGCCTTTATTTTTTTATTTAATCAAACATTTTCCATTTTTAATCAAACATTTTCCATTTTTAAACTCAACTTCTTAATCGCCTTTATTTTTTTATTTAATCAAACATTTTTCATTTTTAAACTCAACTTCTTATTCTTTCAGCACCAAAACCGTGCTAACCTACGAAGTGGTTAACATACCCCCTTCCTAATAGTGTGATTGCGTCCTTGCGTCACCCGGGTCGGTGGTGAAGTTGTTGCTCGGGTGAAAAGGTGTGGATGATCCATGATATGCCACGAAGTTGGCATGCAAGGTTGAGTGTGGTTCAAGACTAATCCCCAGCTAGATGCAGGCCTCCAAGGTTGATGGTTTTCAAGTGATGAGTCGTACCATGTCCTCCCATCCATAGATATACTAGAGGATTATCGTTGATAAGGTTAGTTACACGTGCATGTGTTCATGTGTGCCATGAGATGCAAGATGTGAAAAAAAAGTGCCATGTCCATAGTGGAATATGCAGGTGATGTGCATAGGCGATGGGGGCAGAGGTGTGTTACCTCAACCACCACCTTCACCACCACTACTCTCTAACATTGAGGATATCTTAAAATTGTTGAGATAGCAATTGCTTGGAACAACTAATGTGTTTATGTTTGTGAGATAGGCGATGAGCAGTGCGTGTGTCACACACGAAGGATCTTGTCTATATCATCTAGAATTAGTATTATTTCATATGTGTTATTTTGTTAGCCATGTTCTGAATGATTGTACATATTATTTATGTTCTCTTGTGTGTGGCGTTGCTATATTACTAGCACGTGTGTTAGAGGAGTTTTAGTTATTGTATACTTAGTGTGTGAACAAGATTTAGTGCTTGAGTTATTTTTGTAAAAGTGAAAAATCAAGTCCTATTTTCGTACGCACAACTATTATTAGCTCCTTGGACTATATATTAAATATAATTCTCAAAATACTCAAATCATGAAAGGACCTGTATGCATGAGGAGATGAACATGCTTTGATACCATGTTGGTATTCACAGAATCAGAGAGCAAGCTATGGAGGGTGGAAGATATCCATGATATGACCCTCCCACGCACCGTCACGTCAGGGCTCACAGCCACCATCACGTACTCCCTCACAGCCACAGTCACATAGACAATCCCCCAGTCATGACTCCACCCGCAGTACAAAGGAGAGCAAACGCCGCAGTAGGAAGAGTGGGAGTGGAGGATGCGGCAGGTGCTTTGGTGGGGGAGGTAGTAGGGCACGCGGTGAGAGAGGAGATAGAGGGAGAAGAGTTAGAGGAGACAGTGAGGATGAGAAGGAGGTGAGAGAGGTGGAGGGGGTGATCTGCTATGATGTGACGGATAGGGGCGGGGTAGTGATGGATGCGAGGGGGAAAGAGGTAATGGAGGACATGCGTGGGGTAGTTTCAAACTTGTACAGAAATTGTTTTATTAGATTTAAAGATCAAAATAGCCGATTAGTTGGGGAGGTGATAGATACTGTACATAGTCGGTACCCCAATCCCCCACATACGACATTGTCGGATGTATGGGGAAGGACGCGAATAAGGGAGATCTTAAGTAATAAAAGATCTCACCTTAAGAAACTCGCGTGTACGATGATGGGCTAAATGTAGCTGCGGGTGGCTATCTTGCCGAGAAACCTGCCACTGCGCACAAACGCGAGGGGAAGGAGGCAAAGAAACAAGCAGAGGGTGGCGTGAAGAGTAGGCAGCATGTGGAGGCACGACGGATCCAGATGGAGACCATTGGAGTGTGAGAACCTTGCGGACCTGGACCTTCGCGCGTAGCTCGGCCTCCTCGGCTTCGACTTGAAATTGCGATTCTTTCATGTCTTTCAGATCTTCCTCAGTCACACACACATTTCCAGCAGTGGAATGTAAGTCATCACAGAAATCCTTCAGCTCCTGCTTGGCTCGAAGACGATGGGCAAAGAGGCTCTCTAATCGGACCGTCACACTGGATTTGAATACATGAGGGACAAACCAACAGAAAACTTCTTCTCACCCTGCTCTTGCTGCATTCTTGCGACGCCAGCCAATGGATAGAGCACGAAGCTGTGTGGTTTGCCCTTACCTTCATTGAAGTCGCTGATGCACTTAGGGAAGTGAGACATGAAGCTCCACACCTCCGCCACCGTTTTGGGTAGAGATCGATCCGAGATAGAAGGTAGAAGAAAATCTCCATAGAACCTCAAACTGAACTCCAGAGACCACTCATCTTCGTCATGCTCCTTGTGTACTGCTACACTAGGGTCAAGATATTTTGATAAATGCATCTTAACTTGGGCCTTAATGTCCTCTTTGTTTGTTCTGTCTATAGCCTTGCAATCCAAAGATGCGAATGCATTCCCCCCCGCACAGAATCTCGCCGACATAGTGTGTTGCCTCAGTATTGTTGAGTGCTTCCGACGATATATACTGTCGGAGCTGCTCGTGCCATGGAGTGATATACTCTTTCTTTGTTGTTGTCTGACACACGAGCAAGGACTGAAAGCATCGAGCCTGGCATTGCAGTAGAGAGCACCCAGGAAGGCAGATCCGACCCAAGGCTTGCCTCTCTAACCGCTCCTGCATGATTAGTTGGGTGGATGAATTAGTGAGCAACGATCTGGCAGCGGCTAAACTGTGAGTTGGGCTGCAAGCTTCAAGGCTGGAGGCAGTCTGCATATAAGTAGGCGACCTTCTTGCGGGTTCCTGTGTGTCATCATATGTCGATCTCTCTCGGTGAACCTCACCACCGGTCTGATTAAGTGTGAAAGCGCTCAACCGGACTCTTGACTTAGTGTGACTGTTCAACACCTTGGGCGATATCACTCCGACGTCGAGTAAGGACATCATGAAGCCCGTGTTGGGTAGCACCTGTTATTACATGTACCACCTTGCAACAGGCTCCCACAGGAAAAGATAGGTTCAACTTAGCCTAGAAATTGTTCAATTTTTAAAAAAATTTATGGGAGAAGGAAGAAAACCTCCTCAACATTTTGGATGGTCTCTAACCTCTATTAAGAACATCCATTTTTGAAAGAGCTCATGAAGAGATTCTAGCACTATAGTAACTCTTATGACACAGACCACCTTGGCCGTCTCCATCTATGTTAAGTTGGCTATGTAGTACAGACTACCTTGGCCGTCTCCATCTATGTTAAGTTGGCCGTCTCCATCTATGTTAAGTTGGCTATGTAGTACCCATGAATTAGGTAGGGTCGGTGGGTGTGCACTTTTTTTCATGACTTAAGTAGGGTAGGTGGCAAGTTAGCTATGCCTTTACGCACATGAGGTCCTGAACATTAACTTTTTGTGGGTCCATAAATGTTCTCTGATTGGCATCTTGGCTAGTAAAATATTTTTTGACTGCCCATGCCAAAAGTTCTCGTCACACTTCACAATTACATGATTTGAGTAGTAAAAAGTCTTCTCTACTCTTAAGAGGCTTCATATTGAACATTGGAACACCTAGCCTCCATCATTCAAATCAAACATTGTTTGATTTGGGCACTCAAGGATTTGCTACATTCCCTCAAGTCTCACTCTTGGCTTAAGTAAATGTTCAAATTGAATCCTATTATCTTAAGAGAGTATTCAAACAAACATTGTTTCATTTAAGTAATCAAGAATACTACCCCAAGACATTGATACTACATGACTCACCTTTCTACTTATTTCATTAAGGGATAAAGAAGCATAAAAATGAGCAGCATTGTTAGCCTTCTCTACTCTCAAGAGACTTTATATTCACTACAACACCTCCCCACCTTAGCGACGGGCTTGAAATGATAGGTTTTTTCAAATATGTTATTTACGCGATGGTGGTGAATGTCATATAAATGACATAATTTAAACCTTGTTGCAAAAACCTTCGCATGATTTGTCACATAAGTGACATTCTATTTGCATCGCGTAAACGACGCTTGTAAATTGCAATGTGTCGCTTAAACAACACTACTTAACCAGGCGTCACTTAAGTGACGCCCTAAAAAGTTAAAAAAAAACCAAAATAGATGGCTCCCGCGAAATCGGAAGAGCCATCTATTGTAGCTACACTCGATGCATCTCTTGATCGCTCGCTGCACCTTGTCCATGTCGGTCCGTGTCCTTTCCTCAACCCATCCACGCCGCCTTCGTGCCATATTAGTGGGGGAGAGAGAGAGAGGTGTGAGTGTGTGTGATGTGAGAGTGTGTGTGTGTGTGTGTGTGTGTGTGTGTGAGAGAGAGAGAGAGAGAGAGAGAGAGAGAGAGGTGAGAGTCAGAGTGAGAGAGCGATGTGTGTGTGTGTGTGTGTGTGTGTGAGAGAGAGAGAGAGAGAGAGAGAGTGAGTGAGTGAGTGAGTGAGTGAGAGAGGTGTGCGTGTGTGATTCAAGGATTTAAGGTGGATCCCAAAAGAGGATTAACATGGTGGATTAAGCATAATGATAAATAAACAAGGGGCTTTTACAATATGAAGTGATAGGGAACTGTGAAAGGTCCCTAATGGCAAGATTCAACTATCAATTGTGTCCAATGGTTTGAATTAGGGTTGATTAATCTTTGATTAGTAAGAATTAGGGTGGATTAATCTCATAATTAGGGTTGATTAATCGTCGAGACTTTTCCTCTGGTTCTCAATTTCTAGTGAGGTTAGCTGGCCTCACTGAATTGTTTTCCACTCAATTGTTATCCAACACTAATTCACAGGCACTTGTACTACACCCATCTATTGGCTAGTATTGCCATTGGGTGCCTGCTTCAAGGAGGCTTCAAGCCATACAAGGCTATGCATAACCTGTACACAAAATTTGGGTGTGCATCACTCTTGTGGTGCAGCCTGACAAGTGGCTCTCTTGATGCTCATCTTCTTTCCTGACTTCCCTCCCCTCCCCTCCCGGTGGTTGTTTTTCAGAGGATTTTTGTGGACTATTTTACTGCTATCCAACCACTCTCTATCTCAATTTTTGAGGGGGTTGATTGGTCCTTGTGATTCTTGCAGCTCAAGAAGTTTTGGAGATTGGTGGGGGAGTGTTGAGATCATTTGTGGCACAAAGGCTTGCTCTTGCAAAGGTGAGATGTGGTCATGGACATGGGTTCCCTCTTGGAGGAGGCATCTGTCCTTGTTTCTACGGAGAAGGTAAGGTTCCCTCCTAGTGGACAGGATCACCTACTTGCTACAGTACAAAAGGTAGGATGGTGCCACTTCTACTTATAAGGAAAGCAGTGTCATTTAGCCAAGGATTGTAAGAACAAAGGTCAAGCCATGGCACAGGCATGCACGTGACATTCCCTTCTACTAAACTTGATGATGACAGGATGGACAATTGTTATGGCTCATCCTAACCCCCCTTTAAACACATCCAACAAGAGATTACCTGGTGAACCGCAACTGTCGTGAGGATCTTTCCAATGGCCAATCTCGTAACCCTTGAGGTCCCCACGCTCTACAACTCTTTGAGAAGCAACTCCACCGTGTCTCCCATGAGCGTTGTCACACCGCCGCGTTGCACTATGGGTATTTGTCCCTCCTCTCACCTCACTTCACTCACACACACTCACTAGCATGCATTAGGGAGAGAGATTAGCAAAAGAGGATTAGCAATAGCAAGACTCAATTACACAATGGGAGAGTATGTTGTATTATGAGAGAAATTCACTTATATACATGGCCATAAGTGTTCACACTCACTTAAACTGTGGCCGACCAGGCACTTTAGGCTCATAAGAGGCCTAATGCTATTACAATGACTACTCTCATAATATATCCATGAAGTACATCACTTGGGACTTCATCCTACATGCTACCACATGCTCTTAAAGCGAGATTTGCCATAAATACTTCGTCACACTATTACGAGCACTCATCCAAATTGTATCTTTGGACATCATTGCTTCATATCTTGAATGTATGACCCTTTGGTGTATCTACCTTGACTCAGTGATGTAAGATAATGGTGGTAGCTCTTGTTAACCCCAGGAAGGGGTTAACATCCCCCCCTTCCTGATGCCGATCACGTCCTCGTGATCGTGTTAAAGACCTTTGTGTGGGGAGAATAGACAAGATTTGTCGGCGATGGCTTTAATGTTGAGTGACGTTTAATCGCCTTTGTCCCTCCGAAAGGAATGAGAAAGGTTAGTTAGTGAATGAAAAGGCTAGTAGTTTATTGGGAATTCCTAACGGGGTGGGGTGGGGTTTTTTACGAATCATTACATTTTTTATTTGTGTGAGCATGTTTTTTCTTAGTGTTTTTTGCCCACTTTGTTTTTGGCAATCATAAGCACAGTTACATGTGATTTGTGTTAGTGGAGATGCTAAGAGGTGTTAATAATGGGAGATAAGAGAGGGAAGGATCCGGAGGAATGTAGACATAATCATCAGAATGAGATGGTGATTGTCAGTTCCTCATGTGATTTATTGAAGCGACATTCATCAGTTGAGGCCTTCGATGATGTCCCTTTGTGTGGTAGGATTCTTGTCAAATGTTATTGAGTTAGGACCTATTCCTACATGCTTCTTCCCGTGTGCTTTTTTATTTTTTTTATATATTTAAGTGCTTTTATAAAGCTGATATACATTAAGTACAAGATTTGAGTTAAATAGACTCTTATTAAACTGCTCTGTGTCGAAGTAGCCACTTGTTGTTGGCGAGGTTGAAAGAATTACGTTGACTTGCGAGGCTAATATAGATATCTTTATACTAAGGATTGGATATCATTGATTTGTGAAGATGGTAGTGTTGTTTGTTGGAGAGGTTTGTAATTCGAAGGAAAGTTCCAAGTGATGAGTTGTACCATTGATTAGGCTTTCACCCACCATGGCCCTCCCATCTAGAGTGTACCAAGAAGTTGTCGAACGGTAAGGCTTTTGTACAAATGTTCTCTAGTGCATGAGTATGGATATGTAGTCATGGAGCAGCTGCTACATTATCATAGCCAAAAGAATAGAAAGCGATAAGCTTAACAAGATATAATGGCTATTGAAGATCCTAGGGAGTTGCCATATGTGTTACTCCCTTGTTTTTGTGTGGTTTTTTTTTTGGTACCACCTTGCGAGCAACAGGTTCTTGTGGCTACTCTCCTTTTTGAGAGAATAGGTCCTTATGTCTATCGTGCCATAGCTTCTACACTTGTGCTTCAACTCCAAAGGGGTCAAAAGAGCATTGTGAGTTTGTCTTTGATGTGCTCATAAGTCTTCGTTACAAATGTGGGAATTGATTTTTGAATTTTTGGCTCAAATGTTGTCGAGGCGGTAGGTAAGATTGCTGGTTGGTTACTGTGAGGTGAAAAAAAGAAAAAAAGACCACGCCTCTATAGCCCTTCACCTCCCAACTTGGAAACACAAACACAAAGGAGGCACCACCAGCCATCGGCTGGAACACTTCTCTCAATTCACCACACCACCCACGCCATAAAGACAGCACAAAACAGGGGCACCATAGACAAAGTAAACACCCAGCAATATATTCCCAGTCAAAACATCATACAAGCTTCTACTGACACAGAAGCCTTACTCACACAACCTTACAAATGCTCAGGCCTGGATTTACTGCTAAGGGAATTCCACCACGGCCACACCATCTCAAGAATCGCGACCTTGCGTCAGACGACCAAGCCTTTGCAACAACCACAAACACGTCAACACTCTGACCTGTCACTGCCGAGGATACACCACATCCTCAATCACCGCAAACCTCTCGCCTGCACAGCTGTGCCAATCACACCAGAAAGAACCCGGCCACTCACTCTTCAGAGGGCGCCCCACCAGCTAACCTCAACTCTCTGCAGCCCATCACTTCTGTATGTGTCGCCAGCACAGCAGCTACCCAAACATCTCTTTCTCTCTCTCTGTCTCTGTGCTGATCCTCTGTCATCCTCACAACAAACCCAAGCACCACTTGGCCCTTGAACCCCTTCTCTTTGGCATGCTATCAGCCCCACCAGCCTCTGCACGATCCTTTATACGGCCACACGTGCCCTCTTCACTGCTCCCTCTTTGCCACCCTGTCTTCAGCAATAGTCGCCAGCATCTCCTTGGCGGACTCTGCTCTCCACCTGTCTCTGGCGGCTCACTTTAGCTCCAAAAGCAGCCTCTCTCAAAACTCGTCAACGTTGCCACACCTGCAACTTGCATCCCTTTATGTCGCTGCCATTGGTGTGCTATTAAACCGAGTCACCTCTTGTCCTCGCCAGCAGCTCCTAGGTGGCCTCCACACGTCATCACCACCCTTCGCCAGCCTGTCACTTTGATGCCAGCACCCTTCGCCAGCCTGTCACTTCATCATCACCACCCTTCGCCAGCCTGTCACTTTGACGCCAGCACCCATCGATGCTTCCACAGCCGGCATCACCTGCAACTACACCCAAGCGGCTCTTTCCCTCATACGTTGGTCAGCCACACAACCACCCCAAGCACCCGCTCACATTTCTCACATCAGCTCCTCTGGCGGACCCTTTGCGCCTTCAGCCACGCTGCATTACCACCACAAGACGGCCACCTCTGCATATGCGGTGGCTGTGCCCAAGAGCCCCCAGCTTCAATAGCGGACCACCAGCTCGTCGGCTCCCCTCCTTTCTTCTTCTTCTCTGCAGTGCTACCAGCTACCCAAACATCTCTCTCTCTCTCTCTCTCTCTTTAGATGGTCCTTCACATTGGCACCATCTGTTACCAACACACAACACCCAAAACACTTTCTCTGGTCACAGCATCCAGCTACCCTGTCTTCTGTCCATAGCCCTCCTCCACGTCGCCAGCCACTATAGCTAACACCTTCAGCCCTTGCACACGCTACCCCCAACTCTGCTGAACCTCTCTTGGCGCCTGTCTCTGCAGTGTCACCAGAGAGCGACCTCCATGTCCCTTTTGTGGCGAACCTGCCCTCTCACATGTTGGCATCACCTGCCACCGCATCCATCACGTTAGCCTAGTAGACCACAGCCATCGTCTCCTTTGGTGCAGCACCTTCAGCCCGACCTGTCAGCTTCAACTGCCACAAAGGCGGCTCCCTCTGCTTTCCTTTGCGCCTCCATGCCAACCTTGCGCCTCCACGCCCACCGTTCACTACTCTGCGGTCGCTTTTCCAAGCTTCAGCACCTGCTGCAGAGTTGCGCCCTCTTGCCTGCGCACTCATCGCCTCTTCAAAGGCGGCTCCCCTGTGTGTGTGCGGCTGCGCCAACCTGTCAGCTCCCGAGAAGCCGATGGCTCTCTACAAGGCGGCTCCCCCACCTGTCTTTGTCCTCTCACTGTAGCTCCAAAGGCGGCCTCTACACGTCATCACCACCCTTCGCCAGCCTGTCCCGCTACTCCAATCACCGCCAAGGCCTGTACGTTGGCGTCTCCAGTCACCCGCAGCCTCCAGCTCAATCACGTCGCCCAGCTGCTCCTTCCAGTTGTGAGCTCTCCACGCTCACCACAGTGCTTCTTCCACAACAAGGCGGCAACCCAATTTCCTTGCCTCTGTCTCTGCACGATTCCCAGCCAGCTCTCTGCCCACACCAGGGGCCGCCCCAGTAGCCCGTCTTCCCTTCACGCCTGTCTCTCTGCCCGTGGGTCGGAGATGCTCCACTGGATCACCCGGCCTGGTACACGGCAGCTACCATGCCTTCTTCGCGTCTGCAGCTACACTCCAGAGCGACCTGCGAGCACTAGGCGGCTACTCAACCTCTTCACGCCCGTCTGCTCTGCAGCGCCTCTGCAAGGCATTCTCCTATCCTCTACTCGGCGGCCCACCTTTCTCTTGCCTTCGAGCCTCTCCTCGATTCTCTCTCTCTCTGCAGCAACAATACCCGCCAGGCCCCTCTACAATCTACCAGGCGGCCTTCTTCTACGTCTTCGCCACCACCTTCTAGATGGTGTGTTGGCAGCCCAATAAAACCTCCATGTGGCTATTCCCAAGCCGGCCACTTGTATTATATTTTTTTATTTTTCTCAAGCCTCAATAATGGCCACCATCCCTCTCATTACCTTCCTTTTCGGGTGAACATGCCGCGCCCATAACCTTCCTTCAAGTGCCAGAGTTGCCCACAAGCTCGGAATCATCAGCATCTCATGACTTACCAAAATACGACCATTGCAGTCGGTGCTCTGCATTTGGCAACCACCCGCACACCATACTATTGCAATAAAAACTTTCAAATCTCCAGCATCTGCTCCGAAAAAAAAACAACACGTGTACCAGCTCACTGCAAAACCACCCGCTCTGTACATTTGCCAGGGCATTCAGGGCAAAGTTTATTCACACACCACGCATCCCATATGTACACAGACCCAAAACACTTCTCAGATTTTTGCCTGACAGTTACCATTGGGGTTGCTTGAACACACACAAGCTCTTATGTAGGTGCTGAATGCACGATAGTGGTTGAGTGACTTACTTGGTGTTGCTTGGGCCTCCATTCTTGTCAAACTTTAGGTGAAGTTGTTGGGGTTGAAGTCGGTGGGTGAGGCTTTCTTCATGTTGTTCGATTTTGGAAACCATATGATGAGATTACCATCATAGTATCCCTGTTGTTGAAGCACGTGCACACGCACCCATCTTTGATGAACATTATAAGTTGGTGGGCTCATGCTTTTGGTACTACTCAGAGGCTTCCTTCTTTGTGCAAGCTTACGGGACTTTGTGATACGCTTGGAAATCCAAGCATTGGAATTTCCTTGGTAGTATCCTTGTGCTTGCAGTAATCTTTTGGGTACCCACACTTATTGACTTGGTGGAGTTCTTTGAGGAACTCGCATAGGCTTTTATGGATAATGTTGTGGAGTAATTTTACCTTTCCTTGGCCTCTAAGTGCTGTGTTGTGGAGTAATTTTACCTTTCCTTGGCCTCTGAGTGCTGTGTTGAGAAAGAGGCTTTGACCATCAAGGTACCCAAATTTGATTGGCACCTTCGTAGTAGCCTTGAGCGACAAGTAGCTGCTTCTCCACCCACATTTTGATACTATTAAGATAACTTGATTTGTGTTGTCTTGGTGGAGTTCTCTTTTTGGTGGAAGGTTTTGGGACCTCCTTCACATTGGTTGGCCTTGAGGCTGCAGGTTTAGGACTCATGGGTATTTTTGATAATGATGAGGCTAGAGTCTCTTGTGAAGTGGCCTTCGATGATGAGGCTTTTGAGCATGCAATTTTCCCCTTTGGTGAGCTTTGTGAAGAGGCTCCGGGGATTTTCCTTTAACTACCTTGTTAGAGATAGATGGTTGCGCGGGGGAAACTTCTTCAAGAATAGTTGTTGATTGCGAGGTTTTGGTATCAAACTTCGTTGGTGAGGATGGGGTTGAAGGCGTACATGATTTATCGCAGTCAGTCATTGACGTAGATGGTAGGTCATTGTGCAGAGGGGATTTCGTGGAAGATGCTTGTAACTTTTTGCGTTCAGCATCATAGAAATCCATTAGGGTTGGATCCTCTTCCTTGCAGTATGGTATTGTTAACTTTTTGTTGTTGACCATCATGATGACTCTATCGCTAGCAAAGCACAGTGGTGCTTGGGTAGCAATAGTCCATTTATGCCCCAAGATTAAATGTGCTTCCAACACATACTCAACCATAAAAACTTACAAGTAAGGGGATTATTTTCAATATACATTGTATGTTCAAAGTACCCCAAACATGGCATGTTCAAGTTTTTTGTAAAGGAAAATTTTTCAAGATAAACCGTGAGTGTTGGTTGACCTAACAAATCCCATAACTCAAGGGTCATGAGATTGTGTTCTCATGTTAGATAAATCTGTGCTTGAGCTGTGGTGATTTTATTAGAAAGTTCCAATCCAACTAGAATCCTAGGGATCTTTTCAGTAAGATATGTTGGAAGTTCCATCTCGTCCAAGGTCTCTTCCTCCCATAATAGAAAAAGTACAATGCCTGGAGTGTTCAAGGTGACTATTCGCATGGATTCATCAATTGAATACAACGATTCACATATCCAAGTTCCATCAAGGATGACATCATACTCAAGGGAATCTAGGGTATCATGGAATGTAAATTCCACATCTCCACCGATTGTTTGAGTAGCATAGCTAAAGTAACCAAGAACTTTGATTTTTGTCCATTAGGTCCTCTTGCAAGACCATTGTCTATAGAGATTAGTTTAGGTTGTCCCAATGACACCCAAGTGTCAGTTGTCATGATGTTATGACTAGCTCGAGGACTAATCAATGCACATTTATGCTTAACATCATTGCCTATAGGAAACGCTAACCATACCATGATAGAACTTCAAGAGGAACCATGGAAATTGATATCTTTTTTCCAGAATAACAATAAGGTGGAAACTTGTGGGAGAATCTTGCAGGGCCCACAATGTGATGGTGGAGAAGCTATCCATGGTGGAGAAGCTATCCATGGAGACATGGGAATCAAGAAGCGTGATGGAGAAGCTAGAAAGGGGATGGCTTTTGGCAGCTAATCTCGTTGTGGCTTTTTAATCATTTAATGATGACTACTTTAGCTCATGTAATAACAAATATGGACTTGATACTAATTAGAATAATTAGTAGAATGATTGTGGATGTGAGTATGAGTGGAGTGAATCATTGTAAATACCATGTGTATGCCTTGGTATGAGAATAGAGTGGTTTGATAGTGAAATATTATTGGATTGTATTGGGAATATAGAAATAAGTCATGTATTTAGGGTGGGCCAAATGTCTACATGGACTTAATAAGATACTTAAATAATATGCTTTTCCATCTCTCTTAAGCATTAGGCTCTCCTACTCTTGTAGTCCTCTCCAATTGGAAGTCTCTTTTGCTTCATGAATCAAGCTTTTGCTTCCTTTCTCTATCTTTTCCCTCTTTGCTTCAGAGCTCAGAGTGTCCATATGAGTAGCTTCTCTTCCGGATCTGTTATAAGAGGATCCTCTACTCCCTTGGGCAACCTCAACCCACCATGCATCTTGGAAGTTACTTCTCTAGTGAGGGAAATCATTGCCTCTCCCCACAGCTACAAGCGGGTAGCTACAAGCAGGTATAGAAAATTTTGGTACTGTTCACTAAAACAGTCATAACTTTGTGCTCGCTTCTCTGTTTTTTATGAAACTTATATCAAAATCTTCATTTTTTCAAGATCTATGCACCATTGATGTTTTGAGTACTCTATTCTATGTAGCACAGAAAAATTTATGGCTGTCTGATCAGAGCAGACTGTGTATTTGGGACAATTTTTTCTCACTAAAACAGTCATAACTTTGTGCTCGCTTCTCTATTTTTATGAAACTTATATCAAAATATTCATTTTTTCAAGATCTATCTCACCATTGATGTTTTGATTACTCTATTCTGAGTAGCACAGAAAAAATTATGGCTGTCTGATCAGAGCAGACTGTGTATTTGGGACAGTTTTGACACTTCTCACTAAAACAGACTTTGTGCTCGCTTCTCTGTTTTTATGAAACTTATATCAAAATCTTATTTTTTTCAAGCTCTATACATTGTTTTTTCCAATTCTTTTTTCTAAGTAGCATAGAAAATATTATGATTGTTTGATCAGAGCAAACTGTGTATTTGGGATAGTTTTGACACTTCTCACTAATATAGTCATAACTTTGTGCTCGCTTCTTTGTTTTTTATGAAACTTATATCAAAATCTTATTTTTTTCAAGCTCTATACATTGTTTTTTCCAATTCTTTTTTCTGAGTAGCATAGAAAATGTTATGATTGTTTGATCATAGCAAACTGTGTAATCGGGACAGTTTTGACACTTCTCACTAAAACAGTCATAACTTTGTGCTCGCTTCTCCGATTTTTATGAAGCTCATATCAAAAAAAAATATCAATCTCTATCCATTGATGTTTTTGAGACTGTGTAGCACAAAAAAAGTTATAGCTGTCTGATCAAGCAGATTATTCACTTTGGAAAGTTTTATTGGTTTCTTCTTTTTTTTCTCTCTTTTTTTTAAAAAAATGATGGAGCCTAATTATCCGATTCGTCCAAATGAGCCGTATCAATATACCCCTTTCACTTCAATTCACATCATACTGAGCCGAAAGATTTTCTTCCAAGACTTGCCTTCACTTTTTTGGAGCTGATCCTTTGGCTCAAATTAATGCTTCCCCATAGCCTTTCCTATTTCCTTTTTTGGACTACAATCTCACCTTCGATGTCTATGTATTTGTTTTGATCTAGGGAGATGGAGGGTGAGAGTTTGTTCATGTTGCTTTCTTTAACACCAAGACCGCCTCCCCTTCCTCAACCTTTTGGTTTGAGACATGACCAAAGTTAAACCCCCAACTTGGTGTCGCAACACCATTATGGGCGCCCATCCAAATTGTAGATTTGGACACCATTGCTTCATATCTTGAATGTATGACCCTTTGGTGTATCTATCTTGACTCCTTGATGTAAGATAATGGTGGTAGCTCTTGTTAACCCTAGGAATCCTCCCTGGACTACTACTGACTCTGAACTGCTCTGACCTTTGACCTTCTACTTTACTAACTTTGACTTTAAAAAATATTTTTGTCTGAACGTCTTCACTCCCGATCTCCAGTTTTCCAAGTCTTACTGAAGAACTGAGCATCTGTTCAACTGCTATCCCTAGGGCTGCTTTCCCTTAATGTTGCATGTGCGAAAGCCTTGCTGTACTTAACTCCATAGCCCTAAGCTTGATTCAGAACATTGATGCTAAATAAATATGATTAAGATAGAGGAGAGAGAAGAAGAGAGATATTGGGTGTTAGGGTTTTCTTTTATTCATATGGTAGAAAAAGATTACTTTGATGCTTGTAAATGAGGCATATGGTCAGCCCCATAGGGTTGATCCTAGCCCTTTCTAGATGACTTAGATTGATGCTTATGAGATGAATGAGTGAATGAACACTTGATGGAATGCTTATGAGATGAAAGAGTGAATGAACACTTGATGGAATGCTAAATTCTGAATTATGCTTATATATATGCTGAGAGGTATAGGTCGGCCAAGTAGATGGCCATCGACCTACTGGACATGAAATATTCCCATAAAATCCCTTTAAATGTTGCACTTCATGGTACATGTTGTCCCATTAATTAGCCCCTGCCTAGGCTTAACCGCCTGCTGCGTAGGACCCCCCCTTGATGGATGTTGCCAACTATAGGGTGGTTGCCTCTGTCGAGACTGAGGTCCTAGACTCTCCATGATGATGATGGTGTTGAGAATGATGATTATGCTGAAGCTAATATTGATGCTAGTGCTGATGTTTCTAATGCTATTGAATAATGCTAAATTGTTGCCTAATTCAGGGATTAAGAATGTTCATGTGTTGAAGATTAGCCATGGCACGGGTGTGCACGTGACACTTAACCTTGACATAGCAGTGGGTCACTTGCCGGATCTGAACATGCCTGTTGCTATGCCTTTGGAAATGGGGGTACTGGGTATGCATACCTACCCTTAGGAAATGCTTCCTATGGCTTCGGGTGTTGTAGACCACTCCATCTGCTACCATGCTACATCCTTTCTACTGGAACTATGCACCTTTTGTAAGATGCATCGGAATTATGCATGGATGTAGAATCTTGTTAGACAAAGTCTCATACCACCTTCTGTATCCTAATTTTTATGAGTCTTTAGCAATCCACTTTAGCACTTCACACTTTAAGAGAAGAGAGAGAGAGAGAGAGAGAGAGAGAGAGAGAGAGAGAGAGAGAGAGAGAGAGATTTGTACACTACAAATGAAAACCATGAACTAATGCAAACCCTAAGGCTTCTACTGCCTTCTACATGCATGAATGATTCTCTTCAAGTGGGTTAAGGGACTTGACTATCCACCGACTGACACTCTAAGGCTATGGAAAGACCTACGTAGCTCATGCCTGACATATCCCGGAGATTGGGGCTTACAATGGGGCCACGGCATACGACAAAATCATATCCTAAAGGGTTCTACTATTGTACAATGATGCACTGATGATGAGCCATCTTGTCACCATGCACTACAGTGCAGAGTGCATGTGACACCTTCCTTGGGACTATGCTTAGTGGCTAAGCCTAAATGCTCTGATACCAATGTTACATGCATAGAAGTCCTGTTGTATTGATCCACAACCCTAAGCTTGATTAAGAACATTGATGCTCATTAACACATGATTACAACGAAGGAGAGAGAAGAAGAGAGATTTTTGTATTTATATATGGTACAAAAAGATTGATAAATCCTTGTACATGGGTGGGCCAGCCCCCAAGGGGTTGACCTTCAGGCCCCTTTTCTATATGCTTCTATTAAGGCTAATGATGATGTAACATGTGAAAGAATATTGGGTCCCAAATACCCTCTGTACCCCCCCACCATGAATGGTGTATTTGCTTTATTAGAATGATGTAAATCTCAAATAATGATGGGCTCTCCCAATTTAGTGCTATGTTTTGTGATTGCTCACATCATCTACTGGAATATATCATACACACTCTCATGTCTGCCACCCTCGAAGGATTCCATGGTGCGCTTTGTTTGAAATTTTGTCATTCTCTCTCTTCATCCATTAGGGGAAAACAGGACTCATTGCTAGGCCTTTTAAAGAAAGGAAAAATAGACGCCCAACCAAAGAGCACGAAGGCTACATAACGTAGAAATTCCTCAAAAAGAGCAAATTCTTTTAAAAAGATCCATTTGGGAACACACCCAATTTCTTCTCTTTCTTGTGCTCTCCTCCGACAACATACCATGCTCCTCCCTTGCACTTTCCATGTGCTACCTTTTTGACCTTTGACTTCACCTTTTATTACAAATGATGATATAAATCAACCTTTGCCAATGTACCCTTAGTATATTACTCTTTCTAATGTGCATGCTTCTCCCCTTGTTCTATTCATGTTGCACCCTCACACATTGCATTTCTCAACACTTCCCCTCATACCATAACAGAATTGAGTCTCAATTTAGGGATCCATCAGTCCAGCCTAACCCGTGGGTTAGCCAACCGCCCATTCTGATTCACATGACATCACATCTCATATCATTCATTTACACTCTGATTCACATCACATCTCATCACATCTATTCACCTCACATCTCATCACCTCTATTCACATCACATCCATCCATCCATTCATTCCCATCTATCTGATTCACATCACTTCAGACGTATATCCTTCAACATATATTAAATGGCAGCCAGTGGAATAACTAATTGGCATCCTTGATATTCTGCATTCATATATTGGCATTAGGGAAAGGTTGAGGTCTATAGGGGCCCTTTAAGCTGCCATATTAGGATTTTAATGACTTTTTGTTAAAATGTTAAGTTTCTTTGACTTTAGATACCTTCTTATTCTTCAAATGGCTAGAAGTTTGAATTTCAAAGTTTCCCGCCAAAATTGAATTTAAAATTGAGTGGGCAAAACCATATCATGTGACATATCTATGAAAAGAGCTCAGTGAGTAGATTTTGGATCTCTAATCTCCAACAAATTTTGAGCTCATATGTAGAAGTTATGGATGTCCGAAATTTCAAAAACTTTCCCCTCCACTTTTTGGGAATGAAAAGTACAAAAAGGCAGATTCTTCTAGAGAATCTTTTGACCACCTTTAATCACCCAACATTTTTGTATACATGGCATCACATGATTGGCCCTTTTCCTTAATAACCTTTTAATCACATGGCATCTTAAAGGGCCCCTATAGACCTCAACCTTCCCCTAATGAGAGCAACAATACAAAGGTCGCTCTCCAAGATCATTGGCTGAGGTAGGTATATTCTTTTATGATCGCTATTTCCAAATTCATACTAGAATGACAGCTTTTGGCACATAGAGTAAGGCTCCACTGCCCAAATTCACAAGCCCAGAGTGGGAGTTACCAAGTGCAGCGATAAGTGAAAGTTATTAAGTAAAACTTTTCCAGGTGGTGCATTGTAATCTCAAACCACATATCTCTACAAGACTCGTTTGAGTGGCATTCGCAATATTAGTAACAGTATTTGTGGGTTTGTTTGCAAAGTCAAGAATATGGGTTTGTTTGCAAAGTCAAGAATATGGGTTATAAAAACAATGTTTGTCTATGAAAACATGCAAAACATGGAAAATAATTTTCTTTACTATATAGGTGTCATTGAGATGTGAGCAACGCATATATTGTAAAGACCTACAAGACAAACAGGTGACACTAACATGTAAGTGACCTTCAAAACAATTACTAGAAGGCCAAGGAGGGCAATGAGACAAAATTGCAAGACACACTTTAAACAAAGAAGATAATAACAATGCGATATTGGTCATTAGGAGTTGGGTTCTATGTCATATCATGTTGTTGTGGTCATTTGTTGAATGACATTCAAACAAATTGGAACATACAATTCAAGAGCTAAACAACCACAACAACTCAATACTCTGTCATTCTAATAGCAAGTATACCCCATATCGTGTTGTTGTGGTCGTTTTGGGGGTCAAGGAAAATGCACTTTATAGTATCTCATCACACCATTAAAACTATGAGGAATTTCTCTTTAGCCCTTGCTTTTACCGAGTTCAATGAGGAAGAGTTGATTTCATATTTATCCTCCATCATGTTATTATTTCTTTGCAATAGTGATTAAAAGAATTTGAATTTGAGACTATGATCTAGTTGTGCAAATTGTTTGATCCCTTTAATCCCATGGGGAAACATCGCTTCATTTGCACATGGTGTATTTATTTGGCAAGCATTTTTGGCCAAGCGCTTTTTGGTTTTAAGGCAAGCGGTTTCTCTCTCTCTACTGTTTTGCTTTCTCTCTCTTCCAAGATTCTCTCAATGTACTACGATTCCATAGTATGTTTTTTTTTAAGAGAGTACAAAGATGAAACTTCCAATGTATTCCAAGACTTTTGCATATTATGCTTGCCACGTACGAGATGTTGAGCACAAGATACCATGGGCCACCATCATTGTTACTTTTTTACAAAGACACCATACAAAGATGAAACTTTTAGTATATTCGAAAGAGAAATTACAAGACTACAACTATTATGATGAACACCTACGAGATGTATACAAACAACAATACAACAATACATGAGAGCATGTGGGACCTCGACTATCATTTTCCACTTGAACGACTACCCTAAATTTGCAATGAAGGTGGAAACTTCACTAAGAAGGAGCCTCTTTGGCCTCTTCAATAATGCAAAAGGCTCTCCACATCCCAATGGTGGTTGACGCTTTCACCTCTAACATGTTCTTGTCTGCAAGGTCTACCACCTTCTCCATTGTGAGCGTTCTTGTAGAGCTCCTGTTGTTCGGACGTTGTTGTCAGGTCTCCAAAAGGACAAGAGATCTTGGTTCTTTTTCCTTAAGGTGCATGAAAGCGTTAAGATGCTTGCAAACGTTGTATTATTAGAGGGATTGGTGAATGAACTCATGATAGTAGAGATAAAGAGATTCACGGGGTGTAGAGTACTTGAGAGGGTAATAGGGAGAGAGGAAAGAGTTTGAGGGAGGAGTGTGAGAGTAAGAGAGGCTGGTGATTAAGTTTGAGAGGGGAGAAGGGTGCGAGAGGGTAAGAGTGGAGGGTTTGAGAGGGTGAGAGGGGAGTGGAGGGTTTAAAAGTTGAGAGGGGTGTGAGAGCATTTAAATATTATGGTGCATGTGTGTGTGTGTGTGTGTGTGTGTGTGTGTGTGTGTGTGTGTGTACATGAAGGAATATATACTATTAGCACATGTGCAAGTGTTGTGTGTGCACGCACATACACACATGTATAAAGTTTATACAAAGATATAATCCTCGTGGCTACAACTCTCTCCTCCCTTGATGGAGGGAGAGAATCTTTTTGGAATTTGCTCGCCCGATTCCAAAAAAGCACTCGGCAAGAAAATGATCTTTAAAAAAAATCCCCCCTTCACACTCTTGAGTTTCTCCTAGTCTTCACATCATTAGTTCAAGGGTTTCATGTGAAAGATGTAATCTGTTATTATGTCCTCAGAGTTTTGCTCTAGATCATGTAGAGTTCTATTGCTGCACTCCACCCAGGGCCTTGCCTAGAGAATCCATAAATGAGAATCCACAGATGAAGGCTATAAATGTAATCTCATATTATTTCCTCAGGTTTTTGCTCTATAATGTAGAGTTCTATTGCTGCACTCCACCCAGGTCTGTGCCTAGAGAATCCATAGATGAAGGCTATCTTCAAAGTTTTGAAGCTCACCTTAAATCACATTTAACAAAGTAATGAACCGTTAACTATCCTTTCCCTCTAAGCATAGATTCAATGCATGAGCCTTGGTTGGGTAATTTGGATTTCCAAAAGCTTCACATTGCTACTCAAATAATTGCACAAATTAAATAGGATCTTCGGTGAGAAGAATATAGGGGAGAGAGTGAGCTTGAGCTTCTTGCAAGAAACACATACACAAGAGACAAGCACACAAGAGAGATGGGTGGCTAAATTTTCTTCTATTCTTTTCTCTTCTCTACAGTCATAGCATAAAGATAAGAGTACATACTATAAAGGAAAGTACTTTTCTATTGACATACAAAGGTTGGTCCATAGTGTGAATCCAACGACATGAGCTAGTTCTATAACTATGCCATAACTCTAGTACACCTAAGTGGCTAATCACACAGCCTATAAAGTATTGGGGCAGCATATCACCCATAATCTCACTCACCCCGCTAGGGAAGATGAAGTGGCACATTGAGATGGCTCATTGAGGTAGCATGCATGTGACATGTCAACAGACACATTGAGATGGCTCATTGAGGTAGCATGCATGTGACATGTCAACAGACACATGGACATATGCATGGTTACATTAGGGGGTCTCCACCTAGTCCACCTAGGCTTGGTACATTACTTAACCTAGGTTATCAAGCCTAGTTAGGGTTGGGTTTAGGCTTGGAAGGAAAGAAACTACTCAAGTAGAACTATTTTCACATAAAATGGATAAAAATAAACCTTTTCTTACTCAAATTAAACCAAATTTTTTTCCCAAAGATTCACCATGATTAGCACTACTTTCTCACATAAAATTATTACATAATCACATGAAAATAAATTTTATAAATTAATTTACTAATTATGTTGAACTAATATGAGACTTTGAAGTAAATTTCCAATAGAGATCTTGGAAAATCCAACAGTTAAAAATAAAATTTGACCATATGGCCACATTATCCTCATAATTACCTATCTTTAGGTCATTCAATCAAGTTAGAAAAAATATTTTTTGTTATAAAGATACGCTTAGAAAAAATTACTCCTTTTGTATACCTTTAAAATATATAATAATTAATTTAAAATAGAGATAATATATAATTTAAGATCACCATTTTATATCTTTTTTTATGTATAAAGTGGGGATAGAATTAGAGTTAAAACAAGGAAGTTATTAACATTTTATGATCATACTATCTATTTGTTCGAGTTCAGGACATGCCATATACACTATATTTGTGATGCAAAAAATTGGTATTTGAAATTTTCGATTTTCGATCAGACCACATGTTTAAGTGTAAGACTAAGGGTGTAATATTTCATCAGAAGAGCTCAATGTTAAATTCCATTGCCAAGCGGATTAGATTAGCCATTTTTAGTGAAAGAATGGTTGTTTTTTTGCTATAAAAATGCTTGCAAGGTGAACCAAACTGAGGACCCTTATTGTACAACCATTGCTTAATACTACTAGAGCAAGCTTATTAACTTTACAAGAGAATCTATAGAGCTTGGGATATGTATGGATACTCATGAAACTACTAGAACAAGCTGATAAACCTTTCAACTAAACCTTACAACCTTAGTAGTACTAGAGGCAAGCTTATAAAAACCTTCTTACAATCTTAGTAGTACTAGAGGCAAGCTTTCCAACAAAAATTATAGAGAGGTTACTTTCTATTTGGTTATCTTCTAAAGCCTCTAGGAAACATCTGAGCCATTCCACTCGGATCCATTCTCGAAAATGACACCCTCCTTGTACTTATCATTGCCTACTTCTATAATCCTAAAGGAGCAATCTTCATGCTCAATTTGAAGTCTGTAAAATTGCTTCATGTTCTGCAGAGAGTAGCAAACTTTTCTCCTGCCTATAGCCTCTCCCTTCCCTTGCATCCCCCACCGACTGGTTCGCCCTCCATCACAAACTCGGTTTTAGGAAGATTTCGGGATGCCTCAATACGTGGCACCCCATTTGACCGGGCCGACAGCCGGTAGCCGCCCCCCACCCACATGTGTAGGCGCCTATGTATAAACACTGGGCTATATACATGCGCAAACATGGGTTGGTCATAGTTGTGCCATAGTGGAGTTGGTAAAGTACATGCTTGGGATGAGGGAGGTATTGGGTTCGAATCCCACCTCCCACATGTCTATACATGTGATGTCTAGGCATGTGTCTGTATATATGTTCGTAACATTTTGCACGGACCAATGTTTGGACATGGCACTAGGACTTAGAAAAATCCCAAAGATGGATGATCGGCTACCGGGGTCTAGGGGTGCCACGTATTGAGGCACCTTGAAATCTACCTAGAGCCCACAAACTCGATCCCCAGACCAATGTTTGGACATGGCACTAAGACTAAGAAAAATCCCAAAGACGGATGACCGTCGGCTATCGGGGTGCCACATATTGAGGTACCCCGAAATCTACTAGAAACCACAAACTGGATCCCCCGTTTTTGCAACTCCCTCACCCACGATATCTTTTGCGCTAAGCAAGAATGCTTCCTCAGATGACTATGAATCTCCCAAGCTCCTTTATCACGATCAGACAGCTCGTCAATGATCTCCTTGAAGTCTGTCCAGTAGTCTGCAACAATTGATCCCTCGCTCTAATCAGGTCCTGCACGCAGTGAGAACCTTGCGGACCTTCGCGCGTAGCTCGGCCTCCTTGGCTTCGACTCGAAATTGCGATTCTTTCATGTCTTTCAGATCTTCCTCAATCACACACACATTTCCAGCAGTGGAATGTAAGTCATCACAGAAATTGTTCAGCTCCTGCTTGGCTCGAAGACGCTGGGCAAAGAGGCTCTCTAATCGCGCCGTCATTGGATTTGAATACATGAGGGACAAACCAACAGAAAACTTCTTCTCACCCTGCTCTTGCTGCATTCTTGCGACGCCAGCCAATGGATAGAGCACGAAGCTGTGTGGTTTGCCCTTACCTTCATTGAAGTCGCTGATGCGCTTAGGGAAGTGAGACATGAAGCTCCACGCCTCCACCACCGTTTTGGGCAGAGATCGATCCGAGATAGAAGGTAGAAGAAAATCTCCATAGAACCTCAAACTGAACTCCAGAGACCACTCATCTTCGTCATGCTCCTTGTGTACTGCTACACTAGGGTCAAGATATTTTGATAAATGCATCTTAACTTGGGCCTTAATGTCCTCTTTGTTTGTTCTGTCTGTAGCCTTGCAATCCAAAGATGCGAATGCATTCCCCCCCGCACAGAATCTCGCCGACATAGTGTGTTGCCTCAGTATTGTTGAGTGCTTCCGACGATATATACTGTCGGAGCTGCTCGTGCCATGGAGTGATACTCTCTTTCTTTGTTATATGACACACGAGCCAGGACTGAAAGCATCGAGCCTGGCATTGCAGTAGAGAGCACCCAGGAAGCCAGATCGACCCAAGGCTTGCCTCTCTAACCGCTCCTGCATGATTAGTTGGGTGGATGAATTAGTGAGCAACGATCTGGCAGCGGCTAAACTGTGAGTTGGGCTGCAAGCTTCAAGGCTGCAGGCAGTCTGCATATAAGTAGGCGGCCTTCTTGCGGGTGCCTGTGTGTCGTCATACGTCGATCTCTCTCGGTGAACCTCACCACCGGTCTGATTAAGTGTGAAAGGGCTGAGCCGGACTCTTGACTTAGTGTGACTGTTCAACACCTTGGGCGATATCACTCCGACGTCGAGTAAGGACAGCATGAAGCCCGTGTTGGGTAGCACCTGTTATTACACGTACCACCTTGCAACAGGCTCCCAAAGGAAAAGATAGGTTCAACTTAGCCTAATTTTTTAAAAATTTGATGGGAGAAGGAAGAAAACCTCCTCAACATTTTGGATGGTCTCTAACCTCTATTAAGGACCATTTTTGAAAGAGCTCATGAAGAGATTCTAGCACTATAGTAACTCTTATGACACAGACCACCTTGGCCATCTCCATCTATGTTAAGTTGGCTATGTAGTACCCATGAATTAGGTAGGGTCGGTGGGTGTGCACTTTTTTTCATGACTTAAGTAGGGTAGGTGGCAAGTTAGCTATGCCTTTACCACATGAGGTCCTGAACATTAACTTTTTGTGGGTCCATAAATGTTCTCGAGTCGCACTTCACAATTACTTGATTTGAGTAGTAAAAAGTCTTCTCTACTCTTAAGAGGCTTCATATTGAACATTGGACCACCTAGCCTCCATCATTCAAATCAAACATTGTTTGATTTGGGCACTCAAGAATTTGCTACATTCCCTCAAGTCTCACTCTTGGCTTAAGTAAATGTTCAAATTGAATCCTATTATCTTAAGAGAGGATTCAAACAAACATTGTTTCATTTAAGTAATCAAGAATACTACCCCAAGACATTGATACTACATGACTCACCTTTCTACTTATTTCATTAAGGGATAAAGAAGCATAAAAATGAGCAACATTGTTAGCCTTCTCTACTCTGAAGAGACTTTATATTCACTACAACACCCCCCACCTTAGCGACGGGCTTGAAATGATAGGTTTTTTCAAATACGTCGTTTACACGATGGTGAATGTCATATAAACGACATAATTTAAACCTTGTTGCAAAAACCTTCGCATGATTTGTCACATAAGTGACATTCTATTTGCACCACGTAAACGACGCTTGCAAATTGCAATGTGTCGCTTAAACAACACTACTTAACCAGGCGTCACTTAAGTGACGCCTTAAAAAGTTATTAAAAAAAACCCAAAATAGATGGCTCCCACGAAATCGCAAGAGCCATCTATTGCAACTACGCTCGATGCATCTCTTAATCGGTTGTCAATGGTTGGTGTAAAGCCTACAAATGGTTGGTGCATATGGTTCATGCAACTCATGCAACTAAAAATAGGGTAGAGGGGTCTCTAAATAAGGTACAAGTCATGATCAACTGATTATGTAAGTTTGGTTCATGCCTAATCATAATTAGAGTCTTTTTGTGTTAATCTCAAAGCAATTTTCTGCATATACTAGTTTTTGTCCCTCATGTTCATGATGTTTTGTACAAGCTTTGATCCACCTTGAGTATGTCTTGATCAATATTCATAGTTGAATTATCATATCCAACATTTGGTATTAGAGCATGATCCAATTAGATTTAGTTTATTAGCAAAAATCCTAATCTCTCTCTTAATCAACATAGCTTGTTTTTTCTGTTTGGACAACATGCTGTAGATTGCCTCCATGCTTGCATCTGAGGAGATTATACTTCAATCTTTTGATATAGGCCTCTTGATTTGCTCCCACGCAAGCCCTAAAACGCAGCTCGAAGGCGGATTTGATCGCTGCTTCACGAATTCGTCTTCGTCGCCACCCATCAAAATGGGTAGCTTTCTACTAATCGCGTTCATTCGGCACCGTCTCTACGAATTTGTCTAATTCCTCTTAGGTGCTTCAAGTCTATAATGTAAGGATTTGGCATACCAAATCTTGTAGTATTTGGTCCACAAGAGCTGCTGGATGGAGCGTTTTTTCAGTTGCCTGTTTTTTGCCTCTCTTGCTTCAACAACATGGTGCTTATTATTTTGATCTATATTGATGATATTATTATTATTTGGGCTTAAATCATCTATATGAGCAAGTTATCAACATCAAGCATCATATTGCATCATCATGAGCTCCAAATTTTTCAGCAAATTCAACAGAACTGGGTTTCATACCTGGCAAATCAAGGTGAAGGGCTACCTCATGAAGAAAAATCTGTGGAGTACGGTCAAGCCACTACCTGAAGATAAAGCAGGTATTTTTGCTGCAATTACAAGAGCTACAACGGCTGCACTTTAAGCAAAAGATGAGCAAGGTATTATCATTACTGCTTTAGAAGATGATTTTATTCATTATATTGATAATGTTGAGTCAGCTATGGAAGCTTCGGAATTACTAGAGCGTACTTTTCGTGCATAGGCAAAGCATTCCAAGATCAATTTGAAGATGCAACTCTTTCATCTAACCATGGAGAGTAATGAAAATTTAACAGCTTTGATTATTAGGTTGAAGAGCTTAATGACACAATTGGTTTATGTTAAGTCTCCTGTTCCTGAAGAAGAGGATGCTATTGCTATCTTGCTTAAAAGCTTACCTTCAAGCTTTAGGCAAATTGTGACAGTACTTAAAGAGAAGGAGCCAGTCCCTTCCTTGGAAAGTACCATAAATTCTTTGCAGGAAGAAGATAAGAAGATTACAAAGGATGTGATAGATCCTTATGCATATACTACTACTTCGACATCGGCAAAGAAGAAGTGTACTATTTGTGGGCGTACAAATCATCTTACTAAGGATTGTTTCTCTAAACATCCTTGTGAGTATTGTGGAAAGACGAATCATCCATCAACAAAGTGCTACCAAAGAGATCAAAAGCTAGCAAAGGCACATGTGGTTGAAGAAGTCAACCAAGTGGAAGAAATAAATCTTTGTTCTAGTCTTAGTATAAAAGATGTAGATGATGATTATGCTTTTTAAATTATGTCATGTATGTGGTTGAGTCAAGACTTATGTTGTTCCAACTTGACGAGTTGTAGAGGAGAGTACACCACCCTATGTTGTTGTTAAGGGGGGACTCTTACTCATTGTGTCAACAAGGAGGTATGTTAGACTTGTTCATGTTCTTGTAAGAAGTTGGTCTTAAGGGGGGATTGTTGGATAAATGTAATCCCAACTCCTTAGTCCAATTTAATGTGTGGTGGCTAGGCTAGTGGTCAATGGTTGGTGTAAAGCCTACAAATGGTTGGTGCATATGGTTCATGCAACTCATGCAACTAAAAATAGAGTAGAGGGGTCTCTAAATAAGGTACAAGTTGTGATCAAGTGATTATGTAAGTTTGGTTCATGCCTAATCATAATTAGAGTCTTTTTGTGTTGATCTCAAAGTAATTTTTTGCATATACTAGTATTTGTCCCTCATGTTCATGATGTTTTGTACAAGCTTTGATCCACCTTGAGTATGTCTTGATCAATATTCATAGTTGAATTATCATATCCAATAGGAGAGAGAGAGAGGTGTGAGTGTGTGTGATGTGAGAGAGGGATGTGTGTGTGTGTGTGTGTGTGTGTGTGTGTGTGTGTGAGAGAGAGAGAGAGAGAGAGAGAGAGAGAGAGAGGTGAGAGTCAGAGTGAGAGAGCGATGTGTGTGTGTGTGTGACAAAGAGAAAGATAGTGAGTGAGTGAGAGAGGTGTGCGTGTGTGATTCAAGGATTTAAGGTGGATCCCAAAAGAGGATTAACATGGTGGATTTAGGATAATGATAAATAAACAAGGGGCTTTTACAATATGAAGTGATAGGGAACTGTGAAAGGTCCTTAATGGCAAGATTCAACTATCAGTTGTGCCCAATGGTTGGAATTAGGGTTGATTAATCTCTGATTAGTAAGAATTATGGTGGATTAATCTCATAATTAGGGTGGATTAATCATCGAGACTTTTCCTCTGGTTCTCAATTTCTAGTGAGGTTAGCTGGCCTCACTGAATTGTTTTCCACTCAATTGTTATCCAACACTAATTCATAGGCACTTGTACTACACCCATTTGTTGGCTAGTATTGCCATTGGGTGCCTACTTCAAGGAGGCTTCAAGCCATACAGGGCTATGCATAACCTGTACACAAAACCTAGGTGTGCATCACTCTTGTGGTGTAGCCTGACAAGTGGCTCTTGATGCTCATCTTCTTTCCCGACTTCCCTCCCCTCCCCTCCCGGTGGGTGTTTTTTCAGAGTATTTTTGTGGACTATTTTACTGCTGTCCAACCACTCTCTATCTCAATTTTTGAGGGGGTTGATTGGTCCTTGTGATTCCTGCTACTCAAGAAGTTTTAGAGATAGGCTTCCTTGCAGAGGTGAGACGTGGTCGTGGACATTCTTGGAGGAGGCATTTGTCCTTGTTTCTACGGAGAAGGTAAGGTTCCCTCCTAGTGGACATGATCACCTACTTGCTACATTACAAAAGGCAGGATGGTGCCACTTCTACTTTTGAGGAAAGCAGTGTCATTTAGCCAAGGATTGTAAGAACAAAGGTCAAGCCATGGCTGTGCGTGCACGTGACATTCCCTTCTACTAAACTTGATGATGGGATGGACACTTGTTATGGCTCATCCTAACCCCCCTTGAAACACATCCAACAACTGTCATAAGGATCTTTCCAATGGCTGATCTCGTAACCCTTGAGGTCTCCAGACTCTACAACTCTTTGAGAAGCAATTTCACCGTGTCTCCAACGAGCATTGTCACACCGCCGCATTGCACTACGGGTATTTGTCCCTCCTCTCACCTCACTTCACTCACACACACTCACTAGCATGCATTAGAGAGAGATATTAGCAAGAGGATTAGCAATAGCAAGACTCAATTGCACAATGGTGGGAGAGTATGTTGTATTATAAGCGAAATTCACTTATATACATGGCCATAAGTGTTCACACTCACTTAAACTGTGGTTGACCGGGCACTTTAGGCTCATAAGAGGCCTAATGCTATTACAATGACTACTCTCATAATATATCCATGAAGTACATCACTTGGGATTTTATCCTACATGCTACCACATTCTCTTGAAGCGAGATTTGCCATAAATACTTCGTCACACTATTATGAGCGCCTGTCCAAATTGTAGTTTTGGACACCATTGCTTCGTATCTTGAATGTATGACCCTTTGGTGTCTCTACCTTGACTCAGTGATGTAAGATAATGGTGGTGGTAGCTCTTGTTAACCCTAGGAATGGGTTAATATCCCCCCCTTCCTGATGCCGATCATGTCCTCGTGATCGTGTTAAAGACCTTTGTATGGGGAGAATAGACAAGATTTGTCAGCGATGGCTTTAATGTTAAGTGACGTTTAATCACCTTTGTCCCTCCAAAAGGAATGAGAAAGATTAGTTAGTGAATGAAAAGGCTAGTGGTTTATTGGGAATTCCTAACGGGGTGGGGGTGGGGTTTTTTGCGAATCATTGCATTTTTTATTTGTGTGAGCATGTTTTTTCTCGGTGTTTTTTGCCCACTTTGTTTTTGGCAATCATAATCACAGTTACATGTGATTTGTGTTAGTGGAGATGCTAAGAGGTGTTAATAATGGGAGATAAGAGAGGGAAGGATCCGGAGGATTAATGTAGACATAATCACAGGAATGAGATGATGATTGTCAGTTCCTCATGTGATTTATTGAAGCGACATCATCATTTGAAGAAATTGGCCTTCGATGATGTCCCTTTGTGTGGTAGGATTCTTGTCAAATGTTAGTGAGTTAGGACCTATTTCTACATGCTTCTTCTCATGTGCTTTTTTATTTTTTTATGTATATTTAGGTGCTCTTATACAGCAGATATACATTAAGTATAAGATTTGAGTTAAATAGACTCTTACTGAACTGCTCTGTGTCGAAGTAGACGTTGACTTGTGAGGCTTATATAGATATCTTTAGTATAAGGATTGGATATCATTGATTTGTGAAGATGGTAGTGTTGTTTGGAGAGGTTTGTAATTCGAAGGAAAGTTCCAAGCGATGGGTTGTACCATTGATCAGGCTTTCACCCACCATGGCCTCCCCATCTAGAGTGTACCAAGAAGTTGTCGATGGTAAGGCTTTTGTGCAAATGTTCTCTAGTGCATGAGTATGGATATGTAGTCATGGAGCAACTGCTACATTATCATATCCAAAAGAATAGTAAGCGATAAGCTTAACAAGATATAATGGCTATTGAAGATCCTAGGGAGTTGCCATATGTGTTACTCCCTTGTTTTTGTGTGGTTTTTTTTTGGTACCACCTTGCGAGCAACAGGTTCTTGTGGCTACTCTCCTTTTTGAGAGAATAGGTCCTTATGTCTGCCGCGCCGTAGCTTATGCACTTGCGCTTCACATCCAAAGGGGTGAAAAAAGCATTGTGAGTTTGTCTCTGATGCACTCATAAGTCTCCGTTACAAACGTGGAAATTGATTTTTGAATTTTTGGCTCAAATGTTGTCAAGGTGGTAGGTAAGATTGCTGGTTGGTTACCATTGGGGTCAATGATTTTATATTCACGTGATCACAAAATTTTTTTTGTTAATAACATGTGTTAACATGTTATTAACATGTTAACATGTTAACATGTTCTCAAAAAAGCCGGTGGCAAGCGACCTGGTAACCGGATAAAATCCCGCCGGGCTTTTGCTATACCCGGCGGTCCCGCCGGGATAAAAGCAAAACCCGGCGGGTCCCGGCGGGGTCGTCATTTAGCCCAACGAGGTACAATTTCCTATATATATGGGCCCGGGGGACCTTTGGGAGTTCATTGCTGATAGCATACACAGGTAATGAAACTTGTGTGTGTGTGTGTGTGTGTGTGTGTGGGTGTGTTCGTGCGGGCAGCCGCCCACTGTCGCAATGCGCGGCAGGATGTGGGTGGTCCGCCACACGAGGGATGTGTGTGTGGGTGTGTGTTCGTGCAGGCAGTCGCCCATTGTCGCAATGCGCGGCAGGATGTGGATGGCCCGCCACACGACAGGTGTGTGTGTAAGGCCATTCTTCGGAATGGTGCTTACCCTGGGGCACTTAGTCGGTAACGCGGCTAGTCTGTGTCCTATGGTAAGTATGGCACGCCGTAGCGGTACTAGTCGGTAACGCGGCAAGCATAGTATCGTTATGGCGATGTCACCTTCCCTTCCCTTCCCTTTGTCAAATGCGGACATATGGTCGGTAACGCGGCCAGTGTATGTTCGTATCCTATTCGTATTCCCATAGAATCGGGTGGCATTTTGTCGTTAACGCGGCAAGTTGGTGTCGTCCGCTAGTGCATAAATTGTTTCTTGCATATTGCGGCATTTGATCGTTAACGCGGTCGAAAAAATGTCGTAAATTTGCTTGCATATTACGGCATATGATCGTTAATGCGGTCGAAAAAATGTCATAAATTTGTTTGATTTGACTTGTATTGTTTTTATTGTGTTTGATCCATGCGATACTTGGTTGCTAACGCGGCATGAGTATTTCATGGATCAAAGTTTACATCATATTGTCTAAACGTTTTATTTTATAATATCATGATTCGTAACTCGAAAAATATGAATATCTCTCTCTTCTTACCCCCCTCTCTCTCTCTCTCATGATACACTTCACAACTCTTTCTCTCTCTCTCTCTCATGATACACTTCACAACATGATAGATGTGTAGATAAGGATTTCTTTTTATTTCTCTTAAAATATACATAATTCCTAATAATTTCTTTTTTCTCCCTCTATTTACTTAAAAATTAAAACAGTACATTATTTTCCTCTTTAGGAACTCACAAAAACATTAAAAATGTCATCTAATGTTTCTTCTCTCTATCTGTCACAACTCTCTCTTCCTCTCCTCTCTCTCTCTCTCTCTCTCTCTCTCTCTCTCTCTCTCTCATGATACACTTCACAATTCTCTCTCTCTCTCTCTCTCTCTCATGATACACTTCACAACTCTCTCTCTCTCTCTCTCTCGTGATACACTTCACATCTCTCTCTCTATCACGATAGGTGTGTAGATGAGGAGTGCTTTAGGATTACAAAACATTATTTTTCTCTTTAGGAACTCACAAAACTATAAAAAATGTCATTTAATTTTTTCTCTCTCTGTATCTGTCACACCTCTCTCTCTTCCTCCCCCTCTCTCTCTCTCTCTCGTTCGATAATGTATACACTTCATAAGTAATAATGCACTTATTGCGGTTGTCTCACGTTCGATAATGTATTGCATGTTGTTGAGTTCAGTAATATTGTTTGATATATTCTGTTTTTGTTTGATCATTGATAAGTAATGATACACTTGTTGCTGTTCTCTCACGTTTGATGATGTATTGGATGATGTTGAGTTCATTAAAATTATTTGATATTCCGTTTTTGTTTGAACATTGATAAGTAATGATATACTTGTTGCTGTTCTCTCACGTTTGCTTGATGTTGATTTCAGTAATGTTTGATATTCTGTTTTTTTGTGTTTAGTGATATTTGCTAGATTTACGAAGACGACCAACATGCTTTCCTCCGAAGAGCGTAAAATCGTTCTACGAGCAATTCGCATTGAAGCAGTCATCACAGTGTCACAATGTGCTGATGATGTCGTCAAAAAGATCAATGAGTCTGAGATACTCATGCGAGATCTAATAGACCAGATATGGAAAAATGCACAGCGTCGGCTTCGAAGCGGAGGCAACGCTGAGTTGCTTGATAGACAGAAGATAGCAGATTTCAACCATCAACACATAACACGAACCATTTTGGGGAGCATGCAGTGATCTTAGAGATGCTGCCCCGCCTGAAGCCAATATGCAACGTCTACAATTATGGGACGTTGTATGGAGCGAGCAAAGAGCCAAGAGCAAGCGCATGAAGGCGTTGGATGCAGAGTCCCTCCCCCAAAAGAGTGCGCATTGCCCAGGACGTCGCTGCAACGTCCAGCCAGGCAGATGCAAGTGGTACAGGTGTCATTAATCGTACCATCTACAATTCTATGTGCACACATCTCATTGGCATCCCGCACACGAGGCTCTATTCGAAGGGCGAACAATAGGCTCCGGTGTTTTTGGCACAGTAAAAGAGTATATAGTTAAAGGTATATCATTTTTACCGGAGCACATTACTTTTTGCGGGAAGCACTACAAAGGAGAAGGCAGCGCCAAGTTCGAGAGCTTCCAGGCAGAGCAGGGTATGCAAGTGCTACATCCATCGATTGTCCGGTGTATTGCCTTTACAAAAGAAGCTCCTTGGATCACTATTTTCCCGTACTATAATGGCGGCGCTCTTGGTGATACTCTTCTGAAGGTTCCCTTCAGATTCAGTGAGTTCACCAGAGCAATTTTCCGTTTGGATCGAGGATGGAGACAACCCCCGCCTAATAATATTCCTTTAAGTCATCTAGAACTTTCTAAAATAAAACAAATAGTAATAACCATGCCACATATTATGCATGCCCTGGTGGAAGGCCTAGCGGCAGCACATCTGGCAGGAATTGTACATACCGACCTACATCCATTCAATGTAGTGTTGGATTTTACAAAAGAGTTGAAGCCACGCATAGGTATTATCGATTGGGGGTTACTGCTGAGAGCGCCCAAAAAATGGGTGTCTCTCAATTTTGTATTTGAAGCAGACAAGAATCCTGAGAAGGTGGCACAGGCAGTCTCCTACGCAGACAGAGAGCGAAATAAACGGCCGTGGATAGCCCCGGAGCTTTATGATCCATTTTTGGCAGATGCATACACTCCTGCATCTGATGTTTTTGCCTTGGGATATTTATTACAAACTTTATATGACTTTTGGCAGAAAGTACAAGAGTTGTGGATGGATAATAGTTCCTATGACAAAGTTACCATGGATATTATTATTCATAGAGTCAAAAATTGGATGTTTCTGCCTAATCGCGATGAGCGAAAATCAATTTTGCAAGTAGTTGAATTTTTTAGATCACTAAATACTGACCCAACGAGGGCACAACGTCCTCTTGTAGAGCTATCGGTGTCATTCACCCCAACTTTGTAATGATACAGTATCAAGAGATTAAGTTTCAGGAATGGCATTTTGTTTCTCTTCAAAATTTGATGTGTCCATTGTTTGAATTATTATCTCATTGAGTCTTTGCAATATCTCTCTCCTCTTGTGGTGTTTAAGTTTATGTTTTCTCTTCAAAATTTGATGTGCGCACATTGTTTGAAGTATTTTTGGAGTCAAGTGGATATTTCTCATCGAGTCTTTGCAATACATATCTCCTCTCGTGGTGTTTAACTTTAAGATTTTGAGAGTAATGGTCAATTTATCTTATTTACAGGTGAGGCCCCTTCTATCTACGAAAACGACCACAATAACGCGAGGGGAGGGCATTCTACTAGCACGTATGTGTCGTATCACATTGTTGTGGTTGTTGTTGTAGCAAAGAGAAATGCAAGACGAAAAGTCCTTTCCATCCCCCAAAACTACCACCGCAACATGATTCTAGGTCATCCTACCGGCGGCAAGTATACATCATATCGCATTGTTGTGGTCATTTTGGCTGTGAAGGTATGTTTCGTTTGAATGAAGATGTTTGAATGCAAAATCTTATGTTTCAGTATAAATGACCACAACAATGAGACACATACCAATCTTGGTCAAAGGATGACCACCATCATGTTGTTGTGGTCGTGTCTTGTTTTTGTGTTTCTCTGAGATACGACCTTAGCATATGTGCTCATCTAATGTAGGTAGCTTAGAAAACATTATATCCACCAAAACCACCACAACGCATTGGGAGGTCATCCCATGCATTTATACTCTGTATCACGCTGTTGTGGTTGCTTTGGGGATAGCAAGTTTTAGAGGTGAGGCCCCTTCTATCTACAAAAACTACCACAATAATATGAGGGGAGGGCATTCTACCAAGTATGTGTCATATCGCGTTGTTGTGGTCATTTTTGTAGAAAATAGAAATGCAAGATGGGAAGTCCTTTCCATCTCCCAAAACTAGCACAACGCGATGCTAGATCATCCTAGCGCGACAAGTATACCCCATATCGCATTGTTGTGGTCATTTTGGGTGTGAAGGTATGTTTCATTTGAATGAAGATGTTTGAATCAAAATCTTATGTTTCGGTAAATGACCACAACAATGCAATACATACAAATCTTGGTTAGAGGATGACCACCATCGCGTTGTTGTGGTTGTGCCTTGTTTTTGTGCTTCTCTGAGATATGACCTTAGCATAAGTGCTTGTCTAATGTAGGTAGCTCAGAAAACATTGTATCCACCAAAATGACCACAACAACGCATTGGGAGGTCATCCCACCGGCAATTATACTCTGTATCGCGTTGTTGTGGTCACTTTGGGGATAGAAAGTTTTAGAGGTGAGGCCCATTCTATCTACAAAAACTACCATAATAATGCGAGGGGCGGGCATTCTACTTGGCAAGTATCTGTCGTATCGTGTTGTTGTGGTCATTTTCATAGCAAAAAGAAATGCAAGACTGGAAGTCCTTTCCATCCCCCAGAACTACCACCACAACGCAATGCTAGGTCATCCTACCGGCAAGTATACCCCATATCGCGTAAGTTGTGGTCATTTTGGGTGTGAGGTATGAAGATGCTTAAATGCAAAATCTTATGTTTCAACAATAAATGACCACAACAACACGATACATACCAATCTTGGTCAGAGGATGACCCCACCATTGCGTTGTTGTGGTCGTGTCTTGTTTTTGTGTATTCAGTTCTTCTATGTCATTTTCTCAACTTTCTCATCATCATATTGTTATTGTTGCCATTTATAATAGGTTGTCATGTGTTTTCATGGTTTTAGCTGTCATGGCTAGGACGAAGTACACGGCCCGTCCTACCTCACCAAATGATCTTGGCATAGCGAGATGAATATGAAAGGGAAAGAACATAGATATTATAAATCAAGCTCAGAGGACCCGAAAGAGGAACTGTGCCAACATGATGAGAGAGATTTGCAACGTGTAGAAGCACATGTCCGTTGCCATACCAAGACTTCCCTTCCAAAGGTTAGTTAGGGGTATCTGTGCGGATTATGGCCTGGATATGCGCTGGCAAGCTTCTGTCCTGGGATGCCTCCAAGAGTCTGTGGAAGACTTCCTTGTGGAGTTCTTTTAGGATAGCTATGTCCTTGCAGCACACTCTCATCATATTACCATCATGCCCAGGGACATGGCTTCTCTTTGGTGTCTCGGTTTCAGGTACAACAAGACTCTTGAGCCTATTGTTATTCCTAGTCAGAGAATGAGAGAGATCTTGGAGGTCCCTCCCATTCTGAGGCAAAGTGTCAGGATCGAGGAGGTGCCAATCACCCATAATCAAGACACTCGCTCGAAGAGGAGGGCTGAAACGCTTGGACAACCAGACGTCAAGAATGTTGAGATATCGAGCTCATCGAGCTCATCTAGTGACACTGATGACCCGCCTGGGGGATAGACCCATAATCAAGACACTCGCTCGAAGAGGAGGGCTGAAACGCTTGGACAACCAGACGTCAAGAATGTTGAGATATCGAGCTCATCTAGTGACACTGATGACCCGCCTGGGGGATAGACCCCACACTTACACCACTGGCATGGTTGGTGAGATCATGGGTGATATGCGGCCAATGGGATGACAGGCTATGATAGCCAATCTAGCGCCAGCTCATTTAGTTGGATTCACACTATAGAGAACCCTAGTATGTATTTGGTTGAGTGCCTTTTCATATGGTATGTACTCTTATCTTTGTATATGGTGTGTTGAGTGTTGTGTGAAGAAGAAGAATATTTTCAGCCTCTCACCTTGTGTGTTCTTTTTTGTGAGTGTGTGTGTGTGCTTGCAAGAGCTCAAGCTCTCTTCCCCCCTGCATCTTTTCATGGTATCAGAGCGTGGTTCATGCTAAGGGTTGAGCTGCAAGCAAGAGAAGCACAGGAAGCGGTACGAGGGTAAGAGCTTCAACTACTCTTCCCTATTTGTGTTGGTGACTATATCCTTGTCGGGAGCTCTACGGGAGGCACCGGCAAACGATCTTGATTGAGGAGCTTTCTTCGCGGCAGTGAAGCTGTAGGGCAACTATATTGTCCTATATCAGACGGCATTCTTTGGGCCGAAAACACGTTTCGGGCACGTTACGACCTCCGTTTTTCAGAAAGCATGCGATTTCAAGCACTGCGGATAAGTCATCGATTCTTTGCAGAACTCTGTTTTAAGAACTGCAAGAAGATAGATTGGTTGTGCAAACATTGTGTGTGCTGTAAGGAGGTTAACAGTTGCCATTGGGTGTATGTATGCACATTAAGGTCACTGGTTATGACATTTGAGTGTAGTACAGTACCGCTACAGAAAATACAGCAGTTTATGCAGGACAAACCAGAGTGCTATTTCTCGTTGTATCTAGGCACATCTCCACTCATGTGTGCACTGACTCATGGCCATTGTCACAATCCACAAAAGTACAAGTGGTTCTTTCATTCCTCCCTTTGCTACTGTTGATTAGCCCCAATATACTTCCTTGAGTGTAAGGTCTACCCCCATCGATATACAAGCTCTATGATTCGTTATGGGTAATTCCTCTTCCATTAAGAGAGACAGCATTAGCACATAGCCCATATGTGGTCATACTCTTGATGTAGTGAATCTTGATGTAGTGAGCAAGCTGATGCCATGGAGCCCATGAACAGATAGGTCCACAAAATGTCATAAGAGTGACCTCAAAGTGAACTGGGACATGTGAATCCTATGTAATAAAAGACCTCAATCCCCACTAGAAATCGTAGATGACACGATCACACAACAAGCACCCCAAAAGCTAAAAACCTCTCAAGTGAGGCTCCTAACCAGGCGCCATAATGTCTATGACTATATGTCTATATGAGAGGTATAGGCGACTGGATAAGGAATGATCACCAGACGTCTTGAACTGAGAACCAGGAGGTAATTAGTCTGCACGTGCCTCCATCTGTAATAACTGAAGAACATCTTGACTGTGGCGCATGTGAGGAAGCATAGATCGATTAAGCGTATGAAAGCCACCATCATCATCAAAAAGATGTGAGGAAGCATAGATCGATTAAGCTTATGAAAGCCACCATCATCATCAAAAATTTGTACAACTGGATTTGGCCATGATGAGACCTAGATGCATGTTATATATCACTTTGTCTATCAAGATCATATAGAATTTGAACGAGTCAATGTAAAATGCTTAGAAAAAGAGATATCACTTACCATAGGCTGATCCTATCTCTCTGGTACTAATGCATCATGACATCTTCCAAACTCTAGCTTGTGGATACGGCATTGCCATCGTATCCATTAGTGAATGCCTCGACAATTCAAAAATCCAGAGGACATCGCAAAAGATGTCGATGAAGACAAGGACACACCTCCTTGCCCTATCAGGAGCTCATAGGCATGATGGAGGAGGCGGTGTACCGGAGGATGAGTCCAAATTTGTTTGCCATTGGAACAAAAGAAAAATTAGAGTTGAAGTCAGTTATGTATGAGTTTGTAGTGAAAGTAATCATAGCATGTTCAATTGTTTCACTCATATGAACCTAGTAAGTATTATCTCTAGTTGTAATCTATATTTAGACTCATTGTTCGATGCTACCTAGGTCTACGTGACATGAAATTGGATGAAAGCTAATTGGGCAAGTGTTTCATACCTCACGGTTTGACACATGCATTTATTTTTTATTCTAACTTCTTGGATGTGACTTTGAAATGTGTAGGAGATATTTCTCAGTGGGGCGGAGAATACCCACCCCACTAGTATGCATGGTGAGTCATGGAGGGCCTCTTTCAGCAGGAAATGTGACTCAGGACACATTGGGATTAGCACAAGGTATGTAATATTTACTCTCTTGCTATGTACTAGTGTCTATCTTAAATCTTAGGTCTATGTATACATGTTTCTTTATTCCAAACATATGTCTATAGGATGCAGCACGAGCTAGGCTATAGGCTAGGCATAAATCATGTTTTGGCAGGATGGGTAAGAAGGGATTTATTGCCACTTTTGTATGTAATTATTAGAATGTTTACACTGGTCTTATACGTGCATGTAGGTATGTATCATATGTTCTTTATATCAACCAATAACTCATGTGTTTTTTAAATAATAGGTGAAGGAATATGGTCACAAGCCCACTCCTTAGGAGATAGAGATGGCCACCTATCAGGGTTATGAGCATCTGAAGGCCTAGCTACCTCCACCATTTACTTTTGTAAGTAATCTTGACTAATTGTCATTCGACTTCTAATTAAAGTAATCTTGACTAATTGTCATTCGACTTCTAATTAAAGTATTCAAACATTAGCTAATTAAGTTGTGCCCCTATACTCTACCTCTGTACTTGATAAGGAAAGTGTCAGTTGTTTCTTGCTATTCCAACTCACGGAGCAACACTTCCAAAATAAAGCATAATGTCACTGGTAAGTCTCATGTCTCTCAGACACTACCAGCCCTAGCAGCATCTGTATATCCATGTAGTTGTATCTCTTTTCTAGCCTCATAGAAAAGTCCATAATCAACAGTGGAGTTTGTGTATTTGAGAATCCTTCTAGAAACATCCAAGTGTGGCTTTCTGGGGGCTTGCATAAACTAACTCACAAGTTCAAGACAGCTTAAATCACCCACTATGCACTTGTGTACCTAGGGGGAAGCTATGTATCTGCGGAAAGCTTAATGTGTTACTCCAATGGAACTAAAATAGGATTATAACATGTCATACCATACTTTGATAATGTAAGGTCCCTGCCTTGGCTGGGTCATTTAATATGCGGCTAAGTCCCCTAGTCTCCAATTTGACGACACCTCGGAAATACAAACATATGAGCAAAAGAAGGGACATAACTCTATCTCACAGGGAAAACGTAGTCATTCTAACATGAATCTATTCCTCCAATTGAATATTACTCAATGCGCGTGATCGAGGATGGAACAAGTTCGCACTTGGTTCATAGAAGCCAACGTTGTTTTCCTCTTTTCCTTTATGAGGCACGCCGCTAGCTCGTTCCCCTAAAACGGAACTTGTTTAGGGCCCTATTCTTACTACGAATCGTATAATAAATAAATCTATTAGAAAGTCACCCGACTAATCGGGTCCACCCATCCATAGGATGGGGTCATTAGGGTATCCATCCACCCACTCACCCATTCACTTTTGTTATCTAATTAGATCCTATCACACTATGAAATATATAAAAACGGGTTCTTTAATTAAAGAAGTTCCACAATGTTCCTTAAAATAGCCTTTGAAAATAACAATATTTACATCAAATAATTCGGTAAAATGTTTACAAAAGAGACCTTGAAACCGAGTCAGCACAGCTAGATCCAAGCTTTCATATCCATGTCCACCATAGACATATCCAAAACAAACCACCGATGATCTAGAATTCGGTCTTCTAGCCTCGACCTGTTGAGCATACCTCACGGACCATAATCCCTCATCTCATCGACCACTTGGCGAGGGCCCAGCTCGTCACCCCGTTAGGCACTGCCACTTGTACCAACCCTCCTGCTCCTCAGAGGGGACGTCTACTCATGAGGTGGGCTAATTCACCACATTAGCCTGGGCCCGTAGAAGTAGGCAATATCCATAATCACATGTCCACCCTCATGAGGTGGAAATCTAATTCCCAGTGGCATAGGAGGGGATTACCCTAGGTCGACTCCCAGGCTTGCTACCGCTTGTGCCTGTCGGCTACGCAAGCAAGAGCGGAGTTAGCTAAGTAGGGGAGAAAATGTACCTACAAATTAGCAGAGTGAAACCAACAAACATATCCATTGAAACCATGAAAACATTATTTCTTTTCAAAGTTCATTGAGCAATAAGAAAACAAATGATGATCTTCTTAGCTACAATCTTTGTCAACAAGGAAAAAAAACCATAAAGTATTCTGGAGTAAGATTCCTCACTCACAATTCCGCTTTCTAGCCTTACTTTTAAGGGCATATACGAGGAAGAAAGTGGCAATTCTCCATATTAGAGTCTTAGTCCTTTTGGCTGAACTTAAAAGAGAGGTGCAATGCTTCTACAATGCTAATTGCACTCATTATAAGTTTAACCAATAGGAATGTAATCTTGCTAAGCCTAAAAATCTTAACTTTATGACCTAAAAGGAAGAAGTTGCTCATATTTAAGAGAATTAAAAATATGGCCAATTTGGTTGTCATTTTCATTTGGATTCGTTATGCAAGGGGTGAAGTTATTTGCATGGATGCATGCTTCCTCTTTTCCACCTTGAATGTTGCACGGTTCTTCGATTCGACGGCATTTCGATGCCATAATAAGGCCCTTATTTGTGGAGAATAGAAAGAGAGGGGTGGATATGAAATGCTAGAGATCACTATGAGAGAAATAGAGGATTCTAATGGATCAAACGGATTTGGAAACGGACACCATTTGGCCTTCCAAAAGCTTGCCTAAAATCTAATGAGAACAAGGCTTAAACTCCCCTTTAAGTCTCTTCGGAGGGGGGGGACTTTTGTTGGAGAGGGTGTCATTAGCCACCACAGGGCTCACAAGAGAGAGTGAGACTTAAGTGCATCTAGCCTTGCCTGGGAGAGGCTAAGAGGGTGACTTTAAGTCTATTCACACGTCTATTCACACAGGCGGGGGAGAAGAGTGTAGGACATGTCCTAGAGCTAGAGCCTAGTCTTCTACGTGCGGGCTTAATTCCCAGCCTCTGGGAGGGGAGGTGCTTTATATAGGTGCAGGGAGGGGGTGCATGTGCACGAAGGGAGTGCCAACAGGGGGGCAAGTGTGCCCGAGTGGGGGAAACATCTAGGCTAGCTACATGGACAGTAAGTGTGTCGGGGGAGAGAGCACCACCTATCCAGGAGGGGTCTGGAAGGGGTGTACGTGCGGGGAGAGGGTACGTGCTCCACCTACCCAAGAAGGGTCTACAGTGGAGTGAAGGTGGAAAGGGGTACGTGTAGGGAGGCGTGCCCCGAGGGGAAGATGGCGAGCATTGTCCGGGAGGGTTGGTGGGCAGTGCATGTGGATCCACAAGTAGTGCCCGTGGATACATACATACATAATTTGGCAAATTGAACTCTCGGGTGTTCAAGGAAAGCATTCATAGGTGTTGTATGTCACATGGGCGGGGGTCATGGCACACCATGGCCAGGCCACCGCGCACGCCCGAGGGCGTTCGGTTGAGTCATGATTTCTCGGGCTATTGTTTGGGACTACCTAAGGATCCCATAGGCGCTTTTCGTCCATCATGTGGACATCCAGAATGCTACTAATTTTGGTTTGAAGCCGCCAGATGTCAAAACTTCGCAGGTCAATTCAGGCCACTTCTATTACTCGTTTTAGTCCCATGAAAAGCCCTACCTGGGGTATTGTCGTGCTTAAGATTTTAAATTTGAATTCAGTTTTCTCATTCCCTAAGTAGAAAGTGCTTAAATTATAATTGCCTCAAAATAGCAGCTCCTCAGGGATAAGAAATACCAATTAAATGCAACCATAATGAACTATCTAAGGTATACTTACAATGGATATGCCATATTTTGCTTAATGTGCTATATTTACAATGGGTATGTTACATCCTTCCCTCCTTTTAAAAAATCAAGATGTTCTCATCTCAACATAAACTCTGGGTAATCTTTTAAGAGCGCTAATGTTACACAGCTGCATGGAGGGTGGCTTACTCTTCTTCTTCCATCTCTAAGGTTGGTTTCACCAATCACGCGATCAACCGGTCCATGGCCTTTACCACGTCCATCTCCACCACTTCATCTAAATCGGTGGTTAGGGGCCCCACGGCCCTGGTTTTCTTGGCCACCTTGTGAAATAGCACAAGGATTAAAAGAGGGTCTTGCAAGTTTGGGGCATTCAAATCTAAAGCAACCAGCTTCATTACAATAAAAACATCTTTGGTTCCCATAGGTCTCCATGGTAGAAATAGCATAAGTGCCAGGGAAAAAGTTGTTGGGGCATTGATCAAGAGTGTTATTGTGAGGATTTGGCTGAAAATTCCTTTGGAAGCATTCCCTTGGGACAGACTCAAGATGGAATCTTTTTTTGACTTGACTAGTCTTTACTTCTTTTACCAATGGCTTGTTGGCTCGGGTAAGAGCGTCTTGTAAAGTGGTCGGTCCCATTACTTCAAGGTGAGAGTCTAGGGGGAATCATTCATCCCTTGGCAAAAACAGGCCACCTATTGGGTGGTTGTCATATGTGGGGCATGCTTGCGAAGTGTAACAAATTTTGAGTAGTATTCCTCTAGCCGAGCTTCTCGAGGCTAAAGAACTCATTCATCATAATGGATTCATCAGATGGGGGAAGGTAGCGGTCCTTCACAGCTTGCTTAATGTGTCACCCCGAGTCTAGAAACCTTTGGTGACCCCCTTGTCTCAACATCATATTGTTTCCACCAGAGTTTAACATCTCTGGTGTGAGACAAAACCTGGCAAGCATGGATTCATAATGGATTCATCAGATGCGGGAAGGTAGCGGTCCTTCACAGCTTGCTTAATGTGTCACCCCGAGTCTAGAAACCTTTGCTTGTCTCAACATCATATTGTTTCCACCAGAGTTTAACATCTCTGGTGTGAGACAAAACCTGGCAAGCATGGATTCATTTCTAGCTCTTGTGTTGGCAACTAATAAATAGTCGTCCATAGCCTCAATCAAAACTCCCACATCTCTTTCAATTTTTTAGCATGCCCCATTGAATGAGGGAGGTTGCGTTTGTTTGAGCAGGAGCTTCTTCTCCTGTGTATCTGTGTATAATGCATTAGGAGAAAGAAGCTGACGACCCCAGTTATCAATGCGAGATTAAGTTTAGAATTATAACACTTGGGCTACCTAGTCTTATAACAATGACAAGAACACTAAGTGGGAGAATTCCAAATTCTTTATTCTGAGCTTAATATTTACAAGTAAACCAGCTGATTATAAAAGGATTAAGTTATACAACTCAATCCTTATTTATTTACATGGTAGGCTTCTAGTAAAACTTTGAGGCATTAGCATTAAAAAAGTAAGGGGAGTTTGCCAAGGTTTCTAAAACTCGTTAAGTCTCTGGCAAGGAAGGCAAACCATGAGATGAGTTTCAGCTGACAACTACTCTATCAGGAGTCAAAACCTCAGTCACTTTTTCGTAGACCCATCAATTCTGTAGTATACGAGTTCTGTTGATGGTTACATGGGTATCAGTTTGAGGAATGCCGAAAAACCAAAACAAGTGAACAATTCGCAAAATCTCAATATAGTGGACTCGCCTTAGGTCGATGGAAAGATTTCCAGCCAAATCTGCCCAAATGATGAAATAGGATGATCCACGACTCTAGTATTCATCCCTATTCCATCCCCTCTCAATGTGAATGTAGTGAGGAAGGGTTAGCTTATCTATGATGTTCATCATGGCATTGCAAAACTCAAAGTTCAAAGAGCGACAAGTGGCCATGAACATGTACTAGAACACCAAGAATCAGGAATAGGGATCCATCTCGTCCTACATCCAATAACTAGATTAGTCTAACAAAAAATCCTAGCAATCAAAGAATACAACATACAATTTCATAAACCTAAACTGCACTCTGATACAACATGTAATGTCCCTGGCCTAGCTGGGCCAAGGGGATTGATAGGTAGCAAAGTGTCCTAGTCTCCGACACCTCGATCTCTTGGAAATACAAGGATACGAGCAAATGGAGGGACCTAACTCTATCTCACAGGGGAAACATAGTCATTCTAATAGGAATCGTTTCCTCCAATCGAATAGCACTCAATGCGCGTGATCGAGGATGAAACAAGGGGTCTGGAAGGGGTGTACATGGGAGGGAGAGGTGGCAAGGGGAGAGGGTACATGCACTACCTATCCAAGAAGGATCTAGAGGGGGATGAAGGTGGCAAGGAATACATGTAGGGAGTCGTGCCCCCCGGGGGGAGGATGGTGAGCATTATTCAGAGCAGGTTGGTGGGCAGTGCCCGTGGATCTAGGGTGTTGTGGCAGGTAATGCCCGTGGATATGTGGATGCATAATTTAGCAAGAATTGAGCTCTTGAGTGTTTGGGGAAGGAATTCGTAGGGGTTGTATGTCACACGGGTAGGACGCGCCCAAGGGCGCCGTCGGGATTTTTTCAGGAAAGTGTTCGATACTACCTCGGGATCTCGTGCGTGGGTGCTTTCCGTCCGTCGTTTGGATGTCCGAAATGCTGCTAATTTTAGTTTAAAGCTGCCAAATTTTAAAATTTCACAGGCCAAAATAGGCCACTTCGGTTACTCGTTACATTCCCAAAAAAATCCCTACCCAGGGTGTTGTCATGCTTAATATTTCAAATTTAAATTCAGTTTTCTCATTTCCTAAGTAGAAAGTACTTAATTTACAATCGCCTCAAAATAGTAGCTTTTCAGGGATAAGAAATAATAATTAAATGCAACCATAATGAACTACCTAAGAAATAATAATTAAATGCAACCATAATGAACTACCTAAGCTTTAAATTGTAATGGATATGCCATATTGTACTTAATGTGCTATATTTACAATGAGTATATCAGAGATAATATCTCCAAGCCATATTGCCTCTGTAAGATCAGCAAAATGCCATTAGATAATCTTACCATCTCTATACTAAGAAAATATTGTAGCTCACCCAAACCTTTCATCTTAAACTTCTGCCTCAAATTCATCTTGACATCATGTATGTCAGCATTACTATCACCAATGATAATCCAGTCATCCAAATAAAAATAACTAACAACATGATCTCTCTATCTATCTTTTTCATGTAAGATAAAAAATCTGCATTAGATATCTGAAATCCAATGGTAATAAGATATTCCCTGATCTTGTTTGACCGTATTCTAGAGCCTTCTTCAATCCATACAAGGCTTTACGTAACCCGTACGTTAAATCTAGATGTGCATCGCTCTCATATCCTGGTGGTGGCTGATCATGTAAACTTCTTCTTACAAATCACCATGCAGGAACACATTCTTTATGTCAATCTGTTATAAAGATGATCTCTCTATCTATCTTTTTCATGTAAGATAAAAAATCTGCATTAGATATCTGAAATCCAATGGTAATAAGATATTCCCTGATCTTGTTTGACCGTATTCTAGAGCCTTCTTCAATCCATACAAGGCTTTACGTAACCTGTACATTAAATCTAGATGTGCATCGCTCTCATAACCTGGTGGCTGATCATGTAAACTTCTTCTTACAAATCACCATGCAGGAACACATTCTTTATGTCAATCTATTATAAAGATCAACCCTTTGATGTAGCCATAGTAATAACAGCTCTCACGGTGCCATTCTGAGGGTTGAATGTCTCCTTATAATTAATGACATATGTTTGGGCATAACCCTTGGCAACTTGCCTTATACTTGTTCAAAGGTTCATCTGAGTAGTTATGCTCAACCTTGTACACCCACTTACATCTAATTGTCTTCTTATTCTTAGGCAAAGGCACTAATTCCCAGTCACATTTGTATCCAATGCTACCATCAATGGCATCTTCCCATTTCTGATTTCTAAGTGCCTACTTAAAACAAGTGGGCTCTTCCTCCTGTATTGCTTTAACTATGTAAGCATAGTTATGGGATGTATATCCATCATATCTGAACTTATCAATAGAATATCTAACCCAAGTAGACCTACATACCTGAGGATCAATATCGGGTGTCCGGAAAGAAATCCTGGTTCTTCGTGCACCAGGAGTAACTAACAAAACGCAAAGCTCCTTATTATGAAGCTAGTAGAGTCACCATCCACATAACAAAAGGTTGAGCTACTTTTTCCTTCTCTTTGTATGATGTAGGTGTACCATCACCTATTTATAATGTAAATACAAAAATATTACAACCCAAAAATAATTAGACATGTTATTTTCAAAGATCAAAGCACGAGCAACTTTTGTAATGTGCCTGTTTTTCTTCTCCAACATCATTCTATTTGTAGAGTCTATTTACATAGCGTACTTGCATGTGAATTACCTCTTGCTTCCCTACTTCTCAAGAAATCATTGAACTCATTGGAGAAATTTTCTCCCCCACCATCCGATCTTAGGCATTTGATCTGTATACCTTTTTCCTTCTCAACCATTTTTTTCCTTCTTCTTGAAGTAAACCCACACGTGATCACATCAATGAATGTAAGATAGTACATGTGATCACACTTTATTACATCAATGAATGTAACATAGTACCTGCAACCTATAATTATTGTAGTCTTGGTTGATCCCTATACATCAGAATATATAATATCCAATGGCCTTACACTGACATGCTTTTCATGTGGAAAATCATGTTTGGCTTACTTACCAAGATGGCATGCTTCACATACTTTGTGCATACCATAAATCTTAAACTTTTACAAGCCTAACGACAATATTTTGGGCTTGCTGTCTGCAGCCCCTTAACTGCTATATATTCACATGACTAATGTGCTTGTGCCATATGTCAATATCTACTACACATGTCCCATATTGCACAAACATGGTTGCCTTTATCTCATGCATGTTAACATTCAAAGTAGAAATCTTGTCATTCCTATTATCCTTTGTAAACTAAGAGGCATCAATTTTGAAGTCTTCGACAAAGCATTATAAAGAACTAAGCCTCACTTTGCAAACCCCGCTCACTCATCTGTTAATAGAAAGCAAGTTTTTGGGTAAGTACTTCATTTTGCCATCCTGCATAGATAATGGCATTTTACCAACACACACAATGGGGTGCGAAGTATAATCACCTATTTCTATATAGCCTAGTTTTTCATTTTTTACATATCTTTAAACTTATAGTTAAAGGTGCTAAAATCCACAAACCAAATATATCTTGATTGTGATACATCCCTATTGTCATGGGACTAGGCATGTGTTGCATCACAAACAGCTACTCACTTCTGTCATCACCTTGTTTACTTAGTGATATATAGTTGCCTGATGGCATCAGAGCTCTTCAGGTGAACAAGTGCTCTGATGCCATGAAAAGAATGCAGGAAAGAGGATGATCTTGAGCTCTTTACAAGATGTAACATTTATGGAGACACCCATTATTTTATTTTGGGATATTTTATTTTGGATGCGCCTTTTATTTTCATCATCTACTAGGATCAATGTGTTTAATCATGTTGTGTGTAGTGGTATGATGTCTACCAGGATTAATGTTTTTAATTAATTATGTGCACCGATAAGATATAGTCATGATTAATGTGTTTAACCAATTGTGTGCACTGACTAATATTATGAAGGTAATGATTGAGTGGCGGATTATGTGTTAATCGTGGGTGAAACATGTGTTAGACCACTCTACGATATTTTGGAAGACATGTGAACACCTTTTATGGTTTTATATTCAGGCATCAATATTTTTGTAAGGCTAAGGCATCACACCTTTGTCCTCCTCTCTCTCTCTCTTCCCTCTTTCGTACACAGTCGATTGCCTTCTTAATTCTCTTATTGCGCAATGTGGTCGTCTTGCGCTGCCCTTTTTGGGTTGATCATTAAAGCACTGGAGTGCCTATTACAACTTTTGATTTAAAGCTTAGACAGTTAAGCTTTAAAGTTCTAAAAAAGCTTCGTATTTTTTTAAAAAATATTATGTTAAAAATCTTTTTTTTTTAAAGCTTTATGTTAAAGCTTAAGGGCCATCACTAATGACTATGCTAATTGCCACATTGAAATCAAAGCTTTAAGGCTAGTTTCAGCATCCAGATTTCTTGCTTCTTCGACATCTTTTTCTCCACGAGTCAATCACCAAGATGATGACTTCTCTCTCAACCAAGAGGGTAATTCCGAACATAAAAGTATTGTTGATGAACCAAGTATGCCTAGATCTATTGAAAATAAAGTTTCACCTTATATGCTTTAAAAATAAATAAATAAATAAAAATAAAATGATAAATTAGGAACAAAAGAAGTAACATATGCTAAGATTAACCCCTAAATTTTATCAACCTTTCAAAATTATACAAGAAGAATCTATCATTGACCATGAGACTATCACTACATGCACTGGCAACACTTAAGTATTTTCTAACTTTCAAGAATTATCCTATTTGAACATGAAATGAATGCCATAAAATTTTTTCTATTCTTAAAGAAATTTCATCCACGTATACCATCCATGAAATTGAGGTCAATTGGAATCCCAGCAAGAGGAAATGTAATCTTTATGGAAACGCTCATTATTTTATTTCAAGATAGAATGTGTCTTTTATTTATATCATCTACCAGGATTAATGTGTTTAATCATGTTGTGTACAATGGTATGATGTCTACCAAGATTAATTTGTTTAATCAGTTGTGTACGCTGGTATGATATGATAAGAATTAATGTGTTTAATCAATTGTATGCACTGATTATATTATTTTGGATGCACTGATTATATTATTTTGGATGAAGACAATGATTGAGTGACAGATTATGTGTTAATCGCGGTGAGTGAAACATGTGTTGGAGACATGTGAACAACTTTTATGGTTTCATATTTAGGCATCAATAATTTTGTAAGGTTGATGTCTCATTGTATATACTAAATAGTATTTTATACTTTTGGTAGGCCCAAGACTTTATATTAATGCTTGCTATATTTTTATAGAGCGTGCACAATCAAAAACTCAAAGACACTTGTGCTTTATTTTTGAAATTATCTTTTTGAAAAGCAAGTGCTTTTTCTAATACATATAAATATGGGTAAGTGGTACAAGGACCACACTCTCAACCCAAGGGAGATTCAACCCAATCTTGTGTCAACGTTGACCTCTACCTCTACTCTATTCTCCATTTCTCTCTTGTTTATTTTACTTTGTTTATTAAGGCTTATGCTTTAATTTGTGTAAATATATATTATGCTCTAACTTTTATGTTAAGAAATTAGAATTCCTTCTCTAAGGGTCTTAAAGGTCACACACACACACATAAGAGAGATGGTTGGCTAAATTTTCTTATATTCTCTTATCTTCTCTACAACCATAACATAAAGAGATAAGATTGTGTATATAAGGAAAAGTACTCTCCTACTATAAGATACAAAGGTCAGTCTATAGTGTGAATCCAACAACATAACCTAGCGCTATAACTTTGCCATAACTCTAATACACTAAAGTGGCTGCCACACAACCTGTCAGCTCGATATCTCAACACATCACATTATTTTATTTAGGTATTCAAGGATTCTCTACATTCCCTCAAGCCTCACTCTTCAATTAAGAGAATCTTTAAATTGAACATCTCTTGCTCGATTATGTGAATTTTTGTATTGAATATTGGAGCTAACCTCTAATAGTGTTTGGTTTTGTGTTTTCTAATTGTAGCCATACTTGGAAATTATAATAAACATGTGGACCAATTTCATTTATGTGATTGATTTCTTTGTATTTTCATAGTTGAGGTTTTAAAAAATGCCACATGAGAACTATATGTTAAAACAAGAGGAATATGATAAGCATGAAACTACCTTAGAAAAATGGTGTGAATAAAATACTAAATGAAGAACTATATGTTAGTTACCCATCCGCATGTTTCATATATATGGTTCCCATCCATTGACCTTACAGGCGAAGCTGGAATCACTAAATGTTTTTGTGCCACCCATCGATATCCATTTACGACTGCATTGGGCATGTCTCATTCATGAATCTTGATTAAGGTCTTATGCCACCGAGTCCCCGCCCCATCCGCATAATGAGGTCCACATATGCCTAAAACATGTATACTATGGTCCCTTTCCAATGGCATATGTATAGTAGTGTATATATGTAGTGTCACAGATCGTGATTGAGGTTTACATATGCTCAAACTTGGCATGACAAGTAGTTTGTGTTACTCCATGTCTTCAAAGAAACAATTTGAGTTGGTTTGACAGGTTGGTCCATGTTGATAGCCTACCTGAATTGACAAAATTTCAAATGTCCAATAGCAATTGCCTCACGAACCTCGAACAAGCCTCCTGCCCAAACTTGGCTCTTCTTCATAACTGAGGTGTCTCAAAATGCCCCCAAGGGAACCAAATTTGAGCACCCTTAACTTGTAACCACCGTGTACGCAAACAAAAGCTAGCAAAGCATCAACATTACTATAGCTGCTGTTTGGGATGCAATTGAGTCTTCTGATGCTTTAAAAAATTGGTACTACAGATGTTTTAAGAACAAGATGTCTATCAACAGCTAATGAAAATAGGCTTAGCTACTTAGAGATGGCGTGACTTTGCAGCTACTGCTCGACAAGCTCAACATTGACATCAATCATTCTTGTCTATCCTGGTTACACACCTCAACACACTCTGAAACCATTCAACACACTCTAATAACTTTTTTGCAAATCCACCCTTAATAAAATGTATTAAAGCTTATGAAAAGTACAATTAACTTGCACTCAACCAACTAATCAACGTTCTTGAAGCTATACAAATATCAAGAGGCTTTGCTTGATATGATACCATTACTGAGAAGTGTTTTGCCTAGAATGATTGAATAGTGATCTACGAAGGATCCTAGAGGGTGCTGACCATACGGTGCTCGGGCTCTGGGTCGCCGAAGATACCCACAGGTGCGTCGGGAAAGATATTGGATCAAGGAGTAAGAGTTGTTTTCTGAATTCGAGCATGAACGGAGATTCCATTTTCATTTTTATAAGTAAATATATTACCGGGTACTTTGTTGGTTGATCTTGCTGATCTTTAACGGAGATTCCATTTTTTCATTTTTATAAGTGAATATATTACCGGGTACTTTGAGCTAGGAACTATCAGAAAGACCCCTGAGTGGACAGGTGGTGAGTGTTCTGGTTGCCAATGATGTCATAGGTACACCCCAATGAAAGAAAAATTGGAAATCAGGATTCAACCGGATATTTTGGAGGATTATGATCAGTGATACTATAGTTTCATTAAAACCGGATATTTTGGAGGATTATGATCAGTGATACTATAGTTTCATTAAAAGATTGTTTTAAAGACAGCTGAATCTGTGAAAAAAGGCAATTTCATATTGGGTGTGTAAGTGGTGTGACTAGTTTTAAGTTTGCATAAATATCCGACTGTGGGGCCTCGGAACTCTTTTCCCTGGTACCCAGGACAAAACCTAACCAAATTCTTAAATGGATCCCATCACTATAGTGGTTGGGCAGTTGGCTAAACCACGGGACTGGATGGGGTTAGGCTGGACTGATGGATCCCTAAAATGAGACTCAATTCTATTATGGTACGATAGATAAAGTAAATCCTAGATAAAAATTGTTCTATGGAAAAGAATCAATGACTATGCCTCTCAATGAGGAAAAAAGCGTTGGTCTCTATGATCCAAGTGCAAGTCTTTTCCTTGATCTGACTATGGGACTTACGGGTTCGGTTAGATCAGTTTAGTTGATTAAGACTCTTGAGACTACGTTAGAGTAAATTTATCCTAGAGGAATCGCCTGTGCTTTCTAGGCGAGGGAAGTTTTTCCGAGTTCTTCGGTCTTGGAAGGACCGATGGATTAGTCTCTTGTCCGGATATCCGTGATGGGTGAGGCCCTGAGTGAGGGACCCTGCCCCACGCAAGAAGTTTTACTTATGCTGCACCCCTGAATTCATTGCACGGTGGGGACAGGGATCTTTCAGCTAGTATTAGAGCGATATCAGAGCGAATTGGCTAAAGCGGATCAATCGAGAAGCCAGAAATGTCAAAAGTTTATGAAGTAACAGTAAAAAGATGAAAATGTATGATGAAATTCTTACAAATTGATATTCAGACTGAAATTCATAAATAGGTAATTGGGTCTTCAAATGGAAGTACCGTAATTGTATGGAATCCCTGACTTGCTTGAGGCCTAGACATGATGATATTTACCTTAAAATTCCAAGGACCGTGACTACTCGTATAATACCAAGGGTATAACTACAGCTCTTTACTAGCACTACATAGGAGTATATCTAAGACCTTGAAATTTTAAGCAGAAATGCTATCCAAATGATGAATTCGAATAAGGTTGATATGATTTTAAAACTCTGGTTGAGAACTGATGAGTTGATTTGGATTCTTACTGAAAAATAATGATTCTTGAATTTTGGTTGAAAAGAGATAAGCTAAGCAAAACCACAATGAGGGGATGAATGGGATGAGTCCCTGTGATGATGTTCGTAACTGGAATGACGATAATGACTTCAGCAAATCACTTCCCATGGAGGACTGTTCAGATAAAAATTTCGGTCTAATGGAACATTATTTGTGTTAAGGATATGAATGATATGATCTAAAAGAATTGTTATCTAATGATGAGTTCTATATAAGGGATCTTTATCTTGGGATTTTGTTGGGTTCACCAGACTATAAGGAACCCCAGAATCAATTGGATCTTAAGGGAAATAGTTGTCCTCTAGTTAGGACATCTCGCGTTTTTTAAGTGGGGTAGGATGTAAGATTCCTCCCTCTAGCTTTTGAGGTATGCAGGTGTCAAAACCTCCCCTTCTGATCTTATAATTATTCCCCTCTCTGAAATAAAAGAAAGATCTTGTTTTACCCTATTTTGGCCTCGAGAGAGAAAATCTCTAGAGGGAGGTAATTCAAAATTGAGATATTTTTGGATATAAAAATCCTCCTAGTGTTTGTCTAAAATGGTTTCCCCTAAAATAGAAATTCAAAAAGAACTTTCCAATGTGCAATTGGAATTAATTGAAAATAGGTATAAAGGACCTTAGCCTAAGGGTCCAGATTTTCAGAAATTTTTTGATTATGGTCCAATTAAGGTTCCTATGGACCAATAAGATTAATCTAAATGTAGGGAGGAGATAAATTGAAGAATAAAAGAAAAACCCCCCAAAAATGAGTAAATGCTCACATAAGATGAAGAGTGGACTAAGGACCAAAGAATAGAATTAAAAAATTGAATTTTGACACCTCAGTGTGGGGATCTCCCCTCATGAAGTAGGCACTTTTTTCTCATCATTACCCCCAATTTATAATCAATAAAATGAGATATTTTCATCTCTCTTCTCTCCTATTTCAAAACTAGATCCAAAAAGTAAGCTGAACTGACCCAAAAATGGTCAAAAATTGACCAAACTGATCTGGAAAATTCTAGAATCAGTTTGCTTGGTTAGAGGCTTACTTTTTCCTATAAATAGAAGCCTTCCCCTTTGTAAAAGATTAATGGTGTTTATGCACTGTTACTCTACTCTTGTCCTAAGCCATCTACATTGAATTTTTTAATAATTCAATTGTTTTTGGCCTAATCCTCTCCAAAGTGAATTAGTGGCCACTATTGCTGCAAACAATAGTAGAACCCTCAATCCCTCAAGCCAAAGGAGAGCTTACAAGCTCCATATAAGCTAATTTTCTTACTTGTTTTCAAATTTTAATGAAAAATATATGGTTTTCTTGATTTTTATGAATTGCAGATGATTGAATTAAATTCAAATGCTATGCCTTTGATGCAAATGCCACCCCCTTCTTTTCTTTACATTCCAACCTTTCTTACTCCTAGAAAGATTAACTAAGTGACTAATTAAACTCTTCTTATTGTTTACTCTCTTGAATTTAGAAAATTATGCAGATTAGAGTTCTATAATTCTAAATTGGATTAATTATGTTAAATAAAGAAAGATAAAAATGAGAAATGGTCAGCCATACAAAGGAGGTTATGGCAAAATTTTCTTGAATTTTGTGAAAAAGAAAGTTTGTTTTTATGTTATTCCAAAAGAATAATTCTAAACATTTTTACATCTAAAAAAAATATTCTAATTACTCCATGTACATATTCATATATGAATATGCATGGATATCACTGATATTAATTATTAAATTTGATTTTATGCATAGAAAGATGTATAAAGAAATTTTTTATTATAAAAGTGTTATTCTTATTAAATTTGATTTTTATGCATAGAAAGATGCATAAAGGAATTTTTTTAATTACAAAAATGTTATTCTTATTAAATTTGATTTTTATGCATAGAAAGACGCATAAACAAAATTTTTAATTACAAAAGTGTTATTCTTATTAAATTTGATTTTTATGCATAGAAAGATGCATAAAGGAGAACTTTTTATTACAAAAGTGTTATTCTTTTTAATTTGATTTGTATGCATATATGAAATTTTTTAATACAAAAGCGTTATTCTTATTAAATTCTATTATGCATAGAATTTAATAAGAATAACACTTTTGTAATTAAAAAATTTCATATATGCATAAAAATCAAATTTAATAAGAATAACGCTTTTGTAATTAAAAAATTTCATATATGCATAAAAATCAAATTTAATAAGAATAACACTTTTGTAATAAAAAAAATTCCTTTATGCATCTTTCTATGCATAAAATCAAATTTAAAAAATAATATCAGTGATATCTATGCATATTCATAAGTGAATATGTACATGGAGTAATTAGAATATTAATTCGAAGGGTCTCAAACTTAGTTTCAGATTTGGCGAGAGTTTTGAGTGTATTTTTCTAAACTGGTCACACCTTCTTTCCTCGAAACTGACGAAAGGGTTCGAGTGGGATAAGATTTTTCTTGAATTATCTTTCTCGAAACGGTTTGATAATTCAATTACTATTTTACTGGATTTCTTTCTTTGAATATTCACTTAACTAATTTGTAAATTAGTTACGAATTCCAATGAGGAATAAATTAATCATTTATCTAAATATTTTGATCTCGATAGATTTCTTGAATTTTCTTTTTACAATCTGTGTGAATAAAAAAGGATAAAAATTTCTCTCTTAGAGTATTTAATTATTCATTTATCAAATACTCATAGAACTTAATCATAGAATTTAAGAGAATTCTAATTTTGATATAAAAATTTTTTATGCATCTATTCATGCATAAAAATCAACTTTAATGGGAATAACACTTTTATAATTAAAAAATCCTTTTATGCATAAAATCAAATTTAATAGGAATAACACTTTTAAAATAAAAAGAATTTCTTTATGCATCTATCTATGCAAAAAAATCAAATTAAATAAGAATAACACTTTTGTAATTAAAAAACTTTCCTTTATGCATCTCTCTATGCATAAAAGTCATATTTAATAAGAATAACACTTTTGTAATGAAACAATTTCCTTTATGCATCTCTCTATGCATAAAAATCAAATTTAATAAGAATAACACTTTTGTAATTAAAAAATTTCCTTTATGCATCTCTTTATGCATAAAAATCAAATTTAATAAGAATAACACTTTTGTAATAAAAAAAATTCTTTTATGCATCTCTATACATAAAAATCAAATTTAATAAGAATAACACTTTTGCAATAAAAAAATTTCCTTTATGCATCTCTCTATGCATAAAATCAAATTTAATAATTAATATCAGTGATATCCATGCATATTCATAGGTGAATATGTACATGGAGTAATTAGACTATTTCTTTTAGATGCAAAAATTGTGAGAATTACTCTTTTGGAATAACATAAAAATAAACTTTCTTTTTCACAAAATTCTGGAAAATTTTACCATAACCGCCTTTGTATGGCTGACCATTTCTTATTTTTATCTTTCTTTATTTAACATATTTAATCCAATTTAGAATTATAGAACTCTAATCTACACAATTTTCTAAATTCAAGAGAGTAAACAATAAGAAGAGTTTAATTAATCACTTAGTTAATCTTTTTAGGATTAAGAAAGGTTGGAATGTAAAGAAGAGAAGGGGGTGGCCTTTGCATAGCATTTGAATTTAATTCAATCATCTGCAATTCATAAAAATCAAGAAAACCATATATTTTTCATTAAAATTTGAAAACAAGTAAGAAAATTAGCTTACATGGAGCTTGTAAGCTCTTCTTTGGCTTGAGGGATTGAGGGTTCTAAACCATTTTAGACAAACACTAGGAAGATTTTTATAGTAGCAATCTGTCAACACAATCCACTAATCTCATAGTGATTTGCTGAAGTCATTATCGTCATTCTAGTTACGAACATCATCATAGGGACTCGTCCCATTCATCCCCTCATTGTGGTTTTGCTCAGCTTATCGCTTTTCATCCCCTCATTGTGGTTTTGCTCAGCTTATCGCTTTTAAACCAAAATTCAGGAATCATCATTTTTTCAATCAAAATCCAAATCAACTCATAAGTTCTCAACCAGAGTTTTAAAATCATATCAACCACATTCGAATTCATCATTTGGATAGCATTTTTGCTTATAATTTTAAGGTCTTCGATTTACTCGTATATACTTCCAATGTAAAGAGCTACAGTTATACCCTCGGTATATACAGGTAGTCACAGTCCTTGGAATTTTAAGGTAAATATCATCATGTCTAGGCCTCAAGCAAGTCAAAGATTCTATACAATTGTGGTACTTCCATTTGAAGACCCAATTACCTATTTATGAATTTCAGTCTGAATATCAATTTGTATGAATTTCAACACACATTTTCAAGTTTTTATTGTTACTTCATAAATTTTTGACATTTCTGGCTTCTCGATTGATAAACTTTAGCCAATTGCCTCTGACATTTCTGGCTTCTCGGTTGATAAACTTTAGCCAATTGCCTCTGATACTAGCTCAAATATCCCTATCCCCACCGCGCAACGAATTCAAGGGTGCTAGCAGCGGAAGTAGCACTTCTTGCGTGGGGCAGGGTCCCTCACTCGGGCCTCGCCCACAGATATCCGGATAAGAGACTAATCCATTGGTTCTTCCAAAATCGCGAACCCAAAAAATCTTCCCTCGCCAGGAAAGCACCGATGATTTCTCCAGGATAAATTTACTCTAATGTAGTCAAGAGTCTTGATTAATTGAACTGATCTGACCGAACCCGTAAGTCCCATAGTAGTCAGATCAAGGAAAAGACTTGCACTTGGATCATAGAGACCAATGCTTTTTTCCTCATTGAGAGGCACAACCATTGATTCTTTTCCATAGAACAATTTTTATCCAGGGTTTATCTATCGTACCATAACAGAATTGAGTCTCATTTTAGGGATCCATCAGTCCAGCCTAACCCCATCAGTCCCATGGGTTAGCCAACCGCCCAACCACTATAGTGATGGGATCCATTTAAGAATTTGGTTAGGTTTTGTCCCGGATACCAGGGAAAAGAGTTCCCAGGCCCCCCAGCTGCATATTCATGCAAACTTAAAACTAGTCACACCACTTACACACCCAATATGAAATTGCCTTTTTCACAGATTCAGCTATCTTTAAAACAATCTTTTTCACAGATTCAGCTGTCTTTAAAATAATATTTTAATGAAACTATAGTATCACTCATCATAATCCTCCAAAATATCCGATTGAATCCTAATTTCTAATTTTTCCTTCATCGGTGTACCTATGGTATCATTGGCAACCAGAACGCTAACCACATGTCCACTCAGGGGTCTTTTCGATAGTTCCTAGCTCATAGTACCCGGCAATATATTCACTTATAAAAATGAAAATGGAATCTCCGTTGAAGATCAGCAAGATCAACCAACAGATCCATATAAAAGAGCCATGGACTCATCCGTTGAGGACCAGCAAGGCCAATCAACCAGGTCCATGCCCGAATTCAGAAAACAACTCTTACTCCTTGATCCAATATCTTCCTCGATGCACATGTGGGTATCTTCGACGACCCAGAGCCCGCGCACCATATGGTCAGCACCCTCTAGGATCCTTCGCATGTCACCTAGCGCTTCACTCATAGGCCGCTTCCTTGGTCCCTCATCCACCGTACCGGAAGCTCACCATTTAAATCAAACCAAGGTTGGTCAAGACCTCAGCCGACCTTGCTACGCGAGACGTCCTCCGTTGACTCTCTGTCAGCTGTTGTTTTGCAACTTTATCAGTTAGGTCTCCACGACCTCAATCACAAGATGGTCAAAATGCTTCCCCAGCATTCTTGACATAAAACAGTCATTTAAAAACAAGTCATAAATATAGTTTCTATAACAAACTCTCGCCTTTCCATATTGTTCCACATCAATCCACATTACTTAATCCACATCCAATTCATATGTTTTCCCATTCTCATCCAATCACATCATTTTCATCTCATCACATCTTTCCTCATTTATCCTCATCAGATTTCATCCACTCGTATCTACCCATCCACATCACATTAATTCACATCTCATCCATTCATACTTACCCCGATCCACATCACATCACATCACATCCATTTCACCTCACATCTCATTCATTCACATCTATCCCAATTCACATATCTCATTCATTCACATCTATCTCGATTCACATGACATCACATCTCATTCATTCACATCCCGATTCACATTACATCTCATTCACTCAACATCTATTCATTTCACATCACTTCACCTCCATCCATTCATATCACATTCATTCATATCCATCATATTCATTCTCATCACCATCCCATCACATACATTCTATCCACATAATATCACATCACATCTATCCACATCATCCACATCCATCCAATCGTTCACATGTACGACTACCCACATATATCCATACATTCATATCTATCACTTCACATCCAGATATATTCATGTCACATCACATCTCTTTTCATCACATCCATATCCATTCTTCACATACACATTCACATCCATATCATTCATTTACATCTCGATTCACATGACATCACATAAAGGTAAAGGGAAAGTGGTTGAGCCCCTTGGTAAGCCTGATATTTCTATAGGGCATTCTCTTGTTGATGGAGAGTCTAGTGGCTTGGAGATGAGTTGTGAGACCCCTCTGCTCCCCCTCCACAGCATTCTGGCGTAAGACAGTCCTTTAAGAATATAGGGTTTTTATGCAAGTTTTCAGTTTGATTTTCTTGATCGAAATTCTGAATTTCATACCAGAATTCCTCGAATTCTATAACCTTGATCCACATATCAATTCGAAGGGTCTCAAACTTAGTTTCAGATTTGGTAGGAGTTTTGAGTGTATTTTTCTAAACTGGTCACACCTTCTTTCCTCGAAACTGACGAAAGAGTTTGGTCTTGGTCATAGCTTGATTCAAGGTTCGAGTCGAATAAGATTTTTTTGAACTATCTTTCTCGAAACGGTTTGATAATTCAGTTACTATTTTACTGAATTTCTTTCTTTGAATATTCACTTAACTTATTTCTAAATTAGTTACGAATTCCAATGAGGAATAAATCAATCATTTATCTGAATATTTCGATCTCGATAGATTTTCTAAATTTTCTTTTTACAACCCATGTGAATATAAAACGATAGAAATTTCTCTCTTAGAGTATTTAATTATTCATTTATCAAATACTCATAGAATTTAATCATAGAATTTAAGAGAATTCTAATTTTGATATACAAATTCTTTATGTATCTATTTATGCACAAAAATCAACTTCAATGGAAATAACACTTTAATTAAAAAAACCCTTTTATGCATCTATTTATGCATAAAATCAAATTTAATAGGAATAATAATTTTAAAATAAAAAGAATTTCTTTATGCATCTATTTATGCATAAAAATCAAATTTAATAAGAATAACACTTTTGTAATTAAAAAATTTCCTTTATGCATCTTTCTATGCATAAAATCAAATTTAATAAGAATAACACTTTTGTAATATATAAAAATTTCTTTTATGCATCTTTCTATGCATAAAAATCAAATTTAATAAGAATAACACTTTTGGAATTAAAAAATTTTCTTTATGCATCTTTCTATACATAAAAATCAAATTTCATAAGAATAACACTTTTGGAATTAAAAAATTTTCTTTATGTATCTTTCTATGCATAAAAATCAAATTTAATAAGAATAACACTTTTGTAATTAAAAAATTTCCATTATACATCTTTCTATGCATAAAAATCAAATTTAATAAGAATAACACTTTTGTAATAAAAAATTTCTTTATGCATCTTTCTATGCATAAAAATCAAATTTAATAAGAATAACACTTTTGTAATTAAAAAAATTTCTTTATGCATCTTTCTATGCATAAAATCAAATTTAATAATTAATATCAGTGATATCCATGCATATCCATAGGTGAATATGTACATGGAGTAATTAGAATATTTCTTTTAGATGCAAAAATGGTGAGAATTACTCTTTTGGAATAACATAAAAACAAACTTTCTTTTTCACAAAATTCAAGAAAATTTTGCCATAACCTTCTTTGTATGGCTGACCATTTCTCATTTTTATCTTTTTTTATCTAACATAATTAATCCAATTTAGAATTATAGAACTCTAATCTACATAATTTTCTAAATTCAAGAGAGTAAACAATAAGAAGAGTTTAATTAATCACTTAGTTAATCTTTCTAGAAGTAAGAAAGGTTGGAATGTAAAGAAGAGAAGGAGGTGGACTTTGCATCAAAGGCATAGCATTTGAATTTAATTCAATCATCTGCAATTCATAAAAATCATTTGAATTTAATTCAATCATCTGCAATTCATAAAAATCAAGAAAACCATAGATTTTTCATTAAAATTTAAAAACAAGTAAGAAAATTAGCTTACATGGAGCTTGTAAGCTCTCCTTTGGCTTGAGGGATTGAGGGTTCTACTATTGTTTGAAGCAATAGTGGCCCCACCAATTCACTTTGGAGAGGATTAGGCCAAAACAATTGAATTATTAAAAAATTCAATGTAGATGGCTCAGGACAGGAGTAGAGTAACAGTGCATAAACACCATTAAGCTTTTACAAAGGGGAAGGCTTCTATTTATAGGAAAAAGTGAGCCTCTAACCAAGCAAGCTGATTCTAGAATTTTACAGATCGGTTTGGTCAATTTTTGACCATTTTTGGGTCAGTTCAGCTTACTTTTTGGATCTAGTTTTGAAATAAGAGAGAGGAGAGATGAAAATATCTCATTTTATTGATTAAAAATTGGGGGTAATGATGAGAAAAAGGTGCCTACTTCATGAGGAGAGATCCCCACACTGAGGTGTCAAAATTCAGTTTTTTAATTCTTTTCTTTGGTCCTTAGTCCACTCTTCATCTTATGTGAGCATTTACTCATTTTTGGGGGGTTTTTCTTTTATTCTTCAATTTATCTCCTCCCTACATTTGGATTAATCTTATTGGTGCATAGGAACCTTAATTGGACCATAATCTAAATTTTTTTGAAAATCTAGACCCTTAGGCTAAGGTCCTTTATACCTATTTTCAATTAATTCCAATTGCACATTGGAAAGTTCTTTTTGAATTTCTATTTCAGGGGAAACTATTTTAAACACTGGGAGGATTTTTATTTCCAAAAATATCTCAATTTTGAATTACCTCCCTCTAGACATTTTCTCTCTCCAGGCCAAAACAGGGTAAAATAGAATCTTTCTTTTATTTCAGAGAGGGGAATAATTATAAGATCATAAGGGGAGGTTATTACACCTGCATACCTCAAAAGCTTGAGGGAGGAATCTTACAATGGATTTCCTCTCCCAAAGGGCATTTAAGTATTCCTTGTTGCAAGCAACCTGATTTTTCTTAGTGCGCTCACATATGTTTGTAATAGTCTCTAAACATTTAGAGCTTGATTGTCCTGATGGAGACCTTAACCGAGCAAGGTGTAGCAACTGTAGTAAGTTCCATACGCAGCTACTACAACAACTGAGCCATTGTTATCATTCTGGATCTCCATATACTGAAATCCAAACTGAACATCTTAAGGCTCTCCAAAAATCTCCAAAAATCTTAGTCAACATACAACGTAACCCTAATAACCCAACTATATGCCAACACTATTTACATGTATATACCTTCCTAGAGGAGGAAACAAAATATTATCTTAACGTGCCATATATTCATCTCTCTAAAAGTTTAGTATTAGCAAGTTTCTTACTTTTTAAGCACATTTTTCTATTGGTTTAAGGCTAACATAGTCTAAGTAAAAGTACTCGAATAATTTAACGTATGTATATTCTTTAAGCCCACGATATTCTCTCTCTAAAATCTCACTCTGTAGTAGTCAAACGCAATGATCTAATAAATAAAATATTTAACTACTATCTCAAGGCTACATGTACAAATTAGGTACATGATATTCCATTGAGAATGAAGTAAAACATGTGCTAATTTTTTTCATAGTTCTCAACTTGCATAATTTATTTTAATGATAGATAATAGAGAGAGAGAGAGAGAGAGAGAGAGAGAGAGAGATCTTAAAGGGAGAGTGAGATAAAGAGAGAGAGAGAGAGAGAGAGAGAGAGAGAGAGAGAGAGAGAGAGATCTCTCTCTCTCTCTCTCTCTCTCTCTCTCTCTCTTAGCCAACCTTACATATCGCCATATATAACTCTCTTTATTTGGGCACACATAAAATACCATACCAATAAATGATTATCAACCTACACAATTTATTTCTATGAAAAATAAAGAGAGAGAATGTGTGAGGAGGTTCTATTCTCCCACTAACACACACACACACACACTCTCTCTCTCTCTCATGCATTTCTTACTAAAAATCAACTCTTCAGACATGGGCGCACACATATTAACTGCAAACACACAAATAGATAGAGAGAGAAAGGTCTACATATGAAGCTAACCTTTGTAGAGAGAAGGAAATTCCAAACCACCAACTCGCTAGCTATCAACCTTTTGCCTTGCCTGTACAATCACACATACAAACCAATGCAACAAAAAACCTCTCTTTTCTCCCCCTGTGTTTCATGAGAGAGAGAGAGAGAGAGAGAGAGAGAGAGAGAGAGAGAGAGAGAGAGAGAGAGAGAGAGAGAGAGAGAGAGAGAGAGATCCATTAATGATCTCAAATTTTATTACGTTATTATCTTTATGAGTTTCCTTGCCGGAATGCACTTCAATATTTCCCTGGAAATGTAATGCTTTTCCTCTATGCTCCTACATCTACTACCCATAATATAAGACCCATCTAATAATCCTAATGTCCCTTTGATTAAGAGGAGCTTAAGATTGTCATCTAGCTTATAGGGGTCTAATGTTATGTAAATATATGATGGATTAGGCTCATGCCATCCATCAACTTCTCATTTCGGGCTAGGTTGGTGTACATGGTATCCAAGATCACCCTCATGGAAGATATAATTATAAGGTTAAATAATGATTCATAATTTTGTATCTTGCAATTCTTCTAGTGATTAATCTCGGTCGGATTTGTATTTGCTAAAAATGAGCTACCACTTTGAGTACACATATTTCCTTTGGACATAGTTAGTACTTCACTTGTGAGATGACACCAGTCATGACATGCTAAATAGATAAATTCTATGGTTATTCAAGTTTATAAGCATGAAAATACAACTCTTATCACATAACAAGTTAAAGCACTTTCAAAGTTAGTTTCAAAATAAAACCTTGGTGGGCACATGCTTATGCAAAGTCATAATGCAGGTCACCATTGGCAAGCACATGTATATGCCAAGCCAAAGGCATGTGCCACTATGCAAACATCCTGAACATAGGTTAACATTACAGGGCACTAGCATATCACCCAGGTTTTACTTATAAAGGCCATTACACATTATTGAAAAATAATGCACTAATATTACATTCTATAAGTCTTCAAAGTAGCATGGGGACGATTGAATATTACATTCTCAAACTTGCCATGAGAAAATGGATATCTAGTCTTAAATTCTTCCAATGCCAAGTCATGCATGACCAATAATGTACGTGTTCCACGACACGAAATTAGGTTCAAGAAGCACATCAAAGAACGCCTTCAAATCTACCATGCGAGCACAACCTTCATATGTATAGAGGCCACTAACAATCCTTTTCAAACCCATCACATATAATGTCAAAGTGAAGCCGCCTTAATGTCTCCAAAAATCCTACATCACACCATGCTTGCAAAAATGCAGCTAAGTGTTACATCATCCAGCAACTTTTCAAACATTCATAACATTATCTCTCCTTGACCCTGATCAATGTATGCTGAAGGGAAAACATGTGTCAGCTGGTTTGTCTTCATGCCCTCTTCAAGCATCTGTCTGTACAAATGTAATGCCCTCTTTTATTAGCCATGCTTGAGAGAGAGAGAGAGAGAGAGAGAGAGAGAGAGAGAGAGAGAGAGAGAGAGAGCTCACCCATAGAAAATCATCTAGCAGATAGCAACCGCAACAACGTGAAAAAAGCGAGGAGGAGACATGAAGAAGGAGCTCCGTGGAACAAATTTGAATTTTGTTTCATAAAGGGAGAACGACGACAACGACTCTATGTAGATCGTTAAATTATGAGTTAAAGTGGCATAGCAGGTGAGGGCCCAAAAGTAGACAAGTGGAAGGAGCAAAAGTGTTCTCCTTTTATATATATAGTAAGATAAGATAAGATAAAGAAGCTAAGCCATGGTTATCATTTTTGATCTACCAACAATAGTCAGAAATTCTTATGACTCTCTCTCTCTCTCTCACACACACATAAACACACAGCACAATGTTCCCGCAGTTCGCCTCCACAGCGGCGAGCTTCACGCGGGCGTCGTCTCTGATGCTGAAGGCGGGCACGGACGCGCACCTCTACGACGACCCCCACGACGCAGACATCGTCAGGCTCCTCGACAGCAAGTTCGACGCCGAGAAGGTGGAGGCCTTGAAGCGCCTCCTTGCCCTCATGTCCCAAGGGTTTGACGTATCCACCTTCTTCCCGCAGGTCGCTGCAGCATCTTCTCCTCCTTGTTTCGGATCTAACTCCATTTTAACTGCTTTGATCTGCAATCTTAATTTTATCCTTGGTTGCCCATACACCCACATTTGTGCCATGCCCTTTGGAAATATATTGAATTTGACATCTTCATTCTCAACCACATTGCTACATGCACCTTACACTGTGGTGCTATGTGACACACTGGCTGAGCATTTTATGTAACATTATACATCATTAATACCCTTTTTTAGGATTATTTGTCGTATGCTGTGGCCCCATTGTGAGCCCCAATCCGGGACATGCTAGGTACGTAGGTCATTCTCCCAGTCTTAGGTATGAGGGTCAGTCCCTTTACCCACTTGGAGAACAAACATGTAGAAGCCAATCTGAGGCTAGGCATGCATAAGTCAGTCCTATAATTGCATAACATAATGGCCTGATGAATGTGTTGAAAGATAAATTCACCTGTGGCCGCCTCTCTTGCTTACCTTGCGTATACGACACGTAGGAAGTATGTGCCAAAACGTGAGGACACCAATATGTTGATCATATGGCGTCTCCTAATATTACCCCAACCATTTGACAATATTGTGCATCCTAACTTTCTCCAATTATTACCCTATCAACTATCTTTTTGTTGTAATAATTCTTTCTATTTGTTATGATCCTTAGTACTAGGCTTCACTATGACTGAGTTTGCCCTGTATCTCCGGAGCTCTGACAGAAACTCAGTACACAGACCTTTGTATAAATGTATGGTCTTATGTGCGTGTGCGTGCGCGGAGTGTGTGTGTGGGAGCATATATTAATACCAAGTTCTACACCCACTATTGGGCACTGATGATGTTAGTGGGAATGTCGTAGTATCTAGTCTATACTATCCATGATGGAGTTGATGGTTTATTTTCTTATGGATAACTACCATGAGGTTATAAATTGCACTTTCTTATAAGGTGAATTTGGGCATGTTCCTGGATCCATCGAGGTATAACACATGGGCTGCAATGCGACATGATGTAAAACCTAAGCTATGCCTGACTGCTACATGCACTTATCCGATGGAGTACTCCAAGTGGGTTAAGAGGATTGACTCCTGATTGATCTTTATGGCTTGGAGACTGACCTATGTAGCTTGTGCTTGATTGTCCTTGGACTGAGGGCTCACAATGGGGTCACGGTGTATGACGAAAGTTCCTAAAAAAGGTACTATAATTGTACAAATGTTGCATTGATGATGATGCTAGTGCAAGGTGCATGTGATGATGATGCCAAGGTCATTGTGTACCCAATGCAGGGTGCACGTGATAATTGGTTTGTGCGGAGAACATTGAAGGATATGTTGCACTCAATAAGAGTGCGTGCAATCACAGGTAGCTGCATAGTACTTACGTGTATACGGATTCTCAGCAAGTGGTGTGATCCCCCCCCCCTTCGCCCCCTGTCAGCTCTTTTACCCGCCCACCCGCCCTTATTTGCTGCCTGCCCCGTCCCCTCGTCCCCCCTCCCCTTTTCCATCTCTTTGTTGCTTAGTGCCTCCCCCTCCCCGCTCTTCTTTCTTCTGCCTCCCTCCCTTTTTTCTCTTAGCCACCCCCTCCCCCCCCTCTTTTCTTTCCTTCCTCCTCTTCGTTTCCCCGCCCCTCTCCTCTCTCCCCTCTCGTGTAGGTTGATGCTTCATGGCTTCTGGGGTTTTCAGCTTCATTCGGCAAGCTTCGGTTTTTCCTGGTCTTCACCCTAAGTAGGACTCCGTGGCAGCCACTCCGTCATCCCCGACCGAAGCCACCGTTGCTTGCATTTCCTTCTCCGAAGCGGATCTACAGGTTCTTGCCATGACTGTTGCCTCACTTGAGGTCTCCACCGTGGTCTGCAAAATTGTTGGTAGCCGCCCTGCGCGCGGACAGCTCAGGGATCTTTTTCAGGCCAACCTCATTGGCGAACTTGCAGAGATCACCGATATTCACCCTCCGGGGTGTGGATATTACCAGGTGGAGCTCGACTCGCCATCGGCGTCAGACCGAGTCATACAATTGAGTCCCTTGCATTGCGTACGGCACAGGCCTTCTTTGCATGGTGGTAGCACGGCTTCGAGCCTGCGTCTGACCCATTGGTTGGCGTTTCGGGCTTCCCAGTGACAATTTGCTTCCCAGGCCTTAGGAAGGAATACCTTCCTCTTCTCCCAGTGAGATTGGTGGTGCCATCGGGAGAGTGATGGAGTCCCCTCCCCCCCCCCCCACCGCTGCCTCAACCCTTGCAAGGGCAGCTAGGATTCCATCCCTTTGCATCTTTGTGGCCTCACCGGAGTTTGTATCACATTGTATATCTATTCCTAGCCTCCGAGGAGACCCCATACAGCAATGCGTGGAGTATTCTGGCCTTCCAGGCCAATGCTTCATTTGCAGACAGATGGGTCATTGAGCTAGAGCTTGCCCTCCAGGAGACCGCCTCCGGTGGTTCCTCCCCTTGGGTTCTCGTGTGACCCTCACCAGGGGTATAGAGAGGGGCAGGTCCGCAGGCCCTGACTTCGGGTGACCAGTGGACGGTGAGTGGCGGATGGTTGGACTACGCCTGGGCCACCAGACGACCGTCGAGCGTTGCCGCTGAGCGCGCCAGGCTGGCAGATCTCAGGAGGATTCGGTTCTGTGTCAGAGAACCGTTACGAGCACTTATCTCAGCATTTTCTCGTTGGTGACACGCCCTCTCCAAGCCCGGAGCGGGCCCCTTCGAGCCCACCAGTATGGCGGCCGATCCCTCCTCGAGATCCCCCCCCCTCCCCCAACCCCTAGTGTTCTAAGAGGCCGGCTGGCCTCTCCGAGCCCCTAGCGGGTCCCTCCCCTCAGCTTTCCTCTCCGATGCATCCCTCATAGCAGCACCCCTCCCCGGCCTCTTCGCCCCTCCGCCCTCTCGTGCTGCTGCCTCCCCCACCTCCTCCCCCAGTCTCGACACCGACTTTACCCACCGTAGCGCACTCCGCTCTGCCTTCATCATCCGAGCCCTCCCCCCCCCCCCCCCCCTTTGCCTCTTCAGAGCACTCTCGTTGCTCCCCTTTAGCCCTTGATCTTGAGCGGAGGCAGCCGGTGGGATCAGTCCGTCGCTTGATTCACCGATTTTCTAAGCCGATAGAGATGACCATTGCCGCCTCCCTGGTGAGGACTCTCTTGCCAGAGTCCCCAGGTGGGGCCCCCATTATCTTGGGACAGTCTGTGGACTACAGTTTCTTTCGGTGTCTGTCGACGGAAGGGACTGACATGTCTGAGGAGATGGTAGCCCCTGTTCGGGTATGTGTGGTTTTTCACCACTCCAGGCCCACTATGCTAGATAATGGCGCGATGATCTTCTCTTTCCCCTTCAGTGCAGCCCCGGGGACAAAGTGGGATCCTGAGTTGGTGCCATCTGCCATCCAGAGGGTCAGGTAGTTGGGCTCTCCCATGATCTCCGCATCATTGACATTCTCACCCATTTTTGGCCTCTTGTTAGGATGGAGCTTGGAGGTTCAGCCCATCAAGACCAGGATGGGGAGATGGTAGTCTCTAGTCTGGAGGTGCTGCGCTTTGTGTTCATGCATACTTCTGCTGCGGTACCTCTTCCCCCCTCTTATAGATACCTCTATTGTGATCGATGGAGTCCGGAGCATGCATATGCGTGTGCTCGTACAGAGTGGCATCACATGGAGGACAGGGTTAGTGCCCACCTGGCGCGCCTTCACCCCCGCACGGATTGTGATTATTCCCCGTGTAAGCCCTCGCCCAAGACTTTTTGAGTGGAGGGTAGTTGTGCTAGTGCCACATCACACTGAGATTGATATTCAGATTGTTTCATGGAACATTCAGGGTTTAGGGGGGCCTTAGTGCTTTCATAGATGAGGCGTCCTACGAGGCGAGCTTCACAGGGCCATAGTGGGGGGAGTCAGAGGGACCCATAGACATTCTTTTCCTCCAGGAGCATCATCTCTCAGAGGGGCGTACTTGTAGATGCGGGAAGATTCTTCCAGGTAGGAGTCACACTTTCTGGTCCCCATCCTTTAGCCCCTCCACTTTCTGGTCCCCATCCTTCAGCCCCTTAGGGACGTAGGGAGGGGTTGTATATTTGTTAGTGAGCAGCTGCTGTTGATAGTGACTGGCTTAGGAGTTAGTCCCAGGGCGGGCACAGTGGATTACCATGACTTTTGGAGAGTATAGCGTTGGCTTCCTCAACGTTTATGCTCTGAACGTTGCTGCAGGTAGAGTCCTCTTTGGAGCTCAATACGGCAGGTCCTCCCTCAGGCTGACTTTTGGTGCTTGGGCGGTGACTGTAACATGATAGAGGCAGCAGAGGACAGACTTGGAGGTGGCACGGCCAGAGTTTTAGGAGCAGAGTACTCAGCGTGGGAGGAGATGATTCTTGCTGTCAGGGGATAGGACCCTTGGCATCTTCCAGAGTTTGGGCGTAGCGCTGGGAGCCTTTGGTTCTCGAGATTGGATAGGAGGAGCACCGACCCCAACCTCTCTAGACTTGATAGGTTTTATGTTGATCAGTGGGCTTGCAGCCGAGAGGGTACGATAGGTATTTTGGTAGGTACTTCATTTTCTGATCACGCTCCAGTTATTTTGTCCTTAGAGTATCCTTGGAGGCATGACATGCATGTGAGCTCGAGGATTCTTGATAGCCTCCTTCAGGACCCCGAGATATGTAGCAGGATAGAGTAGATATGGGCGGGTTTGGATTTTCTTTTAGGCTCTATTGCGTGCACTTTGGATGAGGGCTTAGGGAAGATCAACAGTTTCTTGCAAGAGGCAGCCTAGAGCCGATTATAGGGTTTCTGGGAGCAGGAGAGAAGTTTGAGGAGTCGTCTTGCCTCTTTATAGCGGCTTCAAGAGAGGTCCCTGGATAGCCAGTGGATCGAGAGTCAGCTTGCTGCTGCCCGCACGGAGATTAGATCCATAGAGGAGAGGGTGGAGTACTGGTATCATGTCAGGGCCTCTTTCTGGACTCAGGCAGGCGACAAGAGTCACAGGGGATTTCTTTGAGATAGCCGGCCCCCACAATAGGAGAGACGATATTCGCAGGTTGCGTGGCCAGGATGGAGCTATTGTTTCAGATCCCCCCAGGTGAGAGCCATCGCCACAGACTTTTTTTGATCCCTCCTCACTGGTGCCCCAGCATCTTCACAGGTGCTGGATGCACGAAAGAGGGTCTGGCGGCATACAAGGGAGGTGGTTCCCCCTTCTCTTTGGTCATTCTTATTGACACCATTTACTGCTGAGGAGTTGGCGGAGGCATTGATGACACTTCCCAGGGGCAAATGCCGGGGGGCAGATAGGCTTCCAGTCTCCTTCTTTCTTCGCCATTGGGACCTCATGGAAGGTGGCCTTCGAGCTGCCTTCAATGAGATTATGATTACAGGTGCCATGCCATAGAGGCTCTCAAAGGGCTTGATTCACTTGATTCCCAAGGAGGGTGTTGACAGATTGGAGATATGGCAGTGGAGACCCATCACTCTTCTAGGGATAGCCTATAAGATCTTGGCCAAGGCCATCAGCAGGAGACTTCAGCCTTTTCTCCCAGACTTGATCCATGACACTCAGACCGGCTTCTGGACAACATCTTTACCTTTTGGGAGGCGATAGCTTCGGCCAGGATGCGGCAACAAGACCTCATATTGCTACTCCTAGACTTTGAGAAAGCTTATGATAGGGTGGATTGGAGCTTTCCGGAGGGCACTACTGTTGGAGGTGGCAATTCTCGTAGCTACTCTCGAGTTATCGCATGACTAGAAGTTGTGGTGGATTATCCCATATGCAAGAGCATGGGAAGTCGAAGAGCCATATATAGGGTGTGGTGGCACCTTGTCATAGATATCTCCTCCATCGGGTTTTTGGAGGGGAGCAACGACTACGAGATGGGAGCCCAGCCATCGACGTTGCTCAGTGCCCTAGGGTGGTGTGCGTGCTGCTGCTGCGTGACTTTGACATGGTACCAGAGCTTGGCCTGTGTGGTCCTGGGCGGTCCTAACCTTTGTTTGATCAAGGTGCTGGGCGGTCCTAACCTTTGTTTGATCAAGGTGCTCGAATTGAAGGAGGGTATTGGAGGTGGCAATTCTCGTAGCTACTCTCGGGTTATCACATGACTAGAAGTTGTGGTGGATTATCCCATATGCAAGAGCATGGGAAGTCGAAGGGCCATATGTAGGGTGTGGTGGCACCTTGTCATAGATATCTCATAATGGAGTTGATAGTTATATAGTCTTGTGGGTTGACTACCATGAGTATATAACATGCACGTTCCTAAAAGGTGAATTTGGGCATGTTCTTGGATTCATCTAGGTATATAATTCAGCCGTATTAACGGACATGTAGATTTCACATTGTGAAGTTTTTGTCCGAGTTGTGGCCAGTTGATATTGTGCTTATTCTTTCTATCTTTAGCAGTGCATTTGCCCTATCAACTACTTATTTGCTATACTAATTCTTTCTATTTGCTACTTCCCTTAGTGCTAGGCTTCATTATGACTGAGTTTGCCTTGCATCTCCGGAGGTTTGACAGAAACTCAATACGAAGGGCTTTGTGTGAATATATGCTCTTATGTGTGTGTGTGTGCGTGTGGAGTGCGTATTTGAGAGCATATCTTGATACAGAGTTATACACCCACTATTGGGCACTGATGACGTTAGTGGGGATGTCGTAATAACTAGTCCATACTATGCATAATGGAGTTGATAGTTATATAGTCTTGTGGGTTGATTACCATGAGTATATGGCTGACTCCCCCAGACCTAACCTCCCTAGTGTGGCTAGGCGTGTTTACTAGACACGATATCCTAGTGGCGGTCCACGGAGCAAATGAGGACAATGGTTTGCTCACTTTTTCTATTGGATCCCATGGCAAACTAGAGAGATTTGAGTTTCCCTTGGAGGATTTCAGTGGCTGCACCTTGCACAGGGTGAGGGTGATTGGTTTTCGGGCACGGGAATGATCCAGCACCGACCAAGGTGGCCAGGGAGAGGTTAGGGCGGCTATGGATCTGGGAGTGCTGACCTCTCACGCGCCTTCAGTGGGACCCTGGAGAGTGGACTTGGCATGATTCAACGGATTGGGAGGAGACTTTGGATGCCCCCTTCTTTGCATATACTGTGCGGCTAGGCCACATGATCCAGATGCCTGAGATAGATGGCACATCGACAGCAGCAGCACATTGGCCGTCTTAGGGCCTCTCACAGCGCTTCCTTTTTGATTTCTGTTAGAGACTATGGGAGAGCTATCGGCCTAGAAAGATCTCCCTCTTTCTTTGGTTGATGGCACATAGGAGTGTGGTGGTCGGTACTTGGCTGGTAGTTGGAGGTTGGCCAACAGAGTGCCCGCGGTGCGGCCACCCCCATGAGTCTTAGAGACATTGCCTGAAGGCTTAGTGGATTTGGCAGCGGTTTCTCCGCATCTTCGCTATGGACAGGGCATCAACCCGGATCATTACATGGGGCACTGTCGCTTGGGCCACAGAGGCTTGAGTGGCCAAGGCTTATGAGGAGGATGGGGGAGGGCTAGGCCTTCAGGTCTCTCACCATCGTATTGTAGCAGTACCAGTCACAGCCCCACCTACATGCGACTGGCGATGACCAGGCTCATGCTAGAGATGGGAGATTTGCAGTAGCATAGCAGCCTGGCACATTTGGCGTGCTAGATGCAGTGAGGCCATAGAGGGTACCCACACTTCGTCGGCTGAGACTAGCAAGAACATATGGCTTGATATCATTCACACCCTCCGCGGTCAGTGGGGGAAGTTACAGGGAGGTTCTGACTGCATGCGGAAGCGGCTTTCTTGAGGCTTTGGAGGCCTGGCCCTTTCCTCACAGATAGAGGCGGTGACCCCATTTGGCATTACATACAACTTGTGTGGTCCCCCCCTCCCTTATGAGATAGCCTTCTCCTCACAGAGCGGCCAGGCGGAGGAGAAGCGTCTCTTCCCCTTATGATCATGTGATTCTCGCCCCTAAATGAGGCGAGTTTGCTCTTTGTGGTTGTTTTTCTTTAACTAATAGAAGGATCTTTTTCTCAGAAAAGAAAAGAGTGCGTGCAATCTCTATCTCCGCAACTCTTTGATGCTCCTTCACCCATGAACTCGAGTAAATGCGAGACGGAAGAGTCGTTTGATGACTACCAAGGACCTGTGTGTCTCATAAACTTGTGCCAGCACCATGCATAGAAGAACAACTTGCACATGTATAAGAGCTGCATCATCCACACGAGGCCTCTTTCCGCTAGGCTCTCCTCCTTGAACCTCTGCACTAGAAGATGTTGCGGTTGAAATTTGAATGCCCGGAAGAAGAAACACCTTGTGAAGCAACAAGTCCCTGGGGAGGACTTGACGCCAAAAGTTCCTCATCATGTTCCGCCATAGTTACCTCATTGGCCTCTGGTGTCTTCAAATTTTGCTCCACTATCACCCTCTCTATGACTTCGCACAGCACCGATTTGCAACCTGAGATTCCATAGCCACCTAGCCCCGAGACATGAGCCACAAGGCGTGTGCTCGAGCTTGTAAACTTGCCTCCGCAATAGCGGTACCACCATGTCGTGTGCTTGCCATTGTTCCCTTCATCATTCGTGAATGCATGAATCTTCCAAAAGGGATGGGGCTTCTGCCCATGGCTAAGAGTGCTCACGCGAGAGAGAAGGGATGAGGTTGGAGGCGAATAGAAGAGAGAGCAAGAGAGAGGAAGGGGCTGAAGCCTGCTGCCTGAGTAGTAAGAGAGTGCTCACACGAGAGAGAAGGGACGAGGTTGGAGGTGAATAGAAGAGAGCAAGAGAGAGGAAGGGGCCGAAGCTTGAGTGGTAAGAGAGCTTCAGGGAGAGAAGGGTAAGGTGAGAAGTTTAGAGAGTGGGCTTGGGGAGAGAAGGGTAAGATGAGAAGATGAGAGAGCGGTAAGAGAGCTTTAGGGAGAGAAGGGTATGATGAGAAGATGAGATAGTGGGCTCGGGGAGAGAAAGGTAAGAGGCTGTTGAGCGCATAGAAGGTAGGCAACACGCAGGCAAAAGAACTATGAAAGCAATGCATGCCCACGTACCCAGCGAGGCTGTGGGCATTCTAAGAAAAAAATCCCCAATTTTGGGATTTCTTGGCCGTTGCCCAAATCCCACACACCTAAAACTAATCGCGACTAGATTTTGGGCATTAAAAAAAAAAGAAAAGCTAAGAATTTCAAAATGTGCGGAATGAGTTAGCATGTTCAAACGTTCATAACGTTTAAAATGTGATGTCTAATTTCATGTTGAAATGCGCACAACCTACACGGTTTCCGTATGTGCTGTATGGTGTGCTTGATTCCGTACGTGACATTCATCCAACCTTGTTGCAAACCATTCCTAGTGTCCAATGGAGTGACAGACAAGCCAAGTGGAGTTCAATTTTCCACTAGTTTGGAGGTATGATTGAATACATCCCTCACAAGAATAATATCTAAATCACAAAGGTCAGACTCTATAGGAGTTCATTGTGCTTGAAATACAAGGAAAAGTTATGAAGGCACAGTACGAGGATTCTTTGGAATTCAGAACTCAGTATAGATTGTCCCTTGAGTTAGAACCGGGTCACTATACCATCCAAGATGGCTGGTTGTTTTACGAGAACCGACTATGTATACTAAGGGAAAAGCAACATGCACTTCTTTACGATGCCCATGACTGTCTTGTCAAAGATCATCGCGGTATCAACTGTACATTGGAGAAGTTAGAGCATTCATTTTACTGGGCAAAAATGAGAAGGGATGTCCATTAGCATGTCCAATCATGTCGGATTTGCCAAAAGGTGTAGGCTTCTCATATGAAATCGATAGGGTTGCTACACTCTTTGCCAGTTCCAAAAGGACCTTTCTAGGATATCAACATGGATTTTGTAGGAGTTTTAAGTTTGCATGAATATCCGGCTAGGGGGCCTAGGAACTCTTTTCCCTGGTACCCGGGACAAAACCTAACCAAATTCTTAATTGGATCCCATCACTACAGTGGTTGGGCAGTTGGCTAACCCATGGGACTGGATGGGGTTAGGCTGGACTGATGGATCCTTAAATTGAGACTCAATTCTGTTATGGTACGATAGATGAAGTAAATCCCGGACAAAAATTGTTCTATGGAGAAGAATCAACGGCTGTGCCTCTCAATGAGGAAAAGAGCGTTGGTCTCTATGATCCAAGTGCAATCTTTTCCCTAATCTGACTTGGGACTTACAGGTTTGGTCAGATCAGTTCAGTTAGTTAAGGCTTTTGACTAGGTAAGAGAAAAGTTATCCTGGAGGAATCGCCCGTGCTTTCTGGGCACGATAGTCCATGTGCTGGACATCCATAAATTAAGAAAACCATTGAGCTCATTAAACGTTTCTACTAGTGGACACAGATCGATGGCCAGACATAAATATGTAATCAGTTGGCATTTGACGTTTTCAAGTCGTATTGCCATGATGAGTAGTTGAAGTGGGAGTATTATCTTCCTTTGGTACAGGAAATCTTGAATGATAACTCACTCATCTAGTATTGGTCGGACTCCTTATGAGACAACATTTGGCCACCATTCTTGTCACTTCTTATGAGGATGGTGTCACCTTCCTTGGAGGCCAACAAGACCACATAAACATTTTCAAACGACTACCAGAGGTTGTTCACTTGCAGTTACTAGGCACTACATATTTTGATGAGTGCTCTGCGAGGCAACGGACGTAGTAGGCAACCTGCAAGACAAGGATGTAGAAGTCGTCCACCCAAACCAAGAGATAGGGGACGCATCATCCAAAGCCTCTTGTCAATCGAGGGTGCCCAACCAGCACCAACTAGAGTCCTAGTCAAGGACATGAGCATGGACGAGCTGCTCAACCGTTTAGGCCAGCACCTCAAGCATGACATCCACATCTATTCCCCCCGAAGAGATGGTTGGTACGCAATTTGCCACAAGAATCATACAAGTACAGAATGTCCATTGTTGAGGCCTAAATAGCAACCATTTTGTGCTCATTGCCAGTACCGTGGAAACCATGACACATCCCATTATCAGTACCAAGGAAACCCAACAGTGTGTACTCCGGCACCACGATAGATGCTCCCCACCATAGTCAATGGAAACGGGGGAGACGGCCCCTTGAAACGGGGAAATGCCATTTCCCCTCTCTTAGAAGACAAAAACGCCCTGAAACGGAGGAAATGGTCGTCACCTGGCGCCTCATAGGAAACGGACTGAAATAGCCGTCCAGCCCACTGTTTCCTGGTGAGGCCCCACTAGCATCTTAAAAAATAAATAAATATAGACAATGTGTGCGCTGCCCGGCTCCTAAAAAAATATTAACGTCGCCCCACCAATGTGCGTGCGTTGCTTGGCCCCAACATGCTGATTTGCAATTTGATTTAGGAAACGTTAAAAAAATGAAACGTTGTGGATGCTAACGACTAGGTTATTGATAACTGATTACCATATAAGCCTGCAGTACTTGCTTCTTCTGTACTTGTACACAAGTTCCAAGAGCAGAGTATCAAATCCCAAAGCTCAAGCACTCACCTCTCTCTCTCTCTCTCTCTCTCTCTCTTCCTCTCTCCCTCTCTTTCCGTACGGAGCAAGGCAATTGCATTCACTTCTCAACTCCGTCCTCCACACTCAATAGAGTTTAAACAGTTAAGTGTTTTTCTGTGTTTGTAAATGGACCTTGTTAATGACCATTGAAGGTTATTAAAAGCATTGAAGAAAGTCCATATAAAATAGATGGGAAGCGTCGCACGGTTTTTTTCCTTATATAACGTTTCTTGCAAGCCCTTTTAGAATATAAGGACCTTGTTTTTCAATTAATCCCTCTCTTCTTCTTATTGAGATACATTGAATAGTTAGCACCAATGGCGTTCTATGAGTGGTGTTGTGGTTGTCGTTCATGCATGGCTGAGCGACAATACATCGAGACAGCTCATTGTCGATGCCCTTTGCCTCTTCGAGATAGCCTGACATTGCAGGAGGCAATCTCTAAGAGGGCTCGACGATGTCGCTGCCCTCCCATGTGGTTTTGGGATGATGAAGATTGCTTGCTACTGTAAGGACTCCCAAGACACACTCGAATACGAGCACCCATATGGTGAAACCTGCAGCCTCTAGAAGCACCTATTGTGGCCCTAGTTCTAAGTCATACGAAACGTTTCTGGCAAGGAAACGACGAACGCCGAAACGGCAAAGGAAACGGTGAGCATAGGTAGTAGGAAACGTCGGGGGTAGGATGAGTTTTAACATGACATTAAAGAACATTATATTGAAAATTGACATAGGCAAAAAGAATAAAGAAGTCTCAAATTTCATAGATCAAGACATTGGAGTCAAGTCTTCTACATCAACTTGTTGCTCAGACCATTCATCTATGGGATCTTCTTCTATGACATCCCATTGATGACACAGACCCATCTTATATGATGAATCTTTTCGAGAGGTTAACCTGAGGTTACTATGGACATATACCAAATCCTCTACCATCTTATGGCCAAGGCGATTGCGCTTGATGGAGTGTATGAAGCCATATGTAGACTAATTCCGCTCACAAGCGGATGCACTCGAAACTTGAGACAAGAGAGTTATAGCTAATCTTTGCAATTGAGGAGTACCTACACCATACATTTGCTACCACGCAACAGGAGATAACTTTAGCATGTCCCCAGGAGCGTCAATGTCTGCAAAATCATCCTGCTTCCCAATGTATCTTGCCAATTGAGCCTTGTAGATAGTCCTTTCATTGGCATTCTGACATATCCTGTCCAAGGTATGCCTCCATCCTCTCATGATTTCCTTATCCTTATGTGCATTCTTTAAGAACAACATAGGATTGAGAAGAAAGGCAGTGGCATGAAGGGGAGAATGCAGCATATTCCACCTGTATTCTGCAATTGCATGAATTTCTTCGTACATTGCTTCACCACTTGTATACTCCAAGAGCTTCTCCTTGATTTTCTCAAGTGCCTGGTCAATGCCCTCATACACAATGCCCATGCATGGCTCGTCTCTGTCAACAATGCGAAGCATGGCCATAATTGGCCAACAAACCTTTACATATTTTTCAATCCCCTCCCAAAATGCAGCTGAAAGAATTTGATCCTCTACCTCTTGAGCAGAACTGCTTTGGCTCTTCCATTTCGATTGGAGAATTTTTGGGCTATTCGGGACGTGGAGAAGCAAGTAGAAGGTGGCCATCATTGCTAGACAGCCACCTTGCATAGTGTTTGCAGCCTCTTCATTTTTTTTCCCACCCACTCTCCCTTCACAAGACCTTGTGAACCCTTGAGATGGCAGATTTGCTCGAGATGGCTGAGAAGCATGTGAATATTCCCACCCTCTCGACATTCCTGGTGGACCGACAGTTGGACGGGCCCAATGATGGCATCTAGAAGGTAATGATGGAGTCTGTCCTAGAGTCTTATGATTTGGTTGATTTCATTGTGGTTGGAGTTGCACGGCTAGAGTCGAAGGAGGGTGAGCTTTTACCTTCTACTAGGAAAGAGCGCGAGACTCAGGCACAGTTGTGGGATCATGTCAATGGTTGTGTGCGTTCTTTCATCTTCCTTAATTGCACACCCCAAGTGATCAATCACATCAAACACATGACGCTGGCCTGAGGGATCTAGCGGCACTTGGCTTCTTTGTATAACAGGGTATCACCCATGAAGAGGATTTTCTTGGAAGTGCAGATGCGAGTGATGAATCCTGCAAAGTCTTCGACGATGCGGGAGCACATCAACAAACTCTAGGCTCTTTAGCAGGAGGTTCTTCAAGCTGGGAAGGACATATCTTCAGAATATTTGGCCATCACTTTGCTGTCCCATTTTACCCCTGAGTATTCAACTTTCTATTCTTGTTTGATCACTAGTAGGAGGCTTAGCACCATCACATGGGAGGAGCTTGTGCCGATGGTTTTGGATGAGGAAGAGTGGTTTACGAACCCTCCACAGGGTGGAGGTTCTGAGAAGGAGCCCGACTCGGATCGTGATGCCTTGAAGGCCGAGCGAACTTGTAACCATTGTGGCCAGAAGGATCACTATTGGAGGAAATGTCCTCAGTGGATCACCAAGAAAGGTGCTGATTTCTCAGCTGTAGCTGCAAAGACTCCAGCTTTTGTGCACTTGGAGATTATGGACACCGGATCTTCATCTTCTTGGAGCAGGGAGGCAGTTGGTCTCACTGCTAGGGATACTCGGGAGTGGATTCTAGACAGTAGTGCTTCCAGGCTCATGACTCCTTCCCGAGAGTTATTACAGGATCTTCGAAGGCAAACAAGTCACATCCTTATTGGTGACAAGTCCACTATCACAATTCACAGTGAGGACAGGTTGGAGATCTATCCCGATGGCGGAGGGGGGAAGTATTCCTCCGAGGTTCTTCATGTCCCATCTCATGGTTTTCATCTTTTGTCAGTGCATGAGGTTTACAAGATTGGCATGCGGGCGGAGTTTGATGAGCATTTTGTTGCTCTCCAGCAACTGGCCAGTTTGTTTGGGAAGGCGGAGTGGAGAATGGGATCTACAAACTCTCAGCACTCTCTTCTCTGACAGGTACTTAGCTTAGTGATTTGTGGCAGTTACGTCATGGCCACTTGAATGATACGTTGCGGCGGGCTTTCCGGGACCAGATGGTGGATGGCTTGCTAGATGTTGGCAGCAAGCAGGGACATTCCAGTTCTTGCGTTCGTTAGTCAGAGGAGCTTTTACAGGTAAATTATGCATTGATGTCTCGTATCATTTGGGACAAAGAGCCTACTTCAGTTAATGAAGCTCTTTCCCAGAAGACTTGGAGGAAAGCCATGCAAGTGGAACTTGAAGCTATAGAGAAGAATAACACTTGGGAGTTGGTGTCGAGGCCGTCAAACCGGCCAGTCATTGGTGTCAATGTCATGTGCATAAAATGCCATGGACATTCTCAGATGCTAGTCTAGAAGAGGCAGCCAGAAAAAGAGCATTAGAGCTAGGACTTGGAGCATAGAGTGCAGAAGAGACCAGTGAGCAAAGCATGGATGACTTGTAAAGACCTGTCAGCTACGTTGGAAGAGGCTGTCGGCTCTGCACAGGGTTTGTCGACTGAACCAGTTGGAGTCGGCTGCACCAGGGGCTGCTGTCGGCTGCAGGCGCTTCAGATAATGTGGAATTATGACTAGTCGGGCTGGCCGACTAGTAGTCGGCCAGTCCTCCAAGAGGTCCAAGAGGCTATATAAGGCAAAGAGTGCTCATTGTGTTAGGCATTCAACTCTTTAGGAGTTGGGTCCAAGTTAGGGACAGATTTTGGTGATGTTCACCTTTTGTATGAAGGTAGCCTAGGGCTGTAGATTAGGTATCTTTTTGTACCATGAGAAATATACTGAATTTCCAGCATCTCTCTCTCTCTCTCTCTCTCTCTCTCTCTCTCTCTCTCTACTCTCCCTTCTGTCTGCGTTTTTGCATCAGCATGTTCTCAGTGGTGTTTAGGGCTGAAAGAAGACCCCCAGAGCTTCTACGTGTACAGTCAAGTTTGTCTACAAGGCCAAGTATACGTCTGATGGGTCGGTGGACAAGCACAAGGCCAGACTTGTGGCTAAGGGCTATGCTCAGCGGCTTGGCATTGACTATGAGGAAACCTTTGCACCGACAGCGAGGATGACCACGATTTGGACAATCTTGCCCTTGCCTCTTCTCAGCGGTGGCCGGTATATCATATGGATGTGAAGTCTGCGTTCCTAGGTGGTGACTTGGAAGAGGTGTATGTTGAGCAACCTCCAGGCTTTGAGGTTCCAGGATCAAAGGGAATGGTTTACAAGTTACATATTACACATTAGGGCCATTGTTGTGGGTGTGCCTGCCCGTGTAGGTGTTTCTCCATTTTTCCTCATGTTCCATATTTTCCCTGTTTTTTCTGGTCGTGGGGGACTGTCTTCTGCTGGCCAACATGGTCTGTTTGCTACCCGACTTGATCATGTGCTGGCCAACATGATGTAGGTGCTGGCCGACTGGATTTTCCCAGTCGTGGGCCTCATTTATGGGCTGTCGGCCTGTTCTATACTGGCCGACCTGCTGCCCATAGTAGTATGTATAGCACTCAGTCCCCCCACACCATTCTTGTATCATACTGTACCGGATCTAGTGCATATAGCAGAGTTTATACAGCTTCTCTCTCTCTCTCTACACTTCTGCGTTTTCTCTCTCACAGCAGTTTGTCTCATTTCCGCTGTGCATTCCGACAGACCTTGCCTATCCTTTTGCAGCTAGTCTTTTAATTTTTTCATACCCAGCTTACTCATGGATTACATTTAACAGCTTTTTGGTCTCATAGACGTTCATACAATCTTTCTTTCTTTTGCTAGATCAATAGGATTAGCGTTAATCATGTGTTAAAGTCTTCCATGTTAATCATGTGTTTTAAGTATTCTGCTGTTAGCACTTGTGTGAAAATAATATAATTGAAGAGAATTTGCATTCGAGCAGGTCATTATGGATTTTGTCACAAACTTGCCACCTAGTTTGGGTAAGCGGAACATGTAGTGCATGACTATAGTAGATTGACTGAGCAAGTTTGTACCATGCAAAGGCAATGTCACAGCCAAAGGCACAACCAAATTGTTCTTGGGGTATTGGTACCCGTCGCCAGCATACATAAAGTATCACTCTTCATTATAGGAAAAAGAAACTGATAGTATTGGCAATCAGCGTAAGGGTGTCATTGGAGAAGTTTTCTTTGGCCTACAAAATATTTACACAAGGGGTTTCAGACTTCAGCTTGTAGGTGAGTTGGTTTGAGATTTGGCCTTAGAAAGAGGGGAGCAAAGTTCTAGTTCATGGCATTTTTTACAGGGGAGTAGTGCGAGACTGACAACCACCATCATCTTGTCTAGCCTCACCTAGGTGTCCTACAGCTCCAAGCACGAGTACCCACTAGTCCCTTTTACGGAAAATGTGCCCAGGGAAAGGCCAAGCAGCTTTTCAAAAACATTGAGATTGTATACCTTGGTTTCAAATGATTGTCTTGTTAGATAGCACTGCTTGCTGCTGCATTGTGTTGGTGTTCTGCCAATGATGTCTACTTGACCCTCTTTTGCTGTTGCCACCTTATATTGTCTGTAGGTGGTAAAAAGTGTCGCATCACCAAGCTTGGAGGTCAAGAAGCTTGTCTATATTTACCTTGTGCATTACGCTGAAAAGTATGCTCTCTTCACTCTAATCACTGGTATGCTTTTACTTTAGTTGTTTTAATGACAAAGAAACAGGCTTTATGTATGCTTTTTTTTTTTCTGGGGAAAAGATCCTTCTATTAGTTACCGAACAAAACAGCCATGATGGCTAAGTACAAACTCAGCTCCATAGAGGGGAGCAAGAATCAATAAAAGGGGAAGGATGCTCCTCCCGGCTGGTCGCTCTAGGAGGAGAAGGCTACCTCGTACATATGGCAGGGGGGGGGTGTGAAACAACCACATAGGTGGTCTATAATGCCAAGTGGGCTCACCGCCATTGTCAGTAAGAAAAGGACTGTGCTGCCAAATCCTCAGGAAGGCCTCTCGGTGCTTCCGCATGCGGTCGGAGCCACCCTAAAGCTGTCAGAATATGCAGCGGAGATGATGACCAAATCTGGGAACACAAGAGCAATAAACGCAGGCAGAAAAAACAGCACAAAAAGAGAGAGATGTAGGCGTGTAACTCTGCTCTGATATACACAAGAAGATCCCGAATATGATACAAATGAGGTATGGGGGCTAAGGACCTATATATACTCCCCTAGAGGGCAGTCGGCCAGCATCAGGAAAGCCCACGACTGAGAAAAATGTCCACGACTGCTGAAAATAGCAGTCGGCCAGCTACAGATGCCTCCGCCTAGTCAGAACAAGTCGGCCAGCACTCTGACAGCCCACGACTGATGTAGATCCAGTCGGCCAGCTTCAGAGTGCTCCTGGCATCACCTGGCAGCCCTCCCAAGCCTCAGAAAAATGGGAAAAAATAGGGGAAAAATACGGAGTGTGGGGAAAAATGGGAAAACACCTCATAAGGGCGGGCACACCCACAATAAAGGCCCTGGTGTATAAAACTAGACAGGAGATGACTTCTAACACCCCCTCTCGGCTCCTGGCTGTGTAACCAACCACTGGGAGCTGGGGTGCCGCCTCAGCAAATCCTGAGAGCGACTTCGTGAAGAGGTCCACCGTACTGTCCTCCGTCGAACAGAACTCCAGCAAGATGTAATCAGCAACAATCTGTTCACGAACAAAGTGCCTCTGGATGACCAAGGGTTCCTCCAGTGGAAGCCCAAACCTGCAATGTAACCTCCTCATGCTCCGTAAAACTGCTCCTCGGGCATAAGTAGATCTCCTCGTGTCCGGATCTCCTCCCCAAACCGAGTCACTCCAACCGTGGAGTCGGACTCCATCCAACAATCCCCCTCCTGTGTACAAGAGTCCATGATCCTTCGCATGCCGCAGAAACCACAGGAAACGCAATCCTGCCTCACAAAGAGACATCTGCAACCAAGAGCTCAACTGCCTCATTAGGAAGCTCCCGTCCAATCCGGTGTCCATCAACCAGATCCATGAACCATACAGCTTCTGAATCACAGAGACATCACACTGCTCACAAGGATCAACACCTGTTACGGTGCACAAGCAAGTCCTGGAAACCTTCTAAAGACCACGCAAGGCCTTCTGAAACCTGTCAACCACCCCCTCTGAATCCGGAACCACAAAGCCTGGAGAAACCACCTCCTTCTGCAAGTAATCACCTGTCACCTGCCTGGCTTTCCGAAAGGTCCCCGTGGAAAGAACATCCTCAACTACTGGAAGTTCTATGTCCCGAACACTACGAGACATCAGAGCATAAGTGACCTGTTCAGCTTCCTCTGACTCACGAACACAAGAACTACCAACCTCAGTACTGGAAAGTTTCTGCCAACTGCTGCTATCTACTGGCAAGCTATCCACCATCTGGTCCCGGAAAGCCCGCACCTGCAGCGTATCCACACCTGAGTAGCTATTACCATACTGCCACTCATCACAATCTTGAGGACCTGGGAGAGAGAGTGCTGAAAGCCTGTAGACTCCATTCTCCACTCCACCTTCCCAAACCACTTGGCCTGTTGCTTTGTCCCGGAGAGCAACAAAATGCTCATCAAACTCCACCCGTACGCCAGTCTTGCAAACCTGATGCACTGACAACAGATGAAAACCTAGTGCCGGAACATACAACACCTGGGAGGAATGTTTCCCCCCTCTGCCATCGGGAACTATCTCCATCCTGCCCTCACTGTGAACTGGGATAGTGGACGTATCCCCAGTAAGAATATGACCAGAAAGCCTGCAGAGATCCTGTAAACCGGAACGGGAAGGAGTCATGTGCCTGGAAGCACCACTGTCGAGAATCCACTCCCGAGTATCCGTTGCGGAGAATCCTCCAATCTCCTCCCTGCCTGAAGAAAATGAAGCATCGGTGTCCATCACCTCCAGGTGCACAAAAGCCGGAGTCTTCATGATTGCTGAGGAGTCTTCACCCTTCTCGGTCTTCCGCTTGGGACACTGCCTCCAGTAGTGGCCTTTCTCGCCACAATCATTACAAGTCCTCTCTGCCTTTAGTTTCTCGCGGTCAGCGTCGGACATCTTCTCAGAAGACTTCTCCGATGAAGCCTTCTCCTTGCCCGAGTTACGGCCTTTCGACCGTTGGCCAGTAAAGGCCTCCGAACCTCCACCCTGAGGAGGGTTCGTGAATCGTTCCTCCTGGTCTAGGACCATGGGCACAAGCTCCTCCCACGTGATGGTGCTGAGCCTGCCACTGGTAATCAAAGAGGAGTAAAATGCTGAGTACGAAGAGGGCAAATGTGACAGCAACGTGATGGCCATGTCCTCTGACGATATCTCCTTCCCAGCCTGAAGAACTTCCTGCTGAAGAGCCTGCAGCTTGTTAATATGCTCCCGCATCGTCGACGACTTTGCAGGGCTCATAACCCCCATCTGTACTTCCAAGGAAATCCTCTTCATGGGCGATACCCTGTTATAAAGTGAGGCCAAATGCTGCCATATACCTCTGGCCAGCGTCATGTGCTTGACATGATTGATTACCTGCGGTGTGCAGTTGAGGAAAATAAACGAACGGACCCTGGCGTTGACGCGATCCCACATCTGCGTCTGGGCCTCCCGGTCCTTTCGGGTTGACGGTAACTCCCCTTCCTCTACTTCCGGCCGTGGAACACCAACAACGACGAAATCGGCGAGATCGTAGGACTCCAGAACGGATTCCATCATCACCTTCCATATGCCGTAGTTGCTCCCGTCCAACTGACGGTCCACCGGAAACGTGGGGAGTGTCGGGATCTTCACATGTCTCTCGGCCATCTCAAAAAGATCTGCCATAGCGGGGATGTACTCTGAAAAGGGTGGGTGGGTGGGAACAAAGAAGAACTGGTACCTGCAAGTGGCTGTCCAGCAAATCAGCCCGCCTTCCTCTTGCTTCTCCTCTTCCCGAACAGTCCAGAACAGTCCACCAATCAGCCACAAAACAGCCCCCCTCTTGCTCACACAAATCCCAAGAACTATCTAGAGCCTAGGCTCTGATACCATGTCAGAATATGCAGCGGAGATGATGACCAAATCTGGGAACACAAGAGCAAAAAACGCAGGCAGAAAAAACAGCACAAAAAGAGAGAGATGTAGGCGTGTAACTCTGCTCTGATATACACAAGAAGATCCCGAATATGATACAAATGAGGTATGGGGGCTAAGGACCTATATATACTCCCCTAGAGGGCAGTCGGCCAGCATCAGGAAAGCCCACGACTGAGAAAAATGTCCACGACTGCTGAAAATAGCAGTCGGCCAGCTACAGATGCCTCCGCCTAGTCAGAACAAGTCGGCCAGCACTCTGACAGCCCACGATTGATGTAGATCCAGTCGGCCAGCTTCAGAGTGCTCCTGGCATCACCTGGCAGCCCTCCCAAGCCTCAGAAAAATGGGAAAAAATAGGGGAAAAATACGGAGTGTGGGGAAAAATGGGAAAACACCTCATAAGGGCGGGCACACCCACAACAAAGGCCCTGGTGTATAAAACTAGACAGGAGATGACTTCTAACAAAAGCTTCCCTCACTGTCCACGATGAATGATATCCAGCCAGATCCTCTGGATGGACTCCGTTGGCGGGGTGAGGTTGCCCTCAATAGTCTCGCTTCTACAACGAGCTCTCCAAATATGCCATGTTGCAATAATATTGCAAATCTCCCATCTTTGATAGGAAACGGGAGTCCAATGATTAGTGGAGGGAGCTGGAGCTAGAACTGTAGGGGCACGAATCCTGCCCTCCATGTGAAGCTACTCTGTCCGCACTCTGGAGACTGGAATATGCATATGGTAAGAGCCCAGCTCTTGAGAGGTGAAACGGAAGAGCTATGGCGGGTCAAAGATCTCCATTATTGTGTGGAGAGAAAGAAAGAAAGAAAGAAAAGATATATTAATGTCTACTGAAGGCCAGATTAGCCCATGAGACAAATCTGTATACAACAAGTCCATGTCCTGAGTATCATGGAAAGAAAAACTGAAATGAAAAGCTAATCCTAGTCATATGCATCTCACTATGCAGTCACTATTTATCATGCTATAGATGTACAATCATGATAGGTGGTATACTACTAATTCCACCCCGTGGAGATGGTGGGGTGTAGTACATCATACATGGGGCATGGGGTGAGGAGGACTCTCACATCTATTGTGCCTTGGTGTAGCCTTTGGACTCTCTCCTCCATAGCTCTGCGGCATCGTGCCTGGATCTGGGCAGACTGGGCTTGATGGAGTGGTGGTGGTCTGCGTGCTGGTAGTCGCGGCCTCATGGCAGCTCCGATCTCCAAGGCTCTCTGTAGTGTGAGCCCTTGTTGGGAGGTAGATGATACAGGGGGAGGGAGATGTAACTCGCTGATAGGCCTGAAGAAGTTGGTGATATGGGGCTTGGATCTCTGGCTTTGCACCTGTAGAAGCCTCTCTCTATGTCGGTGTAGCTCAAGGAGGAAAAGGCCTACGCATCTCTGATCAGGATACTCCATCACCCGGCTAAGTGGGCCAAAACCCTCTTTGAACAAGCAGTGATATCTCCCTCTGATCTCATAATATATAGGGCATCTGCATATGTAATGCTCCTCTGTCTCTATGTCTCTGTGGCATAATCTGCATACTCTATCCTCTCTAGGGGTCTCTGCTACTCTCCATGCCTCAATCTCTGGAGTGTGAGAGGAAACTATGTCGTGAGACGTGTACATCCATATAGCCTGGGCGTCTGACAAATCCATCCTCTGTGAATCTAAGGAAATGATCTCTGTAGTACTGCATCTTGGTGGGAAGGGGACCCGACCAAGTCTCCTTGGTGTGCATCTGGATCAAATGTTGTCTCAGAACTCTATTCCTCTCCTCTCGGGAGAGTGTAAAGTATGGGGAGTGATCATCATACTGGAAGGGTGGTAATCTATCCATGTCGAGCCCATGTGTTGAGAACCACTCATCTACTGCAGGCTGCAGCACACCATGATGGGTGATGGCCCTCTATTGCAATACTCTGTGAGGACTCCATGGCCAAGCGGGGGTCTCTCCATCCGATGCCAATCATATGTGGAGAGGTTAGGGGCCCATATCAGTCTTGGGTGACTAAGGTGTCAAATAGTCATCCTTTGGTGCGAGGCTCCTAGAAGTGAGCATGATGACACCATCGCTCCATCAATGCAAGGGCAGCATAACCTCGGGTGAGCCTGACATGCGATGCCTGTCTCATGGAGAAATGGCTCCCATTACTAGTGATGGTGATACCCAAGTATACATATGATTCTGTCACCTCCACTTGACTGCCTCTATATGTGATCATTGTACGTCTAGAAGTGTGAAAGATCATGACCTTGGTTTTCCCAAGGTTCATTGAAAGGCCTCTCATTGTACAAAAATCATCTAAGGTGTCCATGCGGCGCTGCAGTCCCTCCTGTGAGTCGGATATTAGAATGATTTCATCTGCATAGAGTAATAAAGTGACCAAAACCCCTGAGAGTGATGCACCACTCCCTCCTCCTTTGTCTATGAAGTCCGTGACCTCATCTATGTACAGGCCAAAGAGTGTCGGGGAGAGTGGGCAGCCCTGCTTCACCCCCATAGTACTATGTATCTCCTCTGACAGACCACCTGGGCATCTGGCTCATCCCGTCACCTTCTCATATAAAGCTTTGATCCCCCAGATCATATGTGAAGGCATCCCAAGAGTCTGCAATCTCTGCAGGAGCCGGTCCCGTGGCACTCTGTCAAATGCTTTGCAGAAATCCACAAAGCAACAATAGAGTCTCTTCTCCCATGACGTGGCTTGCTCAATCAGGCTCCTCAAGGTGAAGATATGATCCAGTGTGCAGAAGCTACTGCGGAACCCAGCCTATCCTGGAGCATGATGTCACCAGCCTCGACATTTCCCAGTATGAAAGGGGTCTGGTGGACTCCAGGATGTCTAAATATTTGGAAAGTATAAGCTTTGGGAATGGGAGATTATCCTAGAATACAAAGGACCACACTCCTAAAATTTAGGAGAGTTGCTATTTTTGGCCCGACTCCGATGGAAATTCTGTTCGCGTCATTACATCTGGAATTGAGCAGATACCAAGAGTTGGCAAAGTACCTATGACACAATGTCTACTAGTTGGGATATTTTTAGAGGTAAAGATTATGGAAGGACCCATCTCTTAGATTGGGACATGTGGCAAGAAAGTGAACCAAAGTGAGACAAGTGGCTTGACACTTGTTAGAAAGTGGATCAAAGTGAGACAAATGGCCTCACCTGTCACTTCAGCTATCTCTGTGGACCATACACTAGGGCAGTCAGCCTTTGGTCCTTGCACGGGCGTTGTATGGACGCTTGAGTGTGTGTACGACATCTTCTTGGGGTAGGGACCCCTAATTTGGGATGCCGGCTTCAATATGCGCGTCGGAGCGCCCACAGCGATGCGAGTTTTTTTTTCCGGTGAAAATGTCCGCGGTGTCTTCTTGGTTGTAGGGGTGCTGACCATTTGTTGATTGGACACCCGATTGTGCATTTATTAAGGTTAAAGTTTATCGTATTTTAAGTGAAAATAATCCAAAATTTACATATAGGCTAGATCTGGTGTCTGTTTTGGATGCTGTAAAATCCTATATTAGGGTAAAAGCGTGCGTAGATCATGGAGCCCTCTCTCTTCATTAATGGAGGCTCTCTTACTGCACACTAGCCTCTACCACCGTTACAGGCTGCCCTAATGATGGCTACTCTCTTTCTCTCTCTCTTGAAGGCTGCCCATGAAGAATACCGGCTGTTGGGGACTGTTTTGGAGGCTTCCATCGCGAAGAAATTCTGAAGGCAAGGGTATTTAATCATTTATTATGATTTTTAGCCATTGTACTTGTTGTACCAGCCCTTGTACTTGCTTTACCAGCCATTGTACTGGCTGTACCAGCCCTTGTACTTGCTGTACTTACTGTACCAGCCATTGTACCTATTGTACCAGCCATTGTTTTGGCTGTACCAGCTACTGTACCTACTGTACCGGCCACTGTACCTATTGTACCGGCTGAATGGAGAGCTGAACCTGTTGTACCAGCTCTATTGCATGAAGACCCGTGGTTTTTGGGGAAGAATGAGTACCCACACGGCGGTATATGGATTATATTGTTGGTTCAGCATTTCTACAGCTTGTGTTCCGGCTGCCTTGTGTTGGGCTGTGTTATGGCATTTGTATATGGATAATCCGGCATCTCCCGTGGGGAGAGTAAGGCCCTCAAAGCTTGTACATGATATTATTCTCCTTGGGTAGTAAAATACTCCAAGGAGGGGGTCAGCCCATTCTGGCCTCTGTGTGGTGTCACATGTGCAAGATCCATTTTCAGCATTTGTGGATGTTTTGTCCAGCTTTTATGTTTTATGCAAAGTGATGATGGATGTGTTAAGGCTATGGCCATGTTTAAGTGTTTTAATATGCATTGATGGTATCAACAAGAGTGTCAAAGACCCTAGTTCCTCGGGCACCCGCCACGAGTTACATTGGTATCAGAGCATAGGCTTTCTTGGAAGCGGAGGCTTCCTTCTATCAATAAGGAAGAGAAAAGATCTCAAGTGGGGACCACACTTACCATCATTGTTGTTAAGCATGGCCATCCGCTTCGTAGCTTATGAAGCAAGAGCATGAGCAGTAGACAGCTTGTTGATCTAAGGATTTATGAATTCACAAAATTTTATCTTAGAAGTGTGGAGTTGGCTTTATGTGCACACGTTTAGCACTCTTTCCATATGGATATTGTGGATTATATTATCAAGCTTACAAGCAAGCTATATGGAGATATATCTCAGGATATCTTAAGGATATGGTGACGAGATATTTCTTTTGGCTTCATGACCAACCTGGCAAAGAAAAGCTAAGTATACTTTGAGTTTGCAAAGTTGGTGCTTTTGCTATTTACTATGAAGTGTTTTTGATGTTCACTAACCCTTGCATAGCCATGCAAGAGGAAAGTTGGTGTTGTTTGCCTTGAGATGGTTTCAGGGAAACATTGTTTATGGCTCCCTTTATTGAGATGGATTATATCTATGGAGATTTCTTTCTTGGACGAGATTTATATAGATATTGGGCTTCACAAGCAATTTCTATGGACGAATCTGTCCGAGTTTATAGAGAAGAAATCTTTGGATATCTCATGGATATGATGCTTTTATGAATAAAGTCCACCTCTACTCCAAGGTGTGTGGTTAGCATAGAGTATGTGGCAAGAGTTATGGTATACAAGTCTATGGATTCCTGGACTTCTTTTCTAGGGATTTGGATCTATCCTTAGGTTTATGGATTATTCTTTTTGGCTCTCTTTATTTGGGATGCATTGGATTTGTGAATCTCATGGTTCACATACCCTGTGTAGTGTTCTCTTGTCCTACGTGCTCTCTTGAAGATTGTTTCTATCATGTGTGGGTGGAACAATAGAGAGCAGATGGAAGGGAACATGGACACTTCAGAGGCTAGTGTCGAGCACAACATGCCGTGTGTAGTGTTCTCGTCCTACGTGCTCTCTTGAAGATTGTTTCTACCATATTTGGGTGGAACAATAGAGAGCAGATGGAAGGGAACATGGGCACTTGAGAGGGTAGTGTGAGTTGGTTGTCGAAATGCCTACAGTGGCCGAAATCCCTATAAACTATGTGTAGCAGAAATGCTTATGGAACACCAAGTTATCTATGCCTGCGAGTGATTGTTTTATCTTGTTACTTAAGCCCACCTCTCATTCAAGGTGTGTTGTCAGAGTACGCCTGGTTGGAACGGGACTTATGTCAATGCCAAGGGTCATGTGGACCGATGTCTTGTTGGCAGGAGACTTATTTTGTCTCGCCCATTTACTTGGGACATGATTTTGATATTGGTATTATGGAGACTTATTTAGTCTCACCTATTTCTTTGGGACATATTATATTGGATTTTTGAGACTGTCTTGTCTCGCCCACTTGATGAGATAGGATTATATCTTGAATATATGGCTTGAAGCTTAAAGTTGCGGACAACTTTTAAGAAGCTGGGGAGGATGTCACCAGCCTCGACATTTCCTAGTATGAAAGGGGTCTGGTGGACTCCAGGATGTCTAAATATTTGGAAAGTACAAGCTTTGGGAATGGGGGATTATCCTAGAATACAAAGGACCACACTCCTAAAATTTGGGAGAGTTGCTATTTTTGGCCCGACTCCGATGGAAATTCTGTTCGCGTCATTACATCTGGAATTGAGCAGATACCAAGAGTTGGCAAAGTACCTATAACAGAATGTCTACTAGTTGGGATATTTTTAGAGGTAAAGATTATGGAAGGACCCATCTCTTAGATTGGGACATGTGGCAAGAAAGTGAACCAAAGTGAGACAAGTGGCCTGACACTTGTTAGAAAGTGGATCAAAGTGAGACAAGTGGCCTCACACTTGTCACTTCAGCTATTGTGTGGCTCTCCACTTGTCATTGTAGCCTTCTCTTGCCATTTTAGCTCATGGGAGGCCCAAATCTATAAATTGGAGCTCTCTTTCTTCATTAATGGAGGCTCTCTTGCTGCGCACTAGCCTCTACCACCGTTACAGGCTGCCCTAATGATGGCTACTCTCTTTCTCTCTCTCTTGAAGGCTGCCCATGAAGAATACCGGCTGTTGGGGATTGTTTTGGAGGCTTCCATCGCCAAGAAATATTGAAGGCAAGGGTATTTAATCATTTATTATGATTTTTAGCCATTGTACTTGTTGTACCAGCCCTTGTATTTACTGTACCAGCCATTGTTTTGGCTGTATCAGCCCTTGTACACTTGCTGTACCTGTTGTACCAGCCATTGTACTTGTTGTACCAGCCATTGTTCTGGCTGTACCAACCCTTGTACCGGTTGTACCAGCCACTGTACCTACTGTATCGGCCACTGTACCTATTGTACCGGCTGAATGGAGAGCTGAACCTGTTGTACGAGCTCTATTGCATGAAGACCCGTGGTTTTTGGAGAAGAATCAGTACCCACATGGAGGTATATGGATTATATTGTTGGTTCAACATTTCTACAGCTTGTGTTCCTGCTCGGTTGCCTCGTGTTGGGCTGTGTTATGGCATTTGTATATGGATAATCCGGCATCTCCCATAGGGAGAGTAACCCCCTCAAAGCTTGTACAGGATATTAGGACTATTATTCCGCACATTCGTTCTTGCAAGACATCGAAGCTTGTGTCAAATCCCCACGGATCTTCCCTCGTGATCGATCTTGGTTCGAAACTCGAATCCTGCAAACAAACGAACAACAAACAAGCAAAGGGGGGTGCAGGCCTGACTCACCTCCCAACCATGACAGCCGTGGGCGAGCCCACAGTCTTGGCTGTCCCCACCGAGCCACGAGCTGAGCTAACTAGGTTGACGTACCGACCAATCTTCTCCTCGCGACGTCCCATACCGCCACGAAGCTGCCCTCGCGGGCCTCGAGATTGCTGCCGGCCTCGTCTGCATAAAGCAGGTGCACGTCTGCACTAGATCCAGGCTCCAAGACCATAGAGCTCTCACAAACTCGCGAGACTCTCTATATTACAATAACTAACCTTGGCCACCCTTTTATAGGCTCTTGGCCGGTCATCGGGCGTCCACACTTGGCCGCCCGCCCGTCCATACTTGGGTGCCCGCCCGTTAGTATATCCCTAACTCAGCTCGTCAATCAGCCTGCCTAGTTCCAGGCTTCCCCAAGCCTCGAAACTAGTCTTGCATGCGTATAGCACACGGTAGATACCCACTGTGCACATGACATACTCCCCTTCCTCTAAGAGCTCACTCCTGAGCTCACTAAAAAGCCAGGGTAATCTCTCTGAAGAGAAGTCAATGTCTCCCATGTAGCGTCCTCCTCAACACGATCCTTCCACTTGATTTTGTATTCCGTGATAAGCATATGATGCAATCTTCGTTCACGAAATCCAAGAATCTTTTCAGGTTCGTGCGGAATAAATGTCATGTCCTGGACATCTATAATTTCTTGAGGAGTAACTAACTGATCTGCTCCACCCAGTACTTCCTTAAGTCTACTGACATGAAATACAGGATGAACTTTCACATGAGATGGCAAATCCAATTCATATGCAACTGAACCAATCCGTCGTGTAACACGAAATGGTCCACAGTATCTAGGAGATAATTTCGGAGATCTACCTGTCCGTAAAGTCTCGGAATCTTTCGGAACTCGCAAATACACCATCGTTCCTTCAGAGAACTCTCTAGGTGAACGATGTCTATTAGAATAAAACCTGTCTCGGTCTTGAGCACTTCTAATAGATTCCTTTGCAACTTGTAACATTTCCTGCATATCTTGCAAAAAATTACGTGCTGCATCATGCTGAAGTCCTGAGAATCCTACTGTAACAGGTGATCTTGGTTGAAAACCGTACATAAGCATGAAAGGACTAAACCCTGTACTCGTATGCTTAGTACTGTTATATGCAAATTCTAACATAGGAAGATAATCCTCCCATGAACTTTGTCTTTTGGATACATATGCTCGAAGCATATCCTCCAAAATCTGATTCACTCTTTCAGTCTGGCCATCAGATTGAGGATGATCTGAGGAACTCAAATTCAAAGTTGTTTCCAACTTCTCGAAAACAAGTTTCCAAAAATCACTCGTAAACTTAGAGTCCCTATCACTGACTATGTCCTGCGGTAACCCGTACAGTCTAAACAATTGCTCGATAAACTGCCGAGCTAATTGCGTAGCTGTAATAGTCTTCCGGGTCGGTAAAAATCTAGCCATTTTTGTCAAGCGATCTACCACAACCCAAATAGAATCGTGGCCTTGATGTGTTCTTGGCAATCCGGTAATAAAATCCATGGAAATACTTTCCCACTTATTACCTGGGATTTGCAAAGGATGCAACAACCCAGCCTGTCTAAAGCGTTCAGCTTTATTTGCCTGACAAATCTGACACTTGAGAACATAATCTTCTACATACCCTTTCATCTTCGGCCAATAAAAAGTGTGTTTCACTAATGATAGTGTCTTGTGTACCCCAGGGTGTCCAGCAGAAGGGGCGTCGTGACACTCCCTCAGAATCTTGGACCTAATGTCCGGGATCTGTGGTACACAAATTTTGTCATTACGGAATAGTAAACCATTCCGAATCATCCACTGACCTCCTGCAGCCTGAATGGTAGACTGCGCAGTCATCGAGTCTTGGTCAATCAATGAGCTCCCGTCCTGGATCTTCTGCCAAAATGGACCAAAATAACTATCAGTCCTGCAAAGCCCTCTCAATGACTGAAATAAGTCAGTAGAAATCTCGGTGAACGACAAAGAATTCACCTCTCTAATCCGACTAAGCGCATCTGCAATATTATTCATGGACCCTTTCCGATAACGGATCTCAAAATCAAAATCTTGCATTAACTCTGCCCAACGAGCTTTCCTACCTCTCAAATCGTCCGCATCACACACATACTTGATTGACTGATGATCAGTCAATACCACAAACTTGGAGCCATATAAATAATGTCTCCAAACCTTGAGAGCATGAATTACAGCATAAAGCTTCTTCTCAAGGGTTGGCCAACGAGATTGAGTGTCGTCTAGCTTTTTACTTTCAAAAGCAACCGGTCTACCATCTTGAAATAAAGCAGCCCCGATAGCATAGTCACTGGCATCAGTTTCAAGAACATAAGGCCGACTAGGATCAGGCAATGCTAAGATAGGTGCTTCCTTGACTTTATCTTTCAAAAGTCTGAAGGCCATATCCAAATCGTTATTCCAAGTAATAGGCTGATTGGACTTACGTCCACGACCTTTCAATAAGTCGGTCATCGGTAGTGTGAGCTGAGAGTACTCCCGTACAGATTTCCTAAGAAAAACTACAAAACCGAGAAAAGAACGAAGTTGTTTCACTGTTCGCGGTATAGGCCAGTCCAAAACCTTCTGAACTCGGTCATAGTCAATGCTCAATCCATCTCTAGTGATCTTGTGTCCCAAGTAAATGATGTCGGTCATAAAGAACTCACATTTACTCATCTTGGCATATAGTCGATTCTGTCTTAAAATAGATAAGACAATCGTGAGGTGTCTGACATGATCCTCAAGAGTACGACTATAAATCAAAATATCATCCAGGAACACCACCACAAATTTTCCCAAATGTTCACGAAAAAGATCGTTCATCATTTGCTGGAAAGTGGCTGGAGCATTGGTTAACCCAAAAGGTAATACGAGAAACTCGTAATGGCCATACCTAGTCCGAAAGGCGGTTCTTTCGACATGCCTTTCATGAATACGTATCTGGTGATAGCCAGTACCCAAATCTATCTTCGTGAAATATTTCGCTCCTGCTAACCGGTCAATTAGGTCATCTGATCTAGGGAGAGGATAACGGTTCTTAATTGTCAACTTGTTCAATCTTTTGTAATCTATACACATTCTCCAAGTATTGTCCTTCTTTCTCCTAAGCAACACAGGTGCACCCCAAGGTGATTTACTTGGACGGATCTGGCCCATCCTCAAGTAATCTTCGAGTTGTTTAGCCAACTCATCTTCCTCAGCTTGGCTCATCCTATAAGGTGGAATACTCACAGGATGAGCACCAGGGATCAAGTCAATACGATGATCTACTGCCCGTTCAGGTGGTAAACCCGATGGCAATTCCTTAGGAAATACATCTTGAAATGAATCAAGTATCTTCTGTAATTCTTTGCTTTCAAACACACTTAATTCATTCACATCCATGGAAGGGATGAGAAAAGAAGAAAGTGGAATCAATACACAATGGAAAGCGGTGTACAAAGAAGAATTCATTATATTTCCAAAATTAATTGTATTTACAAGAGGTCCCTGAGAGGGATGGATACAATCACCTAAAATACTATACTTGGTGTCCCTATGCTGAAAAGAAAAAATATGACTAGACCAATCTATCTGGACATCAAGAGTCTTAAACCACTCAATCCCTAATAACAAGTCTACATTTTCCAGATGCATGACATAGCATTCCAGAGTATCTTTGTAGTCCTGAATCTGGATTGGAAGCATCTCGACCTTGCGATCCCAAACTTGTCTGCCCGCAGGTAGACGTACCTCATAGGTATGGTCGCTGAGTGTCGTGTCAAGACTCAATTTCTGCACAAGTTTGTAGTTAACAAAATTATGCGAACTGCCAGGGTCTAAAAGAATGTGAATTTTATGGCCATTCACTTCTCCATAAACTCGGAGAAGATCATGTATGCCAAATACCTTAGAATTGAATAGACAATCAGAACAAGTACTAGGGCGAGAAAGTACAGTAATTGACGTACCTGTCAAAGACAACTGGTTAGCTGCCTTTGGCTTGGGTCCTGCGTTTGACTTGGTACCCTTTTGCTTCGGGCACTCATTACGCATGTGTCCTTTTTCTTCGCAGATAAAACAACGTCCTTCCTTCTTGAGCTTCAAAGCCCTAAGGAGTCGTTTCTTCTTCGCTGGTGTCGAACTTGAATTCTTCGAAGGTTGGTCCGAAGACTTGCCTTCAGTCGTGTTAGCCATAGGTGCGGAGAACTTTCTTTTATGCTTGTTCCCCTGCTCGGTAACGGGTTTTGACTTGGAAGAGACCATCGTATCATCATAGATACGAGCTGAATGAATGGCCTCGTCCAAAGTTTTACATTTATTATTTTTAACCTGTAAACGGTACGAGTCGGGTAAACCAGCTACGAAAAACCCCAAAAGAGTAGTGGGATCCATCTTTGTAGCCTTCATCTGCAAGTCACGAAATTTCTGGAGGTAGACCTCATAAGTGAGGTGCTGCGAGGTCATGGTCAAAGCTGAAAACCGGGCAACAACATCGTAGTCATCCTCTTTCTTGAGGAATTCTTTCTTGAAAATGTCTTCGAATTGTGCCCAAGTCGTTGGCTTTGGGTTCAAGTTCCTTCCACCAAAGCAAAGCTTTGCCGGACAGGAAACCTGCTGCTAACTGTATCTTCTTTCCATCATCATATGGATGAAACTGAAAGTGAACTTGCCACTTATGTAGCCAAGTGTCCACGATCTCCTTGGTTCTCTGCTTTTGCTCGCCCCCGAACGGTTCCGGAGTAATATTGGGGCCTAAAGCAGAAGCCAAGGTATCCATTCCCGAAAAAGTAGAGAGGGTAGTGGTTAATAGAGCGATGGAGTTCTGCAAAGCCTGCATCTGGGCTGCGATTTGTGCCTGACGTTCCGACGAAGAAGCTTCAAGAGCTACTTTAAACTCTTGGAAATCTAATTTTGACACAAACTCGTCAAAAAGATCGGTATCGGTGCCTTCCGTAGCCGGCAAGCCTTCGCGTTCCACGAGGGGCTCCAACTCTGATTCTTGGGTCGACATCGTGAAGAGGGTACGTGGAGAGAAAAGTCGATCTTTGCACAATGAAAGTGCGAGCGAACTTGAGAGCTTGAGAGCTTGAAAACTTGAGAACTTGAGAGATGTGTGGCAAGAAGCCCACGTGAGGGGGATTATAAAGGTTTCCCAAAAGCCAAAAAAAATCTCGAAAAGCTATGCTTAGCTTTTACTTTAGCTTTTGTGTTTTTTTTTTCTTGAATAAATAAATAAATATATATATATTTATTAATATATATATATATGGATATATATATTCGGTTTTCTTAAAAAAATAGACACCTTTGGAAACCTTAGAGAGGGGGGGTTCTTTTAAAATTTAAAATTTTAACCTCCCCTAAAAAAAAAAAAAACAAAAACGAAAGCATAAAAAAAACATTGCTTTCTTACGTGTTTTTTTTTTTTCTTCGCATCCCTCCTGGTGCCTGGATTAGCCGGCGGTTGCCAACATGGACTGCTGACGTCACGTGCTGGTGCCTGCGTTTCATACGTACTGCTGCCGCTGACGTCAACCTGCGCTGCAGGAGTTTGCTTTCCAGCCGGCGCCGCCTGTGCGCACAGGTGGTCTTGGCCATTGTTGCCTGCCCGCCTGGCCTAAGCGACTACGTAGGCCTGGCCTGGGCACCAGCCCGCCTGGCCTAGGCGCTGCGTAAGCTGCTGGCCGCCTGGGGACATGGCTGGCTGCCTGCGTATACAAGCTGCCTGCGTACAAAGCCTAACAGCCTGCCTGCGTACAGAACCTGCCAGCGCACAAGTCTCAGCCAGCGGTACCCTGCGCATACCACAGCACGCGATGTTCTCCTCTCTCTCTCTCTCTCGTTCAACAAAAAGCAACGAAAATCAACATGCTTTTTTCTTCTTCTTTTTTTTCTGTTTTCTCTCCCTGCAGGTTATGCGACTGCACACAAGGCCTCTTCTTTGCAAAAGCAATCAGCCCAATTAAAACTACCATCTCCCATCATCAACATGGGTTTCTTAGATGAAGAAAAAACACATACAAAACTGAAAACTGCAGTATGCACAGAAAAAACAGCAAGTTTTTAAACACATACCGTTCTTCGACCTCTTCTTCTCTACCTACCAACTTGCTCGTTCACGAGGTATGCTCTGATACCACTTTCAAATCCCCACGGATCTTCCCTCGTGATCGATCTTGGTTCGAAACTCGAATCCTGCAAACAAACGAACAACAAACAAGCAAAGGGGGGTGCAAGCCTGACTCACCTCCCAACCATGACAGCCGTGGGCGAGCCCACAGTCTTGGCTGTCCCCACCGAGCCACGAGCTGAGCTAACTAGGTTGACGTACCGACCAATCTCCTCCTCGCGACGTCCCATACCGCCACGAAGCTGCCCTCGCGGGCCTCGAGATTGCTGCCGGCCTCAGCTGCATAAAGCAGGTGCACGTCTGCACTAGATCCAGGCTCCAAGACCATAGAGCTCTCACAAACTCGCGAGACTCTCTATATTACAATAACTAACCTTGGCCACCCTTTTATAGGCTCTTGGCCGGTCATCGGGCGTCCACACTTGGCCGCCCGCCCGTCCATACTTGGGTGCCCGCCCGTTAGTATATCCCTAACTCAGCTCGTCAATCAGCCTGCCTAGTTCCAGGCTTCCCCAAGCCTCGAAACTAGTCTTGCATGCGTATAGCACACGGTAGATACCCACTGTGCACATGACAGCTTGCATGGGACACATTGGAAGCAATGTATCATGTACGCAACGAGGCAAGAGTTGCCTACTTGAAGAGGCAATTGGATCTTCTTTCTATGGATGAGGGTGACTCCATGGTAGATCATCTCACGAAAGTGAAAGATTTGCAGGAACAATTGCTCAACATTGATGAGGTTATCCCATACAGACAGATGGTCACCAACACTCTTCATTCTTTACCGCCTTCCTACTTGGGCTTTCACACCTCTCTCAACCTCTCAATGAGAGGAGGTGGTGATCCCGTCACTTTTGAAGAGCTCGTGGGTTTACTCTTGCAGGAAGAGCAAACAAGAGCAAACTTATCGAGCAACCGTGGTGGAGACAAGGCATTTACAGCCAAGGATAAGGGTAAAGCAAAGAGCTTTAGGCATGGGGGACAACAATCTAGCAAGGCTGGTCATGGATAGCCCTCTTCTGGTGGTGAAAAGTCTGACAAAGGGGATGCAAACAAGCCCAAAAAGAAGGGCAAATGTCACTACTGCCATAAACCTGGACACTACATCAGTGAATGTAGGAAGCGGATTGCAAAAGAGAAAAGGAAAGAAGCAGGCATGCAGTAGCAGACTCTTCTGATGACAAAGCACAGCAATCAGCTAATGTAATCCAGGAAGAGTACACTTTTTTAGTCACATGCATAGTAGCCAGGAGTTTCATAAAAAAGGTTTTTTAAACGCGTTTCGAAAAACGTTTCGAAACGTTTCATGGTGAAGCCCAGAAGTATGAAACGGCTCGGGTACCCGGGGGGGGGGGGGACACATGTTACCTTGATCTCATAGGCTCAAATAAATTAGCACAACTTAATAATTTACGATTTACAACTTACAAGTAACCAAATGGCAAAAGGAGTCAGGACCAAAGAGTGGCAATCCATAAAATGAGAAATGTCACATGATACATCATAAATGTCACATGCCACATGGGCTATGGCTGAAGCAAATGAGAGTATGTCACATGTGACATGTGACTGCCACTAACACCATACATCAAAGAAACTCAAAAAAATCTAAAAATAACAACACTATCCAAGGCTCTAGCTAGTTGTTAGAAGTCATCTCCTGTCTATTTGTATACACCAAGGCCTCTGTTGTGGGTGTGCCCGCCCGTATATCATTTTTCCACACTCCCCATATTTTTTCCCTATTTTTCCCATTTTTTTCTAGTGGCTGGAGGGCTGCCAGTTGATGCCAGGAGCACTCTGAAGCTGGCCGACTGCATCTGTATCAGTCGTGGGCTGTAGGAGTGCTGGCCGACTTGTTCTGTCCAGGCGTGGGGCATCAGATGCTGGCCGACTGCTATATTCAGCAGTCGTGGGATTTTGTCCAGTCGTGGGCCTCTTTTAGAGCTGGCCGACTGCCCTCATGGGCTTGTATATATTGCCCCCCATCCTCCTCCACTTTCTCATTCAGTATCTTCGGGATCTTGTGTATAGAGAAGAGTTTACACACATCTCTCTGTGTTTCTTGTGCTGATTATTTTCTGCAGTCTACTTGCTCTTGTCTACCCAAGTTTGGATATCATTTCCGCTGCATATTCTGACATGGTATCAGAGCCCTAGGCTCTAGGAGATCTTGGGCGTTTTTCTGAGCAAGAGGGGGAGCAACAGGTGGCTGATCGGTGGACTGTTTCGGGCTGAACGGGAAGTGAAGGTGCAAGAGGAAGGCGGGCAGAGGGGCTGGACAGCCACTTGCATATTTTCTGATTTTCAGATTTTTCCCACCCACCCACCCTTTCAGGTTACTCTCCAAGATGGCGGATTTACTCGAGATGGCTGAGAAGCACGTGAAGATTCCGACTCTTCCCACGTTCCCAGTGGATCGGCAGTTGGACGGGTCCAATTATGGCATCTGGAAGGTCATGATGGAGTCAGTTCTGGAGTCATATGATCTTGCTGATTTTATTATCAAAGGGGTGCCAAGGCCGGAAGCTGAGGAAGGGGAGGTTTTATCGACGAGGAAGGACCGAGAGGCACAGGCACAAATGTGGGACCGTGTCAACGCCAGGGTCCGGTCATTTATATTCCTCAATTGCACACCACAAGTGATCAACCATGTGAAGCACATGACGCTGGCGAGAGGCATATGGGAGCACTTGGCTTCTTTGTATAACAGGGTGTCACCCATGAAGCGGATATCCTTGGAAGTGCAGATGCGGGTTATGAATCCTGCAAAGTCTTCGACGATGCGGGAACACATTAACAAGCTGCAGGCCCTTCAGCAGGAAGTCCTTCAAGCTGGGAAAGAGATATCATCTGAAGATATGGCCATCACGTTACTTTCCCACTTGCCTGGTCAGTATTCCGCTTTCTATTCCTCGTTGATCACTAGTGGCAGGCTCAGCACCATTACTTGGGAGGAGCTTGTGCCAATGGTCCTGGACCAGGAGGAACGTTTCACGAACCCTCCTCACGGCGGAGGTTCGGAGGCCTTAACTGGCCAACGGTCGAAAGGCCGTAATACCAACAAGGGCAAAGGGAAGGCTTCACCAGATAAGTATTCCGAGAAGAAGCCTGATCCAGAACGAGAGAAGCTGAAGGCCGAAAGATCGTGTAATGATTGTGGCGAGAAAGGCCACTACTGGAGGAAGTGCCCTAAGCGGACAGGGAAGAGTGCTGATTCATCAGCCTCAGCTGCGAAGACTCCGGCATTTGTGCACTTGGAGATGGTGGACTCCGATGATTCATCGTCTTCGAGCGAGGAGGCAGTTGGCTTCACCGCAAAGGATACTCGGGAATGGATTCTCGACAGTGGTGCTTCCAGGCACATGACTCCATCCCGTGACTTCTTCCTGGATCTGAAACGGCAGTCAGGTCGTATCTTTATTGGCGATAACTCCACTATTCCGATTCATAGTGAGGGCCGGATGGAGATCATTCCCAACGGCAAGGGGGGCAAGCATGCTTCCCGTGTTCTTTATGTCCCTGCTCTGGGCTTTCATCTTTTGTCAGTGCATGAGGTATGCAAGACTGGCTTTCGGGTGGAATTTGAGGAGGATTCAGTTGCTCTAAGGGACCGTGAGACAGGCAAAGTTGTTTGGGAAGGCGGTGTGGAGAATGGCATCTACAAGCTCTCTGCACTCTCCTCATTGACAGGCTCTCAGGTCGGAGATTTGTGGCACTTTCGTTTTGGCCACTTAAATGTGGATGCTTTGCGGCGCGCCTTCTGGGACCAGATGGTGGTTGGCTTGCCAGATGTTGGTAGTAGGCAAGGACGCTGCAGTTCTTGCATACGTAGTAAGCAGCACAGGGAATCCTTTCCGAAGCAGGCTTCCAGGCGGGCTTCGAAACCTTTGGAGTTGATTCACACTGACTTGTGTGGACCACAACAGATACCATCCTTGGGAGGATCTCTCTACTTCATGCTGCTTGTTGATGATTGTACCAGATTCACGTGGGTCTACTTTCTTTCACAGAAGGACCAGGCTTTTGCTCGGTTCAAGGATTGGCACGTGATGGTGGAGAAAGAGTCTGGATTTCAGGTCAAGACTCTTAGGGCTGACAAAGGAGGGGAATTCTCCTCGATTGTATTCTTTCAGTTTTGTGCAGATCATGGCATCAAGAGGGAATTGGCCAATACCGGATCGCCTTCGGAGAATGGAGTTGTTGAACGTAAGAACAGGACTGTGGTTGAGATGGCGAGGACCATGCTGGAGCATCGAGATCTTCCTCGTCCACTTTGGGGTGAGGCTGTGGCAACAGCTGTCCATACCATAAACCGCTCTCCGACGACTTCTGTACCCCATATGACTCCATTTGAGGCATATTTTGGCAGGAAACCCGATGTCTCGCACTTCCGTGTCTTTGGGAGTGACGCGTATGTACATATTCCGAAGAAGCAGAGGGGGAAGCTTGACTCCAAGTCCCGCAAGCTGGTATTTGTGGGGTATAACTCTCTTTCCAAGGGATACAGGTTGTATGATCCAGAGAGGAACGAGATTGTTGTCAGCCGGGATGTGGTCTTTGATGAGCATGTTCCAGCATCCACTGTCGAGGAGCCGCCACTTCTTGGAGATCCAGAGTCTGATGATGATTCCCAGTCTACCACTCCAGTTGATCCACCTCAGTCATCACAGGAGGTTGAGCCCGCAGCTGGAGTTGAGCCCCCGCGACCACAGGAGGCTCCACGATCTGTTCGAGTACCTAGGTGGTTGATGGACACCCTTCGGGAGTCAGGTGTCACGGAGCTACCCTCCGAGTGGACCACAGAGGACGGCCCTCGAAGATCACATCGAGTTCGAGATAAAAGCAACACGGCGGAGCTTCTTCAGGTGAACTATGCTCTTATGTCTCGTATCATGCGGGATAAAGAGCCCACTTCCGTAAAGGAAGCCCTTTCACAGGATACTTGGAGGGAAGCCATGCAGGTGGAACTTGACGCCATCGAGAAGAACAACACTTGGGAGTTGGTACCGAGGCCGTCGAAGCGGTCAGTCATTGGTGTCAAATGGGTCTTTAAGACCAAGTACGCGGCTGATGGGTCGGTGGACAAACACAAAGCCAGGCTCGTGGCTAAGGGTTATGCTCAGCGGCCAGGCATCGACTACGAGGATACCTTTGCACCGACAGTGCGGATGACCACAATTCGGACCGTTCTTGCCCTTGCTTCTTCTCAGAGGTGGCCCGTGTACCAGATGGATGTAAAATCGGCGTTCCTTAATGGTGACCTGCAGGAGGAGGTGTACGTTGAGCAGCCTCCAGGCTTTATTGTTCCAGGATCGGAAGGGATGGTTTACAGGTTACGTAAGGCCTTGTATGGTCTTCAGCAGGCTCCGAGGGCTTGGAATCAGAAGATTGATTCCTTCTTTATTCGGACTGGATTCCAGAGATCGGTTGCAGATCCGAACCTGTATCTCTTTCGGGAACGCGGCATGGTCACACTCATCATCCTTTATGTGGATGATCTCATTCTCACCGGCGGTCATGTGGAGCACATTGGAGTGACGAAGGCTGCCTTGTCAAAGGAGTTTGAGATGACCGACTTAGGCTTACTCCACTTCTTCTTGGGATTGGAGATCTGGCAGACCCAGAGGGGGTTTTTCGTCTCTCAGCAGCGGTATGTTCATGAGTTGCTTGAGGCCTTTGGGATGGAGAACTGCAAGCCTATTACTTCGCCGATGGACCCGAACACAAAGTTAACCGTTACAGATCCTTGTGAGCCAGTTGATGCCTCGCAGTACCGGAAGCTGGTTGGTTCATTGATCTGGTTGCTGAACACCAGATTGGACTTGAGCTTCTCCGTGGGGCTGTTGAGCTCTTTTATGCAGACGCCATTGAAGACTCATTGGGATGCAGGATTGCGGATCTTGCGGTATCTGCAGAGTACGAAGGATCTGGGACTCTTTTACACAGGAGGGAATGGAGTCAAGCTCCAAGGTTGGAGTGACTCAGATTGGGGAGGAGATCCGGACACGAGGAGATCTACTTCAGGATACACTTTTACCCTCGGCTCAGGAGCGGTTTCTTGGAGCAGCAAGAAGCAGCCAACTATTGCCCTTTCTTCGACAGAGGCAGAGTATCGGGCTGCTTGTGGTGGTGCTTGTGAGGTTGTATGGCTGCGGAGGCTGCTAGGCGAGATGGGGTTTCCACAGAGGGAGCCCACAGTCATCCACAGTGTGATAACCAGAGTTGTATAGCTATTGCTCGGAACCCGGTTTTCCATGCCCGGACCAAGCATATAGAGATACAGTATCAGTTTGTTCGTGAGAAGATCTTGGCGGGTGACATCTTGCTACTTTATTGTTCGACGGAGGACAATGCGGCGGACCTCTTCACGAAGTCTCTACCTCAGGCTACGCTCAGGCGGCACTCCAGCTCCCTGGGGTTGGTTACACAGCCAGGAGCTGAGAGGGGGTGTTAGAAGTCATCTCCTGTCTATTTGTATACACCAGGGCCTCTGTTGTGGGTGTGCCCGCCCGTATATCATTTTTCCACACTCCCCATATTTTTTCCCTATTTTTCCCATTTTTTTCTAGTGGCTGGAGGGCTGCCAGTTGATGCCAGGAGCACTCTGAAGCTGGCCGACTGCATTTGTATCAGTCGTGGGCTGTAGGAGTGCTGGCCGACTTGTTCTGTCCAGGCGTGGGGCATTAGATGCTGGCCGACTGCTATATTCAGCAGTCGTGGGATTTTGTCGAGTCGTGGGCCTCTTTTAGAGCTGGCCGACTGCCCTCATGGGCTTGTATATATTGCCCCCCATCCTCCTCCACTTTCTCATTCAGTATCTTCGGGATCTTGTGTATAGAGAAGAGTTTACACACATCTCTCTGTGTTTCTTGTGCTGATTATTTTCTGCAGTCTACTTGCTCTTGTCTACCCAAGTTTGGATATCATTTCCGCTGCATATTCTGACACTAGTAGCCTCCAATGTCAAACATGACATAATACATCATACATGTCAATAAATCATAAATGAAAATGAGAATGAGTCATGACTAGGTACTAAGTAGATACTAGACTCTGAGAGCCTACTCATCCTCCTCTGCATCATCCAACTCAAGATCCTCATCCTCATCTGCAACATCAGATGCCTCAGAAGCTGTGGTCCAATCAGAAGAGTCATCTACAACCTCTGCTGTTGCTGTCTCACATGCAACACTCGTGCTACCACCATCATCTGTGCCACGTACAAAACTCCTGCTAGTGCTAGCACCATGTGTATCCCTGCCCACCCTGGCTCGAGAGCGGCTACGTGTTTGCCTGGTTTCCTGCATCGCCTCCTCATATAACATGGTGTAAATGTCCTGCTCATCAGGTGGGATCTCTGGGATGTCCTTCACTTTCTCAATGTCGATTTTGTCGACATTCACCTGAATCGGCTCTATAGAAGTACCTCTTTGCTCAAGTAGACGGAGGTTGCAATGACAATAAACCAACCGCTCTAATTGTGGAGTGGTAAATTTGTTCCTTTTCTTTGTGTGGAAAAGGGCCCATGTACTCCAATTTCTCTCACAAGGACCTGAGCTGCAGTCCTGTGAAAGCACTCTCATAGCAAGCCTCCTTTGCCAAAATTCAAACCCGAAAAATCACACATGAGACATGATTCATTATCCATGACACAGGTGAAAGCACATGCATGAATCATGATATATCATGTGACATGAGCATAAAACTTTAATGAATACTCACCAACTGTGGGGCACTTATACCATATTTCTCCCACCAAGATACAGGCTGTAACATCCCTGAATGCAACTCAGCAGTCGGTGACCCAAAATGCTTTCCTGTCTTGTTGCGGAAGGCAAGCCGCTGCTGCTCCAAGGTAGCCAACTGATCCACATCTCCACCCACCCATGCTGTGACATACTCCGTCCAACCATCCTCCAACTCCTCGCAACATGCCTGATCTTCGTGTCTCCACAAAGGATGGAGAATGTGGGCCACTGCATGGATTGGTCTATGAAACCAATCCCAACGATCTTGCCAAATAGTATGGAGGCTGGCCTTCCTAGTTTTTTGAACATTACGAATCACGAATCATGATTTAGAGTTTATATTAAATAAAGTTTAGAGCTGAAATTTAAAGAGAAGTAAAATATAATACTTACTGGATGTCAGAAATACCAGTTGCCTTTATAAGGCACTCCCCGAGCTTGTCCATGTACCCATATAAGAGGCCCATGGCGCAACCCTCCATGTCGGTGATTCGTAATACGTTGTAGAAAGGTTGTAAAATCCTCACCAATCCCTCTGCTGTTGCCCACCCCTCAGCACCCATGATAGTGCTAACAAACTTATCTGACTTTGAACACTTATTTTCAGCTTCCCAGTCATACCATTCCTTGGACACCACTAGTCGTAAGAGTCCCTTTCGTACTCTTACTACTCTATCAAGCACTATGAACATATATGCAAACCTAGTGGTGGCGGGTTTACACAGCTCCAACTCACCCTGTGCCCTGTAGATAGAAAGGATCTTGGGCCGCTTTGTGACAAATTTGACAATGAAGCGAGCTGTATTTAATACTTCCTGCAACCAACCTAGCTTGCCCATATCCTCCATCATAAGATCCAAACTATGACTGGCACATGGTGTCCAAACAATGCGTGGAAACTCATCCTCAAGCATGCGGCCCATACTGACACAATCTGAACCATTGTCAGTCACAACCTGCACAATATTTTCCGGCCCAACTTCCAAAACAGCCTCACGCAAATGGCGCCAAATGAACTCTCCTGCAACCACTGTGCTTGGCTGGGATGCATCAATGGCACGCAAAAACATTGTGCCCTTGCAAGAGGACACCAAGATGTTGTACACACTTCTCTTGCGTACATCTGACCACCCGTCACAAAGCAATGAGCAACCATACTTTTCCCAAGTCTTCCTTAATGGCTGAATTTCGTGATGCACCTGTGCACGCTCTCTGCGTAGCTCTTTAGTGCGCATAGTCTCATAGTTGGGTCCCTCCCACTCGTATCCAATCTGACTGACGGCACGCATGGCACATTTCCAACGATTTGTGCGTAGTATGTTGAAAGACAAGGCACATTGTATGAAGAGCTTAGTGAGCTCTCGAGTTGCCTCTTTCACAGCCTGCTTTTGAAAACCTGCTTTGATATTGCCTCTCTTGAGAGACCCCACAATCGGCAATTTAGAACGAGCCGCTACCGGCATAGAGCTCGTACCTGCATACACACCACCTGCAAAGGAATCTTGGCTTTGAGCCACATGAGTTTTCCCCCTCTTTGCCACTACCTCGGAGCTCTCTTCTTCCTCGACACCTGTACCTGTGTTGTCTACAACCCCTTCTTGGATTTTTTTCCATTCTTGTAGACTGTCATACACAGCCTTTGGTACCCTGGGACAAGCACAAATGCCCTCACCCTTCAAGCCAGACAAATGGGCTTTGATGCGGGTTACACTCCCGCCGGTCACTAATAAGCAGAAATTGCACTTCCACTTTTCGGCCCCAGACCCATCGTATCTTCCAAGTGAGGTGACATGGGCCCATACAGCATCACGATTGCGACCCATCTCGATTCTGTAAAAAGTTCAAGAAAATTTCAGCCTTCAAAGTTCAAAGTTCAGGTTAATTTTCAGCCTTATAAATTTAATCATAATTCTGTAGTTCAGAGAGAGAGAGAGAGAGAGAGAGAGAGAGAGAGAGAGAGAGAGAGGTGTGTAAAGAGAGAGAGAGGTGTGTAAAGAGGACGTGTGACGTGTGTGTGTAGAGAGAGAGAGAGAGAGAGAGAGAGAGAGAGAGAGAGAGAGAGAGACACACACACACACACACACGACAGCAATGCAGCACGGCTGTGTGTGTGTAGAGAGAGAGAGAGAGAGAGAGAGAGAGAGAGAGAGAGAGAGAGAGAGAGAGAGAGAGAGAGGTGTAGAGAGAGAGAGAGAGAGGCAAGTCAGTGTAGAGAGAGAGGTGTAGAGAGAGAGTGCGTGAGTCGAAGAACCTGTGCGCCGCGTGACTTCGAACTTCGAAGAACCTGCAGGCTGCTCGGCGCTGGCACAGAAACGCACAAAAACGGCAGCCAAACGTTTTTTTAATGTGGATATTGCAGTTTTGGGGAAAAAAAAATGTCAAAAAAAAAACTCGTTTCAAAAACAACGAAACGTTTCGAAACATTTCGTATGCCTCAGGAACAGCGAAACGCGTTTCATTGCTACTATGGTCACATGCACTTGTGACACACCAAGTGCTTCAGACACTAATATGTCTTGCATTGCATTTGACAGACAGAATGCATCATGGTATTTTGATAGTGGTGCTTCGAGCCACATCACTTCATGCAAAGATGTATCATGTGCAGATCATATCTTTACTTCGTCACATTCATTGATGACTACTCCAGGTTTGCTTGGGCTTACTCCTTGAAAGCGAAAGGAGATGTGTTTACATGCTTTCAACACTTTGTAGCAATGGCTGAAAATATGTGTGGATGTAAAGTCCAAACACTCCGCTCAGATAGAGGTGGAGAATACATGTCAAATGCATTCATGGATTATATGCTTCAAAAGGACATCAAACACCAATGTACTGTGCCTTATACACCGCAGCAGAATGGTGTAGTTGAAAGGAAAAATAGATATCTCATGGAGATGGCAAGATGCATGGTGAAAGCACAAAAGTTGCCTCACAAATTTTGGATGGAAGCTATAATGTGTGCAACTCGTGTGTTGAACAGGTGTCCAACAAAAGCTTTGAAAACCATAACACCATTTGAGGCTTGGTATAGCCGAAAGCCAACAGTGGATTATATGTGTACATTTGGGTGTTTGGCATATGCACATGTGCCAGAACAACTCTGAACAAAGCTAGATGACAAAGCAATTAAATGCATTTTTGTGGGCTACAGCAATGAGAGCAAAGGATACCGTCTTTATAATCCAACTACACGAAGGATTTTTGTCAGTAGAGATGTGGTATTTGCTGAAAATTCAGAACAGCCCATGTACAGCTTGTATAAAAGCAATGATACAGGCATACATGATATGTTTGATGGACTTTTACCCATTGCAATTAGGGGGGATTCAAATCAGCCAGTCCCAACACAAGAAAATCCTCATGTAGAACATGTGGAACAGCCAACCATTCAGCCCCCTTCTATGGAAGAAGTGGAAGATCTTGTCAGGGAAGAGCAAACAGCCATAGACACAGCCAAGTTAGTGCCAAGATGGTTGCTGAAAACTTTGCAAGAAAGCAAACTTGCAGCTCCACTCACAGGTAGAACAAGGGCCAGTTCCAGCCATGCTTTGAATATACATCGTGGGGAGTCTGCATTAGCAATGGGTGGTCTCTTTGATTCAGAAGAGCCTTCTTCTTATGAAGAAGCACATGAGAATGAGCATTGGGTGCAAGCTATGCAAGCTGAAATTTCTTCTATCATGAAGAACAATACATGGGATCTTGTGGAATGTAATTGGAACAAAGTGGGTGTACAAAGTCAAAAGAAAGTCTGATGGTACTATTGACAGGTACAAAGCAAGACTTGTGGCTAAAGGCTACTCCCAGAAAAAGGGAATAGATTATGAAGAGACTTTTGCTCCTACTTCGAGAATGACCACAATAAGATCAATGATTGCATTGGCTGCACATAAAGGATGGAAAGTGCATCAAATCACAATAGCAGTGGACCGAACATTATCCATCCTTTGAAAAATAATGTGAAGTGTTAATGATAAGGCAATTACTTCTTGATTGCTACTCGAGTCATTTAAGCACATCATGAACCATATTGGAATGCCCATTCTAATTTGATTTGGTAGAACTGCAGTATATAATGGCAGGCCAAAGACATTTGTTTTAAAGGTGAATTATTACGCAAGAAGCGTGTGGCCATTTGGAACATCCATTCATCTTGTATAATAAGAATAAATGGCTTATCTTTATCTTCCATTGCATTAGGACAATATGGTTGACAATATAGCACCTACATGAGAGTGTCGAATGTTAAACAAGTAAAAGCACAACACCTTAGTGACATGATAGATGCTATAAACAAATGACATATTATGGTACCTTATTTTGTTCACGTAACTTTAAACGCTCGATGTACATCGCGGTCCAATCATCTTTTGAGATCTTTTCTACAAAGAGAAATGGATCTTGTTATATTAAATAGAATTAGTATTTAAGTTTATAAATGTTAATATGCAAATGTCATTGATATATTACCTGCATTGCGTACTCTATATGACATCAAAGCCACTTCCTTCGGGATGATAAAGAACCGATAGATAGTATGGTCAAGTAGAAAGGATTGTTCCAAATGAATTCTCTTCTTTGGCATTGACATCTTTGTCACATGATGTCGAGATGTGCCGGCGTCAAATAGAACTTCCATGCAACATTTAATGATCTTTGGATGAATGAGTAAGTGATATAAATCACTACGACTTCTCGGCACATGTCCATGTGTAGAGTGAATATGAATCAAAGCATCTAAATTGCCACTTCGATACTCCACTTGAAATTTGAATGGATAACCACATTTCTTGGTTGATCTTAATCTCCTAATGGTTCCCTTTCGACTACTCTACTACCTCTATGGCACATGTAATCAACTACAACCTTGGATGCACGGCTCTTTTTTATTAATCGAACCATTACTAGTCTAACCTTGTGCTCAATCAGTATCTCTTTTAAGTGATTTTTCACATTTGTCTTGTCTACAGTTAATACCTTTGCTTGTATCCTTTTTTTGACTTGGCATTCTAGTTCTCCTTCATGGTTTGATTTTTTACAACCACAGGCGTTGATGAAGTCCCTAATAAAAGAGGTGGGTATTCCGTGCTTTCTAATATCAGTACATCATCTATATTTGATTGTTTCTATTGTCTCATTCACTCCTTGGTGATAATCATCCTTCACAATATAATGAGACATTGTCACAATGCTTTTCCACTCTTCTAAGCATGCAATCCTTAGCTTTGGTGTGCTATTTAAGCAAAGGCAATGTGCACTATCTTCTTTTATTCCCAAGCAAAGGTCATCCATGGAAGAGATTTTGCACGTCTAAATTATCACTTGATGAGGAGCGACTTCTATCACCATTGGAGCACTCTTCAATATAGAAGTCGCTTTGGTCTTGATTCAACAAATCCATGCTTCAAAGAAAATAAACTAATTAAGATTAGTTAAAGCTTCATTTTAAGAGCACAATATATATCCCACGTTGCCATTGCCATTTCAATTTCAATCATTTTAACTTTTATTGAGAATCAAATCCTATTGTAAATGATAACATACATGAATGAAGAATATACTTACAAATTTGAGAGAAAGAGAGAAGAAACTTGAATATAGTAATGTCAATACTAAGTACTTGAAACCATCTCTTATAAATGTGGATGGAGAAGTGATGGAGAAAATGTAAAGAAAAGTGCTTTCTATTTTCTATGGACTGTGTAAAAATTTGATAGAAGATAATGGTCCAAGTTTACTTTTGAGCCTAGTTTATTTTTTAAAATTCTCTCTAGTACTCTCATACTTTTCGAAGTTGAGTTATTGTTATAAGTTTGAAAAATGTCCAAAAGAATATTTATTGTACATACAATATATCATCCTCCATTAAAGACCATAACTTTTGCTCGCGCGCCGTCACTACAATTATGTTGGTCCGAGTTTACTTTAGTTCCCGGTAACTGCATTCCCACTGCCCAGTGGTGGTCAGTGCCCTCGGTCTGAGTTTAGTTCTAGTTCGAGTTTACTTTCATGGCGGCTGGGGAGATCCGACGGAGCGTGATGCTAGATGTGAATACCCAACATTTCCAGCCATTGATCCCAATACTACAACCCCATGTGACTTAGTGTTTGGGGGGGAGGGGGGGGGGGAGGGAAACCGACTGGTTGTTAGCCTCTACTCGCGTGGTGCTCTGTTGTTCCTTGTTCGTTCATGCTGTGTGAACATGACCTAACCAAGGGTGTTTTTTTCCGTCTGTTTTTTCCTTGGATATCTAGTGTGAAAGGACACTCTTATCTTATTGCTTTGTACTCCATCACCTCCACCGATTCTCACTCTCACAAATATTTGTACTCGATCTATCTATCTTTGTGTGTTGCTGTGAGTTGAAATCCAGGCAGCTTGCAGAGTCAGGGGACAGTCGCTCATGGTATACACAGGTAGTCCAGTGGCTCCAGAGTTTTGGGTATGATATGGACTGATTACCACCTACCCAGTATGATCTACATGCCCCACACCTCTCCCTCTCACACACTGAGAGGAATAGAGTCACCAGGTAGGAGCTGATTCAGAGACATATCACGTGCACATGGGTGACACCATCACAGCCTCTTCGTACGAAGATGGCATACTACAGAGATCATTTCTTGATGCTGACTTATGATGGTTTCATTCAGAGACCGCACTACATGGATCTATATCTTCCACATGCTCTGAGAGTAGTGATTGGACAGCTTCGAGTTTCATCACACCCTCTGGAGATTGAGGTTGGACGAGCAGCCCACATCCCACGGGAGGAGAGATTATGCAGAGAGGATGTGGAGAGCGAGTCACACTTTGTATGCAGATGTCCATATTATGATGGGATCAGAGCCACCTACCCTACTCTCTTCAGAGGAGCAGACACATCTTTTCAGTCCATCCTGCAGATATCAGACCAACGAGTACTTGGGTGCTTCTTACTAGAGATATACCGATAGAGAGTAGTTACTCTAGTCAGGAGAGAGGAGAGCACAGATCCGACAGACTCAGTTGATCGATTTCTTCCAGAGGACAGCCATGCCAGATCCCATAGTGATGGGCCGAGGGGTTGCTTTGAGGAGAGCAGAGGAGATTCGAGCATTGCGGTGTCCACGAGCGCTCGGATATCGACCTTCCCACAGACATCGACATATGATCAGGGACATTCGTGCACGACACCAGAGGTGACTACAAGAGACAGGACAGCCGGGACCCATTGATGTGGTGGCCATCTTGCATATCATTACAACTGGCGCTGACATGTATGACATGTTACACCCCCCCCCCCTCACCACAGGATGGAGCTGACTAGGAGCATGCCTGTGTTGAGCATTGTTGTATCACCCTGGCATATAGTTGTGCATTTACCCTAGTAGTGCTCCATCCTTATATATGTACATACATCCCGACCTCAGAGTAGTAGTTTTCTTCTAGTTGTTGTATTGTGCACTGAGCACCATCTGATACTCAGAGATGCCACATACATTGTACATGGTTTTGTCTCATAGGCCAATTCTCTTTGGCCTGAGAGAGACGTTAATACAATCTCTCTCTCTCTCTCTCTCTCTCTCTCTCTCTCTCTCTCTCTCTCTTTGTGGCCTTCAAACATTTAGTATTAGAGCTGGTCACTATGGGAGTTGCCCGTGTTGGACCTGTTGCATACGCTTGTGACATTCTGCCACCCCTTCGCCGCTTAGTCCACCTTTTCGGCGATAGTGTGTAGAGGACCACCGCCGCCGGCCGGTTGGGTGGCACTAGTGTGAAGTGGGCCACTGCCGCCCAGCAAGCGGGCGGCACTCAGCCCACGCGTGGGCTTACGTGGGAAAGGCCCAAAATCCTTGTGGTTTTCGCTTCTATGTCGCTTGCAATCCATCGTTGTCGTCGTCTGTCTCAAGTCGCCATGCCGTGTCTTGTTGTTGGCTCCTTCATTCGGTGCCGTGCCTCGTCGTCACCGTCGAAGTTGCAACTGCCGTTGTCCCATGTCCACGACCACGTTCTCCACAACGAGGGCTTGTTGTAGCTTCCCGTCGTCGTTGACCAGATCATCGCCTGTTGTACCAACGAGTCACCGTCGCCTGGAGTTCGTGCCCAATCAGCATGCTGTTGCTCTCTGTCGAGGGTCTACATGTTTGCATTCTTGAATCTTTGAATTTCGTGAGGCTTTAAGCTTGTAGGTACTATAGTGCAAAGTGACAAATTTTAGGGCTTTTAGGATTATTTGTTTGATAAGGTAATCAAAAATCAGTGCACTATGCCTTATACTCCATAGGAGTATGGTGTAGTTGAGAGAAAGAACATGTCTCTCATGGAGATGGCAAGATGTATGGTGAAAGCACAAAAGTTGCCGCATACTTTTTGGATGGAAGCCATCATGTATGTGTGCAACTGAGGTGTTAAACAGGTGCCCAACAAAATCTTTGAAGACCATAGCACCATTCAAGGCTTGGTACAACAGAAAGCCAAAAGTGGATTTATTCGTACATTTGGGTGTTTGGCATATGCTCATGTGCCAGAGCAAATCAGAACAAAGCTAGATGATAAAGCAATCAAATGCATCTTTGTGGGCTACAATAATGAGAGCAAGGAATACCGTCTCTATAATCTAGTGACACGCAAGATTTTTGTCAGTAGAGATGTGGTGTTTGCTGAAAATTCTCAGCTTGTATAAAAGTCATGATACTGTCTAGGACATGTTTGATGGCGTTTTACCCATGGCCATTAGTGGGGATTCAGTTCGGCCAGCCTCTATTCAGGATATGCCTCACGTTGAACAAGATGTAAGCCATATGGAACAGCCAGAAAATTAGCCCCCTTCTAGGGAAGAGTTTGAAGATGTTATCAGGGAAGAGCAAACAGCCATGCATGGAGTCAAATGTGTGCCTAGATGGTTGCTGAAAACCTTGCAAGATAGCAAAATTTCAGCTCCATTGCTAGGAAGAACAAGGGCTAGTTACAGCCATGCATTGAATGTACAACATGGTTATTTACAAAGGCTTTGCTTAGAGAGAAGTTTGAAGCTTTCCGAAAAGCTTAGGCTTTCTCATATAGAGAATGATCTGCTACCTTGTACAGGTTCACACTTACATTGTAGGGGGGATCTGAGGCAAATGCATAAATATGGTAGTACTGTGTGTGAACAGGTCCTAAGGGCACTTTTTCCCATGTGGTTTTCCCCCTTGGATATCCGGTGTGAAAGGACACTCTATTTTTTGCTTTGTACTTTCATATTATTATTATTATGGATGGATATATGTGGATGGTTGACTCCATCACCTCCATCGATTTTCACTCTCACAAAGCTGTGTACTCTATCTATCTCCATCTCTCTGTGTGGCTGTGAACTGAAACCCTAACATGCTCTCTCTCTTTCTTCTTGTGGCCTTCCAACATTGAAGAGGCTTTGATACCAAGTGATTGTACGAGCCCAGCTCTTGAGAGGTGAAAGGGAAGAGCTATGGTGGGTCAAAGATCTCCATTGCTGTGTGGGAAGAGAGAGAAAGAAAGAAAGAAAGATATATTAAGCGTCTACTAAAGACCCAATGGGCCTATGAGACCAAAGTGATAAAATAATGTCCATGGCATATCTCATCATAGAATGGAAAATAAAACAGAAAGAAAACATAAACATAGCTATCTCACTGGGGTGATACAAAACTGTCCATGGAAACTCATCATGGAATACTAAGAACGTAGAAACATGAGAGCAGCATTAGCTTCGAGTAGATGGTATACCACCTCTACAAAATATCAAGCATGGGGCTAATGAGTATGGCCGAGAGGTCTCCCTCAGCTATGTCATGTAGAAAGGTAGCTTGATGGTGGTGAAGCATGTCTTGGATTTGGAGTTGATGAGGTGATTGTAGCCGACGGTCGGGGGCGTTCGTCACGTTGGAGTGCGGAGGCTCGGTCTCAGGTAACTCCTCTCAGGCAAGGTAGGTCCGGAACAGCTCGTGGAGGGTCCACAAGATCCACTATATCGGTGTCCTCCAATAAAGATTTGAATAGTTATATGAATCTCCACAAGTACATGCTTTTAGAACCTTGAAGATTCTTTTGCATGACATAAGCAATGATGTGAAGCAGGTATAAATATCTAGATATTATGTGAACTACTATAAGAGTGGGTTCATATCAAAACACACACATAACACATGAGTGAGTGTTCACATCCTTTTTGGGGATGTACACACACACACACACACACACACACACACTTTTTTTTTGGTGGAATCATAAGTATATTAGATTTACAAGATGACTATCCAAAGTAGATAGTCTCAAAGTACATCAACTGAAGATGTCAATATAAGACAAATATACATCATGATCTATTTGGTCAACCTGCATGCAATCGAAGAAAGATTGATGCAGGGAGTACCGAAAGAAAGAAAATGCAGAAAAAGCCGCATCGCCGAAAACTCCATGGTTGCGAACTTTCCATAGTGTCCATAAAGCCCAGTAGCGCACCCATGAGAAGAAAAGAGTGAATTCTGGTCTGGGCAAATGAAGACCACATAGCCAGAAAAACTTTCCAAATATCATATTTGGAAATCTAGCCCGCAGAAGCTGGATGAGAGGAAGAAAAAACTGACGAGAAGAAGGACAGCTCCAGAAAATATGAATGACTGTCTCCCTGGAAGCAGAGCATCTATGGCCAGTGGATGAGGATATATGTTTGCGTGCCAGAAACTGTCCTGAGGGAATAACAGCCAAAAGAACGCGCCACAAAGAAGAGATTTGCCCGTTCAGAAACCCAAGGCAATGGCAACAAATGTTTATACAGACCAGCAACTGTAATATCAGAGAGCCTCAAGGGATGGCATGAAGAATCAAAAGAGGAGATAGTCCAATCCTGCAGGCGATCTCGAATTTCCAACAGTGGAATCGGCAAAAAAGGCTGAAGCATCTGAATTATATCACGCCAAAGACGACGATAATGAGGTCCCAAGCCATAATGTGCAGCAGCCTGTGGAAAAGAAAGAGGGGAGCCATCAGGATGGATGACATCTCCCACAGAGGTAACACCCTTTGAGTGGAGAAAATATGAACGCCGGGGTTCTTGCACCGCCAGGGGAACTGAAAATGCTTTGGACTAGTGGATGCTCTCAGCGCGGAGAGAGTTGTCTTGTAAGGAGTCACGACCATTCCATTTTAAATTTGAAAGGACAAGCTTCCAATCAGCAAGTAAGCCAGAAATGAGAGGACAGCCCTTAATTTTGCCAGTAATGTCACCAAGAATAAAATCCCAATGAGTAGGTTGCCAATGGCCAAAAGCCGAAGTCGTCAGATGAAGTAACAAATGACGGATCATCGCTGTCCAAGGCTGAGTGCCTTCCAGAAATTGAAGCATCAGTTTACCTCTGTGGGTAAGAATATGCACCTGTAAATTAAGGATATTCAAGCCTCCATGCATTTGAGGGGTACAAAAATGATTTGCCGAAAGCAAACGTACACTCTTTTTCCCCTGCTGCGATCTCCATAATATCTCCAAGATGGTGGACATAAATAATTTCAGCTCCCCCTGAGAAAACCTGATGAGAGGAAGGTAGAACTGAATATAGGCAACCAAGATGGATTGGAGAATTCGTAAACGAACATGCAATGGCCATGTTGCAAGTTTCCAGTATTCCAACTTTTTCTTGAGCTTTGCCAAGACCCAATCTGTTTGTTGACGGCGAGTGACTGTCCATCCCAAAGGATATCCCAAATGCCGAATCAAATGAGTGGAGTGAACTATTTCCCTTGGCCATAGCAAATTATGCCACTGTTTTGAATGCAAAGGCAGCAATTTAGATTTCTGAAAATTGATTTGTAGGCCAGCCGCAAGTGCAAACAAAGAAAGAGCCTGCATCAAAGTAGAGAGATCCTGATGTGTATTGCGAGGAAGAAAAAAAGAATCGTCAGCATATGCCTGAGCAACCAACTGACGTCTATTCTGAATGTCCAATCCATGAAGATTGCCAGTATCAACCAAATGATCCATATAAAGAAGCATGGGATGCGTCGCTATAGCATACAAAAGAGCACTTAAAGGGCATCATTGCCTAACTGAACGATGCAAAGTCCATGATTCTGAGAGATCTCCTGACAATATACAAGCCGCCTGAGTATCAGCATAAAGCCAGTAAATGATATTTTGCATTTTTTCTCCAAATCCTAGAGCACGCATGGTTTCTTGAATGAACCCCCATTTAATAGTATCAAAAGCCTTAGCAATATCCACTTGCAATAATAAGACATCCTGCTGCGTGTATTTGGCATATTCAATGCCAATATAAGCATTTGCAATGTTATCTGTAATATGCCTGTGAGGAATAAATCCATACTGTGCAGAATGGAGTCCATCATTCAAGTAACCCTTAATGCGATCGACAACCATTTTACTGATAATCTTGTATATCACCGACATAAGGGTAATTGGTCTCCAATCTGCCAAAGACTGACATAAGTGTTTTTTAGGCAACAGCTTCACTAATCCTTTTTTCCAGGAAGCTGGCATTTGCCTTGTCTCCCAGGCAATGTTTACCATACGCAGCAAAGGTAATTTGAGGGTGTCCCAATATGCAAGAAAAAATTCAACTGTAAGGCCATCCCATCCTGGAGCTTTCCATCGGCCACAAGACCTGATTGCATCAGATAGTTCTTGTTTAGAGAATTTTGTTTCTAGTTGTTGCGCTTGAGTAGCAGAAAGGATGGGGGATACATGCTGTAATAACCGATGACGTGCATCATACACTTCCATGGCGTGAGAATCATCCTCATCAAATTGAGAGGAGAAATGGGCAACACAAGTTGCAGCCAATTGTGCTCGGGTGGAGGTCCACGTGTCATCTGAAATTAAAGTGCGACATATAGATGCAGCTTGTTTTCTGGAATGTAAACTCTTGAAATTTTTTTTGGAAGAGCAGCCTTTGTCCAAAAGCGCCTGTTGTGGTGCCCGTATCTCCCATTTGACAAGCTTTCGATGATCATTTACCTGAATACAGTGACGAGCTTGACATAAAGAAGTGGCTTCAGCCAAAGTTAGGGAGCGAAGATGACTAAGCTCGATTAACGATTGGCATGTTTGCTTAGCATAAGCAACAGTCTGTCTCCAACGTTTCAGATACTGTTTACCATAATCACGGATGACTGATTGCATGCGAGCAATAAAAGCTGTCCATGCATAATCCAAGTCAATGAAAGATTGAGGAAAGAGTGGCTGACAGGCCTCAAGTATCAGTGCTTTGAATGCATCATGCTCCAAGTAACTATTATTGATGATAAGCAACCTTCGAAGTGGCAATCTGTCATCGGGCATGTCGTGCAGAAGAACTCTGAGCCATAAGGGTACATGATCTGAATATGTAAATGTATAATCCAGCCACAATTTGGTTGTGAGAGTATCATAATGAAACGGATCAAGCTGATACCATCGATCCAATCGAGCTTTGTAAGTGGATTGTGCATTATGTTGGAAGGTATACCCAGGCATCAGAGGCTGAGATACTCTCCAAATATCAATCAGATTAAGCGTTGCTACAAAATCTGCCCACGAAGACCTCTCAGCAAGCATATGTGTACGACCGGATGTATTATCACCAGGTTGAGGGGCATTATTGAAATCTCCACATATGAATGCTTTCTGTCTCCAAGGGTACAATTTCATTTGTTGCCATATCTGTCCTCTAGCCTGAGAGGATTGAGGTGCATATATTGATGCAAATTCAAAGATTTCACCCTGAATAAAGCACTGCATAACCATCCATCTGCCTTGGAGGTCATTAAATGCCATGACTGGCTGCAAATGATGTTTCACAAGAAAAAGTACACCCGAAAAGGCATGGTGGCCTGCATAAAAAATATCATAACCAGCATAATGGCCTTGCTGTCCAGCATAGTGATGTTGATTGTGTTCCTGAAGAGCAACGATATCTGGCTGCATATGCTTCAAATATGCCCAAACCATCTTCCACTTTTTAGGGTCACACAAACCCTGTACATTAAGAGTCAAAACTGTGATATATGACATCATATTTATAGTGTATGTACAGCATGAACAAAAAAAGTAGCTCAAGCTTGCATTTCCTCCACAGGGTCTGCACCTCGATCAGGAGGAGGAATATCTATGAGACGGGTGGCTAGCAAGCTAGCAGCCTCTTCTTCGGGAAACAGAGTACGACCTGCAGTTACAGTAGCCCAGGTGATGCCAATTCCAGAATTTTCTTCCGGGGTATGCCCACTGGAGGAGACTCCATTCCAAGTTCTAGAAGGCAAAGGACGCCTGGGGATAATTGTCCTGCGTGGTGGCTGAGAGGTTTCTTGAAGTATCTTTTCTTTTCCTTTTGGTGAAGAAGTAGAGGGATTAGCCACAGCTACATTCATATTAGAAGAGACTGGCACTTTGCCTTTTTCTTGAGGCATAACAGGAGTCTTTATACTTTTGTTTTTAACCCCTGAAGGACCATGAGTGTCCTTATGTTGCATTGGGATGGGCAAGGCATCAGGTGGCATCTTATGGAGGACCAGAGGGCATTGAGATGCCATATGCCCAAACTTTTTGCACTCAAAGCATGCACCTACAAAAAGACCCCATTTGAGTTTGAAAAACGCACTCCCCATGGAAACGTTATTTATGGTAACAGCATAAGATTCCGGAGTGGGCTGATCTGTGTCCCATAAAATACAGAATCGATTTGAGTTGCCATTTGGTCTAGGAGGGCATACAACCTTTCCTAGAGATGCTGCAATTTTAGGTAACAAGGAGGCCAAACATTGGGGGAAGTCCACCACTTCTACCCAGACAGGACAGCGATGCTTAATCAAAGCCTGATAGTCTCTGGTGGGGGACCATGGCAATACATGAACCATCTGTTGTCCATAGAAGAGAGGGTAGTGCTCTAAAAGCGTTTGTTTATAGTGCTCATCCACCATAATGACCTCAAAGAAACCTCTTGCCACATAGTGGACTTTGAGAACAAAACAACCACCCAATGTCCGTGTTAACCAATTCCTGACATCAGCAGCAACGGGCATCCTGCCTGGAAAAAAGATAATCACAGCATGCTTCGCATATTCTCGAATGGGATCTATGATTTCATCCACATCCACTGCAAGCCCCACCATAGGAACATGATCTTTCCAATTCTTGCGTGTATCCTGAAATCCTTCATGCATTACCTCATAGATCAGCCCAGCCTCGGGCGTCTCATGCACAGGGTCATCCTGACCCACAGCCTGCTTTTGTTTTTTATGAGCATAATATTTTGTAGGAGATCAATGACAACACTCTCACGGCCATCAAAGAAGAGATCTCCAAGGAGATCACAAAGGACATGGAGGGAAAGCTCGAAGCCAAGCAGTCAGGATGGGTCGAGGTGGTGAAGAAGAACATCCGTAAAGAAGTGAGGGAGGAAACTCAAAGGGAAGAAAACCAAATCATTCACACCACCATTGAGGAGGAGAAGATGAGGCATGCCCGCCGTCTCAACATTCGAGTCACAGGTATAGCCGAGACACCCGACTCCACTCCCGAGAAAGATGGACAGCTTCTATGCATGAAGCTCGGCTACAAGGAAGAGCACCCTCTCCCCTTCACCAAAGCATGGAGAGCCGGGAAAGACTTAACACGCAAGCGAGCCCTCATCCTACAGTTTGCAGGAGAGACGGAGAGGGTCACCTTCATGAGGAAGAGGGTCATACTACGGGGTTTAGAGGGAGCTCCCATTTTCTTGGATGATGATCTCACGAGGATGCAGCTTGAGCATAGGAGAACTTGCATGCCACGAGTCTTACACGCGAGGAGAGAAGGCAAGAAGGCCTTCTATCGAGATGGTCGGGTCATCATTGATGGCCGGCCCATGGATTAGCGGTTTGGGGCCTATGGGACACAGACCAGGCCACTGACAGAGATACACATAGCAGTATGGAACTGTAATGGTTCACTATGGGTGCAGCTTGGACGACTGGAGCATGTTATGGTGGGGAGAGACATCATACTTCTGACAGAGACACATCAGAGCCCAGAGAGAGGGCTACCTCGAGTAGAGGGATTCCAGTGGGAGTCAGCATACAGGAGGACCACACGCCAGGGTACCTCGAGAGGGTCGGGGGGAGTAGCAGTCCTATTCAGACGGGAGCTACAGGGGAGACTGAGAGTGGTAGCACAGGATCCAGAGGCCAGATACATGTGGATCAGCTTACAGCTCTCACAGGACAGGGTTATATACATAGCTCTATGTTACTTTTCTCCATCAGGATCCTCCTATGTCATTACAGAGGACATGCCACAGGAGGAGGAGATAGGAGCCTCGCCATACACTTGTCTGTCAGAGGAGATTATGCATTATTCTACACTAGGGGAAGTATTTCTTACGGGCGACTTCAATGCCCACACACAGAGCAGACAGTGTGAGGTGTATGACTATGATGACATGGAGATCCTCCACCTTGTGGATCCAGAGGAGATAGGGGCTAGTCGGGCATCAGAGGACACTGGACCAGACAGAGGACATTATGGGGACCACTTACTAGAGTTGGGAGCCAGGCATCGTCTCGTTATTTATAACGGGATGCTACAGTGGCCGGGATCAGGAGGGCTGACATGCTTCCCACATGGGGGTCATACACGGACCGGAGGCACGGTGGTAGACTACATTATGGGGTCTTTGGAGGCATCACAGCTTGTCACCTCATTCTCCATTCCACCTCGTCCTATTGGGGCAGATCATACATACTTGGCATTTTCACTAGCCGGATCACCAGTATCACCAGCCCCCCACATACCGACGCCACACACTACCATCTACTTCACACATGACATGGCAGACATATACACTGGCAGAGTAGAGGATGGGCTCCTACTCATGGATCCCCTGGCATCTATGGATACCATTACAGCCCAGCTCGCATCACTCCTACACACGGCTGCATTACAGAGCTTCCCACATCGTGTACACTCAGGAGAGCCTGCGAGACCTGGGACTATGCCCCAGAACAGATGGTATGATGACGAGTGCAGAGCCCTATACTCACGACTCCGCATACAGAGAGCTTTGGGAGCCATCACAGAGCAGGAGTCGAGGAGAGAGATGAGGAGACTTACTCGCCGCAAAAGGCGGGCCTTCGCAGAGATGCAGGAGCTAGAGATCTTTCATTTCTTCATGAGTAGAGATAGCCCTGTCTCATGGCGGCACTTTAGAGAGCCCCGGACCCCGACACCTATTGCAGACCCACAGACATGGCACACATATGCAGAGGGTCTATACCATGCCCCACAGCAGCCACCTATACCTCAGCCACAGGAGCCTCGACCTACCACAGCTAGCTTCTTTACCCACTCGATGGTACAGGAAGCTATCCGCCGCCTACAGCATGGACGGGCCGCCGACCATATGGGCCTGCAGGGTGAGCATCTCATATATGCAGTAGATTCTTTAGCTCCTTTTCTTGCACACCTGTTTAACAGGGCACTAGCAGAGGGTTTGCCTGCGGAGTGGACGATGCACACCATTGTGCCGATTCACAAAACAGGGGATATGCTCGATCCGAGCAACTACAGGACGGTTATGGTTGGCCACGTGCTGGCCAAACTCTATGGTGCAGTGCTGGAGCAGGAGCTTAGCTTATATGCTGAGCGAGCAGGTTTACGCTCATCAGGGCAGGCAGGCTTCAGGAGAGCTTTCTCTACCACTGACCATGTATTCACTTTGAGATGTATGATTGATCAGGCCAGAGTGAGGAAGAGAAAGCTCTATTGCTGCTTTGTGGATTTCCGCAAGGCATTTGACACAGTACCACGAGAGAGGCTCTTTCAGCGCTTGCAGTCTCTTGGCATACCAGCAGATATGACATGGGGCATCTATGCATTATATGAGCAGGTTTTTGGGCGAGTCAGATGTCCAGGAGGTATGTGCGAGACTATTGCTAGCACCATTGGTGTGAAGCAAGGATGCCCACTTTCCCCCACGCTATTTGGGTTATACATTGATGAGGTGGCTGACTTAATTACACGGGGAGGCGGAGATGGAGTTGATTTAGCAGGTACCTCAGTACATATTATGCTCTATGCTGATGATATTGTATTAGTGTCTGAGTCCCCAGGTGGTCTACAGCAGCATCTACATGCACTCCATGATTTCTGCACACAGAGGGGTCTTACTGTGAACCTTGGGAAAACCAAGGTTATGGTCTTTCATACATCGAGACAGGGCAGGAGTCAGCTGACATTCACTCTCGCCGGATGCCAGGTGGAGGTGGTGACATCATACGTGTACCTAGGGGTTACCTTCTCTGCAGCAGCCACACGCTTTACCATGGGTTCAGCAGCCAGAGCTAGATTGACACGGGGATATGCAGCATTGGCTATGCTAGAGAGACAGTGCCACCAGGCGCATTTTCAGGAGCCCCGGACGAAGGGGTGGCTATTTGACACATTAGTCACACCGGCATTGATGTATGGAGCAGCAGTATGGGCGCCAGGCCTTGCTACCCATTGGTGGACACAGATAGAGAGACCACAGGCCCTCATGATGGCACGCATGATACGCAGCAAACCGTCAGTACCTCACGACATTATCCGAGCAGAGTTTGCTACGCCTCCTATGATGGTAGAGGCCATATTTTAGACTATATGCCTGCTAGACAGATTCAGAGAGATGCCACAGGACAGATTATCATACAGAGCTTTTCAGGCATCTAGACAGTTGGTTGAGGCAGGAGACAGAGGATCATGGTATGCACAGGTCACACATTGGTTCTCACAGCATGGCCTAGACATGGATCATCTACCACCATTCCAGTATGACAGGGATGCACCACATATCCGTCTCTCTCATAGTGAGAGGAACAGAGTATTGAGACAGGATCTATGGCAGCTCTATACACGAGAGACATGGATATCGCCTACACAGCCTCTTCCACCGAAGATGCTATACTACAGAGATCACTTCATGAGTATCACTGATGATGGATTTATAGAGAGGCCTAGATACATGGAGGGTTTTTTACCACACGGCTCCCGAGTGGCTATTGGTCAGCTCAGAGTTTCATCACACCGATTGGAGATTGAGACTGGCAGAGCAGCACGGATCCCCTGAGAGGAGAGGGTATGCAGATTGTGCAGAGAGGAGGTGGAGAGTGAGGAGCATTATGTATGCAGATGCAGAGCATATATAGCCATCAGAGAGAGATATCCCATTTTATTCAGAGAGCCACATTCCCTACGCCAGATCTTTGAGACAGCAGACCAGCGCATACTGGGGAGATACATTCTAGACATACAGCGCCACAGAGAGACATTATTACAGGCTCAGACAGCTCCAGAGGGGGGGCGACAGACACAGATTACTACATTTTTTCAGAGATCCATACCCCTCCCAGCCCCTACACGGCAGGGAATTACTCTCCAGAGAGCAGAGACACTTAGAGCCCGCAGGAGACAAGAGGACACCTGGCTTTCGGACACCACGCCTATACCAGAGAGAGATGACAGAGATCAGAGCTCAGTTTCACAGTACCATTTTATACCCCCAGTATGGTACAGGATGGAGCTAGCTAGGTTGCATATCATGATTGTATACTCCATGCATATAGCTTTGCATTCTCCTAGTAATAGAGCTCCATCCCCTGCACACCCACATTCAGCTTTTTTATTCAGTACTTTTTCATTTTGTTGGGATGACAGAGGATACCCCATACAGGTACTCCGATTTGTCTCATAGGCCGAGTTCGGTCTTTTGGAAGACGTTAATAAAATCTTTCTTTCTTTCTTTCTCTCGCTCTCTCTCTCTCTCTCTCTCTCTCTCTCTCTCTCTCTCTCTCTCTCTCACACACACACACACACACACACACACACACTGAGAAGGTGATGTACAGAGGGAAGAAACAAAAGGCAGAAATCGACTGGTTACAATAAGCAGACACAAAGCACAGGAAGCGAAAAAACGGGTCGCAAGGAACAAGATGGAAGATGCAGAGAGCAGGTCGCAAGTCGTAGATGAGGAGGCAATCAGGTCGCACGTTGAAATCAGGACACACACACGAGAAGCTTACGCAGGCAAACTGTACGCAGGTGAGAAGCGAGCAGGTCGCAGACCAGAAGCGAACAGGTTCCTCTCTCACACACACACGCTGTACCCCACACACACACACACACACACACACACACACACATGAGCAGTGGACAGGAGAAAACGCAGAGAGGAAGCAGTATACAAAGTAGGCAGTAGATTCTGCAGAGAGTTCAGAAGTAGCAATACACAGGCGAGCAGCACGCTTAGTCTTCACACAGGTCGCAAGCGAGCAGCTATCACACAGTTCGTAGGTACAGGCGATCAGCTACCAGACAGGACGCAGGCGCAGGCGAGCTCCTCTCTCACACACACACACACACACGCACACCACACACACACACACACACACACACACACACACACACACAGTGGTGGACACACAAACATTGCTACATACTCAACACAATAGGTTCCATCTATCACAATGAAGGTATCTATGGGAGGGCACCCTCCATGTGGAGCCACTCTGTCTGCGCCCTGGAATATGCATATACTCTGGGCTCCATGTGTCACAACGAAGGTATCTGTAAAAGGGCGGGAGAGGTACGTGGAGAAATACAAGAGAAGCACCTCTAGACTTGAGGACACCAGCTTCCCTCCTAGGTCCTTGTGGCAAGAGCCATCCACTCCAACCGTGTCAATGGCGAGAAGTGAGTAAGCACATTGGTGATACGTAGATCACGCGAATGGTGTGAAAGCTCTACTGCTTGCCTGTGGATTGTGGTAGATACAGACTCTGTGCTCCATTCCGTGCTTGGCGCTGCACTTAGAGGGAAGGAGAATATCAATGCTACTCTCGGGTGGAGGGCTTGGAGATGCAAAACCATGCAGATACCACCGTCTCCTCGAAGATACCCGTTCCCTCTCGACGGCGGGGAGGCATCGGAAGAAGCTGTGGTCTACAAGCTGCCGGAGAACTCAGGGGGTGGGGGGGTGCATGGTGACTTTGGAGAGAGCACACGCACCAGGGAGGTAGCAATGGTCATCACTACAGGCTTTGAGAAAAGATGGATCAAGCAGTGAACCGAACTAACCTGTTGCCTCCTCTCTAGGTCGGGCAAGGGCGTTGGGTATGCTTTGGCAAGGTGGATTTGGGGGGGGGGGGTGGGGGGTCAGAGAAAAAGTGGGGGGAGGCGGGGCCGGGGAGGGGGGGGGGACGAAGGCTGAGGAGGGAGCTTGGGGGAAGAAGGGTTCACCTGCGAGGGAGGAGGGGGGTTGAGGCCGGGCCCACCCCGGGGACTTGATGGGTATGAGGGAACTTCGAAACCTAGAGGGGATCACGATGAGATAATGGTCTTCAAAAAAGAAAGGAGGGAGGGGAGGGGGGGGGGGAGTGCTCATAATGGTTCTTTGCCAGACTGGCGTGCTAGACGACAGTGCTCTGCTCAGAAGTCCGACGGTGGTTCCCGCTACAACCGGCGGCCCGCCACCCTCCTGCATCGGGATCTTCCGGGTCAAGACTTGGTGTGCTGAATCCTTGGGGTTGGGGTCCCCCCCATCCCCTTGATGAGGAGTTGGGTTGGAAACGTGGCGGGGAGTGGGGGGGGGATTGTTGGTGGCGCTCTCTTGGACTGATGACGGGGACAAGATCTAGTAAGATGTTTTATTTGATGGCAAATGAAGCATTACCCGGGAAGGCCAGAGTACTCAACTCTCTACAAAATAGGAGTCCCACGGTGGCACGGAAGCGATATGGCATGTGGAGCTATCTTCGAAGAGGTTGTGTAGATGCGAAGCGAGGGAATCCCTACCTTCAGAGCGAGAATCAAGGCGATGGTGGGGGAGATTCCATCACTCTCCCCATAACACCACCTGTCTGGGAGGAGTGGAAGATTTTCCTTCGTAAGGCAACGAAAGTAGACTGTGACTGGAAAGCTTGAGACACCAACCAAGGGGTCAGATGCTTGGTCTAAGCCAGGTTGCCACCTTGCAAAGAAGGCCTAGGCCGTACGCAGTGTGACGGGGCTCAGTTGCATGACTCTATCCGATGCTGGTGGCGAATCAAACTCAACCTAGCAGTATCCACGCCCCAAAGGATGAATATCAGTCATCTTGCCAAGCTCGTCAATGAGGCTTGTGTGCAATAGATCCTTGAGCTGTTAGCACGCCGGGCGGCTACCAACAATCTTGCAAACTAGGGTGGAGGCGATTGTTGAAGCGAGGAGCTGGAGTTCCGCTTCAGAAAAAGAGCGGCAAGGGACGACAGCCTCAGTCGGGGATGATGGAGCGGACGCCATGGAGTCCTCGTGGAGGAGTGAAAACCAAAGGAAGCCGACGCTCGCCGAAATAGTTGCAACCCGATCATTGAAACTTGATGGATAGGGGAAGGGAGAGGAAGGGCGTAGAACGGAGGGGCAAAAAGCAAAAAGGTGTGGAAGGGGCTGTCGGAGATGGAGGCCAGGCGGAGATGGAGGCTAGGCGGAGGAAAAAGGGAAAAAAAAGATATTGCATGTGGAATTGTCTCCGGAGAGGCTGTGTAGATGCGAAGGGAGGGAATCCCTGCCTTTTGAGCTAGAACTGAGGCGGCAGTGAGGGGGATTCCATCACTCTCCCGAAAACACCACTTATCATCACCAGGACGAGTGGAAGATATTCCTTCCTAAGGCCACGAAAGTAGATTGTGATGGGAAAGCTTGAGATGCCAGCGAGGGGGATCGGATGCTTGGTCAAAGCCGCGCTGCCACCTTGCAAAGAAGGAATGGGCCATACGCAGTGCGACGGGGCTCAACTCACAGGGAATGGGCATTTTTAGACTTGGGAATGTTGGGGATGGCAGCATCTTCCCGTTCCCATTCTCGTCCCATGTCACTCTATAGTCACAGGGAATGGCCATTCTCAATCTTTTCCGTCCCCGTTCCCTGTTCCCATTTCCCGTTCCATGTGACTATGATTTGATGCTGGCGGTGAATCAAACTCAACCAAAGGGTGAATAAGAGCGATCTTGCCAGACTCGTTGATTAGGCTAGCCTGCAATAGATCCCTGAGCTGTCCGTGCATTAGGTAGCTATCAACAATCTTGCAAACCAAGGTGGAGGCCTCCAAGGAGGCGATTGTCGAAGTGAGGAGATGGAGTTCCGCTTTAGAAAAAGAAAGGCAAGGGACGGCGGCCTCAATCGGGGATGGCGGAGCGGACGCCATGGAGTCCTATGCTCGCTGAAATAGCTACAACCCAATTGTTGAAACTTGATGGATAGGGGAAGGGAGAGGAAGGGTCAGAAAGGAGGGGCAAAAAGCAAACAGGGGCAGAATGGGTTGTGGGAGATGGAGGCGAGGCGGAGGAAAAAAAGGAGGAAAATTGAAGCTAACGTAGAGAGGAGGTTGGCGGAAAAAGGGCACTGGAAGGAGGAAGGGCGGATGGGTGGGCAATGAAGCGGCGTGCGGGAGAACGATGGGTGGAGGAGCAGTAGGATGGTGGAACGAGGACGGAGAGAGGCGACACGGGAAGGAGGGGGACTGTTGGTGGCAAGTGAGGATGGGGACAGCTCTAGTAAGATGTCCCATCTGACACCAAAATTCCAAATGAAGCGTTGCCTGGGGAGGCCAGAGTACTCAACTCTCTAGTTCCATGGAGACATGGAAGCGACTGTCTTTGGAGAGGCTGTGCAGATGTGAAGAGAGGGAATCCCTGCCTTTTGAGCTAGAACCGAGGACACGGTGGGGGGGATTCCAGCACTCTCCCAATAACACCACCTATCATTGGGATGAATAGAAGATATTCCTTCCTAATGCCACGAAAGCAGACTGTGATGGGAAGCCTGAGACACTAGCCAAGGGGTCGGTTGCTTGGTCGAAGCCGTGTTGGCACCTTGCAAAGAAGGCATGGGCTGTACGTAGTGCGATGGGGCTCAGCGCATGCTAGCTTGCAATAGATCCCTGAGCCGTCCGCGCACCCAGTGGCTACCAACAATCTTGCAAACCAAGGTGGAGGCTTCCTTGGAGGTGACTGCCGAAGCGAGGAGCTGGAGTTCCGCTTCAGAAAAAGAAAGACAAGGGACGGTAGCCTCAGTCTGGGACGACGGAGCAGACGCCATGGAAACGTTTCTGAAGGCGTGAAGACCAAAGGGGGTCGACGCTTGCCGAAATAACTGCAACCTGATCATTGAAACTTGACAGATAGGGGAAGGTGCAGAATGGAGGGTCAAAAAACAAAAAGGGCGGAAGGGGCTGTGGGGGATGGAGGTCAGGAGGAGGAAAAAGAAAAACAAGGAAAAAAGAAGCCAAGGCAATGGTTTATAATGGTCCAAATACAACAATCAAAAGAGAGAAAAGCGGATTCTTTGCTATCGACTCAACAAAGTCGTGATACATTTGTACTACCACAACATTGTAAGTAGGTAATAATTTTTAAGAAAATGTGTATTATTTTTCTTTTATGCTTTTTGTTGTTATAGAATGGAGAAAGCACAGTAGATCATATAATATAGAGCAAGTAATCTTCCAACCAGCTCCATCGGGAATCAAAATGGTGCGGTTGGTGGAAAATTGTCACCGGAAGATGGTCGAAAGGGTTGGCAGAAAGCGGGAAGGAGATGGTGAACAGACGACAGGGGTGTGGGGAGGCAGCGGGTGGGAAGATCCGGAAGGGTGGATGGAAGATGGCGAAGGCAGTGAGGCGCACTTTGGGCCGGGGGGGGGGGTGCGGGGGCGACAGGCAGGGATGGGGAGAGCTCCATCTCGGGCTTCCATCAGACCTTGGTCTTGTATCTTTGGCTCTATGTATGCTAGACTTGATAGAAGTGTAGAGTCTGAAGCTTGTGCAGTAAATTTTTGGGTCATTTCTAATAGAAGTCGCTATATGCAGGCGCCCTGATGAAGCCTTATTGTCGATCAACACTTTCCAAAAAGACTTGGTCGATTTCAATCCACTGGTTCGTGCATGGGCCTTGCGTGCTATGTGTGGTATCAGAGTTCATGTGGTAGTCCCACTGATGATGATGGCGGTCCAAAAGTGTGCCAAAGATCCATCACCATATGTGCGGCGGTGTGCTGCCAATGCCATTCCGAAGCTTTATGCCTTGAATAAGGAACAGTATCTTGATGCTCTGGAAGAGGTGCTGCTTGGTTTGCATGGGTATGCATGTCTCAATTCATGGTATTTAGGTGCCTTTGATACTAAATCACATTATTTCTGCTGTAGCTGATAGGCATGCTGCTTGATGACAAGTCAGCTGGTGTTCTTGGAGCATCAGCTGCGGCGTTTACTGTAGTCTGTCCCGAACGTTACAGTTTAGTGTCACAGAGGTTTCGGGAGCTCTGCGACTCACTTCCAGATGTTGAGGAATGGGGTCAGGTGCTTTTAGTTGACATTCTTCTTCGCTATGTCGTTGGAAGACATGGGTATCATGCAGAAAGTGAGGAAAAAGGTATGTTAAGCAAAGGAGAGGCAAACAAAGTAGGTTTTGTCTTGCCTTCTGAAGTCACTTAAAAGATAAAATATTATAATGTAATCTTGTATTCTCCACAGAGGGGAGGACAGGCTTTTCGAGGTCAGCCAGGACTGAAGACTATGTGCCAGATGTGAGAAAAGATGAAGTTCGTGAAGAAAAGGTGCCGGATAATACACGGTTATTACTGCAGTGTACATTACCCCTGCTGTGGAGCCGCAACAGTGCAGTGGTCTTGGCAGCTGCCGGAGTTCACTGGCTTCTGGCTCCCAAAGCAGAGCTGAAAAAGATAGTGAAGCCATTGCTGTTTCTTATGAGGTCCTCATATGATTCTCAATATGTGGTAAGAGCATATCGAATTCTCAATGGTAACATCAAATGCAATTAAGAAAGTGGAGAGTACATTTTCTATCAGCATGACGAAATGATTTGGCTTGGGATGCTCTTAATTTAATGGTGAGGCGGGCCTAAAATTATTATCCTAACAAGTGTTGTGTACCCGCTAGAAGCTCTTACCTTGGCTTTATATTAAAGAAAAAGGCTTGAAGGCTTTGCTTCTAGGTTTCTTTGGAAGTGAGTATTTTAAAATTAAGCATGCAAATATTTTGGTTCTACCAGAGTTGGCTTCCAAATAACTTTCATGTCTGCCTCTAACTTACATTATCCTGAGTCTAACATTATCCTGAGTCTACTGTCATTGCTTCCTTTATGTGCCTCCACACTTGGTGCATGCTAGCCATTCCTATATGCACCATTTGCATGCTGGTCTTGGTTGTATCGTCTGTATTACAGCTTACATCCATGCTCTACGCCTTCAAGTTTAGCATCTTTATCTTCTTCATCTGCTGGCTGGCCATGATGGGCCTGCATGCTGCTTGGAGGAGACTTAGGTAGCACTGGGTGTTTGAAGAACATTCATATACCTTGTCTTGGATACAGTCCATGTTGGGCCGTAGTTTAGACTTGTTTGACCTGTGAGAGGACTTTGTCCTGTTATCATGATAGTTTTCATTGAAGTTTGTGAGTACTTCTGGTTGTGCTTTTTATGTGCTTTTCAGTAACAAGGCAGGAATGTCATTTATAGGTAATGGCCAATCTGGTAACACTTGTGCAAGCAAAATCTTATTTGTTTGAAGACTTTTATGAAGAATTTTTCATACGGTCATCGGACACCCATCAAATCAGGGCAATGAAACTGGACATTTTGGCCTTGATTGCAACTGAATCCTCCATCACTGCCATACTGCAAGAATTGCAGGCAAGCTTCATGATCCTTTTGTTAGACAAAAATAAATACTTTGTTGGAATCTTTATGTGGATAAGTGAAATTTGCTTAGTAGATGTTGTCAATTTCTCTTTGAATTGATTTTAGTTTCATGATTATGTTTCATGATCTTTTCAATGGTTTATTCTACTAAATAGTGTAAGCAAACCTCAGCAGACATGAAACGCGTCTGAAAAAAATTACTTCAAAAGAGCTGGTAGCCAGATGGAATGGAGCAGACACAACGGGCATCTGTTTGTATGACAAAGAGTTGGTGGATGTTGGTTCATGCTAGTCACAAGGTTCCTTCGGCTTAGAAACCCACGAGGTCTGGAAAAATTTATATTTTATAAATTGTAAAAACTTGTAGAAACCACTAGAAAACATAGTTCATTGACAGTTACCATTTGCCAATTGCATGTGGTGGTGTAATCCCGTTTCTCTATCTCCCCAGAAAGTGGTAAGAGAATAAAAATAGGACGGGTAGAAGTAACCCCTAGGTAGACATATGAGAGAGAGCAAGAGAGAGATGTTATTGACATCTACGAAAGACCTGAAGGGTCTATGAGATCAAAAAGCTGTTACATGTAATCCATCAGTAATCTGGATGTTCACACTCACATATCTCATAAGGTTTGAGTAATCTGGATGTTCGCACTCACATATCTCATAAGGCTCAACAGTGGTTCAAATGGCCACATTTCAATGAGACTTCATTGTCTCACCTCTTTTGGGGTGTGATATGATTCTTGGCATTCAGTGGTTTAGGGATTATGCACCCATTTCTAATTAGAGGCAGGACACTTTCACTATTGTTGATGGTGTTGCTGAGCGTGTCTTAATTTGTGGGGATATACGCATTTTAGGTATTCCACTCATCTCACACATCCAAGCCCATCGAGCTATCAGAAAAGGAGCCGAGTGCGCTTTGATTTATGTTCGTAGTAGCCAATAGTTTGTTGTTCAATTAGCAACTCCTTTGAAGCAACAACTGGATGGTTTCCTAGCACAGTTTCAAGACATTGTGCTAAAGGATGGTGTCTTGCTGTAGCTCCCACCCACTCATCCTGAGGATCATCGCATTGAGTTGGTCCTCGAGACAGAACCGCCCAGTAAGTTCCCCTATCGCCTTTCTAAGGCATTGGAGGGCGAACTGGAGCAACAACTTTCCCAGTTACTCTGAGCTGGATTTATCTGGCCCTCATTCTCGCCCTTTGCTGCACCAATCCTATTTGTGCAGAAGAAAGACAAGTCCGCGTGATTTTGCTTGGACTAGAGGGTACTTAATAAGCTCATAGTGAAAGACAAGTTTCCAATGCCCAAGATTGAGTATATCCTTGAGTGACTCAGTGATGCAAAGTTCTTTTTGAAGATAGATCTCAAGAGTAGCTATCATCAGGTTTGGATCTTTACGGCTGACATATCAAAAACAACCTTTAGGACTGAACGCGACCACTACGAGTTTGTGGTGATGCCATTCGGCTTCACAATGCACTGGTGATGCTTAACAAGATGTTTCGGGCGGGTATTTGTGGAGCTCATAGGAAGTGTGTTCATCTTTTTAGATGATTTGCTCATCTTTTCTACTACTAGAGAGTAGCATGAGCAGGATGTTAAAAATGTCTTGCAACTTTTGTGGACAATGCATACTACATCAATGCAAAAAAGAGCGAATTTGGACTGTAAGAATTTCATTATCTAGGATATGTTATCTGTGCAGACGGGATTAGCCTCGACGCTGAAATGGTAAGGGCAATTCTTGAATGGAATGTTTCCAAAAATGCTTAGGAGATCTGCTGTTTTGTAGGTCTCTGTCAAGCATACAATTCATATATGGACAATTTTTTTGACCTTGCATCATCTCTTGCAGATTTGCTCAAGGGCATGAAGACGCTTCGACAGAAAGTGTCCTCACGGGCAAAGCACTCGAGGCATTCCATGCAATGAAGAAAGTTGCCTCCGAGTCTGTGGTTCTCAAATTGGCTTCATGGGATGATCCTTTTGAGGTGATTACTGATGCCAACAATTTACCCATAGGAGCTGTCCTCCAACAGGAAGGGTGCCCAATGGCTTATTATAGCCAGAATTTCGAGACCGAAAACTGTCCCAGAGCCTCTTCCAAAAATATGAGAGAAAACGCTGTGAGAGGCCTTGTGATTGCTAAGGTCCTACTGTTGCCGGGGTGCCCCTGACCTTGGGCATTTAGGTCCTGCGGCCTAGCCGTGCGGTATATGCGAAGATGGGATACCCAGTGTCTCCTGCTTGTCCGTAGGATCATGCCAAGTCCACTCCCTGGGGTCCCATTGGAGGCGCACGAGGGGCCAGCTCTCCCAAATCCATAAACGCTAGTCTCTCCCTGGCCACCTTGGCCGGAGGGGGGTCAATGTGCCACTCATGTGCTTGAAATCCGATCACCCTCACCCTCTAGAAGGTGCATCCACTGAATTCATCCAAAGTGTACACTCAACCAACCCCCACTTATATAAGTGCATCCTATAGCTATAAATAGCCATAACTTATGGGGTCATCATTTATGAGCCTTAACCTTTAGAAACAGCCGACATCCCTAATCCCAAGGCTCCTTATCCCCTAGATTAGGTCCACTAACCCAAGGTTAGCATCAAGTATGTAAAACACTTCCCCTCCTCAGACATTTACATCCTCATAAATGAATGTGGGATGATGTATACATAGTGTCCATGAAATCTCGTAATGGATGAAAAAAGATAAGACGAGTAAAGTAAAACTGAAAACTAAAAGCTAAGATCTCAGACTTTGAGATTATACAAGATGAAAAATCTACTGTGAGGATGTGGCCAAGGGCGAGGATCTCCTGAATCTGGGGCTTATGAGCTAGAGAAAGAAAGTTATATTAAATGTCTACAAAGGCCAAATTGGCCTATGAGACCGAAGTGTTACCATGACATATCTCATTCTCGATAGTACAAAAATGAAATGAACTGAATGTAAAAGGGTAACAACTAGGTATAGTGATAGAGCTAATTGATAGATGACGTAATGTACAAAGTTCTTAGGGTGCCTATCAGCCATGGGCCAATCAAGGGTAGCTGCCAAGAGGCCGCCTAGGTCCACTTAGTTTGATGGTTGAGTGGAAGTAGTCCGGTGCCATTGTAGGATTTTATGAGAGAGAGAGAGAGAGAGAGAGAGAGAGAGAGAGAGAGAGAGAGTTATATTAACGTCTATGGAAGATCCCAAGGGCCTATGAGACCAAAAGTCATACAATGGTAACCATGGATATACTGAGCCATGGAAAACTGAAAGAAAAAGTAAAATGAAAACATATGATAGTACATGTGATCAATAGATGATCATGTGTAGAGTGAGATATGCTGTGATCAGCTAGTGATGATACCCGCATCGGCCAGAACCGATCTGATGGTGGAGTGAATGTTAGGCCTCTGTGATGGGAGCGTGTCATGTCGGCGGAGAACCTCACGAATTTCTCTCTGTGTGGTGGAGGGACCTGATGCTTTGGGTCGGGGATGTCTGGCTCGCAGAATGGATCGAGCTCTCTCGCTAAGAACTCCTTTGGGGCGTGGAGCTAGTGCATGGATACGAGTGGTGGGCTCTGATGTCGTAGTAGAGGAACTGTTGTGGGCAGTGGATTCCGATGTGGATGTTTGTACCACAAAGAAATCTGTGATGGCTCTCTGTGATTTGCCTGTCAGAGCTGGGGCTGTCTCTCAGTATGCTACCTCAACACTATGTCCCTGTGTCATCTGAGCTCCATCAAGTACATGCCCAAGCACCTCTGATCCTCAAACTGTATCACTCATGTGGGTGGTCCGAATCCCTTTCAGAAGAGGCAATGGAATCACCCCCGTATCTCGTAGTAAGCCGGGCAACTGAACTTATTATGGGCCTCATCCTCTACTGCTCTTGTGGTGCATACTGTGCATGTCCTCTCCTCATGTGGGATATCCTCAGCTATGCCAGTCTCTACTTTGAGGCGGTGGGAGGATACCCTGAGCTGGCCGATGGTGATACGCATAGCATGTGACATGTGTATCTGTATGGAGAGAGAGAGAGAGAGAGAGAGAGAGAGAGATTAAGTGCCTACTAAAGACCCAATGGGCCTACGAGACCAAAGTGATACAATCTGGAGCTAATGAGGGGACAGCTCGAGGTGGGTCCACAGGATCCACTGTTTGGTTTTCTCCAACTCCTGGGTTTGGAAGAAGTTGGTGATGGTTGGTTGGCGAGGGAGGGGTTGGGGTGGTTGGTGCTGAAGGTCTCTCAAGAAAGTGTCCGTGTCTGCAGACCTCAAGCAAGAAGAGCCCTACGCAACGCTGGTCCGGGAAGTCAATGATCTTGGAGAGTCGACCAAATCCCTCATGAAGCAGACACTGAAATCTCCCAGGAATTTCATAGTATACTGGGCAATGCTCCTTTGTCTCAATCTAGTAAGTAGTGATGTCATCACATGTTGCATGTGTCACCATATGAATGTGTGTGAATGGGTAAAAAAATAAGGCTCTAAGCCTACAAAAGCATTGTAGTTGGTGAAGAATCTATATCAATCAATCTAATCATCGTTGAGTCGTGCAATTCCCTGTCTGTTGAGCTTTCTCACGTTTCTCTCTCTCTCTCTCTCTCTCTCTCTCTCTCTCTCTCTCTAAACACACACACCATGGATAGGTTTCATCCACCTTAGCTGTTCCCTTGTCTGTGTAAACCCTAAATCTCTACACGATGTAGGCCCACGGTTGGGTGGTGAGGTTTTTTCTGCCACACCTAGTTTTAATCACGGATTAGCCAGTGTTTAGGGTGCTGAGCTTTTCTTTGCCACACCTAGTTTTAATCACGGATTAGCCGGTGTTTAGGAGATCATGGGTGGGTTTAGACCAGGCAGACTCTTGACATCTATACCTGCACACTTACCAACTGTGAGTGAGCCGATGGAAATATGGTATGAGGTGGGGTCTGCACAATATATGGAGCTTGTAGCGCCAAAGGATGCGTCTTCTAGTAGCATCCAAACCAAAAGGGCAAGGCCCGGATGCGAGAAGGCCCCAACCAGAGCTACAGCCAGGCAAACCTGAAGGGTAGAAATAGAAGGGGAAGAGTGTTGTAGTTTCCAGCCACTCACATCCTGGCCAGGTATCTCGACAACTCCCAGAGATCTTGGAAGAATTGTCAGATGTATCCATGCCCTTCCCCCTAATGATGAAGGCGGAAGAACCATGAGCCACCCTATAGCAGCGCTCATGGCCATTGTAGTGAGCTGGCAAGATCAAGAACAGTTAAGTAGTTAGTGATGAAGGCGGAAGAACCATGAGCCACCCTATAGCAACGCTCATGGCCATTACAGTGAGCTGGCAAGATCAAGAACAGTTGAGTAGTTAGTGTCACTAACATGGCCAAGATGCGCATACACTTATACACAAGTACATAGAGTTAGAAAACACATAGATCATTCTTTAGCTATCATAGTAGCTGGAGCACCATGAGCTTAGAGAACTGTGCTCTGCACAAAAGGCGAGAGGCCACTACAGGTACCTGGTTGCAGTACTTCTCACGTGAATATGTGAATGCCTTCGTCTTCTGCCATGCCTCATGGAATCTTGTCTTCTGTGTAAGCCCAACGGGGCGTGCAGTGACAGACTCAACCACTTGTCCAAGAGATAAAAATATAAAGAGAGAGGGGAGACAGAAAAGGGAATGGGGATCTTGCACAGTACACCACATTGAGCGGGGAACAGGCCCTTCCCCCTTTCAGGAATTTATTCAGGAACAATCCATGGGCACACTGGCCAGGATTAATACAATCAATGAATACAAAACAAACAAATATGCCGATGTAGGATATCCAAGTCGATGTCGATGTCAATGCACAAGATCTCTGATGTCGAGCACATGACGGGGATGACCCACAAGTATCTTTCACTGGGCTAGTACTAGATCCAATATCCAATACAGTGGATCCCAAGTCCAATGAATCCAAATCCAAGTCCAAGTCCAAATCCCAGTCTAAAATCCAAGCTCCATGTCTAAGCTCTGTGTTCCATGTTCATGTCCAAGCTTCATGCCCAAGCTCTATGTCCAAGTTCTTCATGTCTATGCTCAAGTTCAAGCTCCATGTCTAAGCTCTGTGTTCCATGTTCATGTCCAAGCTTCATGTCCAAGCTCTATGTCCAAGTTCTTCATGTCTATGCTCAAGTTCAAGCTTCCATGTCCAAGCTCTAAATCCACTCGCACATCCCATGAATAATCTCCACAAGTCCTATAGCCTTGTCGAATGTTGAAAAACCTAGAGAAGCTTTTTATGGCAAGAAAACTGATATAAAACGTGTTTTAATGGTTTTCGGGCGATAAAAACCTCCAAAAAGCAGTTTTTAGGGTTTTTGGAATTTTCTGTCCGTACAACTGTACAGATCCGTACACTCATAGTTGTTTCTCGCACGCGTACGAACCTGTTCGTACGTACGAGTCGTACGGTACGAGTTAGTTAGTTAGTTTTTTTTTTCCCCCCAAAAAAAAATTTTCCTTGAAAAAAAAATTCCAAATGCTAAAAAAAAAATAGAAACCCTGCTTTACGAAGATCCCAAATGCTCGCAATACTTCGCAACTTTCGTGTCCACTCAGTATTCCATATGGGGTTGTGGAGAGACCTAAAAAATCTGGCGAGGTAGACTGGTAGTGTACACTTGATTGGTAGGATGAGAGAATCTTGCTACATCACTTGGGGATCCCTGGTATAGGTAGGCTAGACAATTAGATTCTCAAGTTATGCACGAGGGAGAACATTTGGACATGGCCATTTTGATCTAGAGAGGAGTCCCTAAACTTATCACCCTAGATGCACTCCTCGTATTTGTGCAAGGACGGTCCCTTAGTCATAAACGCTACACTGGGAGACCTTTGGTATTGCATTACCCATCCATGTTCTTTTTTGGAGACAATCGGGAGATCCAACCGGGAGAGACACATATCCATGTACTGGTTTCTCAAGCACTGTAGACTCCTCCCCTCCCAACCTTCCCTCACATTCAAGCTTGAAGCTCCATAGCTTGTAAGTGTAAAAAATAAAAACCGTATTTTATCGTACCGTATCCCAAAATTTCATATCGTACCGAATATTCCCGTACGGTATCGTACCGTACGGTATCGTATTTTCGTACCGTGACAACTATGCGTACACTCACATTGAAAGATGGTGATGTGGCACTGCAGTTGCTGGAGGTGCTCTGAAATGAGTGGGTAGCGATGAAAAACTCCATGATTTGGTTCATAGATGATGATGAAGAAGATAATCTCCACGCTTGAACGAAGATGGCAACACGATGAAGAGGTTCTTCTTCAACTTGATGCTCAAGAGAGGCTCATGCTTATTTTATACTTGGGGAAGCCTTGCTTTTTGCCAAAAAGTAATGCTTTTGCTTTGCTTTTGTCTTTTTATTAAATATTATTAATAATAGCCAAAGTTCTTGATTTGTGCTTTTACAACTTCAAGGCCTTGCTTTTTGGCCCTAGAGCTGCTTTTTGAGAAAGCGTCTTTTAGCTTTTTGGTCCGGCTTAGTCTCCTCTTTTCAATGGTGCCCTTGGCTCATGGTCAACCCTGTTTGACTTTTTGCTTTTTCTTGCTTTTTGACCAAGAATGGTGCTTTTTCTTAATCAATCCTTATGGACCTGTCCCCATGTCTTCTTCCACTTGTCTGGTGTCCAGGCATGGATTTCATTATGTGAAATAGAGCTAGGAGGGACATTCTGGATGTCGGTGAGTAGATTCATAGTTAGGGTTGTCTGTAATGACTGTAGAGAAGAGTTTCCTGTTTAAGTTATTGAGTATCTTGACTTGAAAGTTCAGCTAATCCATAGCAAAGGCACACCTAAGGGAGTCACCAGACTCACCCTTACCCACACTGAATGTAGAAATCTGGATAATTAGGGAAGTCTCGTAAGCATGTTGGGAAAGGGATTTTTGCCATTCAACATTGCTGTATTGGATTGTGGAGCAGGGGTTAACGCCACCAATTGAGCACCTGAACTTGTATCCAGGCATTCACATGCACACATGCATACATGCACAAAAAGTGTTTGAAATCCCAAGTTAATAATGGATTAGTTTTTTCAGCTAATCCATAGCAAAGGCAACACCTAAGGGAGTCACCGGACTCACCCTTACCCGCATTGAATGTAGAAATCTGGATAATTAGGGAAGTCTTGTAAGCATGCTGGGAAATGGATTTTTGCCATTCAACATTAGATTGTGGAGCAGGGGTTAACGTCAGCAAATCGAGCACTTGAACTTGTATCCCGGCATTCACATGCATGGATGCACAAAAAGTGTTTGAAATCCCAAGTTGATAATGGATTAGTTTCTCATAATATGCCTTGTTTATGGGATTTTGTTACTCAAGCTCATTGTTAAAATAATGCAGGCATATGTCTGTGATCCTGATCGCCAATTTGCCGCCAATGCCGTGAGTGTGATAGGAAAATGTGCTGGAAGACATCCTTCCATTGCTTCAACTTGTATGGAAGGACTCCTCACCCTTGCCAGGGGAAGTTGCAACATTTCTGCTAGTGATGGAGATGTGCTGAGGCCCAAAAAAGGTGGCACGATAAAGGTAGCACCGCTAAAAAAGTTTAGAGACTCACAAAGCTGTAATGGTTCAGAAGAAGACAGAGAGGCGGCTGTGGTTACCCAAGCTGTGCTTGCGATAAGATCCGTTGCATCTCAACACTTCAAAGAAGTCGAGAAGGTACCATCAGCTGCAAACTTCTTAGATATAAGGCTCTACTATATGATTTGATCCTTGTTTTCTCCCTGATTAAGGTGTTGTTAGGGCAGTCAAAGCTTTAATGAATTCAATAATGTCTTCTCTGGAGGTGTTTGTAGGTGTTAATATGCTTTTGAAAATGGTAATTGACAATTCAATGGATGGCGCCCAGGTTTTTGCTCGGCTTGTACGTGACCTTGACCTTATCAGGGTGACTGCAGCTCGTGCTGTTGTGGTTTGGATGATAGGAGAGTACAGCAGCAACAGTGCTCTGATTAAAGACATGTTGCCTGCCATTTTTAGTTATCTTGCAGCATGTTTTGTAAATGAGGAGGCTGAGTCCAAGCTGCAGATTCTTAACTGTATTCCCAAGGTAATACTGCAACAAGGTTATACCTCTCCGTTGCTGCCTTACATGAACACCTTACATATGCATGTACATATGTAACGGCATTAAGTCATTAATACATGGGTACGTACCTTCATACACACACATACATATATAATTACTTATGCACATGTGTGCATGTGTGTATATGCTCGTACATTAATACAGTGATACATAGATGTTGAACTTGAAAGAATAATTACTTGGTGAAATGTATTGCAGATAGTGGTGCAATCGTGGGAAGTTTTGGGTACGTCTACTATCAAGCCTGCTTTACTGGCATTGGCATACATACTTGACCTTGGAAGCTGTGACATAAACTATGATGTTCGTGATCGGGCTCGCATGCTCAAGCAGCTCATAGGCCTGCACATAAAAGCCACATCCTGTGACAATTTGGAAATATCTGAATTGTTGAACAAAGTCAGCCTGGCCAAAGTACGTGTTATTAATTTGGGAGCAACTTTCTTTCATGAGCTCGAAGGGTCTGAGGAAGCTTCTAGAAACACACTCAGGATGTTGGCTGGCCATGTTTTAAGTTCGACAAAATCGGCATCTTTTAATATGTCCACCTCACTAGATCGAACATTCTTACCTGGTTCCATGTCCCATATTGTACATCATAATGCTCCTGGGTACAAACCACTCCCTGAGCCTTGCAGCCTCGAAGACCCTGGCCAGTCACCGATAGATGCTACTGGCATTGTTGAGGTTTTTCCCAGTACTGTGCTGGGATCAAGACAAGGAAGACCTGAAGAGCTTGGTGAGGAGAGTGATTACAGTGAAAGTTATTCTTCAAGTTCAAGCAATACTGGCAGTGATGATGATGACAGTGGCTTGTTGACAACTAGGCGTAATAGGTTAGATAATGGCATAGCTCACACAGGTGTGAGTGAAAGCGGGAGCATGAGCTCAAGTGGGACACCAAAGCACAACATGAGCCTTCAAGGTGACTCAGGAAGCACAATACGTCAAGACGCAGCAGTTGGACCGTTGATATGCTTGTCTGATAATGAAGTTGATGTCAACTACCAAACTTCTGCATCAAGAAGTGAGGAAGTAGATGCTCAGCAGTCTGTTAGAACTGGGCTAAGTTTGAGATCTTCTGAGGACTTGGAATCTTGGCTTGGATCTGGTAGCCTGGAAAGCACAAAGCAATCGTCTCAGGAGCTCAGGACGCCTACAGGCTTTGTGACTCTCTCGCTAGATTCCATACACACACAGCCCAGAAAGATGACCTTGCTGGACTTCACAAATGGAGAGGGATTGGAGGTGATGTACTCTTACTGTTTTGTGGTTCCAGCAAACCACCATAACATGGTATGGGTGAAGCTTTATATTGCCAATAGGTCATCAGATGTGCTATCTGCTATCTATGTAAAGGATTGGGAGTCGGAGGCAGCTGTTACAGGGTTGGAAACCTCAAGAGATGATGTTTTGATCAAGTAAGCAGTCACTAAACCCCACTTTGTCTAACATATCAATGAAAAAGACATTGTGAAATGAAATCGTTTGCATTTGAATGTGATAATCTCCAACTTTCAGATCTGGAGGACTTGTTATCCCATCGCAAGAGATAGAGACCCTCAATCCTCAACGAGTGAGGGAGGGTGACTTATATGTGGATTTCCATCAGCAGCTGGTGCCGGTGAAGCTAGCTGTTTACTGCAACACGAAGTGTTATCCAGTGAAATTGGTGCCAGATATTGGTGCCTTTCTGAGACCAAAGGTGCTGACGTCTGAGGAGTTTACGGCTGCAGAATCAAGACTATTAGGCATGTTTGAGACTACACGCAGGTGTGGTATCGTGCTTCTACTTTTCTTATTGATTTCTGTATGGTGATTTGAATGTGTCATCGTCGTGATTGCTTAGCAGGTGCTCTATAGAGAGGCCTATGAGAGGTCAAAACAAAGGGGTACCAGAAGCTGATGAAGAAATGCTCTCCCTTGCAAGATTGATTGCATTGAGAGTAGTAAGCCATGTTAATGCCTTCTTAGTTACGGCTACAATCCCTGTATTTCCAGGAGTTATCAGTGATGACGCTTGGAGTGTCCACTTGAAGTTCAGTGGGGAGACTTTGACGGAATCAATGCTGTGCTTGGCGACTATAACATTAGAGGCACATAGCCCCACTGAGCGCAGCAATGATTTACCGGTTCTAGTGAAGGTTAATTGTGAAGACTCTGTTTTTGGCCTGAATCTTCTGAAGCGACTCCAAAAGGCTGTTGGTGAAAAATAAGAATATGTTCAGTGCCAAGCTTCTAAGCCACATGTTTGCCTTGAGAGGTAGCCCAATGCAAGGCAAAACCCATTGAGAAGTCTCTTACTGTTACTCCCCCTTACAAAATGTCTTTGATCCTTGAATGCATGAAGAATAATGGAAATTGGTGAAAATGTGCACTTCCTTTTATATATAAACCATCTAACCCCATGAAGCTGCCATCATTGGGATCCTTGTGTGCAACATGCTGGGATGATCCTACTCCAGCCACCCACCATCGATGCTGGCAATCACTTTTCACCCCCCCTTACCCCGAAAGGCGCCATGTTGGATAAAGCAAAGACTGAATGTGGAATCCTTGTTATAAGATTGTGTTATTCTGCCTTTTATCATGTGTGGGATTAAATAACCCACGGAGCTTTGGCTTGCACCAATCTCCCAACAATCCTTTTGCTATGGCTATCCTGCACCTTTATTGCCAGCAATCATTCAAATAACAGGAGTCATGTATGTATGTATTAATGGACCTGGGAGAAGGGTTTGAAAGCCTCGAGTCTACTTGTGTATATGATGTTTATTGGATTTAAAGAGGGGTAAGAGAGCCCACTACAGTATGATCAGGTTTCTAGCATTTTTAAACATGAGTTAAGCTAGAGCTTGTAATCTCATCAATTATGCCATCCATCTTGCAAAGACTTCTTGATAAGAGAGGGTGGTAGATCGTGTCCACAATTTTTGTGTTTTTGCTGTATTTGGAGAAGTCTCTCTCTCTCTCTCTCTCTCTCTCTCTCTCTAGGCATCAAACAGTGAACTTCATCTCTTTCTCGAGGATCCATCTTTTGACTGTGGCTTTGAATGAATCTCTCTTCCTCTCAGCTCTTTTTGACAAGATCAGTCATGTGCTTGCATGCTTGGGCCTCATATAGTCCAATGCTATGACCTTTTTTTTCCATTTTCTTGTATAGATGCATGCTTGCATGATTGAGTCTCGTATGCCATATTCGATTTCAGGAGATGAGTTTACTGTATGAGATTGGTCAAACGAGCTGTAATTGGAAAGGGGCCACTTTTGCAAGTGGGGGAGAGAGAGAGAGAGAGAGGTTTTAATTCTTGCATGGCAACATATTTTGGTGATTCTACATGACATTAGTCTTGTAGAAAAAAAAACCATTTTTTGTGCCTCTAGGATACTATTCATTTTTCATTTCCTTCTTTCACTGTTAGATTTGAAAGAAATTACTTTCAACATAACGTAGTGGCTGTAAAAAATTCTTAACATTCGGAAAGCCCTTTTTTAAATAGGTTATTTCTAAAGGGCTCTACTCCCCTTTAAACAACATTTAAAACAATTGGCTGTGTTTTGGAGGTTTACATCTCTTAAAAAATTAGGACTCAATAACAGTGAGGGTAAAAGTATGCTAGGAAAGACAAATCTTTATACACAGAGTTGCGCAACCATGCTCTGCCATGAGTCAATCATGTGAAATTTCACATCATGTTCCTAGTTGTACCTTTTATTTTTAGAGGAGAAAGGGTAGTTTAATCAAGGATGAGGACACTCGCAAGTAGGATGCATGGCTTGTGAGGAAAGAGCTCTGGAAAGCACTTGGTTACATCATAAATTGTGTTGATGGGTGGTTTGTCCGATTAACCTCTTTGCAAATTTTAAATGTGGCATATTTGCAAGTCTTGTTGCATGCTTAGCAAATCAATTGGCCCTTACTTCAACCATGATAGAGCCATCCAACTAAGTAGTCTTCAATAACTCTCAATGAAGCCTAGATGCTTCCTTGGTCGCTTCACTTTGTCATTCAAAGAATAAGAGAGTCAAAGTTAGAGTCAAATTGGGTAGATAGTGAAATAGTCAGGGTCGAATCAGCCTATATATATATAATGTGGAAACATAAATGTATAATTACATAATATTAATATACATACATACATACATACATACATACATATATATATATACCTCATCTACCGTACTACCGGAAGCTCACTATTTAAATTGAAGTGAGACTGGTCAAGACCTTGGCCGACTTTGGTACGCAAGACGTCTTCCGTTGACTCTCAATCACAAGACGGTCAAAATGCTTCCCCAGCATTCTTGACATAAAACAATCATTTAAAAACAGGACAGTTTTTATAACGAACTCTCACATCCATTCTTCACATACACATCCACATCCTCTGTTGACTCTCAATTGTTGGAACTTTATCAGTTAGGTCTCCATGACCTCAATCACAAGACGGTCAAAATGCTTCCCCAGCATTCTTGACATAAAACAATCATTTAAAAACAGGACAGTTTCTATAACGAACTCACATCCATTCTTCACATACACATCCACATCCATTCTCTTAACTACATCCACATCCACATCCATTTTGTTACATACATCCACATCCATTCTGTTACATACATCCACATCCATTCTTCACACACATCCACATCCATTCTGTTACATACATCCACATCCATTCTTCACATACACATCCACATCCATTCTTCACATACACATTTACATCCATATCATTCATTTACATCCCGATTCACATGACATCACATAAAGGTAAAGAGAAAGTGGTTGAGCTCCTTGGTAAGCCTAATATTTCTATAGGGCATTCTCTTGTTGATGGAGAGTCTAGTGGCTCGGAGATGAGCTGTGAGACTCCTCTGTCCCCTCCAGGATTCTGGCGTAAGACAGTCCTTTAAGAAAACAAGGTTTCTATGCAAGTTTTCAGTTTGATTTTCTTTTGAATACAAGGAGTATTTCTTGAGTCAGTATCCCCAAAACTTCTTGATCGAAATTCTGAAATTCATACCAGAATTCCTCGAATTCTATAACATTGATCCACATATCAATTTGAAGGGTCTCAAACTTAGTTTCAGATTTGGCGAGAGTTTTGAGTGTATTTTTCTAAACTAGTCACACCTTTCCTCAAAACTGATGAAAGAGTTTGGTCTTGGTCATAGCATGATTCAAGGTTTGAGTCGGATAAAATTTTTCCTGAACTATCTTTCTCGAAACGGTTTGATAATTCAGTTACTATTTTACTGAATTTCTTTCTTGAATATTCACTTAACTGATTTCTAAATTAGTTACGAATTTCAATGAGGAATAAATCAATCATTTATTTGAATGTTTCGATCTCGATAGATTTCTTGAATTTTCTTTTTACAATCCGTGTGAACATAAAATGATAGAAATTTCTCTCTTAGAGTATTTAATTATTCATTCATTAAATACTAATAGAATTTAATCATAGAATTTAAGAGAATTTTAATTTTGATATAAAAATTCTTTATGCATCTATTTATGCATAAAAATCAACTTCAATGGGAATAACACTTTTATAAAAAAAAATCTTTTTATGCATATATTCATGCAAAAAATCAAATTTAATAGGAATAACACTTTTAAAATAAAAAGAATTTCTTTATGCATCTATTTATGTATAAAAAATAAATTTAATAAGAATAACACTTTTGTAATAAAAAAATTCTTTATGTATCTTTCTATGCATAAAATCAAATTTAATAAGAATAACACTTTTGTAATTAAAATATGCATCTTTCTATGCATAAAAATTAAATTTAATAAGAATAACACTTTTGTAATAAAAAAATTTCTTTATGCGTTTTTCTATGCATTAAAATCAAATTTAATAAGAATAACATTTTTGTAAAATAAAAAATTTCCTTTATGCATCTTTCTATATGCATAAAAATCAAATTTAATAAGAATAACGATTTTATAATAAAAAATATTTCTTTATCCATCTTTCTATGCATAAAAATTAAATTTAATAGGAATAACGCTTTTGTAATTAAAAAAATCTTTTATGCATCTTTTTATGCATAAAAATTAAATTTAATAAGAATAACGTTTTTGTAATAAAAAAATTCCTTTATGCATCTTTCTATGCATAAAAATCAAGTGCATATATGAATTTTTTAATTACAAAAGTGTTATTCTTATTAAATTTGATTTTTATGCATGGAAAGATGCATAAAAGGAAATTTTTTAATTACAAAAGCGTTTTTTTTATTCAATTTAATTTTTATACATAGAAAGATGCATAAAGGAATTTTTTTAATTACAAAAGCGTTATTCTAATCAAATTTGATTTTTATGCATAGAAAGATGCATAAAGAAAATTTTTTTATTACAAAAGCGTTATTCTTATTAAATTTGATTTTTATGCATAGAAAGATGCATAAGGAATTTTTTTAATTAGAAAAGTGTTATTCTTATTAAATTTGCTTTTTATGCATAGAAAGATACATAAAGGAAATTTTTTAATTACAAAAGTGTTATTTTTTTTAAATTTACTTTTTATACATAGAAAGATGCATAAAGGAATTTTTTTAAGTACAAAAGTGTTATTCTTATTAAATTTGATTTTTATGCATAGAAAGATGTATAAAAGAATTTTTTTTATTACAAAAGTGTTATTCTTATTAAATTTAATTTTTATGCATAGAAAGATGCATAAAGAAAATTTTTTATTACAAAAGTTTTATATTAAATTTGATTTTATGCATAGAAAGATGCATAAAGGAATTTTTTTAATTACAAAAGTGTTATTCTTATTAAATTTAATTTTTATGCATAAATAGATGCATAAAGAAATTCTTTTTATTTTAAAAGTGTTATTTCTATTAAATCTTATTTTATGCATAAAAGGATTTTTTATATAAAAGTTTTATTCCCATTAAAGTTGATTTTTATACATAAATAGATGCATTAAGAATTTTTATATCAAAATTAGAATTCTCTTAAATTCTATGATTATATTCTATGAGTATTTGATGAATGAATAATTAAATACTCTAAGAGAGAAATTTCTATCGTTTTATATTCACACGGATTGTAAAAAGAAAGTTCAAGAAATCTATCAAGATCAAAATATTCAGATAAATGATTAATTTATTCTTTTATAGAATTTGTAACTAATTTAGAAATCAGTTAAGTGAATATTCAAAGAAAGACATTCGGTAAAATAGTAACTGAATTATCAAACGATTTCGAGAAAGATAGTTCCCGACAAATCTTATCTAACTCGAACCTTGAATCAGGCTATGACCAAAAGGCTATAACCAAGACCAAACTCTTTCGTCAGTTTCGAAAAAAGGTGTGACGAGTTTAGAAAAATACACTCAAAACTCTCACCAAATCTGAAACTAAGTTTGAGACCATATGTGGATCAAGGTTATAGAATTCGAGAAATTCTGGTATGAAATTTAGAATTTCGATCAAGAAGTTTTGGGGATACTGACTCAAGAAATATTCCTTGTATTCAAAAGAAAATTAAACTGAAAACTTGCATCATAGAAACCTTGTTATCTTAAAGGACTGTCTTACGCCATAATGTTGGAGGGAGCAGAGGGGTCTCACAGCTCATCTTCAAGCCACTAGACTCTCCATCAACAAGACAATGCGCTATAGAAATATCAAGCTTACCAAGGGGCTCAACCACTTTTCCTTTACCTTTACGTGATGTCATGTGAATCGGGATGTAAATGAATGATATGGATGTGAATATGTGTGAAGAATGGATGTGGATGCGTATGTGAAGAATGGATGTGAATATGTATGTGAAGAATGGATGTGGATGTATGTAACAGAATGGATGTGGATGTGTATGTGAAGAATGGATGTGGATGTATGTAACAGAATGGATGTGGATGTGGATGTGTATGTGAAGAATGGATGTGAATGTGATGAAAAGAGTTGTGATGTGACATGAATATATGTGGATGTGAAGCGATAGATATGAATGTATGGATATATATGGGTAGTCGTACATGTGAACGATTGGATGGATGTGGATGAATGAGATGAGATGTGTATGAATGAGATATGATGTGGATAGATGTGATGTGATGTTATGTGGATAGAATGTACGTGATAGGATGGTGATGAGAATGAATGTGATAGATATGAATGAATGTGATGTGATGATGCGAATGGATGGAGGTGATGTGATATGAAATGAATAGATGTGAGTGAATGAGATGTGATGTGATGTGAAATGAATAGATGTGAGTGAATGAGATGTGATGTGAAATGAATAGATGTGAGTGAATGAGATGTGATGTGAATCGGGATGTGAATGAATGAGATGTGATGTCATGTGAATCGGGATAGATGTGACTGAATGAGATGTGAAGTGAATAGATGAGATGTGATGGGATGTGAATCGGGATAGATGTGAATGGATGAGATGTGAGGTGAAATGGATATGATGTGGATCGGGGTAGATATGAATGGATGAGATGTGAATGAATGTGATGTGATGAGATGTGGATGGGTAGATGCGAGTGGATGAGATTTGATGAGGATAAATGAGGAATGATGTGATGAGATGAAAATGATGTGATTGGATGAGAATGGAAAAACATATGATGAGATGAAAATGATGTGATTGGATGAGAATGGAAAAACATATGAATTGGATGTGGATTAAGTAATGTGGATTGATGCGGAACAATGTGGAAAGATGAGAGTTCGTTATAGAAACTGTATTTATGACCGGTTTTTCAATGACTGTTTTATGTCAAGAATGCTGGGGAAGCATTTTGACCGTCTTGTGATTAAGGTCGTGGAGACCTAACTAATAAAGTTCCAACAGTTGACGGAGAGTCAATAGAGGACGTCTTGCGTAGCAAGGTTGGCCAAGGTCTTGACCAAATGGTGAACTTCCGGTACGATGGATGAGGGACCAAGGAAGCGGCCTATGAGTGAAGCGCTAGGTGATCTGGGAAGGATCCTAGAGGCATACGGTGCTCGGCCTCTGGGTCGCCGAGGATACCCACAGGTGCATCGGGGAAGATATTGGATCAAGGAGTAAGAGTTGTTTTCTGAATTCGGGCATGGATCTGGTTGATTGGCCTTGCTGGTCCTCAAACGGCGGATGAGTCCATGACTCTTTTATATGGATCTGTTGGTTGATCTTACTAATCTTCAATGGAGATTCTATTTTTATTTTTATAAGTGAATATATTGCAGGGTACTTTGAGCTAGGAACTATCGAAAAGACCTGTGAGTGGACAGGTGGTGAGCGTTCTGGTTGCCAATGATGTCATAGAGGTACACCGATGAAGGAAAAATAGGAAATTAGGATTCAACTGGATATTTTGGAGGATTATGATGAGTGATACTATAGTTTCATTAAAAGATTGTTTTAAAGACAGCTGAATCTGTGAAAAAGGAAAATACATATTGGGTGTGTAAGTGGTGTGAATAGTTTTAAGTTTGTATGAATATCCGACTGGGGGCCATGGGAACTTTTTTCCCTGGTACCTAGGATAAAACCTAGCCAAATTCTTAAATGGATCCCATCACTATAGTGGTTGGGCAGTTGGCTAAACCACGCGGCTGGATGGGACTAGGCTGGACTGATGGATCCCTAAAATGAGACTCAATTCTATTATGGTACGATAGATAAAGTAAATCTCGGATAAAAATTGTTCTATGGAAAACAATCAACGGCTGTGCCTCTCAATGAGAAAAAAAGCATTGGTCTCTATGATCCAAGTGCAAGTCTTTTCCTTGATTTGACTATGGGACTTACGGGTTTGATTAGATCAGTTCAGTTAATTAAGACTCCTGACTACGTCAGAGTAAATTTATCTTGGAGGAATCGCCCGTGCTTTCCAGGTGAGGGAAGTTTTTTCAGGTTCGATTTTGGAAGAACCGATGGATTAGTCTCTTGTCCCGATATCCGTGGTGGGTGAGGCCCCGAGTGAGGGACCCTGCCCCACGCAAGAAGTTCTACTTCCGCTACTAGCACTCCTGAATTCGTTGCGCGGTGGGGACAGGGATCTTTCAGCTGGTATCAGAGTGAATTGGCTAAAGTGGATCAACTGAGAAGCTAGAAATGTCAAAAGTTTATGAAGTAATAGTAAAAAGTTAGTGTTTGGGATATCATAGCATAGCGGAGGCTACACTCCAACCCACACACTTGTCAATCCGTGAATGCAACCCGGTTAGCGCATAGAGGCTATCCCGAATGGGAGAAGATGAGTTAACCACATACTAATGACTTCTAGTCCTACTCAATCCTTCTCAACACTCAAGCAATCAATCTAACACAATCAACACATCAATCTAACATTATCAAAGCATCAAGATTAGGCTACACTTAAGCACAAAGATACAACTTATGCAAAGAACCTAACATGCAAAGAGCTATCACACAAGCCTCAACTACACATCAATTCATGCACAAGCTTCATCACATGCACAACTCACAAATCAAAACATCATTAAGAAATCTAGATTAGCAAGTGTGTAGACAAAAACCTCATATCATTGAAAATGTAGAGAGTAGAGAGTACAAGATTAAAGCATGAATGGAGATGGAGAGCCTTGGGAGGGCACATGAGAAGGAGCTATGGGCAAGCTCTCTCTATGAGCCTCTCAACCAAATGACCAAAGAGTGTGCTCCCTCTCTCAAATGGGCCACCTTTTATACAAAAATTCTAGAACTCCCAAAAGTTCCCATGTGGGATTATTGTCAAGCCCCCTCCCACATTCATCTACAACTTTGAACTCTTTTCAAGAGCCCTAAGTGTCTTTTTTGTTGCATCCTTGTATTGATCTTCATTTGTCATGCAACACTCCCCCCTTCCTATTTTGCGCACGTCCTCGAGCGCGGTAGTAGCAAGAGCTGCAACAAAAAAACAATTGATACGAGTAAAGTCCTTTATTGAAAAGAAAAGAAAAGAAAAGAAAAATCAGCAATGATGATTTCACACGTGAGCATACAAGTGCAGGGCTGATTAAAGTTTTAATGAGTACTAAAATAGGTGAGTAAAGACTAGTCCAAATGAGACTTAAGTGGTAGATAATGCTATGCAAAGGCAAGTGTGCTTTGTACACCACCGGTTATGACCGCAGTCTCAATGTCCTATAAGTCTGTAATTTATTCCTAAGTGGCAAACCTACTCCTAAATATGAGCAAAGGTGATTGGAACTCTTTTTTTTTTTCCTTTAAAAAAAAAAAAATATGTGTGTAGAAGGTGATAAAGATTAAGGCTATCCCAAAGAGACCCAAGCAATGGCCAAGAGACCTCCTCCAAGAGAATCTAAAGACCGCTAAGTATCTCAAGGGCGACAGACCCTTTTTCTCTCTTTTTTTTTAATGACATAAGGAGTACCCCATGAAGATGAGGGCATCGGTCTCGAGGGCCCATAGTGTATCCCAGAGTCCTACCAACATCCATCAAGGCGATAGATTCCTCAAAGGTCTATTTCTGAGGCTTTTAGACATTAGTGTTCACCCCATGGAAACCAAGGCATCGGCCCCAAGGTGCTAAGACAACCTCAGGTCCTACCAAGCATTTCACATGGCGGTAGACACTTCGTGTCTCAATTCACTTTGTATATATATATATATATTTTGGGTATATTTTCATAAATTTTTATGACTCCTAGCACCTAGCTCATATCTAAGAGGTAACTACCACTAGGGATAACTAATATACCTTGAAAACATAAGTACTTGGCATACTCCATTGGTATATATCCTACACTGTCTTTAAATAGAAATATCCTTTTCCTAAGTCTTCTAAGACTCTAGAATTCACTCACCATATTTTAACAACTAATCAAAAACTTAAACCAGCCAACATTGTGTGAACATGCAAACTATATATTCAAAAGATAAAGGCACTTAAAGAAATAAAGATTAAGATTTGAATACACCTGTTGTAGTGCCCTGTTGATGTTGTTCGTTTGCATTGATGCATTGCTGATTTTGTGCAGATTGCTCCTCCTTGATCTTTGTAAGCGTAGCATGTCTCCCCCCTTCCTAATTTGTGTGCACGATAGGTGGACTAGTGGGACGTGTTTGATGCTCTTGTTTTAGCGAAGATCTCTGCAAAATTTTTATTAACGAACAAGAAAAGAAAAGAAAGAAAAAAAATAAAAATAAAATTTACCATTGGTGCCAAACACCGAATATAGCCGAGGGGAAAAACCCAGTGGGAGAAAAGTGCCCTGGCTTGTCGATCTTATTGTGGAGTCGATGTGCTTACCCTTGCGCTGGTGGTGGAGATTATCTCAAAAAGAACATAATCCTTTAAAGGCGTAAGGCACCACACTATTCAAACATTGATCTACCAAAGAGCTTCATTTGTAGTGTTAATGCCTTATCTTTGGTTTTAGGTATGTCCTTCTTGGGTGCGAATTTTATCAATTGTTTTGGAATTTGAGCAAGATAAGAGGATTTAGGCATTGAAATGCTAGAATCTATGCTCAAATGAGACTCCTTTGGACTTGTCTTAGGTACACCAGTTGATGGTTGAATTATGTAACAAGGAGAAATCGGGACAACAGGTGTTTCAATACATGTTTTAGGAAGATCAACACAAGTAGTTTTGTAGGTGCTATCACAACCACCTATCTTATCTTGAAGAGTTTGTGTTGATTTCTTTTGTACCCACTGATATGGAAAATCAAGGGTGGCTCTTGGAACCTTTTTGAAACATTCTTTTACCCTCAGCAAAGCATGGCATTTTGGAAGCCAAATTGCTGTTGCACCCTCATAATAACCTTATGCTTTAAGAACCTGTTTTGGGACCCATCGAGTAACAATCCGAGGTGTAGGCTTGGAAATGATGTGCTTCTTAAGAGGCTTAGCAACTGGACTAGATGGTACATGTTTGTACGCATATTTGGGTAGCCACATTGATAATTCCTTCTTGCCCGGCCTTCTTTGAGCAGCAACTAGAGTAGTTGGAACATGCCAGCCATGGCCCTCACTTGAGTACTCATCAATTATCCACATCATTTGTTTTGGAGCTGCAAGAGCAGATTTCGAGAGTTGGTTGGGTAAGGTAGAAACATTACCCTTTTTACATGATAAAGCTCGTGTAGTAGCAGAGACTTCCTCTACTTGTAGTGCTGGTGTGGACGCATCCCTATAGTACAAATCATCTAGAAGAGCACGTGGTTGTACCATTTGTATAGGAATAATATCATATCCATCTGAGTCACAGAATTGAATTGGCTTCGGTAAAGCACATGTCGATAATGTTGCAAGGACATGACTCCATTCTAATGGATCAATTAAATGCTCAGGGAAGGGTTGTGGAATGTATGCCTCGTCTGATACACTTCGATTACCCTTAAGTCTCTCAGTGTTGAAATCCCTACATGAGGCTCCACACATCCATAGATCTTCTCGCCCATCTGACAATGTAACTCTTGAGCCCTCAGATGAAGCAGAATCAAACTCATCTATTGGAGACCTTGTTACATCACGATATGAGTGATTCCTTAGGTTGACCCTTGTGATGACAGAATCATGTCGGAGGTACAAATAATTGTATCCCCAATCTTGAATCATTTGAAATTGTCGCATGAATGGTCTACCCAATATCACTTCATAGTTTGGATGCTTTCCAAAATCCACTACTGCAAAGGTATGCTCATATTCAATCCCACATGTGGTGACCAATATGTTCTCAAGCAGCCCAAGGGGATGTTCTAAGCTTCCATCTGCTAGCTACAAGCGCATCCTGGTACTCCTAATAGCTGGTTTGCCCCATTTTTCCCAAATGGACCTTGTCACAATGCCCACTCCTGTGCCACTATCAAGTATTGCAGTTGAAGATACTTTTCGCACTTCTAATGGGAGGGTAGCATTTCCCTGATCATCTTCACAAAATTTTCCTACTTTGTTGATAGGAACTGGCATTACATGCTTTGTCTCAGGGTGTATAGTATACTCATGGTGACCCTTTTGTAGCAATACCTGCTCTGACAAACATGTGGCAATATCATTCCACAACCCAGGTTTAAGCTTTATCAACTCAAGCAAAGGTAAGGTACAAGCCACTGGTGCTGACAAAATAGCTTGCACCATACTCATATCCTTCTCCTTTGTCAACCTTTTATGCATGGAGGGTATCCTCAAGGTTTGAGAACAATTCTCATATTCTCCCAGATATGATGGTAAGGTTTTCATTGTATGCTTACTTCTAGGAGAAACAATTGTTTGAACTTCCTCCTGGATGCTTGGGTGTCTAAATTTGTTTTCCGTGCCCCTGGTAAAATCCACCTCAGAGAATGGAGGCGAACTAACAGAAGACATGTTCTCATTAATTTTCTCATTTACTGTGGCCCACATCTCATTTGCCATGTCCTCATTAGCATCAATAACTTCATCATTGCATGGGAAGACAAGGCTAGGTGATGGCAGAATGTCATCTTTCAATGGAGTGTCAATTGGTGCAGACCTTTCGCTATGAGCTTGTGAAATGAACTCACTTTTCATTTCTCTACTTGATGACACTTCCGGTATAGTTTCTAATGTTGGCTTAAGAGAGGTTGGGCCCCGAGGAATAGGTGGTGGTGGTCCCTCAAGTATTGACTGAGCTTCCCTAATGAGTTGCTGATGTACAGCTAGATTGATCTTCTCCTCACGAGGGTTTGGGTATTCTTGAAGCTTCTTGGATAGCTCAGATAAAGCTGCAATGCGACTTCTATGAGCATCAATGATGGCCTCTAGAGTCTCATTCACTTTATCCACAAAAACAGAACCCCCAGAACTAACCTCAGTCGTACTAGCCTCATTTTGTTTAACACTAGCCCCAGGTTAAGGTTGATGTTCCTCACGCACTTCTTGGGATGTAAAAGTTTTATCCCTTATGTTTTGTTTAGAGGTTTCCTGAGAACTAGTGGATGTACTTTTAGTTTGTTTGCTTCGGTTCTTCTTCCTCCTAGTGGTCTTTTTTCTATTGGACTGTAGGGTTTTGTCCACTAGATTTGTCTTTGCGTCCCTAGTTCGAGGTGTCTCATCAGTTTGTATTTCAGCGTTTCTTGTCTGTGATCGAGTCATGACTCTAAGTGGCACGACATCCTCATTCTCAGATGAAGGTGGTGATGGAACTGTACCTACAAGGTTGAGTGAGACCTTTGGTTGGGAGGTGCCTTCCTCATGTGGTTTCAGCAGACAATCCTTTGGGAAGTGTTCTACACAACACCCTAGACAATATCTTTCAATTGGTGGAAACTGTTGTACTGTTGTATTGGAATGATAAGCTTGCTTAGAGCGATGTGGACAATCACGAGCCCAATGGGGTTCTCCGCACTCATAACAGGGGTCCATTGGTTTGGCTTCTACTTTCCTTGGCTGCCATTGACCTGAGGGGCCTGGAGTCCTAGGTTGGTAGCCGTCTAGCAACATTAAAGAGTTTTGTTCCCCTGATTGAGTCTCCAGTGCTTGGCTTGGGTATGCGGGACTTTCAAAGATATTTTCTTTGGATGAATATGATACGTATTCTTCTTCCACATAGCCTGGGTTTACCAAGTCTCTACACATATTTGAATTGTCATAGTCGACAACCCTCACAGGAGCAGTCCCTGGAGCAGGAGGTTGAGCACCAAGAACAGGTCGTGCTTTTTCTTGTGTCATCGGTGGCTTACGTTCAAAACTAGTATACTGTTGATACATTTGTGGAGCCACTCCACCCCTCGGCTGCTCACGTTCCTGTCTCATTCTCGCAATGCGAGTACATTCCTGTGTGGTATGAGTAAAGTTCCAAGCACAGGCTTGGCACCACTTCTTTGTGGGTTGGTTTGTGACTAGAGGAGAAAAGGTATTACAGTCCTCTATTTTATGGTCACCGCCACATGCTCCACAAAGATGAGGACCTGTAGGAAGTACACTCCTCATTCTCTGCTGCTGTTGTTGTGGCTGCATGGGTGGACGATAGGTTTGTCCTAATCTCCGTAGTACTAGGTTAGCTATCTGGTCTGGATTTACTAGCGCGCTAGACCTTGATCTTTGGTCATCACCCCACTGATCTCTAGGTTTCACCTCTGGGCCAGAACCATCTTGGAACTTGAAGTTATCGGTGAAATCCATAGCATCATGGCAACACTCATTGAAACTTGTATGCTTCTTCGCATAGAGATGTGTATGCAGTGTCGAATTTTTGAGGCCTTTTAAGAAGAGAGAAATTAATCGACTTTGGGCGGGCTTCTCATCTTCTGGGCAACGATTAATGTACTGCTTCATTCTATTTACACAGTCTCTAACACTCTCATTCTCGCCTTGTTTGAAAGAGTAGATGTGTGCTACCGTGTCATGTTGAATTCCCATCAAGGAAAAGGCAGCAATGAATCTATTTTCCAAAACTTGTAAAGAAGTTTTGTCTGAAGCCTCTAATGCCTGAAACCAAGCCAGGGCTTTTCCTTCAAGAGTGAGCCCAAATCCTTCAATTTGAGTATGCTTGTCAGCCACTTGCTCAGCTCGAACTGCTTGCCTAAATGCTGCTACATGGTCGTATGGATCTCCCGACCCTTCATACTTCTTTACCAGTTTCTGAAGAGTTGATGGTCTTACTTGTCTTGAATACTCGTCATAGGGCCTACGGCCTCTCGCTCTTAGTGGGAATTGTTCCTCTCTTTGGAAAGATGGTCCACATGTTTCCAAAATTGGTGTGGGTACCCTATTACCAGCCTCACCAAACCCCTCCAAAGATCTTGTCGCCCTCATTTCAGGAGGTGCATTTATAGGAAGCCGAGTTGTCTCCTCTCTCCTCCTATTGTCATAGTGAGAAAGATGTTGGTGTGATGTGACCTGTGGTCGCACATTTGGTGTAGGACGATATCTTGGTGATAGAGTTGGGCTACTAGTAGTGGTCCACTTAGATGTTGAAGGTCCCTCTCTAGTGAACTCTCGTAGGGGAGGAGCAACAGTTTCTCCAAGAAAGGCTGTCTCTCCTGGTTTGGCTGTATTTGTTGAGAACACTTCCATGAATAATGGTTGTCCTTTCCACGTGAGTTCCCGAATCTCTTTCCAATCTAAGGTTCGGTATTCATTGGCCCATTTATCAATTATTCTGTTCACGTGTCCTGCACGCTTCTCAACTACCACCACATGAGCTAGAGGAAGATCTAGCTGTGGCAATCTAGTTGTGGCATAATATCCCTCTAACGAGTCCTTATAGACCTCTTGAAGTGGGTCATCCTGTAAGACCTTTGTCACAGGAATTTGTCGTACAAACTCCCATTGGCATTCAGCCTCCTGATCCAGTTTACACTTGCCTTTCCTATCCCTTTCCAAATTTAGATCTACAAGGAGTAAATCATCTATGGATGGCTTTGAGGACTGGGCATTGGATGGTCCAGGCATGTCCGGCTCGATGAGCCAGTCATCTCTAGACTCCCTTACTCTGGAAAGTTCTGATAAGTCTAAGAACTCGGTTTTAGAGAGCTCCCCTAATTTGTCTACATTTTCTGGATGGTAGGTGACTTCGTAGCGAACACCATCTCCACCCATGTACATGTTACCCTGGTCATTGACTAAAGGTGCTCTATCAAGTTCTGAGAAAATGTCTGCGATCTTAACAAGATACCTTTGTTGTGGATCCCTAAAGATCTCAGCTCCTTGAGCATTTGTGTAGACATATTGGAGTCTCACATTAAATGTTAACCCCATGGTGTCGGCTTCAAATGGATTAAAGGATCTTGAGGGTGTCCTATTTGGGGCTACGGGATGACTATTTGTCGGCCCTAGATTATCCATGGACAATGAACTAGTTGTTCTAGAGGAAAGGGTATCGGATTGGGATTCAGATAGAGTTTCAGCAATATCTGCCAAATTGCCTACCGATTGGGTCCCACTTTCTTGCGTAGGTACTCTAGAAGGTGCCCTAGGTCCTATGGCAGAATCTACAAGACGTCCCGACCGCAAGTGCATAAGGTCAAAATTTTGTTTTGGTTTTTTTATGTGTTTTTGTTTTGTTTTGTTTTTGTTTGTTTTGGTTTTGGTTTTTGTGTTTTGTTTTTTTGATAAAAATATATATATATATGTATATATATATATATATATTTTTACCCTACCTAACCACTAAAGGCAACTAAAAATGGGTCTGTGTGGCGTAACTATCTATCCTATTTTTTTGTTATTTGTTTTTTAAATGTTTTTTTAATGATTTTATGATTTTATGATTTTTACTTTTTTTAACACAAAAATTATGAATCACACTAAAAATACTAATTATGCACAAAGTTACAAAAACTAAAAAAATGCAAGTTTACACTAATTATGCAAAAAAATTTAAAAAATGAAGAATTATAAAATATGCAAAAAAAATAAACTCCTAAAAAACACTTAATTAAAAAAAAATTAAAAAAATTTCTTTTGTTTTTTTCTCCTTTTGTTGGTTTTTTTTGGTTTGTTTGTTTTTTTTTTGTTTTTTATAAAACTAATAAATTTCGTACCAAATATAAAAAATATGAATTTACTAATTATGCATCATTTACAAAACTTCTAAAAAATAAAAATAAAAATAAAACATGCAAGCTACTTTAATTATGCAAGACTTTACAGAAATTGAAAAAATGAACAATGGATTCAAAAAATACAAAAAATAAAAATTGTTTTTTCTTCTTTTAAAAAAAAAGATTTATTGTTTTATGTTTTTTTCTTGTTTTTTTTCTTTTTTCTTTCCTTTTTTTTTAAAAAAAAATAATTTTTTTCTTCTTTTTTTTTCTTTTTTCTTTTTTTTAATCTCTTTTTCTCTTCTTTTTTTTAAATATTATTTTGTTGTTTTTATTTATTTTTTTATTTAAAAAATATAAAAATCATGAAAATTAAATTAAAAAAAATCCACTAACCTTATCTGCCGCTCGCCCGCTCCCTCCCGGATTTGTCGTCGCACCGCTTGCCGGCGTCTTCAATGCTTCTTCAGATACAGCTCGCCTTCTTTGCTCCACCGCCTGCAGTCCTCTGCTCTGCTCTACGCCCGGCCTCTGCTGTCGGCTGCTGCAGGCTACGCCCAAGCTGCTCGCCGCTTCTCTGCTGTCGGCTATGCCAACTCCGCCTCCGCCTCAACTGCAGCCAACTTCGCCTACGCCGCCGGCCGCCTCTCGTCTGCTCTCCTACCCGCCTACACCAGCTTCGCCCACGCCTCTGCTGCTGCCGCCGGTCGCCAGCCACCGTCAGCTTCGCCTACTGCAGACGCGTTCGCCTCAACTACCGCAGCCTTACTTCGCTTCGATGCAGATGACTTCCACGTCAACTGCAGCAGCAGCCGGCTTCCCACTGCACTCGGACGTCAACGAATAAAAGAATATATATATATATATATATATATATATATATATATACTTTTATTTTAAAACCGCCTCTGCTCTCCTTTCAGCCTGCTGCGCCTGCTGCTTCAACGCTTCTTCCCGCCTACGCCATCGCCGCCGGTCGCCTACACCAATGTTTAAAAAAAATGATTTTGTTTTTTTTTAATTTAAAAAAAAGTCTGCTGCACGCCGCTTTTCAGCCACCCTGTGCGCTAACGTTTGATGTAGCCCTCAAATATATATTTATAAATCTATATATATATATATATATATATATATAGATTTATAAGCTTTTTTCTTAAGGCTACCCTTAGTTGCCCGTTTCTTTCAAGCAAATCGGTTAGTCATGCTCCAATAGATAAATATTCTTTATTTTTCCTCGAGCACGGACAGCTCATATTGAGCTTATTGGCCGCCTTACATGTGCATGTATATATATATTTACCTTTGCTGCGCTTGATGCGTTGGCTCCCCAAATAACAACACAACAAAACAATTAAAAGAAAGGCCACCTCCAACACTTCCTATCTATCCCTCGCCAACCCCGTCAAAAATACAAAAACAGAAAGTACTTAAATCTGATTAGTGGCGGGATTTCTCTACCGCAATGAGGTTTTAATTAATTTTGTTTTTTTTTTCTTCTAATCAAAAAACCGAAAACACACAAGGCGCCCTTGAGATCACACACTCAATGCCCTTGCAAACTCTACTCTAATCTACCCTAATCCACGATTTTGCAATCAATGGAGCACTTAGTAAGAAGTAATGGTTAACACCCTTCACTAACTTAGGTGTGCGTTCCCCGGCAGCGGCGCCATTGTTTGGGACATCATAGCATAGCGGAGGCTACACTCCAACCCACACACTTGTCAATCCGTGAATGCAACCCGGTCAGCGCATAGAGGCTATCCCGAATGGGAGAAGATGAGTTAACCACATACTAATGACTTCTAGTCCTACTCAATCCTTCTCAACACTCAAGCAATCAATCTAACACAATCAACACATCAATCTAACATTATCAAAGCATCAAGATTAGGCTACACTTAAGCACAAAGATACAACTTATGCAAAGAACCTAACATGCAAAGAGCTATCACACAAGCCTCAACTACACATCAATTCATGCACAAGCTTCATCACATGCACAACTCACAAATCAAAACATCATTAAGAAATCTAGATTAGCAAGTGTGTAGACAAAAACCTCATATCATTGAAAATGTAGAGAGTAGAGAGTACAAGATTAAAGCATGAATGGAGATGGAGAGCCTTGGGAGGGCACATGAGAAGGAGCTATGGGCAAGCTCTCTCTATGAGCCTCTCAACCAAATGACCAAAGAGTGTGCTCCCTCTCTCAAATGGGCCACCTTTTATACAAAAATTCTAGAACTCCCAAAAGTTCCCATGTGGGATTATTGTCAAGCCCCCTCCCACATTCATCTACAACTTTGAACTCTTTTCAAGAGCCCTAAGTGTCTTTTTTGTTGCATCCTTGTATTGATCTTCATTTGTCATGCAACACTTAGAAATGTGTGATGAAATTCATACAAATTGATATTCAGACTGAAATTCATAAATAGGTAATTGCATCTTCAAATGGAAGTACCGCAATTGTATGAAATCCCTGACTTACTTGAGGCCTTGCTTGAGGCCTAGACATGATGATATTTACCTTAAAATTCCAAGGACCGTGACTACCCATATATACCGAGGGTATATCTGCACCTCTTTACTGGCAGTATATAGGAGTAAATCTAAGACCTTGAAATTATAAGCAAAAATGCTATCGAGATGATGAATTCGAATGTGGTTGATATGATTTCAAAACTCTGGTTAAGAGAACTGATGAGTTGATTTGGATTCTGATTGAAAAATGATGATTCATGAATTTTGGTTGAAAAGCGATAAGCTGAGCAAAACCAGAATGAGGATGAATGGGACGAGTCCCTGTGATGATGTTCGTAACTAGAATGATGATAATAACTTCAGCAAATCACTATGAGATTAGTGGATTGTGCTGACAGATTGCTATTGTTAACACTTGACCCTGTGGATCAAGTTAAAGGGGGATGACAAATTAAAAATCTGTATAATTGAAATTCCCATGGAGGACTGTTCAGATGGAAATTTCGGTCTAATGGAACATTATTTGTGTTAAGGATATGAATGATATGATCTAAAAGAATTGTTATCTGATGATGAGTTCTATATAAGGGATCTTTATCCTAGGATTCTGTTGGGTTCACCAGCCTATAAGGAACCCCAGAATCAGTTGAACCTTAAAGGAAAGAGTTGTCCTCTAGTTTGCGAGATGAGGACATCTCGCGTTTTTTAAGTGGGGGGTAGGATGTAAGATTCCTCCCTCTAGCTTTTGAGGTATGCAGGTGTAAGTTTCTCCCCTTTTGATCTTATAATTATTCCCCTCTCTGAAATAAAAGAAAGATCCTGTTTTAACCTGTTTTGGCCTGGAGAGAGAAAATGTCTAGAGGGAGGTAATTCAAAATTGAGATATTTTTTGATATAAAAATCTTCCTAGTGTCTAAAATGGTTTCCCCTGAAACAGAAATTCAAAAAGAACTTTCCAATGTGCAATTGGAATTAATTAAAAATAGGTATAAAGGACCTTAGCCTAAAGGTCCAGGTTTTCAGAAATTTTTGGATTATGGTCCAATTAAGGTTCCTATGGACCAATAAGATTAATCTAAATGTATGGAGGAGATAAATTGAAGAATAAAAGAAAAACCCTCCAAAAATGAGTAAATGCTCACATAAGATGAAGAGTGGACTAAGGACCAAAGAAAAGAATTAAAAAACTGAATTTTGATACCTCAGTGTGGGGATCTCCTCTCATGAAGTAGACGCCTTTTTCTCATCATTATCCCTAATTTATAATCAATAAAATGAGATATTTTCATCTCTCCTCTCTCCTATTTCAAAACTAGATCCAAAAAGTAAGCTGAATTGACCCAAGTCAAAAATTGACCAAACTGATGTGGAAAATTCTAGAATCAGTTTTCTTGATTAGAGGCTCACTTTTTCCTGTAAATAGAAGCCTTCCCCTTTGTAAAAGATTAATGGTGTTTATGCACTGTTACTCTACTCCTGTCCTGAGCCATCTATATTGAATTTTTTAATAATTCAATTGTTGTTGGCCTAATCCTCTCCAAAGTGAATTGGTGGCCACTATTTCTTCAAACAATAGTAGAACCCTCAATTCCTCAAGCCAAAGGAGAGCTTACAAGCTCCATGTAAGCTAATTTTCTTACTTGTTTTCAAATTTTAATGAAAAATCTATGGTTTTCTTGATTTTTATGAATTGCAGATGATTGAATTCAATTCAAATGCTATGCCTTTGATGCAAAGGCCACCCCCTTCTCTTCTTTACATTCCAACCTTTCTTACTCCTAGAAAGATTAACTAAGTGATTAATTAAACTCTTCTTATTGTTTACTCTCTTGATAGATTAGAGTTCTATGATTCTGAATTGGATTAATTATGTTAAATAAAGAAAGATAAATATGAGAAATGGTCAGCCATACAAAGGAGGTTATGGCAAAAATTTTCAGAATTATATGAGAAAGAAAGTTTGTTTTTATGTTATTCCAAAAGAGTAATTCTCATCATTTTTGCATCTAAAAGAAATATTCTAATTACTCCATGTACATATTCACCTATGAATATGCATGGATATCACTCATATTAATTATTAAATTTGATTTTAGGCATAGAAAGATGTATAAAGGAATTTTTTAATTATAAAAGTGTTATTCTTATTAAATTTAATTTTTATGCATAGAAAGATGCATAAAGGAAAATTTTTTATTACAAAAGTGTTATTCTTATTAAATTTGATTTTTATGCATAGAAAGATGTATAAAGAAATTTCTTAATTACAAAAGTGTTATTCTTATCTAATTTGATTTTAATGCATAGAAAGATGCATAAAGGGATTTTTTATTACAAAAGTATTATTTTTATTAAATTTTATTTTTATGCATAGAAAGATACATAAAGAAATTTTTAAATTACAAAAGTGTTATTCTTATTAAATTTGATTTTTTTTGCATAGAAGGATGCATAAAGGAATTCTTTTAATTACAAAAGCGTTATTCTTATTAATTTTGATTTTTATGCATAGAAAGATGCATAAAGGAATTTTTTTAATTACAAAAGCATTATTCTTATTAAATTTGATTTTTATGCATAGAAAGATGCATAAAGGAAATTTTTAAATAAAAAAGTGTTATTTTTATTAAATTTGCTTTTTAAGCATAGAAAGATGCATAAAGGATTTTTTTTAATTACAAAAGTGTTATTCTTATTAAATTTGATTTTTATGCATAGAAAGATGCATAAAGAAAATTTTTTTATTACAAAAGTGTTATTCTTATTAAATTTGATTTTTATACATAAATAGATGCATAAAGAAATTCTTTTTATTTTTAAAAGTGTTATTCCTATTAAATTTGATTTTTTGCATGAATATATGCATAAAAGGTTTTTTTATATAAAAGTGTCATTCCCATTGAAGTTGATTTTTATGCATAAATAGATGCATAAAGAATTTTTATATCAAAATTAGAATTCTCTTAAATTCTATGATTAAATTCTATGAGTATTTGATGAATGAATAATTAAATACTCTAAGAGAGAAATTTCTATCGTTTTATGTTCACACGGATTGTAAAAAGAAAATTTAAGAAATCTATCGAGATCAAAATATTCAGATAAATGATTGATTTATTCCTCATTGAAATTCGTAACTAATTTAGAAATTAGTTAAGTGAATATTTAAAGAAAGAAATTTAGTAAAATAGTAACTGAATTATCAAACCGTTTTAAGAAAGACAGTTCAGGGAAAATCTTATCGGACTCGAACCTTGAATCAGGCTATGACCAAGACCAAACTCTTTCGTCAGCTTCGAGGAAAGAAGGTGTGACCAGTTGAGAAAAATGCACTCAAAACTCCTACCAAATCTGAAACTAAGTTTGAGACCCTTCGAATTGATATGTGGATCAAGGCTATAGAATTCGAGGAATTCTGGTATGAAATTCAGAATTTCGATGGATACTGACTCAAGAAATACTCCTTGTATTCAAAAGAAAATCAAACTGAAAACTTGCATAGAAATCCTGTTTTCTTAAAGGACTGTCTTACGCCATAATGCTAGAGGGGGCAGAGGGGTCTCACAGCTCATCTCCGAGCCACTAGACTCTCCATCAACAAGAGAATGCCCTATAGAAATATCAGGCTTACCAAGGGGCTCAACCACTTTCCCTTTACTTTTATGTGATGTCATGTGAATCGGGATGTAAATGAATGATATGGATGTGAATGTGTATGTGAAGAATGGATGTGGATGTGTATGTGAAGAATGGATGTGAATGTGATGAAAAGAGATGTGATGTGACATGAATATATGTGGATGTGAAGTGATAGATATGAATGTATGGATAGATGTGGGTAGTCGTACATGTGAACGATTGGATGGATGTGGATGAATGAGATGAGATGTGTATGAATGAGATATGATGTGGATAGATGTGATGTGATGTTATGTGGATAGAATGTATGTGATGGGATGGTGATGAGAATGAATGTAATGGATATGAATGAATGTGATGTGATGTGAAATGGATAGATGTGAGTGAATGAGATGTGATGTGAATCGGGATGTGAAATGGACAGATGTGAGTGAATGAGATGTGATGTGAATCGAGATGTGAATGAATGAGATGTGATGTCATGTGAATCGGGATAGATGTGAATGAATGAGATGTGATGTGAATGGATGAGATGTGATGGGATGTGAATCAGGATAGATGTGAATGAATGAGATGTGAGGTGAAATGGATGTGGTGGACCGGGGTAGATATGAATGGATGAGATGTGAATGAATGTGATGTGATGAGATGTGGATGGGTAGATGCGAGTGGATGAGATCTGATGAGGATAAATGAGGAAAGATGTGATGAGATAAAAATGATGTGATTGGATGAGAATGGAAAAACATATGAATTGGATGTGGATTGATGTGGAACAATGTGGAAAGACCAGAGTTTGTTATAGAAACTATATTTATGACCTGTTTTTAAATGACTGTTTTATGTCAAGAATGCTGGGGAAGCATTTTGACCGTCTTGTGATTGAGGTCGTGGTGGAGACCTAACTGATAAAGTTTGAACAGCTAACGAAGAGTCAATGGAGGACGTCTTGCATAGCAAGGTCGGCCAAGGGCTTGACCAGCCTCGGTTCAATTTCAATGGTGAGCTTCCGGTAACGGTAAATGACGGACCAAGGAAGCGGCCTATGAGTGAAGCACTAGGTGATCTGTGAAGGATCCTAGAGGGTGCTGACCATACGGTGCTCGGGCTCTGGGTGGGTGGCCGAAGATACCCACAGGTGCATCGAGGAAGATATTGGATCAAGGAGTAAGATTTGTTTTCTGAATTCAGGCATGTACCTAGTTGATTAACCTTGTTGGTTCTCAACGGATGAGTCCATGGCTCTTTTATATGGATTTGTTGGTTGATCTTGCTGATCTTCAACGGAGATTCCATTTTCATTTTTATAAGTGAATATATTGCTGGGTACTATGAGCTAGGAACTATAAAAAAGACCCCTGAGTGGATAGGTGGGCATTCTGGTTGCCAATGATGCCATATGTACACTGATGAAGGAAAAATTGAAAATTAGGATTCAACTGGATATTTTGGAGGATTATGATCAGTGATACTATAGTTTCATTAAAAGATTGTTTTAAAGACAGTTGAATCTGTGAAAAAGGCACTTTCATATTGGGTGTGTAAGTGGTGTGACTAGTTTTAAGTTTGCATGAATATCCGACTAGGGGACCTGGGAACTCTTTTCCCCTGGTACCCGAGACAAAACCTAACCAAATTCTTAAATGGATCCCATCACTATAGTGGTTGGGCGGTTGGCTAACCCACAGGACTAGATGGGGTTAGGGTGGATTGATGGATCCCTAAAATGAGACTCAATTCTGTTATGGTACGATAGATAAAGTAAACCTTGGATAAAAATTGTTCTATGGAAAAGAATCAACGGCTGTGCCTCTCAATGAGGAAAAAAGCGTTGGTCTTTATGATCCAAGTGCAAGTCTTTTCCTTGATCTGACTATGGGACTTCCGGTTTGGTCAGATCAGTTCAGTTAATCAAGACTCTTGACTATGTCAGAGTAAATTTATCCTGGAGGAATCGCCCGTGCTTTTCGGGCAAGGGAAGTTTTTTTGGGTTCGGTTTTGGAAGAATCGATGGATTAGTCTCTTGTCCGGATATCCGTGGTGGTGGGCGAGGCCTTGAGTGAGGGACCCTACCCCGCGCAAGAAGCTACTTTCGTTGTTGCTAGCACTCCTGAATTCGTTGCACGGTGGGGACAGGGATCTTTCATCCATGGAAGTGGCACCCAGGGGGGATATGCTAAGAGATGAGTTAACACGTCATCTTTATTGCGTTCTTAATAGTAGTGTTTGCATGGAGGATAACTAAATAGACATGATTTTCACAATGGAAAATCTCCATGTTGAAATTAGGAAATGTCTAGGTGGATGTACTAGGGAATGTAAAGAACAAACGGATTCTTTAAAAGAGTAAGTACATATTCTAGGCTCGTAGTTAGGTATTGAGTCTAAAGATATCCTTTAATCAACTCAATGCATGAAAAAGATGAGCCATATGTTGGAAGCCAAGGTAGTTGCCTAGAGATTTCATGAGAGTAATGAAATTTTCTTCGTAGCTTCAAAATTGATGTATTTGTTCAAGGTAAAAATCTTATTACAAATTTTCCGCTTGCCTTCTTTGTGGTGATATTTTTGAATTCTCTATAATCTCATTCTCTTTATATTTCTCTTACTATCTATTTCTCTTGCTCTCTCTCTCTCAACATGTTATATAGTTCTATATGTTTGATTCTCTCTCTCTCTCTTTGGAGTAATGGCAAAGAAAGCTGAGAGATGGAGAGAAGTCATTACTTATTAGTGTCATACATAAAAATTAGAGATTATATTTTCCTGAAATAGAAATTCAAAATAAATTCTCTAAGGTGCATTAGGAATCAATTAAAAATTATTTAAAAGACCTTAGCCTAAGGGTCAAGATTTTCTGAAATTTTTGGATTATAGTCCAATAAGGTTCCTATGGGCCAATAAGATTAATCCAAGTGTTGGGATGAGATAAATCCAATGAATAAAATAAAATACCCAAAAATGAGTAAATGCTCACATAAGATGAAGAGTTGATTGAGTACAAGGTTTATTAGTTAAAAACTATGAGATATTACTAAAAAAAAGAGATATTTTGGAATAATGATATATTTTTGACACCTTGGTAAGGAGGGGGGAGACTTTGAGGTAGGCGCCTATTTCACACATATGGATGAGTTTTTAATTCCAAAATATTAAGATATTTTTATCTCCCTCCTCTCTCCTGGATCAACTTGGATCAAAATAGGAACTAAACTGGTTCCGAATTCAGCCAAACTGAACCTGGAAAGTTTAGAACTTAGTTGGACTCAGTTAGTGGCCTCCCTCACCTATAAATAGACCCTCATTCTTTTGTAGTCTCATCTGTGAGCTAGACCATGCTAGTGTTACATTAAAATAAGCATATTTTCTATTATCCCTTAAAAATCCTCTACATTTTGGAGAGAGTGGAGCTTCTCTCTCTCTTCAACCTTCCTTGGAGCTTTCCTATCAACACACTAACCAATTGATTTATTGGGGGCTTCCTCTAAGATAGAGGAGCAAGTAAAAACAAGAGGTAAGATGCAATTTCATGGTTTCTCTCTAATATTCTCAATGTTTTCACTTCTGAACCCCTCTCAAGCTTGAGAAGTAATCAATTGAATGGTTTTTCAATGCAAATGAAGCATTCTAAAGAATTCTAATGAATAATCACAAAAAGTTTATCTTTATGCTTAATTTAGGATGTTTTTTATGTATATCTTTCTCTCCCCAAAAGAATGGTCATTCCTATGACCATTTCTTATTCAAATGATGCTTGTATGCATTGGGTACTCTTGAAAAAGGTGAGACCCAAACAGAGGATGAAAGTGAATGGAATATGAAACAGAAACACGATCTGCAGCCGAAACAAAAACTGAAACATCCATGGTTCCTTTGGAAGATTCTATCATAGTATGGTTGGATTTCCCTACAGGCATTAATGTCAAGCACAAACGTGCATTGATTAGCCCTCGCGCTAGTCATAACATCATGACAATAGACACTTGGGTGTCATTGGGACAACCTAAACTCATCCCAATAGATAATAGTCTTACAAGAGGAGCTAATGGATAAAACATTGAAGTTCCAGGTTACTTTAACTACACTACTCAAACAATAGATAGCGATATGGAATTCACATTCCATGTTACCCTAGATTCCCTTGAGTATGATGTTGTCCTTGGTAAACTTGGATAGGTGAATTGTTGTATTCAATAGATGAATCCATGCAAACAGTCACCTTGAACACTCCTGCACAGCAGGCAATGTACAATTGCTATTATGGGAGGAAGAGACCTTGGAGGAGCAAGAACTTCCAACCTATCTTACTGAAAAGATCCTTAGGATTCTAGTTGGATTGAAAATTGCAAATAAAATCACCACAGCTCAAGCACAGCTTTATCCAACATGAGAAAACAATCTCATGACCCTCCAGCTATGGGATTTGTTAGGTCAACCAACACTCACAGCCTATCCAGAAAGAATAAACTTTACACAAGACTTGAACATGCCATGTTTGGGGTACTTTGAACATGCAATGTATATTGAAACTGACCCCCTTACTTGCAAGTTTTTTATGGTTGAGTATGTGTTAGAAGTAGATTTGATCTTGGGCCATAAATGGACTATTGATGCCCAAGCACCACTGTGCTTTGCTAGTGATAGAGTCATCATGATGGTCAACGACAAAAAGTTGACAATACCATACTGCAAGGAAGAGGATCCAACTTTAATGGATATCTATGATGGTGAATGCAAAAGGATACAAGCCTCTTCCATAAAAGCCCCTCTACACAATTACCTACCATCTGTGTCAACAACCGACTTTGTTAGAGCATCTACTCCTTTAACCCCATTCTCACTTATGAAGTTCGATGCCAAAACTTCGCAATCAATGGCTATTTTTGAAGAAGTTCCCACAGTCCCAACCATCTATCTCTAACAAGGAACACAAAGGAAAAGCCCGTGAGCCTATTCATCTTCATCAACAAACCTCACCAAAGGAGACAACCATAGGCTCAAAGGCCTTGTCATCGACAGCCACTCCACAAGACACTCCAGCCTCATCATCGTCAACAATGCCCATGAATCTCAAACCTGTAGTCTCAGTGCTAACCAAAGTCAAGGAGGGCCCCAAAACTTCCACATCAACCCAAAAGAAAACTCCACCAAGACAACCACAACCACGATATCTTAATAGTATCAAGATGTGGGGGGAGAAGCAGCTATTTATAGCTCAATGCTACTATGAAGGTGCCAAACAAATTTGGGTACCTCGACAGTTAAAGCCTGTTCCTCAAAGTAGCACTCGAAGGCCAAGGAAAAAGAAAAGTACTCTACAACACAGTCCACAAAAGCCTATGCGAGTTCCTAAAAAACTCCAAGTCATCAAGTGTGGGTACCAAAAACATTGTTGTAGGCACAAGGGTACTACTAAAGAAATACCAAAGCTTGGGTCCCCAAGCATATCACAAAGTCCCCTAAGCTTGCACAAAGAAGGAAGCCTCAACACCAAGCACATCAGCCACCATTTTATAATGTACATCAAAGATAGGTGCATGTGCATGTGCATGTGCATGTGCATGTACATCAAAGATAGGTGCATGTACATCAAAGATAGGTGCATGTGCATGTGCATGTGCTTCAACAACAAGGATACTATGACGGTAATCCCATCATATGGTTGCCAAAATCGAACAATGTGAAGAAAACCTCACCACCGACTTCAACCCCAATAGCTTCACCTAAAGTTCCACAAGAATGGAGGTCCAAGCAACAACAAGCAAATCACTCAACCACTCTCGTGCATTCAACACCAACATAAGAGCTTGTGTGTTCAAGCAAACCATCAACAGTCTTATCTACTGTCTCCAACATTTAAGCAGAAAATTCAAGAATCAATCCCCACATCTCGGAGACTTATGAGCGCATCAAGGAAAAAATAACAATGCTCTTGTCGCCCCTTTGGATGTGAGAAATAAGTGCACAAGAAGCTGTTACTCATAAGTCATGACCTAACTGACCCAATAAATCAAATTTTTTTAAAAAATATCGAGGTTAAAACTTGCAACTTTACGAGGTCAAAACCTGCAATATCACGGAATGCCTTTTCATGGAATTATCTCTCACGGAATTCCAGTTCACGGGCTTGCAAATTCACGGAACTCCATATCACGGAATTACACTTCACAGAATTCCATCTCACGGCCTGCACTTTCACGAGATTAGGCTATCTCATGGAATATCCCTTCATGGCCAAAAAACCTGTAATCTCACGAGTTCAGGTTTCTCATGAATTATAGTCTCATGGCTTAAGAGCCTGCACTTTCACGATTTAAGCCTTATCACACGGATTAAGCCATCCCACACATTAACACTTTCCCAATGATCTTCAATAGCCATTATATATTTGTTAAGCTTATTTTTTACTATTATTTTGGCTAAATTAATATAGCAGCTGCTCCATGAGTACATATCCACACTCAAGCACTGAAGAACATTTGCACCAACAAAGCCTCACCATCGATAACTTCCAGGTACATCTCTGGATGAGGGGGCCATGGTGAGCGAAAGCCTGGTCAATGGTACAACCCATTGCCTGAATTTTTCCTCAAATTACAAACCTCTCCAAACGCCATAACCATCTTCACAAATCAATGATCTTCAATCCTTAGTGAAGATATCTATATTAGCCTCGTAAGTTGATGTAATTCTTTCAATTCTAACCAACAAGTGGCTACTTCAACACAGAGCAGTTCAATAAGAGTCTATATGACTCAATTCTTGTACTTAATGTAAATCTTCTTCATAAGAGCACTTAAATATACATAAAAATATAAAAAGCACATGGGTAGAAGAAGACAGGAACATGTCCTTCTCAACAACATTTGACAAGTGTTCTTCTCAACAACATTTGACAAGAATCCTGCGACACAAAGGGACATCATCAAAGGCCAATTACTTTGAATGATGAATGTCGCTTCAATGAATCAAATGAGGAACTGAGAATCATTATCTTATTCTTCTGATGATTAAGTCTACGTTCCTCTAGATCCTTCCCTCTCTTCTCTCCCACCATTATTAACATCTCTTAGTGTTCCCACTAACAAAAATCACATGTCACCTTGTTGATGATTGCCAAAAGCAAATTGAGCAAAAAAAGGACTCACACAAATATAAAAATGCAATCATTCGTAAAAAACCCCACCCCCCACCCCGATAGGAATTCCAATTACACTACTAACCTCTTCATTCATTAACTAGCTTTTCTTATTCCTTTCGGAGGAACAAAGACCATTGAACGTCACTCAACACCAAAGTAATCGCCAAAGCTTGGTCATTCTCCCCACACAACAGTCTTCAATGCGATTATGAGGACGCGATTGCCATTAGGAAGGGGGAGATGTTAACCCAATTCTAGGGTTAACAAGAGCTACCACCATTATCTTACATTAAGGAGTCACGGTAGATACACCAAAGGGTCATACATTCAAGATATGAAGCAATAGTGTCCAAAGCTACAACTTGGATGGGCGCCCGTAATGGTGTGACGGAGTACTTATGGTGATTCTTGCTTCAAGTACGTGTGGTAGCAAGCAAGGATGAAGTCCTAAGTGATGTACTTCATGGATATATTATGAGAGTAGTCATTGTAATTGCATTAGGCCTTTTATGAGCCTAAAGTGCCTTGTCTCATCAAGTTGTGGGGTAGGTTCATGTGCCATGTATCCTGTTGGGGTATGGTCAATTGCGACTTGTTTGACCCAATTGTGGATGGTCAATAGGTATATTTCTGCCACTAGGAGACTATATCTAGTCTAATGTTGGTTCCACTTATTCATATCATACCTTGGCGATATTGAGAGTGCACCCTTATACGTGCATGACATCCTTTTTCTAAATTCTACCTATATTGCCATCAGATAATATCCTTGCCAAAGCACACTGGGGTGGAAGATGCCATTTGTTTATAACTTTGGTTTTTATAGTAGTAATTTAGTATTATTCTCCATCTTTCTCACATCTTTATCTTAAGATTAAGTTCCACTTAGTGTATTTTCTCATAGTTTTTAACTAATAAACCTTGTACTCAGTCAACTCTTCATCTTATGTGGGCATTTACTCATTTTTTGGGTATTTTCTTTTATTCATTAGATTTATCTCATCCCAACACTTAGATTAATCTTATTACACCATAGGAACCTTAATTGGACCATAATCTAAAAATTTCAAAAAATCTTGACCCTTAGGCTAAGGTCTTTTAAATCATCTTTAATTGATTCCTAATGCACCTTGAAAAATTTATTTTGATTTTCTGTTTCAAGAAAACATATTTTTGATATTAGGAGAATTTGTTTATAAAAAATATCTCAATATTGAATTACCACTCTCTAGAATTTTTCATCTCTCTAGGCAAAAACAAGGAAAAATAATATTTTCTTGTATTCAGAAACAAGGAATGATTGCAGGGGATTGAAGTAGAGCCTATTCATTATTCATGCTGAGGAGGAATCTTACAAACTTGGAAGCCTAGAGGAGTATGACCAAGAGGAAGGAGAAGAGTCAAAGAATACACAAAGCAAATTGGAGGAGCCCAAAATACAAGATCAACAAAAGCCCAACCCTCCAATCTCCAAGTGCAGAAAGTGTAGAAAATCCCAACCTCATTAGCTAAAAATATAATTTGATTGGACACATAATTACATACAAACCAAAGAGAATGAAGAGAAAGAAAGCAAAAAGTGTAGATGGAAGACATTGGCAAGTCATTTCTACATAAAAAGTCATTAATCCTAAAAGCCAACAAGATAATGAAGAGAAAATGGTGAATCCACTCCCTAACTTGTCATCATGGCATATTATCCATATTCGCACTAGTTGAGCTTGATATTTTAACACTCCCCCTCAAGCTTAATGTACTTTAAGTAAGCTCTTGAACCTATAGAGCTTCTTTGTACCTAATGACTTTGTGAAGCTGTTAGCTTCTTGATCCTTTGTGTACTCACGTATATAAAATATACATCATTTTTTAAGCATGCACCTCAATGTGCTTTATCCTAGCATGATACATTGGGTTACTAGCCAACTATATGTTGCTCATGTTGTCACAATAAATGAAAACATACATATACATGTGCTTACCCATATCTACAAGTAGCTTCTATAACCAAGCTACCTCATCTGTTGCCATAGTAGAGCGCCCCTGTACTCAACCTCTCTTTACTTAACAAAGTACCTATTGGTTTCTTCTTACTACTCCATCTAATAGCATCACACTTCCAAAAGAAAAACTACTAGTAGAACTCTTTTTTGAGACACTACCAGCCTAATTTGCATCTATATATCCATGTACCTATACTTGTACTCAAGCCTCATAGCAGTCCATTGTGTACTATGGGCTTTATGTACCTGAGTATCCTCCTAGCCATAATACTTGTGTACTGCAGCTTCCTTGAGGCCTATATAAATTGACTCATCATCAATTCGATAACATATCTCAAATCCAACTTGGTAATAGTCATGTAGATCAAAGTCCCTACAATACATTTGTACATAGTAGGGTCCTCCAAAAGGTCACCTGTATCTATAGCCAATTTTGTGTTCTACTCCAATGGCACTTAAATTGGCTTATAACCTATCATTTCATACTTGGATAGTATGCCTAAAGCATGCTGCCTCTGTAAGAGCCAAACCCCATCACGTGATCTAATCACCTCTATACCTAGGAAGCATTGTATAGCAACTCACTCAAATCCTTTATTTTAAAGGTTTTTTCTTAAGGAGCATCTCCATGCCATGAATGTCAACATCAATGTCCCCTGTGACAATCAACTCATCAACGTAGATGATAACTAAAACAATTCCCTTGTCAATCTTATAAAAAATTTGATGTAGATATATGAAATCTAATAGTGAGAAGATATTCTCCTACCTTATAAACCATGTTCTAGGTGCCTATTTCAAGCCATACAAGGCTTTACATAACCTGTAAACAAAATTTGGGTGTGCATGGTCCTCATATCTTGGTGGTTGCATCATGTAGACCTCCTCCTTTAAATCACCATATAAAAAAACTTTCTTTACATCCATTTGATGTAAAGACCATCCCTTAGATACAATCATAGCTAGGACTGGTCTCACATGATTACCATCCTAGAAATGTAGTTGAAAGTCTTCTCATAGTCAATGACATAGATCTGTGCATATCCCTTGCCTATACTAATCTTGCCTTGTACCTACTCATAGAAAAATTATGCTTTACTTTATAGATCCACTTGCATCTAATTTCCTTATTCTCCTTAAGTAAAGGCACCAACTCCCATATCTCATATTTGTATCCACTGCAACCATGCGATCTCTTGATCCTTCCCAATGCTTATGTCTAAGTGCCTCCTCAAAATATGTGAGCTCTCTCTTATATTTATTTGATCATATAAGCATAATGATGGGCTCTATACCCATGATATCTCAATTGGCCATATGATGGGCTGTATACCCATCATATTTGACCCTCGTAGACCTATGTATACATAGATCACCCAAGTGTTCTCAACACTTCTTTGGATCTTTATACATGAGGTGTAACAACAAACGTGATAACAAACTCCTCATCAAGGCACTATCCTCATCAAGGAATGAATGACTAACTGAAACATTAGGCATTATAGACCGATCCACAAAGAGGGTACATACCTTAAACTTGCTGTTGCGGCATTAACCGCACACCGCAACCGCATTCTTGTAACCGCATTGGGTAAATTGTAATGCGCAATAGTCAAATAGGGATTCTAGGGGATGTCACAGGGAAGATATGTCTATTCGGATCACATGATACTATTCCTATATATGGATGTAACTGTATGCACGAATCAATCAATCAAATCTATTGTGATGTTCTGTACAAATTTTTCCATGCTTGTCTCAAATCTATCATACCGTTATCTTAATATTTATCAATTTGTAAGATAAGTATGCTGTGTATGAAGGTAACCAGTTCCATAATCGCTTACAATCTACGCAAGAAGTAAATGCGATTACACTTGGCAACCACGATGTGCGCAAGCATTCTCAGGGGCCTCCTGAGTTGGTGGTCTCAACAACTGGGCGACGGAGCCACCGTCTATTTGACGAAGCTTGTCATGGTTCAACGAGTAGCCCGCCTCTTTCCCCGGCAGGGCCCGAGCCTGGGTTGCGGCGACGGAGCCGTTCCTGTCCTCCTATCTGCACTCCAAATGCGGGTGGGCGCTCTTTGACACCCCCAACCTCTCCTCGAATGGCTGCGCAGCAACGGTTGTTTCCTTCACCACCGGTGGTTACACACCTACAACCTATAGTGATGGTCGCGCCAGCCAATAACATCAAGTATTCTAAGTTTTGGGGGAAACAAGGAGAAGATCCGGATGCACGTGCGGCAGTTTGACAACTCTTATGGCCTAAATGTGCCTCCACCCCTTGTTCCTCTACATAAGAAATCAGTTTTTGAGTCTACCCTCAGCGGTGGCAAAGCATTCAGATGGCTGGCAGAGTACCCCATCGAGCATTTTCAGGATTATGATGCGGTACGTCTGTCGTTTTTACGCATGTTTCATGTGGAGAAGATAGTAGGCCAAAATCTGGAGCAGCTACGGGTCCTCAAGCAAGGCAAGCGCACAGCGAAGGATTATGTTGCGAAATTTTGAGTGCTGTTGCAATGGGTTCGGCTGGCGCAACGGCCAGCCCAGGAGGTCTTAAATGACTATTTCTTGAAAGGGTTAGCAAAGGATTTGCACACGGCCCTGGCCACTATGGACAAAGTGAATACGCCGCTGGCGGATGTCATTGCTCAATCTATTCTCCCCGTAGGGGAATCATTGGAGGATAACGATTCCAGCACTATGAAGTGATCCAAGAAGAAATCTAGCAGTAGCACGTCACGGGGACGCCGTCGTCTCGACATAGTTCGGAGGAGGATTCGGACACACGGAGCTCGGATAGTGAATCAAAGGATAGTAGTAGTACAAATTCTGATGAGGCACCAGTGTGGGAGACCAAGAAATCTCACAAAAGTGGGAAGGTCAGCACGGTTCTCGCAGGGGAGTCTTCGGCTACTAAGTCCACGAAGGAAGTCTGGTGTTCTCGTTGCCGTAATCCTGGCCATCCAGCAAAACGAAAGGTCCGATGAACGACAAGTGGTGTGCTATCTGTATCAGCAATTCCCATAACACGTCGGAGTGTTACTACAACGGGAGGGGGCACAAGGCTCGCCCCGGCAACCAGGTCACTAACATTGGGAAAGACAAAGAAACGCCAAAACTCCAGCTATTATGCAAGGGATTGATTTCACTCATGTGATAGTATGGATTTGGCTTTTGGTTGGGACTTATATTTGTGTATACATGCCCAGAAATGTCTGGAGGATTTTTGTTCCATTGGGTATAGTACCACGTGTATTTGCTTGGAACATGTCTATTTTGGCATAGTCTCATGAACGTGGATTGTCCATAACAATGTTGCATTGCATAGCATCTTTATGTGCTCTTTCATCATAGCACCCTATTATTATCTCTACAATATACTTCTCCTTCTTCTTCTTCTTAGTTACCCCATTTTATTGCGGAGTATATCTATAAGTGAGTTGTCTCCTAATGCCATGTTCTTCCCTTTTGCTTTACATAAAAGCCTTGAATTTGCTGAAATACCCCAATGCTTCACTCTTTACTTTCATGAAGTACAACCATACCTTCCTCATATATCAATGAATGAGATGTAGTAATGGCACCCATTGGAGCCTCCCAAACATTTTATTGCGGAGTTTATCTATAAGTGAGTTGTCTCCTAACGCCATGTTCTTCCCTTTTGCTTTACTGAAATACCCCAATGCTTCACTCTTTACTTTCATGAAGTACAACCATACCTTCCCAATATATCAATGAATGAGATGTAGTAATGGCACCCATTGGAGCCTCCCAAACATATGTGTGAGTGACCTACAATGGTCTCACGCTAATGCTTCCGTGCTTCGGAAATGGAAGCCTTACTTGCTTGCCGAATTGGTATGCTCAAATTGACATGCTACATTGCTAGCTCTAAGGGTTTTGAAAGATACACACTCTAGTCTCTCGTGAATTACTTGTGAGAAGTTAGACAACATGAATAACTTCCAAGCATGGAAGTTTTGGATACAAGATTTCTTGATGGGCAAAGGCATGTAGGGTTTAGTCTTGTAGGTGATGAGAAAGAGCCCAATGAGAAGGCTCTTATAAAAGCTGACTATACAAATGTTGGCATGAGAGTGAGGAAGGTCCTCGATCAGATCTCGATAAGCATAAGTGACAATATGATTTGTTACATACAAGATACTAAGAATCCCAAGGATTCATGTCATGGGTTTATATATAAATACGAAGGCATAAAAGTTGTAGCTCAAGCAAGATAATGCTATGAGAATTACTCTTTATTATTGGAAATTATATTTCTTATTTTATATCAGGGACTCCCATGTGTACCATGCCAGTTGGTATGTGTGATTTGATATTATGGTTGCCTATTCCTCATGATGACGTTGGGATTAATTGATGTGTTCAATTGATTGTTTAACTAACATGGATTATGTCTATAAGTGTAGGTACCGAGATGTGCAAGGGTAACGATTGAAGTATCGCACTATACGATAGTACCGATTGAGGTGTCGTATGAAATGAGATGTGCGACGGTACCAATTAAGGTGTCACACTATGTGAGGGTGCCGATTGAGATGTTGTATGGCTGGTGGATTAAGCGGTGGTACGAAGATGAAGCTCATGTGCCTATCATACATTAGAATTTTATTAATCATTTGTACCCTATCATGTGGCTAGATTTTATGTGCTAGTGTGCACAAGATTATTTTATGTGTTAGTAATGTGCACAAGATTATTTTATGTGCGAATATCCATAAGATTATTTCATGTGCGAATATCCATAAGATTATTTTATGTGCATGTGTGCACAAGTAATGTGTATAGGCCCATTAGTATTTATCATTGGGCAAAGGTTTTGTCATGTATAAACCTTAGACACCTTTGGCAGCAAGGTTATTTATATGTAAATCAAACGCTCAAAAGTGGAAAAGGTGCTATTATTGGCTCTAAGGGCTAAAAATATGAATACGACATAAATACTACGTGTGGGAGGAGCCACACACGTCAGGGGGGAGTTTGCACCCAGTACGTGTCTTTTGTGTGGTGAAGTATATTTTTCAAGTGTTTACGTTCATCTTCTTATGTTTGTTTTAATTTTTCTCTATTCAATTTATTTTGTTACTATTGTGAGAATTCAATTTAAGCTTGTACTTGGAAGGTTTCAAATCAAAAGTATATTTTTGAAGCAATTGAAAAATTCAGAGGTATGCCTAAACTCTTGTAAACTTGAATTCATTGAATTTAGAAAGTACGCAAATAATTTGCAAATGACATGAAAAAGGTTGCAAGACTTCGCATAAGGGTACATATGAGCTTCCAAGCCTAAGGACAAGATAGAGGAACCCTTGGATAAGAAGAAAGAAATCTTCTAGCCAAAGAAAGGTGGAAAACCACTCTCATTTTGAAAACCACCCTTCTAGCCAAAGGGCAAGGAAAGAAAGGTGGAAAACCACTTCATTTTGAAAACCACCCTGATTTCTTCTTCATGTCCAACATCCAACCATATGGATGGAATCAGCAATTGAAGGCGGTTTGGGTTCAATTATTGGATTGCTGAACCAATAGAGGAGTAAGAATTTCATAATCTGCAGACATGATGGGTTCTTATGCAAAAGGAGAAATAGCTTATAAACTTTTTCCAATAAATAAACTTTTGGACTAAAGCATAATTACTAGGAAACATTCAAGGTTAATCAAGCTTTGAATTTGTTATTTTTTATCTTCTCTGTCCAATTGGCATGGGCAGCAAAAATCATGAGAGGGGCTGGCGACTTTTTCATCTTCTCCTCTTCGTAGCGCACAGTGGCGGGTTTTAGAACTTTAATAGGGTGGAAGTGAACCATGTCCTTCTTTTTTGGTTTAGCTCATCACATCCTCTGATAAACATCCTCCCTGGGGCAACGTCTCAAAATGTTATCCTTACCTCTTCTATAAAGAATTCTATGCAAATCAATTAGTAAGGTTCTGCTTCTTTACTTCCTTGCTAGATCTTTCGTTAACTTCTTTACCTCTACAAAACCATTAACTAGAAAGTTAATGATTTTCTCACTCGACTCTGGTGTAGCACTAACTTTAAACAGTGTAGCATCAAGTAGATCATCATCTATTCTAGTTGATGCTTCACCATTAGGTACATGCGATTGTCATGAGAATATATTTTAAGTCCTCTTTAAGAATATTATTTTTCCCTCTTGAGTAATTTGGGGACGCCTAGGTTACTCTTGCGTCATGCTGGCTAGGTTAATATCATGGGTGACACCACTATAAATATTAATACGTGCGGTATATATGACGTATGCTTGGGGCCGCCTATGATTATTTCAGTTAGGTTTGTATGGCAGGGTGATTCCTGGGGTACTTACGCCTGGTAGTCATGAGTTGGTGATGGTTTGTGCATCTTTAATATTTGTGGAATTAATTTAATTATTAATTGGGCTTATATTTTGAGGTGATGAAGATTATGAGGAACGATGAATAATGTTGAGGAGAATGTTTCTTATGAGCATCATATTTATTTTTACAAGCGTAGCTTGTAACCTTAGTAGTTGATTTTTCCATTTTGATACATTGGAAAAAAATACATTTATAATGTTGAATTTATTAAAGCCTAAAGGCTTTACCCTAGCCCCAATTTTTGGGACACTCTATTTTTTGTTGTGGAAGAGGGTCGTGCTCTCTAAAAGCACACTTTGTATATTTTTGGGGGCTATGGCCTATTTTTGATGAAAGATAATAAAAATACTCTTGTGTGGGGAAGGCCATGCACAAGGGGGGGAAGATTGCACCCAGCATGTTTGTCTTGGAGCTAAGTATTATGTTTGCTATGTTTTTGTTTAATTTATTTGATTTTGTTGAAACCTGCAAACCATGTGTTTTCATGGTTGAATTTATGTGTTGAATTTATGTGTTGAATTTTTCAAGTGTTCCACAAGCTATCCTAGAGAACGATTCCGTTTTCAGTGGTATCAGAGCTTGAGCTAGGAGATTTGTGGAAAGGTGGGAAAGGTCTTCATCAACACAACTCTCAAGAAAGTTGCAGGCTTTTAACCAGTGGGCAAAAGAAGGGTTTGTGGTCTTTAACCAAAAATTCAAATTCTCAAACTAGCTCTACTTCTCAAACCCACTTACCTCTTCCCAAAACCATTCTTCTTCATCAAAAAGTGGTTTTGCTCAAAGCTTCATGAATTTCAGATCTGACCGTATAGATGGATTCCCCATAGCCAAAAACCTCACCTGCCGCCCTGCTCAGAATTAGAAGAGGTTCAAGCTACAAAAATCCTATAATTGATGGTTTGCATGCTGTGTGAGCTTTAGCCATGAAAAAATATATATAATCAAGCAAATTCGATGCGCCAAAATGCAACGTGACGGGCAAAAATCAACGCCGTGTGCTTTCCAAGCCCTAAGCTCACAAAATGTTAATTAAGCTAAATTAAAAGCTTAATTCAATTCCACTTTTTCCAAGCATCAACTTTTGGAGCTTTCACACTACCTATTTTTCTATTTCAAGAAAAATTCCAAAGAATTGCATTTTTCAGATTTTTGGGAGCAGAAAATTGATTTTTCAGGGCTCAAAGAGGCTTAAAAAGGCCAAATAAATGCCAAAAATTCCAAAATAATTTCTAAAAAATTCTAAAAATTCTCAAACATGATTACTGAGGTTTGGCCAAGTTTTTAGAATTGTTTGAGTAGTGTTCAAGGTGCAGAAAATTATTTCTTCAGCATCTCGACTAGCCCAAGTCTCCTAAATCACTCGGAATTGCTCGAGACTTGTGCAAAACGAAGAGAATTCGACCCAACCATTGAACCAAAGTCTTTGTTTAGTTTCAAAACAAATGGAATTGTGGGAGAATTGAGATAAGTACAATAATTTGCTTTATTTGCATACATCAAATAATATCAATTTTACTTATTTACATTGTTTGCATGAGCACTATGGCAAATTTTCCTATTTTACCTTCAATTCAAGAGCAACTCCAATACAACAATAAATTATCGAAGAGAGAGAGAGATGCAAATTGAATTGGAGCGACAGCTCACGAGTCGAAGGCGTAAGCGTGAGTCTTTGCCATCTTATGATGATGACGAAGACGACACCATCCAAAGAGCTGTCAATACTACACAAAATTCACGGAAAGATTCTAAAATTAGTCGTAAAGCTTTTTCATTTCAAAATTATGATGGCAAGAAAGATGCTCGAGTCCTTTTGGCATGGCTTAGTCAATTGGATGACTACTTTTCGGGGGAGAAATTTTTCGAGAAGGACAAGATCAAATATGCGGCTAATCACATGGTGGATAGCGCGGCTTTATGGTGGAGCGTCATCAAGCAAGGACGTGACAAACCGGATTCATGGAAAAGGTTTCAAAGGCTAGTGAAAAAACATTTCTTACCTTCACAATTTAAATCTAAATCTAGGCATCAATGGGATACATTGCATCAACTTGAAAAAGAAAGCATGTCTCAGTATGTGGAGAAGTTTTGGAATACATTACTACAGGTACAGGTTGTGGAGAAAGTCAATGAGAAGGACCAAAAGAGGAAATTCATTTCGGGCCTTAAGTCTACAATTAGGGCCGATGTGAATATGTTTAAACCTCGTTCACTTTCTACAGCTATATCTTTGGCAACAAATTCCGAACGCAAAAATGGTTTTCCTAGAGAGGCCAAGGCATTTGAGAGTAACCACTCTAAACCTTTTTCTAAACCTTTTCATGCTTCAAGAAATTTTCATAAGCCAGGGTTTGACAAAGGCAAGGAGATGGTCAAAGGCGAATCAAATTCAAAGAAAGTCAATGGTGGCAAGCCCAAAGGTCCTCCAATCAAATGTTTTCGATGTCATAAAGAAGGATATATAGCACCAAATTGCCTAGAACGTGCAAAGAATCTGACACCTGCGGCACGAGTCAATATGCTTGAAGGGGACGACAATGAAGATGAATCGCTCAAGCAAGAGGGTAACTCTGACCCTGACTATTCAGAAGCAGAAGGTAAACCTCAAGCTCATTCGCTACTCAAAATAAAAGGAAAAATTAATGAGCATAAAGTTATTGTTTTGCATGACGATGGTAGCACTCATGACTTTATTTCTGAAAAGGCAATTAGAGCTTTAAACATTCAACCTTCACCTACACATTATAGAGTTAAAGCTGCATTTACTGAAACCAAGTATAATTGCATGCAAGAGGTGAAAGGTTTAACTTTAAGCATCAATTCCTTAACAAAAAAAAGGGATTTCTTAGTTGCACCTTTACAAGGTGTAGATGTAATATTGGGTATGCCTTGGAGACATATGTACAACCCTATTATAGACTATGATACACATAGCATTTGTGTAAGGAAGGACAATGTCTAGTCAAAGGAGAGACTAGCCCTTTATTGAGTCATACTCAAGCAAAGCGAGCTCTTAGGAAAAGGGAGAAGACTTATATGGTTTGGGTTAACCAGCTTAGTGCTGAGTTTAACACATCCAAAAGTCCAAAACTTGATCCTTATATCTCTAAATTCAGGGGTTGTTTTATGGAAGATTTACCTCCAGGATTACCTAAGTCAAGGCCTGAAGACCATAGTATTGACTTATTGCCAGCAGGCAACTCTCCACCTTGTAAAGCTCTTTATAGAGTCAACAATTTAGAGCAAAAAGAAATCCAAAAACAAATCGAGGATTTGTTAGAAAGAGACCTTATTAGACCTAGTAGTTCACCCTTTGGAGCTCCAGTCCTTCTTGTTAAGAAGAAGAATGGAACTTTTCGAATGTGTGTTGACTACTGAGCATTGAACAAAATCACTGTCAAGAACAGATACCCTATCCCTAGGGTAGATGACTTACTTGATAAGCTTAGAGGTTCAAGGGTCTTTAGCAAGATTGACTTAAATTCTGGTTATCATCAAGTACGCGTGACTGAGTCAGACATATTCAAGACTACATTTAGAACCCAGACTGGCCATTATGAGTTTTTGGTTATGCTATTTGGTTTGACCAATGCTCCAGCTACATTCAGTCGTATGATGAATCGCATTTTCCTAAAGTTTCAAAGCTTTGTTGTGGTGTTTTTTGATGATATTCTTGTTTTCAGCGAGAATCGTCAAGAGCATGAGCAACACTTGGAGCAAGTGTTTAATCTTTTGAGAGAAAATGAAGAGATCTTCTTAGATTCAAATTCAAAATTGCATTGGAAGATGAAATTATTTTTGCATGGTGTTTTATATGCTTTTAAGTATTTTAGGTATATTGTTTTGTACAATGGATGCAAGTTTTTGTTTAATATTACATATATTTATAGATTTATGTATAAATATATAACAAACACACACACCCACACGTACACCCCACATACATGTGTGTGTGTCTGTATATAAATGTACATACATATATACATGCATACACACACACACACATACATATATACATGCATACACACACACACATACATACATACATATGTATGTATGTGTGTGTGTGTATGTATGTATGTATTACATAATGTCCACCCTTTAGCTATATGGGGATGCTCGGATGCTAGTGTGACATCTTAGTGAATTGGTATCTTGGGTGACCCCACATTAAATGTTGGTTACTCAGTGTTACTAGTATAGCTTGAGACCATGTTTGACAGGTGTATATTATTGAGATGTAACAAGTAGTGCCATGCTTGACAATTGTATTGTGGTCAAAGTGAAATAAGTGGACTATGCTAGATAACTGCACACGGTCAAAGCGTAACAAGTGGTTTATGCAATTGATGTGCCATGCTAATTGAAAGTGTAACAAGTGGCAATACACTCCATGCTAGATGATGTATATAATGATACTCTCATCGTAGTGAAACAAGTGGTAAGTGTATGTTGTGTTTGTGCCTATTAGCGTTTCATATTGGGATTAATTGTAGAGAAGGGCAATTAATTGAAACAACTAATGTGTTTACATTTGTGAGATAGGTGATGGAGTAGTGTGTGTGTCGTACGTGTGTGTCATACATAGAGGATCTTGTCTATATCATCTCGAAACATTATTATTCCGTATTATTTTGTTGGCCACGTGTGTGTCATACATAGAGGATCTTGTCTATATCATCTCGAAACATTATTATTCCGTATTATTTTGTTGGCCACGTGCCAAATGTTTGTACATCTATACAAGATTAACCACAACCCCACCTCCCTCCAGTGGGCAAAGGCCAGTGGGCAAAGGATGTGGGGCTAATTCAAAATAACCACTCCTCCTGTGTTGCCATATATATAGGCAGTGATGTGTATGAACACACTTAGGACCGCCGGGGCACTTTTTCCCTCTTTAGGAGGTTTTTTCCCCCGGCTTGTATATACGCCCATCATTCTAGGGCTAACTTATCTTTGTACATTGACACAATCTAATACACTTTGTGTTGTGTGCATTCTTGCTTCTTCTTCTCCAAGCTTTATGTGCTTTCCTGCAACCCTAATTCCAACAATTGGTATCAGAGCAGGCATCGGCTCCCAGGGCTACGCCGCCAGCACCCTCCGACTCACGTTCTCCGATTGAGGTGAGTTTTCACGAGCGCTTGCATGTCCCTATACTCTGCAAATTAGCCCAAAGGGCTGTGCGTTCTCAGAATTTGCATATGAGGTTGTTTCGGGCTCCGTTTTTGCATTTCAAGTTCTGCACAGGTGTTTTCGTCATTTTTTACAGAAATTTCGACAATGCAGTTTTTTGCAAAACAGGCATACGTGTTCTATTGTGGACGGTGCTACATAGCAGAAGTTGTCTTCTGTTCAGTATTTGCTTCATTACAGGTAGCTTTTGCATCAGTTTCAATCAGTGGCCATGGCTGATAACAGCAATGATGTATTTCGCATGTTGTCTGCTGAAGACAAACTGGATGGAGACAGCAACTACCCACTTTGGGCATACATGATACAGCATGTTTTGGTTGCAAAAGGAGTGTGGAACATTGTGCAGGGTACGGATGTACGTCCAGGTTTTGTGGATGTAGGATCTGTTGAGGATGTTGCAGGTTCTAGCAGCTCTACTGTTGCTGCTGTTCTGCTGAACAAGCTCATTGGGATGGTAAAGATGCGCAGGCTCATGCCTTGATTGCACTTTCTATCAAATGTAACATCACCCCGCATATTCGTTCAGCTAAAACAACAAAACAGGCTTGGGATATTCTAGCTGGTTTGTATGCAGGTCGTAACGAGGCAAAAATCTCTTACCTGCGTAAAGAGCTAGAATTGAAGATTATGCAGGAAGATGATGACATGAATGTTTTTCTTACTGAGATTAAAGATCTCAAAGAACAATTGACTTCTGCAGGTGAGATTATTCCTGATCATTCTCTTGTGCAGACTGTTCTTGATGCTTTACCTGAGACATATCAGACTTTTGCTTCCACATGGAGACTTCTTGTAGACCTGATGCTGTCAAGTATGATACTTTAGTAAACAAGCTCTTGCAAGAAGTGCAGTCCTTGCAAAACAGGGCTAGGCAACGTGCAGTTGATCAAGCATTTATTGCTACCCAGCAACAGAGAAGAACTGGTAAGGTAGCCTCTTCCACTGTTTCTTCTCCTATTAGTAGGTCTGCAACTTCTTCTCCTTCCACAGGTAGCAACAATAAGTCTGAGAAGGCTCTTGATAAAGGCAAGAAAAAGACCAGGTGCAATTATTGTAAGGCAAATGATCATGTCATTAAGAATTGCCCTAAGCTAAAGGCTAAAGAGGCAAAGAAGAAAGAGTCAAATGCAGCCACAATAGCAGATGCTTCTACAAATGCAGATTCTGCAAATGTTGTGCAGGATACAGAATGGGCGTTTAGCGTGTATTGCCAGTATGACCCATCTGTACATGATGCATGTTTGGTAGTTTCTGTTGACTCTCATGTATGGTATTTTGACAGTGGTGCTACAAAGCACATTACCTCGCATCGTGATATGTTCACTTCTCTTGAGGTTGTCCCTAATGGGAATACTGTCACATGTGCCAATAATGCTTCTTACCCAGTGAAAGGCATTGGTAAAATTATGCTTATTGCTGCAAATGGCAGCGCTTTCACACTTTCAGATGCTTTGTATGTGCCAGGGATAAAGAAGAATCTATTGTCTGTCTCTGCGCTTGCTAGACTTGGACTTGTAGTCAAATTTGTGGATGACAGATGTACTATTCATGATTTGACTTCTGGTGATACGATTATTGTATCTAGCACCTTGTTTCGTGGGCTATATAGGCTCCATTATTATGACAAGTGTGTGGAAGATTCAGCAAATGCAGTTTCTGATGAAAAGGCAGTTTCAGATGTAAAACTATGGCATGCTCGTTTTGGTCATCTGAACTTTGCTAGTTTGCTGCGTTTGCAAAAATTTGATATGGTTGGTTCATTGCCCCCTCTTGAGGCACCATTGAAACATGTTTTGAAGGCTGTATTTTGGGCAAAATGCAGCGTTCTGCGTTTCCAAAGGATGGTTCTGTGCGGGCCACTCGCAAATTGCAGCTTGTACATAGTGATGTATGTGGGCCTATGCAAACTCCGTCATTTGGTAAACACTTGTACTTTGTGACTTTCATTGATGATTACTCAAGGCATGCATGGGTATATCCACTGAAGGCAAAGTCCGAAGTGTTTTTGTGTTTCAAACAGTTTATGCTTATGGTTGAAAATGTATCCAATTGTACTATGGACACCCTCCGTTCTGATCGAGGGGGGAGTACTTGTCTAAAGAGTTTGATGCATTTCTGGCTAGTCGTGGGATAAAACACCAATGTACAGTGCCGTATACCCCTCAGCAAAATGGTGTTGCTGAGAGGAAGAACAGGTCACTTATGGAGATGGCACGATGTATGGTTAAGAGCCAAGCTTTGCCACATGCGTTTTGGCTTGAGGCTGTCATGTGTGCTGCATATGTACTCAACAGGTGTCCGACTAAGGCCTTGCAGTCTATTACTCCATACGAAGCTTGGCATGGCATGAAGCCTTCTATTGGTCACTTGCGTGTCTTTGGTTGCTTAGCCTATGCTTTAGTGCCTGTGCAACAACGCAGAAAATTGGATGATAAGGCTGTCAAATGCATTTTTGTTGGTTACAGTGCTGAAAGCAAGGGTTATAGATTGTATCATCCGCAGTCAAAGCGTATCTTGATTAGTCGAGATGTTGTTTTTGTGGAAGATGCTGTGCAGCCCTTGTTATCATGTACCAAAGAGACAGGTGTGAGCTCACGGGATGTATTTGATACGTTGTTGCCTCTCTTTACAGGTGGGAATTCAAATGTAAGTCCTAATGAGGCAAATATTCAGTCTATGCAGATTTCAAACGACATCATAGATCAGCCTATTTCTGATGCAGATTTACAGGATGTAATTCATGAGGATAGGGCTAAAAATGAGCAGGCTAGAGGTATGCCTAAATGGCTGGTGCAAACCTTGCGTGATAGTAAGATTGATGCACCTATGACTAGTCGTACTCGTTCAGGTTTTTAGCATGCCTCTTATACATCAAATTGTTATGCTTTGGCTGTGTCTAGTATGTGTGAAGAGGAAGAACCTCTTTCATTTGATGAGGCACAAAATTCAAAAAATTGGTTGGCTACAATGCAAAGTGAATATGATGCTATAATGAAGAATGGTACATGGTCTTTGTGTGATTTGCCTATTGGTAAAAAGGCCATTGGATGTAAGTGGGTTTTTAAGTTGAAACGAAAGCCAGATGGCAGTGTTGATCGCTATAAGGCTAGACTTGTTTTGCAAAGGGTTATGCTCAAGAAAAGGGCATTGATTTTGATGAGACCTTTGCTCCCACTTGTCGTATAACTACCATTCGTAGCATTTGTGCATTGGCAGCTTATAATGGTTGGAATGTACATCAGTTGGACATAAAGACTGCGTTCTTGAATGGAGATTTGCATGAGGAGGTGTATGTATCGCAGCCTAGTGGTTTTGTTCAAAGAGGGCAGGAAAACAAAGTGTGCAGGTTGAAAAAGGCTTTATATGGTTTAAAGCAAGCTCCACGAGCTTGGTATGAAAAGATACATGCATATTTGACTGCACATGGTTTTCAGAATAGTCCAACAGAAAGCACTTTGTATGTTAAACATGTGGATGATGTACATCTAATCATTGCTCTCTATGTCGATGACATGCTGCTCATAGGACCAAATGAGAGTCATATTGCTGATTTTAAGGCTAATTTGAATGCCTCTTTTGAGATGTCAGATTTGGGACATTTGCATCATTATTTGGGAATACAGTTTAAGCAGTGTGATGGAGGTATTGCTTTGTGTCAAACAAAGTATATTGAGACATTGTTGCGGAGATTTGGCCTTGAAGACTGCAAGCCTATTGCTACTCCAATGGAAACAGGTTTGAAGTTGAGTCTTCATCATGCTGGAGATTACTTTGATGTCACACTCTGTTGGTTGCCTCATCTATGTATGCATTACGAGGCCGGACATTCAATTTGCAGTCTCACAGGTGAGCAGGTTTATGCATAGCCCAGGGTCTCAGCATTGGTGGAAGGCAGTTAAACGCATCTTTCGCTACTTGAGTGGCACCATACATCTTGGGTTGTTTTATCCCAAGGGGGGATCGTTGCCACCAGATTTGCATGCTTTTTCGGACTCAGATTGGGCTGGTTGCTATGACACAAGAGTGTCCACAAGTGGTTTTTGTTTCATGCTCGGTAGCTCATGCATATCTTGGTTGAGCAAGAAGTAACCTATTGTGGCCACTTCGAGTTGTGAAGCTGAGTACAGGGCAGCTTTCACACCTACGGTTGAGTGTGTGTGGCTCAAACGGCTTATGGTTGACTTGGGTGTTGTACAGGAGTCTGCCACCTCTATCTTCACTGACAGTCAGAGCGCATTGGTAGTTGCGAGAAACCCAGTTTTTCATGCTCGCACAAAGCACATTAAGGTGCATTATCACTATGTCAGGGAGAGACTCTCAGCAGGAGAGATCAGCTTGGCCTATGTGCTAACACAGGACAACCTCGCCGATCTTTTCACAAAGGCGCTTCCTCGTGAGAAGTTCGAAGCTTTCCGCAAAGCTTTGGGCTTGCTCCCCTTTGTGGATCGATCTACTTCGGGCATGGCACTCCCCTATACATGAGTGCTAGCTCTCGTTCTTCACACCATCACTCCTAGGGGGGATTTATTGCCATATATAGAGGTAGTGATGTGTGTGAACACACTTAGGACCGCCGGGGCACTTTTTTCCTCTTTAGGAGGCTTTTTCCCCCGGCTTGTATATACGTCCATCATTCTAGGGCTAACTTATCTTTGTACATTGACACAATCTAATACACTTTGTGTTGTGTGCATTCTTGCTTCTTCTTCTCCAAGCTTTGTGTGCTTTCCTGCAACCCTAATTCCAACAGCCAAATCTCTCTCTCTCTCTCTCTCTCTCTCTCTCTCTCTCTCGTAAAAGAATTGTACATCTCATTTTAAAACAAAAACATTTATTCTACTCTCTCTCTCTCTCTCTCTCTCTCTCTCTCTCTCTCTCAAAATGTTAATAACACTATATTTAAATATATTTATTAAAACAAAATAAAAACATTTATTCTACTCTCTCTCTCTCTCTCAATGTTTATAAAACTATATTTAAAGAAAATAAAATAAAATAATATATTTTAAAAAATAATTATACTCTCTCTCTCTCTCTCTCTCTCTCTCTCTCTCTCTCTCTCTCTCTCTCTCTCTCTCTCGATTGGCTAGTGCTAGGGCCCTTATAAAGGCCACGATCCCCACTGTTGGTCGTATATGCCCTCATGTTGCATTCTACTGACGTTAATCTCTCTCTCTCTCTCGATTGGCTAGTGCTAGGGCCCTTATAAAGGCCATGATCCACCTGAGTTCAAGTCCCACCGTTGGTCGTATATGCCCTCGTGTTGCATTCTACTGACGTTAATACCTCTCTCTCGTAGTAGTAGTGTGTGTGTGTAATAAAAGAGGACCCTCGCACTACCTTTCTAGCACCCACAAGTGGGGCAGATTGGCGAGTGCGAGGGCCCTTACAAAGGACATTCACCTGAGTTCGAGTCCCACCGTTGGTCGTATATGCCCTCGTGTTGCATTCTATCGACGTTTATACCTCTCTCTCCCGTAGTATGTGTGTGTGTAATAAAAGAGGACCCTCGCACTACCTTTCTGCCACCCACAAGTGGGGCAGATTGGCTAGTGCTAGGGCCCTTATAAAGGCCATGATCCACCTGAGTTCAAGTCCCACCGTTGGTAGTATATGCCCTCGTGTTGCATTCTATTGACGTTAATACCTCTCTCTCCCGTAGTAGTGTGTGTGTGTGATAAAAGAGGACCCTCGCACCACCTTTCTGCCACCCACAAGTGGGGCAGATTGGCTAGTGCGAGGGCCCTTATAAAGGCCATGATTCACTTGAGTTCAAGTCCCACCGTTAGTCGTATATGCCCTCGTGTTGCATTCTACCGACGCTAATACCTCTCTCTCCCGTAGTGTGTGTGTGTGTGTGTGTGTGTAATAAAAGAGGACCCTCGCACTACCTTTCTACCACCCACAAGTGGGGCAGATTGGCTAGTGCGAGGGCCCTTATAAAGGCCATGATCCACCTAAGTTCAAGTCCCACCGTTGGTCATATATGCCCTCGTGTTGCATTCTACTGATGTTAATACCTCTCTCTCCCGTAGTGTGTGTGTGTAATAAAAGAGGACCCTTAAACTACCTTTCTGCCACCCACAAGTGGGGCAGATTGGCTAGTGTGAGGGCCCTTATAAAGGCCATGATCCACCTGAGTTCAAGTCCCACCGTTGGTAGTATATGCCCTCGTGTTGCATTCTATTGACGTTAATACCTCTCTCTCCCGTAGTAGTGTGTGTGTGTGATAAAAGAGGACCCTCGCACCACCTTTCTGCCACCCACAAGTGGGGCAGATTGGCTAGTGCGAGGGCCCTTATAAAGGCCATGATCCACCTAAGTTCAAGTCCCACCGTTGGTCATATATGCCCTCGTGTTGCATTCTACTGATGTTAATACCTCTCTCTCCCGTAGTGTGTGTGTGTAATAAAAGAGGACCCTCAAACTACCTTTCTGCCACCCACAAGTGGGGCAGATTGGCTAGTGCGAGGGCCCTTATAAAGGCCATGATCCACCTGAGTTCAAGTCCCACCATTGGTCGTATATGCCCTCGTGTTGCATTCTACCGACATTAATACCTCTCTCTCTCTCTCTCTCTCTCTCTTTCTCTCTCTCGGGCTGACGTCATTGTGTTGTTGGACGCCAATGATGACGACCACCACACGTCAGTACACCTCTCTCTTCTTGAGCTCTTCATACTGTTGCTCAAACCACCTTACTATTGGAGGATTGGTGCGTGTTGCTAGACGACACGACTCAACCACCTTGTGATGTGACGTTGCCTTGCTGCTTGACCACCTTGAAGGTTGTTGGACGATTGGTGTGTGCTGCTAGACACTGCTCAACCACCTTGTGGTGTGATGTTGCCTTGCTACTTGACCACCTTGAACCCTTCTTTGCGGTGCTTGGGGATGACTAGTATTGCTGCTCATGCCTGTCTCAGGTTTCTCTTCACGCTGGACGACTACGACTATGACCAGTCGACATGACCGGTGCTTCTCACGCTTCACGCTTCTTCTATCACGCTCGGCTTTCTTGCGTCGAGTGTGGGGGAGCGGTATGCTAAAAGCCTGCCACGTGGTAGGTGCCCCATAAGAGATTAAAGAAGCCTCTATCCACCCTATCGAGCACTGATGGTGATGTTCATGGTAGGACACAAACATGCGTGTTTCTAGCCAGCACTCACGACGCAACCACTATGCATTGTGCATGGGAGATGCTCCCATGAAGTTGAACTTGAATTGTGTAAAAAGCAATATAAAAAAGCAACAATCTTTTAATGATGGTGATCAATCTTCGATCTCAAACATCAATTTAAGAAGAGCAAACAAATCAATCTATCATCACGTAAAATCTCAAGATCAGGTACTTGGCTTTATAATGACGACTTTTTAAATTTGTTATGGACTTAAAAAACTGGCAGTAGGTTGTGTGCATAATTAGTTTGCAGGTAAGAATTTGCTGTTTGCAGTTCGAAATCAGGCTTTGTACTGCAGAATCAGGGTTCGTGAAGCGTTCCTCGACCTGCATCAGATGCTAGGTTTTGTTCGAATATTTTGAAGCTTCATCCTGGCGGTAGGTTCTCTTACCCTATCCAACACAGAAACCCTAAATTCTCACCAGAAACCGCAATTTACAGTAGCACATGTAACCTGCACGTCAAATTTGACACAGAAACCTTAACGTCTCACCCAGCATCGTACTCTCATACGGTAACCCTACTCTTTTACAAGAGCATATGTAGCAAGCACATCAATCTGCTCAACATGTATTAAATTAATCTGCGCACTGTCTGATACATTGGATCTTTTTAGCAGCTCAGATCTGGTATAAGAGAAGCAATGTCTTCTTATTTATCGTTTTCTTCTCATGTGCCTCAATTTGAGTTTGTATTTCCATGTGTTTTGTTCTTTCATTTGTTTGGAGCGTATTGTGGAGCTTACTGTTACTCTGTAGTAAATGTTAGGGGTTAGGATGTGGAAATTCAAACAAGCAGGGAAGCTTACGACTATGCGGAGTATTCCAATCAGCTGAACGGCTCACTTGTGGGGCTTGTCCCATTGCCTTGACTGGCAAATATTTGGAAGGGTGGTACCCCCTTCTTGAAAGTTAACATAGTACCCGATGTGTTGGAGGCAATTTGAGCATGAAATGACTGGAAGGTGTGTTGGATTATCACATATGCAGAAACATGGAAAGTGGAAGAGCCATATATAGGCTAGAGTTGCACCTTGTCATAGGTGTATCTCCCCCGGCTGGTATTTTTGGGGGGCAACACAACGGGAGATGGGAGCCTGGTGGGGGGTTTTGCAGTGCCGTGCTTGTGGTGGTCGCCTCCTGCTTGGTTGTCCTGATGGCCTGGGTGACGTGGCAGTGCTACCTTGAAAGATAACACAGTACCCGATGTGCTTAGCAAGGATCTCTCAACCAGCTGTAGCCTGTAGAAATCAAACAACAATTCGTTCAAGGGACCTTATTGGAGGGACTGGCTAGCACACCACCCAGCCTCCGCTCCCCTTAGGAGTATCTGGGAGCCCCCGAGGCCAGACCAACACCATGCATGACTCCTCACCCAAGTGTGGGTGTCCCGTACCACCAGGATGCACCTTCCTGGTGTTAGGCTGAGGCCTGATCCGGGTCCTGATTCCCAGGGTATCCACTCTCTCGGGAATGCCCATTAATGAGCCTTATCCTCACTCATGCAATGTGATTATCTTGCTCATAGCTGTCGTACATCACATGCTCATGGAACCCTTTTAAACATTCGACCAAGGATGCCTATAGCTGAAGTACTTGGAACTCTAGTGACCTTTTGATGTGAGTTTTTAGTGCCATTGACTTAAGTGGCTTTTCCTCATTGCTAACCACCAAACATTTATGGGGTAGATAGTATGATTAACCCATGTTGCTTATTCAAAAAATTCTAGTGCTAAGTTTGGGATTACATGGCTTACCATGGTTCTCATGGATATTTGGCTTGCAGGACCATGGTGTAATTTCTTAGGTCCCTACATTTTACAAAAATGTCACGTAAAAAACTTATTGTGCTGGATGTAAACGGCCTGCTGGTGGACACTTACTTCCACAAAGAACCACTCCCAAAAGAATCACCAGATGCCAAAGTTGGCAATTTTTTCGGTATATGGCATATTTCTTTGAATTACTCGAGCTAAGTTGTAAAACTTGACACACAAGGACACAAACATAGACACTGACAGATACACAGACACATGTGCACGCGCGTGCACTTACACACATGCATGCATGTATGTATTAGAGAAGGTAATTTATTTTTTTCAACACTCTAAGGCAGTGTTAGCTCTTCGTAAATATTATGTTGCCATGATTTCAGTGTACAAGAGGCCTTTTTGTGGAGAGTTTTTGCAGTTCTGCTTAGAGAATTTTGTGGTGGGCATATGGTCTTCTGCACGAGAGTAAGCATTCTTAATTTCTTTCCCACAAGAGTGTGTTGGTTTCAACTGTTTTTGTCTACTTCTTAGTGTAGGGAGATAATCAATACTACAATAATATTTTGTAGTTTGTATAAAAGTAAGCTTTGAGGAGCCTTTTACTTGTCTTCATAGTTATTACCATTGGAATAATGACTTTGCTTCAGGGGCTTGTACAGACATAATCTTCAGGGGAGAGTTCAATTGCCTGCCCCTAATGGGCTGGTTGTCTCTCCCATCCAACCCCTTGCATCTGATGGGCAGGGGATCTGTCTGTATATACCCTCAGTCTTGATATTATGTGTTTGATATCTTATCTCCCTTATTTGTGCAGACACAATGTTAATAATTTGGTGGACTATGTTTTCGGAGACACCAAAGAAAAACTCGCATTTTCTTGGGTATGTTTAATTTCCTGTTATGTTCACTTGAAAGTTTAAGGCAAAATTAACTTTTTCAAAGGCTTTGAATATGCATGTTTTTCTTATTGGTTATATTATCGGCTAAATATTGTTAGCAGTCACTCCTGTCTGTACCATATTACTCAGTAGGGAGTGAGGGCCTCTGTTGTGGGTGTGCCCGCCCGGTTAGGAGTTTTCTCCATTTTTCCTCACTGTCCATATTTTCCCTGGTTTTTTGCTAGTTGTGGGGGGACCCTTTTAGCTGGCTGACTGGTTATCTCCTGGCCAACTCAGTTTTGCTGCTGACCGACCTGTTAGGTGTTGGCCGACTGGTGTCTCTGGAGTCTGCTGGTCGACTGGATAATATCCAGTCCTGGGCTGGTCCAGGGGCTGTTGGCTTGTTTGCAGTGGCCGACCAGCAGCCCAAGGTGGTATATATACCACCCTTGCCCCCCACTCAGTCCTGTACCGGATCTCTTGTATATAGTAGAGTTTATACAGCTTTCTCTCTCCTGCAGTTCTGCGTTTCAGTTCTCACAGGTGTTTGTCTCATTTCCGCTGCCCATTCTGACTAATATACTCTCTTCTTTTTCCTTGGGATTATGTGGGTTAATATTTATACCATTGGCATGTGCTGAAATGGGGCTTGAACCCTTGTTTTTGGAGATATATGTTAAGTAGGTGTTGTACAAAGACATGACATTGCAGCCTTGGCATTGCAATTTATAATCGTCTCGTGTTACATGCATCATCCCCCTTCAGTTGACGCATGTGCCATACTGGGCCATTAGTTAGGGTTAGGGTTTTGCAGAAGAATCAGCCTTGCATTGCAACTTATGATTACATGCATCATCCCCTTTCAGTTGCCATACTAGGCTATTAGTTAGGGTTAGGGTTTAACCAGCCCACAACCCTACTCTAAGAAGGGACAAAAGAGGCTATTAGTAAGACCAATACTATAGTATAAGCCTAGGTCAGGAAGAGTCTCGGGAGAGCCTGCTTTCCTCCCTCCCCATGTGGAGCCCTTGTGCCGTTTGACATGAGACTCAGTTAAGGTTATTGGATATCTAAGGTGTATGCTAGCTTGTAATTTCTTTTTCTTTCTGAGAGTAATTATAGTAGGTGCTGAACCCTGTATCTGCACATTGGCAGGCAAGGGATGTTACCACTGGGGCTAAAGCCAATTGGCAACTAAATTATTTCTGGTGATTGAGAATAGTACATGTAGCATTCAGGAAGCTGATGACCTTGCTGTGTTGGCCTTTTTTGACTCTTTTTTTGCAGCATCAGTCAGATTGCACAGATGTGGGTTTGAAAGCACCTGATAACCAATTCAAGCCCCTCTTTTTGAAGGAACTCTCGAAGCTGTGGGCGAGGGTCAAAGTGGATCTACCCTGGAGTGAAGGCGATTATGGTCCTTCCAACACGCTCCTTGTGGATGACACTCCTTACAAGGCCATTCTTAATCCTGTAAGACCAAGGCGGCATTCTGGTGGATCTCATCTGACTCTTCCAGCTTGACCCAAAGATGTTGATACACCAGGGAGAGAGCTAACCTTTTGTGTGCTGCTGTATTTGTGCAGCCAAATACAGGAATATTCCCACGTTCCTACACTGTGCACGATAATGGAGACAATTTTTTAGGTGCGCCTGCTGTTACCAAGTTGTTTAGAAAGCTTGCTTTTGGGCTCATGTTTTGTATGACATAAGGCTTCTGCAAGTCCTGTGAAGCTTACTGCGTGTTTTTGACATTATTAGGGCTTTCTTTCCAAACTTATATGGCCTAATGCAATCCTCACAGGTTGTGCTTTACGAAACTATTTAGAAGGTATTCGTGATGCTGCAAGTGTGCAGGGATATGTACAGAGTAATCCCTTTGGGGAACCTAGCATCACCTCAGAAAGCCCTCTCTGGAGCTATGTAAGCAAGGTTGTGCTCAAATTCAATAGTGCAGTGAGCAAAGTTGGAGATGGCATTGCCCAGGCCATACAGATTGTAACTGCTGGTGAAGAGGCCGATAAGAAACAGAAGCATAGGAAATGGAAGCATAAGAAACAGAATCATGATCCTTTGCAGCTTGGAACCCAGTCATCTGATTTCAACTTTGCTTCTGAAGCAGTCGAGCTTCAATCTAGTGAGGATATTCTGCAGCCCTTGACAAGAAGCACTCAGTCGTCTGATTCTATGGTTGCTTACAAGCTAATTGAGGAAGCACCTAAAGTGGATAGCCAGGAGGAACTCCATCTCCCTCTTGGTGATGGGAACAGGCTGCACATCACTGTGGACTACAATCAACCCTGTGAGGAGTCTCATAATCACGTTGGGTCCCTCTTTTCTAAAAAAAGAAGGGTGTTGTCTGAACAGTCTCAGGGTCCCGATGTAGTCAAACAAGCTAAAAAATGGCCTCATAACAGGGAGAACACTAGTTTTCCCTTTGAGCCCAAAGAAGCTGATATGGCTCGTAACAGAGATAGCAATGGTTCACTACTTGAGCAGGGTAATCGAGGAGCCGATGAGGAGCAAGAACAGCCTTGTAATAGAGAGCCTGGGGATCACAAGGCAGTGTGCAAGGAGCTTCACAAGAAAAGCCAGCCTGATAATTGTGAGCAGGGGAATCACAAAAGAGCTGACAAAGAGCTTTATATTAAAGAACTACCTTGTAGTTTGGAGGAGCACTGTGATGATGCTGATGGCAGTCTTTGTGAAGTAAATGGAAGCTCAAAATCGCACGTGACATTTGGTGACTTGGGGGTGGATTCCTTGAAGGCTGATTGCATTGAGAAGGGAGGTAGCAATGATGAGTTTTTTCATAGAAAATCTGGAGGAAAGGTATCAGGAAACAGCAGATTTGTAAGGATCTCAAGGAATAGTATAGTGTCGAAGCATTATCTGGAATGTTCTGATGGTGGCAGGGATGAAGACAGACGGCATCATAATCAGCATACTTATAGATGGCATAATGAGGGAGGGTATCATAATAGAGATAGCATAGGGCACAGCCAGGATTGGAAGAGAAAAAGAGGGTACTATCAATCAAGGGGCAACAAAAGGCCCGATTGTCAAGAAAGGGATCAAAGAGGATTTTTCTCAAATTATAAGCAGCACACTAGTTATGTGGACAGGCACGAGTCACACAAAAAGTACTTGAACAAAACCAAGCCTAGCTCACACAATGCCAGACAGTCTCAGCACAGGTGGACTGAAAGATCAATGGATGCTTCTACAGCAGACTTGTGTTGGGGGCCAACAATTGCAGGCTCTAGAGGTTGGGGTGAGTCAAATAAAGGTGGCAGGTCCTCAAAATTTGAGGCATCAACAGATGCAAGCCTGACAGGGCCTGCCAGTAACCTAGTTACACAGCCCCAGAGCAGGTGGAATGATCTTGAGAGACGATTGAAGTATGATGAGTTTGGTTCGAACCAAGGCCTGGGTGCATCAAGATACGCCTGGCAGGAAGTGGATCAAGGGTTTGAACAGAGAGCAGTATACGGGGCATTGAGTACACAGTCAGAAAGAACACAGCACTTGGATGTAAACATCCCTGACAGCAACCGAGATGTACGGCCCCAGGTCAGGTGGGATGATTGGAGGGGGGTTCAGAATGGAAAAACAAGGAGGTTTGAGATCACAGGCAAAAATGTTGGTCCTTCAAGTTGGTCATTTAGAACTGGGCGGGATGGACACAGGCAGGAATGGGCATCAAAGGGATCCTCTGGGAATTGGTGGGGTCACAAGGATAGGAACCGTTGATTTTTGTGACAGGATTCTTCTATAGCCTTCTACTCTGCTGTGTGGTTGGGACTTGATAGATTTTATGGTCACGTGAATGATCTTAGCGTTTTTGCAGCTGTGTACACTATTAGTACTTGCTGATGACGAAGCAGGTAAAGATCATTGGGCTTCTATTTGTATTTTAAATTTTACCGAAAGGTAAGCTAATAGTGATGATTCTTAACATTAGGCTCCAGCCTCTGCAATTTTTCTGGGAGGTGAGCTGGGAAAGCAGAGTTGGACTGTTGAAGAATTAGCAGGTTGTATACATGCTACAAGAATTTTTCCATGACTTCTGCCTGCATTTAATCATTGATGTGGTGTATTTAGTTAGCAGCATGTTTGTCTCATACCAGTGGTGTGCCAATTTGCCTTTTGAAGGATAAAAATAAAATCACATTCTCGTCTTTGGGCATATACCAGACGGGGATTCTTAATTTTAGCTTTGTTTTTGGGGGAAGAGCAGGTAAGATGGGTCATGGACACAAGTTTCTAGGCCAAGAAATGGCAAAAGCCTAGCCACTCCTTGCTTCACGGGTGTTGTACTTGATGCTTCTGTAGTGTACATTGTACACATAACCTACATAGCGTGGGTGGTATAAGCAGAGTCTTGTGCTATACAGGCTATTGATGACTTGTTGCATATTAAGTGTCCGTGTAAAGTGTCTTTTATATATGTAGCAAAGGTTGTGAATCCAACTTATGAAAAGCTATCTGACTACGTATTAAAGCTTATATATATATATGTGAAGAAGAAAGAAGAAAATTCTGAGGGTCCATGAGACCGAAAGCGTTGCAATATATCCATGAAGTCATGGAAAAAATATAAAAAGTAACTAGAATTGATACAATGATATAACGTGTTAGGATCAATGTGGATCCTCGGTATAGGCTCTCCAAGTCCACTACATGAGGAGGGGCACTCGTGTGTCTGTCATGCGAATATGAAGCTGTTGAGTGGAGCAGTTCCCTGGGTCAGTGGGTTTTGTGCATCTAGTTTGTTGGACCTGGATGCTTTGCCTAAGAGTACACATGGGAGGCAAGATGGCACATGGGCTGTTAATGTGTGCTGCCGGTTTGGCTTAGAGTGCTCTCATGGTCATTGGTGGGAGCCTCCATCTTGGGTCAGATGAAAGAAGCTCTTGATGGGAGGGCTAAGGTATCTGGGGGTTTGCATCTGTTCCTTAGCATAGCTGATCTTTGTGGTGACACATCTTCGGGTTAGAGTGCTCTTATGGTCATTGGCGGGAGCCTCCATCCTGGGTCAGATGAGGGAAGCTCACGATGGGAGGGCTAAGGTATCTGGGGGTTTGCATCTGTGCCTTTGCATAGCTGATCTTTGTGGTGACACATCTCCATTAGGTACGGTCCCAAGCGTCGCAGTTTGGGAAGTCAATGAACAAGATAGTGGGCCAATTTCCTCCTGGAAGAGGCAATGAAGCTCTCTCTTATCTCATAGTACACATTGGCATATGAAAAGACAATGCTTCTCCGTCTTGACCTCTAGTGAACACAATTGGCATACTTTGTTCTCTTCACCCTGAGTTGATGCGTTGAAACTTTGATGTGGCTGATTACAATCCTTATGGCATGTGACGTGTGTGTGTGAAGCTAGCCAGGTTTCTGAATAAAGCCATCCTCTTTTACCCTCATAAAACGATCTTGGCAAAAGTGTAGCTTCGAAAAAAAGTTGTAGATCTAGCCAGGGGGCATATTGGAAATCAATGATTCATCCTCTTATTGATTGGTGGTATAAGTTAGCTCTATACTGTAAGGTTTTGTTTATAAGGAGAAGTTGCTTTGTGGAAGAATAGCTTGGAGGCACAATAGAACACAATTTGGGTGCACATGGGGGTGGGGCCATATGTGTGGTCAGTTGGTTAAGAGATGGCTTAGGTAGGTTTGGCATCATGCCAAATAGGCTACATGCAAGTGTGAGATGCTAAAGGGGGTTTTTTTCAGGACACAATGTTTGGGTATTTGGTTGGAAGGAGCACCAAGATGATTAGTCTATTATTACCCTATTGAGTGGGTCCAATTGAAAATGTATGATGGTTGACATGCGCATAATATTTGACCGCCTTTTGGTGGTATATATAGAGGCATTTGACATCTTCCATTATAATCAGATTATTAGTTTTGAGATCTATCTTCACTACCTTGTGCCACTTTCTTTCAAAGTGCATACAGTCCTATGTCTTAGTATCTTTTCAGATTGCCATGTATGCTTCCTCATAGGATTGAAGCAACTGCCATCAATTGTAATATCAGTTTATAACAAAAATTTTAAATCATTCATCATCTCTATCTTGCTAAGTCCATATTTATGCGAAGGTCTTACTCTGTGTTAACACGTAAGTTGTAAGAAGGTATCAGAGCTTGGGTTCTAGAAAAGGATCCTGGGTAAGTTATTGTGTAAAGCAGATTTGGAGAAATGTCTCAAGCGGCAAGAAATGCCCCTTGGGCACTACCATCGTCGTTTAGTAATGAAGGAAAGTTGGATATCTTTTACACTCTAGAAGTTCAAGATGAAGGTAATCTTTTGTTTATATGAGTTATCGAAGACAATGACCTGGGTGAATGAGATGTTGATTGCTATATTGAATATTGCAATAGATACAACGAAAACAATAATTCTGCTAAATCTTACTCTTGTTTTGGTATGGAGGAGGAGGTATGTAGATTCTCTATGTTCAATTGTCATAAGCATCAACAATTATGTCATGACGCTGATTAAGCATGGTTGGTTCCGAGGAATCAATATGAGACTACTAATCAGACAATGGTGTAGAACTAAGGTATTAGGCAATCTATTCCCCTTGAGCATACTTCAAGCCACCATCTCCATAATCATTTGATTCTTACATTTGGCAGTGTCATTTTTCTTGGGTGTATGAGCAACAATAAGCTCACACTTGATCCCTTACTCCTTGTCTAGTTTGTGAATTTTGTTGAAGTGAACTCTCCATCATCAACAATTCAAAACTTCTTGGAGCTTCTTTCTTATCTCATTCTTGAATAACCTTTTAGAAAATACTATTGTAGTCATTGATGATCAACACCATGAGTAAGAAGAACCATCAGCAGAAGTTAGAAGAAAGAGGAGACTTAGCTCTATAATTGTCCTCTTGCAAAAATTGTTGGTTGATGTTGCTTGCCCATCCTACAAATTTTCACATGCATCTTACATCTCTAGGAATAGGCATGCCATAATTCCATTTTTGTTTGTCTCTCTTTTGAGACTACATAGCTTGTGTCCTTGCCACAACTTATGCTTGGGCACCTAAAGCTAAAAGTTTGTAGGGTTTATTACGCTTGATGTTTCTCTAAAACAACATTCTTTATGGGATCCAAGATGATTACACCTTCGTAATCACTCTCACATTACGATCGATGATTGTAGTGTGACAAAGAGTAGATTCCTCTTGATGGGATACAAGATGATTGCACCTTCATAATCACTCTCAAGTCACAATCGCTAATGGCCTGACAAAGTTTAGATTCCTCTTTTGATGTATAAATCATAGAGAATAACCAAAATCTTTTTAGTAACACATTTACTAGAAACAAAAGTGATAGTCTTATGTCCTTGGTTGGGTTACCATTATTCCTGATCACTATCATCATGGTATTTGACTATAGAGATGTACAACACTCCTTCCAACTAGTTATTATCAGAAAGGTGCACCACTATCGATGATCCATGATCCATTGGGCATAGTTTAATGATTGGTCTTTGCACACCAGTCCTTATTTTAAAAAAGTTGCACTATTGATGAGCCATGATCCATGATCCATGATCCATCAGGCATAGTTTAATGGTTAGCCTTTGCACACATTTCTTCTCAAAGAGTAGCACATATTTGCTTGACTCCTTCTTGGTGGGTTTCAAAGTGCCATTTTTCTCATTGCTTGTCTCTTCCTGCATTCAGGCTAATGCGACCAATAGAAATATATCACCTTTTCCTAATTCTTATCTTTTGAAGAAGAGGGCTTACATGAGCCTTTACCATTGTGTTTGTTTATACTCATGGGGAATGTTGCATCCCCACCATCTTCTATCTTTTAACTCATCTCCTTCTCTAGAAGCACTACACTAAAATTCTCAAACGTAAGGGTGGGTCCTTGATTTGAGTATTCAGTGTTGTGGAGTGTTAAAACCATCATACCTTTGGGACAAGATCCTTACGTACCTATATACAAGATCTTAGATTATTATCCTAATTCGAAGAGCTCCCACAACTCATATCAAGACAAGATTGCCATCATCTCAAACTTTTGTAAATGTAGTTAGTTCCATCTAACTTTCTTTTATTTGCTAATTGGTGGTGGTCGAGCTCGAGGGATGGTTCCTGTAGGTCAAGCTGTTTTTTCAAATCTATTACACATAGAAACTTGCCAAAGATCCTTGTCTAGAGTAATCTATGACATCATGTAATAAATTATGACTTGTACGTAACCAAATAGTAGGACATTCATAGAGAATAAGACTTAGCCAGATAAATAGATGTAGAGAATAAGCTAAATTTCTATTACAAATCAATATTACAACTCACAACAATTGCCTTCTATTTGTGGGCTCCTTCCTATAAGGGAGCTTAGATAGTGATCTACAAAGACAATGAGATAGAGGTTGCATGCCATTAGGGGGGAGGGTGTGATATGCTAGGGGACCTTTAAGGAGAGTCGTAGTAAAGTCAATCATGAGACAAAGATACACACACGTACTTTGACTTATCCGTTTTAGTTGCAAGCTTTTTAGCGTCACAGGGGGACAAGATTTACTAAAAATTAAATTCAACTTATGCTACTTTGATTCCCTCCAAATTTCAAATTTGCTGCTCCTCCTTCCCATCCTCCACCCCTCCTCCTCCTCCTCCTCCTCCTCCTTCCCATCCTCCATCCCTCATTGTTCCCTTCTCCTCCTCCCCTCACTCTTTTCCTCCCCTCTCCTCCTCCCCTCTTCCATCCCTCACTCTTTTCCTCCCTCCCACCTCCATTCGCCGCTCTTACCTTCTCCTCCAAACCTTTGGGCCCTGATGTGAGCTCCCACTCTTACTGCTACTCTCTCCTCCTGCCCTTCCCTTCTCCTCTCTCTCTCTCTCTCTCTCTCTCTCTCTTTTCCTCCCTCCCTCCTCCGTCCGTCACTCTTTCCTTTTCCTCCAAACATTTGCGCCCCGGTCTGAACTCCCACTACTGCTTCTGCTCCTCTCTCCTTCTGCACTCTACTCCCTTTGATCACTCCAATACTTCTCCTGTAAGATCCCTCTTCCTATGCAATATAATAACTTGAGTTATTGTTCTGTAGTGTACATCCTAGTGTGAAAGAATGCAGGTTTAATAGGAGATGGTGTGCATTTAAATGTTAAATGATATAACTATTTATAGATGAGTGCACATTAATTGGGCTAAGTTTGAATGGATAAAGTGTAAAGTCTAAGGTTGAATGGTAAGGTGTAAAATCTTAGGTCTAATTTTTGGGTATAAAATAAATACAAAATAAGGAGACAAGCTTTAAAACTAATAGATAAGCATAAATGAGGGAATTAACTTGATATACATGAAAATGATGACAAGAAGGGACTAGTAATTGTACTCCCACATGGCTCATGCATGTAGCCTATAAAAATCCATGCAATTAAACCTTAATCTCCATGTAACCTCTCCTTTTTCATGCATTCAACTGCTCCAACATGCATCTAATCCTCATATAAAAAGTCCCCCATCCTCATTGCAAATACATGGTTTTCTCTATTCATTGTAGGGTACATTTTGCATAGTTTTCAGCATCGAGACTAGGTTCGTACAAGCTCATAGCCTAGGTACATTAAATCACCTCAAAGTCTATGCATTGGAGTTTGTGGTGGTTGCACATTTGGAGGTTCAAAAGTAGGCATGTATTTTTGAAGAGGAGGGAGCATCAACATTATTCAATTTAGTTTTTTCATCAAAACCCAAGCTAGGTTGACAAGATACATCATGTACAATTAGTCACTTTATGCATTTTTTTTTGTCTATGTTTCTTGCTCTACCAATTAAAGATGATATATAATGTTATTTGTAGCCCAATTAAAGTGATTGCTCGGTCATTTTGAGCGACAATCCCAAAATTGAGTAAGTGTTCACTAAGGTCATCACTTTCATTATCTTTAGATTAGAAGTTTTTTTTTAAATTTAAAAACACTTTTAAAAAAAATTGGTTTCAAACAGGCTTTTCATTTATTTCCATACTCCCTTTGTAGATAGGAAACCGGTTCTATCAAATCTAGTCATGTTATAGATGGTTCTGCTTGATTCTATGAACAATGAAGTAGACAAGTCCCTCGATTATACAAGAGCTTTCCTAATGTGGCAAATCTACAAGCTCAAGGAAAGGCACTAAATAGTGGTGCTAACTATGATAAGCATCCTCAAAAAGTGGAGTCACCTAGTAAGAAGCCTTGAAGAGGCGTGTGCTGGTCATGGAACAGGTGGACACACAGTCGATGGAGGATCCATACAAAGGTTAAGGCTCATATCCGTTGTGCTAGGCTAAAATTTGGGTGGCAAATGAAAGCCCACACAAGGCACCACAAGGGAGGGCAATGGCACAGCTACATAGAAGGACCAGGAGCAATAGTGCTAGCACAACAGGAACACTAGCAAAGACTAGGCAAAGGTAAAGAGCAAGCAAGAGAGAGAGAGAGAGAGAGAGAGAGAGAGAGAGAGAGAGAGAGAGAGAGAGAGAGAGAGAGAGATTAACGTCGGTAGAATGCAACACGAGGGCATATACGACCAAGGTGGGACTTGAACTCGGGTGGATCATGGCCTTTATAAGGGCCCCCTCGTAGCAAACAAGAGAGAGAGAGAGAGAGAGAGAGAGAGATTAACGTCGGTAGAATGCAACACGAGGGCATATACGACCAAGGTGGGACTTGAACTCGGGTGGATCATGGCCTTTATAAGGGCCCCCTCGTAGCAAACAAGAGAGAGAGAGAGAGAGAGAGAGAGAGAGAGAGAGAGAGAGAGAGAGAGGACAATGGTGATACAATGATTGGCACGTACAATGACAAGCTTGATTGATGTGTATTACTTATTACAAAGTGCAAGGCCTTTTTGTAGGCACAAAGGCCTTATCTTGTCACACTAAGGTGATGACACAGGGCACACTCAATGCATCATCACTTATGTCATGGTGGCTATAAGGCCTTATCTTGTCACACTAAGGTGATGACACATGACACTCTAAATGCATCATCACTAATGTCATGGTGGCTATAAGACCTTATCTTGTCACACTAAGGTGATGACACATGGCATGCTAAATGCATCATCACTTATGTCATGGTGGCTATAAGGCCTTATCTTGTCACACTAAGGCGATGACACATGGCATGCTAAATGCATCATCACTTATGTCATGGTGGCTACTATAAGCCCTTGTTCCCATGCATCTATCACACACACATCTTATCTACTCATAAGAGTAGGTTCACACACTTATCTACTCGGTGGGAAGGCACATCAATGGTATGGATAAGAGCCAGTTTTATTCATCTTAAGAATGTCTTTGTGCTAAGATTTGCTAGAAGCAGCGATAAGTAGAGCCCAATGGCATAACTCTATAACATTAAGCAACAAGAGCATGAGTCAATATAAGAGATTATGTCTCTCATCTTAAACATTTGAACTCTCGGTATAAGATTTGGAAGAGGCTCACCAATGATGAACAATTATTGTCACGCTCTTGGAAGGGAGTATGAGACCTTAGAATGCATGACTATGTACTTCTTTTATCAAAACCAACCACATTAGATGCATAACTATGTGCTTATTTTGTCGAAACCAACCACATTAGATGCATGACTATGTGCTTATTTTGTCGAAACCAACCACATTAGAATGCATGACTATGTGCTTATTTTGTCGAAACCAACCACATTAGAATGCATGACTATGTACTTCTTTTATCAAAACCAACCACATTAGATGCATAACTATGTGCTTATTTTGTCGAAACCAACCACATTAGATGCATAACTATGTGCTTATTTTGTCGAAACCAACCACATTAGATGCATAACTATGTGCTTATTTTGTCGAAACCAACCACATTAGATGCATAACTATGTGCTTATTTTGTCGAAACCAACCACATTAGATGCATAACTATGTGCTTATTTTGTCAAAACCAACCACATTGGATGCATGTTACAAAAGGCACATTGGATGTATAACTATGTGCTTATTTTGTCAAAACCAACCACATTGGATGCATGTTACAAAAGGCACATAAAAAATGATTGATGAATGAATCGACCTCAATCATCCTCGAGCAAGCTCACCAATGCAAATAGTTATTCTCGTGCTTTTGGAAGGGATTATGAGACGTTAGAATGCATGACCATGTACTTCTTTATCAAAACCAACCACATTAGATGCATGACTGTCTGCTTCTTTTGTCAAAACCAACCACGTTAGATGCATGACTATCTGTTTCTTTTGTCAAAACCAACCACATTAGATGCATGACTGTCTGCTTCTTTTGTCAAAACCAACCACGTTAGATGCATGACTATCTGTTTCTTTTGTCAAAACCAACCACGTTAGATGCATGACTATCTGTTTCTTTTGTCAAAACCAACCACATTGGATGAATGTTGCAAATTAGCCACTAAGGGAAAGGCACATAAAAATATGATTGTTGATGAATCAACCTCAACCATCCTCAAGAAGGTCAAGATAGGAGGTAAGAAAGCCCAACAATGCATACCTATACCCAACAAGGAGAGAGCTAGTGTGGTGTTCAATATGTAGGCAAAATCATACAAGCACGATCAAGGATTTATACAACCCAGTGTGTCTCCATGAGGAGCTCCTATTTTCTTTCAAAAGAAGAAAGATGGTTCCCTTAGATTATGTGTAGGTTATCAAGGCCTTAACAAATGTACTATCAAGAAAAAGTACCCTCCTATACCTTGCATTGAAGAATTCCTTGTAGACTTCATGGTGCTTGTTACTTCACTAAGAGAGATTTGAAGTCATCGAGATATTACTAAATTAGGATTAAGGAAGAGGATATACCCAAGATTGCTTTCAACTCTAGATATGGGCATTATGAGTTTTTGGTTATGCCATTTTGATTAACTAATGTACCACAAGTTTTAATAGAAAATTAGCATTTTTCTTAGAAAACCAAGTGTGTATTCTTTGCTAATAAGTTTAGCTACTTTGGGATTTGTGGTTATTGAGAAAAGAATCACTCCTCAACTAGAAAGGAATCACTCCTAACCCAAAAAAGACTGATGGTGAGGGTCTGTGTGGTTACTGAGAAAAGAAGCACTCCTGAACTAGAAAGAAAGCACTCCTAACCTAGAAAAGAATCACTCTCAAACTAGTAAGGAATCACTCCTAACCCAAAAAAGACCATGTTGAGGGTTTGTGTGGATTACAAAAAATTGAACAAAGCAACAATTACAAATCAGTTTTTCCTTCCTTTTAGAGATTCCCTTTTGGATGCATTGGGGCTAGAGATGAAATGTATTCGTTCTAACGGCTACAATCAGGTTGTTTCGATGGCACCTAAGGATTGGGGGAAGACATCTTTTGTCACATAATAGGGTGTTTTGCAATCAAATGTCATGATATTTGACTTAAAGAATGCTCTTGCAACATTTTAAAGAAATGGTACATGAAATCTTTTGAATGAGTAGTAACTGGCTACATTCATATGGGTGTTTATTGATGATTTTAGTGTCTTCACCCAAACATGTCAACACCTTCATGACCTTGCTTTGTGTTTGGAAAAGTGAAGACTATCCAGATTGAGCCTAACTCTAATGAAGTATGCTTTTGCTGTACAAAGTGGGATGCTACTAGGAAATATTGTTTCTAAGGAAGGCATTGTAGTAGATCTAGCCAAAGTGGAGGTGATAAAAAATTCTCTAGTTCCAACCAATGATCGGGAAAGAGCTGCATTGGTTTCTAGGGCAAGTTTGGTGGCATAACCAAATGCTACACTATTTAGCACATGAAGTAGTTCCTCTGAGTCTGAAGGTCACTTTGGAATGGACAAAAGAGTGTGATTTGGCATTCCATTGAGACTGATGATGTCAGAGGCACCGATAGTCCAACCACCACTAATTTGGGATTTTCCATTCCATGTGTTTATAGATGCCTTAGATGTCACAAATCAGTAGTGTGCTTATGCAAGAAGCAGAGAAGAAATGGTTTCGACTAGTATATTATGCTAGTCACATATTATCCACCAATGCCAATGCCAAATGAAACTACTCCACAACACGAAGAATCTCGGAATGATTTATTCTGTCAATAACTTCTGCCATTATTTAGTGGGGGTAACAAATTTACTTTTTATGTGGACCACTCTACTTTATTGTATTGGGTGGACAAGCAGCATGGCTGGTAAGATGGCTCGAGGGATGCTGATTCTATAGGAATTTGATGTGGACCACTCTACTTTATTGTATTTGGTGGACAAGCAGCATGGCTGGTAAGATGGCTTGAGGGATGCTGATTCTATAGGAATTTGATTCCACCATTATCCATACTCTAGGAACAAGCCATTCAATTTTCGATTATCTGTCTTACTTCGACATAGATAATTGAGAACAAGCCATTCAATTGTCGATTATATGTCTCACTTAGAGACTGATGAACCTCCGGCCAAAGTGTAATGGTTTCCTAGATGATGTTGAATTGTTTATAGCAAAGGTAATATGTGTTCCCATTACTCTAATTTGGTATGATGAGATGTTGTAGTTTGTTGCAACAGATCTTATGGGTAATGATTTTTCCTGAGATCAAAGAAAAAGGATAGCTATCTGAAGCTAGATTTTCAAGGTCATTGCTGGTTAGTTGTACAAGGAGGGGATAGATTAGATTCTTTGCCATTGTATTCCACCATATGAGCATGAAGCTATTCTACGAGAACCACATCAGGGTATCAAAAGGTAATTTCGCAGGTGATGTGACGGGCTGAAAGATCCTACAAGCATGCTTGTGGTGGCCAATGGTATTAGGAGATGCTTACAAATTGGCCGAGTAATGTGATATATCAACCCAATAGAGAGAGATCAGATGCCACACAATCCATTAGTGTTGCTTCTTGAACCATTGTAAAAGTGGGTTAGACTTTGTTGGTCCATTCAAACTACCAACCCATTTCACGTGTAATAAATATATTTTGGTGGCCTACAAATTATAGCACCAAATGGGTAGAGGCCAAAAATTTAAACGACAATACATCCAAATCAATAGCCAAATTTTTGTATGAAATGATCATAAGTCAATTCAGATGTCTGATAGAATTGGTCAATGATTAAGGTAAACATTTTGTGAATGATGTCATTCAATAATTGGGTCACTTAACACCTGATCATTCATGAGAAATCTATAGTATATTATCTGCAAGAAAATGGTCAGCAGGGCAGCTAGCAACAAAATCCTATGCAAGCGGATTCTGAATTAGAATCGAACTACCTGGGATGAAAAACTCTATTCATGATTTTGGGCTTTTCACATAGCTTTTAAAGTGGCCTCAAGTTTCACAGCCTTTAAATCACTGTATGGCACATAAGCAGTAGTTTTGATGGAATTATTAGTACCAAGTCTTTGAATTGTAGTAGGTGAAAGGATTTTTGGAAGAGTCCCTTCAGCATTAACATGAAAAACTTGCAACTGGATAGGCTCTTACAAGTTCTTATCTTACAATGCTATTCCCACTAGTTTTTTGTGGCAATACAAGTCAATCCACCTCCTATGCAGCCAAATCCAGTATCAAAAGACTCCAATAGGAAAATCATCCAATCCTCGAGATAAAGGTGAAAAGGAAACTCCATAGGGATGCCCTCTCTATTCTATTCAAGAGAAAGCTCAACATAAGTCTTTCTTTTCTTTAGAGCATGGATTAGTAATTTCAAAGCATTAACAACTTGCATAGGTAAAATTAAGAGATCTTATTTTTAATTTGCATCATCAAGAAATCTCTTACCAAACTAGGCTTAAACTAGTTCACAAAATAATCTTGCCCAATTCGAGTCACAAAATCAACAAGTCATTCAAGGGATTGCTCAATTCGTAAGTGATGCCATACCTAATGGTATCTATGATATATTTCAACACCCACATTGGGTAGCCCTGATACCATAGAAAGAATACAGGGAATAACCCAATGTCATGGGGCTTTTCCCAACCACACTCGAGAAACCAATTTTCCGTGGCCTAGCTTACAAATGCAGAGTTGAGTTATGTCACTTACCTCGTGAAAGCTGGTTGCCAAAGATTGTCATTATTGCATAGCCGCACCCGAAAGCTCCACTTCGTCGCACCCGCCACCACCGCTGCCCCTTCAATGGAAGCTCAACCCTCCTCCACAACTTAATCTCTCACACTCACCCTCTCACATGCAAGCAAGAAGCACACATAAGAGCTCAAGCAAGCAAGTAAGCAGCAATAGCATAAGATAGTAGATAGAGAAGAAGAGCACTCTATTGAATTAATAGCATAAAAGAATGAGTTGTGAGAGTTAGATTTTTCCTCTTATGTGTAGCTGCTAGGGTTTACACTCTTGGGTGACCAAAGTTAAAAATTATATCCTAGTGCTCCTTCAGCCACTCTAGTTTGTGTAAACACTTAATTCACAAATAGTTCTCTCTATCTAAAATCACGTGGTATGCCTTTAATAGACAAGCAGTGATGAGCACACACGTAAAATATACAATACATGGTTTTCAAGTGAATTCCAACCATTCCGGTGTATGTGACCCAAAGGTGGTGAAAATGATACGGCAATCGGCATCAACGCCATAGATATGACCCTAGTCTCTACATACTATTACTTTTGTGAAACCATCTCTAGCTATTATCTAGTCTTATAAATGAAACTGCTAAGTGATTTATTACAAGCATTTGCATTTGAAATTTTTTTTCAATGAGAAATTATAAGTCAAAAATGTAAAAGTAGGGCACTACCCTATCGGAGACCCCAAGTAATGTCCCAGAGACGCCATAGAAGAGTATCCAAGAACCACTAAGTACCTGGACAACGATAGTTTTTTAAGATCTTTTATTGTTTTTTTGCCACAAGGTCCCTTCCCATGAAGATCAAGGCTACGGTCCCAAGGCTCTATTTCACTGAGCCAAAAGGCCTACATAGTGATGGTTATCTTCTTGGTTCCCTCTTTTTATTTTTTTTATTTTTTTATTATCTATTTTTATTTTGGTTATTTTTTAAAAACTATTTTCACTTGACAATTCACATAGAAGACTTTGCTCCTCTGACTAAAGAGGGCACACTAAGGAAGGTAGAGTACTTGGCATACTTTAAAGTCGATCTAAGTAAGGATTGAACTAGGTCCAAATCCTTAATGGTTATCCAAGTAATAACTAGAAAAATGATAGACCATGATGGCCACCATGCCTTGCTTGGCCACGATGGCAGCAAGCTTGTTAAGATGAGCCCCGCCACCACACAACCAACTGCTTGCTTACACTATAGCCTATCCAGAGGGCCATGATGTTCTCCCCAACTTCTCTTTCTCAACTTGTCTTTTTACACTACAACATCATCTTTTCTTTACTTTGTAGCCCCACCACCCCTCTGCTTGCTATGCTTCCACGATAAATAGAGCCACATCACCTTCTCGCCTCTACAGAACCTGCTACATTTCTTATTCTCATGCGATAGAGTACTTCTTGTGCTTACTATGAGTGTTGTGCAAAGGTGCTAGCACCCCTTCACGACATAAACCTTTTTTTGCTCCTCACCTTGCTATGCCATGCCTATGCCCTTCCCTTCAGAAACATGCAAGCAAGCACTCAAACAAACATTAAATGAAGAATTATTAAAAAGATTGAAATTGAAAACAATAGTATTATTTAAGGATGGGTAGAATACACCTAGTTAGTTGTATAGTTGGGAAATTGAAAACAATAGTATTATTTAAGGATGGGTTTAGAATACACCTAGTTAGTTGTATAGTTGGGAAATTGATATGTAGAATTGTACTTATGATGTTCACAACTTTTATTGTTACTTCCTGTGGACCTAAAAAAATCTTCAAAATCATCGATCTATAGAATTATACTTATAATGTTGACAACTTCTATTGTTACTTCCTGTGGACCTTAAAAAATCTTTAAAATCATCGCAACATGTCATTCATCAGATATACACATCTCATATGCTGGGTCGGACCTAGTGAAATGCCTCCTTTGGTGTACGAGGCAACAGTCTAAATGCATCCTCACTGTTATATGGCATGGGTACTATAGGCAAGTGAGCTAACTAGCTATCGTTAGCTAAGCTGTCAAAAATGAACCACCATGCTCCAAAAGGGACAAGGAGTTGATAACATTATTTCATAGAATGATGGTGTAAGTGCGTAAGCTCCTGCCCTTCTCCCCTACTCTACAAGCTCTTCTTGTGCATTCCTTACTTGATAAGGTCCTCCCACTAGGTAAATTACACTCATGTCATCATGTCATTGTGGTGTCTCCCCTACCATGGACTACAAGAGGAGTCATATCCCGTAGTGCCTAAAATATGTTCTACAATGGTGTAAGTGCGTAAGCTCTTGCCCTTCTCCCCTACTCTACAAGCTCTTCTTGTGCATTCCTTACTTGATAAGGTCCTCCCACTAGGTAAATTACACTCATGTCATCATGTCATTGTGGTGTCTCTCCTACCATGGACTACAAGAGGAGTCATATCCCGTAGTGCCTAAAATATGTTCTACAATGCCAGTATAAGTAGAACATCATGGACAACATGCGACGCTCATAGCTAAGACATGGTGCAAGGGGATAAAATTGTAGGTAGGGCAGGTCCACAAAGGTGTCTCCACAACCATCGCTCCCCTAATGATGCATAAAAATATCGTGAGTGGGTTTGGAAAGGAGGAATACTTAGCAACCCTTTATACTACCAATCCAAACAATCTGGGTCGTCTAGGATAGGATCACTCGTATCAATCTATGAAAAGTCCATATTCACGGCCAAAGTCCATATTCACGGCCTATAGCAATAGCAGAGTCATACTTTCATTCTCTTATTTTTTAATGTGCTCTTTCTCATCATTTTTTTATTCACGGCCTATAGCAATAGCAGAGTCATACTTTCATTCTCTTATTTTTTAATGTGCTCTTTCTCATCATTTTTTTTAGTTTTTATTGTTAGAGTCAGATTTTTAGTATGTGTATAAATGCTATATTGATATACATGTTGGTGTAAGCTATATTATCATGGGTTAGCTTTTTCCAACCAGGCTCCCTCTTGATTAGGACATGAAATTTGTCGGGGAGCGGAACGTGGGGGGAAAAGTGATGATATTAGCATAAGTCTCCCCTTCCTGATTCTTATCATACCTTGACTTCATGGAAGGTATTGTAGGTTTTTTGTAACCATTAGGGCTTGTGGGCTAGGAGTGCCCTTTGTTACTTGCTGCAGCGTATCAATCTCCAGCTTCAAGGTTGGTAATGGGCTTTCATAAGATTGGATGGAGCTTATGGGTTCCCCCTTATAGATGAGCAATGAAGTTGATACTTATACGACAAGGCAACGTGTCACATTTTTTTGAGAACAAGGTTGAGAGAGAGAGAGAGAGAGAGAGAGAGAGAGAGAGAGAGAGAGAGAGAGAGAGAGAGAGAGATTTTACATTTAATGGTTTTCTTCGTACTTCTTACTTTTTAAAGTATGATGTTTAATATTATTAGTAAGTGCAATCTTTTAATTTCTTCTTTTTTGTTTAAATATGATGTTATGTGCTTTAAGTTTGTGTGTGTAATATTTTTGGGAGTTATAATGTGCATCGTAGTAGGTTGTATGTGTGTGTGTGTGTGTGTGTGTGTGTGTGTGATGGAGAGAGAGAGAGAGAGAGAGAGAGAGAGAGAGAGAGAGAGAGAGAGAGAGAGAGAGAGAGAGAGAGAGAGATTGTTTACATTGTGTGTGTGACACACACACACACACACACAGAGAGAAAGAGAGAGATAGAAATATTAAGTGCAGCCTTTTGTTTTCTTTTTTTAAGACACTTTAATATCCTTTTTATTTGTTTAAGTGTGTGTGTGTGTGTGTGTATTTGAGAAAGTTTTTTATTGAAGGTGGTTTTTTTTAATACTTGAAGGTGGTTTTTTTAATGTTTTAATACTTGAATAGCAAGCAGGCGAGTTGTGTGTGTGTGTGTGTGTGTGTGTGTGTGTGTGTGTGTGTGTGTGTGTGTGTGTGTGTGATTGTTTACATTTTATTATTTTCTTATTACTTCTTACTTTTTTAGGTATGATGTTTAATATTATTAGTAAGTGCAATCTTTTAATTTCTTCTTACTTTGTTTAAATATGATGTTTATGTGCTTTAAGTTTGTGTGTGTGTGTGTGTGTGTGTGTGTGTGTGTGTGGAGAGAGAGAGAGAGAGAGAGAGAGAGAGAGAGAGAGAGATTAAGTGCAGCCTTTTATTTTCTTTTTTAAAGACACTTTAATATCCTTTTTATTTGTTTAAGTGTGTGTGTGTGTGTGTGTGTGTACTTGAGATAGTTTTTTTATTAAAGGTGGATTTAAAAAAATAATAATACTTGAATAGAAAGCAGGTGGGTTGTGTGTGTGTGTGTGTGTGTGTGTGTGTGTGTGTGTGTGTGAGAGAGAGAGAGAGAGAGAGAGAGTGATTGTTTACATTTTATTGTTTTCTTTTAATATTATTAGTAAGTGCAATCTTTTAATTTCTTCTTACTTTTTTTAAATATGGTGATTATGTGCTTTAAGTGTTTGTGTGTGTGTGTGTGTGTGAGAGAGAGAGAGAGAGAGAGAGAGAGAGAGAGAGTGAGTGAGTGATTGTTTACATTTCATTGTTTATGATGTTCTCTCTCTTTCTCTCTCTCTCTCTCTCTCTCTCTCTCTCTCTCTCTCACACACACACATGTATTAATTCAAACACACATTCTACACACAAAGGGGTAAGCACCCAAATGTACAAATTCAAACACACATGGTAGTTACAATTATGATTTTTACTCCCATGCGCACTAATAGAGGAGTTACAATTATGATTTAACACACTCGCACATAGTAGTTATGCATCAACTTACTTATATATATGCATGTATGTTTGACAGAGATGGAGGAGGTGACTCTCATTTTTTTTCAGCATATGAGGAGTACTCTTTCCTTTGAGGAAAGGGTGAAGTTGACTACTGAATTTGAGCATCGCTTTTATCCTGAGCTACGTTGGTTTGGGCCATGGTCGATTCAAGATAATGGATGGATTGATGTTTCTAAAATTATTATACGTTTAGATTCAGAACAATTAGATGAAAATATTATGCTAATGAATATTAAAGAAAGTTTAGGCTTGATTGATTTTTATGAAATAAACTATAATGTCTTTAGTGATAGAGATCAAGTACGTCAAGTATTTGACGAAGTTATCAAATGTATCCCAAAGCATAAGTTAATAAGAAAATAAATATTATTATGTTATTCTTCTATGACCATTGCTATTTGAATAGTTGGTATTTTTTTAAATATAAATATTGTGTTTGACTTTTCATGCTTTTATTAATCTCTCTCTTTCGTTAATTATAAAAAAGATCATGATTGTTATTAACGCGGGTCGGGTCATGACACTAGACTATAATGTCCATGGTGATAGACAAGTATTTTTTTAAATATAAATATTGTGTTTGACTTTTCATGCTTTTATTAATCTCTCTCTTTCGTTAATTATAAAAAAGATCATGATTGTTATTAACGCGGGTCGGGTCATGACACTAGGCTATAATTATAAAAAAGATCATGATTGTTATTAACGCGGGTCGGGTCATGACACTAGACTATAATGTCCATGGTGATAGAGATCAAGTACGACAAGTATTTGATGAATTTATTAAATGTATCCCAAAGCATAAGCTCCGTAGAAAATAAATATGGTTGTGTTCTTCTTCAGTGACCATTGGTGCTAGATTGTTTTTGGTATTTGAATAGTTTTTATTTTTCATTCTTTTCTTATACTCTTTCTCCATGTCGCTAAATATAAAAAAGATCATGATTGTTATATTAATGTATAGTTTCATTATGTTTTACACAGAGACATGTCATTAAATATCTTAAAGTTGACCTATGACAATAATAAATTATCAGATACGATCCTCTTTGAGGAGATGCCACAATTGGGCTTTTTTGGATATCAGCCTAGCTCAAAATGGGAAGTTCTTGGATTTGATGGGCAGGATGATATTAATCCTTGGTATATTTATATAGTCTTAGACCCTTATACACTAGATGACAATCTCAAGCTCCTCTTAATCAAAGAGACATCGGGATTACTAGATGGCTTTTACATTGTGGGTAGTAGATGTAGGAGCTCCGAGGAAAAGCGCTTCATTTTTAGGGAAATACTGAAGTGCATACCATTAAGGAAGTTGGTAAAGATAATGTAATAAGCTTTAAGATTATTGATGGATGTCTCTTCTCTCTCTCTCTCTCTCTCTCTCTCACACACACACACACACACACACACACACACACACACATGTAATACACAAATAGTTACTCTTACCTTTTATTGTGTATTTGGTGTGAAATGTAGCTAGGACTAGGTGAGAAAAATAGAGAGATCATAAGTTTATTATTTTTTTGGCCTTTGTGTATGATTGTGTAGAAGCAAGCACAAGGACGATAGCATCAAAGTTGGTGCTTTCGAATACAATTCTCTCTTCAACTTGAGGTTAGTTTTTTTGTTGCCCTTTTTGTCTCTATCTATTTGTGTGTTTGTTGTCAATATGTGATGCATAGAAAAAGAAATTTTTTTTGTTCATATGTTTGGTTAGCTAGAGAGAGAGAGAGAGAGAGAGAGAGAGAGAGAGAGGAAGTCTGCACATCAAAATACTCTCTATATCTCTTTCTATCTCATCGAGTGTTTTAATATTGATAGTTTGTATTGCAAATGTTAATGTAATAACAATTTTTGCCACGTCTAAACAGTTTATAATATTGATATGCTTGGTGCCTAAGCTAGAAACATTTCATTTATTAGACTACTGCCTTTGAGATTGTAGAGAGAATTCTAGAGAGAGAATATATGGGTCTTAGAGAATATACAAACTATAGTAGCCTTGGAGAATATACACATGAAGTAGTCTTATATTAGTAGAGAAACGTTCTTAAAAAAGTAAAAAACTTCCTTTATAGTTTTGCTCCCAATACATTAATTTTAGAGAGACAATTATATGTATCAATAAGAGTTATCATTGTGTACTTTTTTTTTATCAAGGAGGTATCTACATGTATATATTGTTGGTGTATAGGTAGGTTACTAGGGTTAGTTATATGTTGGCAAAGATACAAAGATATATTTATATAGCCTTAAGATATTAATTTTGGATTTCATCAAATGGAGATTCAGAATGATAACAACCACTCAAAAGCTGCGAATGATTCTTCCAATGAAGAAGTAGCTTTATCTACCCCACTCGAGTTTATGAATGTTCGAGCTGCAAAACACCTTGCTCGGTCAAGGTCTCCATCTAGACAACCAAACTCTAAACATCTATAAACTATTATGGATATATATGAGCGCACTCAGAAAAATCAGGTTTCTTGCAGCAGGGAGTACGTAGATTTCCTTTGGGATGAGATCCGTGGAAGTGGCAGCAGCCAAAGGGGAGATATGCTAAGAGATGAGTTGACTCATCATCTCCATCACGTCCTTGACAGTAGTGGTCGCATGGAGGCTAACCAACTAGACGTGATTTCTTTCATGGAGAATATGCATGTTGAAATTGGGGAATGTCTGGGTGGATGTAATGGGCAATGTAAAGAACAAGTCGATTCTCTAAAAGAGCAAGTACGTACATTAGGCTTGGAGGTATTGAGTCTTAAGATATATGTTAATTGACTCAATGCTATCATGCAAAAGATGAGCCGTATGTTAGAAGCCAAGGTAGTTGCCTAGAGAGTTTGTGAGAGTAATGATGTTTTTGCTTAAGGGACAAATTGTATTGCGACTTTCAGATTTGGCTCTCCATTTTGGTTGTATTTATGAATTTCCTATTTTCTCAAATTCAATACTTCTCTCTTCTAATTTTTTTCTCTCGCTCTTTTTTTCCTGTCTCTCAACAGGTTTTATATTTTTGTTCTTTCTCTTTTCCTCTCTCTCTCTCTCTCTCTCTCTCTCTCTCTCTCTCTCTCTCTCTCTCTCTCTCTCTCTCTCTCATTGTCTCTCTCTCCTTCTCTCCGCTCTCTCTTCGGAGACGGATTGTATATGTTATACTCACTTATCTATGTAGGAGATGGATTGTATATGTTATACTCACTTATCTATTATAAACTTCTCTAAGAATTACATTGTCATTATTGAGTTGAGTCTATTTGGAGTAGGGTCACATGTGTGATAATGGTTGTTGAAGTAGAATAAATGCAATAAGGTAATATTATGTTTTCCTTTGATGTTCAGAATAATTATAAAAAGAAAATTAGTATTCGTTATTTTGTGTTTCGAAGGAGATTGAAGATGGTTAGGAGTTGTATATACTTGAGTTTAAACCAAGTTTGTTGGCCTTCGAATTTTGGATGCAACACACGTGTCTTGCCGTAATCGGTCACACGGACAAGGGATTGCATTTGAAAACAAAATGTTGCTAATTTAACATATTACTTTAATGAAAATGGAATTGAAACATTTGGAAGGGTTGAAAATGAGGAGGAGCATAGAGAATTCCATGGTGGAATCCACTTAGAATTCCATGGTGGAATCCACTTAGATTCAAGTAACAGAGCAATTGCCAATGCTACGGTACTTCAAGAACCTATCAATGGACATCAGAATGCTCAGGCATATAGAGATATGGCACGAGGCCCTTTTTCATTTGATTTAAATGAGCTACCTATGGATGATAATTTTCATTCTATTTGGTGTGTCGTAGGCGATGTGAAAGGTATTAAATCCGAATGTCACTCTACAAGGCGTGTGTTTTCATTTCATCGGAATGTTAAGCACCCACCAACTATGGTGGTATATTCCAGAGATTGTACTCTTGACTCATTAGGAGCCCTTTCTTTTATAAGTGGCATTTTTATGGTGCACTAATTTGGAAATGTGAGGCATTTTTTATGGTGCACTAATTTGGAAATGTGAGGCATCAAGAAAGCTTGGACAATATGTGGGCAAACACTATTGTGGAAGTGGGAATATCTCTCCTGCATTGGTTGAGTTTCTACTTGGTAATGATAATGCAAGTAAGGAATACAGAAAGAATATATGCTCTTATAATAATGCCTTGGCATTCGTTTCACCACTGGGTGCTCAGTTGGATAATTAGTTCACTAGGAGGGGAGGAGTATTCAATTTTGGAATCCATGGTACTACCTATCATCGTGTTGGTTGTGTAATACTTGATGATACACGAGATGCGGCTCCTTGATTTTCCCAACTATATGTGTATGATACAGAGCATGAATTAGAGAATAGACTTTATAGGATGCCTTCTTTAAATCATAACGTACTTGAAAGGTTGCAAACAATGATGCATGGACATAATCCGTACACGCATGTGCACTTTGTACAATGAGAGAAATGTTGCAGTCACGTCCACATGCACATTTGAGAATGGTCATCATCACTGAAGCGCGAGATCAACCTCAAGGAAATACTTGGTTCCTACAGGAAGTGAGGTAGTAGCTATCATGCCAAGTCAAGGAGATGATTTTCATGTGGGGCATAGAGATATTCAAATAATGTTATGCACATATGCTATAAAAAAATATCTAACTTGGACCGCTCATATATGCTTTTATTATATATTCTTCTATTTCCTTGAGGAGAGGATGGTTGGCATGTTGGAATTCCACTCAATGGTAGGAATAGACAAGGTTCAAATGAGGAGACAAAGGCCGTAACTCAACGGCAATATTATGCATATAGACTACATATAAGGGAAGATACAAATGCCTGCCTTCTACATGGTGGTCGACTTTTGCAACAGTACATTGTTGATGCATATACTAGTATGGAAGAATCAAGATTAGTATGGATACGCAAATAACCAAAAAGCATTGCATGCTCAGGAGAAGGTTGTTAGCGTTCAACAACCACGTGATGAAAGCTTCCCTTCCAAGCTAAGCTCTTACTTCACATACAGGTCGTCATCCTTTGCCATCCTTTGCATACAAAAAGAGCATTGGCATGTCTTTTTCCAAAAATGCTTTTGGACCACTCCCTGTGCACAAAGACCCGCGTCTTAAACTAGATGTACACATCTCACTGGTAAACACCAATACATGAACAATGGCACTATAGAAAACAATTTAGTGCAAGGTTTACCTTTGACATAGCACTTTAATGAGGATTTCGTTGTGGGCAGATCATTTGAAAAAACCATTCACCAAAGAAATGAGCAATGGGCATGTACTACCAGAGAGAGAGAGAGAGAGAGAGAGAGAGAGAGCTATGGTACCTATAAAGCTAGGTCTGGGTCTCGCAAAGAGAGCCAAGGGGCATGGTGTATCCTTGATGTAATGAGGCGAAACAGGGTTGGATGTTTCAAAATACTTTTTGCACGTTTGGTGAATTCACACCTAAACATGATTGCATTATTTTTGCAACCTTTCAACCATGAAATTCAAACTTGGTGTTCCTTCCATCCTACTACAACTAATTCACTCGAAGTAAATCTTTTCCCTCCATAAGAAGTCCACCCATAAAAACCACTTGAGAAAACCCAAAAAAAGGAGAATAGTGGTACCACCAATCCATGCTTTCACCCAATTGTATGTGCCATAGAGTGGGGCACTTATGCGTACAGAGTTATGCCATTCGGCCTATCCAATGTCCTAATCACTTTCCAATGGCTTATACGTATAGCTTACAAGGAATACCTTAGAGAGTCCCTTGATGTTTTCATGGATAACCTTTTGTCAATTCCAAATGGAATTGCACATCTCTAGTGCCTGAGGAGGGTACTGGAAAGATGCAAATTGTACAAAATATCCCTTAACCCACTCAAATGGCAATTTTGGGTGAGGCATAGAGTAATAGTAGGCCACATTATTTCTACATATGGCATCTCTACTGATGATAACAAGGTGAAGCTATTCCTTAAGCTTCCACCACCCACTAACTTTAAGGGTGTCCCTAACGTTTCATGGGACATGTTGGGTACTATAGAAGGTTTATAATCATGTATGTTGACATAGCAAGACCCTTGTAGACTACTTGTCATCTTTTAGTGGACAAATGAGTGTTAAAAAGTCTATGCCACTCTCAACTGGAATATTATTTTGCATGTACACATAGATGCCTTGACTTTCATAATGGCTTGCATTTTGGCACAATCAAGAGAGCATAACATGGATTTCCCTATTAGCTTTGTAGTGAACAAAACTACACCACCATGGAAAGGAAAGGACTCTCGATGGTTTATGCTATAAAGAAATGCCACCATTATCTTTTGACAAACAAATTCATATTTTTGTAGACCATCTCTCTACTTGGTTAATAAGTCTTGCACCATGGGAAGGATAACCCGATGGCTCCTCATCCTACATTAGAGTTTGATTTCACGGTGATGACTATGTAGAAAGGCTCATAGCATGTGCATGATGATCACTTGTTGCGCATCCCCAATGGAGAAATGTCAATCAGAGTGGAGGATAAACTACTTGATGCCCTGTTACTATTCAAACTACTTTGTATTATTCCAAAATGGGCTCATATCATGTGCATGCCGATCACTTGTCTCGCGGATCCCCATCACTTGTCTCGTGGATCCCCAATGGAGAAATGTCAATCAGAGTGGAGGATGAACTACTTGACACCTTGCTATTCAAACTACTTTGCATTATTCCATAATGGGCTGATGAGATTGCTCATTATTTGGCTAACGATGTTCCCCTAGAGAGACCCCTCAATAATACGATGTTCCCCTAGAGAGACCCCTCAATAGCGATAGAGCATGGTGTCTTATAAAAAAGGAAACCCCTTACCAATTGATTGGCTAATTGTAAGATGGAATCATAAGGCATTGTCCTCATAGGAATCCAAATATGTCAATGTCCTTGAGCAAGCCCACCCTAGCATAGCTAGAGGGAATTTCTTAAAAGACACCACAATACCAAAAAAATTCATATTATCAGGCTTGTGGTGGCCTACTTTGTTTAGAGATATAGCTGAATTTGTAAAAGGTTGCGATGAATGTTAGCAATTTGTTAGAGTTCCCAATTGGGACAAAATGCCCTTGCATGCTATAGTGTCTTTACAACCATTTGAGAAATGGGACATTGACTTTGTCGGACTGATTAGTCTTGTAGCTTGAGGAACTCAAGCGTGATTTATCATTGCTACTACTACAGACTACTATACCACATGGGTTGAAGCCCATGCTACTACAAAGGCTGATGTAAGGACAACATCCAAATTCCCTTATACGAAAATATAATCACTAGATTTGGGTGCTCACTTGAACGAGTAAGTGATAGATGGACCCATTTTATTAAGTTCCTGCTGGGCAAATTCATGGTAGTGCACCACAAATTCTCACACCCTACTACCCAAGTTCCTGCTAGGAAAATTCATGGTAGTGCACTGCAAATTCTCACACCCTACTACCCTATGCTAATGGCCAGGCACCACCAATAAGATTATCTATGCTATCCTACTAAGATAGTGGAAGCCTCACACAATCATTGGAAATAGAAGTTACCAGAAGCTGCTCTTTGGGGGTAGAGAACGCCTACAAGGTAGCCATCCACATGATACCTTTTAATTTGACATATAAAACAAATGCCATCTTAATGTCAATGGAATTCTTAGTACCAAGCTTCAGAATTACCGTCTCAAGGTAATGTTGACAGGAAATGTACTGACCAACTGATTGTTTGAACTTGAATAATTGGAAGAAGCTAGATTATATGCTGTTTATGGAATGATAGTCGAAAAGCTAGACTATATGCTGTTTATGGAATGATAGTCGAAAAGCTAAGGTGCAAGGAATCGTTTGATAAAAAGCTCAAAGACAAAGATATCAAAGTCGAGGACATGGTTCTAATATAAATCACAAAAAACCAAAAGCATAAGCTAAAGTATAAAGGGATAGGACCATTCCTTGTTGTGTGCAAACTCATCTCACACACAGGATGAACATATGCAATTAAAACACTTCTTGGTAGTGTAGAAATGCAAGGATTATTCAACGGTAGAAAACTTCAACACTAGTATGGCCCATTAATTGTTAAAGGCCATTCATCCAAAGAAAGAGGAGAAAATGAAAGAAGCTACACTAAAATGTGAGACCCCAGCAAGAAGCTAAGGCTAGAGAAGAAAAGTTGCACAACTGCCACATTTTTGCTAGCATAGCTCAAGTCATTGACTTAGAATAGGAGGAGGACTGGGAGAGGTGAAGCTCGCTAGACGTTGGCTGAGCATGACCACAAAGATTGGCCTAGTAAACAAGCTCACACTCGTCTGACATGAGTGAAAAATCTCATGGGTAGGATCATTCACTATTATGTTCTACATTGGAAATAACCCCTGGGAAGGGAAGTTCTATGTTATGCATGCAGGTACCATGCATGAAGAAGTGCTTCTCAGACGAGGATGGATAGGGCACAATCGATACTAAATAGATTGCATATTTCTACCTTTTGTACCTAGCACCCAGATAGGTAACTATCCTAATGACAGATGAGGAGCCAATTTGTTGTCAAACTTTAACACTAGAAAACCATTCTCCCATCAAAGAAGGGTCCCAAGCCATCAAACATCCAAAGGTACCGCACACTCTAGCCATGCCGCTTAAAAAGAGACCTATTCTCCACAAGGGTAAGTAGCCAAGCTCCAATAAGGGCCTCGCCTAAGTAGGATCAACCTTCGCCATTGAGTACCCCTTGGCCCCTCTAGAAACTAACCCCACTAACACCAATCTTGCTAACATTTCTAACCTTGTAGGATCAAGACCAACCATTAGTCCCTAGCAACACTAATGTTTCAATGATAAGGGAGATAAGTGGTGGGTACCAAAAGTAATGCTTCAAGCACAAGGTTACTATGAAGGATGAAGGAAAATTTGGGTACCCAAGAGGAAGGTCCACTCAAAGTCATGCCACACCAGTAGCAACATACCTAACCCCAACCCTAGACCTAAAACATGGCTCATAAAAAAAGAGATGTTGGAAGCCCAAGGGTACTATTCTGGACAAAAATAACTCTGGCTACCCAAAGCAATGCACTCTCAAAAAACCAACCCATCAAACAAGACAACCCCGATATAAAAATGTGCTTCCCAAAGATGGTGGGTATGCCGGGGGACATGCTTCTAGTGGCCCAAGGGTATTATGAAGGTAACAAAAGATGGTGGGTATGCCGGACATGCTTCTAGTGGCCCAAGGGTATTATGAAGGTAACAAAAGAATTTAGGTCCCTAAGGTCACACCATCAGCTCCCCCAACCTCTTCAATCACAATAAAAAGGACCAAGGAAGATGGCAATGTGGCAACCGAAGGCTACTAACAACATGAAAAATCTTGGTGGAAACCTAGCAACAAAGGGTAAGGTACAAATTGACCAATTCATGGAGCCCTATGACCATATGCAAATATACCATGGACATGATATTCCTTCCACCTCAAGCTCAGTATCCTATGATGTAGTAGGCATTGCACCACCCATTTCCCTATTGCAACCAACATCCTTCTCAAGCCTTTCTAAGTGGGCCAAAAATAGGTATCTCACCCTTGCCAAATGAAGGGGGTTATCAAAAATCCCAAAAAAATGAAAAATGTCAAAGAAAGCAAAAAAAAGTTAAGGAAAGTATTGAGAAGGAGTAAAGAAGAAAGCAGAGGGAAGGAGACTTGTGAAGGAGAGTCCACAAGGATGCCAACACTATTTATATAAAATGGTTCTCTAATCATTAGCCTTCTAGGTACATCTCAGGATGGTGGTGGGTGAAAATGTGGTCTATGGTACAGCTCATTGCCCTAATTGCTAGTGAATCAGAACACCACTAAGTAAGGCACTCCATCATTCAAAAAAGAAAGAAAGAAAAAACCTATATAAGATGCACGCACACGTTCTCATCTACACACGTACGTTCCAGTTTCTACACACGTACGTTCCAGTTTCTTCACACGTACGTTCTCATCTACACACGTACGTTCCAGTTTCTACACACACGTTTCTAGTTTTTATGCATGCACATTTTCAATTCCTACACATGCCCGTTCTCATCTCAACATGCACGTTTGGAGTAATTAATGCATGTATGTTGTTCTCCGTATGCACATTCCCAAGAATGGTTTGTGAACATATGTACCCCACTGATTATGTATGTTCCCAAGTTAATAATATAAAATAGAGCCCCCCCTCTCATTTTCCACTATTCCCTCTCTAACTAGCCAAACTCTTACCAGTTTTATCCAGAATCCTCCTTTCCTTTATCCCTTTGCCTTCTCAACTGTTCTTTTGATTGTCAATTATAGTAGGGGCCTTTAAGACCTCTTTATATACTGTGCTCCTCACACCTACCAAAGAAGAGGAAGGCCACTGAGATCGTCAAGCTCTTGGAACACCAAGTAGCTGCCATTGACTTCTCCCCATTAGGAGTGGAGCTAAAGTTAGTGGCGACCACATGATTCATAGCTACATCTAGTCTGACAAGAAAGTGGAGCACAAGCCCACCTACCACACTCATGAGTGCTACTAGATTTCAAGGAGACCCGAAGTCTACATAGACTTGGACTCGATGGGCTGGCAGCACTTCTTGCTACATGCTTGGGCCCTTGACCTCAGCACCTCTTTTTGATTCATCTCCTCTTATGATACCCACCTCAGCACACTAGCATTGTCCATGATGCTATAGGTGCCAACTTGACCTTGGCTCTCATAGTAGATGTGGTATGTGAAGCCTTGCACTTGCCTCGAGCTATAGAGCCTTACTAGAAGCTAAGTGGAGCACATGGGATCATAGACATCCTCTAGGGTCCTGTCAAAGATGGAGTAAAATGGGAGGACATCACTCATCGTTCTATGATTTTCTTACCCCAGCTGATGTCCTCACCATGCTGACCAATCTTTGATGGATGGACAGGTAGAATAAGTGTAACCTCTCCCTCCTCCCTTGCCTCAAGAAAGGTCTACAAGTGAACTGGACCATTTCCATCTTGAACACAATATCTACGCAAACCCAACCAGCAAGTTTGGAGCAGCCATGGTCCTCACAGGGTCCTTTACTATGCCATGGGGATGGGAAGAGCTCCCTGTGAACCCTACAGTAGTTACCAAAGTGCTGCCATCCCAAGCAAGCCTTCTCAGCAACAAACCCTAGTAGCTCCCTCCCTTGCCAACTCTCCTAAACCCAAGAAGTAGACATTGGGTCAAGGGACCACTACCAACAACTTTTCAACTTTCTGGAAACAAACCTAATGGATATCCCCACATAGTGGATAGTCGTAGGCACAAGTGCCAACTAGGACCCAAAAGAGCCAGCATAGTTTAGTGTCCCTATCGTCACTGAGGTAGTATCGGGAAGTGTCAAGCATGCAGTTCACTTCAAGGACAACAGATTCTCTGGTACACAAAAAGGCCATAATATTATTGAAACCCACAAGTGGATCGAGGACAACAGATTCTCTGGTACACAAAAAGGCCATAATATTATTGAAACCCATAGGTGGATCGAGGATAAAAATCTCACCTCTATTGAAAGCTTCTCTTAGGTCATGCTGAACTCTCAAGGCCACCTTCCAAAATTTCCCATCGCCTTCTCTTCTATGATCCACGATATTGTTGGGCACATGACTGATTTCATGGTGTGACAAAAGGAGTAAGTGGATGCGGCCAAACAAGCACTTCTCCTAGCGCATGCCACCATTGCCCAGCTAGAAACTTAAAAAAATGCCACCATCATCGCCCTTAATGATAGTGTGAAGTCCCTATCCCCACCGCGCAACAAATTCAGGGGTTCTAGTAGTGGAAGTAGCACTTCTTGTGTGGGGCAGGGTCTCACACTCGGGGCCTCGCCCACGGATATCCAGATAAGAGACTAATCCATCGGTTCTCCCAAAACCGATCTCGAAAAAACTTCCCTTGCTCGGAAAGCACAGGCGATTCCACCAGGATAACTTTTCTCTAACATAGTCAAAAGCCTTACCTAACTGAACTGATCTGACCAAACCTGTAAGTCCCAAGTCAGATCAAGGAAAAGATTGCACTTGGATCATAGAGACTAATGCTTTTTTCCTCATTGAGAGGCACAGCCGTTGATTCTTTTCCATAGAACAATTTTTGTCTAGGATTTACTTCATCTAACGTATCATAATAGAATTGAGTCTTAATTTAAGGATCCATCAGCCCAGCCTAACCCCATCTAGTCCCATGGGTTAGCCAACCGCCCAACCCACTGTAGTGATGGGATCCAATTAAGAATTTGGTTAGGTTTTGTCCCGGGTACCACGGAAAAGAGTTCCCAGGCCCCCTAGCTGGATATTCATGCAAACTTAAAACTAGTCACACCACTTACACACCCAATATGAAATTGCCTTTTTCTCAGCATCAGTTATCTTTAAAACAATCATCAATGAAACCAATGTGTCATTGATCACAATCCTCAAAATCTCCGATTGAATCCTTATTTCCAATCATTCCTTCATCGGTGTACCTATGGCATCATTGGCAACCAGAACGCTCACCACCTGTTCACTCAGGGGCCTTTTCGATAGTTCCTAGCTCATAGTAGTAACCGACAATATATTCACATATCAAAATGGAATTTCCATTGAAGATCAGCAAGATCAACCAACGGATCCATATAAAAGAGCCATGGACTCATCCGTTAAGGATCAGCAAGTTCAACCAACCAGATCCATGCCCGAATTCAGAAAACAACTCTTACTCCTTGTTCCAATATCTTCCTCGCGACGTACGTGTGGGTATCTTCGGCATAGCCCGAGCACCATATGGTCAGCACTCTCTAGGATCCTTCGCAGGTCACCTACCATAGACTAGTCCCTCATCCACTGTACTGGAAGCTCGACCGACCTTGCTATGCGAGACGTCCTCCGTTGACTCTCCGTCCCAGCAGTTGCAACTTTAACAGATAGGTCTCCACGACCTCATTCACAAGACAGTCAAAATGCTTCCATAGTATTCTTGACATAAAATAGTCATTTAAAAACAGTCATTTAAAAACAGCTTTCTCATACAAATACAGTTCCAACAATATTTTCATTTTTTCTCGTCACTCCACATCCTTTCACATTAGTCCCCATCTTTTCTCATCTTCCCACAATTTTTTTTCTTCATCGATCCCTATCACATCACATCATTCCCACATCAAATCACATCCAATCGCATCATCCACTCATCAATCCACATCATCCATACATCCATCCACATCATCCACACCAATCCACATCATCCATACATCCATCCACATCATCCATATATCCATCCACATCAATCCACATTATCCACATCTTCCATACATCCATCCACATCAATCCACACGTCAATCCACATCATCCATACATCCATCCACATCCATCCACATCAATCCACATTATCCACACATCAATCCACATCATCCATACATCCATTCACGTCAATCCACATTACCCACACATCAATCCATATCATCCATACATCCATCCACGTCATCCACATCAATCCACATTATCCACTCATCCATCCACATCAATCCACATTATCCACACATCCATCCACATCTTCCATACATTCATCCACATCAATCCATACGTCAATCCACATTACCCACACATCAATCCACATCATCCATACATCCATCCACATCCTCCACACATCAATCCGCATCCATCCACATCCTCCACACATCAATCCACATCCATCCATACGTCCATCCACATCCTCCACACCAATCCACATTATCCACTCATCCATCCACATTACCCACACGTCCATCCACATCCTCCACACCAATCCACATTATCCACTCATCCATCCACATTACCCACACATCAATCCACATCCTCCACACCAATCCACATTATCCACTCATCCATCCACATTACCCACACATCAATCCACATCAATCCACATTTATTTCATAAGTATTCCCATTCTCATCTAATCACATCTTTTTTTATCTCATCACTTATTTCCTCCTTTATCCTCATTAGATCACATCTACTTGTGCATCTACCCATACATCTCATCACTTCACATACATCTCATCTACTTGTGCATCTACCCATACATCTCATCACTTCACATACATTAACATCTATCCAGTTTACATCGCATCTTATCACATCCATTTCACATCACATCTCATTCATTCACATCCCGATTCACATGCTGACACATTCATTCACGTCCCTTATCGTTCATTCACATCCCGATTCACATGTTATCACATTCATTGACATCCTATATCATTCATTTACATCCTGATTCACATGACATCAAATCTCATCTATTCATTCACATTTATCTGATTCGCATCACATATCATCACATTTATTTACCTTTCATTCTCATCACATCCATCCATCCATTCTTTCCCATCTATCTGATTCGCATTACATCTCATCACATCTATTCACCTCACATTCTCGTCACTCCTATTCTCATTGCATAACATCTCGTCACATCTATTCACCTCACATTCTCGTCACTCCTATTCTCATCGCATCCATCCATCCATTCATTCCCATCTATCTGATTTGCATCACATATCATCACCTCTATTTACCTCTCATTCTCATCACTTCTATTCTCATCACATCCATCCATTCTTTCCCATCCATCCATTCTTTCCCATCTATCTGATTCGCATCCCATCTCATCACATCTATTTACCTCTCATTCTCATCACTTCTATTCTCATCACATCCATCCATCTATCTGATTCGCATCACATATCATCACATCTATTTACCTTTCATTCTCATCACTTCTATTCTCATCACATCCATCCATCCATTCATTCCAATCTATCTGATTCGCATCCCATCTCATCACATCTATTTACCTCTCATTCTCATCATATCCATCCATCCATTCATTCCCATCTATCTGTTTCACATCACATATCATCACATCTATTTACCTTTCATTCTCATCACTTCTATTCTTATCACATCCATCCTCTATTCATTCTCATCTATCTGATTCATATCACATCTTATCACATCTATTTACAAAATGTAAGAGAATTTTTATTTTTGATATAAAGATTCTTTACGCATCTATTTATGCATAAGAACTTCAGTGGGAAAAAAAACTTTTATAAAAATCCGTTTATGCATCTATTTATGCATGAATTCAATTTTAAGGAGAATAACACTTTCAAAAAAAAATAAATCTTTTATGCATCTTTCAATGTGCATAAATTCAATTTTAATGAGAATAACTCTTTTGAAATAAAAAATTTTTTCTTTATGTATCTTTCTATGCATAAAATCAAAATTGATGAGAATAACTCTTTTGAAATAAAAAAAAAATTCTTTATGCATTCTAAGCATAAAATCAAAATTGATGAGAATAACTCTTTTGAAATAAAAATAAATTTCTTTATGCATCTTTCTATGCATAAAATCAAAATTGATGAGAATAACTCTTTTGAAATAAAAATAAATTTCTTTATGTATCTTTCTATGCATAAAATCAAAATTGATGAGAATAACTCTTTTGAAATAAAAATAAATTTTTTTATGCATCTTTCTAAGCATAAAATCAAAATTTGATGAAAGTAACGCTTTTATAAAGAAAATTCTTTTATGTGCATAAATTTAATTTTAATGAAAGTAACACTTTTATAATAAAAAATTTCTTTTATGCATCTATTTATGCATAAAAATCAATTTTGATGAAAGTAACACTTTTATAATCAATATATTTTCAATATGCATCTTTCTATGCATAGAAATTAATTCTAATGAAAATAACACTTTTATTATAAAAATATTTCTAATATTCATTTTTTTATACATAGAATAAAAATAACACTTTTATTATAAAAATATTTCTAATATGCATTTTTCTATACATAGATTAAAAATAACACTTTTAGAATACACAAGCGGTGGGGATTACTCTTTTTTAATAATAAAAGATAAAACTTTAAGAAAATTTTGCCATAACCTCCTTTGTATGGCTGACCATTTTTCAATTTTTCATTCTCAAGTTACTTAGAAATTATCCCAAATGGTTTAAAGCATTCTAAACTAATCAAATTCCACTTTTTCATTTTTTCATTCTCAAGTTACTTAGAAATTATCCCAAATGGTTTAAAGCATTCTAAACTAATCAAATTCCACTTTTTAAAGAGAAACAATATGAAAAGTTTAATTCTAACAATTTGATTACACATCTAGGATAAAGAAAGGCTGAATTCAAGAATGAAGAGAGGGGGAAAGCCTTTCCAACAACGCATAGCATCATTTTTCATTTTAAAGAAAACAAAAATTAGAAAACCATTAAATGGAATAAAGAAAAAGTAGGATTTCTAGCTTACATGAATTTTTGTGAGCTTTCCTTTGGCTTGATGGTTTGAGGGATCTACTCTTGTTTGCAACAAGAGTGGCACCGATTCTTTTAAAGAGGAAATGGTCAAAAACTAATAAATTATCAATAAATTCACTGTTTTTAGCTCTGGGGAGAAGTAGAGTAATAGTGCATGAAGCCCTATTAAGCATTTACAAAGGGGGAGGCTTCATTTATAGGAAAAAGTGAGCCTCTAACCAAGTAAACTGATTCTAAAATTTTCCAGATCAGTTTGGTCAATTTTTTACCATTTTTAGGTGAGTTTAGCTTACTTTTCGGATCTAGTTGAAGCAGGAGAGAGGAGAGATGAAAATATCTCATTATTTGTGAGTTTAAAACTCAACCACACATGTGAAATAGACGCCTCCTTCATGAGGGGAATTCCCCCACACCGAGGAGTCAAAAATGCATCATTTCTTCTTAATATCTCTTCTTTTTTAACTAATAACCTTGTCCTTAGTCAACTCTTCATCTTATGTGAGTATTTACTCATTTTTGGGGGGATTTCCTTTTATTCTTCAATTTATCTCCTCTCTTCTTTTTTAACTAATAAATAACCTTGTGCTTAGTCAACTCTTCATCTTACGTGAGTATTTACTCATTTTTGGGAGGTATTTTCTTTTATTCTTCAATTTATCTCCTCCCTACATTTGGATTAATCTAATTGGTCTATAGGAACCTTAATTCAAAAATTTCAAAAAATCTGGACCCTTAGGCTAAGGTCCTTTTTATACCTAGTTTCAATTTATTCCAATTGCACATTGGAAAAAAAAAATTGAATATCTATTTCAAGGGAAACCTTTTTAGACACAAGGAGGATTTTTATATCCAAAAATATCTCAATTTTGAATTACCTCCCTCTAGACATTTTCTCTCTCTAGGCCAAAACAAGGTAAAACAGGATCTTTCTTTTATTTCAGAGTGGGGAATAATTATAAGATCAGAAGGGGAGGTCTTTACACCTGCACACCTGAAAAGCCGGAGGGAGGAATCTTACATCCTACCGTGAGATGTCCTCATCTCGCAAAATTAGAGGAGAACTCTTTTCCTTAAGATCCAATTGATTCTGGGGTTCCTTATAGTATGGTGAACCCAACAAAATCCTGGGATAAAGATCCCTTATATAAAACTCATCATCAGATAATAATTCACTCAGATCGTATCATTCAAATCCTTATCACAATAATGGTCCATTAGATCGAATTTTCTATCTGAACAGTCCTTCATGGAAATTTTCAATTATACAGATTTTTAATTTGACATCCCTTAACTTGATCCACTAGGTCAAGTGTTAATAGCAGCAGTCTGCCAAGCACAATCCACTAATCTCATAGTGATTTGCTGAAGTCATTAACGTCATTCCAGCTACGAACATCATCATTGTGGTTTTGCTTAGTTTGTTACATTTCAACCAAAATTCAGGAATCTTTATTTTTCAATCAGAATCCAAATCAACTCATCAGTCCTCAACCAAAATTTAAAAGCATATCAACCACATTCGAATTCATTATCTGGATAGTATTAATGCTTATAATTTTAAGTCTTATATTTACTCGTATATACTGCCAGCAGTAAAGAGCTACAGTTATACCCTCGGTATATACGGGTAGTCATCACGGTCCTTGGAACTATAAGGTAAATACCATCATGTCTAGGCCTCAAGCAAGTCAGGGATTCCATACAATTGTGATACTTCCATCTGAAGATCCAATTACCAATTTACGAATTTCAGTTTGAATATAAATTCGTATGAATTTTTTCATACAATTACAACCTTTTACTGCTTCTTCAAAATTTTTTAACATTTTTGGCTTCTCGGTTGATCCTCATTAGCCAATTCGCTCTGATACCAGCTGTGAAGTCCCTATCCCCACCGCGCAATGAATTCAGGGGTTCTAGCAGCAGAAGTAGCACTTCTTACGTGAGGCAGGGTCTCACACTCGGGGCCTCGCCCACCACGGTTATCCGGATAAGAGACTAATCCATCGGTTCTTCCAAAACCGATCCCAAAAAAACTTCCCTTGTCCGGAAAGCACGGGCGATTCCACTAGGATAACTTTTCTCTAACGTAGTCAAAAGCCTTACCTAACTGAACTGATCTGACCAAACCTGTAAGTCACAAGTCAGATCAGGGAAAAGATTGCACTTGGATCATAGAGACCAACGCTTTTTTCCTCATTGAGAGGCACAGCCATTGATTCTTTTCCATAGAACAATTTTTGTCCGGGATTTACTTCATCTATCGTATCATAATAGAATTGAGTCTCAATTTAAGAATCCATCAGTCCATCCTAACCCCATCCAGTCCCGTGGGTTAGCCAACTGCCCAACCACTGTAGTGATGGGATCCAATTAAGAATTTGGTTAGGTTTTGTCCTAAGTACCAGGGAAAAGAGTTCCCAGGCCCCCTAGCCGGATATTCATGCAAACTTAAAACTAATCACACCACTTACACACCCAATATGCAATTGCCTTTTTCTCAGCATCAGCTATCTTTAAAACAATCATTTAATGAAACCATTGTGTCACTGATCACAATCCTCAAAATCTCCGGTTGAATCCTTATTTCCAATCATTCTTTCATCGGTGTACCTATGGCATCATTGGCAACCACAACGCTCACCACCTGTTCACTCAAGGGCCTTTTCGATAGTTCCTAGCTCATAGTAACCAACAATATATTCACATATCAAAATGGAATTTCCGTTGAAGATCAGCAAGATCAACCAACAGATCCATATAAAAGAGCCATGGACTCATCCGTTCAGGACCAGCAAGGTCAACCAACCAGATCCATGCCCGAATTTAGAAAACAACTCTTACTCCTTGTTCCAATATCTTCCCCGACGTACATGTGGGTATCTTCGGCGACCCCCAGAGCCCGAGCACCGTATGGTCAGCACCCTCTAGGCTCCTTCACAGGTCACCTAGCTTCACTCATAGGCCGCTTCCTTGGTCCCTTATCCACTGTACCAAAAGCTCACCATTTAAATCAAACTGAGACTGACCTTGCTACGCGAGACGTCCTCCGTTGACTCACCGTCAGCAGTTGCAACTTTAACAAATAGGTCTCCACGACCTCATTCACAAGACCGTCAAAATGCTTCCCCATCATTCTTGACATAAAACAATCATTTAAAAACAGATTTCTCATACAAATACAGTTCCAACAATATTTTCATTTTTTCTCATCACTCCACATCCTTTCACATTAATCCCCATGTTTTCTCATCTTCCCATAAATTTTTTTTCTTCATCGATCCCTATCACATCACATCATTCCCACATCAAATCACATCCAATCGCATCATCCACACATCAATCCACATCATCCATACATCCATACATCCATACATCCATCCACATCCATCCACACCAATCCACATCATCCATACATCCATCCACATCAATCCACATTATCCACACATCCATCCACATCAATCCACACGTCAATCCACATCATCCATACATCCATCCACATCAATCCACATTATCCACACATCAATCCACATCATCCATACATCCATTCACGTTAATCCACATTACCCACACATCAATCCATATCATCCATACATCCATCCATATCATCCACATAAATCCACATTATCCACTCATCAATCCACATTATCCACTCATCAATCCACATTATCCACACATCCATCCACATCTTCCATACATTCATGTACATCAATCCATACATCAATCCACATTACCCACACATCAATCCACATCATCCATACATCCATCCACATCCTCCACATCAATCCACATTGTCCACTCATCCATCCACATCAATCCACATTACCCACACTTCAATCCACATTTATTTCATAAGTATTCCCATTCTCATCTAATCACATCTTTTTCTATCTCATTACTTATTTCCTCCTTTATCCTCATCAGATCACATCTACTTGCATCTACCCATACATCTCATCACTTCATATACATTAACATCTATCCAGTTTACATCTCATCACTTCACATACATTAACATCTATCCAATTTACATCTCATCACTTCACATACATTAACATCTATCCAATTTACATCTCATCACTTCACATACTTGCATCTATCCAGTTTACATCTCATCACTTCACATACATTAACATCTATCCAATTTACATTAACATCTATCCAGTTTACATCACATCTTATCACATCCATTTCACATAACATCTCATTCACTCATTCACATCCCGATTCACATGCTAACACATTCACTCACGTCCCTTATCGTTCATTCACATCCCGATTCACATGTTATCACATTCATTCACATGTTATCGTTCATTCACATCCTATATCATTCATTTACATCCTGATTCACATGACATCACATCTCATCAATTCATTCACATTTATGTGTTTCGCATCACATATCATCACATCTATTTACCTTTCATTCTCATCACTTCTATTCTCATCACTTCTATCCTCATCACATCCATCCATCCATTCTTTCCCATCTATCTGATTCGCATTACATCTCATCACATCTATTCACCTCACATTCTCGTCACTCCTATTCTCATCGCATCCATCCATCCATTCATTCCCATCTATTTGATTCGCATCACATATCATCACATCTATTTACCTCTCATTCTCATCACTTCTATTCTCATCACATCCATCCATCCATTCTTTCCCATCTATCTGATTCGCATCCCATCTCATCACATCTATTTACCTCTCATTCTCATCACTTCTATTCTCATCACATCCATCCATCCATTCATTCCCATCTATCTGATTCACATCACATATCATCACATCTATTTACCTTTCATTCTCATCACTTCTATTCTCATCACATCCATCCATTCATTCCCATCTATCTGATTCGCATCCCATCTCATCCCATCTATTTACCTTTCATTCTCATCACTTCTATTCTCATCACATCCATCCATCCATTCATTCCCATCTATCCGATTCGCATCACATATCATCACATCTATTTACCTTTCATTCTCATTACTTCTATTCTCATCACATCCATCCATCCATTCATTCCTATCTATCCGATTCGCAACACATATCATCACATCTATTTACCTTTCATTCTCATTACTTCTATTCTCATCACATCCATCCTCTGTTCATTCTCATCTATCTAATTCATATCACATCTATTTATAAAATGTAAGAGAATTCTTATTTTTGATATAAAGATTCTTTACGCATCTATTCATGCATAAGAACAACTTCAGTGGGAAATAACACTTTTATAAAAATTCGTTTATGCATCTAACACTTTTATAATAAAAAAATTCTTTTATGCATCTATTTATGCATAAGAATCAATTTTGATGAAAGTAATACTTTTATAATCAATATATTTCCAATATGCATCTTTCTATGCATAGAATGTAATTCTAATGAAAATTGCATAATAAAAGATAAAACTTATTTCACAAAATTTAAGAAAATTTGCCATAACCTCCTTTGTATGGCTAACTATTTTTTAATTTTTTTCATTCTCAAGCTGCTTAGAAATTATCCCAAATGGTTTAAAGCATTCTAAACTAATCAAATTCCACTTTTTAAAGAGAAACAATATGAAAAGTTTAATTCTAACAATTTTATTACACATCTAGGATTCAAGAATGAAGAGGGGGAAAGCCTTTCCAACAAGGCATAGCATCATTTTTCATTTTAAAGCAAACAAAATTTAGAAAACCATTAAATGGAATAAAGAAAAAGTAGGATTTCTACATGAATTTTTGTGAGCTTTCCTTTGGCTTGATGGTTTGAGGGATCTACTCTTGTTTGTAACAAGAGTGGCCACCGATTCTTTTGAAGAGGAAATGGTCAAAAACTAATGAATTATCAATAAATTCACTGTTTTTAGCTCTGGGGAGGAGTAGAGTAACAGTGCATAAAACACTATTAACCGTTTAAAAAGGGGGAGGCTTCATTTATAGGAAAAAGTGAGCCTCTAACCAAGCAAACTGGTTCTAGAATTTTCTAGATCAGTTTGGTCAATTTTTAACCATTTTTAGGTCAGTTTAGCTTATTTTTTGGATCTAGTTGAAGCAAGAGAGAGGGAAATATCTCATTGTTTGTGAGTTTAAAACTCAACCACACATGTGAAATAGGCGCCTCCTTCATGAGGGGAATTCCCCCACACTGAGGTGTCAAAAATGCATCATTTCTTCTAAATATCTCTTCTTTTTTAACTAATAACCTTTTCCTTAGTCAACTCTTCATCTTATGTGAGTATTTACTCATTTTTTTGGAGGGGGGGCGATTTTCTTTTATTCTTCAATTTATCTCCTCCCTACATTTGGATTAATCTAATTGATCCATAGAAACCTTAATTCAAAAATTTCAAAAAATATGGACCCTTAAGCTAAGGTCCTTTTTATACCTGATTTCAATTTATTCCAATTGCACATTGGAAATTTCTTTTTGAATATCTGTTTCAAAGGAAACCTTTTTTAGACACTAGGAGGATTTTTATATCCAAAAATATCTCAAGTTTGAATTATCTCTCTCTAGAAATTTTCTCTCTCTAGGCCAAAACAAGGTAAAACAAGATCTTTCTTTTATTTCAGAGAGGGGAATAATTATAAGATCAAAAGGGGAGGTTTTTTCACCTGCACACCTCAAAAGCCGAAGGGAGGAATCTTACATCCTACCCCACTTTAAAAAATGCGAGATGTCCTCATCTCGCAAAATTAGAGGAGAACTCTTTTCCTTAAGATCTAACTGATTCTGGGGTTCTTTATAGTCTGGTGAACCCAACAGAATCCTGGGATAAATATCCCTTATATAAAACTCATGATCAGATAATAATTCACTCAGATAGTATCATTCAAATCCATATCACAATAATGGTCCATTAGACTGAATTTTCTATCTGATCATGGAAATTTTCAATTATACAGATTTCTAATTTGATATCCCTTAACTTGATCCACTGGGTCAAGTGTTAACAGAGCAGCAATCTGCGAGCACAATCCACTAATCTCATAGTGGTTTGCTCAAGTCATTAACGTCATTCCAGCTACAGACATCATCACACAGGGACTCGTCCCATTCATCCTCATTGTGGTTTTGCTTAGTTTATTACATTTTAACCAAAATTCAAAAATCTTCATTTTTCAATCAGAATCCAAATCAACTCATCAATTCTCAACCAGAATTTAAAATCATATCAACCACATTTTAAATGCATCATCTGGATAGTATTAATGCTTATAATTTCAAGTCTTAGATTTACTCGTATATACTGCCAGTAAAGAGCTACAGTTATACCCTTGGTATATACGGGTAGTCACGGTCCTTGGAACTATAAGGTAAATACCATCATGTCTAGGCCTCAAGCAAGTCAGGGATTCCATACAATTGTAGTACTTCCATCTAAAGACCCAATTACCAATTTACGAATTTCAGTTTGAATATCAATTCGTATGAATTTTTTCACACAATTACAATCTTTTACTGCTTTTTCATAAATTTTTGACATTTTTGGCTTCTCAGTTGATCCTGATTAGCCAATTTGCTCTGATACCAGTTGTGAAGTCCCTATCCCCATCGGGGAACGAATTCAGGGGTTCTAGCAGCAGAAGTAGCACTTTTTACACGGGGCAGGGTCTCACACTCGGGGCCTCGCTCCCTCCGCGCAACGGATTCGGGGGTGCTGGCAGCGGAAGTAGCACTTCTTGTATGGGGTAGGATCCCACACATGTGAAATAGGCGCCTCCTTCATGAGGGGAATTCCCCCACACTGAGGTGTCAAAAATGCATCATTTCTTCTAAATATCTCTTCTTTTTTAACTAATAACCTTGTCCTTATGTAAGTATTTACTCATTTTTGGGGGGATTTCTTTTTATTCTTCAATTTATCTCCTCCCTACATTTGGATTAATCTAATTGGTCCATATGAACCTTAATTCAAAAATTTCAAAAAATCTGGACCCTTAGGCTAAGGTTCTTTTCATACCTGATTTCAATTTATTCCCAATTGTACATTGGGAATTTCTTTTTGAATATCTGTTTCAAGGGAAACCTTTTTAGACACTAGGAGGATTTTTTATATCCAAAAATATCTTAATTTTTAATTACCTCCCTCTAGACATTTTCTCTCTCTAGGCCAAAACAGGGTAAAACAGGATCTTTCTTTTATTTCAGAGAGGGGAATAATTATAAGATCAAAAGGGGAGGTTTTTACACCTGCACAACTCAAAAGCCGAAGGGAGGAATCTTACATCCTAGCCCACTCTAAAAAACGTTAGATGTCCTCATCTCGCAAAATTAGAGGAGAACTCTTTTCCTTAAGATCCAACTAATTCTGGGGTTCCTTATAGTCTGGTGAACCCAACAGAATAATAGGATAAAGATCCCTTATATAAAACTCATCATCAGATAATAATTCACTGAGATTGTATCATTCAAATCCTTATCACAATAATGGTTCATTAGATCGAATTTTCTATCTGAACAGTCCTTCATGGAAATTTTCAATTATACAGATTTTTAATTTGACATCCCTTAACTTGATCCACTGGGTCAAGTGTTAACAGTAGCAATTTGCTAGCACAATCCACTAATCTCATAGTGATTTGCTCAAGTCATTAACGTCATTCGAGCTACAAACATCATCATAGGGACTTGCTTGATTTGCTCAAGTCATTAACGTCATTCGAGCTACAAACATCATCATAGGGACTTGCCTCATTCATCCTCATTGTGGTTTTGCTTAGTTTATTACATTTCAACCAAAATTTAGGAATCTTCATTTTTCAGTCAGAATCCAAATCAACTCATCAGTTCTCAACCAGAATTTAAAATCATATCCATTAGGAATTTTTTGCACACAAAAAGGGCCTCCTAAGGATTCCTAATTTTAAGGGATTAGAGCTTAAAAAGCTGGGCTTAAGGGAGACAAAGGCTATGATGACCCCTATTTTTTGCCTTGCCACATCAGCCATACCTCCCTAGTTTCACTTTTTAAAGGAAATATTCTCGTACTCTCTCTCTTACTTTTTGACTTTTCTCATACTTTCTTACTTTTTGACTTTTCTCATACTTTCTTACTTTTTGAATTTTTTATCTTCACTCTCTATAAATTGAATCTTTCTTGTCAGTTTGAAATCTCCTTTCTCATTAACTCCCACCATATCTCCCTTCCACACATCAGCAAAACATTCTCGTATTTAGGTGGGCCCCAAAAAGTGAAAATTTTTTATTTTTTATTTTTTTACATTTTGAGGTGAAAAAAACACCACCCAATCAATATGTATGATGAAAATAATTTTTTCCCTCCAAAAAGCTTATAATTCAAGGGTCACGTCCGAAGCCTGTTAGGAGCCAGTAGATCCATAACTAAATGTCAGGTCCCCACAACCCCATAAACATAACTAACTGTCACATCCCAAAATTACGAAAATCCCAAAATATATTATTTTTTAATTTTTTTCATAAATGTAATTTATTGATGAAAAACTCCATGTTAGTATATTTGTATATCAAAACTATCATTTTCTACTTAGAAAAACGGATTTGTGTTAAACCTACAACAGCAAAGTTTTAACAGTCTCTCTCACTCACTCCCTCTCTCTCTCTCTCTCTCTCTCTCTCTCTCTCTCTCTCTCTCTCTCTCTCTCTCTCTCTCTCTCTCTCTCTCTGTGCTTTAGCTTCTTCCTCTGCTTAGCTATGGAGCCTTTGCAACTGTGTGTATAGCCCCTTGTGAAGCTAGAAAACGGAAGGTTGATTTACACATTCGTATATGGCAGCTCTAAAAAAACCCATCCTACTGATGCTCAATCTCTCTACGCTCGTCGTAGGATAGCTAAGGAGAAAAATGTAGATCTTTAGGTTGATGGGAATCTCTATCCAGTTGACCCTCCATTAAGAGCAAACCCTCCTTTCCGCAATTTATCATCTTTTATGCAATTTGTTGGTGAAGGAGAGCTTGGCTTGTTAGGATAGTGCAGAAGATTGACTACAAGTGGAGCTTGGCTTGTTAGGATACTGCAGAAGATTGACTACAAGTGGAGCTTGGCAAACCCATATTCTCTAATCTCAATTGCAAGCATCACAATTCAGCCTTTTACAATGTTAAGAAGGACTTAAAACATCATCAGATAAAATGAAAGAGATCCTCGCAGAGAATGTGGAGAAGGATGCAAAGATTCAAAGGCTAGAGGAACTTATCAAACGACTCAAAGAAACGCCTAATGGTGCTCGTGAACGCAAAAAGACATTGGCTGGTATAGAATCTCTTGCATTTAAAGGTGGAGCACGGAAGAAAAGGATTCGTACAACAAAGTAAGTAACATAAACTTTCATTATGCACTCAGTGATTTAAACAAAATAGTCATGATTTATGTTCTACCAGGAATTTTATGCAAGAGGTGTGTGGTTCTAATGAAGAGGGATGGAAGGATCAGGCCTTAAAATTGACGCCCGTTTGGGCGTCCACGGCCATTTGAAGCATCATATGAAGCCTCAAAACGAGCAGTCAGGCTTCACGAGGAAGCCCAATTATATGTATAAGGCTTCAAAGGACACCCATATAAATGACGTAGGCTTCACAGGGTATATATATATGTCTGTGTGTCTGTGTGTGTGTGTATGGTCACAAAAAACAAACGAAGATAAGCCTGCTCTGAGCTCTCTCGCCCAATCTACTCGCGAGTCGCAACCCTTCAGGCTTCAGGTTTTCTACTTTGCAGACTGCGATCAACTCTACGACCAACTCTCTACACTGCGAGGCTTCAAGTTCTCAGTGCTGTCTTACCCAATCTACTCGCAATCCTTTAGGCTTCAAGTTGTGTGTGTGTGTGTGCGACCAACTTTGTAGACTGCGAGGCTTCAAGTTCGCTACTGCTGTGACCAACTCTACTGATTGCGAGGCTTGCAAACCAACTCGTAGTGGGTCGTGGACATTGGACAGAAGCCTTGGGTGGTCGTGGTTGAGCATGCCATACCTACAGAGAAAGGAGGCAAGCTGAAAACGAGATCTACTGTCCAAGCCTTCAAGCCTTCGAGTTAATCCTTGTAAGTTATCCAATTTCGACCACCACTTGAGCACTCTGTAAATACAGGTTTTAAAGAATTTCTTTCATTCTGTCTTCCATTAGACTAATCTTTTTACTTTGGGATTTGTATTTAGGAGATTTTGAAGATGTCACGAGCCAATCTCATTGCTCTTGATGAATTTCAAGCACCATCAATCCCAACAAAGGTATATTGTCGACATATATGATTTTTGTTCTAAATTAGAGTACCTGCTACCATTAATATTTTAGTCTCTTATGCTGATTACTAGTAAATGTTGACTTTTACTAGATGAAGCAAAAAACTTTATTTGATGCTTATGGAAAAGGCAAAGTACAAGAAAAGGGTGCACGAGACATAGCATCAACAACCAAATTAATGCAAGAGATTTTTGGATCTTCAAGTTAAAGTGAGCATGATGATATTGACATGGAAAGTCCTCATGACATATTGCAAGACGACATGGACATGATTGGTATGCCATCATCTGATAATAATTTGTTAAGTAATAATGATACTTCTAAATCAACAAAGAAAGAAAAGATCCAAAAATTTAGGCCAGAATGGTTGCATAAGTTTAGTTTTCTTAAGCATGTTGTGAGTGGAGATAAGGAGTTTATGAAGTGCTTATGGTGTGAACGATAAGCTTATGGTGTGAACGATATAACCTAAAGGGACCATGGGGAAAGAAAAAGGGTTGTAAAACTATGCAAATAAGTGAACGATATAACCTGAAGGGACCATGGGGAAAGGAAAAGGGTTGTAAAACTATGCAAATAAGTGCGATCCGCAAACATAAAAGATCTCCTGAACATAAGTTTGCTGCATTACGTTTTGTTAATGAAGGAGGGGTCAAAATACAACAGCACATGGAAGTCTTGACATGTAAAGTGAAAAAACGAGTAATCACATGTATGAAGCTAATGTACTTCATAGCCAAGGAGGACTTGGCATGTAAAAAGTATAGAAAGCTTTGTGATCTAGCTTATGCTTTAGATGTGCAAAGTATGCCTGTAAAAAATGATTACTCTGCATACATGAATGGAATGGTTGGTAAAGAATTTGCTTCTTGTATCTCTGAATATTTGCAAAATGGTCAGCTCATTGAATTCAAGCAGAGTCCTTTTTACTCCTTGATGATTGATGAGACTACAAACAGATCTTTGGAGAAACATTTGATTGTTTACATCTCGTTTTTGTCTTCTCATGGTTTGGGTGTTTGTAGTAAGACACAGTTTGCAAGGTTGATTGTGGTGCCAGATGGGCAAGCTCAAACGAAATATGATGCAATCTTGAAGGTTTTGGATGATGTTGGTCTTGATGTGCAGCACATGGTAGGTATCGCAACAGACAGCTAAATGCTTGGTTGCCATGATGGTGTAGTTGCAAAGCTGAAGAGAGTTGTGCCTCATCTTGTCAGTACGCATTGCATTGCCCATAGAGAGGCATTGGCTATACTTGATGCATCAAAGTCTTTTCCATGCTTATCTTATGTAGACAAAATTGCAAACAAAATCTATTCTTGGATTCATGCGTCTAGTATATGGCACTCGTGTTTTCAAAATTTATTACAGGAGATGAATTTACAGGTCTTGGAGGTGTTGCAAATACACAAGGTTAGATGACTCTCACGAGGGAGTGTTATGGAGCGTTTGGTGACGCTAATGCCTGCTATTCTTACCTTTTGGAAGCAGGGAGCACCTGCTTGGTATGCAAAATTACGCATATATAAGGTGCTTTTTGTGATTCGTATGCTTGCTGATGTATTACAAGACTTGGATACGCTTAATAAGTATTTTCAAGAAGAGGTTGTGGACATAGCTTCAGTGAGTGCATACATTGAGGTGACTTTGAGTTCTCTTAGGCGTAAGTTCTTGGGGCAAGAGTTTGCAAAAGGTACTAAGTTTTTGCAAAAGTTTATGTCTGACACAACAGCCGGTACTACTAGGTAGTCACCTCAGCAAGTAGGTGACATTAGCAGCAGCAGCAGCAGAGCAGCCAGCAGGTACAGGGCCTGTATGTGCAGGCACAGTGGACAGCACAGCAAGTTCAGTAGTTATACAACATGTACATGTGTGCTGTATGGGTGCAGAGGTGCTGCTGTACGGAATGGTGCAGAGAGGCACCAGCAAGTACAGAATGAAAAGTAAAAAGAGAATAGTGGCTGCAGCCTAGGATATTCTCTCAATTATTACTGACCCTCATCATCCTAAAATATAAGTTTAGTTAGGTTGTTTTTTCCCCTTAAAAAACTATTAATAGTTCCTTCTCTCACTTCATTTTCATTTCACTTTTTTAGAGAGCTTGAGCTCAAGATCTATGTAGACACCCACGTAAGGACACCAGCACATCACCACGTTAGCATAGTCGTACATGGATATGGCACGCACCAAGAACACTGCATGTGTTACCATGCCTTCACAAAACACAGTGCAAGGCACTCAACGACCACATATTGGGCGACACCACGGAAGAGAGTGACCCCTTGGATTCTAGGACACGCCCAATGGGGATCACTAGAGTCCAACCCTCCTCCCAATGGGGATCACTAGAGTCCAACCCTCCTCCCACAGCAACACCATCGCACACACATGCAGGCCCTTCTAGTGGGAGCAAGCATGTGAAGAAGACCCCACAATGTAGCCACCCCAGAGATCAAGACAGAGAGGCCAATGATGAGCAGTTCGACTGGGTTGGTGAAAACATTCTACATTGCGCAACACCATAGGTGGCAAGACCCTACTACCACCAAGACAGGGTGCCCTACCTACGCGGGAGGAACTTGATACACAGGTACCACAGCAACAGAAGGAGGAGGATTCAGACTATGAGAGAGACCAAGAGGAGGTTCCTACAAGTGCGCGCAAGCATAGAAAGGTCAAGCTCTTCAAGCCAAGGAAGTCCCAACCTCACCAACGCACTAACACAACACAGAGAGCTCCAAGGAGAAGGATGCGCCAAGGGCATATGGCTCTACAAGAAATCAAGTTTTATCTCAGAGGAACACTGAGTTGCTGATAAGAAGAGCCCCTTTTGCTCGCACAGTGAAGGAGATTCTCCAACGATATAGAACAGAGTTCCGTGTGCAGGGGATTTCCCTTGAAGCATTGCAAGAAGCCTCCGAGGCTTACATTGTTGGGCTTTTTGAAGACACCAACCTCCTTGCAATACATGCAAAGAGGATTACCATATCTGCCACCAAGGACATGCAACTAGCTCGGCGCATTCGAGGCAAGCGAGACACAATCTAGAGATATTAGATGTTAACCTTTTTTTTGAAGCAGCTCTATTGTTTCAAACCCCCCTTTGTAACAAGCCTATCTGGCTTTCATTTGTAACCTTTTGATAATTAAAATTTTAAGTTTCTCTTACAATGTCTCGGTGTCATAATGTTTGTTTAACATGGAGTGTCTATCATGTTTGTTTAACATGGAGTGTCATAATGTTTGTTTAACATGGAGTGTCTATCATGTGCCAGTTTGTCACCCAAGGCATCAGAAATACTCCTGGAGGACTAAGGAACCTGTGCCAGAACAGTGCGAATTTGGCCTCTGCAACAACGACGGTGTAGGCTCAAAATTCACACTGTTCTGGCACTTCTCCCCTAGCCACTCAGGATCATTTCTAATGCATTGAAGTTGAGCACACTAATTATGAGAAACAGTAGTTTATAAGATAAAAACACCTTTAATCATGTGTGAAAATATAGTGTTTATCATCCAATAGATCAGAATTGCTCCTGGAGGAGGACTGGGGAAGTTATGCCAGAACAGTGTGAATTTAGGCTCTGCATCGGCGGTGCAGGCTCAAAATTCGCACTGTTCTAGCACTGCTCCCTCAGCCACTCAAGATCATTTCTGATGCATTTCTAATGAAGTTGAGTATACAAATTATGAGAAACAATAGTTTGTAAGATAAAAACAGCTTTAATCATGTGTAAAAATATAGTGTTTATCATCCAATGTATCAGAATTGCTCCTGGAGGATTGGGGAAGCTATGCCAAAACAGTGCGAATTTAGGCTCTACAGCGGCGGTGCAGGCTCAAAATTTGCATTGTTCTGGCACTGTTCCCCCAACCACTCAGGATCATTTCTGATGCATTTATAATGAAGTTGAGTACACTAATTGTGAGAAATAGTAGTTTATAAGATAAAAACACCTTTAATCATGTGGAAAAATATAGTGTTTATCATCTAATGCATCAGAATTACTCCTGGAGGACTGGGAAAGCTATGCCAGAATAGTGCGAATTTAGGCTCTTGCAGTGAGTGACGGTGCAGGCTCAAAATTAGCATTGTTCTGGCACTGCTCCCCCAGCCACTCAGGATCATTTCTGATGCATTTATAATGAAGTTGAGTACACAAATTGTGAGAAACAATAGTTTGTAAGATAAAAACAACTTTAATCATATGTAAAAATATAGTGTTTATCATCCAATGCATCAGAATTGCTCCTGGAGAATTGGGGAAGCTATGCCAGAATAGTGCAAATTTCGGCTCTGCAGCGGCGGTGCAGGCTCAAAATTTGCACTGTTGGCACTGCTCCCCAGCCACTCAGGATCATTTCTGATGCATTTATTATGAAGTTGAGTACACTAATTGTGAGAATTAATAGTTTATACGATAAAAACAGCTTTAATCATGTGTAAAATTACATTATTTGTCATCCAATGCATCAAAATTGCTCCTGGAGGGCTGGGGAAGCTATGCCAGAACAGTACGAATTTGGGCTCTACAGCAACGGTGCAGGCTCAAAATTTGCACTGTTCTAGCACTGCTCCCCCAGCCACTCAGAATCATTTTTGATGCATTTATAATCAAGTTGAGTACGTTGATTATGACAAACAGTAATTTACAAGATAAAAATACCTTTAATCATGTGTAAAAATACATTTTTTATCATCCAATGCAAAATACATTTTTTATCATCCACCAATGCATCATAATTGCTCCTGAAGGGCTGGGAAAGCTGTGCCAAAACAGTGCGAATTTGGGCTCTACAGCAGCAGTGCAGGCTCAAAATTCGCATTGTTCTAGCACTACTCCCCCAGGCTCCCAGGTTCATTTCTGATACATTTACAAAAACATTGATGGTACAAACTAAAAAAAACAATGATATACTTGATGAAAATAAGTTTGCAAAAACTGGATTGTATTCATAATAAGAAATGATACATCATCTTTACAAAAGCTTTCTTATAATATTGAGCTTCCTTCTCTTGTTATTGGGCAGAGTGTGCTCAAGGAGTGATTGGGCTATTTCTTGAGGATCCTCTATGCCTATGCTTTTGGCTATACCTATACGAGCAAGAAGCTTACCCCTAAATCCAGAACCAAAAACATCGAAGGCAAGGGATTTTTTAATCAGAACTATACATTTGGTGCTCTGTGCCATAGAGGCTACACAGAGCACCTTAGAGAGGGCTTTCAAAAAGAAGAGAGTGAAGGCAGATTGAGGGGTGGATAATGGTGATGCCATCCACAGGAAGTCGACCAAGATAGTGCGCCAACACAGCATCATGTCCATGGACCTTGGCTTGGTCTCTGCCCGCCGCCGCCTCTCCCAGCAAATGTGTCAATTTCAACCACCCTTTGCAATCAAAGAAAAAATCAAAATATTTTCCTATACATAATTATAAATGTTTCTAGGTTGTAAAAGGTAGATTATTACCTCTTGCTCAATGTCTTCTTTTGCCAAAGTACTGGTGGGGGGGGGGGGCGGAGAGGTCAATCGAGGACTTAGCCTCATCCTTTTTTGGTGCTTTGATCTCCTCCATTACTCCAGCAGTATCCTTTTCAACCTCTAGATTGTCTTGTAAGGTTGTGAATTCCTCCTCTGGAACTAGGGCTTGCTTCGCGGTCTCAACCACAGTTTCCTTGACCAAAGCAACTGTCTCTACGATAGATTCTCCAAGGGGTAATATAGCACTATCTAGGTGAGGACTGAGGTTGTGGACGTATCAAGGTCCACCTCACATCGTGTGCATATAATGCCCAACCATTCATCCATTCTCAAGCGAGCTGTCTTTTCAAGGTCATGAAGAAATAAGTATTCTTCACCTTCCACCACAATGGTGCTCAAGAGATTGATCTCAAGCTCTCGCAGCACCTTGCTCTCCTCGTGTGGGGAAGATGGCCCCGCATCTTCTACTACAGTGGGTTGTTCAACTGTAGATTGTGCACCCTCTGGAAAGTGCTCTAATGCAAGCTGCTCTTCTACACTAGCACTCGTTCCTACTACCTTCACTTCCTTGTCATCCCTCAAATACCCTGCCAACTGCAATGCAGGCATCTCTACCTCCTCATCCGAATCCTCATCGCTGATGAGGAACGCAAAAGTGGCAAGCCACAAGAGGAACCTAGTTCCTAAATTGCCCTTCCCCAACCTCTTCACCTCCTGCTTATTGAAGGGACAGTAAGCTCCTGCGGGGATGCAGATGTTGATGAAGCGGGCATATTGTTGAATGTACTTAAGCAGCTCAATAGGCACCCATCGATCATTGGGGCAATGGGTAAAGGAGATGGAGTGGGGAGCCAAGTATTGCTCCATGTATGCAATCTACGTCTCATAATGTTGGGATGCAAGGGCGAGTGACTTTTCAAAGTTGACTTCAGGAGAGAACATGACAAAGAGCTCGCTCTTGCCCGCCCACGAGGTGGTGGAGAGGAACTCACAGAAGTTGTCAAAGTGGGTAGCCATGTGAATGCAAAGAGATAGTGTGAGCTCATGCTTGGTTTCTATCGCGTGAAAATGAGAAAGAAGGCACCTTTGGCTATTTACAGTTAAAATTTAAAGTTTGGCCTTTTCACACTAGACCACTAGACAAAAAATTTACAGTTTGCAAAAATATTAAGATTTCAATTAAATAAAGATTGGTTAAAAAAGTGCGTGCTACAAAATTACAAGCATGTCATCTAATCTAAAATTGTTATAATGTCTTCATTTTTTGCCCCTCGTGACATTTACTTCATGTTGATCTCCATCTCCTTGTTGACTTGAAAGCTTGTCATTGCCTTCACCTCGATCCTGAAACTCTTGCCCCTCACGTGCATCAAAATAGAGGCTATTTTCCCATATACTCAGTTTATCTTCAAGCTCTTCCACATGCCTACTATGTGTTGGTAGGACTATGCACCTTGCTGTGCTGAAAATTCAAGGTCCCCCATTTGCCATGATTCTGAGACAATGGTTGTCCCCTCCTTACCCTTCCCAATCTGTAAAAATATAGAAAGTGGCACAATAACCAGAAAGTGTAAGGGTTAACTCTAGGCATGATGCAGTGGAATCAGATATACCTTTCTTCTCATCAACCTGAAACTTGACTCTTCCACATTGTCAAAGCCCATGATGCTAAAGTATTGACGCAGGTCTGCTAGGCTCCAATGCTTGCTTACTGCTGCCACTTGCTCAATCCATCCATTTTGCATCATCACAGCTACCTCAATAGGCATAATTTCTTCTTCTAAGGCTTGAAGTGGGATCCATGTCCCGTGCTTTTGAATCCATCTTTGATAGTGCAGATGCATGTACAAAATAGAGCGTGCCTTTAAGAACCTGAAAGACATGTAGAATCTACTACATTGCACTTGTACACATCACCTTGATGTGACCCCTCATTAACCTCCCAACCCTCTCCTAGTAATCCTTGAATGAGGTCAGACCGTACCTCCTTACAAATATACATTATTTTTGTTTGGTGCATTGGCATGGAATTGAACATGTGCACAAAAACATGTAAAGGCCCACAAAGCCAATTTAGCCCTACTGACCGAGATGCCTTTGAAAACTTGAGTGATGTCTTGATATCACTTACCATCTTAAACTTTAAGCATAAGATGGTCCAAGCATCAAGTTTGGGCCATTCGGGATTGTTAAGAGGGGGTTGGGGATCTCTTCTAGCTTGCCAAATAAACCTAGTTTTTTATCTACAAAATATGAGTGAGAAAAGAAAAAGATATTATTCTGTACAAGATCACTTGGGCTTTGAGATGCAAACATTGCCTCTCCAATGGATGTATGCATAGCATAGAAAACTCTAGTGAGGCTTTGGAGTGGTTGTTCCTCAACATAATTAGAGGGGAAAATATTTGCAGAGAGACATAAGAAAATGGAGAATCATAAGAAAATTTGAAACAAAAAATCCAATATTAGCATGTTGTTAAAGCTATGTTTATGTTACACTGACAATTTGAAGGAAACCTTGGTCGTTGGCCTTGAATGTACAGGTCTCCAAGGGTATACACATGTTGCACTATGGCAACCAGTTCTTCCTTCTTAGTATGCTTGAAGCCTTGTAGCCGCCCCTTCCAATGTTGCACTATGGCAACCAGTCCTTCCTTCTTAGTATGCTTGAAGCCTTGTAGCCGCCCCTTCCAATGATGTAGCATATTCCCCAGTTGACACACTCGATGTGGTCCCTTAGAGCTTGGCTGCAGACCCAAGCCCTAACCCTGAATCTTGTTGGAGCCCAAACTCCATTCTCATCTCTTGTGTTATGCAGCACAAGCTCTTCCACCTTCTCCCTAGTTCTTCTCACATTACTGGGAAGAGGCCATGGTGGTAAGAAAAGAGAAGAAGGGAAAAGAAAAGCTTGTTTTACAACAGAAAAGTCGAGAGAAGAGAAAGTTCAGGGTTTTCAGTGCAGCAATGGAAAGCTTAAAAGAGGGTTAGAGTTTGAGAATAGGCTTCCTCAACCTAGAGTAGACTAAAGAGGGGTAGAGTTTCTGCAGCAATGGAGAGGGAGAGAGAGAGAGAGAGAGAGAGAGAGAGAGAGAGGGAGGGAGCTTGAGAAGGAGGGAGAGCTTGAGAGGGATGGAGTTTCTGCAGCAATGGAGAGCACATGCTAACACATTCATTCACATCCCGATTCACATGCTAACACATTCATTCATGTCCCTTATCGTTCATTCACTTCCCGATTCACATGCTAACACATTCATTCATGTCCCTTATCGTTCATTCACTTCCCGATTCACATGTTATCACATTCATTCATATCCTATTTCATTCATTTACATCCTGATTCACATGACATCACATCTCATCTATTCATTCACATTTATCTGATTCGCATCACATATCATCACATCTATTTAGCTTTCATTCTCGTCACATCTATTCTGATCACATCCATCCATCCATTCTTTCCCATCTATCTGATTCGCATTACATCTCATCACATCTATTCACCTCACATTCTCGTCACTCTTGTTCTCATCGCATCCATCCATCCATTCATTCCCATCTATCTGATTTGCATCACATATCATCACATCTATTTACCTCTCATTCTCATCACTTCTATTCTCATCACATCCATCCATCCATTCTTTCCCATCTATGCGATTCGCATCCCATCTCATCACATCTATTTACCTCTCATTCTCATCACTTCTATTCTCATCACTTCTATTCTCATCACATCCATCCATCCATCCATTCTCATCTATCTCATTCACATCACATATCATCACATCTATTTACCTTTCATTCTCATCACTTCTATTCTCATCACATCCATCCATCCATTCATTCTCATCACTTCTATTCTCATCACATCCATCCATCCATTCATTCCCATCTATCTGATTCGCATCCCATCTCATCACATCTATTTACCTCTCATTCTCATCACTTCTATTCTCAACACATCCATCCATCCATTCATTCCTATCTATCTGATTCGCATCACATATCATCACATCTATTTACCTTTCATTCTATTCTCATCACATCCTCTATTCATTCTCATCTATCTGATTCAAACACATCTTATCACGTCTATTTATAGAATGTAAGAGAATTCTTATTTTTGAAGATTCTTTACGCATCTATTTATGCATAAGAACAACTTCAGTGGGAAATAACACTTTTATAAAAATCCGTTTATGCATCTATTTATGCATAAACTCAATTTTAAGGAGAATAACACTTTCGAAATAAAAATAAATCTTTTATGCATCTTTCTATGCATAAATTCAATTTTAATATGGGAATAACTCTTTTGAAATAAAAATAAATTTCTTTATGCATCTTTCTATGCATAAAATCAAAATTGATGAGAATAACTCTTTTGAAATAAAAAATAAATTTCTTTATGCATCTTTCTAAGCATAAAATCAAAATTGATGAGAATAACTCTTTTGAAATAAAAATAAATTTCTTTATGCATCTTTCTATGCATAAAATCAAAATTGAATAACTCTTTTGAAATAAAAATAAATTTCTTTATGCATCTTTCTATACATAAAATCAAAATTTGATGAAAGTAACGCTTTTATAAAAAAAATTCTTTTATGCATCTATTTATGCATAAATTTAATTTTAATGAAAGTAACACTTTTATAATAAAAAAATTCTTTCATGCATCTATTTATGCATAAAAATTAATTTTGATAAAAGTAACACTTTTATAATCAATATATTTCCAATATGCATCTTTCTATGCATAGAATGTAATTCTAATGAAAATAACACTTTTATTATAAAAATATTTCTAATATGCATTTTTCTATGCTGCATAGAATAAAAATAACACTTTTAGAATACACAAGCAGTGGGGATTACTCTTTTTTAATAATAAAAAATAAACTTTATTTCACAAAATTTAAGAAAGTTTTGCCATAACCTCCTTTGTATGGCTGACCATTTTTTAATTTTTTTCATTCTCAGGTAAATTAGAAATTATCCCAAATGGTTTAAAGCATTCTAAACTAATCCAATTCCACTTTTTAAAGAGAAATAATATGAAAAGTTTAATTCTAACAATTTGATTACACATCTAGGATAAAGAAAGGCTCAATTCAAGAATGAAGAGAGGGGGAAAGCCTTTCCAACAAGACATAGCATCATTTATCATTTCAAAGAAAAAATTTTAGAAAACCATTAAATGGAATAAAGAAAAAGTATGATTTCTAGCTTACATGAATTTTTGTGAGCTTTCCTTTGGCTTGATGGTTTGAGGGATCTACTTTTGTTTGCAACAAGAGTGGCCACCAATTCTTTTGAAGAGGAAATGGTCAAAACTAATGAATTATCAATAAATTCACTATTTTTAGCTCTGGGGGAGGAGTAGAGTAACAGTGCATAAAGCATTATTAACCATTTACAAAGGAGGAGGCTTCATTTATAGGAAAAAGTGAGCCTCTAACCAAGCAAACTGATTCTAGAATTTTCCAGATCAGTTTGGTCAATTTTTTACCATTTTTAGGTCAGTTTAGCTTATTTTTTAGATCTAGTTGAAGCAGGAGAGAGGAGAGATGAAAATATCTCATTATTTGTGAGTTTAAAACTCAACCACACATGTGAAATAGGCACCTCCTTCATGAGGGAAATTCCCCCACACTGAGGTGTCAAATATGCATCATTTCTTCTGAATATCTCTTCTTTTTTAACTAATAACCTTGTCCTTAGTCAACTCTTCATCTTATGTGAGTATTTACTCATTTTTGGGGGATTTTCTTTTATTCTTCAATTTATCTCCTCCCTACATTTGGATTAATCTAATTGGTCCATAGGAACCTTAATTCAAAAATTTCAAAAAATCTGGACCCTTAGGCTAAGGTCCTTTTTATACCTGATTTCAATTTATTCCAATTGCACATTGGAAATTTCTTTTTGAATATATGTTTCAAGAGAAACATTTTTAGACACTAGGAGGATTTTTATATCCAAAAATATCTCAATTTTGAATTACCTCCCTCTAGACATTTTCTCTCTTTAGGCCAAAACAGGGTACAACAAGATCTTTCTTTTATTTCAGAGAGGGGAATAATTATAAGATCAGAAGGGGAGGTTTTTACACCTGCACGCCTCAAAAGCCGGAGGGAGGAATCTTACATCCTACCCCACTTTACAAAACACGAGATGTCCTCATCTCGCAAAATTAGAGGAGAACTCTTTTCCTTAAGATCCAACTGATTCTGGGGTTCCTTATAGTCTGGTGAACCCAACAGAATTCTGGGATAAAGATCCCTTATATACATCAGATAATAATTCACTCAGATCGTATTATTCAAATCCTTATTACTCACAATAATGGTCCATTAGACCGAATTTTCTATCTAAACAGTCCTTCATGGAAATTTTCAATTATATAGATTTTTAATTTGACATCCCTTAACTTGATCCACTGGGTCGTGTTAACAGCAGCAATCTGCCAACACAATCCACTAATCTCATAGTGATTTGCTGAAGTCATTAACGTCATTCTAGCTACGAACATCATCACAGCAGGGACTCATCCCATTCATCCTCATTGTGGTTTTGCTTAGTTTATTACATTTCAACCAAAACTCAAGAATCTTCATTTTTCAATCAGAATCCAAATCAACTCATCAGTTCTCAACCAAAATTTAAAATCATATCAACCACATTCGAATTCATCATCTGGATAGTATTAATGCTTATAATTTCAAGTCTTAGATTTACTTGTATATGCTGCCAGTAAAGAGCTACAGTTATACCCTCGGTATATATGCGTAGTCACGATCCTTGGAACTATAAGGTAAATACTATCATGTCTAGGCCTCAAGCAAGTGAAGGAATCCATACAATTGCAGTACTTCCATCTGAAGACCCAATTACCAATTTACGAATTTCAATTTGAATTTCAATTCGTATGAATTTTTTCACACAATTACAACCTTTTACTGCTTCTTCATAAATTTTTGACATTTTTGGCTTCTCGATTGATCCTCATCAGCCAATTCGCTCTGATACCAGTTGTGAAGTCCCTATCCCCAGCGTGCAACAAATTCAGGGGTTCTAGCAGCAAAAGCTGCACTTCTTACACGGAGCAGGGTCTCACAGTCGGGGCCTCGCCCACCACACGGATATCCGGATAAGAGACTAATCTATAGGTTCTTCCAAAACCGATCCCGGGAAAACTTCCCTTATCCGAAAAGCACGGGCGATTCCACCAGGATAACTTTTCTCTAACGTAGTCAAAAGCCTTACCTAACTGAACTGATCTGACTGAACTCGTAAGTTCCAAGTCAAATCAGGGAAAAGATTGCACTTGGATCATAGAGACCAACGCTTTTTTTCTCATTGAGAGGCACAATCGTTGATTCTTTTCCATAGAACAATTTTTGTCTGGGATTTACTTCATCTATTGTATCATAATAGAATTGAGTCTCAATTTAAGGATCCATCAGTCCAGCCTAGCCCCATCCAGTCCTGTGGGTTAGCCAACCACCCAACCATTGTAGTGATGGGATCCAATTAAGAATTTGGTTAGGTTTTGTCCCGGGTACAAGGGAAAAGAGGTCCCAGGCTCCCTAGCCGGATATTCATGCAAACTTAAAACTAGTCACACCACTTACACACCCAATATGAAATTACCTTTTTCTCAGCATCAGCTATCTTTAAAACAATCATTTAATGAAACCATTGTGTCAGTGATCACAATCCTCAAAATCTTCGGTTGAATCCTTATATCCAATCATTCCTTCATCGGTGTACCTATGGCATCATTGGCAACCACAACGCTCACCACCTATTCACTCAGGGGCCTTTTCGATAGTTCCTAGCTCATAGTAACTGAAAATATATTCACATATCACAATGGAATTTTCGTTGAAGATCAGCAAGATCAACCAACGAATCCATATAAAAGAGCCATGGACTCATCCGTTGAGGACCAACAAGGTCAACCAACCAGATCCTCCATGCCTGAATTCAGAAAACAACTCTTACTCCTTGTTCCAATATCTTTCTCGACGTGCGTGTGGGTATCTTTGGTGACCCCTAGAGCCCGAGCACCGTATGGTCAGCACCCTCTAGGATCCATCGCAGGTCACCTAGCGCTTCACTCATAGGCCGCTTCCTTGGTCCATCATCCACTGTACCGGAAGCTCACCATTTAAATCAAACTGAGGTTGACCTTGCTACGCGAGACATCCTCCGTTGACTCTCCGTCACAGCAGTTGCAACTTTAACAGATAGATCTCCACGACCTCATTCACAAGACGGTCAAAATGCTTCCCCAGCATTCTTGACATAAAACAGTCATTTAAAAACAGATTTCTCATACAAATACAGTTCCAACAATATTTTCATTTTTTCTCATCACTCCACATCCTTTCACATTAATCCCCATCTTTTCTCATCTTCCCATAATTTTTTTTTCTTCATCTATCCCTATCACATCACATCATTCCCACATCAAATCACATCCAATCATCCACACATCAATCCACATCATCCATACATCTATCCACATCTATCCCTATCACATCACATCATTCCCACATCAAATCACATCCAATCATCCACACATCAATCCACATCATCCATACATCCATGCACACCAATCCACATAATCCATACATCCATCCACATCAATCCACATCATCCATACATCCATCCACATCATCCACACCAATCCACATAATCCATACATCCATCCACATCAATCCACATTATCCACACATCCATCCACATCTTCCATACATCCATCCACATCAATCCACATTATCCACACATCAATCCACATCATCCATACATCCATTCACGTTAATCCACATTACTCACACATCAATCCATATCATCCATACATCCATTCACATCATCCACATCAATCCACATTATCCACTCATCCATCCACATCAATCCACATTATCCACACATCCATCCACATCTTTCATACATTCATCCACATCAGTCCATACGTCAATCCACATTACCCACACATCAATCCACATCATCCATACATCCATCCACATCCTCCACATCAATCCAAATTATCCACTCATCCATCCACATTTCAATCCACATTTATTTCATAAGTATTTCCATTCTCATCTAATCACATCTTTTTCTATCTCATCACTTATTTCCTTCTTTATCCTCATTAGATTACATCTACTTGCATCTACCCATACATCTCATCACTTCACATACATTAACATCTATCCAGTTTACATCGCATCTTATCACATCCATTTCACATCACATCTCATTCATTCACATCTCGATTCACATGCTAACACATTCATTCACGTCCCTTATCATTCATTCACTTCCTGATTCACATGTTATCACATTCATTCATATCCTATATCATTCATTTACATCCTGATTCACATGACATCACATCTCATCTATTCATTCACATTTATCCGATTCGCATCACATATCATCACATCTATTTACCTTTCATTCTCATCACTTCTATTCTCATCACATCCATCCATCCATTCTTTCCCAGCTATCTGATTCGCATTACATCTCATCACATCTATTCACCTCACATTCTCGTTACTCCTATTCTCATTGCATCCATCCATCCATTCATTCCCATCTATCTGATTCGCATCACATATCATCACATCTATTTCTCATCACTTCTATTCTCATCACATCCATCCATCCATTCTTTCTCATCTATCTGATTTGCATCCCATCTCATCACATCTATTTACCTCTCATTCTCATCACTTCTATTCTCATCACGTCCATCCATCCATCCATTCTATCTGATTCGCATCACATATCATCACATCTATTTACCTTTCATTCTCATCACTTCTATTCTCATCACATCCATCCATCCATTCATTCCCATCTATCTGATTCGCATCCCACCTCATCACATCTATTTACCTCTCATTCTCATCACTTCTATTCTCATCACATCCATCCATCCATCCATTCATTCCCATCTATCTGATTCGCATCACATATCATCACATCTATTTACCTTTCATTCTCATCACATCCATCCTCTATTCATTCTCATCTATCTGATTCATATCACATCTTATCACATCTATTTATAGAATGTAAGAGAATTCTTATTTTTGATATAAAGATTCTTTACGCATCTATTTATGCATAAGAACAACTTCAGTGGGAAATAACACTCTTATAAAAATCCGTTTATGCATCTATTTATGCATAAATTCAATTTTAGGGAGAATAACACTTTCGAAATAAAAATAAATCTTTTATGCATCTTTCTATGCATAAATTCAAATTTAATGAGAATAACTCTTTTGAAATAAAAATAAATTTCTTTATGCATCTTTCTATGCATAAAATCAAAATTGATGAGAATAACTCTTTTCAAAATAAAAATAATTTTCTCTATACATCTTTCTAAGCATAAAATCAAAATTGATGAGAATAACTCTTTTGAAATAAAAATAAATTTCTTTATGCGTCTTTCTATGCATAAAGTCAAAATTGATGAGAATAACTCTTTTGAAATAAAAATAAATTTCTGCTTTCTATGCATGAAATCAAAATTGATGAGAATAACTCTTTTGAAATAAAAATAAATTTCTTTATGCATCTTTCTATGCATAAAATACGCTTTTATAAAAAAATCCATCCATCCATTCATTCCCATCTATCTGATTTGCATCACATATCATAAAATCTATTTACCTTTCATTCTCATCACTTCTACTCTCATCACATCCATCCATCCATTCATTCCCATCTATCTGATTCGCATCCCATCTCATCACATCTATTTACCTCTCATTCTCATCACTTCTATTCTCATCATATCCATCCATCCATTCCCATCTATCTGATTTTCATCACATATATTTACCTTTCATTCTCATCACATCCATTCTCTATTCATTCTCATCTATCTGATTCATATCACATCTATTTATAGAATATAAGAGAATTCTTATTTTTGATATAAAGATTCTTTACGCATCTATTTATGCCTAAGAACAACTTCAGTGGGAAATAACACTTTTATAAAAATCTGTTTATGCATCTATTTATGCATAAATTCAATTTTAAGGAGAATAACGCTTTCAAAATAAAAATAAATCTTTTATGCATCTTTCTATGCATAAATTCAATTTTAATGAGAATAACTCTTTTGAAATAAAAATAAATTTCTTTATGCATCTTTCTATGCATAAAATCAAAATTGATGTGAGAATAACTCTTTTGAAATAAAAATAAATTTCTTTATGTATCTTTCTATGCATAAAATCAAAATTGATGAGAATAACTCTTTTGAAATAAAAATAAATTTCTTTATACATCTTTCTATGCATAAAATATGCTTTTATAAAAAAAACTCTTTTATGCATCTATTTATGCATAAATTCAATTTTAATGAAAGTAACACTTTTATAATTAAAAAAATCTTGTATTCATCTATTTATGCATAAAAATCAATTTTGATAAAAGTAACACTTTTATAATCAATATATTCCCAATATGCATCTTTCTATACATAGAAATTAATTCTAATGAAAATAACACTTTTATTATAAAAATATTTCTAATATGTATTTTTCTATGCATAGAATAAAAATAACACTTTTAGAACACACAAGCGGTCTGGATTACTCTTTTTTAATAATAAAAGATAAAACTTATTTCACAAAATTTAAGAAAATTTTGCCATAACCTCCTTTGTATGGCTGACCATTTTTCAATTTTTTTCATTCTCAAGTTACTTAGAAATTATCCCAAATGCTTTAAAGCATTCTAAACTAATCAAATTCCACTTTTTAAAGAGAAACAATATGAAAAGTTTAATTTTAACAATTTGATTACACATCTAGGATAAAGAAAGGCTGAATCCAAGAATGAAAAGAGGGGGAAAGCCTTTCCAACAAGGCATAGCATCATCTTTCATTTTAAAGAAAATAAAAATTAGAAAACCATTAAATGGAATAAAGAAAAAGTAGGATTTCTAGCTTACATGAATTTTTATGAGCTTTCCTTTGGCCAAGAATTGGTCTACTAGAGTGGCCACCAATTCTTTTGAAGAGGAAATGGTCAAAAACTAATGAATTATCAATACATTCACTGTTTTTAGCTCTGGGGAGGAGTAGAGTAATAGTGCATAAAGCACTATTAACTATTTACAAAGGGGGAGGCTTCATTTATAAGAAAAAGTGAGCCTCTAACCAAGCAAACTGATTCTAGAATTTTCCAGATCAATTTGGTCAATTTTTGACCATTTTTCGGTCAGTTTAGCTTACTTTTTGGATCTAGTTGAAGCAGGAGAGAGGACATATAAAAATATCTCATTATTTGTGATTTTAAAACTCAACCACACATGTGAAATAGGTGCCTCCTTCATGAGGGGAATTTCCCCACACTGAGGTGTCAAAAATACATCATTTCTTCTAAATATCTCTTCTTTTTTAACTAATAACCTTGTCCTTAGTCAACTCTTCATCTTATGTGAGTATTTACTCATTTTTTAGAGGGATTTCCTTTTATTCTTCAATTTATCTCCTCCCTAAATTTGGATTAATCTAATTGGTCCATAGGAACCTTAATTCAAAAATTTCAAAAAATCTGGACCCTTAGGCTAAGGTCCTTTTTATACCTGATTTCAATTTATTCCAATTGCACATTGGAAATTTCTTTTTGAATATCTGTTTTAAGGGAAACCTTTTTAGACACTAGGAGGATTTTTATATTTAAAAATATCTCAATTTTGAATTATCTCTCTCTAAACATTTTCTCTCTCTAGGCCAAAACAGGGTAAAACATGATCTTTCTTTTATTTCAGAGAGGGGAATAATTATAAGATTAGAAGGGGAGGTTTTTACACCTGCACACCTCAAAAGCCGGAGGGAGGAATCTTACATCCTACCCCACATTAAAAAATGCGAGATGGCCTCATCTCGCAAAATTAGAGGAGAACTCTTTTCCTTAAGATCTAACTTATTTTGTATAGTCTGGTGAATCCAATAGAATCCTGGGATAAAGATCCCTTATATAAAACTCATCATTAGATAATAATTCACTCAGATCGTATCATTCAAATCCTTATCACAATAATGGTCTATTAGATCGAATTTTCTATCTGAACAGTCCTTCATGGAAATTTTCAATTATGCAGATTTTTAATTTGACATCGCTTAACTTGATCCACTGGGTCAAGTGTTAACAGCAGCAATCTGCCATCACAATCCACTAATCTCATAGTGATTTGCTGAAATCATTAACGTCATTCCAGCTCTACGAACATCATCACAGGGACTCGTCCCATTCATCCTCATTGTGGTTTTGCTTAGTTTATTACATTTCAACCAAAATTCAGGAATCTTCATTTTTCAATCAGAATCCAAATCAACTCATCAGTTCTCAACCAAAATTTAAAATCATATCAACCACATTCAAATTCATCATCTGGATAGTATTAATGCTTATAATTTCAAGTCTTAGATTTACTCGTATATACTGCCAGTAAAGAGCTACAGTTACACCCTCTCGCGGTATATACGCGTAGTCACGGTCCTTAGAACTATAAGGTAAATACCATCATGTCTAGGCCTCAAGCAAGTCAAGGATTCCATACAATTGTGGTACTTCCATGTGAAGACCTAATTACCAATTTACGAATTTCAGTTTGAATATCAATTCGTATGAATATTTTCACACAATTACAACCTTTTACTGCTTCTTCATAAATTTTAGATATTTTTGGCTTCTCGGTTGATCCTCATTAGCCAATTCGCTCTGATACCAGTTGTGAAGTCCCTATCCCCATCGCACAACGAATTCAGGGGTTCTAGCAGTAGAAGTAGCACTTCTTACACAGGGTAGGGTCTCACACTCGGGGCCTCGCCCACGGATATCTGAATAAGAGACTAATCCATCAGTTCTTCCAAAACAAATCCTGGGAAAACTTCCCTTGCCCGAAAAGCACGGGCGATTCCACCAAGATAACTTTTCTCTAACGTAGTCAAAAGCCTTAACTAACTGAACTGATCTGACCGAACCCGTAATAAGTCCAAGTCAGATCAGGGAAAAGATTGCACTTGGATCATAGAGACCAACGCTTTTTTCCTCATTGAGAGGCACAGCCGTTGATTCTTTTCCATAGAATAATTTTTGTCTGGGATTTACTTCATCTATCGTATCATAATAGAATTGAGTCTCAATTTAAGGATCCATCAGTCCAGCCTAACCCCATCCAGTCCCGTGGGTTAGCCACCGCCCAACCATTGTAGTGATGGGATCCAATTAAGAATTTCGTTAGGTTTTATCCCGGGTACCAGGGAAAAGAGTTCCAAGGCCCCCTGGCCGGATATTCATGCAAACTTAAAACTAGTCACACCACTTACACACCCAATATGAAATTGCCTTTTTCTCAGCTATCTTTAAAACAATAATTTAATGAAACCATTGTGTCACTGATCACAATCCTCAAAATCTCCGATTGAATCCTTATATCCAATCATTCCTTCATCGGTGTACCTATGGCATCATTGGCAACCACAACGCTCACCACCTGTTCACTCAGGGGCCTTTTCGATAGTTCCTAGCTCATAGTAACCGAAAATATATTCACATATCAAAATGGAATTTCCGTTGAAGATCAACAAGATCAACCAACGGATCCATATAAAAGAGCCATGGACTCATCCGTTGAGGACCAGCAAGGTCAACCAACCAGATCCATGCCCGAATTCAGAAAACAACTCTTACTCCTTGTTCCAATATCTTCCCCGACGTACATGTGGATATCTTTGGTGACCCCCAGAGCTCGAGCACCGTATGGTCAGCACCCTCTAGGATCCTTCACAGGTCACCTAGCACTTCACTCATAGGCCGCTTCCTTGGTCCCTCATCCACTGTACCGGAAGCTCACCATTTAAATCAAACCGAGGCTGACCTTGCTACGCGAGGCGTCCTCCGTTGACTCTCTGTGTCATCAGCAGTTGCAACTTTAACAGATAGGTCTCCACGAGCTCATTCACAAGACGGTCAAAATGCTTCCCCAGCATTCTTGACATAAAAAAGTCATTTAAAAATAGATTTCTCATACCAATACAGTTCCAATAATATTTTCATTTTTTCTCATCACTCCACATCCTTTCACATTAATCCCCATCTTTTCTCATCTTCCCATAATTTTTTTTATCTTCATCGATCCCTATCACATCACATCATTCCCATATCAAATCATCCACACATCAATCCACATCATCCATACACCCATCCACATCATCCACACCAATCCAAATCATCCATACATCCATCCACATCCATCCACATCAATCCACATTATCCACACATCCATCCACATCTTCCATACATCCATCCACATCAATCCACATCATCCATAAATCCATCCACATCAATTCACATTATCCACACATCAATCCACATCATCCACACATCAATCCACATCATCCATATATCCATTCACATCAATCCACATTACCCACACATCAATCCATATCATCCATACATCCATCCACATCAATCCACATTATCCACTCATCCATCCACATCAATCCACATTATCAACACATCTATCCACATCTTCCATACATTCATCCACATCAATCCATAGTCAATCCACATTACCCATACATCAATCCACATCATCCATACATCCATCCACATCCTCCACATCAATCCACATTATCCACTCATCCATCCACATCAATCCACATTATCCACTCATCCATCCACATCAATCCACATTACCCACACATCAATCCACATTTATTTCATAAGTATTCCCATTCTCATCTAATTACATCTTTTTCTATCTCATCACTTATTTCCTCCTTTATCCTCATCAGATCACATCTACTTGCATCTTCCCATACATCTCATCACTTCACATACATTAACATCTATCCAGTTCACATCGCATCTTATCACATCCATTTCACATCACATCTCATTCATTCACATATCCCGATTCACATGCTAACACATTCATTCACGTCCCTTATCATTCATTCACTTCCTGATTCACATGTTATCACATTCATTCATATCCTATGTCATTCATTTACATCCTGATTCACATGACATCACATCTCATCTATTCATTCACATTTATCCGATTCGCATCACATATCATCACATCTATTTACCTTTCATTCTCATCACTTCTATTCTCATCACATCCATCCATCCATTCTTTCCCATCTATCTAATTCACATTACATCTCATCACATCTATTCACCTCACATTCTCGTTACTCCTATTCTCATTGCATCCATCCATCCATTCATTCCCATCTATTTGATTCGCATCACATATCATCACATCTATTTACCTCACATTCTCATCACTTCTATTCTCATCACATCCATCCATTCTTTCCCATCTATCTGATTTGCATCCGATCTAATCACATCTATTTACCTCTCATTCTCATCACTTCTGTTCTCATCAAATCCACCCATCCATTCATTCCCATCTATCTGATTCGCATCACATATCATCACATCTATTTACCTTTCATTCTCATCACTTCTATTCTCATCACATCCATCCATCCATTCATTCTTATCTATCTGATTCGCATCACATATCATCACATCTATTTACCTTTCATTCGCATCACATATCATCACATCTATTTACCTCTTATTCTCATCACTTCTATTCTCATCACATCCATCCATCCATTCATTCCCATCTATCTGATTCGCATCCCATCTCATCACATCTATTTACCTCTTATTCTCATCACTTCTATTCTCATCACATCCATCTATCCATTCATTGCCATCTATCTGATTTGCATCACATATCTCTATTTACCTTTCATTCTCATCACATCCATCCTCTATTCATTCTCATTTATCTGATTCATATCACATCTTATCACATCTATTTATAAAATGTAAGAGAATTCTTATTTTTGATATAAAGATTCTTTACGCATCTATTTATACATAAAAACAACTTCAGTGGGAAATAACACTTTTATAAAAATTCGTTTATGCATCTATTTGAGCATAAATTCAATTTTAAGGAGAATAACACTTTCGAAATAAAAATAAATCTTTTATGCATCTTTCTATGCATAAATTCAAATTTAATGAGAATAACTCTTTGGAAATAAAAATAAATTTCTTTATGCATCTTTCTATGCATAAAATCAAAATTGTTGAGAATAACTCTTTTGAAATAAAAATAAATTTCTTTATGCATCTTTCTAAGCATAAAATCAAAATTGATGAGAATAACTCTTTTGAAATAAAAATAAATTTCTTTATGCACCTTTTTATGCATAAAATCAAAATTGATGTGAATAACTCTTTTGAAATAAAAATAAATTTCTTTATGCATCTTTCTATGCATAAAATCAAAATTTGATGAAAGTAAAGCTTTTATAAAAAAAATTCTTTTATGCATAAATTCAATTTTAATGAAAGTAACACTTTTAGAATAATAAAAATGCTTTTATGCATCTATTTATACATGAAAATCAATTTTGATGAAAGTAACACTTTTATAATCAATATATTCCCAATATGCATCTTTCTATGCATAGAAATTAATTCTAATGAAAATAACACTTTTATCATAAAAATATTTCTAATATGCATTTTTCTATGCATAGAATAAAAATAACACTTTTAGAATACACAAGCGCTGGGGATTACTCTTTTTTAATAATAAGAGATAAAACTTATTTCACAAAATTTAAGAAAAATTTACCATAACTTCCTTTGTATGGCTGACCATTTCTCAATTTTTTTCATTCTCAAGTTACTTAGAAATTATCCCAAATGGTTTAAAGCATTCTAAACTAATCAAATTCCACTTTTTAAAGAGAAACAATATGAAAAGTTTAATTCTAACAATTTGATTACACATCTAGGATAAAGAAAGGCTCAATTCAAGAATGAAGAGAGGGGGAAAGCCTTTCCAACAAGGCATAGCATCATTTTTCATTTTAAAGAAAATAAAAATTAGAAAACCATTAAATGGAATAAAGAAAAAGTAGGATTTCTAGCTTACATGAATTTTTGTGAGCTTTCCTTTGGCTTGATGGTTTGAGGGATCTACTCTTATTTGCAACAAGAGTGGCCACCGATTCTTTTGAAGAGGAAATGGTCAAAAACTAATGAATTATCAATAAATTCACTGTTTTTAGCTCTATGGAGGAGTAGAGTAACAGTGCATAAAACACTATTAACCATCTACAAAGAGGGAGGCTTCATTTATTGAAAAAGTGAGCCTCTAACCAAGCAAACTGATTCTACAATTTTCCAGATCAGTTTGGTCAATTTTTGACCATTTTTAGGTCAGTTTAGCTTACTTTTTGGATCTAGTTGAAGTAGGAGAGAGGAGAGATGAAAATATCTCATTATTTGTGAGTTTAAAACTCAACCACACATGTGAAATAGGCGCCTCCTTCATGAGGAAAATTCCCCCACACTGAGGTGTCAAAAATGCATCATTTCTTCTAAGTATCTCTTCTTTTTTACCTAATAACCTTGTCCTTAGTCAACTCTTCATCTTATGTGAGTATTTACTCATTTTTGGGAGGGAGTTCCTTTTATTCTTCAATTTATCTCCTCTCTACATTTGGATTAATCTAATTGGTCCATAGGAACCTTAATTCAAAAATTTAAGAAAATCTGGACCCTTAGGCTAAGGTTCTTTTTATACCTGATTTTAATTTAATCCAATTGCACATTGGAAATTTCTTTTTGAATATCTGTTTCAAGGGAAACCTTTTTAGACACTAGGAGGATTTTTATATCCAAAAATATCTCAATTTTGAATTACCTTCCTCTAGACATTTTCTCTCTCTAGGCCAAAACAGGGTAAAATACAATCTTTCTTTTATTTCAGAGAGGGGAATAATTATAAGATCAGAAGGGGAGGTTTTTACACCTGCACACCTCAAAAGCCGGAGGGAGGAATCTTACATCCTACCCCACTTTAAAAAACGCGAGATGTCCTCATCTCGCAAAATTAGAGGAGAACTCTTTTCCTTAAGATCCAACTGATTCTAGGGTTCCTTATAGTCTGGTGAACCCAACAGAATCTTGGGATAAAGATCCCTTATATAAAACTCATCATCAGATAATAATTCACTCAGATCGTATCATTCAAATCCTTATCATAATAATGGTCCATTAGACTGAAGTTTCTATCTGAACAGTCCTTCCTGGAAATTTTCAATTATACAAATTTTTAATTTGACATCCCTTAACTTGATCCACTAGGTCAAGTGTTAACAACAGCAATCTGCCAGCACAATCCACTAATCTCATAGTGATTTGTTGAAGTCATTAACGTCATTCCAGCTACGAACATCATCACAGGGACTCGTCCCATTCATCCTCATTGTGGTTTTCCTTAGTTTATTACATTTCAACCAAAATTCAGGAATCTTCATTTTTCAATCAGAATCCAAATCAACTCATCAGTTCTCAACCAAAATTTAAAATCATATCAACCACATTCAAATTCATCATCTGGATAGTATTAAAGCTTATAATTTCAAGTCTTAGATTTACTCGTATATACTGCCAGTAAAGAGCTACAGTTACACCCTCTCGGTATATACACGTAGTCACGGTCCTTAGAACTATAAGGTAAATACCATCATGTCTAGGCCTCAAGCAAGTCAGGGATTCCATACAATTGTGGTACTTCCATCTGAAGACCCAAGTACCAATTTACGAATTTCAGTTTGAATATCAATTCGTATGAATTTTTTCGCACAATTACAACCTGTTACTGCTTCTTCATAAATTTTAGACATTTTTGGCTTCTCGGTTGATCCTCATTAGCCAATTCGCTCTTATACCAGTTGTGAAGTCCCTATCCCCACCGCGCAACGAATTCAGGGGTTCTAGCAGTAGAAGTAGCACTTCTTACACAGGGTAGGGTCTCACACTCGACTGATCACAATCCTCATCAAAATCTCCGGTTGAATCCTTATTTCCAATCATTCCTTCATCGGTGTACCTATGGCATCATTGGCAACCGTAACGCTCACCACCTGTTCACTCAGGGGCCTTTTTGATAGTTCCTAGCTCATAGTAACCGACAATATATTCACATATCAAAATGGAATTTCCGTTGAAGATCAGCAAGATCAACCAAGATCAACCAACGGATCCATATAAAAGAGCCATGCACTCATCCGTTTGAGGACCATCAAGGTCAACCAACCAGATCCATGCCCGAATTCAGAAAACAACTCTTACTCCTTGTTCCAATATCTTCCCTGACGTATGTGTGGGTATCTTCGGCAACCCCCAGAGCACCGTATGGTCAGCACTCTCTAGGATCCTTTGCAGGTCACCTAGCGCTTCACTCATAGGCCGCTTCCTTGGTCCCTTATCCACTGTACCGGAAGCTCACCATTTAAATCAAACCGAGGCTGACCTTGCTACGCGAGACATCCTCCGTTGACTCCAGCAGTTGCAACTTTAACAGATAGGTCTCCATGACCTCATTCACAAGACGGTCGAAATGCTTCCCCTGCATTCTTGACATAAAATAGTCATTTAAAAATAGATTTCTCATACAAATACAGTTCCAACAATATTTTCATTTTTTCTCATCACTCCACATCCTTTCACATTAATCCCCATCCTTTCTCATCTTTCCATAATTTTTTTTTCTTCATCGATCCCTATCACATCACATCATTCCCACATCAAATCACATCCAATCGCATCATCCACACATCAATCCATATCATCCATACATCCATCCACATCATCCACACCAATCCACATCATCCATACATCCATCCACATCAATCCACATTATCCACACATCCATCCACATCTTCCATACATCCATCCACATCATCCATACATCCATCCACATCAATCCACATTATCCACACATCAATCCACATCATCCATACATCCATTCACGTCAATCCACATTACCCACACATCAATCCATATCATCCATACATCCATCCACATCATCCATATCAATCCACATTATCCACTCATCTATCCACATTATCCACTCATCTATCCACTTCAATCCACATTATCCACACATCCATCCACATCTTTCATACATTCATCCACATCAATCCATACGTCAATCCACATTACCCACACATCAATCCACATCATCTATACATCTATCCACATCCTCCACATCAATCTCCACATCCACATCATCCATACATCCATCCACATCCTCCACATCATTCCACATTATCCACTCATCCATCCACATCAATCCACATTTCAATCCACTGTATTTCATAAGTATTCCCATTCTCATCTAATCACATCTTTTTCTATCTCATCACTTATTTCCTTCTTTATCCTCATCAGATCACATCTACTTGCATCTACCCATACATCTCATCACTTCACATACATTAACATCTATCCAATTTACATCGCATCTTATCACATCCATTTCACATCGCATCTTATCACATCCAATTTCACATCGCATCTTATCACATCTATTTCAAATCACATCTCATTCATTCACATCCCAATTCACATGCTAACACATTCATTCACGTCCCTTATCGTTCATTCACATCCCGATTCACATGTTATCACATTCATTCACATGTTATCACATTCATTCATATCCTATATCATTCATTTACATCCTGATTCTCACATGACATCACATCTCATCTATTCATTCACATTTATTTGATTCGCATCACATATCATCACATCTATTTACCTTTTATTCTCATCACTCATCACATCCATCCATCCTTTCTTTCCCATCTATCTGATTCGCATTACAACTCATCACATCTATTCACTCTTCTTCTTATCGCATCCATCCATCCATTCATTCCCATCTATCTGATTCGCATCGTAGCTATTTACCTTTCATTCTCATCACTTCTATTCTCATCACATCCATCCATTCTTTCCCATCTATCTGATTCACATTACATCTCATCATATCTATTCACCTCACATTCTCGTCACTCCTATTCTCATCGCATCCATCCATTCATTCATTCCCATCTATCTGATTCGCATCTCATCCATCCATCCATCCATCCATTCATTCCCATCTATCTGATTCGCATCACATGTCATCACATCTATTTACCTCTCATTCTCATCACTTCTATCTCATCACATCCATCCATCCATTCTTTCCCATCTATCTGATTCGCATCCCATACTCATCACATCTATTTATCTCTCATTCTCATCACTTCTATTCTCATCACATCCATCCATCCATTCATTCCCATCTATCTGATTCGCATCACATCTATTTACCTTTCATTCTCATCACTTCTATTCTCATCACATCCATCCATCCATTCATTCCCATCTATCTGATTCGCATCCCATCTCATCACATCTAATTTACCTCTCATTCTCATCACTTCTATTCTCATCACATCCATTCATCCATTCATTCCCATCTATCTGATTCGCATCCCATCTCATCACATCTAATTTACCTCTCATTCTCATCACTTCTATTCTCATCACATCTATTTACCTCTCATTCTCATCACTTCTATTCTCATCACATCCATCCATCCATTCATTCCCATCTATCTGATTTTCATCACATATATTTACCTTTCATTCTCATCACTTCTATTCTCATCACATCCATCCTCTATTCATTCTCATCTATCTGATTCATATCACATCTATTTATAGAATATAAGAGAATTCTTATTTTTGATATAAAGATTCTTTACGCATCTATTTATGCCTAAGAATAACTTCAGTGGAAAATAACACTTTTATAAAAGTCCGTTTATGCATCAATTCAATTTTAAGGAGAATAACACTTTCGAAATAAAAATAAATCTTTTATGCATCTTTCCATGCATAAATTTAATTTTAATGAGAATAACTCTTTTGAAATAAAAATAAATTTCTTTATGCATCTTTCTATGCATAAAATCAAAATTGATGAGAATAACTCTTTTAAAATAAAAATAAATTTCTTTATACATCTTTCTATGCATAAAATCAAAATTAATGAGAATAACTCTTTTGAAATAAAAATAAACTTCTTTATGCATCTTTCTATGCATAAAATACGCTTTTATTAAAAAAATCTTTTATGCATCTATTTATGCATAAATTCAATTTTAATGAAAGTAACACTTTTATAATTAAAAAAATCTTTTATTCATCTATTTATGCATAAAAATCAATTTTGATGAAAGTAACACTTTTATAATCAATATATTTCCAATATGCATCTTTCTATGCATAGAAATTAATTCTAATGAAAATAACACTTTTATTATAAAACCATTTCTAATATGCATTTTTCTATGCATAGAATAAAAATAACACTTTTAGAATACACAAGCGGTGGGGATTACTCTTTTTTAATAATAAAAACTTCACAAAATTTAAGAAAAATTTTTTGGCCTAATCCTCTCCAAAGTGAATTGGTGGCCACTCTTGCTTCAAACAAGAGTAGAACCCTCAATCCCTCAAGCCAAAGGAGAGCTTACAAGCTCCATGTAAGCTAACTTTCTTACTTGTTTAATGAAAAATCTATGGTTTTCTTAATTTTTATGTTTTACAAATGTTAAATTAAATTCAAATGCTATGCCTTTGATAAAAAGGCCACCCCCTTCTCCACTTTACATTCCAACCCTTCTTAATCCTAGAAAGATTAACTAAGTGACTAATTAAACTCTTCTTATTGTTTACTCTCTTGAATTTAAAAAATTATATAGATTAGAGTTCTATAAATCTAATTTGGGTTAATTTAAGTTAAATAAAGAATGATAAAAATGAGAAATGGTCAGCCATACAAAGGAGGTTATGGTAAAATTTTCTAGAATTTTGCGAAAAAGAAAGTTTGTTTTTATCTTATTTCAAAAGAGTAATTTCCACCATTTTTGCATCTAAAAGAAATATTCTAATTACTCCATGTATATATTCACCTATGAATATGCATGGATATCAGTAATATTCTTATTAAATTTGATTTCTATGCATAGAAAGATGCATAATTAAATTTTTTTTATTATAAGTGTTATTCTTATTAAATTTGATTTCTATGCATAGAAAGATGCATAATTGAATTTTTTTATTATAAAAGTGTTATTCTTATTAAATTTGATTTCTATGCATAGAAAGATGCATAATGAAAGTTTTTTTATTATAAAAGTGTTATTCTTATTAAATTTGATTTCTATGCATAGAAAGATGCATAATGGAATTTTTTTATTACAAAAGTGTTATTCTTATTAAATTTGATTCCTATGCATAGAAAGATGCATAAAGGAATTTTTTTTATTACAAAAGTGTTATTCTCATTAAATTTGATTTTTATGCATAGAAAGATGCATAAAGAAATTTTTTTATTACAAAAGTGTTATTCTCATTAAATTTGATTTTATGCATAGAAAGATGCATAAAGGAATTTTTTTATTACAAAAGTGTTATTCTCATTAAATTTGATTTTTATGCATAGAAAGATGCATAAAGAAATTCTTTTTATTTTGAAAGTGTTACTCCTATTAAATTTGATCTTATGCATAAATAGATGCATAAAAGGATTTTTTTTATAAAAGTATTATTCCCATTGAAGTTGATTTTTATGCATAAAGAATTTTTATATCAAAATTAGAATTCTCTTAAATTCTATGTTTAAATTCTATGAGTATTTGATACATGAATAATTAAATACTCTAAGAGAGAAATTTCTATCGGATTGTAAAAAGAAAATTCAAGAAATCTATCGAGATCAAAATATTCAGATAAATGATTAATTTATTCCTCATTGGAATTCGTAAATTAATTTAGAAATCAATTAAGTGAATATTCAAAGAAAGAAATTCAGTAAAATAGTAACTAAATTATCAAACCTTTTCGAGAAAGATAGTTCAGGAAAAATCTTATCCGACTCGAACCTTGAATCAGACTATAACCAAGACCAAACTCTTTTGTCAGTTTCGAGAAAAGAAAGTGAACAGTTTTGAAAATTACACTCAAAACTCCCACCAAATCTGAAACTAAGTTTGAGACCGTTCGAATTGATCTGTGGATCAAGGTTATAGAATTCGAGAAATTCTGGTATGAAATTCAGAATTTCGATCAAGAAGTTTTGGGAATATGGATTCAAGAAATACTCCTTGTATTCAAAAGAAAATCAAACTAAAAACTTGCATAGAAATGAGATGTGATGATATGTGAATAGATGTGATGAGATGCGATGTGAATCAAATAGATGTGAATGAATGAATGGATGAGATGTAATGTGATGTGAAACGGGATGTGAGTGAATGAGATGTGATATCATGGGAATCGGGATGTAAATGAATGATATGGGATGTGAATGGATGTGAATGTGTATGTGAAAATGGATGTGAATGTGTATGTGAAGAATGGATATGGATGTGTATGTGAAGAATGGATGTGAATGTATATGTGAAGAATGGATGTGAATGTGTATGTGAAGAATGGATGTGGATGAGTATAAGAAAGAATGGATGTAGATGTATGTGAAAGAATGGATGTGGATGTGTATGTGTATGTGTATGTGTATGTGTATGTGTATGTGAAATAATGTGATGTGATGTAAAGAGATGTGATGTGACATGAATATATGTGGATGTGAAGTGATAGATATGAATGTATGGATAGATGTGAGTTGTCGTACATGTGAACAATTGGATGGATGTGGATGAATGAGATGAGATGCGTATGATTGAGATATGATGTGGATAGAAGTGATGTGATATGATGTGGATAGAAGTGATGTGATATAATGTGGATAGAATGTATGTGATGGGATGGTTATGAGAATGAATGTGATGGATATGAATGAATGAATGTGATGGATATAAATGAATGTGATGTGATGGATGTAAATGGATGTGATGAAATGAATGAATGTGATGGATATGAATGTGATGGATATGAATGAATGAATGTGATGGATATGAATGAATGTGATGTGATGGATGTAAATTGATGTGATGTAAATGAATGTGATGGACGTGAATAGATGTGATGTGATGTGAATCGGGATGTGAATGAATGAGATGTGATTTCATGTGAATCGGGATGTGAGTGAATGAGATGTGATTTCATGTGAATCGGGATGTGAGTGAATGAGATGTGATGTAAATTGGGATAGATGTAATATGTGATGTGAATGAATATGATGTGATGAGATGTGGATTTGGATAGATGCGAGTGGATGAGATCTGATGTGGATAAATGAGGAAAGATGTGATGAGATGGAAAATGATGTGATGAGAATGGGAATACATATGAAATAAATGAGGATTGATGTGGAACAATGTGGAAATGTTGAAAGATGTAATCGTGGTATTGTGTGTATGTGGGAAAGCAAGATATTGTGGCAAGATAGGAATGCCACATGTAATATTGTATGGTGTGTGAGTGTTGACCAAGAGAGTGGAAAAGGGAGTGCCACATGGATGATGATGTGTAAAGTGGGATAAGGCTAGAAGGCCTATATCATTGTATGGTTCATTGTGATATGCAATTTTGAAGAGATCAAGTGTTGAGTGTGTAATCTCTCTCTCTCTCTCTTGTCATGGAGTTTTTAGTGTGGTTTAATCCACCTTAATTATGTTGCTTAATCTATGTCCACCATGATCAATCCCATTTTTAGATTGTTAACATGGTATCAGAGCTTGGGTGGGCTCTTGGTCATGGTGATTATTTATGTATAGAATTCTTGGTTATGAGTTCTTTGATTAAGCATTATTTTCAGTTATTATGAAAAAAATGAGCACACTCATTGTCATTAGTTTTGCATTTGGAGAGAGATTATGTTCATGAAGGTTTGGAGATCATAGAAGCTGCCCAAGAGAGTTGCAAATGGGTTTTTTGCAACATGAAAAACCTGCTCATCATCATGGAAGCTGAAAATGGAGATTTTAGCAACAACAAGTATGAATACTATGGAGTCTTCGGTGTCAACAAGGAAGCTGCCAAGGAGATTTGTGAAGGTATTGATGATATTGCCTCAATTTTTGTTTTGGGCATAGGAGAATGCTCGTTTTTTGATAAGGGTTGCTTGATGGGATGGAAGAATCCCAAGGTTCTTTGCTTGCAAGCAAAGAGTGGAGGAGGTGCATGCTTGTCAAGTGATGGCAAGCTGTGATGGGCTGATTTGTAGCTCATTAATGGAGCATGCTTGAAGGGCATTGCTCACGGAGTTTGCTCATGAAAGATGAGCTGGTTGTGGATGCTATTGGAGCATTCATTTTCTGGTTATGCACCTATGTTTTCATGTGGGAAACTAGTGAAGAGGCACCCTTGAAGATGTTGGCATGCATATGGAAGAGCATGTTATATATGGAGTTCATATTGGAGCCCATGAAAGGCCATGTTGATGGCTATGGGAGAAACCTCAATGAGAGAGGTTTAGAAGAGGCAAAGAGAGAGAAAAAAGAAGGATGCACTTGCATGCTACAGAGAAAGGCATGCAATTTAGGAGCACGCAAAAGGGCATAGCTTATGGAAGTGCCCAATGATGGTGAGCACATCAATGAAGACACCTCAATGAGTCACTTGTTGCGAGAGGCTGCATGATGTAAAAGCATCCTTGAAGTAGCAAGCAAAGCATGCATATTGGAGCTTAATCAAAAGCTCGTAGTGGCCACGTCGATGGTCATTGTAAAGGAGGCAGCACCAAGCACTAGGCAATGCATTTGGTTGCCAGCAGCCAAGACAAAAACGATAGAAAAAGAAAGCAGCGAATAGGACAACGAACAGCAAAGGAAATCTCATAAGAGCAAGCTCCAGCTAGGAAGGCTGTTGATGAAAAATAAGCGCTACAAAATAGTTTGGATATTTTCTTTTATTCTTTGGATTTATCTCATCCTACCAACACTTGGATTCATCCTATTGGTCCATAGGAACCTTAATTGGACCATAATCCAGAAATTTCTGAAAATCTTGACCCTTAGGCTAAGGTCCCTTATATCATTTTTAATTGATTCCTAATGCACCTTGGAGAATTTATTTTAAAATTATTTTTTAGGAAAATATATTTTAGATATTAGGAGAATTTTTATATCTAAAAATATCTCAATATTGAATTACCTCTCTCTAGAATTTTCTTCTCTCTAGACAAAAACAAGGAAAAATAATATTTTCTTGTATTCTAAATTAGGGAATGATTATAGGGGATTGAGGTAAAAGCTTATTCATTATTCAGGATGAGGAGGAATCTTACAATCTCTAGAAGAGTCAGAAGTGCACAAAATTGAGCAACTCCTCAAACTAGAGATGAAAAGAGACTGCATAGAGCATGGACAACCGAGATGAAAAGAGACTGCATAGAGCATGGACAATCGAGATTGTGTAGAAAAGAAGGAAGCTCCACGTGGATAGGAACACAAAATTCAAAATATTTGAGGAAGGAGATGCTATTCTCCTTGAGAATGGGACCTCACCCAAGAAAGCTAAATATGAGATGGACATGCTCATTCAAAATCATAAGGAAACTGGGAACAAGAATCTTTGAACTGGCAAACCTGAATGGAGAAAGGCTAAAGAAACTTGTGAAGATGCCAAAACAAGAAGAGACCCAAGCCGAAAAAAGTCCAAGGAGCAGAATCAGAATCCAGTCACACGATCAGGAATGGGAAGTGGAACAAAATTCTAGAGAGAGCAAAAATAAAAAAGCACAAAATCCACAACCACAAACACACACTTAGACCTGTCAGCCGAGGATACACCACATCCCCAATCACCGCAAACCTCTCGCTTGCCTGCTGTACCAATCACATCAGAATGAACCCGACCACTCTCTTCAGAAGGTGCCCACACCAGCTAACCCTCAAGTCTCTGCAGCCCATCACTTCTGCATGTGTCGTCTCAGCAGCACCTACACCATCATCTCTCTCTCACTTTCTCTGTGCTAATCCTCTGCCAACCTCACAACAAACCCAAGCAGCTTATCTGCCTTGCTACCGGCCCACCACCAAGCAGCAACACTTCATCTCTCTCTTCTCTTCACTTCACTCGGCACCCACTCACGCTGTCCTCTCTCTCTCTTCACTTCATCTCTTCTCTTCACTCAGCACCCACTCACGCTGTCCTCTGTCTACTTCACCTACGCGGCCCACACCAGCCAACGCTTTGCTCTCCCCAAACCTTCCTTTGTCTTGCATCAGCTGCACCTGCAACAACTGCATATCCAACTTTTCCTCACCTCAAAGGCGGCCTCCCAGCAGCTCTGCACTGACCACCTCCACGCATGCCACTGCACTTCACTTCACAAGCCCATGCTTTAACACCAGCTGCGCCAGCATCTCTTTGGCGCCTTCACACTTTGCCAGCTTCCGTCTCTTGAACCCTTGCAGCTCCAGCTCGTAGCTGCACACACCCGAAAGCCCAGTCGACCAAGGCGGCTTCTCTCACTCATACACTGTCGCCAGCCACCAACAGTAACCAGCCCTCCTGCCTTTGCTTCGCTACGCACTTCCAATTGTCGCAACAGCTCCTAGGCGACTCCCCAGCCTTCGCTAGTCCCTCTTCTCTTACGTCCAGCTGCACCTCCTTGCAAACCCAACGCAGCCTCGTCACTGTCAACCAGCACTCCTTTGCACTTCACAAAGGGAGGCCCCACAACCTCTAGGTAGCCATACCACGCTACCCACGTGAGCCTGTGTACTCACCCAGAACTCTTCGCTGCTCTCCATGCTATCTCCACAAGGCGGCTATCTTCTCTTCAGCACCTGTCTGCTCTACAACGTCCCTCCAAGCTTGCGGCTGTTTTCGCTAGGGAGGGCCCCCAGCCTCTACACATAGCACAGGCGATTCTGCTCGCCGGCTACTCCTTTCTCTGCAATCCTGCAGTTGCGCCCAAGAACCCCCGAAAACAAAACGGCAATGGCCTCTTTATCTCTTTCCAGCTGCGCATCACCTCTGTGTCTCCAACCTTCGCCAGCTTCTCGAACTCGCACGTTGGCAGCAACGTAAAGCTCCACGCCAACCTTCCAGAAGGCCACGTTGATATCATTTATTCTTTCATTTGTTTAAAACCTAATGGATGGCCACCCTTTATGCTTTCACATGGCGACAAAGGCCCTCTTACCTTTAAATTGCCCAGGCCTCCATACACACTTCAATACAGCTTCGACGCGCACATATTTCAAATGGCCGAGTAGCTAAAATCAACCCCAGCGAACCTCTCATCGGACAGGCCTGCAACAAGCCCGAATCAAATCCGTCCACCCTGTACACCTGGCAACGCCCTCCAAACCAAACTCTCCACACACGCCATGCATCCATATATACACGAGCCCAAAAGATCTTTCAGAAAAACTCCTGACATACTTTGCCAACCTCCCCATCTGCTAGAGCATTCATGCTCAGCAGCAAAACACAAATCCAGTAGCTATCCACCAGGATCAAAAGGGAACATCTGCTCACCATCCCATTTCCCAACATCTGTGAAAAACCATGGCTGCATCACTGCATAGCAGACATCCACCATATCCACAAAATCTTTTCTGTCCACTTCACCCATAGCAAACCTCCTCGTCTTCGAAACCTGTGGCATTGCGGCATTTAGCATCCAATTCATCCACACCAGTGAAGGCCAGGTTCCATCATTTTGACCTTTATTCACACCAAAAATCAGATCCTTTCCATCAGCAGTGTCCATCAGCACTTCCAGCTCTTGTACTTCAGGCATCTCTTCACAACCATACAGCTCAGCTGGTTCAGAACCCTTGTCCTCCATGGACTTTGCTTTCAGCATTTCAGCAATACGTATAGAAGCCTTAGCTACACTCTCAACCATGTCAGCATCCCTGTCCACCTCTGGCTCCTGTTCATCAAGGCTAGCAACTTCCCATACATCATCCTCATTCATAATACTCTCCTCACTACGCTCTTTATCAGCCAAATCTACATGCATACCTTCTTGAGTGTTGCCAACCCCCCTAGTATCATCGTCCAAAGACTCCCCAGCACATAATGCATCCATTTCCACCTCATCCATACCATTCATCGTCGCAGGTACCATACCATCATCAAGCTGTTCAAGAAAATCCATAATAATGGAGTCTTCCTCCACACTCTCCACATCCGCATCACAAACCGTCTTCACTTCACCACAATTCTCTACCCCATCCTCCTCCCTTGTAGAATCCAGCAAAGAATCATCCTCAAAGCATTCTGTATCCAGCTCTTCTTCCTTCTTATCAGCCAATCCCAAGGCATCATCCGCTTTGCTTCCATGTGCATGCATGTCATCCAGATCACTGTCATGTACAGCCACGACCTCCAAATCCAAAGAAGAATCCACTGGCAACTCCTTATCTTCACTTTGCTCCTTCACCTGCTTCTCATCCACCTTCTTTTCATCCACCTGCACATGCTTTAAAGACTTTGGAAAAAATCAGAAGGCATATAAAACATCCCCCTTTGTACCTGTATAGGCCTTTGAGGCTCCTGTCCAATCAAGCTTTGCATAGGACTCTTATCCACCTCAACCAAATTTACCTGCCTATCCCTTGCAGACACAATACCTTCATACGGATAAATACCCATCTCCATCTGCTTCAAAACCTTGCCTTCCTTTTCCCTAGCAACCCTAACTGCATCATCAAATGACCTGGGATTCTTCAACTCAACCCTGACCTTTAAATGAGGTAGCAAACCATCAATAAACAAGCTCTTTTTTAGAAACATAGGAGGAACTTCCTGCTTCAATGTCATACACCACTTACCCCACAATACCTGCACAAAATCATCCAGTGATTGCCCATGTACCTGCTTCAAGATGCTCAACTCTTGCCAAAGCACACTAGAATCCTCCACTTGCTGAAAACGCTCCAAAAGGCCTTCTTTCAACCTGTCTAAGGTCAAAACACCAGCATCCTGTGCTTCAAAACCCTTAAGCCAACTTCGGGCATCTCCCTTCAAGAAAATCTTTATCAACCTCAGAACCTGCTCTTCATCTGTCACATGATTGCTAATGCATGCCAACTCCATCTGCTCCAAGAAGTCACACACATCTTCACCCTTCCTGCCATGAAACTCCGGATAAGACCACATCTTGAAAACCTGTAACAATCCCTGAGCTCTCCTCAGTGAAACACACGCCCTTCTAGGCAAAGAACAACGCCAGAGCTATCCTCAGTGGGGGCACCAGAAGGAATGTGAGGTGAAAAAAAGAAAGAAAACCCTGCCTCTATAGCCCTTCCACCACACACGAACGGGGGCACCACCAGCCCACCGGCTCGAACACTTCTCACACTTCACCACCCAACCCACGCCACAGACAGCAAAAACAGGGGCACCATAGACCAGTAAACACCCAGCAATTTATATTCCCAGAAAAAACATGATACAAGCTTCTCCCGACACAGAAGCCTTACTCACACCACTTACAAACACACACTCAGACCTGTCAGCCGAGGATACACCACATCCCCAATCACCACATGATCCACTCGCCTACCTGCTGTACCAATCACACTAGAATGAACCCGGCCACTCACTCTTCAGAAGGCGCCCCACCAGCTAACCCTCAACTCTCTCTGCAGCCCATCTCTTCTGTATGTGTCACCAGCAGCAGCAGCTACCCAATCATCTCTCTCTCACTCTCTGTGCTGATCCTCTGTCAGCCTCGCAACAAACCCAAGCAGCTTATCTGCCTTGCTACCGGCCCACCACCAAGTAGCAACACTTCATCTCTCTCTTCTCTTCACTCGGCACCCGCTCACGCTGTCCTCTGTCTACTTCACCTACGCGGCCCACACCAGCCAACGCTTTGCTCTCCCCAAACCTTCCTTTGTCTTGCATCCAGCTGCACCTGCAGCTGCACCTGCAACTGCATATCCAACTTTTCCTCACCTCAAAGGCTGCCTCCCAGCAGCTCTGCACTGACCACCTCCACGCATGCCACTGCACTTCACTTCACAAGCCCACGCTTTAACACCAGCTGCGCCAGCATCTCTTTGGTGCCTTCACACTTCGCCAGCTTCCGTCTCTCGAACCCTTGTAGCTCCAGCTCGTAGCTGCACACACCCGAAAGCCCAGTCGACCAAGGCGGCTTCTCTCACTCATACACTGTCGCCAGCCAACAGTAGCCAGCCCTCTTGCCTTTGCTTCGCTACGCACTTCCAATTGTCGCAACAGCTCCTAGGCGACTCCCCAGCCTTCGCTAGTCCCTCTTCTCTTACGTCCAGCTGCGCCTCCTTGTTGCAAACCCAATGCAGCCTCGTCACTGTCAACCAGCACTCCTTTGCACTTCACAAAGGGAGGCCCCACAAACTCTAGGTAGCCATACCACGCTACCCACGTGAGCCTGTGTACTCACCCAGAACTCTTCGCTGCTCTCCACGCTATCTCCACAAGGCGGCTATCTTCTCTTCAGCACCTGTCTACTGTGCAGCGTCCCTCCAGGCTTGTGGCTGTTTTTGCTAGGGAGGGCCCCCAGCCTCTACACATAGCACAGGCGATTCTGCCCGCTGCTCCTTTCTCTGCAATCCTGCAGTTGCACCCAAGAACCCCCGAAAACAAAACGGCGATGGCCTCTTTATCTCTTTCCAGCTGCGCATCACCTTTGCGTCTCCAACCTTCGCCAGCTTCTCGAACTCGCAAGCTGGCAGCAACGTAAAGCTCCACGCCAACCTTCCAGAAGGCCACGTTGATATCATTTATTCTTTCATTTGTTTAAAACCTAATGGATGGCCACCCTTTATGCTTTCACACGGCAACAAAGGCCCTCTTACCTTTAAATTGCTCATGCCTCCATACACACTTCAATACAGCTTCGAGTACCCGCTCATTTTCTTTGACACGCACATATTTCAAACGGCCGAGCAGCTGAAATCAACCCCAGCGAACCTCTCATCGGACAAGCCGCAAACAACAAGCCCGAATCAAATCCGTCCACCCTGTACACCTGGCAACGCCCTCCAAACCAAACTCTCCACACACGCCATGCATCCATATATACACAAGCCCAAAAGAGAAAAACTCCTGACACCTACCTTAAATTTTGCTTGAAGTGCCGGCTAGGGGGCCTGGGAACTCTTTTCCTCGGTACCCGGGCAAAACATAACCAAAATTTTTAAAAAGGAATCCCACGAATACAATGGCTGGTTGGGGGTTAGGCTGAATCGGGGGATTCCTGCGATACAAATAAGTTACAATTAGTTACAAATAAGTTACAATTAGTTACAAATAAGTTACATTAGTTAGATTAAGTCCTGGGAAGACCCTTGTTTTGTGGGAGGGAATCAGCAGAAGCAGCTGTGCCTCGTTAAAGGAGGAAAAAAGCGATGATTCTATGGACCAAGTGCAAGTCTCTTCTTTGATTTGACCATGTGACTTTCGGGTTCGGTCGGATCAGTTTGGATAGTTAAGACTTTGACTCGTTAGATCAATTCTCCCGTTAGATGATTTTTCTGGTGGAATCGCCCGTGCCTTCTGGGTGAGGGAAGTTTTTTCGCGTTCGGTTTCAGAGGAACTGCCCAGCTAGTCTCTTGTCCGGATATCCGTGGGGGCGAGGCCCCGAGTGTGGATCCCTACCCCGCGCGAGAGGCTGATGCTGCTTCCGCCGCCAGCGCCCCTCGGAGGGGGCATCTCGAAGGGGGCGGGGGTCTCACAGAGATAATCTCTCTACCACCACGGCTATCCTAAGGCTTTGCGTGTGAGGAATTCCATGGACACAGTTACTTCCAGTCCATACATGCTGAATGGCATAAGGCCAATTACATTCTTGTAAGATGTCCTGAATGCCCATAATGTAGAATGCAGCTTTGTGTCTCAATCTGTCCTGTTTTCATTAACTATCTTGGCTAGAATTCCTTTTAGGATTTTGTTTGTGGATTCTGCCTGATCATTAGCCTGTGGGTAGTAGACTGTTGATTTCTTGTGCATAATCATGTGCTGCTTTGTCAGCTTCTTGATCACTTCATTGAGGAAGTGGCTTCCTTGATCACGCGCTGACTATCTCAATCAAGCATCCAAATCTTGTCATGATAGTTTTATATAGAAACTTTGCCACTAAAACAGTGCCTTATAGTCTTTCAAAGCTTTTGCTTCTACCCACTTTGTGTGCAGTAATTTTTAGCCACTAGTATATACTTGTTTCCTGTTCTCTGAGCTACTAGCTTGAATGGCCCTACAAAGTCTAGACCTCATTTTTGGAATGGGTCAAGTGGTAGTACCGGGGTGTGAGGCATCATGTCTCCGTCAGCTACCCTAGCCTTTAGCACATGTCGCACTCCTTTACAAACTTGTGGGCATCTTTCAATGCTATTGGCAACCACCACAGTCCTTCTTGGAAAACTTTTCTTCCCATGATCTCTCTAGAAAAGTGGTGTCCACTGATCCCTTGCTGCTAGCACAGCTTGCTGTTCCTGCTCAAGAACAGACCTTCTCAAAATCTGGTCAATGCCCATCTTGTACATTTGTCCTACCACCACTATAAACGACTTGCTTTGGAGAGAGCTTTTTTCTTTGATCTCTGGACATGTACTCTAGAAAAGACAAGTCAAAATGGAACTTTAGCATCTCATCATACCAACTAGGTCTCTCTCCATCTATGATGAAGAGGTGAGTGTCTAGGAAATCAGCCTCCACGCCATCTCGAGTTTCTCCTGACTTTAGTCTGGACAAGAAATCTGCCCACTGCATGCTTGTTTCCTGGGGTATGCTTGATGGTGAACTTAAACTCTTGTAGCAATAGCATCCATCTAGCTAACTTAAACTCTTGTAGCAATAGCATCCATCTAGCTAACTTTCCTACCAAGTCTGGCTTGTTCACCAGGTAGTACAAGAGTGCTTTATAGTCCACATAAAATTCAAAAACATTACCCAATAGACAATGCTTAAATTTCTTGATTGAATAGATCATACCCGATGATTCCTTTTCCGTGTGGAATAATTCCTCTCTGCTTTAACAATCTTCTACTTGCATAATATATTGGTCTGAGAACTAGCGTTCATGTGACTCCTGCATCAAAGCACTTCCTATAGTCAGAAGCATCCCACGAACACATTGAATATCAGCTAAAAATTTGGCTCTATTGGAGAATCGATGCTGATGACAACATTCGTTTCAAATTCCGGAATGCTTCTTGGTAGGCTCCTGACTAGACATATTGCTGCTGTGCCACTTGATCAATCCGAGGAATGTGGCTAACTCCTTGGCATTCTTGGGCAGTTGTTGCAGCTTTACTATGATCTCAACTTTTCCTAGGGCCACTACCAACCCTTCTACAAACACCATGTGCCCCAATAGAGATCCGCCCGTGTGATGGCAAAGGCACACTTAGCTGGGTTGAGACTCAAGCCTGCTGGCTGTCTGCATTTCTCTAGACACAACATCACATACTTTATGTGGTCTTCTTTTCTTCCAAACACAATGAAGTCGTCTACAAAGGCCCTCATGAAGGTGGTGAAATATTCATATAATATTTCTTGCACCATTCTCTGGAACGTGGCTGGAGTATTCTTTAGCTCGAAGGTCATCACATTGGAGGCAAAAGCCCTCAATTGAGTCATAAAGGCTATTTTCTCCTTATCCTTTGGAGCCATGTGCACTTAGTTGTACCACTGAATCCATCCAGAAATGAGGATATCCTGCTACAACATCCAGTAGAGAATCTATGAATGGTAGAGGAAATGGATCCGATATAGTGGAGGCATTCGGTTTTCTGCAGTCTATATAGACTCCCTTCCCATTCTTCTTTGGACAATGAATATGGATGATAGCCATTATGCTCTATCAATTGAATAGATGAATCCCACTCTCAATAGCTTATCTATTTCTTCTTTGACCTGCTTGGTGTAGTTAGGATTCATCATGTATCTACTCTGACTTATAGAAATTGTATCCTTCTTCAAATTGATCTTGTGTTGATAAAAGCTGGGATCAATTCCTTTCATATGAGAGTAGTTCCATGTAAATACATCCTTGTAGGATCTCAACAGATCCAAGAGTTTCCCTCTCAATTCTTGACTCAGCTTTGCACTGACTTTGAATGTTCTGGGCTCTTGATCATCTCCTAGGTTTATCTCCTCAAGCCCGTCTTCCTACACCCTGATATTACGTCTCTTCAGTTGGTCTTTTGCCTGCTTGAGATGCTTGCTTGAGAGAAACTATGGCCTTCTCCTGCTTGGCCTGTATCTCTGCTATCTTGTCTTGAGTGTCTTCCTCATCTTCCTTTCTACTTTCTTCATTCATCAGCACCTTAGGATGAGTGACCCCAGGACTTATGGATCGTACCTCTGAAAATCCACTCTCTGTCTACTTCGAAGAGTGATGACAACAGGTCTGGATTCTCTTTCAGGATCTTCTCTTCCTTGTCATCTTCCGCCCCTTCTAAGTAGTTTAGGCCTTTTGCATGCAACGGTCCTGACCAGACTTAGCTTGTCTTTCCCTACAACAACTGAGATTTATACCTTCTTTTTTCCTCCCCAGATTGTGATCTTGTCCATTTTCTAGTTGTGTTTGATTCTTCCACTTTTGAGCCACGGTCTTCCTAAACAACATGGGATATGCACCCACGATCTCAGTCATCTTCAGGACTATAAACACGATAGTGAACATACATCCTGCCACCTCAATTTACTCTTCCTTGATGAATCCACTTGGCCAAACCCTACTTTGATCAACCATCTGGATCTGGAATGGAACAGGCTACATTTTTGGAATTCCTAGCTTCTTTGCTAGACTGTCTGATATTATATTCACTCCAGATCCTCCATCTAGGATGACCCGTGACACCATCTGCCCTCTTATCTTTTTGGTCACTTCTAGAACGATTGTGTCACAGTCCTGAACTGTTTTCCCTTGTCCATTTTCCTATCCAGACTTTCTCCAGATTCCTTTACATTTCCTTTTGCAAGATGCTTTTACTACCCTGGGCTATAATGGGCTCTAGTTGGCACTTCTGCATCTCTTCTTCAGTCATCTTAACATCGCCTAGTGGCTTCTTGCCCCTTGCTGCAATGTCTTCCCTTTTCTTGACCAAGCTTGTCCTATTCGGATCCGTGTCAACATGCTCATTCAAGAGCAAGATTTCCTGCATTGTCTGCACCATTCCTTGTGCACTTTGCAAAAGCTTGGTGATTTTCTCTCGAACCCTATGCTGCCCTACCACTGTTCTAGCTTTTGCTTTTGTTCCAAGTCAACATTCTTGCCTGTCACTGTCATGACAGTCCTTGTGACCTTGTCATCACTATTGTCTCATCACTACTGGGTGGCTTCTCTTGTTATTTACTTGCCCATTGATCCACTTTTACCATATTCACTGCTACATTAGCTCTCTTGCTGGGTTTGCCTCTCTTTGTAGCCTTGCCTCTTGTAGTTCCTGTGCTGGTGGCATTATAGCACGGGGCAGTCATTTTGTCTATGCCTAGGGGCACTACAATAGTAGCATATCAACCCATCTCCTCTTTGTCCAAATCTTCCACCTTCTCTTCCATAAGGTCTAATGTTTTGGGCCCGATGGTGATAACATTTGCTACATGCTTCCTGCCTTTCTTCTTCCGGGGCTTCCGCTCTCTTTGGGCCATCCAAATCTTAACTGGAGTAAAATTCCAATGTGTCTTCAATGGAATCCAAGTCAGAAGTATCTTCTCCCTTCTTTTTTCTTTTGTGTCAAATCCTTTCTTTTTCTTTTTGGGGTCTTTGCTTGTCTCTGCTTCAAGATCCCTTTGGCTATGGTTGCTCCTGCCACTTATTCAAAGATGAGGGTCTCCAAATCCTAAGAGACTACCGCCGTTTGGAACTTCTTTCCTCAATCCTCTCATGAACCATTAACTCAATGTGGTTGCGCGACAAGTTTGTTTGGTTGCTCCAAATGCATTAACATTGCTCTGAATTCTATTGCATAGTCTTCTGTTGGCCTCTTCTTTTGAGTCAACCTTTACAGCTTTTCCAGTACCTCAGTGGTGGTCTTGTCTTTTTGGAATCTTTTTCAAGAAAGATTTCTTTAGTTCTTCAAATTTCTGAAAGTGCTCCAGAATATACTGAGCATACCAGCTAACGTTGTTGTAAAGTACTCTATCAATGGGGATCTGGTGGCCAAGAAGGTGGTCTCAAAGGCGAAGACATGAGCGTCTGGGTCCTCCTCACTCTTGCTTTTGAACTTCGGGTATTTTAGAGACATCCTTTCGAAAGCCATTGGTTCTTCTTCTTCTTCTTGATTTTCCTGCCTCTTGTTTCACCGCTCCTAGTGTTCTTCCTCTCCCTCTTGATTTGTTAGAGGTCCTTGATTCCATTGTTCTTGATCTCGTTGGCAGAATCCCTTCTTCTGGAAACCTTTTTGGATGAAGCAGTCACTCTTCACTTCCCGAGGCCTCCGACTGCCTCTACGGCAGTACCACATTGTCCTCCTTGAACTTTCTTCATTCTCCATGAACTTTCCATTGCACTTCTATGAGCTTGACACCATGACGTGCACACACCTTCTCTCGTGACCTACCCTCACTAGCTCTTCTATGTCAGAAGTGTTCCAGGAGAACATGCATGTTATACACAACCCAGTTCAAGCTTCCTATACCTAACTAACCTCTACCTTTCTACTCCCCTACCTGACATACCATTCCCTAGCATGATCACCAAAAGTCTCGGTGTCCGGTAAAGACCCGGCACTTGCGTGGTTCCGGACCACCTAGTCATCTCCTAGAGAGCAATGACTATCTCATATGTGCCTAATGCGACAAGCCAATACACAACGTTGAGCTACCAGTCTGCTCATGCTTAGGGGAGTTAATTATGACTACGTGCAGGTTAGTTCCTAGATCCTTCATATTCCCCCCCGAATAGAAGTTAGCACACAGACATGCATGCAGTTGACACGGAGTAGATAGAACTATGTAGTACAGAATAGAGACAAAAAAGAGACCAACCCACAAGACATTCTTGAATATTAGCCAAGACTCTCAACAATACAATAATCTAACATCTACTAATCTCCTATCTTGCATAACATCATCTGGAGAGTTCCCCCCTTTTCCTTCTTATGTCTAGTTAGGTACTACCCTTTTGCTAGAGTTACAAGGTTGTTACAAAACAAGAAGGCTTAGCCCATTAAGTTTGTTACAAAACAAGAAGGCTTAGCCCATTAAGTTTGTTACAAAAAGGGAAGAAGTCTGGGGGCGACAACAACAACCAAACCTACTGATTGTCTGCTAACACTTTGAGGCCATGGCCTCTAAACTCTTAGGTGATAACCAAAGAGTACCACACTCAAGGGGACCTATACACATTCCATACACAATTACCGACCCCGAAAGCTATGTAAGTGATAATGGACAAACACCTAGAGATATAGCTGGACTCATCGCCTTCCTTTCCTCCCAAGTGTAGATTTTTGTTGGCTCCTTACTTCAAGGAAGTACAAGGTTATAAAAGGACTTAAAGGATTGGATGGATAGAAATTTAAAAGCATGCATGGAAGAACAATTGATTTAAGACTCCTTATATGAGTTGGATAATGAGAACCTGCTATGGAAGAGGTAATTTCACCAAGCCTTCCTAAAGATATTGCTGAATAAGCTAGGCCACTACTTTGAGAGTGATGACATGAATGTCGTTCTCCCTGTAAAATACAAGGATAGTCATCGCCATCTGAGAGATGGAGGGGCTGGAGTCAGTACCATTACCAAGTAGTGCTAGACAAAGTGGGGCTAGAGTCAGTACCATTACCAAGTAGTGCTAGACAAAGTGGGGCCAACCATCACTTGACACTACCAGCCTGTCAAGCTCACTGTAAGTGACAGGGCCACATCAAAACCTATTACAAAGTTTGAGAATTAGAACTTTTGGCCTAAGTTTCTATGCCACTCTTTTGTGGCGATGAACTTTTCACAACAACCTTATTCCTATGAGTGCATCCTTGGGTGGCAGACCCTTTATGAGAGAGACTCAAATGGTCCATGATTGGAACACATACCACATCTACATTTGAAAAAGGAATCAAAGCGTCAAAGTAGACTTATGAACATGGAATACTCATCCTTGGTAGACCTTTTGCCGAAGACTCGATAACCACTAATAACACCACTGAGTTAAAGATGTGCCGAACTTGTCATAAAATTTTGGAAGAGGAATGTGAGAGCTAAGAGTTTGCCTTAATTCTAGAGCCATAAGGCTCTAAAAATTGGATGCACATTTTTGCAACTATAGATATCCTGCCAACAAGAACATGCATAAGATATGCCACAACAGAGATGGCAAGGAAATAACTTCCTTATATATGTTGAGCACTGCAAGCAATGCAATGTGCACCGAAATTTGAAGGCGATATCTGCAACTAAGAGGTGGTAGCCTGGGGCCCAAAAATATCAAAAAGGGATGATCTATATCTCTTTCCTAGAGCAGGGAGGAAAGGAAGACCATTGGCTTTGATACATCAAAGCCATAGACTCCAATGTAGATTTTTACCATTAGTGTCAAAAGGAGCTCAACCTTTCTAAAGTACCTGTCAAGTTAATGGCCATGGAGAGAGATGGAAAGAGTAGTGGGCAAGGAGGCCTATAGCTTCCTTGATGGGTCCAATTCTTGGGATGCTATAACCAAGTGGAAAAAGGCCAAATGATTAAGATAAGACTGGGTGCAAGCATGGTTTGGTGGTCTAAAAAGGAATGTCATTGACACCCCTTTTGAAGTGGTGAAAGGAGTGGGAAAGCATTTGGTAACAAAGAGAATGTCACTACCACATAAAAAAGGAGTTCAATTTGAAGTGAGGATTTTACCCCCATCATTTACCCTCACCACTCACATACTATCTTGTAACTGCTTCAGCATGCGTGCACATGAGAATCTCCCTTCCCTCTCTCCTTCTCCTTCTCCTTCTCCTTCCCTCCCTTCGTTCTTCCCTTTATCGTCCCTCTTTCATTATATCTCTAGCTCGCTTGCAAAACCTGCTCAGCTATGGAAGGCCGAGGTGAGCTGCTGAGTCGGATTCTCTCTCTCTCTCTCTCTCTCT